>NC_052623.1:218718911-219952819 GCF_016161935.1 Mauremys reevesii
GGGTAGAGACTGAGGGCTGTCACCAGACAGCCCAAAGAATTGCCCAGGTCACTGGTGAGGATCACTGCCCGAGCACTATTTAAACCACAATTTTGGGTGGACCTCCCACAGTGGGAGCTGCAGAGCACTCCCCCATAACACACACACACACACACCGCTCCTGGTGTTGGGAAAGGAACAGGAGAAAGGACAAAAGAAGCAAGAGACAAAGAGAAAGGAGGAAGGGATGGATGGAGGAAAAGGTGAAACAAAAAGGACAAACCCTAATGACCCCAGTGATTCTAAGGGACAAAATCCCACCTGCGGAATAAAATTCTGTCTCCTTAAGCTCGTGTTTTCCATGTCTAGAATTCAGCTGTCACCAGATGCATCAGACTGAACAGGTTTCAAACCTCAAGGAGGCGCTTACCTTCTAAACAGGGACGGCTGTTTTCTAGTAAAATCACTAAAAGGGAAGGAGAAAACTCAAAAGAGATTCCTCCTGGCGCTCACCTACGTGAACCCGAATACTCTCTCAGTCCTCAAAGAGAGACCTGGAGAAGGAGACTTGCTGAAGCAAAGCCACAGGGGTCTCTGAGGTTTCCCTGGCCCCTCACCCCTATCCTGCCTGGCTGATGTCAGCATCTCTCTGTGAGGTCACCACCTTTGACCAATAGTCTGAGGTCCCGCAAAAGGCCTTTGTGATGTCACTGCCACACCCCTCCCTTGCTGTGCTAATGTCCTGCCCCTGGCCAGGCACTTTGCAGGTTTGAGCTACTCCCTGTGGATCACCCCACTGAAGGAGCGTTCATTCTAGGAAGCAAGCCGGCTAGACCAGAAAACATCAGATGCTGCTCCCAATGCTACACTCAGTTTTTCATAAATTAGTCAACTTTATGGCCAGAAGAGACCATTAGAGCAGCTAATCTGACCCCCTGCATATCACAGGCCTCCTGTATGACACAATAGCTACTTTGGGAGCAAACACATTCCAGAAAGGCATCTAGTCTTCATGAAATGACATCAAGAGATGGCGAATCCTCCACTTTCCTTGGTAGCTTGTTCCTGTGCTGAATCATCCTCGCTGTTGACTGTTTGTGCCTTAGTTGTAATATGAATTTGTCTCTTTTCACCTTCCACCCATTGGGTCTTGTTATGCCTTTCTCTGCTCGATTCAAAAGCCCTTTAATACCCAATCTTCTCTCTCCATTAAGGCACTTCAACACTTCAATGAAGTCACCTTTCAGTCTTCTTTTGATAAGCTAAATAGGTTGAGCTCTTTCAATAACTCACTAGAAGGCATTTTTCTGCAGCCCTCAGAACATTTGGTGGCTCTTTGCTACCCCAGCTCCAATTTCACAACATCTTTTTCAAATGAGGACACCAAAACTGGAGGCAGTATTCCAGTATCAGTCTCACTGATGCTGTGTCACCTCCTGTGACATTATTGACATAAGCTGTAACTGTATAGATCACTGTTGCGACCACTGTTCTATATTTGCAGCCAATATTGTAAGGTTGTCATGTAAGGAGTCTATGGAGCGGTTATGATTGGCTGATTATAATTATGCTATATCTGGATGTGTATCATTTTTGTAGTTGATATTATGAATATTGGCTCTATGCTGCCCATATTTCAAACATGTACTCTGCTTCCGGGGAACACCCCAGTCAGACAAGTTGGTGTCAGTTCTGCCTAGCTTGCTTGATGGCCCATTAAGGACCATCAGCTATACAATCGAGCCATTGAGAGAAGGTAGATACTCCTTGTGACTCAGCAAGGTATGCAGGGACCTGCCTATGGACAGAACTCTAAGGTTTTTCTATGCCATGTGCTTAGGGAGATGTATTTTCCATGCCCTGGTTCCTCGCTGACCTAGAGAGAACAAAGGAACACGAAAACAAAAACCTTTCCTCACAGATTTGAAAGTAGTTTCTTCCCTTATTGGTCCTTTTGGTCATTTGCCAACTAGGTTATCTGAGCTTTTTAACCCTTTAGAGGGTATTTTATGCTACCCGTAGCTATATGTTTATGACACCCTGTAAATAGCAATCTGCAGAATCTGATTCTGAGTAAGGGCGGGGTGAAGGGAAGTGGCTTCAGCAGATTTACTGAGCCTGCTCAGTGCACCATAAGTAGCAAATTCCTACAGATAGTTTCTCACACTACACCTGAGGCAGCATGAGGCAGGGGCTCCATTGCCATCCAGACCCCACCCAAGAGCAGATCCCCAGGGGCTGCGAGACCCTCAGCTTCTGGGACCTTTGTGTGGAGTCTCTCTTCTGCCCACCCAGGCTGCCCCTGGGGTCCCTCTGGCCCCTGGTGCCTGCAGCCCCTGGCGCCTGCAGCCCCTGGCCAGGGGCAGCAGAGCCTGAGACTGGGTCCAGCTGGAGAACGTCCCCACCTCGGATGGGCACAGAAAGTGCTTCAGTGAAAGTCTGTCCCTGGCCCAGCCCCTCTGCGGCCACAGCAGCAGCCCAGAGCTCAGCCTGGGCTCCCAGCTCAACCTGGAGGCAGCAGCACCAGCAGTGTCTTATACCTTACGGAGCCCAGCATCCAGGAGCTGCCTCACAGCTCTTTTCCTTGTTTTTCCGGCCTTCCTTCCTACCATCCCCCCACTGCTCCGGCCCCTTCCTGGCTCCTTCAAGCCCAAGCCAGGCTGCAGCTGCCACACTCACTGGGCCAGGGACTTTCTGAGATGGGAACTAGCCCCATCTCTGCTCCTGCCTCTGTGTGTCCCAGAGCCGCTGCAGGGACTGACCCACACCCAGGCTCTCACTCCTATTAGCACTCCCAGGGGCCAATCCAGCTACAGGAGAGTGAGCGACTCTGGGAACAGGGAAGTGACCAAGTCTCCCTGCCAGAGGGTGAGAGAGGGGGAAGAAAGGGAAAGAGGAGAGATTGAAAGGGGTAAGGAGAAATAAGTCGGGAAAGCAGCACCCAGCTCTTTTCTACTGCATTACCCCTGAGTAGATTGCTCCTGAGCTCTGGGTAAATATCCCCCAGTGTCCAGGATCTCCCAGCCTCCCAACGCAAGGCATAGAGGCGTCTCCTTCCTGCCAGATGTGATTACAAGCAGCTGTAGGTGTCCCCCTTATACCATGATTGGAGAAAGACAGCAAACCTTGGGAACATGCATCTGTATTTACAGTCCAATGTGACAATCCCTGCTCCAGGAGGGGTTTGTTCTCCACTCCTGCTGGATGGGCACAGAATGGGGCAGCAACAGGTTTGTGTCAGTTTTGTTGTGCACATTCCTTAACTTAGAACAGTATGAAATGAAGAAAATGGAGATTGAATTAAATATACAGAGAAAAGTTCCAGCCGCTGTTGCTTATTGAAAGAAATGACTCCATATCTCAGTTAAATGTTTATTAACATGAACAAATAAATCCAAGAGCACGTCACTAAGGCTAAATGACTATAGACACCATTCAGCTAAGGGTTAAACAATACAGTGATAAAGTTCAGGTCAAATCAGGAAATCAATGAGTTAACAAGGATATTGCATTGGAATCAGGTCATCTATTTAGTCCAACCATCAGATTAATGCAGCAGAAAATCAACCCCTATAAATCCTAAAAGAGCAACTCAAGAAGGCAGGTGCACATTTAGTGATGCAGAAACCTCAAGAGTTTTTTACCCAGGCAGTGCAACCCAGATTTACCCAGCTGAATATTTCAATGCCGAAATCAAATTATTGCTTACATTTAGCCCACAACCTCAAAGCCAATTACAGTTTTCTCCTTATATTTCATTATTGTGTAGCTAATACTTCTCCTCGCCCTCTCGCCCCAGAACACATACAGACCTTAGAGAGACATTAGTAAAAGAAGTTCAAACTGGTCTCGCTGAACAATACATATCTGACCGCTCAATTCCTTGCAATGCTTCCATAGGTGAGGATCATGCATTCAGTCATTTCATAGGGCAGGGTTTTAAGGCAATTAAGATTTGGGGAACTATTCTTCCTAACATCTTCCCGTTGTAGATTTCAGAGGTGTTCACACCCTCACCAAGCCGCACTGTTGCACCCCAATCTAACAGAAAGTCTGGGAGGTCTCCAAGTTCATAAAAAGAAACAGACAAAAAATAGAAAAAGGAATCAAGTGTTTCTAAGATAATAAGAGGTTGGATCTCTGCACCTCTCGGGCTTTGGATTCACCTGGAGTAGGAACTGTAGCTGCAGTTTAGGAACCAGGTAATGGCATAGATTTCCTTTCTCTCAGGCGCAGGGAGTGACCTATGTCTCATTCTCTCTGTCTCCCATCAAGTATTGGGATGGTGAGTGAGAATGAGGAGGGGAAACCCCTGCAGGAAGATGCTGAGCAAGTAGAACCACCTGTGCTCTATTTTCACACTTTCTAATCTTTCAAAGACGCAGGAGGCAGAGAAGTGATACAAATGCATTAGACTCAAGAGCAAAACTAAGGACAGGTCTACACTAGGAGGGGGGATCGATCTAAGATACGCAACTTCAGCTACGGGAATAGCATAGCTGAAGTCGACGTATTTAGGTTGACTTATCTCGGCATCTTCACGGTGCTGAGTCGACTGCTGCTGCTCCCCTGTCGACTCCGCTTGCACCTCTCGCAGTGCTGGAGTACCAGAGTCAACGGGAGAGCACTCGGGGATTGATTTATAACGTCTAGACTAGATGCGATAAATCGACCCCCGATAGATCGATCGCTACCCGCTGATCTGGTGGGTAGCGTAGACCTGCCCTAAGAGACCAAACCACAGACTCTGGACTCAGCATTCCTGTATCCTGAAGTCTGTACTTGGAATCTGATACATTCCGTCATTGGCTATCATCATTTGCCCAGCATGGAAGTGCTTCTTGTCCAACAAGGCAGCCAGACTGGGACCCATAGGCATGGAATGGTTCTGAAGGAATCAGCTGTTTCTCTCTAACTTCATCTAACTTTGGATCCAAACAGTAAAAGACAGTTGTTCCCAATTTAATCATAGCACCCTTTAGGAGTGTGATCAATGCCACTTAACTAGGGAGCAGCATTCCAAAAATAGTTTACCAGGGCCACAGGTCACCGTAGCTTCCATCTCTGGGGTGAAAATCAACCACCACTATCTGCAATTTCTACCTGAGGTCTTGTCAAATCTTTGACCTTACTTGGAGTAATGTTACACTTCTCTGGAGTAAAATTCTTCACCAACCACACAACAGATCAGTAGCAATAGTGAGGTATAACTCCCCCTACTATGCCCTTTTATGTCTTTAATCTGGTGGCACAGATTTAAAATAGGAACTAAATTCAGGTATGGCTTAGAATCCCTGTAAGACACCAAAAGGCAGGTGTCTATTAAAAATAGGTATCTTTCTGCAGCTATATCACATTCAACATGGATTTCATTTTCTACACATTTGCAGCATCTCCCACGGGTGAGCTGAAGAGAAATGTCACTTCCATTTTTCCCATCTCTACCTAAAAAGGGATTGCATTTCCCAAATAATAGGTAACATGCAGCTGATTAGGAAGGAGATATCTTCAAGAGTGACCTCTTGCAGGGCCTGGGCCAGAATTGCTTTGGGAGCCAAATGCATGGGTATTTTACTTAGTTCCAAGTCATTTACTAGGGAATCCTGTTCCCAGCCCTTTAGAAAAAAATACTGACCTAACCAATTGAACAACAGGGGGATTGGGATGGTGATGGGGAATAAGGGAATCCCTCTGACTTACCCTATCTTCTTCTGTTGTTACAGCAGGGGAAATGACATTTTTTCCTATCTCTGCCCTGTTCCTGCTCTGTCTTATAGTTCAATATATTTTAAGTGAGGAAAATAGTAGCAAAAGTATCTGCTCCCCAGCACAACCTGAAGCAACATCAGAGCAACTGAGAATGAAACAATTTGTTCCCCAAGGGAGAACTCGATGACTAACAATTGCTTTGAAATGGAGGAACAATATAACCGTGATGCTCAGGGTTTATTTAGACTAGGAAGTGATGGAGTTTAGGTCAGGTCAAGGGGAAAGCTAATGCCAACCACTGCACCTGGGCTGCATCCGCACTACAACTATAATTGTCTTTTTACACCAAGATCACTAACTTGAGCAGCCAACGCCATGTACAGTCCTAGTGGATGTACGGAACAGGTAGTTTTTGCCTCAATGTAGCTTGTTGGGATTAAACCTCTCTCCCTCCACCTGGAGCTGATAAACATGCCTGGCTGGAGGGACACACACTCCTATGACTCAAAAGGAAAGGAGTTGATAGAAAAAAAAAATCAGAGGATTGACCCCAAAGAAGGGTGAGCTGCCAAAGGCAGAAGCAGGCAACTCATCTGGGGGAGCTGAGGCGCCATGGTGAAGATGGTGTAAAAATCACTATGTGGGAATTAGCAAATGTGATTTAAAAAAAAAAAAAAACTTTGGCCAGCTCTAGTCAAAGGATTTATAACAGTTCACTCATGTGGATTTTGTGATGTCTAATAAGGCTTGAGCTCTGATTGAAGCTTTTCCCGCACTCAGAGCATGTGTAGAGTTTCTCTCCTGTGTGGATTCTCCTATGTGTGCTCAGGGCAGAGCTCTGACTGAAGCTTTTCCCACACTCAGAGCACGTGTAGGGAGTCTCCCCTGTGTGGATTCTCTGATGTCTGATAAGGTGTGAGCGCCAACTGAAGCTTTTCCCACACTCACAGCATGTGTAGGGCTTCTCCCCTGTGTGGATTTTCTGATGTGTGATCAGGGCAGAGCTGTGATTGAAGCTTTTCCTGCACTCAGAGCATCCATACAATTTCTCATCTGTGTGGATTCTCCTATGTGTACTCAGGGCAGAGCTCTGATTGAAGCTTTTCCCGCACTCAGAGCATCCATACGGTTTCTCACCTGTGTGGATTCTCCTGTGTGCGCTCAGGGCAGAGTTCTGATTGAAGCTTTTCCCACACTCAGAGCACGTGTAGGGCGTCTCCCCTGTATGGATTCTCTGATGTCTGATAAGGTGTGCGCTCCAACTGAAACTTTTCTGACACTCAGAGCATGTGTAGGGCATCTCTCCAGTGTGTATTCTACGATGTGTGATAAGCTGTGAGCGCCGACTGAAGCTTTTCCCACACTCAGAGCATGTGTAGTGCATTTCCCCGGTATGGATTCTCTGATGTCTGATAAGATCTGAGCTCTGACTGAAGCTTTTCCCACACTCAGAGCATCCATACAGTTTCTCACAGGTGTGGATTCTCCTATGTGTGATAAGGTTTGACTTCTGACTGAAGCTTTTCCCGCACTCAGAGCATCCATATGGTTTCTCACCTGTGTGGATTCTCCTGTGTGCGCTCAGGGCAGAGCTCTGATTGAAGCTTTTCCCGCACTCAGCGCATGTGTAGGGCATCTCTCCTGTGTGGATTCTCTGATGTCTGATAAGGTGTGAGCTCCGACTGAAGCTTTTCCCACACTCATGGCATGTGTAGCGTGTCTCTTCCAAGTTGATTCTGTTGCATGGAATAAGGTCTGAGTAGCTACTGTAGTTTTCCTCTGGCCTCTGCTGAGTCTCACAGGCTTTTGTGTTTTCTGGGAGTGCACAACTCCTGGAAACATTCCCTTTGAATCTTCCTGATAACATCCAATGTGGTTCTACTTGCACAGCATCTTCCTGCTGGGGTTTCTCCTCCTCATTCTCACTCACCATCCCATCACCGGATGGGAGACAGAGAGAATCCAGACATACGTCACTCTCTGCACAAGAAAAAAAGGAAATCTCAGAGAGAGGAATGGAAAAAGGGATGAACAAACCAAAATATGTGTGGGAGAGATCAAACTTATCAGGAGCTGATTTTCCCCAAATCCTTCCACAGAGAAGAGAGGAAGGGATCAGTTCTGGGTCCTCATTGCACCATAACTCTCAGGGGAAAGCGAGATTGGGGAGCGACCTGCTGCCAATTGTCAGTCAGAATAGAAGGGAAGCCATGAGTGACATCTGCCATAACGACTCCACTTGTGCAGGGAACAATCCTGAACATGAAGAGCTCACAGGGTCTTTGTAGGGCATCACAAATGTTTCCTGCATTCCTAAACAGTTGTTGAGTTGGTTTAACCAATTCCTCACCTCTGAAGGCAGCTCTCAGGAGCACTTCTTTCTCAGAGCCCTGGAGGTCCAGGACCCATGGCTCTTCCCCTCGTTCCAGTTGTGAGATCACATCAGGTTTGAAAATTGGAAACCCTACTTCAGGCAAAGAAAACAAGGGAGGTTAGTGGAATTTGTGGGATACATGTCACAAAGAATATTCCATGGTTTTAACCCCAGCTCATTTTTAAGCAGTAACATCTGTAGCCCTCAGAATTAATCTGCTTGCATGCACAAATATATCTTTTCGTATAAGTACTGTATTGTGATAGGTTTATTAATTCATATTAAAAGTAAGTTTGGCTGTAATGCAAGAAACCCACAGGCCAAAAACCTGCATTTTAAGCTAAAGCAAAGTTAGCATATCTATATCCTGTGCCCTTTTACCCAGAAAAGCAAAGATGACCTCTTTAACTTGTTTTTCCTATACCCAAATAAAGTACCTACGCTTAGTTCTAAGACCCTTTACCTAGACCAATAGACAATGAAGAATGGCATAGGGGATTTTTCAAAGTTGTACCCACAGACTTAACAAGTACACCACAAGTGCGCAGATACCTGTCATCCATATGCACATACATATTAGCCTATGGAGAAAGCGTACCCTAACATTTCTATGGGGGAAGAGTGAAATTTGGGCAGAAGAGGAAGGATTTCCGGCATTTATTTCTATAACCTACCTCACTATGGTACCCCCACCCCCACCTCGACCTCCTCCTTCTTCACTGCACTTCACCATCTTCAACTACATATTCATGCTATCCATCTACGACAGCTATTAACCAGGCCGCACTTACTTTCTTTTCAAACTTTAAGTTCAAAAGGGACTCGGCTAAGCTTGGCCTCTCTAAACTTTATTTTAGCTTGTGTATTAGATTATTTAGTTGAATTAAAAAGTAAATTCTAAAGTAGCTTTGACAGCTCTTCGCATTAGTTTCCTCTGCAAGAGCTGTGAAACCGGAACCGCTGGAGGCGAGGCCAACACCAATTTATCAAAACAGGGTGTGAATATTAACCAAAGTTTGCAGCACATAATATTGTATTATCGTATGTATCTCTTGGATAACAGTAATACAACTGTAACTCTGTAACTCTAACTGTTTTACAATTTACTTACTGTTTAATTGATTTTAATAAAACATCTTTATGACTCTATCTGTCTCAGTGTGAGCTTCCTGTCATACCCCCGAAAGTGCCTTTATAAATTCTGTGGAACCTGATTCAAAACACGAACTTTTATCTTCTGCTCAAACTGCCGAGCCTAAACCCACATTAATTAATATAAATGATTAAGTATTATTATTATTAAAATTAATTACGAAACAAATTAAATTAAGTTGGTAAATCAAATCAACATTACTAACACACCCCAAATAAGGCTACGCATCCCAAGGCCATCTTCCTTGGCTCAAAGTGGCAGGAGAGTTATTATTATAATAAATCATATTCATTACCTTAGTGTCTAAGGGCCAACTAACAGTAGGTCCCCATTTTGCTTGGCAAAGTACAAAGAACACTAGATGGCCTATGCCGTGAAGAATTTACAATCTAAATAGACAAGACAGACACAGAATGGGGGAAGGGGTAGAACCCACTGTTAGTATAGAGATATTCAGGCCTGCCTGTAAAGCCTATACTTTAAGAACTTAGGTGTATTTTTATCACTTTGTCTTTATACCCCTGTAACTAGCTAAAAATCAAAATCTCAGTCCGCCTGTGTATGGGCCTTCTCTCACTAGGATCATCTGAGGCCTTGTTCTTAGGTTAAGGCCTTTGGCTAAGCAGCAGGGGCAGCCATAAGCCGGGAAGCGAAGGGTCACATCCTCACATCGCAAACCAGTCACACTGATATAAGGTGCTATTGGGCTGTTAGGAAGAAAATCCTGTCTGAATAGTGCCCATCACCACCAGATAAAGAAAAGATCTTAAGATGGTTAAAGAAAACTAGTTTGATAGCAGCCTGTCTAGCAATAAATCACTTATCAGTGGTTGTGGTTCTGAAACCCTCATTTCTGTATTGTTTTATCTTTATGGCCACCACTTTTACCTTGTTAATCAGTCTGGTTCTCTAATTGTTTCTGTCTGCTGTATAATTAATTTTTCTAGGTGTAAGTTAATTAGGGTAGTGGAATATGCTTGCTTGGAAATAGACCCAATAAACATTGCATTATCTGTGCTTCGGACTTCTGGTCTTTTGCCGCTTGCTGTCTGCGTGACAAGAACCAGGGAAGTGGGAGGGTGAAGGGACAGCCCTCTAACAAAACTGACATGGCCTGATAAGCAAGAGGTAAGCCTTAGAGGAAGGTTTTAATACACTTTGGAACTGATCAAGGATTCCCATGAGGACTGATGGTAAATACACATTTAGACCCTTTTGTTGTTTTACAGCTTTTCCCCAGAAGGCTTAACCTCTGGCACACTGTCATGGATCCATAGGATCTGTGCAATGTCCTGGCTTTTAAACAGTCTTTGGGAGGTGCCCCCTGAGTGTGCCAGACCCCCAAGGGGTCCCACTCTTCCACAAGGATAGGCCATGTAGCTTCAACACCTGAGACTGAGCCACTTCCTTAGTGCTCTTCCTCCACACTCCTCTCCACTTCTTCCCATTACTCTCAGCCAGCACCACCTCCCGGCACCCTGGGAGCTTCTTGTGTTCCCTCTTCATTTCTCACTACCTCCTCCCTCTCTGCTGCTTCTTAGCTCTAACCCTGCACACACCCTCCCCATATCTGGGCACCCCCAAATTATCTACTCCCCCCCTTCTCCTCCCCTCCCACATCTCCGTTCTCCGTGCACCGGTGGGGTCCTGAATGGAAACATTATACGCGCTTCTATCAAAAGAGGAACTCATCTGACTGTCACACAAGCCATGCATGAGTCATACACTTATTTACTCAATTTAGAATGCTACAGGTGGCGTATTTTCCTCTTAAAAGGAGGAAAAGGCATGAAAGCTACAGTTAGTAATATAGTTATTAATGTAGCCAATAAGGGTACATTAAATGCAATTTTAAAATGACTGATGGCACCAAAAAGACACATGTCCAAAAATGATACTAGTGGGTGGGAGATAAGGCAAAAAAAGGGGGGCAAGGAAACTTGTCAAAACGTGTATGCTGAATAAATTTACAAAGTTATTATTACTCAGGTTCTTTAGAGACCCCACAGCTTCTAGTAACCCAGGGGACAGGACTCCTTACCCAGCAAGACCACCGTCTCATAGTTCTCCTGCATGACATCCCTATAGAGGGCTCTCTGAGTGGGGTCCAGCAGAGCCCACTCTTCCCTGGTGAAATACACAGCCACCTCCTCGAAGGTCACTGGCCCCTGAAAGAGAAAGGGCCCAACACTCAGTACCTGCTGCCCCACTCACAACCCCACTATTCACAGAACAGCAGCACCAGGTAAATGGAAGCTCCGGGAGGCACATGTTAACAGAGTCCCATCCCCACCTTGCTTAGAGCAGCCAGGAGGCATCAGAGGGCAGAAAGAGAGAACCTTTGTGTCTCCCAGCTGATAGACTGAGGCAGGGTCTTCACATTTATCACATACCTACTAGCCAGGGCTTGATATAGGAGATGGGGCTGCCTCTGGACCGTACTGGTGGCTCCCTGGTAGGAATCCCAACACTCTCCAAATAAAATGTATGGAAGAAAGGGGAAGTCAACAGTAAAGAATGTAAGTTAGAAAGTCAGAATTGTAGAAAATTGGTAAGGGAAGCTATCAGAAATCAATAACCAATCAATGAAAATAAGAAGGAAGTTTTTAAAAAGTATATTAAGTACAAAATTAATCCTAACAACGGTAGTGGTAAATTACTAGATGGAAATGGCAGAATTATCAAAATAATGCAAAAGAGGTAAACGAGTTCAATAAATATTTCTCTCCTGGATTTGGAGAAAAACAGATGATGTAACTCATATCATAAGATGTTGATGACAACAGTCTTTCCATTCCAACAATAACTCACGAGGATGTTAAACAGCACCTATTACAGTTAGGTTTAAAGAAGCAGGTCCAGATAACTTGTATCCAAGAGTTTTGAAAGACCTGGTGGAGGACTGTTAATGTTGATTTTAATTAGGACTTGGAACACTGGGGAAATTCCAGAAGACTGGAATAAAGCTAAAGCTGTGCCAATATTTAAAAAGTGTAAAAGAGATAACCCAGCTAATTACAAGAGTGTTAGTCCGATACTGGGCAAGATAATGGAGCAGTGAATATGGATTTAATTAATAAAGAATTAAAGGAGGGTAATATTATTAGTACCAATTAACAAAGGTTCAGAGACAACAGATCCAATCAAACTAACTGGATATCCTTATTGGATGAGATAAAAAGTTTGGTTGCAACTAATAGAATTGATGTAATATACAAAGACTTCTGTAAGGCTTATGACTTGGTTCAGCACAACATTTTGACTAGAAAACTAGAAAGATACAAAATAAACACAGCATACATTAAACAGATTAAAAACCATGCTTGAGTAGATTTCTTTCTAGGGGGTTCCCACAAGGATTGGTTCTTGGCCCTGTGCTATTTAACATTCTTTTCAATGACCTGGAAGAGAATATAAAATAATCACTGATAAAGTTTGCAGTTGCCAGAAAGATTGGGGTTGGTGGTAACTAATGAAGTGTCAGTAGGTTCAGGCTTCAGCACTGGAAGTCTGGGAAGTTTTCCCAGCCCTAGCTAGAGGGTTATTTCCTGTTCCACAAAGAGGGGAAGTTCCATTCCCAACTCCTGTGCCTTGAAATTAGGCCCTGACACTACACCCCACATTCAGCATAGTGGTATGATTATCAAATGATTAGGACAGAATTAAGATGCATTTTGTGCAAGACGTGTCATGTTCAGTGTCATTGGAATAGTTATGATTGGCTGAATATGACTGTCCTATTGTGTGCACGTATCATGTTCCTATCTGAAGTTAAGGATATTGACTATGTATCTGTATTTCAAAAGTGCTTACTCTGGGTAACACCCACAATGAGCCTTTCAGGTACAACAAAGAAGCCAGACAGTGTTGATGGCTCATCAACAAAGGCAATGGACCTTCCTCTGAATGTTTCAGACAGCCTATTAGTCATGGATAGTATGACTCAGCAGGGCATGTGACCAGACCATATGACAGTAAACTCCATATTGGTACCTGTATTTTTCAACAAACTAGACTGGGAACTGAGTTTGGAACAAAGGGTTCTTCTTGGAGTGATTGCTCCTATGCATTCCATTTAGGTGTGCGCGCCGCGTGTGCACGGCTCTTCGGAACATTTTTACCCTAGCAACCCCTGGAGTGGCGCCGCTATGGCGCTGGATATATACCCCAGCCGGCCCGTCCGCTCCTCAGTTCCTTCTTTCCGCCCGTGACGGCTAGTAGGAACAGTGGAGTGCTCCCTTACCTCCACAGCCCTAGCGTTCTCAATAGTTTTAGTGTATATAGTTGTTAATAGTTTGTTAGATTTCTTGTTAAAGTTGTATAGTATAGTAGTTAGGGAATTAGAGGGGTTAGCCCTCTTCTTCCGCCCCGGTGCGGGCTTATGCCCGGAGCACCGGGATTCAAGCCCTGCGTGGCTTGCCAGCGGCCCATGCCGGTGAGTGACCCGCACGACTCTTGCCTCCGCTGCCTCGGAGAGTCGCACCGGTCAGATAAGTGACCCATTTGTGTGGCTTTCAAGCCTCGCACGAGGAAGGAGCGGGACTCTCGTTTAAAACAACTCCTTATGGAGTCGGCTCTCCAACCTCCGGCACCAGCTCCGTCGGCGCCGAAGCCGGCCTCAGTGAGCAGCGCACCGGCAGCACCGAGCCGCTCCGGTGCCGACACGTCCCGGCACCCGGCACCGCTCCCTCTCCCCGGGGAAGAAGCAAAAGGTGCCGAAGACGGCCGCTGCAAAACAACAGCAGAAGCCGTTAGCCCAGCCGCCACCGACTAAAACGGTACAGGCTGAAGCCGTGCACAAAAAGTGCACCGGGCCGTCGACTCCGGCTCCGCAAGGGCCGTCGAGTCCGGCACCGCCCAGCTCCCCGGTGCCGACCGAGGAAGAGCTGAGGCTCCCGTCCACGCCGGAGGCGTTCGCAACGGCGAGGGAGCTGATTGACCTCACCGCTGATGCGGGCCATCAGCTACCGGCACCGCCGGTGCGGACAGTCAAGTCCATTGGAAAGCCAATGATGATGCGCCCTCCTTCTCCTGGCGGCCGAGGTGATCGGAGCACCATGATCCGCTCTCGCTCCCGTTCTCCCTCAAGAAGGCGATCGCCACCGCACCGGGCCCGATCCGCACGACTGTCAACGTCGAGGCGCCGCTCCCCATCTCGTCGCCGGTCGCAGTCCCGGTACCGCTCGCAATCGCGGTACCGGTCGCACTCCCGGCGGTGTTCCAGGTCCCGGTCGCCAAGTCGCCGGCACCGCACCAGGTCCGGCTCCAGACATCGCGGACGATATCGCGATTCGCGCAGCCGCTCAAGGCGCCGCCGATCGCGCTCGAGGTCAGTCTCCCGGCGCCGCCGGTCGAGCTCCCGGCGCCGCCGGTCGAGCTCCCGGCGCCGCGCCTCGTGCAGATCTCGTTCGCCGATCAAGCCACATGACGACCGGCACCGTCCATTGGCACCGGAGAGACAGTTTATCCTGGCACCGGATGTTCATCCGGGTACCACCACGGCCCCTCCCTGGCCTTCGAGGGAGCCCTCAGTTGCTTCTCCGGAGGGCAGCGCGGTAGACTTCAGAGCGGGGTCTATTCCACAAGACCATGGACCTCAGCAATGGGGGTTTTGGGTACCCTGGGCCCAACATGAGCAGGGGCCTCCCCTTCCACCGAGACAGCCAGGTTCGGCGCGTTCGGTGCCAGAGGCCACTGTAAGCAGGCCACCCCCGTCTCCCACGCCACAATCTGTCCCCCGCGATACACCGTTGGGGCATGAGACACTGGCACCGGGCAGACCAGACGCGGAGCCAGCTCCTGAAGAGGTGCTGCCTGGTCACTCCTCGTCCTCCTCTGCCGATGAGGCGGTGGCGGGGGCGTCGCCATCAGAGCCCCCGCCGATAGACCTCAAAGCGCACCAGGACCTTCTTCGGCGGGTAGCGAAAGCCATCAATCTGCCAATCGAGGAAGTCCAAGAGGTCGATGACCCCATCACGGACGTCGTGGGAGCAGACGCCCCCGTGAGAGTAGCGCTGCCATTCATCCGCACAATCCAGCGGAACAATGCCGCCATCTGGCAGTCGCCCTCCTCCGTCCCTCCCACGGCACGCGGCGTAGAGAGGAAATATTCGGTACCACCGAAAGGGTACGAATACCTTTATGTCCACCCGACTCCGGACTCGTTGGTAGTCCAATCCGTGAACGACCGGGAGCGTAACGGACAGCCTGCCACTGCGCCGAAGTCAAAGGAGTCCAGGCGCATGGACTTGTTGGGGCGCAAGATTTACTCCGCGGGCGGTCTCCAACTCCGCTTCGCTAATCAAATGGCCCTGCTCTCCCGGTATACCTTTAACATCCTGGGATGCCTGGGAAAGTTCGCGGAGCTGACCCCACAGGACTCCCGCCGGGAATTCTCGGCGCTCCTAGAAGAGGGCAAGTTGGCCTCCAGGACCTTGATTAAAGCTGCGGTCGACTCAGCGGACTCGGGGGCCAGGACTGTGGCGTCCGGTGTGACCATGCGACGCATCGCGTGGCTACAGTCATCCACTTTGCC
The DNA here is from genome assembly GCF_016161935.1 of Mauremys reevesii. Lineage (NCBI taxonomy): Eukaryota > Metazoa > Chordata > Testudines > Geoemydidae > Mauremys > Mauremys reevesii. The sequence continues at coordinate 218,734,662 of NC_052623.1, forward strand.
ACCGGAGGTACAATATACCCTCCAGGACCTCCCCTTTGAAATGCAGGGCCTGTTCTCGGAGAAAACTGATACGAGAATTCAGACCCTGAAGGACGGACGAGTGGCAATCCGTACTTTGGGGATGCATACACCAGCCACTCAGAGGCGTCCGTTCCGGCAACAGCCCTATCGGCCCGGGCCGCAGGCCAGGTCTCGGCCATTTAATAATCGCAGGGCCCCATTCCGCCGCAGACCATCGGGCGGGCGGCGTAACCAGTCTCAAGGCTCGTCCAAGGCTCCTCAAGGTCCCAAGTCGACCTTTTGATGGGACGCCCGAGGACGGCACACCACTCTCCCCTCAGGATCCATCCCCGCTGTTTTCAAGTCGCCTTTCCCGCTTCCTCCAGGCGTGGTATTCGGTAACATCAGATGGCTGGGTGCTCAACACCATCCAGCACGGCTACCGCCTACAGTTTATTTCGCCCCCTCCCTCCCACCCACCCTCCCCGTCCCTCTTCAGGGACCCCTCTCACGAGCAAGTCCTCTTACAGGAGGTCCAGTCTCTGTTGAGCGTGGGTGCCATCGAGGAGGTGCCTCCCGGCAGGCGGGGCAGGGGATTCTACTCCAGATATTTTCTCATCCCCAAGGCGAAAGGGGGTCTTCGTCCCATCTTGGACCTCCGAGAGCTGAACAAATACCTCTGCAAGCTCAAGTTTCGGATGGTAACTTTGGGGACCATTATCCCTTCTTTGGATCCAGGAGACTGGTTTGCCGCCCTCGACATGAAGGATGCTTACTTTCATGTGGCAATTTACCCCCCCCCCCCACAGACGCTACCTGCGCTTCATGGTCAACGAGGCCCACTACCAGTTTGCGGTGTTACCCTTCGGCCTCTCCACCGCACCGCGGGTATTCACCAAATGCATGGCGGTCGTAGCTGCGGCCCTCCGTCGTCGTCGGATTCACGTGTATCCATACCTCGACGACTGGCTGATTCGTGGCCGTACCCAAGAGCTGGTAGCGGCTCAGGTATCCGAGATACTGTGTCTGTTTCGATCTCTCGGCCTGCTTGTCAACACCGACAAGTCCCACTTAGTTCCGACACAAAGAGTGGAATTCATAGGAGCCGTCCTCGACTCCACTCTGGCCAGAGCCTGCCTCCCTCGGGCTCGGCACGACACGTTGGCATCCCTGATATGGACACTTCAGGCCTTTCCAACGACAACAGTGCGGTGCTGCCTTCGTCTTCTAGGTCACATGGCAGCGTGTACGTTTGTGACCGCGCACGCAAGGCTGCGACTTCGCCCGTTCCAAATGTGGCTGGCATCGGTGTACCGCCCTCAGCGCGACCCACTGGACATGGTGGTGGTGGTGCCGAGTCCCGCTCTTCAGTCACTCACCTGGTGGCTGGATCCGGAGACAGTCTGCGCAGGGGTTCCGTTCCGCCCTCCTCGCCCGTCGATCACCCTGACCACAGACGCGTCGGCGCTGGGATGGGGGGCTCACATAGGAGACCTGCACACCCAAAGTCTCTGGTCAGCCCAGGAGCTCTCCCTCCATATCAACGTCCGGGAGCTGAGAGCGATCCGTCTGGCGTGTCTCGCCTTTCGGACCCACCTTCAGGACCGCTGTGTAGCGGTGTACACGGACAACACCACAACCATGTTCTATGTCAACAAGCAGGGCGGAGCTCGGTCCTCCCCGCTTTGCAAGGAGGCGATGCTCCTCTGGGATCTTTGCGTGACCCACTCGATTTGCCTCGAAGCGTTTTTTCTACCGGGGGTGCAGAACACGTTGGCCGACCGTTTGAGCAGGTCCTTCGCCTCCCACGAGTGGTCCCTTCGCCCAGATGTGGCTTACGCAATCTTCCAGAGGTGGGGGTTTCCCCAGATAGACCTCTTTGCCTCCCGGGCCAACAGGAAGTGCCACAGGTTTTGCTCCTTCCAGGGTCAAGCTCCAGGCTCCCTCTCGGATGCGTTTCTCCTGCCATGGACGGAGCCTCTCCTCTATGCGTTCCCCCCGTTTCCGCTCGTCCACCGAGTGTTACTCAAGCTTCGGAGAGACAGGGCCCGCGTAATACTCGTCGCTCCGGCCTGGCCGAGACAGCATTGGTATACCCTGCTGCTCGAGCTGTCGGTTCGGGAACCCATTCCCCTTCCGCTATGGCCGGACCTCATCACTCAGGACCTCGGCAGACTTTGTCACCCGAATCTGCAGTCGCTGCATCTTACAGCTTGGTTCCTGAGTGGTTGACCGACGCAGAGAGAGGATGTTCGGCAGCGGTGCAGCAAGTTCTGCTGGAAAGCAGGAAGCCTTCGACGCGCTCTACCTACCTCGCGAAGTGGAAACGCTTTGCGCTATGGTGCGACCAGCGAAGTCTTAACCCATTCTCGGCCCCCATCCAGACCGTCCTCGATTACCTCTGGTACCTGAAAGGTCAAGGTCTCGCGATCTCGTCCCTGAGGGTGCACCTGGCGGCTCTGTCAGCCTTCCGGCCCACTATAGGAGGGCGCTCCGTCTTCTCCAACCCGATGGTAGCCCGCTTCCTTAAAGGGTTAGACCGTCTCTACCCTCAGGTGCGTCCGCCTGCTCCGACTTGGGACCTGAACCTGGTTCTCGCCCAGATGATGGGCCCGCCCTTCGAGCCCCTGGCCACGTGCTCTCTGCTCCATCTTACCTGGAAGACGGCCTTCCTCGTGGCGATCACATCCGCCAGACGAGTCTCGGAACTCCGCGCCCTGACAGCAGGTCCCCCATATACCGTCTTCCACGGGGACAAAGTGCAGCTTCGACCACATCCGGCCTTCCTCCCCAAGGTGGTGTCGGCCTTCCATCTCAATCAGGAGATCTTCCTCCCGGTTTTCTTTCCAAACCCGCACGCCTCACCTCGTGAACGGCAGCTCCACACTCTGGACGTCCGTAGGGCCCTCGCCTTTTACATCGACCGGACAAAGTCCTTCCGGCGTTCCTCCCAGCTCTTTGTGGCAATTGCTGAGCGTATGAAAGGCGAGCCGGTTTCCTCACAACGGATTTCATCCTGGGTGACGTCCTGCATACGAGCGTGCTACGAGCTTGCTCGCGTCCCCCCGTGCCGCCTCACCGCACACTCGACGAGGGCGCACGCCTCGTCGGCCGCCTTCCTGGCCCACGTTCCCATCCAGGACATCTGTAGAGCGGCCACCTGGTCTTCAGTCCACACCTTCGCTTCCCACTACGCGTTGGTGCAGCAGTCTCGGGACGACGCAGCATTCGGCTCTGCGGTATTACATTCCGCCACATCTCATTCCGACCCCACCGCCTAGGTAAGGCTTGGGAATCACCTAAATGGAATGCATAGGAGCAATCACTCGAAGAAGAAAAGACGGTTACTCACCTGTAGTAACTGGTGTTCTTCAAGATGTGTTGCTCCTATCCATTCCAGACCCGCCCTCCTTCCCCACTGTCGGAATAGCCGGCAAGAAGGAACTGAGGAGCGGACGGGCCGGCTGGGGTATATATCCAGCGCCATAGCGGCGCCACTCCAGGGGGCGCCCAGCCGGCCCGCCGGAGTTGCTAGGGTAAAAATGTTCCGAAGAGCCGTGCACGCGCGGCGCGCACACCTAAATGGAATGGATAGAAGCAACACATCTCGAAGAACACCAGTTACTACAGGTGAGTAACCGTCTTTTCCTACCATATGGAAAAGCTACATCAGGGGTGTGTGTGACCATCTCTTGGCCTCATTCCGCACACAAGAAAACTCATGGAAACACCTCAGGAACAAAGACTGAACTGGGGGAAGTGCTGGTCCCAGGGTAAAGGGATTTCTAGCTTGTGTACGGAAACTTGGTGTACTGCTTGTATCATCGGTCAGGGTGGGAAATTGCTAATTAAAATTATTTCCAGATAGTACATTAGGCTTAGTTTGAGTTTTTGGTTATTTGTTAAGTAATCTGCTTTGATCTGTTTGCTACCACTTATCGCTGGGAAATTGGCTTTTGTCTTCTATCTGTCCTTGAGTGGCTTAGGTAAAGCACTCAGGTAGCTTAGTTGGATGCATGGCACCACCTGCTGTCGTGTTGGCTGATAACAGGGCCTGGAGAGGCTCGCTGAATCTCCAGCAAAGCAGTGTGAGAAGGGCCAGCCCAGCTTGAGGGTTAGAGGGCACAGCAGTCCCCAGAAGCCCCCCAGACTGCACCCCGGGGTGACAACCCATCACACCCTATAGTACACAAGTCTCAGCAAGTCTGTCACATCCTTTCCCCCCATTCCGCACCCTAGATAGTTCCTGCCTCCCACCACCTCTAGCAGCTCCCACCCTCCTATGCATTTACTTCTCCTCTCCCTTACCTGAGCCAGCTCCATTGCAGCCATTTCCTTCCCACTGGGAGGAGGGGATGATTTGGAGCGAAACGTGGACATTATTCTGTAGCCTGCCAGGGCGAGAAGGACAATGTGAAAATTCAGACAGAGTTTCTGTCCTTTCCACATGTCGATTCCCCCCAGGATTTTTCCCTGGTAATGGACGTTCTAGGTTCTGCCACACTGTGAAGCAGAGTGACCTTATTCCAGTACTGGCCTAGCCCCTTCCCACCAGGGTGTAACCCTCTGAGACATGGTGACACCATCCCAGTAACAGAGTCTCTCTGTTATACTTTTAAAGTTTGTGGATGATACCAAGCTGGGATGGGTTGCAAGTACTTTGGAGGACAGAATTAAAATTAAAAATCATCTGGACAAACTGGAGAAATGATCTGAAGTATATAGGATGAAATTCAATAAGGACAAATCCAAAGTACTCCATTTAGGAAGGAACAATCAGTTGCACACATACAAGCCAGGAAATGACAGCCTAGGAAGCAGTACTGCAGAAATGGATCTGGGAGTCATGGTGGATCACAAGCAAAATATGAGTCAACAGTGTTACACTATTGCAAAAAAAGCAAGTATAATTCTGAGATGTATTAGCAACAGTATTGTAAGCAAGACACGAGAAGTAATTTTTCCGCTCTACTCCGCACTGATTAGGCCTCAACTGGACTAGTGTGTCCAGTTCTGGGCCCCACATTTCAGGAAAGATGTGGACAAATTGGAGAAAGTCCAGAGAAGAGCACCAAAAATGATTAAAGGTCTAGAAAACATGACCTATGAGGGAAGATTGAAAAAAGTGGGTTTGTTTAGTCTGGAGAAGATATGATCAGCTTTCAAGTACATAAAAGTTTGTTTCAAGGAGGAGGGAGAAACATTGTTCTTCTTAACCTCTGCGGACAGGACAAGAAGCAATGGGCTTAAATTGCAGCAGGGAAGGTTTAGGTTGGACATTAGGAAAAACTCCCTAACTGTCAGAGTGGTTAAGCACTAGAATAAATTGCCTAGGGAGGTTGTAGAATCTCCATCATTGGGGATTTTTAAGAGCAGGCTGGACAAACACCTCTCAGGGATGGTCTAGATCGGGGTGGCCAACATGTGGCACTTTAAAATTTAATATGCGGCTCCTTGTACAGGTACCAACTCTGGGGTTGGAGCTACAGGCACCAACTTTCCAATGTGCTGGGTGTGTTCACTGCTCAGCTACAGGCCCTGCCCCCACTCCACCCCTTCCCACCCACTTTCCTGAGCCTGCAGTGCCCTCGCTCCATTCCCCCCACGCCCCGAGTATTTTGCATAGCGTGAACAGCTGATCGGGAGATGCGAGGAGGGAGGGGGAGGTGCTGATTACTCTGGTTTCCCATGGGTGGGAGCTGATGGGGGGCTGCTGACATATTACTGTGATTCTTTGGCAATGTACATTGGTAAATTCTGGCTCCTCCTCAGGCTCAGTTTGGCCACTCCTGGTCTAGATAATACTTTGTCCAGCCTTGAGTGCAGGGGACTGGACTAGCTACCTCTCGAGGTCCCTTACAGTTCTGTGATTCTATGAACCAAAGGCCAGAGATGAGCAGAATCAAAGGAGTCACTCGGGGGATCCTCCCTGTCATTGTTCTCAAGGTAGCTGTCTCAGGTTAACTAAATTATTTGATGCTCCAGCCTTTATAGTCTCTCCTGGGAGTGCCCCTTTCATCGGCTGGGCCTAGTTTTAGCTTTTTGGGAAACATGACCCCGGGGTCTCTGAGACTGGGCCTTCTTGCCTCAGCACATCTTGTTTCTTTCTGTGGTTCCCCAGTGAGTCCAAATGAATAGATACTCCTCATAGAGACTGTGAGCACAAGAACGTGTTTAGACTTTACTGAATGCTTGTGAGTTGCTGCCTGGGTTAACATCTGACTAGTTGCATTGTGAGCCTCTGTGGCTCTGTAAATCACCAGACAGGAGAAAGACTTTACCTATGCGAAGGGCTGATTGGCAACAGAATGCATTACACCCTGCCTGGCAGGAAAGGTCCATCAACACCAGAGAGACTATTATGGGACCTTAAAGAAGACACAAGACTGTTGTTGTGCTCTTGACCTCCCATTAGCTGAGTTTGCAGCTCAGAGCACATGGCAGGAAGGGGATGAAAAACCCCATACAGAGGGAACTGATGATCTGTATGCTGCTTGGACTCTGGGGGGCAAAGTTTCTAGGCATAAGCAAGAGATCCCCAGCTGCTTAGCCTGGGTTAATCCTAAAGAATATGTAGAGCTTGCTTATTATAGAAGCTTCTATTACCTTTGAAATTTAAGACTGCAACTCATCTGCATTTATAGGATTACCTGCTTTAACTTTGTAAACAACTCTCGATTCCTTTTAAATAAATCTTAATGCAGGTTGTGACAGGACTGGCTACAAGTGTTGTCTTTGTTGGAAGATCTAAGATTCAATTGACCTAAGAAAGTGACTGGTCCTTTGGGACTGGCAGTAACCTGAACATTGCTGTGATTCATGGTGTAAGGCAGTGGTTCTCAACCAGGGGTCTGGGGCCCCCTGGGGGGCCATGAGCAGGTTTCAGGGGGGCTGCCAAGCAAGGCCGGCATTAGACTCACTGAGGCCCAGGGCAGAAAGCTGAAGTCCCAGCGCATGGGGCTGAAGTCCAGGGCCCTGAGCCCCACCACCCGGGGCTAATGCCAAAGCCTGAGCAATGTAGCTTTGTGGAGGCCCCAGGCAGTTGCCCTGCTTGCTACCCCCTAACACCAGCCCTGGCTTTTATATGCAGAAAACCAGTTACTGTGGCCCACATGGGCAGTGGAGTTTTTATAGCATGTTGGGGGTGTAAGGGACCATCTGTCACAAAGGTGAGCTCACCTGCGTGGTGTGATATAGGGGATCACCCAAAGGGACTGTCTGTGATTCCATGTTAATGCTGTTACAGAGCCTGAAGCATTTACACTGGATTCTTGGTTGGTGAAATCTCCATACAGACCTCACACCCAATTTGGGGTTTGTTCCCTGCTTCTCACCAGTCTGCCTGAGGCTGGTGCTTGTGCTCTCGAGTCACTGGAGACAGCAACACAGAGACTTACGGGCACAACGCCACCAGCAGCAATTTGCAGCAGTGCAGAGCAGGCTTTACAGTGACTCAGGGTGGGCCAAATGGTCCATGGACTCAGCCAAGCCCCAGTTCTCCTCCAGTGCACATCAGCATCCCGGCAACCTTCTAGGGGGTCAAGGCTGCCGCCCCTTCAGTGACGGTGGATCCCCAGCAAAGCATCACCCGTGCCCCACGACCCGCCTTGTCTCCGGAGACAGAGGTGAGTGACGGAGGGTGCGCAACGGCTCCTAGGGGGGTAGGGAGAGGGATAACAAAACCCACCTTCTGGGGTCACCCCTCAGGAAGTGAAGGTGACAGGCATTGTGGTGGCAGAGAGGGGAAGGGGAGGGAGTGGGAACAGCACCCTCAAGGGCGATGCTGCCAGTGGGTCGCCCCATCACATCAGGCATGGGGCTGATAGGAGGCCATTTCCTGGGTCTGAGAGCCTGTGAAGGGGTATATAAACCCCACACTGGCACAGAAGGGGTTAAACTTCTACTTTAGTCTGGACTGGCTCAGCCCCTCCACACCTGCAAACCATGCCAGGACTGGAGCAGGAGTTAACAGGAGAGGCCTGCTCTACTCAGAGGGGAGCCGTCCTGGGAAGGGAACAGTCTGTGGAGCATCTCCAGCCCCAAAACGAGGGCTGGCAGCATTCGGGGCTCTGGCCTTCACTGAGGGAGGGTGGGGATCCCCGGAGCTCAAAGGGGGAACAGGCTGAAACTTGCGCTGGAGACCCAGTAAACTCTGAAGGGGACTGAGACACTCCCAGGGCCCCCAGAAGTAAGAGAGGCCCATATCCTGAAGGGACCTATCCACATTCCCCTCCCCCATCCCCTCCACTGTTTCTTTTTTTTTTTCATTCCTTTATTTACCCTTGTTTGCCGAGTCAGCTCTTTTGCTGTTTCACCTGGTGCCCCGAGAGGAAGAAAGTGCCCCAAGGCCTCAGGCAGAGGGTGGAGCCCTGACACACTAGAAGGACGTGCCCCATAGCACCCCTGGGGCAATGGGACTCACAGAGCTGCACCCCAGAAGGCCTGAGGCCCAGCGGTTTGGCACCAGTTTGACAGGCTGGATGGCCTCTCCCTGGGGGCTGCCAGCAGCCTGGCAAATGGAGTAGATATGGGGTGGCCTGGGGAGCAGGAAACGGGGCAGCATCCCAGACAGCACACCGAGAAGGGAAATGGAGAGAGGATATGGGGCACTGCAGTGAACTCAGCACCCGTCCTGAAGGCCACTGGCAGAAAGTTGTCCTCTCCCTGGCCTACTGGGGTCAGACAGTGACACTGAGATCCCTTGGCAAAGGGTCACTTGGTCTTTGCCAGCAGTTCTCACCTGAGACCTGACAAACCCACCACACCAGACATCTCTTGGAGGATGATCCTGTGAGGTGTCTACAGAAAGCTCGTAACTGGTCAAGACTCAATGATTGAGAGATTAATGTGCTAAGAGAGGGGTGGAGATTTTGGACAAGAATAACTAATACACAAACATATCATTCTTAATGTATTTTCATCTTCTAATTCCCATAACCTACTAATTATCCCTGGCTGCCCCCGGCAGTCTGGGGAGAGAGTACTAGTAAACTCTTGTGGCCAGTGTAGAACCGAAGGCACAAGGATCTTTCAGTGACTGGCTCAAAAAGTCACCCAGAGTGAAATTCACTTCACTGGATAAATCCCTAGTTTCTGGGCTCTGCAGAGGGGTGGGGAGGTGAATTCCATTCGTGGACACAGAGCCACTTCCCATCCTCAACCTGATCTCAAACACTACCCCAACCTTCCCCTGCCATAATGGACCCACTTGATGCCGCCAGAGCCATCTGCCATGGGACCTACATGGAAGAATTAAGGTTGGGTGCCTTAGCCTTCAATTTCCATACCCTAGTGTAATTGTGATTGCTGTTAGGTGGGTTTGGCAAAAATAATTTTGTCTATTTCTTCTTTTTAATTTCAATTGATGATATCCATAGTTATTTTAAAGACTTTTTTAATGTTTAGAATTTCAATGTTCAGAGCTGTGGGAAGTTATGGGGATCGTCAGACAACAATTATTTAATTACAGGCAATATTGAGATTTGAAAAGCCAAATCTTTATAACTGTTCAAACACAATTGTCAATGTCACATGCAAACTATACAGTGTAAATATTCTTAAATCAAACTCGACTTTCTCCAGAAGCATTTCTGTATTATACCTATATAAATATGTTTTCATCTGTGTGTGTACAAGTTAGTACTTGTGGCACCTTAGAGACTAACAAATTTATTTGAGCATAAGCTTTTGTGGGCTACAGCCCACTTCATCAGATGCATAGAATGGAACATATAGTAAGAAGATATATACACATACAGAAGAAGAAAAGGTGGAAGCTGTCATACCAATTCTAAGAGGCTAATTAATTAAGATGAGCTATTATCAGCAGGGAAAAAAAAACTTTTGTAGTGATAATCAAGATGGCCCATTTCAGACAGCTGACAAGAGGTGTGAGGATAATTACTGTAATTTATTAATAAAAACCCAGTCCTTTCAAGCATACTTTTAAGTAATGAAGTACTTTAATTCTTTCACATTCTAGACTGTAATGCTTGCTGAGGATAATTACACCCTCTGTGATGTATTTTACTCTCAGTATCATAACCCCATCGTGATGTAGCTCCTGTCTAGGAGCTCTCCTGAGGCCAGGGGCATATGATCAGAAGGTGACACACTGACACATGAGCAGAGACACATGGGGGAGGGTGGAGGATGAGGTAACATGGAGGCTACCAGGGCTGAACATGAGAGTGCAAAGCAAACCCCCTCTCAGCCTCTCCTCTCTCCCATCTCCCAGAGTGAGCGACTCTGATAAATCATTCCCTGAAATTTAAATAGCCCCAGTATGTGGGACAGTGATTAACGCAGGTGCCTTGGGTGCTGCAGCACCAACCCCCGGCCTGGATGAGGGGGATGAAGAACTGCAGTAGAAACGGGTTAAGCTGGGAGAAGGCACAGCTGATGTGTGATTGGGAGCGGAGTTGACCAAGAGGCCAGAACTCATGGGAGGGTTGGGAGAAGAAGTCAACAGGACTGGGTAGAGGAACTCCTGTGTATTTTCCCATTGACTATCCTGCCATGTATTTAATTTAGAAACTTTTCATTCACATTTAAACACATTGGAGCTAAGCTGGGATGACGCATTTTCACTTACAGTGGTACAGTTTAAATGGGTGCTTAATCAGATGCTCATGCAACACAAAGCAGTCAATAATCGGTATGCTTTCATTAAATAACTTGACTGTGTGCTGTGCATCACTTTTAAAAAAAGATGCTGTGAGGGAGTGTCAAAATTTTAGGCATTAAGAAATGGTAAGTAGCTGTCAATTCATTTCTCATGCATTTATCTCATAATTTTAATTTCAGTTTTGAATCAGTAATAATACCATGTTGTTTTAAAAGCAGTAGGGTCCATTTGTATAATTGTTTGCAAGATTTCACTGGATATTGTGAACCAGCCGTCTTCACCTTTTATTTTAAGATTCCTAAATACAACCCAGTGCACCACTCCTGAAAGACTGCAAGCTCTGGAAGGTGACATGCTCCTTAGAGAGCAAACATCTGACGAGCCCTTTCGCCCTGGCGCTTTGACATTGCTTTATCTGCTCCACCAGAAAATGCTATAGGGAACCAGGGAATTACAGCAGACCTTCACTAAGTATCGTTCTACCGGCTATGGGCCAAAATTAAAATTGTTCTGTTGTTTATCTTTCATTCAGCTTTGCAATTCTTAGATCCCATTTAAAAGTTGGAAGTGAAATAACCAAAGCAAGTTAAGACGAGAGTGACATCGGGCATAGGCGGGGGTAAAACAATAAATGGAAAAAAACTGACTATGCAAAAAGGAACATCGCAAACTATCAGAGCCCCAGACCCCTGTCCAAGTGAATCCACCCCAGCCAGGCATATCAAGCTGGGCCCCTGAAAAATCGCCCAGCCCGTCTGGCAGCGAATGCTGCGTGTTCCAGATGGAACTATGGTGTGTGCGTCTGCTCTGCTGACGTGCTGCTTTGGTACAGAATGCACCACGGCCACAGGGAGCAGAGACATGGACTTCTACAAAACACAATCCCAGATACACCTTCAACATCCCATCCCCTCTCCCACCTTCACATGGCCATTCTCAGCCCATTGCTAACAGTTCCTCCCAGCCTTCAGCACTATAAATAAATAAAACATGGTGTTACAAAAGGTAGCTTGTGCCAAAGAAACCTGATCTGGATGTCAGTAAGGTTTTTGATACAGTTCCACATGGGAAACTATTCGTTAAATTGGAGAAGATGGAGATTAATATGAGAACCGAAAGGTCAATTAAGAATTGGTTAAAGGGAAGTCTACAAGGGGGTCATATTGAATGGTGAGTTGTCAGGCTGGAGGGAGGTTACTGGTGGAGTTCCTCAGATCAGTCTTGGGACCAATCTTACTCAACACCTTCATTAGTGATCTTGGCACAAGAAGTGGGAGTGTGACACAAAGCTGGGAGGGATTGCCAATATGAAGGATGACAGGAAAATCATACAAGAAAAACTGCACGTCCTTGAAAGCTGGAGTAATAGAAATGGGATGAAAAATAATAGTGCACAAATTCTAGTTGTTAGTCCCCAAGTGCATAATTTTGCAATAAGCTGGGGATTTATCAATTGGAAGTGACAGAGGAGGAGAAAGACCTATATGTATTGGTTGATCACAGGATAATTATGAGTTGCCAATGTGATGTAGCCGTGAAATAGGTTAATGCAGTCCTAGGATACATCAGGCGAGGTATTTCCAGCAGACACATGAAAGGGTCAGTACTGTTATACAAGGTACTGATGAGACCTCATCTGAAATACACCTCTACCGTCTGGCCTTAAAGTCTGTGAGTCTATAAACTGTGCCTTGTATAGCACAGACACTGATGGAGATCAGGGCCCCATCGTGCTGCGCATGGCAGAGACCCTGACTGAGATCAGCACCCCCATTGTGATGGGCACTGCACAGACAGAGAGAGACAGTCCTTGCCCCAAAGAGATCACAATCCAAATAGACAATGGGTAGGAGGAAAACACAGAGGGGCTGTGACTTCCCCGAGGCCACCAAGCAGGTCACTGACAGAGCCAGGAGCAGACCCCAGTAATGCCAGAGCCCCGTCACGCACAGCTTGGAAAGGTCCCCAGACCCCCATTGTATTAGGCTGCAGGAAGAGGTGGTTTGTCCATGGATGCACAGGCTGTCTTGGCAGGGCAGCTCAGCTGCAGTCCCGGCACACAGCTGGGGTGTGTGTCCTGGGTCAGGAGAAGTCAGTGTCCAGTCCTGTGGGGCTGTGCTCCTGGCTCATACCTCCAGCACTCACTGCTGCCCCTCCCTTACCAGCTGCACTGTTCAGCCAGCCCCAGGCCTCAGTGAGGTCACTGCCCCCCCTCCCCCATCCCCTGCAAGCCTTCAAACAGGGACATAGTGCACTAGTGTAAATTCTGTCTGTACTAAGGGTTTGCACCAGTGCCTAAAACCCCAGTGTGGCAGAGCCCTTCAGTGCCCAAAACAGCAGTACGGTGGCACTAGAACTGGGATCTAGTTCTACCTCTGTCACGGACAGCCTGGGTGACCTGCGATACATCAATGTTTCTCCTCCCAACTTTGGTCTCTTTACCCAGCTGCCCACTCACTGGGGTCTCCTCTCTCTCCAGAACTGCTCACCACTAAAATCTGTGTGGGTGTCACCAGAGCTAAGGCAGTTCAGCTCTGGAACAGTCTTACAAGGGGGGCTGTGGAGTCTCTTCTCCTGGAAGTTTTTAAGAGCAGGTAGGACAAACCTCTGTCGGAGATAATCTACATATCTCCTGGCAGAGAGCTGGACTTGATGACAGCTTGAGGTCCTGTCCAGCTCTACATTTCTATGATGCTATGAAATATATACATATAAAACACAACATACAGAATACAACCCACCACAACATAATGTCAGGCAATTGAGAAAAAAACAAAAAAAAAACAAAAAAAACCACAGCATAAAATGATAATACAAAGGAAAAGAAAACACCACCATGTTAAGTAATACACCCTAGGCCAAAATTACACAATGAAAAAGAGCTCAACTCAAACCAACACAACACAGGCACCAAACACACTGAAGCAAAACAATGCACCATAAAACTATGCAACACAACATGGTGCAATCAGAGTTCCAAATGGCACCATGCAAAACAGTTCAGCATGGAACACGACACAGCACAAAAGAGAATTATTTCAATGTAGGCCTGGAAGGGATCTTGAGAGGTCGTCTCCTCAAACCTCCTGCGCTGAGGCAGAATCAAGTATCCCCAGACTGGTGTACCTCTAACCTGGTCTTAAAAATCTCCAATGAAGGAAATTCCACAACCTCCCTTGGAAGCCAATGCAAGGCAAACACAGACCAAAACAACGCTGAACACACACACGCTGGGCTTGGGGTTAAGGGGAGGCAAGAATTCAAACAATCTGGATTCAGTTCCCAGTTTTGCCCCAAATTCTCCATGCAAACTTGAGCAAATTACTTCAGCTCCCTGAGCCTTCAGTTTCCCCATCTGTAAAATGGAGAGTCGCCTCCCACCATTTGCCTATTTAGCCTTTGAGCTTTTTGTGGCAAGGCCTCTCTGTCACTGTGGGCATGTCTACACTGCAGTCAGACACCGACGGCTGGCCCGTGCCCGCTGACTTGGGCTCACACGGCTCAGGCTGCAGAGCTGTTTAATTGTGGTGTCCATGTTCCGGCTGGGGCTGCAGCCCAAGGTCTGGCACCCTCCCACCTCACAGGGTCCTACAGCCTGGCTCCAGCCTGAGCTCAGACATCTACACTGCAATTAAACAGCCCCTTCGCCTGAGCCCTGTGAGCCTGAGTCAGCTGGCATGGGCCAGCTGGGGGGTTTTAATGGCAGAGTAGAGATACCCCTGGTGTCTGTTCAACACTTGTCACAATGGGGACCCTGATCTTGGTCAGTGTCTGTGCAGAGCCCTGTCCAACAGGGGGCCTGAGCTCAGTTAGGTCTCTGCAACTCCCGGCATTACAGGATCCCTGATTTTGTCTTAGGGCCCCTGCAGCATCTGGCAAAATGTGGAGGCAGGATTTCTGTCAGGTTCTGCGCAGTGCCCAGTACAGTGGTGGGGCGTGATCTGGGTCGGGGTCATCGCAATGCCAGACCCAACGGGGACACAGATCTCAGTCAAGGTCTCTGAAGTGCCCAGCACAATGGAGGCAGCGGTTTGGGTCGCAGTCGTGCGCTGCCTGGCACAAGAGTGGCTGTGATCTCGGTCCAGGTCTCAGTTTTACCTGGCACAGTGGGGTCTGATCTCACCTGGGGTCTCTTCAGTGCCTGGCAGAACAGGGCCATGCTCAATACAGTAAGAACCCTGATCTCAGTCAGACATCTGGAGAGAAAAGTGGGAAGATTTTCAAGAATTTGATATCAGTATTTCAGAACTGAGGAGAAAATGGGGCACAAACTAAATATTTGCCAATATAAGGGATAAGTATCAACATGTGGGGAGATTTTATGTCACCATTCAACCACTCAAGAGAAAAGAGGGGAAATTTGAGGGGCTTATACAGTGATATTGAATCAACATCAGAATGGGACCGATTGGGCAGGGAAACCTGGGGCTGGGCCCTCTCCATGGGGGACACTTGCTCCTCCCTCCCCTTCCTGGGCCTTTCCATGCCCTGTTGCCAGCAGAGAGTGCCTCCACCCCCCTCACCCAGCCGTATCCCTGTCTCAGGGCTCCCCCAGCCTCTACCCATTAACCCTCTTCCCAGTTCAGAAATCACTCAGGGGAACCACTTCCCACCTAAACAAGGACAAATCACTGGAGGTAAAAATGGGGGGAAACACCCCAAACCTGAGATTTGAACTGGACATTGGCGAATTGGAGAGAAAATGGGGCACAATCAGGGGAGGAGAACAGGGAACTTCGCAGGGATTTGAGGGTAGCGGGGGGGTCGGTCACCCTGGCTCTTGCTCATTGCTCTCTAGAGAGAAAGGGGGCAGGACGGGAGAGGATGGGGGGGTCCCCACGGGAAGGGACAGCGGTAAATCCGAGGGGATCTCAGCCCCCCCTTTCTCTCCCCGCTCCTCGGGGGGTCACCGGCTCTTCTCCTCCCCTGGCCATGTCCGGGCTGCACAGACATTCCCCCCCACCATGCGCTGGGCTCCCCCACGCTGCGAGATGCCGGGTCCCCCCACGGACACTGGGGCAGAGTCACCGCCCGGCCCCGCCCCCGCGGCTCGCTCCGGTACCTGGAGGCTGCAGCTCCGCAGCGGGAGCAGGGCCCGGGCCGGGCACGGGGGGGTTAATGGGTCTCCCCGGCACAGACCCTCCTGCTCCGCCCGGGCTCCCCGGTCACAATGGAGCAGCAGCCGCGCGGCGCTCACCCAGCAGCTGATCACACTCCGCCCCCTCCCCCGATCTGCGCATGCCCAGAGCCAGGAAACGCAACCGGAACTACATCTCCCAGCCTGCCCCGGGGCCGCTTCCGCCCTCTCCAGCCCAGGTAAGGGAGGGGTTCGGTAGGGGAAACTGCGCATGCTCCGTGAGAGCCCCGGTGGGGGCGGGAGAAGGAAGCTGCTGCTGCCGGGTCTGTGCGGGGGGCCGGGGCGTTAACCCCTCCGTGCCCGGCGGGGGGGGGGCTTTCTCCAGCTGGGCCCCGCCCCCTGGGCAGCCCCGGGCTCTGCCCGCCCCAGCCCCGGCCCGGAGCCCCCGGTGAGTGAGAGACCCCGGCGGGGGGGGGCGCGGTGTGTTAAATCGCTCCCCGTAGCAACGTGCTACTCCCGGGGCACTGCGCATGCTCAGTAACAGCTGCTGACGCCGCTGCCCTTCCCCCTGCCCGTATCAGCCGTAACGTTCCGCTGGGCGCTAGTGACCGGGGCTGGGAACATAAGCGGCAGGTTTGTATAATTTTTGGTGGTGCCCAAAATGGTGATCCCCACCCCACTCCTGCTATGTAAGCCAATATAAAAAGAAGCTACAATGTGTGAGCACCACAAGTTTACAAGGGTCAATTAAAAGTGGAAAGTCAGAAGCAGCACTTGCCTGCTTCAATATACGGTATTATATTTTCTTGCACCTGTTGTGACAAAGTGGGAATTTTCTTAATGTTTTCTCTGAATACTGTGTGGGTGCCTCAGTTTCCCCTACAAGGTGCCAACTGAAGGTGTTGGGGACAAAGAGATCAGGTGGCCTCCTTGTCCAGAAGAGACACAAAGGCTAGAGGAGGGAGTGTCAATTTGGAGCTAGCTGGGGAAATGGGGAGAGGCCCAGAACTTGGGTCTGGGCTCCCCGCCCTCCAAGATGGACCTGACTGAGGGGTCCTGTTTTCTGTAACTACAAGCTCTGTTTTAGACTGTGATCCTGTCGTCTAGTAAACCTTTTTACTGGCTGGCTGAGAGTCACGTCTGACTGCAGAGTTGGGGTGCAGGGACCTCTGGTTGCCCCAGGACCTGCCTGGGCAGACTCTCTGCGGAAAGCGCACGGTGTGGAAGGGCATGCTGAATGCCTCCGAGGTCAGACCCAGGAAGGTGTAAGCTTCTTGCCTTGGAGACAGTATGCTCAGAGAGAGGAGGCTCCCCCAGAGTCCTGACTGGCTTTGTATGGAGTTGTTCCAAAGCATCCCAGCATCCCCTTCCACACCATGCACTTCCCAGAAGTCCTCACAGGTACTGACACTCTCTCCTCTGGCCTTTGTCTCTTTTCCAGTCATTAGGAGGCCACCTGATCTCTTTGTTCTCCAACACCTTCAGTTGGCACCTTGCAGGAGAGCGGCCCAGGCTATCAGTTGCCCAGAGACAGGGTTTTGGCCAATCTCTGTGCAGACGGCATCACACTGGCACTCTAGGGCTCTACAACAATCGCACACCCTTATCCCACCATCTAGATCCTTGAGAAATGCATAGGGGAAACTGATGTACCCACACAGTATTCAGAGAAAACATTAACAGTCCCACTTCATAACACCTGTATACTTTAAAGGGTGTAAAATAATCAAGTATTGTGCTAAACACAATGATACTCCAAACTGACCACCAAATTTAAGTTGCATGTTTTCCTCCTCAAGTGAGGGCTCTGGGATGGGGCTGGGGATGAGGGGTTCACAGTGCAGGAGGGTGCTCAGGGTTGGGGTGCTGGGGGCGCAGGCTCTGGGATGGGGCAGGGCTGGGGATAAGAAAGTTGGGATGCAGACAGGCTGCCCCAGGGCTAGGGCCAGAGAGGACTCCCCCCCCCCCCCCGCCACTTACTGGCAGCAGCAAGCTCCAGGGGAGGGACTCCTCTTCTCCCCCACCCCCCGCAGCACACTCACTCTGTACCACGGTCACTGCACATGCTCCTAGGGACTCTCTCAGGTCCAGATAGCCCACTTGCCTCCCCTATGGTGGGTACCGGGGTGGGGGGGTTGCCATCACGTGTGGCCTCCCCTGCTACTGCCCCTCACCATAGCCTCACTGGGGATGGGACTGCCCCTTGCCCAGCATGGGGCAGGAGTGGGGACTGCAGGGTGGTGGCTGGGGTGGGGGGCAGGGTGTCACAAAATTTACCCAAGCCCCAGCTGCTCAGGTCTAGGAAGCTCCCCTCCTCCATCTCCCCTGTGGTGGGTGGGTGCTGGGGAGGGGGGTGGGGGTAGGAACTGCCAGCACATGTGGCTTCCTTCCTCCCCTGCTGCAGCCTGCTGCCCCTCACCCTTGTCTCACTGGGGATGGGGCTGCCCCTTGCCCAGCATTGGGCAGGAGTGGGGGCTGCGGGGGAGGGGGTGGATCACAGGGTCAAACCTCACCGAAGCCCCAGCAGCTGCTCAGGTCAGTGAGGTCCACCCCAGATGTCCATCTCCTGGCTGGAAGTCCCCTTGGCGTCTCCTTCATGTGGTTGCTGGTGGGCGGGGGAGAGAGCTCCCAAGCACGTGTGTGCCTCCCCCACCGCCTCCTCTCTCCCTCTTCCCCTCCCCCGGTGCTCCAAGATGCTGCTGGCAGCTGATCTCTATAGCCTTAGGCAGAAGCAGCAGAAGCAAGGGAGAGAGGCACTGGCTATTTCTTTCAGGCAGGGAAGCTCTGAGGCCGGGGAGGGCCCGCTTCAGGCAGGGCCAGGGGAGAAACCCAGCTCCAAATATTGGTGGAGCACAGCCCTCAGCCTTGAATATTCCTGGTGCTCGAGCACCTTGAGCCCATATAAACTGCCGCCCCAGCCTGGGAAGGGGCGATGGGGGGAGCAGGGGGGTGCCAGGGTCTGAGCAGGAAATTGATGGGCGGGGGGGGGGGTCAGACAGCTGGAGGCTGGATTAGGATGGGGCTAAATGGCAAAATCCAGGATGGGAGGAGCAGGAGTTGAGCTCGTGGGGCGGAGGGGGTGAGTCGGGGTTGCACAGAGGGAAACTTCATTGGGACGGGAAATTTGAACTATTTTGTGCAGCGAGGAAATTCCCCTGGGGGAGGTAAGTTCACTGAATCCTTCCTTGTTTGTGCCACTTCCACCCACCTACGAATTCTCTCACGTTTTTCCCCTTTTCTCTCATCATACCTGGCCATAAAATCCAGGGAGATTCCCCCAAATGATCAGCTCTCTAATCTCCCCTGATTTTGCCCTGGTCTCTCCATACTTCTCAAATGGAAATCTAAAATCTCTACCATGTGGCAATTTTCCTCACCCATTTTATCTGCAGCGATTTGTCCTTATTTAGGTGGGAAATTGTTGCCCTGGGTCATTCCCCAAAACATGGCTGCCCCTGGAGCAGGGATGGGATGAGATGCCCGTTCTCTGCCGGGGCAGGGACGGGAAGAGCATGTGTCCCTCATGGAGACTGCCCAGACCCCAGTTTCCCATCCCACTTCCTCTCCCCAAACTACCAACACAGTTGCCCCCAGCCCTCAGTTTCCAGTCACCTGCCCATCACCTGCTGCTCCCTCCTTCCTTTGTACAGAGAGCCTTCCAGCTCCCCCTCCCTTGCCCTCTTAAATCAGCTCCTCAAAGGGCTCCCAGCTGCCCATGTGAATGGTGGCAGTGGGGGGAATCATCACTTTGTGTTTATGTTTGGACAGTCTCATAAAATGCAGTCAAACAGTCCCCCTTTTCCCTTTAGTTAGTTATTTAATAGCAACATAAAATCCCCCTCAGTTCTTGGTATTTTTCTCTCATGTTATCAATTGCTTACCTTGTGACACGTTTTCTCTGCAAATCTCAAAGACTGATATAAAATACCCTAAACATTTGCCCCACTTCTCCTTAGTTGTCTATTTCTAAGTGAATATGCCCTCAGACTTTTTTGCCTGTCTCTTTAATGGTAAAATACAAAGAAAATCTCAGATTTACTTTTCCTCAGATTCTTGACCATGGATATAAAATTTTTGCAAATGTTGCCCATTTCTGCTCTATTCATTTATCAAATATTGATGTGAAATTCACTCAAATTTTTCCTCTTACCGACAACTGATATAAAATCCCTCTGATTTTACACTTTCTTCTCTATAATTGGCAAAAATGGATCCAAAATCGCTCAGATTTCCACCCTCTTTCATTTCTGAACATTGATCTCAAAGCTCAGGATTTCCCTCTTTCTATGTCATTATCAAATATCAATTAAAAATCCTCATGTTTGGGGCTGTTCCCCATGTTTCTAAATCCCAGCAACTTCTTCCTTCAAGGGAACCTGTTGCCCCAAGTTCTTCTCCATCCTGGAGGTTGCAGGCGGTTAAATTGCCCAGTGATCATCCTTCCCCTCTCCTTTGAGAATCATTTGTTCCCTCCTTTA
Source organism: Mauremys reevesii (assembly GCF_016161935.1). Classification (NCBI taxonomy): domain Eukaryota; kingdom Metazoa; phylum Chordata; order Testudines; family Geoemydidae; genus Mauremys; species Mauremys reevesii. The sequence continues at coordinate 218,754,844 of NC_052623.1, forward strand.
TCTCTGTTAAAATATTTGCCGATGAAAGAGACCAGCCACATATTTAACGCATCAAAGCCAGAGGCCTCCCCCTGTTTGGGGGATTAGTGGTTCCCAGCTGGTAACAGGAAAGTTGGATGGACCCTTTTCTTTTCTCCAGCTGGCACAGGATAAGAAGTTCATTCTGAGTGCAGTGTGGGTCCAGAAGTATCCCAAACCCCATGACAAATGGTCTCTGTGAGGGGCTGATTCCTACAGTGCTAAGATGTAACCACCTTGGGGTGGATCCATGGTGACCATTATTTGCTAGTGACAGGGCATGGACATGTCTTACCTTTCTGCTGAAGGACAGGCAGGGAGTGGGGGAATCCCAGGCAGGCAGTGAGTTCCTAATTGGGGTCCCTGGCTGGTGAGGGCTCTTGGTGGGGGGAACCCTTTGGGATTCCCAGCCTGGCAGTGAATATCTAGTGGGGTTTCTCTGGCCAGTGGGGCTCTGATGGGTGTCTGGCCACAGATTCTGGGGGTTGGATCCCAGGGAATATCTGGTGGGACCCTGGCTGAGCAGTCTGGGTACTGGGGATGTTTGGGGACCACTGGATGGAGGCTCTGGGGCTGCTATTAACCATGTTCCTTCTATCTCATCAGCTTGTGCCAAAATCCTGGCTCCAAGCACTGCCCAGCATTCCCCAGCCACGTGATAACTTTCTATCCACTGTGACAAAGTGCCTCCTCTACCTTGGTGGGTCCTGTGCTTATTGGCAGATTTGCTCACCTCAGTGATCTTCCCCACAGTCTGGGTCAACTCCTCCTGTGTCTGATCAGGAGTTGGGAGGTTTGGGGGGAACCCAGGCCCACCTTTTCCTCCAGGTTCCAGCCCAGGGCCCTGTGGATTGCAGCTGTCTATAGTGCATCCTGTAACAGCTGCATGACAGCTACAACTCCCTGGGCTACTTCCCCATGGCCTCCTCCAAACACCTTTATCCTCACCACAGGATCTTCCTCCTGGTGTCAGATAACACTTGTACTCCTCAGTCCTCCAGCAGCTCACCTTCTCACTCTCAGCTCCTTGTGCCTCTTGCTCCCAGCTCCTCACACGCACTTCCTCTCCTCTGGATCTCCCCTGCCTGACTGGAGTGAGCTCCTTTTTAAACCCAAGTGCCCTGATTAGCCTGCCTTGATTGGCTGCAGGTGATCTAATCAGCCTGTCTGCCTTAATTGGTTCTAGCAGGTTCCTGATTACTCTAGTGCAGCCCCTGCTCTGGTCACTCATAAGAACATAAGAATGGCCGTACCGGGTCAGACCAAAGGTCCATCTAGCCCAGTATCTGTCTACCGACAGTGGCCAATGCCAGGTGCCCCAGAGGGAGTGAACCTAACAGGCAATGATCAAGTGATCTCTCTCCTACCATCCATCTCCATCCTCTGACCAACAGAGGCTAGGGACACCATTCTTACTCATCCTGGCTAATAGCCATTTATGGACTTAGCCACCATGAATTTATCCAGTTCCCTTTTAAACATTGTTATAGTCCTAGCCTTCACAACATCCTCAGGTAAGGAGTTCCACAAGTTGACTGTGCGCTGCATGAAGAACTTCCTTTTATTTGTTTTAAACCTGCTGCCTATTAATTTCATTTGGTGACCCCTAGTTCTTGTATTATGGGAATAAGTAAATAACTTTTCCTTATCCACTTTCTCAACATCACTCATGATTTTATATACCTCTATCATATCCCCCCTTAGTCTTCTCTTTTCCAAGCTGAAGACTCCTAGCCTCTTTAATCTTTCCTCGTATTGGACCCTCTCCAAACCCCTAATCATTTTAGTTGCCCTTTTCTGAACCTTTTCTAGTGCTAGAATATCTTTTTTGAGGTGAGGAGACCACATCTGTACACAGTATTCGAGATGTGGGCGTACCATGGATTTATATAAGGGCAATAATATATTCTCAGTCTTATTCTCTATCCCCTTTTTAATGATTCCTAACATCCTGTTTGCTTTTTTGACCGCCTCTGCATACTGCATGGACATCTTCACAGAACTATTCACGATGACTCCAAGATCTTTTTCCTGACTCATTGTAGCTAAATTAGCCCCAATCATATTGTATGTATAGTTGGGGTTATTTTTTCCAATGTGCATTACTTTACATTTATCCACATTAAATTTCATTTGCCATTTTGTTGCCCAGTCAGTTAGTTTTGTGAGATCTTTTTGAAGTTCTTCACAATCTGCTTTGGTCTTAACTATCTTGAGTAGTTTAGTATCATCTGCAAACTTTGCCACCTCACTGTTTACCCCTTTCTCCAGATCATTTATGAATAAATTGAATAGGATTGGTCCTAGGACTGACCCTTGGGGAACACCACTAGTTACCCCTCTCCATTCTGAGAATTTACCATTAATTCCTACCCTTTGTTCCCTGTCTTTTAACCAGTTCTCAATCCATGAAAGGACCTTCCCTTTTATCCCATGACAGCTTAATTTACGTAAGATCCTTTGATGAGGGACCTTGTCAAAGGCTTTCTGGAAATCTAAGTACACTATGTCCACTGGATCCCCCTTGTCCACATGTTTGTTGACCCCTTCAAAGAACTCTAATAGATTAGTAAGACACGATTTCCCTTTACAGAAACCATGTTGACTATTGCTCAACAGTTTATGTTTTTCTATGTGTCTGACAATTTTATTCTTAACTATTGTTTCGACTAATTTGCCCGGTGCCGACGTTAGACTTACTGTAATTGCCAGGATCACCTCTAGAGCCCTTTTTAAATATTGGCGTTACATTAGCTAACTTCCAGTCATTGGGTACCGAAGCCGATTTAAAGGACAGGTTACAAACCTTAGTTAATAGTTCCACAACTTCACATTTGAGTTCTTTCAGAACTCTTGGGTGAATGCCATCTGGTCCCGGTGACTTGTTAATGTTGAGTTTATCAATTAATTCCGAAACCTCCTCTAGTGAGACTTCAATTTGTGACAGTTCCTCAGATTTGTCACCTACAAAAGCCAGCTCAGGTTTGGGAATCTCCCTAACATCCTCAGCTGTGAAGACTGAAGCAAAGAATCCATTTAGTTTCTCCGCAATGACTTTATTGTCTTTAAGCGCTCCTTTTGTATTTCGATCGTCAAGGGGCCCCACTGGTTGTTTAGCAGGCTTCCTGCTTCTGATGTACTTAAAAAACATTTTGTTATTACCTTTGGAGTTTTTGGCTAGCTGTTCTTCAAACTCCTCTTTGGCTTTTCTTATTACACTCTTGCACTTAAGTTGGCAGTGTTTGTGCTGCTTTCTATTTGCCTCACTAGGATTTGACTTCCACTTTTTAAAGGAAATCTTTTTATCTCTCACTGCTTCTTTTACATGGTTGTTAAGTCACGGTGGCTCTTTTTTAGTTCTTTTACTGTGTTTCTTAATTTGGGGTATACATTGAAGTTGGGCCTCTATTATGGTGTCTTTAAAAAGGGCCCATGCAGCTTGCAGGGATTTCACTTTAGTCACTGTACCTTTTAACTTTTGTTTAACTAACTCCCTCATTTTTGTATAGTTCCCCCTTTTGAAATTAAATGCCACAGTGTTGGGCTGTTGAGGTGTTCTTCCCACCACAGGGATGTTGAATGCTATTGTATTATGGTCACTATTTCCAAGCGGTCCTGCTATAGTTACCTCTTGGACCAGCTCCTGCTCAGGACCACTCAGGAAACAGAAAACTATTCATCCAGTGACCAGTATATTTGCCCTCTACCAGACTCCTTTACCCCACTGGTTTGGGTCTGTCACAGTACTTATCAAACACTCTGAGGTGAAATGACCGATTTTGCTTTTCTCCCCTCTTGAAAAACCACAGGAACTTACGGTTTCATAGGGAAAATTCCTGCCCCAATTCCTTGTCCTAGATCTAGGCAGTGAGGGAGGTGGGAAGGGGTTTAGCACTGCCACACTATGGCACTATCTTCCACAGCATTCTGGACTCATTCTTTCTGAAATCTGGATTCATTGAGAGCAATGTTAATAAAGAGTCACTGTATGGAAAGACAAGGAATGACTCCAGATGGACAGTGGGGGAAATGAGATTCTCCCTGTGAGGAGGGGCTCTCATTTGCTGCTCTCCCCAGAGAGCTAAAGGAGGGAAGCTGCTCAAACGCTCTGTCCCTCTGTGCTCAGGATATTGGGGTTCATCTTCCTGGGTCAGATGCTGCAGCCTCCATTGTGATCTGGGAGACCAGGATTAGCAGCTGCTGGGAAGTGACCTTAATTAAAGCTTCTTCTCTGCCCTGACCAGGTGATAACTTTCTCCAGCTGGTACTAGCAGACCTGGGCTCTGTTAATACAAATTCTAAGCCACAGACTCCAGGTAACAGACAGACCTCAGAGAAAGTGCTGGGGACTGGCAAGAAAGTGACTGCACAAACAGCACCCCCCCCCCCCCAACCATTTCTCCTCCCATTAGTAGTTGGCTGTATTTTCTTCTGGCATGGGAGAGCAAAGAATCAGGAATGGGACTTTCCCAGCCAGAGGGGCAGGGAGAGAGGACGGGGGAAGGAGAGACTGAAAGGGGCAGTGGTATACATGAGTGGGGAGAGAGATTTCCAGCTCTCTAATCCATCCACTGAAGTTGCATATCTTAGATCAACCTTCACCTCCAGTATAGACCAGCATTTTGTTATGGGATGGGGGGAGGGAGAAGGGAGGTTAAAAATGTCTGTGGGCTTAACCTGGCAGGAGGGGGCAGGTCTACACTGTAATAAAGAGATCAAACATTTTCCCAGGATGGCAGAATCTAGGGTGTCTGTCTGCAGGGAAAGAGCCTGGGGGAATCGTGATGTGAAATTAATGAAGGCCTGTTCTGAAACCTCCACAACTGCTCTTCTCACCCTGCCAGGCTGCAGAATGACGTCCATGTTTCAGTCAACTTCATTCCATCCTCCCGTGGGACAGAGCAGAGAAATGGCTGCAGAGGAGTCAGCCCAGGTAGGGATTATTGCATGGTTGCAGGAGGGAGAGGGACAGCAAATACACCGGAGATGGGAAGGTTTGCGCAGTCTGGTTTGGAGGTTGGAGCGGGGCAGGAAATGCACAGGTTGGGAAAGGGAGAAGGACAGATTGTGGCAAACCTGCTTGGAGTTATTTAATAAATGGCCTAGGCTCTAGTGGGGTGGAAAGAAGTAAGCGGTAGGTGGGGGCATTTAGAGCAGGGGGTCAGTAAGGAGGAGGCATTTCAGGAGGGTCTAGGGCAGTGGTTAGGGTTAGAGTTAGGGCGTTGCCACCGAAATGCCGCAGAAATTCAGGGGCGTTGCTTCTCAATGACGTCACTTGTCGGCGGCAAGCAGTGTCATCAAGAGGCGTCCCCCCCAAAATGCTGCTGAAATTCGGCGGCATTTCGGCGGGTGCTGTACCGGGGGTCAGGACGCGGGCGCATTAGCTTCCCCCGTGGGCGCCATGGTTGGGGACCCCTGGTCTAGGGAGATAGGGCAGGAAGAAGTACAGTGGGGGTGGGGCCAGGATGTGGCACCCATTGGCAAAACCAAAAGTCAGCCCTTATGCAAACTGAAGCCTTGAACAAAGGACTGAATGACCCATCCAAGCTGTGGCTGTGTTCCAAACAGACTTTCAAACCGGCAACTCACCAATACTGCTAAGAACCTGATATATAAATTTCTGAACGTATCTGACTGCTTTCCCATTTAACAACTTTCTTTCTGTTTCTTGTTTTCTTTCTCTTTCTTATCTAAGCTTTTAGTTTAGATGCCTGGCATCCTGGTATTTTCGGTAAGATCCAAACCCATACAGGATTGGTAACATGGCTGACCCTTTGAGGTCAAAAGAACATTTTGTTTATGTGAGCAGAGTTTTTAAATAACCTCTCACTGTACCGGACCTAGTTGCTGACTGGGAGTCAGAGAACTGGAATGCAATAAAGGAGGCTGTGTGATTTCTTTTTTCAGCTTCTCAATAACCCGTGTGGGGATCAGAAGCACAGTTTGTGACTGGTCGGTGAGTTTAACTTCAGTGTTAACCACCAGTTTTGGGAGCATCTGCTCTCCCTTTTTCAACCTGCCCTGCTCTTGGCATTTTCAGTGAGGACTGTCGCAGGCACACCAGGTCACGCTAAGCACTGAAGACAAATTAATGGAATGTTTTTTATGACCATGTCTTAAGAAATCCACTGAACTCCTTTGTTTTATTTCATCTGAGCAGGGTTTCCAGTTTCCCAATCTGATGTGATCTCCCACCTGGAACAAGGGGAAGAGTCATGGGTCCCAGACCTCCAGGGTTCAGAGGAACAAGAGATCCTGAGAGCTCCCTGCACAGGTGAGGAAACATTAAACCAACTCAGAATCTGCAAGTGCCTGAAGGAAACATCTGGGACACCCTACAAGTCCTTGGGAGGTCTGTCGGTTCATTATTGTCCCTAGCAGGGGTCATATCCTCAGGGTAAATATAGCTCATGGCTTCCTGTAGATCCTAGCAGACACCAGGTAGTAGCTTCCTCCCTTCCCCTTGCGCATTTGGATGGGATGTGGAGGCTGAATTGATCCCCTCCTCTCCTATTTGGGGGAAGAGTTTGAGGGAGTACAGGTCTTGATTTTTATTTGACCTCCCTCCAGCACTTGGTTTGGTTTGGTCTTTCCTTTTCCATCCCTGTCTGAGGTTTCTGTCTCTATCACAGCAGGTGATGCAATGGTATGTGAGAAAGAGGAGGAGAATTCTCAGCAGGAAAAAGTTGAGCAAGTGGATAAACACAGAGCATTATCGCAAAGATCGAAAAGAAATGTGTCGAAGAGTCATGAGCAGGGGAAATCATGCAAGACTCAGCACAGACCAGAAAGAGAGCAGGGAAACCAGCCAGGAGAGAAAATGGGTAAATTTATTTCGTGTCGGGGAACTCAGAAGAGCATCAAGGAAACCGCAACACAGCAGGAAATCCTCATGGGAAAGAGGGGAAAATACATGCAGTGAGTGTGGGAAGAACTTCACTTGAAGATCAGCCCTTTCTGAACATCCACACCAGTGTGAGACTCTATGAATGCAGTGAGTGTGAGAAAACCTTCAATCACAGCTCCCACCTTATTAGGCATCAGAGAATCCACACAGGGGAGAGGCCCTACGAATGTAGTGAGTGCAGGAAAACCTTCACTCGAAGATCAGACCTTTTTTTACCATCAGAAAGTCCACACAGGGGAGAAGCCCTATGAATGCAGTGAGTGTGGGAAAACCTCCTCTTAGGGCCCAAAGAAATTGTTTGTACAACTTCACTTCCTAGTTCAGTGTGTCTCATTACCGTTCCAGTGGATGCCAGGGTTAGATTGAGAACAATTATCCTTCACTGTTTGGATCCAAAGTGAGAGTGCTTCATAAGACATTCCTTCCTTGTGGATCCCAAACTGGCTGCCTGATTGGGTAACAAGGACTTTCAGGCTGTAGAAATGATGGTAACCAATGAGGCAACAAATGTGTCAAGCTCCAATTTCAGACTTCTGGATACTCGCATGTTGAGTCCTGATTCTAAGGTTTTGTGTCTGATGCTGCGGCTACACAATAAAGCTGATGTTGGCACAGCTGTAGCACTGCTATTACAGATGCTCTCCGCCAATGGGAAAAATCTCTCCCCAAGAACTTTATTAGTCCAGCCCCCACAAGCGGCGGTGGCTATGTTGGCAGGCAAAGCTCTCCTGCTGATGTAGTGTTATTTCACAGGGGAGTAGGGCTGTGTAACTACATTGCTCACCAGTGTGTATTTTTCACACCCTTGAGCAATATTGTTATACCGATAAATGTCTTTAGTGTAGACCAGACCTTAGTTTTCTCTTGTTTTATGTGTTTACATCACTTCTCCTCTACCTCCTCCTACTTTGAAAGATTTAAAAGTGTGAAAAGAGAGGTATTTTTCCTCATGATGCAAACATTCCCATATAGGAGACCCCTTCCACCAACACACATGGCAAAAGAGCCAGAGAGAGATGAACTCACAGAAGTGGTTGGGAACCAAGTTGGGACAAACACAACTTGAGCTAAGGATCAGTTGTTGGCAATGGGGATTACAATAAAACTAACATATACAAGAAGAATTTGTGATATTTGAATATGTTGTTGTTACCAATGAAAATGAAATTATAGGTGAAGTTATTCGTTAAAGAGTAAGACTTATTGTTTGATTAACTGAATTATTTTGGAAAACGGAAAGTTGTCCTGTTTTTTGTTTTGCTAGTCACACAGGAAATGATGGCTAATCTTAAAAAGTTAATTTGATTTAATTTACCCTATGTGTAGTATAAGGAGTTCTGGTGGAAAACCTCCCTCCAAAAGCTGGGATGGGAGAATGTGCATGAGAAAGAGTGTATAAGAGAGTATTGGCCCAGTATAGATTTAAAATTTTTGTATTTCAAATAGAACTTATTTTGCTTAGCTTCAAAGTTAATTTCTATTAAAAAGAAAACTACTCAAGGAGACAAGTTGTATAACTTTTTACCCACTGAGCCTGTAAGTCTGGGGAAGTCTTCTGAGGGTGCTATCTGGGGCACAGCTTTCTACTCCTTGGGCACACTTGTTCCCCATTCACAGTGCCACTCCCTTCTAGCAGCCAGTTCCCCATCCACAGCAAGCTGCAGCGCATGGAGTCTCTTAGCTTCCCCCCTCCCTTTCCTGTTGATAGCAGCCAAGGGAATGCTGGGAAATGTAGTTCTTTCCCTGCTCCAGGGCTGGCTCTCTAGGCAGGGAGCTGGCCAAGGAACTACAGCTCCCAGGGCCCTGTGAGGTCTCAGCTCCCATGCTGGATCCAGGCTGCTCCGAGGCTCCATTTCCGCAGAGGGGAGGAAGCAAGTGTTACGGGCCCCCTTCTGAGCTTGAGCCCGGCGCTATGGTGCCACTGGCGTTATGGTAAATCCGGTTCTGCTCTTGTGTGGATTGGTCCAGGCTGAGGTTGATGGTGGGATGGAAATTGTTGAAATCATGGTGGAATTCCTCAAGGGCTTCTTTTCCATGGGTCCAGATGATAAAGCTGTCATCAGTGCAGCGCAAGTAGAGATGGGGCATTATGGGACAAGAGCTGAGGAAGTGTTTTCTAAGTCAGCCATAAAAATGTTGGCATACTGTGGGGCCATGCGAGTACCCATAGCAGTGCCGCTGACTTGAAGGTATACATTGTCCCCAAATGTGTCTCAAGTCTGCCGAGGAAAGGATGGGTTAGGGACTTGGGAGATATTTGGGGAAAGGCAGAGTTCCAAGTGGCTCTCCCCTAAGATTTGGAATACACTTGGTGGTGGCCGCTTACTGTTAACCTAAGCTGGTAAATAAACGTAGGGGCTCTTTCATTCAGGCTCAGCAGCCTGGGTTGGGCTGGGAAGATGCTGGGAGTTCTCGTTCACTGAGAACTGGCCTGGCTCCCTTCTCAGCAGCAAACAAATCAATTCCACACACCCCTCCCCAAAAAAACCAGCCTGGAGCCAAGGGCAGCAGGGGACTATTCCCTCTAGTTCCCACCGAGGCAAGAGAGAACCCAGGGTGTTTCTAGCAGAGCTTATGGAACTGACATTGGGAAACCAGTCTTTAATAACAGGCAGTTCCAGTTTAAGCTAAGTGTTTTTAACAACTTCTATAACATGAAATTACCCTTCAATTGTAGTGTCACCATCCATAAAATTGCTTCAGCCTTACAGGTTCTCTAGTGGAAAACTAAACATCTCTTCAAATCCAAGGGAGTGGAGATCAGTCAGTGTTCAGAGTCATCCCACATAAAAGAACCATGTTGTGGTACAAACTGGCCCCATCACATGGCCATCGCCTTTCCCTCCTCTCTGTTAAAAGTTTTAGTATTTGTGCACAGAAACTTTCTCCCCTCAGGAGAGACCTGGGAACCAGGGCTGCCAGCCAGACAAACACCTTTAAGAGGCGGCGTAACCTGTCAAAAAATCATCTCCCTACTTCAGTTCAGTAACAGCCTGAAATGCTACTTATCCCGGCAGAGCCGGAGGATTGAAAGCAGCTACATCAAACCCCTGTGTAGCTAGGAGGAATGAACATAAACACGCCCTTGTATCTGAAGAGATGTTTAGTTTTACCTTTGGTAAACTACAAGACTAAAGGGAAAGGCAGTGGTGATGTCAGATATAAAGAGTGAAACACAAAACAATCATCATAGTTATGCCCATAGTGACTGCAAAATATTTCTATATCCTTCTTATCATCAGTGTATTATTTTCTCTGGAATCTAGACATTGACTAGACCTTGACCAAGAAATTTGGATCTTGGTAAAATAATCGACTATCCCTGGTTAAGGTAGTGGACTTGACACCCACTCAGGTGTCTCCACGCAGGTTCAAGTACTAACAATAGTGGCTGCCTTACAGCTTTTAGTCAGGGCAATACATTGATACAAATTCCTGTTAAATAATTTCTCAGTCAGAGTCCATTGCCCATATTCCTTAAGGCACTGGGCCATCATGTGGATGTTTCATTTCCCTCCTCAATTTCACACAGACACAATTTCATTTGCACAGATCGATGAACAGCAAAACTTCCCTGTGTCTCTTGTCTGAGGTTTTTCTATGCCAAGGACCACTTGATCTGCAGTTAGCAAATCCACCACTGAGCTACACCTCCATGACAACAGGAGCATGGGACCATGATATGCAGGACTTAGGTGGGAGAGATTGCTCAGTGGGTTGAGCATTGGCCTGCTGAACCCAGGGTTATGAGTTCAATCCTTGAGGAGGCCACTTAAGGATCTGGGGCAAAAAGTGGTCCTGCTAGTGAAGGCAGGGGGTTGGACTCGATGACCTTTCAAGGTCCCTTCCAGTTCTAGGAGATTGGTATATCTCCAATTTTGACCTTTGAAGGACAGACCCTGCTTCATCAAGCTCTTTTGACATTCCCAGAGCACAGGTTGTTTTAAAAATGGGGTTTGATTAAACTTCTTAGCTGTGGTAAACACCACAGCTTGCACACCCACTGATATAGCTTCTCCCACTGACATAGCTGCCACCTTGTGGGGAAGTGGATTTAACTACACCCACAGGAAAACTCTCTCCCCTCAGCACAGAGCAGTGGTTCTCAAACTGTGGGGCAGGACCCCAAAGTGGGTCATGACCCTGTTTTATGGGGTCTCTAGGGCTGGTGTTAGACTTGTTGGGGCCTGGGGCTGAAGCCAAAAGTCTGAGCCCCACCACTCAGGCTGAATCCCTCAAGCTTTGGTTTTGCCCTCCCCCCACTGGGGCAGAGCTCAGGCTTTGGCTCCTCCCTCCACCCAGTGTGGAGGGGCTTGGTGCTTGGTCCCTCTTTCCAGGGCCATGTAGTAAGTTTTTTTGGTAGAAGGGGGTTGCAGTGAAAGGAAGTTTGAGAAACCCTGGCATAGAGCATCTCCATTACTGAGCTGCAGCAGCATAGACTCAATGTTTGAGATGTTGACTTGCCCTTAGCCTGAGAATACATCTAGACTTGGCTCCCTGTGGCACTGTGGGTGATCAGACACTGAAAGTACAGCCAGGGAGACACCACACACCAGCCTTGCCTAGCTGGCAAGAATCAAACCTCCACAGAAAAACCCCTATGGTGTCAGCCCAGCTCCCTAAACTCTCAGCCACAACCACTTAACACAGGGACTTTTCTACACTCTGGTTCTGTTCTCACTGAAGGGTCATTTCCAATTCTTTGCTCAGACCAGTTTCCCCAGCACACTCACTGCTGTGCAGCTGCTATGCAGCTATATGTGTCCCTGGCTGAACAGCAAGAGTTCCTGCCCATTTCCCTTCTGGCTGGAGCATGCGTGTGTGTTTGTGGTGAATGATGATGCTGTAGATTGTTCATTACCTGCCTTGACAATTCAGAAAGTCTTTTTTCCCATTGTGTCTCCAGCACCCACAATGCTGGGATCCTTCCCTGATCTCCCCTCAGACCTCTGCCCCCCACCCCTAGATCTGGGATCCCCTCCCAACACTGTCCAACTCCTATGCTAGCAGGATCCCTTCCCATTTCTTTCATTTCCTGCCTCCCCTCTGAGCAAAACCTCTACATTGAGCATTGAACCCAGGCCACCTGGGCGAAAAACCCAGGAATCCTGCCCACTAGACTATATGGGACCTACACAGCCAAAACCCATTTACACCTTCACTAACACATTTACACATTTACATTCAATAACATTTAAAAGTAGCCATTCCAAAAAACTTCAGAAACAGACTTCAAAGAGAAATTGCAGAGTTACAATTTATTTGCAAACGTAACTTCATTAATTTGAGCTTGAATAGGGACTGGGAGTGGCTTGCTCACTACAAAAGCAATTTTCCCTCTCTTGGTATTGACACCTCCCCATCAATTATTGCGAGTGGACCCCATCCACCCTGACTGAATTAGCCTTCAACACTGGCTCTCCCCTTGTAAGGTAACTCCCCTCACTTCATGTTCCAATATATATTTATGCCTGTATCTGCAATTTTCACTCCATGCATCTGAAGAAGTGGGTTTTTTACCCACGAACGCTTATGCCCAAATAAATCTGTTAGTCCTTAAGGTGCCACCAGACTCCTTGTTGTTTTCATGAAATAAAAGCAAAACTCATTCTAAGCTGATCTTAACACTTTCAATGCCCTTACAAACTTAGATGCTTCTCACCACAGGCTGGCTGGTGGCTTTTCAGCCAGGCTCTCCCCTTTGATCAGCACTTCAGTTGCTTGGTATGGTGGTGTCTGTAGATGTAGGTGGCAGAGAGAGATAAAGCCTGGCAAATGTTTCTCCTTTTATTATGTCCTTTCTTCCCTCTTGGCTTTGCCCCCTCAGAGTCAGGTAAGCATCACTGCATCTCTCCAAGCAAGGTTGCGCAATTCCCCTCATGTAGCCTCAGGCAGGTGAGTCATTGTATTGTAGCTCCCTTGCTGGACAATGGCTGTTGATGGGCTGTTTGACACCCTGTCCGGGCGTTGGTTACTTTCCTTGCTGTTGTCACTGGGGAGCTAAGATCTGGCTGATTCCCCAACCTTACAGCATAGTGACAACCATACTACACAATTCTCATAACTTCATATGCATTAATGGTACACATATATGGGTAGAGAAATGACTTTCAGCAGATCATATCCTTTCCCCTGATACCTTACAAGTCATGCTTTATATGTAAGATCACAATTATATAAAAATGAGGAATATGGGGGTTACAGCACGCTCCCGCAAAGGTATAGAATGTCACACTGAGATTCTATTTTCATTTGTTATGTAACCAACTTTGACCTCTGTGCCTAACACTTATAATCACTTAACATCTATCTTTCTGTAGTTAATAAACTTATTTTAATGTTTTACACTGACTTGTGAAATTGTCCAAAGTGCTTGGGAAAGCTGCTCAGATTAAAAAGGCTGGTGCATGTTCACTTTCTTTTTGAGGCAGTGGCAAATTAATTAATGAGCTTGCACTTTTCAAGAGGTTTTGGGCAGTGTAAGACGGTACATTTCTGAGGTGCAAGGCTGAGGGCTGGGGAGATATGTTGGTGTCTCTCTATGTATAATTGAGGAGTGGCTTATAGAGCATTCATGCCACTTAGTTGGGTGCATTGCTGCATGTTGTTGGCTGAGTGATCACAGCACCAGGAGGGGTTTTGCTGCTTGTCACTAGTGCAGCATGTAAGACACAGCCCAGGCTGGAGAGATAAGAGGACAGAGCAGTTTCACAGTTTGGGATTGTACCCCACGGATCCCACCACAAAGAGACCCAGCTGTGGTAATATTGTGTTTAATACTCCTTCTTGTAGCTTCAACAGCTGCAGATGCAAGATGAATTACAGTGACCTTGACCTTTTTTCCATGTTTACTCAATGTTGCCTTTTGACACTTGTCAGCAAAAAGACCCGTTTCTTTTGCAAGCATGTGTATGGGTAGCCAGAGACGGGCTTCTCTGTTAACAAAAAAGATTGACCAAAAGGTGACAAGAGGAGGCATGTTCAGCAAGGCAGCACTGGGTGCTGGATCCTGAATCTACTCTTTATTCAGCAGGTCTCTTGGCAAGCTCTGCCATGGTGCCACTTTCTGGGACTTCGCCCTTAACTGCTCCATTTTTAATCAAGAACAGTAACATGAAAGGTGAAAGGACAGTAATTCTCCATTTCCTGCAACCCCTGCAGAGAACCCTCCAGAAGGGTCTCTGTGCATAGATATTCCCAGTGAATTGCATGGGTCCCTGACACAGGCTCTCCTGTCACAGCAATTGCAATCTAAGCAACTTCTTTGCCTATGCAATAGCCTTTTCATCAGCTCCACACTGAGGACTTGATTCTCTCCAACACTCCGCTGGAAACAAGCAATTACTTGGGTTTTCAAGGGAGGTCTCCTCTGTTTCCTAGGAAGACACAGGACAATGTGAACAGAGGAGACAAAAGCCATAGAACAAGGCACCACTGGGAGTTGAAACCAGGACCTCCTGTTTACTAGGTAGCGCCTTTAGCCTGCTAAGCCATGGTGCCTTCCTCAATGGCCTCTTTGCAACCATTCCACTTGATGGTCCAAGACAACATCTTCAGATTCCAAAGTACAGACATTCCCCATTTCTCTCAAGCCTTGCAGACTTTTTGCTGTCTGGCTCTGAGCACCGAAAGCCACAGCTTCTAACATGCGCTTCTCCTACAAGCTGCTCTGATCATATACTGATTAGTGCTCTGTGTTTCAGTCTCAGCAACTTCAGCTGAACTCTGAGTCATGGTGACCTTTCAATCAGCTCCAGACTTACCATTTAACACTTTCCAAGACGTAGCTGCAAGGAAGGCTCTCTGTGTCTTGAACAAGGATTGTGCAGTGAGGTCTTTTCTTTTAATGAGAAAAGATACAAAAAAAGGAGCCTGACATAAAACCCAGCAAAGAGTCCTGTGGTACCTTATAGACTAACAGACGTTTTGGAGCATGAGCTTTCGTGGGTGAATACCCACTTCGTCGGATGCAGCAAGGAAGAACTGGAAGGCCAAGCCAGGATCTCCTGGTTAGTAGGAAGGCTCTTCAGCCAGCTCTGCCCAAAGATCACTATCTAAAGGCTACTTCCCACAGAGACCAGTTATGGTTACAGACCCTTCCTGAAATTAGAGCAGGATATTTTAAAGCTTTATCTCACAGTAAAATAACACAATTCAAACATGTCATCACAGAGACATGGAACAGGACCTCAAGGAATCAATTCTGAACCACTTAAAGGAGGGGAAAGTGATCAGGAACAGTCAGCATGGATTCACCAAGGGCAAGTCATGCCTGACTAACCTAATTGCCTTCTATGATGAGATAACCGGCTCTGTGGATGAGGGGAAAGCAGTGGATGTGCTATTTCTGGACTTTAGCAAAGCCTTTGATACAGTCTCCCACAGTATTCTTGCGAGCAAGTTAAAGAAGTATGGGCTGGATGAATGGACGGTAAGGTGGATAGAAAACTGGCTAGACGGTCGGGCTCAATGGGTAGTGATCAATGGTTCCATGTCTAGTTGGCAGCCGGTATCAAGTGGAGTGCCCCAAGGGTCGGTGCTGGGGCCGGTTTTGTTCAATATCTTCATTAACGATCTGGAGGATGGTGTAGACTGCACCCTTAGCAAGTTTGCAGATGACACTAAACTGGGAGGAGTGGTTGATACGCTGGAGGGTAGGGATAGGATACAGAGGGACCTAGACAAATTAGAGGATTGGGCCAAAAGAAATATGATGAGGTTCAACAAGGACAAGTGCAGAGTCCTGCACTTAGGACGGAAGAATCCCATGCATTCCTACAGACTAGGGACCGAATGGCTGGGCAGCAGTTCTGCAGAAAGGGACCTAGGGGTTACGGTGGACGAAAAGCTGAATATGAGTCAACAGTGTGCCCTTGTTGCCAAGAAGGCTAATGGCATTTTGGGTTGTATAAGTAGGGGCATTTTCAGCAGCTCGAGGGATGTGATCATTCCCCTCTACTCAGCACTGGTGAGGCCTCATTTGGAGTACTGTGTCCAGTTTTGGCCCCACACTACAAGAAGGATGTGGATAAATTGGAGAGAGTCCAGCGGAGGGCAACAAAAATGATTAGGGGGCTGGAGCACATGACTTATGAGGAGAGGCTGAGGGAACTGGGATTGTTTAGCCTGCAGAAGAGAAGAATGAGGGGGGATTTGATAGCTGCTTTCAACTACCTGAAAGGGGGTTCCAAAGAGGATGGATCTAGACTGTTCTCAGTGGTAGAAGATGACAGAACAAGGAGTAATGGTCTCAAGTTGCAGAGGGGGAGGTTTAGGTTGGACATTAGGAAAAACTTTTTCACTAGTAGGGTGGTGAAGAACTGGAATGGGTTACCTAGGGAGGTGGTGGGATCTCCTTCCTTAGAGGTTTTTAAGGTCAGGCTTGACAAAGCCCTGGCTGGGATGATTTAGTTGGGTTTGGTCCTGCTTTGAGCAGGGGGTTGGACTAGATGACCTCCTGAGGTCTCTTCCAACCCTGAGCTTCTATGATTCTAGAAGCACTCCTTCATTTCATATTTATTGCTACTGATCCTGCCAAACCCACAACCAGGGTCCCGCAGCAGCGGCTGTGCTAGGGGAGGCAGTGACTCAGCCAACGTTGTAAAACAGAAGGTTTATCAGTGGTCTGGAATAAAGCCTGGGAAAGTTCTGTGTTAGCACAGGAAGCAGGAAGATTCAGCAACGTCCATCTTGGGGAGACTCAGAGCCTGGGCTCTCCCCTTAAGTCCCAAACCCAGCAGACTCCTTGCTTCCAACAGCCCAACTCAGCCAGGCCCTTTGCCCCTCTTCTGTCCTTTGTTCTGTTTCCCTGGAAACCTGGTCACCGGGCCTCCAGCTCTTTCTTTGTTTTCCAACTTTTTCCACCCAGCTGGCCTCTTGCAGCAGGTGCGCCCCGGCCATCAGTTGGTAGGATACAGAATTTGTGGCCATTGTCTGGGCCCAGGCAGCTAGACAGCAGCCACACCTGCCCTTTAGGGGTCTCTGCCAAGATTTAACACCCTTGTCCCACCACCAAGATCAGTGGTCCCAAAACTTTTGAGGGTTATGCCCCCCCACTTACCTTTGTCCATGCACCCCAAATCCACAGCAGGGAGTGGGGCCACAGCTATGGGGGAAGGGACACAGATAGGGGTCAGGGGGCTGAGGCAGGGGCCAGAGCTGGGGGTAGGGGCTGAGACTGGCAGTGGAGCCCCAGGTGTAGGGCTGGGAGTGGAGCCCCAGGAGCAGTGCCGGCAGCCAGGGCCAGCACCAGGAGCGCAGCTGGGTGGTGATCCCTCCCATGCAGTACCTAGGACATCTATGTCTGAACCACCAAGGCTTCAGCTCCTTTGGTGAGATTTCCAGCTGCCTAATACTGCTGCTGTTCCAGGGGAGCAATTCCTGACTCCTGTCAGCATTTATCTCAGCCCCGTTCTGTGCATCACAGGTTTCCCTAGGAGAGGGCAGTGAATGGTTCTAGGGTCCAGGGATCCTCATTCAAATCAAGCTAGTACCTGAGAATCTTTCCCCTTTCCCAGGCTGTGGGAGGGGAGGCATTTCAAAGAGCTCTCGGAGCTATAGCACGTGGCTAAGGAAAGAGAAAAAGCCTCATATCCCCCTCTGCTCTGGGTGCTGGGTTTCCTCCTGAAGCCTCTGCCAGCCACCTAGTGCCCTGTGGCTCATCTCTGACCCTTGCTGCTGGTCCTTGCTATAGACTTGCTATATAGGAGCAGAGGCAGCGCAGGAGCCTTCTGGGGATGCAGATCTGAGGCTTTCAGAGAGACACATTGTCTGAGACATCAGAGCGCTGTAAACCCTGCAGCCACCCCCTCAATCAGGGGCCTGTTCCAGCCCTGAGTCTGGGCTACCACGATCCCTCCCACAGAGCAGGGTGCCCACAGATTACAGCCTGAAAATAGGCATGTGAGACTAACTCCTGCTTTCCCTGACGGGGCTTCCCCTAGACCAAGTGGCATCCCAGGCAAGAAGTGTCTTCGGTGCCCCCCCTCCAGCCCCACTCCATATGTTAAACCATTGAATACCTTATTTTTTATTGAATTTGTAGCTCATTTCATGATTTTGATGCACAATTTGGATGCATGATTTTCTCTATCATATAAGACAATAAATTTTCATGCTAGGATGTGTAAATCTGTATTTACACATGCCATATATAAGCAAATAAAAAAATAATTTCCTTTAAGCACATAGAAACTTTTAATTTTAACAGTAACTGAAATGTACTGACATCTAGAAATGGAACTGTCACAGGGTGGGCTAGTATTAAATAGTGTTACAGTAGGAGACAGTGTTAGGATGTTAACCCCAGGCCTTTTGTTCAGAGATTGCTTCTCTCACCTTTCCCCCATGAACTGAAGCGCAGCATTTGAGCGATCCAAAGACTAGTTGATGACATTTCCAAGCGCTAAAATAGCAAGCGATGTCCGTCTTGCATTGGCCATTGTTGACTGGAGAGATGGTTTATTGAGAATAAGGTTCAAAGGTGAGAAGCAGCAGGCCAAAAAGGTCACCTGCAGGTGCTGAAGTAACTCAGCTGGGAGAGCATTAGACTGAAGATCTAAAGGTCCCTGGGTCAATCCCAGACTTCAGTGGGCTCTTTCATCCCTCTTTCTGCAGGAGTGGGCTGTTTCCTGAAAACACAGCAGTGCCTTTACCTGATGTGAGTCCCTCATTTCAGGCTTTGCTGCTGGAAAAGGCAGCATTGGCTTCTGCGCCCATCTGAGCTTTCTTTCTTCTCTTGCTCTTTCTCAGCAAGGGGCAGAAAAAGAAGCTCTTCTTCAAGCTGGGGTCACAAGGGTGATGTAAGGAAGACTTCCTGAGCCCGGGCTCCAGTCCTCTGCTCTTCCAGCTGACCCATCAAAGAGCTACCTCCATTTCCTCCAGGTTCGCCCATCAGTGTGTGCCAGGGTGAGCACCACCAAAGTGCATGGAATTTGAGGGCGGGGCAGGGCAGCGCACTGTGATGGAGTTTCTATAGTGTAGTGGTTCTCACGTTTGCCTAACATGCAAAAGGGCCTCAGCCCAAAACTGGGCAAAAACATAATGGCTTCCTTTTCCCAGCTCCCCTTGCTGTCCAGCAAGGTGCTTCTCCTTCTGCCACTGGCCTGTCCCTGGGATAACCCCAACCCCTGCATGATAGAGGATGGTGACATCAGTGAACAAAGTACTTAGGTGTCAGCCTCGGGAACTAGAGGCATTCGGCCAGTTGTCTTTTGAATGCTTGTGGCTTGGCCTCCTCTGCCCTTGGAGGTTGGCCTACGGAGGCCGGCTTTTCCTGCTGGCCTCCTTTGCATGACTTGCCAAAGGAGGAAGTGAGGCAGGAATGGGGCAAAAGAAGAAAGTCAAGCTGAGGAAGGCAGGGCAGAAGCTAAGCGCATCATTGCAGCTAAGTGGTGTTAGTAGTAGCCACCATTCGTTCTGCCAAAGCCTGGGGAGGTGCAGTTGGCTGCTGGGAGGTAGAATCCTGTGTCTGCCTCTTGGCATCCCAGGGGTGGCTACTTGGAGTCCAGGAGAAGAAAAAGTGGGGTTCTGGGTGGAAGGAAAAGAAGCAATAGTGAGTCCTAGTGGGTGCCTTTCTGCCAAGATGGTTTTCTGTTTTAGGCTTGGGAGGAGCCTGCGAGCTGTGGGTGGAGTTGTTCCAATGAGAACCACTGCTCTTGTCTTGCAGACCTGGGGGCACCAGTGACAGCTTGCGAGGGGGCAGGTGCTGGCTTGAGTGAATGGGATATAGGAAACCCCAGCCTGCCCCTCTGGGGCCAGGTCCACTGCTTGTCTCCTGTGTTGTGACATCCAAATTTAAATCTTCCTAGCATGTGCTGCAGCTCGTGTATTAAGCCTTCCTGGTGGGCTTGGTTGTTGCCAAAGTAGCTCAGTTGGGAGTGCATTAGATTGAAAATCTGAAGGTTTCTGGCTTGATGCCAAGCTTTAGCACCCCCTTCACCCTGGACGTGTCATGCTGGGCTTTCTTCTGGGTGTGCAGCTGTGCCTTGAACTCACAAGTGTTCCTAATTTCCGAGGCAACACTTGCAGAGGGCGTGTGTGGGGTCATGTGCCCCACCTGAGTTAGCTATCGCCTGCTACATCATGTGGTGCTGCCAGCACAGCAGCAAGGAGGTGCCTGGGGCAGCCAACGGAAAGGGGAGGCACGTCCGGCTCTTCAGCGGCAATTTGGCCCACTCAGTCCCTCTCGGGGGGGAAGGACTTGCTGCCAAAAGTGGCGGTGGTAGAGCTGCCACCGACTGTGGCTTTTTTTTTCCCGCTTGGGGCAGGAAAAACGCTGGATCTGGCCCTGCTCCATGGAAGACAATTTCTTAAATCCCAGATGAGTGGAGTTATATCAGTTCTCAGCCTGAGTCTTTAGGTCTTAATCCTGAGGATATTGTCGCACCATGGGGCCATTTCCCACATCTCTTTCATATAGAAGCACAATTTTCCCTGCACAGACACAGGAACAGCAAGATCTTTCTCTGTCCCTTGTGCAAACCAGGGGGCCAAATTCCATGGAAACAATGGACAAGCAGGGGGCCCTGGGCACATCCAGCCCTGGCAGTGAGATGTTCCCTCCCCTCTTTCTTTATGCTCCTGTTCTTATTTCATGGATTGTCTGGGATGGGGGAAAAGCTGAGTTCACTCCAGGTGAAGGGGAAAAGAACCCTGAAAATCTCAGGACCCAACCGCTGCTACCAGGATCACTGAGGTGCTGGGAATCTGCATGGGAAAGGGGCTGTGTGAATTGTCAAGGTGGGGAATGAATAACAATCTACAACTAGATCCACCTCATTAACCACCAACACAGGCTAATCCTGCTGCAGATAGAAGGGAAACTGAGAGTGATTCTTTGCTGTGCAGCCATGGAAACAGTGACCCAATTGCACCACAGTGAATGTACTGGGGAAAGCTGGACTTTACAGGCAGGTGGAAATAGCAGGTCCTAGAAACACTTGGAGCTTCCCACACCACTTCTGCCACCAGGGCCAGGTGTTGAGTGACTCACAGCACCCCCACCCCCCCACACACACACATTACCTTCCAGCAGGGGGTGGCAGCACCACCCCACCCAATTCAGGGAAGGGCTGAGTGTATCTCTGCACCCTGAGTCCAGGGCACCTACTCTCTCTGCCCCACACATAGGATCTGGCCCTGCTGCAAAGTGACCCCTAAGAACCAGCAACCTCCAGGACAGCACGTTTGGCCCTCAGAGCAGCGACTGTGTCCCCCATGCTGCTTTTAGGCCACTGGATGCTCTGGAAATAGGAGGGCTCTGAGTGTAACCCATCATACACACAACCCATCTGGGGATGCAGCTCAGCGGTAGAGTACATGCTTTGCGTGTATGAGGCCCTGGGTTCACTCCTCAGCATCTCCAGGTTTGTTCTTTCTTTCACCCAGTTGGGATGTGGCCCAGCAGTTTCCTTGCATGAGTTTTAATCCTGCTTAGTGAGGGGCAAGTGCCAATTGCATGGAAGGTCTAAGGGAGTTTCTGCTCTTAAGTCACCTTGGTAGATTTAAGATTCCCACCCGCTGTGCTGCTTGGGACAATGGTAGATGAGAAGGGAAAGGTCCCATCTGCTCAGACTGAGAGGCAAGGAAACAGAGGGGCAGTCAGTGCTGAGAGAGGTGAGTGATTTACACCCAACAGGGGACACCAGCTTTTTGAGGCGAGTGCAGCTTGCTTGGGTTGGTGCTGACGTTGGATAGAAAAAAGGCTGGAGTCAATGACAGATGAGACCATAGAAGGGGAAGGGGAATGGCAGCCCCACAGAAGGTCCTGGGTGATCAGATGCCCCAGTTATTACACCCTGGCCTGTCCTAGAGAGAGAAAAGACACAGAGGGACCCAGCCCCCTACAGTGATCCCATGGACAAGAATCTGGTTGGGAGTGGGGTGAAGGTTCCCTCTGGGCAAAGGGGAGCTGAAATCCCTCAGTGTCCTGGAATTTAAGTAATGGAAGCTTCAAACCCTGCATGGGTGTGGGCTGAGATGCATCAGCAGAAGGTTTGGCTGGACAAGGGTGGCGGGTTTGTATAATTTTTGGTGGTGCCCAGAATGGGACCAAGTCCTGCCCCACCCCACCCCTACACAGGGCCAGCTTTAGGCCAATTCACCCGATTCCCCTGAATCGGGCCCAGCGCCTAAGAGGGCCCCGCGCCCAAGCCCCGGTACAGCATACCAGCAAGAGCCGGTGCGCTGCACTGGGGTGGCCCGGCTTCCCCAGGGGGAAATTTAAAGGGCTTGGGGCTCCCAGCGGGAACTGGAGCCCCAGACCCTTTAAATTGCCACCGGAGCCCTGCTGCTGGAGCCCTGGGGTAGGGCTGTGGGGCTCTGGGGGCTATTTAAAAAGTCCAGGGCTCCTGTTGCTTCTACCGCCCCGGCCCTTTAAACAGCTGCTGAAGCCCCGCTGCTTCCCCAGGCCTCCCGTGGCTATTTACAGGGCCGGGGCGGTAGAAGCAGGGGAGCCCTGAGCCCTTTAAATAGCCCCCGAGCCCCAGGCTGCTGCTGCTACCCTGGTGGCTGAGGGAGGAGGAGGGAGCACTTACCATATAGGGTGGGCTGTACCCCCTGTACCTGCACCCCCTGCCCACACCAGCCCGTCTCCAGCCATCCCCACACCCCCTGCCCTGCCCACAGCCAGCCCCTGTCTCCAGCCAGCCCCGCACCCCCTGCCCTGTCTCCAGCCAACCCCTGCCACACACCCCTGCCTGAAGCCAGCCAGTCCCGCACTCCTCTGTCTCCAGCCCTGCCAACCCCTGCTGCACCCCCTGCCTGCAGCCAGCCCCTGACGCATCCCCTGCCTGCACCAGCCCTGCACCCCCTGCCCACAGCCAGCATGTCTCCAGCCAGCCCCACATGCCCTGCCCTGCCCGCAGCCAGCCCCGCACTCTCTGCCTGCACCCCCTGCCCTACCTGCAGCCAGCCCCGCACCCCCTGCCCTGTCTCCAGCCAACCCCTGCCGCATCCCCCTGCCTGAAGCCAGCCAGTCCTGCACTTCTCTGTCTCCAGCCCTGACAACCCCTGCTGCACTCCCTGCAGCCCTGCCTGAAGCCAGCCAGCCCACCTCACACACCCCTGTCTCCAGCCAGCCCCGCACCCCTTGCCCTGCCTGCAGCCAGACCCTACCTCCAGTCAGTGTGAAAAATCAGGGCAGGGGGCGGGGGGAAATAGGATCCTATATAAGAAAAAGACCCCAAAATCGGGACTATCCCTATAAAATCGGGATATCTGGTCACCCTAGCACACCCCCAGGGAGTGGCGGGGACCCACACATGGAAAACGAAGCTCATTTCTAGTTCAGGCCCATCTTTTTAAAAAAGAACTTTAGGTAGGGTTAACATACAGTTGTATTTTCCTTTTTTAAAATTTAAAAATTCCTCCTGGGAAAATACGGACATATGGTAACCCTATTGGTACAAAAAATACATACTGTGGCACATCCCTTAAATCAGAACTTTTTATAGGGAACCAGTTGCTAAGAAATGAAAGGCTGTTTTTTACATTTTTTTTTCAGTCATCCCTGCTGGGGCCCTGCCAAAAATGTTCAAATTGGGTCCCGCACTTCCTAAAGCCGGCCCTGCACACTGCCCTAGTGCAGGGCTGACAAAGCCTCCAGGATCCTGACATCCCAGCACTTTATACACCTTCCTGGAGCCTCCCAACCCCCCTGGGCTGTCGGGACTGCGACCCCAACCCTACTGATGAGAAACAGGCCTGGGGAGGGGAAGCTACTGGCTCAGGGTCACACCAAGTGTCAGAAGGATGGATGGGACCCAGCAGTCCTTCTTTCCAGGCGCCTTTGCTAACCACCGCTGCACACTCCCTCCCACAGCTGGCAATTACAAGCAGGCCATCGTGGCCACTCCCCCTGCCTTTGAGAGGGAGTGTGCTCCGCTGGAGTGACCAGACCAGGGGATTGGGAGTCAGGACTCCTGAGTTCCATTGCTGGGTTTCCTATTGGTTCCACTCCTGGTTGTTTTCCTTTTCCTGTAAGACTTTGGGCAAGTTGCTCCCCACTCTAGGGCTCTGTCCCCAGCAGTCAAATGGGGATTTAATACTTTCCTGCTATTGGAAAGTGCTGGGAGAATCCCCCACGAAAAGCTGCTCTGACAGTGCTAAGCAGCATCTGACCATTCAAGGTTGGAGCGCACTGCCCAGGAGGAGGAGTGTTTGGCTCTGGGGTTTCACTTCAGCCCAGTCTAGAGAGAGGGGCCCAGCCATGGAGTTTGGCTCAAGAAGACCAAGTCTCCAATATGTTAAAGGCATTTTGAATTCCAATCCTGTGCTGCAAAGTGCTTGGTGTAATTTGCAAATTTTAGAAGCATGCTCTCCCCTCCATTTTCCAATTCATTCATGAAAATATTGAATAGTACCAGACCCCGGACTGATCTCTGCCGGACCCACTAGGTACACCCTCTCCGTTGGACAGCCAGACATCCCAGCTCTTGGAGTCTGGGCTTTCAACCAGCTCTGCACCCACATTACACTGATTGCAACTAGACTGCATTTCCCTTGTTTGCTTGTGAGAATGCCCTACGGGACTGTGTCAAAAGCCTTAGTAACACCAAGATTGATCCCATCTACTGTTTACCCACCTCCACTAGGCCCAGAACTCTGCCAAAGAAGGAAAGAGGATTGGTTTGGAATGATTTGGAATGATTTGTTCTTGACAAATCCATGCTCACTAGTCCTAAGAACCAAATTATCCTGTAGGTGCTGCTGACAAACTGATTGTTTAAGAATGTATTCCAGTATCTCTCCAGCTATGGAAGTGAGGCTAGCTAGTGTCGAAAAAAAACTCAGTTCTCGCTTTTGTTTGGGTGCAGCAAAATCAAATACTTTATTATTTCTCAAGCAATTGCAAAGATGGAGGGAGTGCCCTAGGACACAGGGTCGCCCCAGTCCCGGACAGGTCTCTCAACAGGTAAACAATTATAGCAAGCATTTATACCTTTGTTACAGACAATAACAAGCAACAATACAGACAATAATGAGCAACAATTGTGTTTTGTTTATACATAAGCCATCCTGCTATCTTATTTTTCTCACTTCTAGGAGATGCCAGTCTACATATTTGGTTATCAGTTGCAAGGTCGTAATAACTTCTCACACAGTTCTTTCCCTCTTGCCTCACACCATCCTTGCTTCTACAAGTCTCACATCATTAGGGTTACAGTGTGGCCTAACTCTTGCTAACTACTAGCCTGAATCTTGCTAACAGAGACTGTCATGCATTAAGATCCCCTACAAATCCCTGTCAGTTCTTTCTCTACTTCCACACTAGTCTGTAAGTCCCAGGGATCTCTTTGATGCCCTTTGAAAGATAGGTCCTGTCTTGTTCATGGATGGGAAGATGTTCTTTTTCAGGAATCTGAGACGAGAACTGGGGCACAACACCTGGTTTGTTAAGGCAACAAAAATGGAAGCAGGAGCCTGCTGGCAAACAACCCCAGGTACCTAAAAGACAGGGACTCACATCCCTAAATGGGCTTTAAAAAAGGCAGTGGTTAAAAAGTTAGGCCCCAACCATTTATTGTTTCCGCAGACTAGACATTTTAGCAAACTTTAGAATTCCTTGGTGTTAAACACCGTGAAACTCCCCTTTCTCCTTCATAGAGGGCTTTAACGCCCCTTATCTCACTCAGGCTCACAACTGCCCAGAGTTCAAGAATTGTCCCTGTTCCCATTGGACAGATGGGGAGGAGCTGAGGTAGAGAGAAGGGAAGGGCCTGCACAGCAAGGCGGTGGCAGAGCCAGAAAGAGAAACCACCAGTCCTAACTCCTGTTCTAACTGACAACAAACCCCCCCAAAGGCAGGGATAGAGCCCAGGAATTGAGATGGTGGGGAAATTTAATTGAAACCGATTGTCAGAAAATCCCCTTCAGACTAAACCAGTTTGTTTCTCAAAATCATAACAAGTTGGATGAAAGTTCTTTGCAAAAATATTTTGTTGCAAAACAAAAGCATCTCCTGTTTGTCACAGTGTGTTAAATTGTCTCGTCGCACACAAAGAGGAGACACGTAGATCTCAAAAATTAGATAAGATGCTTCAGTCTGAACTAAGTAGTTGCTGCTCTTAACAATTGCAGAATAAAAAATACAAATAAAATAGAATATTTCAGCTATTCTATTATGTCATAATCTTCTCTAAGTAAACATGATAGGACACCTCATATTATGCACTACTCCTAGTGACACTCTCCAATGGATCCCCATCCTCCACCCACCGTGAGGTAGGTAGGAGCGGATCATTATTATCCCTACTTGAAAGAGAGGGAAGCTAAGGCTGAGAAAGGAGAATTGACTTGTCTTAGGTCACACACCCAGTCAGTGGCAGAGTTGGGAATAGGACCCAAGAGCCCTGATTTTCAAACTAACCATTGGATCTTGAATTTCAGACATTGAATGACCTGAATAAAGTGCTTTCAGATGAGCTCCAGACCAACAACAGTGCACAGTAATTATTCAGCAAGTATTTGAGGAGAACTGGAATGTTAGAGAGAATCATGAACTGCTCAGAGACAATTAACGCAGAGAAGCAGCAATATTTGTCAAACATATAAGTGGTTATGACTTATTTACTTGGTCTTAAAAGAGAAAAACAAGGACTTGAGTATCCTCCCTGTCAATATCCCCCTGCTCAGCCAATCAGGGCAGAGACTGAGGACGGGAGGCTGAGGGTTCTCACCAGAGAGCCCAAAGGATGGCTCTGGTGGAGATCACTGCCTGAGCACTATTTCAGCCCCACATTTTTGGGTGGAGCTCCCACAGTGGGAGCTGCAGAGCACTCCCCCACAACACACACACACAAAACCCCACCCCCCCACCAAGACACCCCCCCCCTCCTGGTTTTGGGAGGGGAACAGAAGAAAGGACAAAAGAAGCAAGAGACGAAGAGAAAGGAGGGATGGATGGATGGAGGAAAAGGTGAAACAAAAAGGACAAACCCTAATGTCCCCAGTGATTCTAAGGGACAAAATCCGAGGTGCGGAATAAAATTCTGTCTCCTTAAGCTCGTGTTTTCCATGCCTAGAATTCAACTGTCACCAGATGGATCAGACTGAACAGGTTTCAAACCTCGAGGAGGCTCTTACCTTCTAAACAGGGACGACTGTTTTCTAGTAAAATCACTAAAAGGGAAGGAGAAAACTCAAAAGAGATTCCTCCTGGCGCTCACGTACGTGAACCCGAATAGTCTCTCAGTCCTCAAAGAGAGACCTTGAGAACAGGGGCAGCTCTAGCAATTTCGCAGCCCCAAGCATGGCGGCACACCGCGGGGGGCGCTCTGGCGGTCGACGGTCCTGCAGCTCCGGTGGACCTCCCGCAGACATGCCTGCGGAGGGTCTGCTGGTCCCGCGGCTCCGGTGGAGCATCCGCAGGCATGCCTGCGGGAGATCCACCGGAGCCACGGGACTAGCAGACCCTCCACAGAGACGCCTGCGGGAGGTCCACCGGAGCCGCCTGCCGCCCTCCCGGCGACCGGCAGAGCGCTCCCCCGTGGCATGCTGCCCCAAGCACACGTTTGGCGTGCTGGGGCCTGGAGCCGGCCCTACTTGAGAAGGAGACTTGCTGAAGCAAAACCACAGGAGTCTCTGAGGTTTCCCTGGCCCTGTCCTGCCTGGCTGATGTCAGCATCTCTCTGTGAGGTCACCACCTCCCCACCACCTTTGACCAATAGTCTGAGGTCATGCAAAAGGCCTTTGTGATGTCACTGCCACACCCCTCCCTTGCTGTGCTAATGTCCTGCCCCTGGCCAGGCACTTTGCAGGTTTGAGCTACTCCCTGTGGATCACCCCACTGAAGGAGCGTTCATTCTAGGCAGCAAGCCGGCTAGACAGGAAAACATCAGATGCTGCTCCCAATGCTACACTCAGTTTTTCAAAAATTAGTCGACTTTATGGCCAGAAGAGACCATTAGAGCATCTAATCTGACCCCCTGCATATCACAGGCTTCCTGTATGACACAAGAGCTACTTTTGGGGCAAACCCATTCCAGAAAGGCACCTAGTCTTCATTAAATGACATCAGGAGATGGTGAATCCACCACTTTCCTTGGTAGCTTGTTCCTGTGGTGAATCATCCTCACTGTTGACTATTTGTGCCTTATTTCTAATATGAATTTGTCTCTTTTCACCTTCCAGTCATTGGGTCTTGTTATGCCTTTCTCTGCTAGATTAAAGAGCCCTTTAATACCCAATCTTTTCTCTCCATTAAGGCACTTCAACACTTCAATGAAGTCACCTTTCTGTTGTGTATTTGGTTGTCATGGTTTTTGTTCCTATGGCAACTGAGTTAGATTATTAGGGGATAGACCAGCCAGCTTCGGCTGGGCAGGTGAGCTCCGTGGTAGCTTTGTGCTTGCTGCTTTCTGGCCTCAAGTGATTTCTTCCTAAACCGGCTGCCCCCAAGGATATAACAAGTGGCGACGAGGATGGGATACCGGTGCTGCCCCAGCAACAGAAGGAAGTAGAAGTCAAGGTAAAGAACAAATAAACAAACAAACAAAAACTGCTTGTTGGCACTGACTGTGAAAGTGAAACTAAAAATCATGGCTACTCTGACTGGGCCACTGGAAACTTTTGATGAGAATATAATGCAGTGGCATGTGTATAATGAGCGTTCTGAGCTTTTTGTTATTGCAAATGACATTACAGAAGCGAAGAAGGTGCCAATATTCTTAAGTGTTGGAGGGGCTAAGACCTACTCCCTGCTATGCAGCTTACTACATCCTGTTAAGCCTGAGACCGAATCTTACAGTGACATTGTGGAAATCCTGGGGTCCCATTTTTCCCCCAAACCACTGGTAATTGCTGAAAGATATAGGTTCCACAAAAGAGACCAAAAAGAAGAGGAAACAGTTGTACAATTTGTAGCAATTTAAAAAAAACTAGCAGAGCACTGAATTTAAGGAGATGTTAAATGATGCCCTGCATGACAGGTTAGTGTGTGGCCTGTACAGTGAAGCTATACGGAAGCGCCTACTGACAGAGGGTCAGCTTACATTACAGAAGGCTGTTGCTATTGCTGTCTCCATGGAACTGGCTACAGAGGAGGCGCAATACATCGGTGCATCCCCTAGGGTGCATAAAGTGTCACAAGAACCTACCCACAAAACTGTGGGGAGTCAGGAATGTTACCGCTGTGGTAAGCCGGGTCACCAGGCATCAGAATGCTGGTGTAAGGACCTGGTGTGTCGACACTGTAGCAAAAAGGGATACATTGAGTGTGCCTGTAAACAAAAGAAAAAGAGGCCTGTGGTCTGGCTGACAAAAAGGGGAACCCTGCATACCCTAAAGCAGACCCAGCATGATCAAGGTGACACCTCATCACAAGAGGAAGTGCCACTGCATGTTTTGTCTTTGGCAGTGGTCTCACATGAATACTGGGTAACCCCGTTGTTGGATGGCAAACCACACATGGAACTGGACACCAGTGCAGCCGTCTCGCTGGTCTCCGAGACTGTGTATAAAGAAAAGCTACAGCATCTTCCGCTTAAGGCAACAAAAACTGTTCTGAAGACGTATACGGGAGAAGCTGTGCCCATGTTGGGCACTATTGATGTTAAGATGGAGCTCAATGGACAGGCTGCTAAATTGCCACTGTTTGTGGTGAGAGGTAACTACCCAGCCTTAATGGGTAGGTCTTGGCTTGGGAAGATTCAGCTGAACTGGGCAGAAGTGCACCGGATGACTAAAGAAGAAACCAGTCTAACCCCTATATTAAGGAAACATGCTGCTGTTTTTGGAGAGGATCTGGGAAGTATGAAGGGAATCACTGTGACATTGAACATTAAACCTGACAGTCCACCAAAATATCTGAAAGCCCGAACTGTGCCATATGCCATCAGGCCAAAAGTTGAAGTGGACCTGGAATGCCTGGTCACCAATGGAGTCCTAATGCCAGTTACCCATAGACCATGGGCCACTCCTATCATTCCAATAGTGAAGAAAGATGGCTCCCTCCGGATTTGCAGTGATTTTAAAATCACTGTCAACCCAGTGTTGTGTGCAGAGTAATACCCACTTCCCCGCATCGATGACCCCTTCACAGGCCTGGCTGGGGGACAAAAGTTCAGTAAGATTGATCTGAGTCAAGCATATTTACAGATTCACGTCGATGAAAAGTCCCAAGAGCTGTTGACTATTGTGACTCATAAGGGGCTTTATTGATACTGTCGCCTATCCTTCGGAATAACGTCTGCTCCTGCCATGTTCCAGAGGGCTATGGACCAGATCTTGTGTGGCTTGTCAGGAATTCAGTGCTATCTGGATGATATCCTGGTCACTGGAAGGAATGAAGAGGATCACTTAAAGAATTTAGAGGCTACCCTACAACGACTGGAAGAGTATGGCCTACGAGTTTGCAAAGACAAGTATGAATTCTTCCAGCCCTCTGTTGAATATTTGGGACACATCATTGATGCTGCGGGTCTTCATAAGGCTCCTGCAAAAGTTAAGGCTATTGTGGAGGCTCCCCCACCTCGAAATGTAAGCCAGCTGCGTTCGTTTCTAGGACTCCTGAACTATTATGGAAAGTTCATCTCACAGTTAGCCACACTGCTAAAACCACTTCACGAGCTCCTTGGGCAGAACAAGGCCTGGAAGTGGACTGAAGCCTGTGATGTTGCATTTAACAAAGCTAAGGATGCATTGCTAAATTCTGAAGTTCTAATGCACTCTGATCCATCCTTACCCCTACAATTGGCCTGCGATGCCTCCCCTTATGGAGTGGGAGCACTCGTGTCACACATTATGCCTTTGGGAGAAGAGAGACCTATTGCTTTTGCTTCACGCACTCTAAGCAAAGCAGAAACTAACTATGCCCAAATCAAACGTGAGGCATTGGGAATTGTTTTTGGAATTTGGAAGTTTCATCAGTACCCGTTTGGGCGGAAGTTTACTCTTCTCACAGACCATCGACCTCTGACGTCAATTTTTGGACCCTACACAGGCATTCCCCCATTAGCTGCTAGTTGTGTGCAACGTTGGGCATTGTTACTTTCAGCACACATATATGAAATCAAATATCGGAAATCCACTCTGCATGGCAATGCAGATGGCCTCTCAAGGTTGCCTTTGCCGGGCAAACATCAAGATAGTGCCCAAAAGGAAATCTTCTACTTTGAACAGGTAGAGAATACACCCATCACTGCTACTCAGATAAAGAAGGCAACTTGCATTGACCCAGTATTGTCCCAAGTTATGGACCTAGTGATGCATGGAAAATCTCGACAAACCTCTCCGGTCTCACCTGACCTTGTTACCTACCTGTCCAGGAGGACGGAGTTATCGGTCCAATCTGGTTGTTTGTTGTGGGGAAGACGTGTCATTATTCCACCACCACTGAGATCACAGATGTTAGAACAGCTACATTCCGGTCACTGTGGAATAGTGCGCATGAAGGAAATTGCACAAAGCTATTTTTGGTGGCCTGGATTGGACAGTGCTATTGAAGAGAGGCAAAAGCTTGTATGTCGTGTCAGGGTGTGAGGAATGCACCCCAGTGGGCACCCGTACACCCATGGGGCTGGCCTGAAAACCCGTGGCAACGTATTCACGTTGACTTCGCTGGCCCCCTTGAAGGAAGCATGTTCTTGGTGGTAATAGATGCCCATTCTAAATGGCCAGAAGTCTCTATAATGCAGTCCACTACTGCAGAGAGTACTATCCAAAAACTACAGGGACTCTTTAGTCGTTTCAGTCTGCTAGAACAACTTGTGAGCAACAACAGACCGTAGTTCGTCTCTCAGGAGTTTCAAAATTTTATGAAGGCAAATGGGATATACCACATCACTTCAGCACCATATCATCCATCCACCAATGGATTAGCTGAAAGATTTGTGCAGACAATGAAACATGCTTTGAAATCAGCAAGGGGACAACACTCCATTCAAAAGTGTCTGGATACCTTCTTACTTTCCTACAGAAAACACCTCATGCTACAACCCAGGCATCCCCGGCCTTTCTAATGATGGGACGACAGCTGTGCACTTGCTTTGATTTGCTGAAGCCTTCTGAACCCCGACAAATTGTGCAATGTCAGCAGCAATATCAAGTCATCAGACGGGCACCCAGAGCTAAAGACCGAACCTTTAGCTCGGGACAGCCAGTTTTGGCTTGGAATTATACTTCCGGAGCTAAATGGGTCCCTGCCACGATCATCACTCAAACAGGACCTGTTTCCTACACAGTCCGGACTGCAGAGAATCTTACCTGGCGGCGACATGTAGATCAGCTGTTGCCAGGTCATGCCAGTCCTCAGGACACATCTTCAGTTGAGTGGTCTGACTTCACCTCTTCTGGTGAGACACCGAATCAAGAATCACCTGTTCCTGACTGTTCTCCATTACTGCTGGCGGCTGAGATACCCCTTTGCCCAGCATGAGCTGATACACCCTCCTCACCCATTCGTGCTGCGAACCTTGAGCCCATTGTCAGGCCTGAGCCCATGGTAATTTTGGATGCAACAACCCCAGAAGTTTGCCGTAATCCACCTAGAGACAGAAGGCCTCCTCAATGTCTGGATCTTTAGCTACAGCGATCCCACTGTTATGAGGCAAAGTAATCCCCAGGGTTTAGCCGGGAATGGAGTCAGTCTACCCTCCTTCTCTAGTCTAGTGTGTATTTTATTTAGGGGATGTTCTTATTAAGGGGGGAGGAATATGTTGTGTATTTGGTTGTCATGGGTTTTGTTCCTATGGCAACTGAGTTAGATTATTAGGGGATAGCCCAGCCAGCTTCGGCTGGTCAGGTGAGCTCTGTGTCTGTAAATAAATGGTAGCTTTGTTAGCTGTCTGCTTTCTGGCCTCAAGTGATTTCTTTCTAAACTGGCTGCCCTCAAGGATATAACACAAGGCATGACTGGGAGTTGAATCTAGGATCTCTTGTTTACAAAACAGGTGCTTTAAGCCGCTAAGCCATGGTGCAGGCTCCAAGAAGCACCTGCCTGTGACTAAGGTATCATGTCTTCCCACACTTCACTCCCTGCCATCTCCCACCGGGACCTGACAAGCTTTGCTTATGTTTGGATTCTGCAAAGCAGAGGAGCAGGTGAGGTTTTCTTTGCAAGTTGTGTGTGTGTGAATCTTTGGGCAGGTCTGCACTAAATAGTTATTTCAGCAGAATTATATTGCTCAGGTGTGTGAAAAACACACAGCATTCCCTCAGTGGGCAGCTTGTGGCTGGTGTACACACTGCAATGCCACGTCTGGTGACAAAACTGCCCTGTTTTGGCGACAAAATAAAAGCATCTCGACGAGAGGCCTAGAGCTTTCTGCAGCAAACTTAAAGTGACAAATTGTCAGTGTAGATGCTACTGTTGATTATATCACTATAACTGGCCTCCACCAGTATCCCACAATGCCCACTGTGAACTCACCTGCCCTGCATTCCTGCTACAGAGGCTGGGCCCCTCCCCTTTCATTGCTCTGGGAAGTTCTGACAGCTGAGCCTGCTGCTCTGCTCCAGCAGCCAGGAACAAATATCTGCCGTAGAATGCTGCTCTCTCCCACACTGCAAACACAGAGCAGGGTGGCAGGAACTTCCTTACATTGGGGGGGCCACGGAGCCCAAACTGTGATGCCCCCATGACACCCCTTCCCTCAAGGAGGCTCTTACCTTCTAAACAGGGATGGCTGTTTTCTAGTAAAATCACTAAAAGGGAAGGAGAAAACTCAAAAGAGGTTCCTCGTGGTGCTCATGTAAGTGAACCCGAATACTCTCTCGGTCCTCAAAGAGAGACCTGGAGAAGGAGACTTGCTGAAGCAAAGCCACAGGGGTCTCTGAGGTTTCCCTGGCCCCTCGCCCCTGTCCTGCCTGGCTGATGTCAGCATCTCTCTGTGAGGTCACCACCTTTGACCAATAGTCTGAGGTCCCGCAAAAGGCCTTTGTGATGTCACTGCCACACCCCTCCCTTGTTATGCTAATGTCCTGCCCCTGGCCAGGCACTTTGGAGGTTTGAGCTACTCCCTGTGGATCACTCCACTCAAGGAGCATTCATTCTAGGAAGCAAGCCGGCTAGACAGGAAAATATCAGACGTTGCTCCCAATGCTGCACTCAGTTCTTCAGAAATTAGTCTACTTTATGGCCACAAGAGACCATTAGAGCATCTAATCTGACCCCCTGCAGCTCACAGGCCTCCTGTATGACACAAGAGCTACTTTGGGAGTAAAAACATTCCAGAAAGGCATCTAGTCTTCATTAAATGACATCAGGAGATGGTGAATCCACCACTTTCCTTGGTAGCTTGTTCCTGTGCTGAATCATCCTCGTTGTTGAATATTTGTGCCTTAGTTGTAATATGAATTTGTCTCGTTTCACCTTCCAGCCATTGGGTCTTGTTATGCCTTTCTCTGCTCGAATAAAGGGCCCTTTAATACCCAATATTTTCTCTCCATTAAGGCACTTCAACACTTCAATGAAGTCACCTTTCAATCTTCTTTTGATAAATTAAACAGGTTGAGCTCTTTCAATAGCTCACTAGAAGGCAT
This sequence comes from Mauremys reevesii, assembly GCF_016161935.1. Lineage (NCBI taxonomy): Eukaryota > Metazoa > Chordata > Testudines > Geoemydidae > Mauremys > Mauremys reevesii. The sequence goes on from NC_052623.1 coordinate 218,789,249, forward strand.
TTTTTTGCAGCCCTCAGAACATTTGGTGGCTCTTTGCTGCCCCAGCTCCAGTTTCACAACATCTTTTTCAAATGAGGACACCAAAACTGGAGGCAGTATTCCAGTATCAGTCTCACTGATGCTGTGTCACCTCCTGTGACATTATTGACATAATCTGTAACTGTATAGATCACCGTTGCAACCACTGTTCTATATTTGCAGCCAATATTGTAGAAAGGTTGTCGCATAAGGGGTCTATGGAGAGGTTCTGATTGGCTGATTATAATTATGCTATCTCTAGATGTGTATCATTTTTGTAGTTGACATTATGAATATTGGCTCTATGCTGCCCGTATTTCAAACTTGTGCTCTGCTTCCGGGGAACACCCCAGCCAGACAAGTTCTGCTTAGCCTGCTTGATGGCCCATTAAGGACCATCAGCTATACAATTGCCCCACTGAGAGAAGGCAGATACGCCTTGTGACTCAGCAAGGTATGCAGGGACCTGCCTATGGACAGAACTCTAAGGTTTTTCTATGCCACGTGCTGGACAGAGTGTCCTTGGGACAAAGAAAGCAATGACCACATGGCAAGAGACTATAAAAGGCTGATGCCTTGTCTCCAATCCTGCTTCATTCCTCTGGAGGGACTTTGCTAAAAACTGAAGCTCTGTACAAATGACCGAATGACCCATCCCAGCTGTGGATGGACTCCAGAGACTTGATTTGAACCTGCAGTTTATTCCATCACTGCTACAAGCCTGAACCAAGAACTTTGCCATTACTGTATGTGAAGGGTTCAAATCCATGTGCATTTTATATAACAACCTGGTCTATGGATTGTGCCAGCTCTTTTCCAGACCCAAAGTCCAGAGTATGGTCAAGGGATCAGAGGCCCAGCAAATAGTGATCATCTAAGAGAAAGCTGGGGTAGACAGAAAGCCTTGCTTGCTAAGATAGGCCTGGTCAGCAAATTGCCAGGTGTTGGAGCTAAGAACTAAATAATTGTGTCTTATTCAGAGTTGCAGATTGACCAAAGAATCTCTGTTTCTATTGTGTTTATTTCTTCTGTAGGAAGACGTTCTTCCGACAGATCCAACCTTGAGTTTATGAGGAGTTGGCACATTTCAGTATAAGATATGGCATCCTTCCACCTCCCTTCCAAGGGACCAATGCCTTGCCTTTAGACACACAGAAAACAATCTTTATTGCCATATACTTTCACTGTTTCTTTGCTTTAACCCATAGGAATGTGCCTGTTGAACAATCAAAAGAGTTGCTCCATTCCTATGGACCCCAAATCAGAATTCAACCTATATATTTTATACTAATAACATTTTATCAAAGTATTAATTAAATGTTAACTTGCTAACTTGAGACCATGGGGGGAGACATTATGTAACCTGTTAACCCATTGACTAATGTGCTTATCTTGTTTTGCTTCAAAACCTATCCCCGGGTGTAGAACTGCCTACCCCGTCACTTTCCCCCACCCATGGAAAATCTATATATTCTATTGTAATCAATTGATTGACAGTGTCTCTGAGCCTATTAAGCAAGGTGACACTCTGCCAGCGCTGTGTGTAATAAACTCCTATGCTTGACCTCTACACGGTGTGGATTTATGTCCTTCACAGACACCTGCTGAATAAAGAGGAGATTCAGCATCCAGCACACAGTGGTGCTTTGCTGAATGTGTCTCCTCTACCAACTGCTTGGTCAATTTTTGAGGCAATGGAGAAGACTGCCTTTGCCTAGCTGTACATCGCTTGCAAAAGAAACAGGTCTTTTTGGTGACAAGTGTTGAAAGGAGCCACTAGACAAATGTGGAGACAAGAAAAATATCCTCATAACTGAACTTGCATCTGTGGATGTTGAAGCCACAACACAGGTGCTAAATACTATATGACCACAGCTGGTGTCAGAAGAGTCTCTACCAAAGCCTTTTACCACCAGCAGAGGCCTCTCTGTGCACAGAACTCCTGGTAGCGTGATGGCTGCCGGCAGTGGAGAACTCTATCTTGGCATCTCTTTGTCTCTTTTGTGGTGAACATCTGCAGTGACTGTTAAAAGGCCTCAAGATAGTGGTCTTTGGGAAGAGCTGGCTGAAGAACCTTCCTACTAACCAGGAGATCCTGCCTTGGCCTCCCAGTTCTTCCTTGCTGAACCTAGTGTCTCTGTTGGCTCCTTTTTAAAATCTCTTTTTATAATAAGAGGCTCCTGAGGCAAAAGGGGTGCACCTCCAACCCCCGCCATCTGTTTCCCTGGACCACTTCCCCACAGACTTAGCACCTTCCTCTGCCTTTGTATCAGGGCCTCAGTCTGGCAGTAGTCAGCCAGAAGGTCACTCATGGTCCCCTTACCCACCCAGCACTAATCTGATCATAGTGCCCTCCCTTCTCCTTCCTTCAGAGGAGCCAATCCTTCCTCCTCAAACTCCAAGGAATGACTGACTGTTGCTGTGCTGAGCAGCCCTTTATATAGGGGTTGCTCCAGCAAGCCTACTCCTGATTGGCTCTCCCAATAAGCCCTTTCCTGATAGGCTGGGTTCTGCGCAGCCTCTGCAAGTCTGCCATAACCTTTCTCCTGCTTGGCTGGGGGCAGACACCTCCCCACACTTGGAAAGTGGCAAATGAGAAGTCTGGAGCTGAAGGAAAGGTTACCATGACTCAGAACTGAGCTGAGGTTGTTGCGACTGAAACACAGATCACTAACCCTATATGATCACAGTGGCTGGTGGGAGAAGCATATGTTAGAAGCCCTCTGTCAACTCAGCTGTGGCTTTCTGTGCACAGAGCCAGACACCTCAAGGTCTGCAAGTCTTGAGGGAAATGGGGAACATCTGTACTTTGGAATTTGCAGGTGTTGTCAAGGACCATCAAATAGAACAGTTGCAAGCCCTTATTTGAGGCAGATGCCATGGCTTAGCTGGCTAAAGCACCAGTCTAGTAAACAACAAATCCTGGGTTCAACTCCCAGTGGTGTATTGTTGTGTGGCTTTTGTCTCCTCTGCTCACATTTTCCTGTGTCTTCCTAGGAAACAGAAGATAACTCCCTTAGTAATCTAATTAATACATTGTTAAGGGAAAGGCTTCTATGCAGAGGAGCATTTGAAAAAAAATCAAACCACGAGCCAGGAATTGATGAAAAAGCTGTTGTGACTGGCATTGGCAAGGAGGTTTCTTCTACTGCAATTGCTGCAACACGAGAGCCTGTGCCACACGTCCTTGTAATTCACTGGGGATGTCTATGCACAGAGATCCTGATAGTGCAATCTCTGCAGGTCTTACAGGAAATGGAGAGTTACTCTTCTGTCACCTTCCTTTTGACTGTCAGTGATGAAAAATGGAGCAGTTAGGAGAAAAGTCCCATACAGCGGCACAGTGGCTAAGCTGGCAACTCACCTGACAGGTAAAGTGGAGGTTAGAGATGTAGCTCCCAGTGGTGCCTTGCCAAACGTGTCTGCTATTCCCACCTTTTGGTCAAACTTTTGAGGAAACAGAGAAGACTGCCTTTGCCTTGCAATGCAAACGCTTGCAAAAGAAAGCAGACATTTTTTTCTGACACGTGTCAGAAGGAGGCACCTAAGAAACGTGGAGACAAGAAAAAGGTCGCCATAACTCAACTTGCATCCATGGCTCTTGAGACCACAACGCAGAGCACTAAGCACTGCACGACCACAGCTGGTGACAGAAGAGTCTTTTCCAAAGGCATTTTCCACTAGCAGGGTCCTCTCTGTGTGCAGAATTCCTCATAGCTTGATGTCTGCCGGCCCTGGAGATCACTATTTTGGCATCTCTCTCTCTTTGTCTCAGTGACCATCTGCTGCGGTTGTTTAAAGTCTGTGATGGGATCTACAGAATGCAACCTGAACAGTGGGACCCCTGAGCCCTGTGTCCCACTGCCTGGGCTCCCTCTCACACTGTGATGCTGTGACAAGCTGCGAATCTGTGGCAGATATTGTACTTACACAGACATCCACAGGTAGGGACACATCCAACTGAGTTACATGAATGCTTCTCCCAGCCACTCATAACACTAATGATAGAGAGTCTCCTGCCAATCCCCACAGCTCTGCAGCCTTGCACCCCTGGATCATACCATCTTGTCCTAGTCAGAAGCCTGACTGGCGTGAGTTTATTAACCAGTCCACCCCTCCTTCATTGTGAACAGTACATGAACCAGCCTTCAAACTGAGCTGAGATTGCCCAAGGACTTCAAGCAAAATACAGTATTTTAAGTATAGTATAAAATAGATTTATTAACTACAGAAAGATGGATTTTGAAGGATTATACATGGTAGGCATAAAAGATCAAAGTAAGTTACCAAGGAAATTAAAGATAAACTTTACACTTTATTACACTAGGCAGTAGTTAGGTCAAGCAATTTTCTCATCCCACTGGATGTTACCCTGCTAAATACATAGAATTCCCTCTAAAACCTGGATTACTGTCCTCAGATGACCTTCAGTTCCTCAGGATTTCTACTGCTTCCAGAACAGATAGGGGAGGAGAAAGGCAAAAACATGATGCCACACTCCCTTATTTTATATCTTTAGTTCAAGTGTCAAGAAGACAACACCAGGATTAAAAGAGGTCCTTGAGTCCAACCCCATGCTCAAAGCAAGACCACTCCCCAGGCAGGTTTTTGCCCCAGATCCTTAAGCAGCCCCCTCGAGGATTGAAGTCATAACCCAGAGATTAGCAAGCCAATGCTCAAACCACTGAACTGTCCCTCCCTCTGTCTGAGTGGGCTCTGCTAAGTCACTAGGTTGAGGAATCCCCTAGTGTGGTCTTAGATTCATAGTTTCATGGAGTCTAGGACTGGAAGGCACCTCTAGAGGTCATCGAGTGCAGTCCCCTGCCCTCATAGCAGGATCAAACACTGTCTAGACCATCCCTGACAGACATTTAATAAAGACAAGTGCAAAGTGCTCCACTTAGGAAGAGGAACCATCAGTTTCACACATACGGAGTGGGAAGAAACTGCCTAGGAAGGAGGACGGCAGAAAGGGATCTTGGGGTTATAGTGGACCACAAGCTAAATACGAGTCAACAGTGTGATGTTGTTGCAACAAAAGCAAATATGATTCGGGGCTGCATTAAGAGGTGTGCAACAGCGTCATAGACTTAGCAGTCCTCAGAGTGTTGTGTTTGGGCATCTGTCATTGAATTGGATTCATGGTTGTTGAACACCCTCCTCGGCAGGGGTCACTAGCAAAATTATGACATATTTCAGTAACAACCATACAGCAAAATGCATAATGTCACACACCCTCATGCTATATATATTTGGACAGAATGGCGGATTTCAGCAGATCATGACTTTTCATAGGATAACTTACATGGAATGCTTTGTATGACATATCACAGCCATATATGAGTGATGAATATGTGGGCTACAGGGGGCTATTTTGAGGTGCATCATGTCACAAAAGCCACTAGAGACTGGCATTTGGGAAGAGCTGGCTGAAGAGCCTTCCTAGTATCTGAGAGATCCTGGCTTGGGCTGTCAGTTTGTCCTTGTGAACAAAACTTGTCTGTTAGGCTCCCTTTTTTGTGTATCTGTCACATAAACAGAAAAGAAGTTCTTGGCCAATCCTTGAAAGTGCTTGTTGAAGACACAGAGAGCCTCTGTGCTGGGGCAGGGGTAGGGGTGCAGGAGGCGGTCGGGTGGGGTGGTGTTTAACCCGGCGCAGTGCATCTCCCACAGTGACCGGCACACACTCCCCTCCGAAAGTGGCTCCTAGGTGGTGGGATCGGGGGAGGGGCAGATGCGGAGTTTGCACTCGGGGCCACAGGGATATGCCGGCCACTTCCAGGAGCAGTGCGGCATGGAGGAAGGAGGCAGAGTGGGCAGGGAGTCACCTTAGCGCTGCTAGCACATCTCTGTGTGTCGCTTGGGGAGGCATCAGGTCTCCGTGGGCTGTCTGGGGCAGGGGCAGTGCCAGAGGGGGCTAGGACACCCCTTTGTCTCCTCTCTCAGGGCTCCCGGCCCATCTTGCTGGGCGACAGGGATTTTAGGGTGCAGCAGTGCAGGGAGCAGGAAGGGTGAACCACAGCAGCTGCCTCCCCCACATGCAGGAAAACGGCTTGACCTGCTGGCTTCCAGCTTGCCCCATTTGACCCAACGGGTTGATCTTGTGGCCAGAATTATTTGCGGTCGGTATTTCACCCCAACAGTGCCCCACGGTCATCTCCAGCACTGGGGCCCCACAGGAAGGCTTAATGCTTGAGCTGCAGCACATGCTGGGCAGGCTTAAGACCAGGCTCCCCATGGCAGGAGAGAAGAAGAAGACTTGGTCCATCGAGGAGCAGGCTGGGGCTTCCTGGATCCCATTTGCTCACAGACAGCCCCTCGCCCCCCACTCCCAAGTCATTGATGGCGCCCCCAGGTTGGCCAGAATGGAGAAGCGGTTTTCACTGCACCACGTCCACTTATGGCTTACAGGCAACTCCCAAACCCACCACAGCCCACCATCTCGGCCAGAAAGGAGCCCACTCAGCCTCGCCATTGCTTCTTTTCCTTCCTCCCAGAACCCCACTTCTCCTGGCCTGCAAGTAGCCATCCCAGGGATGCCAAGAGGCAGGCACAGGGATCTATCTCCCAGAAGCCAACCGCATCTCCATGGGTTCGGCCCTCAGAAGGGCAGGTGGGGGCTTGTGGATCCCAGTTGCTCATAGCCAGCCCAGCCCCCACCTCTAAAGCCATCAATCATGCCCCCAGGTTGGCCACAAAGGAGCAGCCATTCTCCACTTGGACTCAGCTTTGCTTGTTTTCCTTTCACCCAGTACCATCCTTCTCCTGGGCTGCAAGTAGCCATCCCTGGGAAGCCAAGAGGCAGGCACAGGATTCTACTTGCAGCAGCCAACCGCACCTCCCCAGGCTTTGGCAAAATGAATAGTGACACTCTACTAACCCCACTTAGCTGCACAGCTTCTGCCCTGCCTTCCTCAGCTCGACTTTCCTCTTTTGCCCCATTCCTGCCTCACTTCCTCCTTTGGCAAGTCACGCAAAGGAGGCCAGCAAGAAGAGCTGGCCTCCGTAGGCCAACCTCCAAGGACAGAGGAGACCAAGCCACAAGCCTCCAAAAGGTGACATGCCTAACTGTCAAGGCTGTCCCTCTCCCCCTGCCTCAGGACTGGTTGCTTCCAACAGCTGTCTGAACTTAGAGACAGTGTGCCGACACACTCACTCTTCCCCAACACACACACTCTCTCTGTACCCCACCACCCACATTGCAGTTGAAAAGCAGCTGGCAATCTAGTAGGATGCCCATGGAACAATGGGATAGAGAAACCTGCATCATGTGATGCTGTACCAGCCCGCGAGGCATTGCAAACCCTTCCCAGAGCACCATGCAGCCAATTGCACAGTGGGATAGCTACCCCCAGTGCACTGCTCTCTGTGGCGATCCAAGAGATACTAGCATGTAATGTGCTCTGGTGACACAGGGAGGACATTCAACAGCTGTTCAATTAAAACACTTTAACTAAAACCACATTACCCTATAGTAGAGACACAGCTTAAGAGTGAGACAAGACCCAGCTCCATTGAAACTAAAGAACCACAACTTCCTCTGTAACAGGCAGGATTCAAACCTGCACAGGGAAACCCCAATGGATTTCTAATGCATCACCTTAACCACTTAGCCACAACTACTTGCTTGATATGTGTCTCTCACTACACTCTAGTTCTGTTCTCACTGAGTGATCAATTCCAGTTGTTTCCTCAGACCAGCTTCCACAGCACACTCACTGCTGTGCCATTGTGTAAGTATGTCCATGGCTGAACTGCAAGAATTCCTGCTCATTTCCCTTCTGGCTGGAGCATGAGGAGAGTGTGTTTGTGGTTAATGACGTTGCTGTAGCTTGTTGTCCATTTCCTGCCTTGATCATTCAGACAGTCCCTTTCCCATCATATCCCCAGCACATCAGTGATTGCAATACCAGGGGGCAGGTTTTCTCTGGGGCACTGAGCTTTGCCAGGGGGTTAGTGGTGCCTTTCTTTCCTCACCCTGGAGTAAACTCAGCTTTTTATTCCATCCTTGATGTTTCACGGAATAACAACAGATGACCGAAGAAAGAGGTGGACAGGGAGGGTATCAGGGGAATGGCAGAGAGGTTCGAGAGGTGGGCAGGGCAGGGGAGGGTGCAGAGAGGTGTGGGTGGTGAGCAGGGTGGTTCTCAGGGGAGAGGTCAGAAAAGTGAGAGGGGTGGGCAGGGCAGGTCTCAAGGGAGGGGCAGAGAGGTGCAAGTGGTGGGCAGGGCTGGTCTTAGGGGAGGGGCAGAGAGGTGTGGGCAGCAGGCAGACCTTGGGGTAGGGGGTGGAGAGGTGCGAGGAGGCCTTGGGGGAGGAGAGGAGCAAGCGAAAGGTGGACCAGCAGACCTCAGCCAAAGAGGAAGAGCAGGGGTGGGAAGTGGCCAAATGGGAGTGAGGGTGGAGCACAGGTGGGCCCTCAGAGGGAAGAGAATGAGGGAAGGGGGATGAGTCGGGGGACAGCACCACAATCTGGGCAGGGCCACCCAGAGGATCAGGGGGCCTGGGGCAAAACAATTTCAGGTGCCCCTTCCATAAAAAAAGTTGCAATACTATAGAAAACTATATTCTCATGGGGGCCTCTGCAGGGCCTGGGGCAAATTGCCCCACCTGCCCACCTCTGGGCGGCCCTGCCCTCAGCGTCTCCTCGTAAGTCCCCTGCCCCCTAATCATTTTTGTTGCCCTCCCCTAGACTCTCTCCAATTTGTTTCTGTAGTGGGGACGGGAGGGGGGGGCGAAAACTGGATGCAATGCTCCAGATGTGTCCTCACCAGTGCTGAATAGAGGGGAATAATCACTTCCCTCAATCTGCTTGCAATGGTCCTACTAATCCAGCCCAATATGACCAGTTACCCATATTGAATGCAGACACAGCAATATTTGATAAACTGGTTACTGTCCATTCAGGAGGTTATTTCCCACCTATTCATAAATAATGAATATGCTCTAAGCGGAGGGGAGAGAGCTGTCCCGTCCATGTAGTTAACCCATCTCCCTGAGAGGTGGTAGCTATGTCAGTGGGGGAAGCTATGTCAGTGGGTGTGCAAACTGTGGCGTCTACATGTATATATAAAGTTTAATCAAACCTCATTTTTAAAAGCACTGTGGTCTGGGAATAGAAAAGGAGCTCTGAGGCAGAGCCTGTCCTTCAAAATCCTTAAGATCACTGACTTGCCTAGCCAAATGCCATGGGGGTATAGCTCTGTGGTAGAATGTTTGACTGCAGATCAAGTTGTCCTTGCTTCAAATCCAAGTGCCCTCTTACAAACCTCTTTCTTCAACAAAAATAATTCCATTTCCAGTACGTTCAGGAGTTCCACTAAATAGGGATGCCTGAAATAAATAGAAGCAGCAAAGAATCCTGTGGCACCTTATAGACTAACAGACGTCTTGCAGCATGAGCTTTCGTGGGTGAATACCCACTTCTTCGGATGCAAGCATCGGATGACTGCTTGCATCCGAAGAAGTGGGTATTCACCCACGAAAGCTCATGCTGCAAAACGTCTGTTAGTCTATAAGGTGCCACAGGATTCTTTGCTGCTTCTACAGAACCAGACTAACACGGCTACCCCTCTGATACCTGAAATAAATAGACACACTCAATGTTTTCCTGTGCAAATGCATAAAACCTAGCAAACATGTCCCTCAGGTGAAATCAGTTCCAATGTCTAGGTTTGTTTTCATCAATTAAACAAAGACACATGAAAACACATTTGCAGGTCCTTGGCCTCCATGGGCTACAATGTGCAGAAGAACAAGAACCACATCCACTTGGGAGGAATGGACTAGTCTGTATTACATTTGGTAAGTAAGTTGCCATTGGGACTGAAAACTCTACTGGAGGTGGATAGGAGCCTGTTACAAAAATAAAATAACCAAGATTTACCAAACTCCCTGTTACACATTCAAACCTCTCTTTGTGCACACGGCATCAATTGGGGCTCTAATAAATGGCAACCTTCCTTTAACACAGATCATTGTTCCTTGTAACTTTCAGATGCATTTGCATGGCAGCTGTTGAGGTCATGTGCTTCTAGTTCATGATCAGCAGCAGAGTCTCTGTACGTTTACCAACCGTAGAGCTGGGTGTGTCTGTATCTAAGTAACTGCAGAGTCAGTGTAGTACCAGATAGTTAATTGCACAGTCTCACTTTCTGGTGTCATTGATCATTTGGGTAGAAACAGCAATGGCTTGGTGGTTTTGGTTTTTGATTTTTTCCCCCTTCGTTTTCTCCAAAGGAATGTGTGATCTTGAGCATGTTAGTTTAAGTTCCCCATGGGTCAGGAAAATTCCATCTCCTTGAAATAGCTGGGGAAGTGGCCTGTTTGTATAACCTAGAATAAAGGAGCTTTTGTAAAGCAGTTTCTTCTTTAAATATGCTGGGATAAAAATAATAAATTCCACAGCCAGACCCTAGGCCAGGATCAATTGATGGGACCAGGATCAATTAATTACAGGAGAAACAAACTCTTGGGAAGTAGATGTAATTTGTCCCCAAAACTTTCTTTGTTCTCCTATGCTATCAGGGACTCTCTTCTAGAGGGCAGAGTTAAGGTCATCTGGGCATGTACCATCACTCTGTATTCCCTGTTTTTCCAGAGTTTGAGTTTTACTGAACTCGATGTTCTGGAAGGTAAGAGATATTCACAGTCAGAGTTAACTCTATGTTAACAAAGGCTGTTGTTAGTGACAAATAATGAGACTAATCCCTCACTGCGGTAATTCCACTGACTTCAGTGTACTCTTTCCCCATTTCTAGTTCCAAAAAAATAAGCAAATTAAAACAACCTTGAGAACTAAAATGCTGTGAGAAAGTGGAAATTTTAGTAGCTCAAATAATTCAGTTTCTTCTGTGTCTTGTGCGTGTGTAAATGGCACAACACATTAATTTATAAGCACATCTTTCTTACCTTCTTTAAATATTCTGTAGTACATTAACTATATCAAGTGGGTTATTCAATGCAGTGAGGTTTTCATGCATTGCCCAAAACATATTTTTCATATTATGTAAATGAACACAACTCATTGAACACAAAATTGTGTATTTCATGCTGTGAACTGTGTCAGTAGCTCAAATTAATAGGTTTATTTTCTCTCTCTGTCTCTGTGAGGCACAACAAAATAATTTAGTGATGCTGAAAATGTTCCCGTCTCCCCCAGAACTGCCTTGGAATCACCTTCCCTTTGTAGATTAATCTGCCCCGGTGTCTCTACAAGGAAAATATAGTTTCTATGAAAAAAACCCCACAATTTTTTTAATTAAAGGGACTGAGACAGAATAGCCACATGATGGTGACACAACAGCAGGAATGCAAAGCAACAGGTTCCTGGTTTGCACATTGATGGTGACAAGGGATTAAATTCGACTCCCCTCTTTTCACTGACACATTTTTTTTTATTCTCTGAGGTCAAACATAAGTTTAAATGTTGTACTTAGTCCTCTGCCTTGTAGCTTCAACAGCCACAGTTGCAAGATGAGTTACTGCAGCCTAGACCTTGTTTCCATGTTTAGGTGGTTTTCACCTAAACGTTCAAGCAGCTCACAGTAATGTGCCGTGCTCCCCAAGTCCCACTGACAGCTAAGCTCTTCCTGCCCATTGAGCCCAGCCCAGACAGTGGGTGGGTGAGTTTGTTGGTGTCACTAGGCATAAATCTAGGTAACTCGGGAGGATGAAAGACCACAAGTGTCGATGAAGTCTTCTTGCTCTAGGCCTATGTGAACCAAAGTACTTCTATGTGTCGGAGAAAAACTCTTTCCCTACTTCCACATATGTTAAGCGCTTCTGTTAGCCTTACTAAACTTTTGTAACCTCCTGTGCTATGTGCTGACTGCTAGCAGCTGCAAGGCCGGTTAGCACTAGATGTAGCCAATATTAGATAAAATAGGCGGAAAGCAGATGCTGTAATCAAGGTTATATGCATGAGAAAATAGCCCACACAGTGGGAAAGTACAGATAAAAAAAAACAAAGGGGGTATAAATACTGGGACCCCGCCTGCGTGCGGGTGTGCAGGATTTGAGATTGCTATTTCTCCCTTGCACCTTATTTGAGCTCAAATAAACTTGGTTTGCTTCTCCACCCTGGTGTGTTAATTAGTGCGACGCACACCGGGCAACGAACCCCGCTGTTGCCCCCTCGGGCCCTCTGGGCCAGCAACAAGTTTGTACCCAAATAACTGACAGAGCCAAGCAAGGAGCAAAGAAATGTTTTCTTCAGTCACTAGGTCTCTGTTTCTATTGCTCGTTCACCCTCTCCCCTTCTCTGATAAGGAGTGTAGTGAGGCGGCCTGGCTCCCAGCCGCACCTGAGAGGGCCGAGCCAGAACAGCTGCCGAAGTGGGCGGAGTCACTGCCACCTATCCCCGCCCCCTGGAAGTCAAGGGGCAGGACAGGAAGTATAAAGGCCCGGCCCCAGCGCTCAGTTGACCGCTGGCCGCTGGAGAGGACAGACGCTGGTGCCGGAGCTCCCGCTGGGCCGAGCCTTCCCCGAGCCCGGTACCCTGAGGAGGGCTGGCCGAGCCTTCCCCGAGCCCGGTAGCCTGAGGAGGACTGGCCGGGCCTTCCCCGAGCCCGGTACCCTGAGGAGCTGCCTGAGCTTCCCCGAGCCCTGTATCCTGAGGAGCAGCCCGACCTACCCAGCTCTCAGTACCCGGAGGAGCCCATGGTGTGGGACACGGCGGAGGACGCTGGGGACATACAGGTACCAATGGAGGGGGAGATTGGAAGTGGCCCAGGGGCAGCCGACCCCAGTCTGGCTGCAGCAGACCCCGAGCCAATGTCAGTGTGTTGCGGTCAGGACCCCACTGACCCAGCAGACTGACTGCCGCTGTTAGGGCCCCGGGCTGGGACACAGTGGAGTGGGTGGGCCTGTGTCCCCCCTGCCACCCCTCTCACGGGTGGCAGTCTCCCCCTCACACCAACGCTCAGGCATAGGAGCCTGGACTTACCTTAGTACTGCCTGTTGCCCCGCCCTGACCCAGGGCCTGGACTGATATACTGTTTGTTTGCTCAGCCCCTGCCTGAGGGTCTGAGCCCTGAGCTACTGTTTGTTGCCCCACCCTGACCTAGGGCTTGGGCTTAAATTACTGTTTGTTTGCTCAGCCCCTGCCTGAGGGTCTGAGCCCAGGACTACTGCCTGTTGCCCCGCCCTGACCTAGGGCTTGGGCTTAAATTACTGAACTGTTTACTCAGCCTCGTGTAGTGAGGCGGCCTGGCTCCCAGCCGCACCTGAGAGGGCCGAGCCCCCACACCGGACCCTTACAAGGAGCAACAGTAAGAGAAGAAGAGGTTAAAACATGTGCACTAGGTGGTGGCTAGGTTTGGGTGACAAATTTAAAACCATCACAGCGCCCTCTAGTGTGACACTGACACTATCAAATTCTGACCTTTTATTGACACTTCATTAATAACTGTTTCCCTGAAGTATGTTGCTGTGATGATTATTTCAATGGCTCCGACACCGATACCTGATGCCCCTTCTGGATGGTTAATTGCATTATTTGGAACCTGCACCTAAAATTACACCCTTCCTGGCAGCAAGAGTCAAAACTGCCCAAGGAAACCCCTTTGGGATTCAAGGGCAGCCCAGGCAGAGTGGCAAGGGGACAGCACAGGGGTCTCAGAGCTTCTTCATTGTCACAGGGAGTAGGGTCAGGGGGGCTAGTAGTCAATGACTCCTGGGGTCTATTCCTGGCTGTGGGAGGAAAGGGGTGTCTAGTGGATTAGAGTTGGGGGCCTAGGAGTCAAAGAGGAAACATCTCCCTTTTCAGCTTCAATGCACATTGAACAAGAACATGGCTTCTCATCTCTTAGGTTTCAGAGGAGCAGCTGTGTTAGTCTGTATCCGCAAAAAGAACAGGATTACACATGGTACCTTAGAGATTAACAAATTTCTTAGGTTCTCTTGACATCATGTGGCCATTCCATTTAATTTCTTATGTTAAAAGGTTTGGGTACTTTGCACAGAAACGTTAGGCTATGTGCTGTTCAGGAAATACAGAAATAAAAGCAAAGGTGGTGGAGTAGCATGGTATATCAATGATGCGGTTAACTGTAAAGAAATAAGAAGTGATGGAATGGATAAGACAGAGTCTGTCTGGGCAAAAATCACATTGGGAAAGAAAGCTACTAGAGCCTCCCCTGAGATAGTGCTTGGGGTGTGCTACAGACCGCCGGGATCTGATTTGGATATGGATAGAAACCTCTTTAATGTTTTTAATGAAGTAAATACTAATGGGAATTGTGTGATCATGGGAGACTTTAACTTCCCAGATATAGACTGGAGAACAAGTGCTAGTAATAATAATAGGGCTCAGATTTTTCTGGATGTGATAGCTGATGGATTTCTTCACCAAGTAGTTGAAGAACCAACAAGAGGGGATGCCATTTTAGATTTGGTTTTGGAGAGTAGTGAGGACCTCATAGAAGCAGGGGCGGCTCCAGACATTTTGCCACCCCAAGCACGGAGGGCACGCCTGTAGGAGGTCCACCGAAGCCGTGGGACCAGTGGACCCTCCGCAGGCAAGCCGCCGAAGGCACCCTGCCTACCGCCCTAGCAGCGACCAGCAGAGCGCCCCCCACGGCTTGCCACCCCAGGCACACATTTGGAGCGCTGGTGCCTGGAGCCGCCTCTGCATAGGAGAAATGGTTGTAGGGGACAACCTTGGTTCAAGTGATCATGAGCTAATTCAGTTCAAACTAGATGGAAGGATAAACAAAAATAGATCTGGGACTAGGGTTTTTTATTTCAAAAGGTCTAACTTTAAACAATTAAGGAAATTAGTTAGGGAAGTGGATTGGACTGAAGAACTTGTGGATCTAAAGGCGGAGGAGGCCTGGAATTACTTCAAGTCAAAGTTGCAGAAACTATCAGAAGCCTGCATCCCAAGAAAGGGGAAAAAAATCATAGGCAGGAGTTGTAGACCAAGCTGGATGAGCAAGCATCTCAGGGTAGGTCTACACTTACCACGCGGGTCGATGCGGTGAGTTCGACTTCTCGGAGTTCGAACTATCGCGTCTAATCTAGACGCGATAGTTCGAACTCCCCGCGCGCTCCGGTCGACTCCGGAACTCCACCACTGCAAACGGCGGTGGCGGAGTCGACCTTGGAGCCGTGGACTTTGATCCCGCGGCGTCTGGATGGGTAAGTAGTTCGAACTAGGGTACTTCGAGTTCAGCTACGCTATTCACGTAGCTGAACTTGCGTACCCTAGTTCGACCCCCGCCCTTAGTGTAGACCAGGCCTCAGAGGTGATTAAGAAAAAGCAGAAAGCCTACAAGGAGTGGAAGATGGGCGGGATTAGCAAGGAAAGCTACCTTATTGAGGTCAAAACATGTAGGGATGAAGTGAGAAAGGCTAAAAGCCATGTAGAGTTGGACCTTGCAAAGGGAATTAAAAGCAATAGTAAAAGGTTCTATAGCCATATAAATAAGAAGAAAACAAAGAAAGAAGAAGTGGGACCGCTAAATACTGAGGATGGAATGGAGGTTAAAGATAATCTAGGCATGGCCCAAATCTAAATAAATACTTTGCCTCAGTCTTTAATAAGGCTAATGAGGAGCTTAGGGATAATGGAAGGATGACAAATAGGAATGAGGATATGAAGGTAGATATTACCACATCCGAGGTAGAAGCCAAACTCGAACAGCTTAATGTCATCCAAGAATATTAAAGGAACTGCACATGAAATTGCAAGCCCATTAGCAAGAATTTTTAACGAATCAGTAAACTAAGGGGTTGTACTGTATGACTGGAGAATCGCTAACATAATTCCTATTTTTAAGAAAGGGAAAAAAAGTGAGCCGAGTAACTATAGGCCTGTTAGTCTGACATCTGTAGTATGCAAGGTCTTGGAAAAATTTTTGAAGGAGAAAGTAGTTAAGAACATTGAGTTCAATGGTAATTGGGACAAAATACAACATGGTTTTACAAAAGGTAGATTGTGCCAAACCAACCTGATCTCCTTCTTTGAGAAGGTAACAGATTTTTTAGACAAAGGAAACGCAGTGGATCTAATTTACCTCGATTTCAGTAAGGCATTTGACATGGTTTCACATGGGGAATTATTAGTTAAACTGGAAAAGATGGGGATCAATATGAAAATTGAAAGGTGGATAAGGAACTGGTTAAAGGGAAGACTACAACAGGTCATACTGAAAGGTGAACTGTCAGGCTGGAAGGAGGTTACTAGTGGAGTTCCTCAGGGATCAGTTTGGGGACTAATCTTATTTAACCTTTTTATTACTGACCTTGGCACAAAAAGTGGGAATGTGCTAATAAAGTTTGCGGATGACACAAAGCTGGGAGGTATTGCTAACACAGAGAAGGACTGGGATATCATACAGGAAGAGCTGGATGACCTTGTAAACTGGAGTAATAGTAATAGGATGAAATTTAATAGTGAAAAGTGAAAGGTCATGCATTTAGGGATTAATAACAAGAATTTTAGTTATAAATTGGGGAAGCATCAGTTGGAAGTAACAGAGGAGGAGTATTGGTTGATCACAGGATGACTATGAGCCGCCAATGTGATATGGCCGTGAAAAAAGCCAATGCAGTTTTAGGATGCATCAGATGAGATATAAGGCACTGGTGAGACCTCATCTGGAATACTGTGTGCAGTTCTGGTCTCCCATGTTTAAGAAGGATGAATTCAAACTGGAACAGGTACAGAGACGGTCTATTAGGATGATCCAAGGAATGGAAAACCTGTCTTATGAAAGGAGAATCAAAGAGCTTGGCTTGTTTAGTCTAACCAAAAGAAGGTTGAGGAGGGATATGATTGCTCTTTATAAATATATCAGAGGGATTAATATTAGGGAGGGAGAGGAATTATTTAAGCTTAGTACCAATGTGGACACAAGAACAAATGGACATAAACTGGACACTAGGAAGTTTAGACTTGAAATTAGACGAAGGTTTCTAACCATTAGAGGAGTGAAGTTCTGGAACAGCCTTCCAAGGAGAGTAGTGGGGGCAAAAGACATATCTGGCTTCAAGACTAAGCTTGATAAGTTTATGGAGGGGATGGTATGATAGGATTGCCTAATTTTGGCCATTAATTTGGCAATTGATCTTTGATTATCAGCAGGTAAGTATGCCCAGTGGTCTGTGATGGGATGTTAGATGGGGTGGGATCTGAGTTACTACAGAGAATTCTTTCCTGGGTGCTGGCTGGTGAGTCTTGCCCACATGCTCAGGGTTTAACTGATCGCCATATTTGGGATCGGGAAGGAATTTTCCTCCAGGGCAGATTGGCAGAGGCCCTGGAGGTTTTTCGCCTTCCTCTGCAGCATGGAGCATGGGTCACTTGCTGGAGGATTCTCTGCAGCTTGAGATCTTCAAACCACAATTTGAGGACTTCAATAACTCAGACATAGGTTAGGGGTGTCGGAGAAAAACTCAGTTCTCGCTTTTTCTTTGGGTGCAGCAAAATCACATACTTTATTATTTCTCCAGTAATTACAATGGAGGGAGAGAGTGTCCTAGGACACAGGGTCGCCCCAGTCCCGGACAGGTCTCTCAACAGATAAACAATTACAGCAAGCATTTATACCTTTGTTACAGACAGTAGCAAGCAATAATACAGACAATAATGAGCAACAGCTGCATTTTGTTTATACATAAGCCATCCTGCTAACTTATTTTTCTCACTCCTAGAAGACACCAGTCTGCATATTTGGTTACAAGTTGCAAGGTCGTAATAACTTTTTACACAGTTTCTTTCCCTCTCGCCTCACACCAGCCTCGCTTCTGCAAGTCTCACGTCATTAGGGTTACAGTGTGGCCTGACTCTTGCTAACTGACTGACATGCATTAAGATCCCCTTCAAATCCTTATTAATTCTTTCCCTGCTTCCACAGGGGTTTGTTATAGAAGTGGGTGGGTGAGATTCTGTGGCCTGCGTTGTGCAGGAGGTCAGACTAGATGATCATAATGGTCCCTTCTGACCTTAAAGTCTATGAGTCTATGAGTCTATTTCCTGGGGAGAGACGGGGAAGTGGAAGCTGCATTAATTAAATCTTCTGAACAATAGATAAGGATTAAAATATTCCCCAGACAGCTCAGCCCCAACCGTCCTCCCTCGTTGCTGCCAGTGCAGCTCAGTTCTTTCCACAGCCCCAAGAACTGCTGGGTGCAAGTCTGGGCCTCATGTGAAGTGAATTTAGGGGTGACTCTGCCTGCCTGGACTTTTCAGGGGATAAATTCAGACACACACTATGTCTGGTGAAGGAGATACAGATGTGTTGTTTGATTGTTTTTCTCATTTTAAATGTACTTGATTGTTTTGATAGCAAAAATATTTGTATGAGACCATGAAAAAAGGAAGAAACCATGAAAATACCAATGGGAGAAAGGGGGTTTCTGAGAGCCAGGGTAGATATGGAGATTTTTATGAAAGAGGGAGAGGCCAAAGTAGGGCCTTTAGCTGGAGCAAAGGGGGAGGTTTTTTGTGCAGTTTCATTTTAACCAGACTCACATCCTGTAGTCCCTACTTCCCCGCCCCCCTCCAACATGTGACCTAGAGCCTCCCCACTGGCAAAGCCAGCTGTGACTCCTGAGACAGCCCCACTGGTCTGGCCCTCCTCCCCACTGCAAAAACTGCAGAGCCCCCAGCACTCCCTCTCCTAGCTGGATCCCCTGGCAGCCAGAGCTCTCCTCAGAACTGCCGTGGTTGCTCTCCTGGGTGTCTGGTCAAGGACGGCTACCAGCTTCTCCTTAGAGTGTAGCTGAGAAACGACTCGTCCTCCTTTAGATTCTCGCCTGTGGGATCTGAGAAGCAGGATGGGGCCTGTATGATAAAGTCCATGCAACATTCCTCTCTTATCCCAGCCCTGGTATGTCACCAGTAGCCTGCTGTCCCTGGGTAGCAGCCAAGGATGTTTCCCACTGTTCAGGAGACCCCAGCCTGGGACTAAAGTCAGCTTCAGGCTTCTCCTCTCTCCGTTCTTGGAATCAAGTTCATGTTTTTACCAAGAGTTAAAGCAGCCCGAACCTCCAGAGTCTGGATCAATGTCACAAGTTCCCAGTGTCTCCATGGAAGATAATTTGTTAAATCCCAGATGAGTGGAGTTAAATCAGTTCTCAGCCTGAGTCCTTAGGTCTTAATCCTGAGGCTATTGTCTCACCATGGGGCTATTTCCCTCCTCTCTTTCATACAGAAGCACAATTTTCTTTGCACAGACACAGGAACAACAAGATCTTTCTCTGTCCCTTGTGCAAAGCAGGGGGACAAATTCCATGGAAAAAATGGACAAGCAGGGGGCCCTGGGCACATCCAGCCCTGGCAGTGAGATGTTCCCTCCCCTCTTCCTTTATGCTGCTGTTGTTATTTCATGGATTGTCTGGGATGGGGGAAAAGCTGCGTTCACTCCAGGTGAAGGGGAAAAGAACCCTGAAAGTCTCAGGACCCAACCGCTGCTACCAGGATCACTGAGGTGCTGGGAATCTGCATGGGAAAGGGACTGTGTGAATTGTCAAGATGGGGAATGAATAACAATCTACAACAAGATCCACCTCATTAACCACCAACACAGGCTAATCCTGCTGCAGACAGAAGGGAAACTGGGAGCGAGTCTTTGCTGTGCAGCCATGGAAACAGTGACCCAATTGCACCGCAGTGAATGTGCTGGGGAAAGCTGGACTTTACAAGCAGGTGGAAATAGCAGATCCTAGAAACACCTAGAGCTCCCCACACCACTTCTGCCACCAGGGTGAGGTGTTGAGCATCTAACAGCATCCCCCACCACCATGACCTTCCAGCAGGGGGTGGCAGCACCTCCCACCCAATGCAGGGGAGAGGCCTGAGTGTATCTCTGCACCCTGAGTCCAGGGAACACACTCTCTCTGCCTCACACATTGAATCCGGCCCTGCTGCAAAGTGACCCCTATGAACCAGCAACCTCCAGGACAGCACGTTTGGCCTCAGAGCAGGGAATATGTCGGCCATGCTGCTTTTAGGCCACTGGATGCTCTGGAAATAGGAGGGCTCTGAGTGTAACCCATCATACACACAAACCTATTTCAAGGTTTCTGCTCCTAAGTCACCATGGTACATTTAAGATTCCCACCTGCTGTGCTGCTTTGGACAATGGTAGATGGGAAGGGCGAATCCTCCAACACTGGAGGGAAAGGTCCCATCTGCACAGACTGAGAGGCAAGGAAACAGAGGGGCAGTCAGTGCTCAGAGAGGAGAGAGGTCAGCGATTTACACCCAACAGGGGACACTGTCTTTTTGAGTATCAGAGGAGTAACTGTGTTAGTCTGGATCTGTAAAAAGTGACAACGAGTCCTGGCACCTTATAGACTAACAGACGTATTGGAGCATAAGCTTTTGTGGGTGAATCCCCACTTCGTCAGATGAATGGAGTGGGAATCCTGTGACTGGCTAGCCAACTACAAAAGCAGTTTCTCCTCCCTTGGTGTTCACACCTCAACTGCTAGAAGAGGGTTTCATCCTCCCTGATTGAACTAACATTGTTATCTCTAGACTGATTCTTGCCTGCATATTTATACCTGCCCCTCCAAATTTCCACTACATTCATCTGACGAAGTGGGTATTCACCCACGAAAGTTTGTGCTCCTATACGTCTGTTAGTCTATAAGGTGCCACAGGACTGATAACTGCCTGCTTCCCATCTTTCTCTAAAAGTACCTGTAGTGGTGCAACTGGTTAGTGTAAAAGAGCATACTACTTGGGCTACAAGTTCAAGCCTTGGCTTCTATTACCCATGTAGCTTCCCCAACTTGCTTTGCCCACTACACAGTAAAAGTAATTTGTGAAAATGAGTCTATGTCTTGGCAACATCTACTTTGTACTGCCGTTAGCTTCAGTATGTTATTTGCTAGTATGGAGAATTGATTTATTTGCTGCTGAGAAAGATGCCAGGACAGGTCTATGGGCACCAGATCTCCCTGCTTCTTCCAGCACACCCCTGGCTTCTTCCCTGCTCCAGTCACTGCTGTAGGAGGGTCCTATATGCACTGAGCCAAAAGCTTTGCTAAGCCTTCTTAGCGCAGTTAGCAGCAATACAGTTTCATAATCTGAATATTTCTGAGTTCAAGACTCAGAAAAGACAATGGCTTTTGCTCCCTGCTTCAGATTTTCTAAAGGAAATCAGAGAAAAGAAACTAGAGGAGAGTGGTTTCTAGACACCCCCCCACACCCATCTAACACACACAAACACAGGGATTTTTCTAAGGCATTAACTTCTCCTTCTCTGTGGAATTTGTATTCACCATAGAGCAAAATAAAACAAAAACGTGCAAGTCTAAGCCTAATACAATATGAAACTCAATACAGATAAAATCTCACTCTCAGAGATGTTCCAATAAGCTTCTTTCACAGACTAGACTTATTTCTAGCCTGGGCCCAATCTTTTCACCTGGTATAGTCCTTGTGCCAGCTCAGGTGGTAGCTAGAGGATTTCTCATGGCTGCAGCCACCTTGCTTCTGTTCCACCCCCTTATACAGCTTTGATACAAGGCAGGAATCTTTTGTCTCTCTCCTGTGGAAAAGCCCCAGGTTTCAGATGGATTCCTGTACCAGGGGACATGGTCACATGTCCTGTGAGACCCCAAGCCTTCATTCTTCCTGGCCTGACTCACAGATGGTGCAGGACAGAGCCATCTACAGTCAATTGTCCTGGTTAATGGGAGCCATCAAGAGTCCAAACTACTATTAATGGCCCACACTTTACATCATTACAACAGGACCTCAGAGTTATATTTCTTATTTCTAGTTTCAGATACAAGAACAATAGGTTCATACAAATAGGATGAACACACACAGTAGATTATAAGCTTTGCAATGATACCTTACAAGAGACCTTTTGCATGAAGCATATTCCAGTTACTTTATATTCACACTCATTAGCATATTTTCATAAAATCCTATGGAGTGCAACGTCACAGCAGGGAAAGGGTTTTAGTGCGGCACCTGGGAGCAGTTGAGTTTCATGTTCAGGCTGTGGTATGAGTTCCTCCAGGTTTCTCATAAGCATATATGGCCCTTAGCAGGTGTTCTCGATACAGGAATGGCCCAGCTATGATAAAGTGATGAGAATTGCAGTTCCCTTTTTAATTTTTGTATTTCGAATGACATTTCAGTTTGTGATTTTGTTTTGCTTTGTATAACTGTGTTTTCTCCTGGATTTGCTATTTAACTAAAAAAAGAATAATGCCTCAGGATGGAGGAGCAGGCTGGGGCTAGGACTGCTAAAAAAGTGAGAGTAGCAGGTTTTCTGTATTGTTTCCCACCCTCATTTTCTTGACTAGTTTCTCTTCTGCACAACATTTGCCACTTTTACATGTGAGCCTGGTTAGCTCAGTTGGTAGAGTATCAGACTTTTAACCTGAAGGTCCAGGGCTCATGTTCCTGGTCAAGCAGAAGAAAACTTCTTCCTGTGATATTCCCCCAAAGTCTTCAGAAGGTATCTCTTGAGGACTTTCCTTGACTTCAGTTTTTCCTTTTTCAGGACTTGGCCTTTCCTAGGAAGGGCCCTTTACTGCCTGGGACTGAAGGTACTACTTCCTCACCTGTCCACTGGCCTCACAGTCTGGAGGAAGAAAGGTCTCTGGGCCTGCAGCAAAGCACTGTGTGCTGAGTTCTCGAGCAAATGCTGGACACGTCAGAGAGGCATGTTCCCACTGGGTCCTCCCTGCCAGAAAAAATTGTCCCCATAGAGTCCTCCCTGCAGGAAGTCAACCAAAATCAACAGGTTCAATGGTTTAAGGGCCAGTACTCAGGACTTTGCATCCTGAAATCAAAGTTCAAGCCCCAGTGGGACCTTGGGGTCCTTTGGTTACCAGCTAACCATCCTGGGGTTTCCAAAGCTTTGTCTTGCTCTCTCCAATGACATGGCAGCCTGTCTTTTGCCTGCTAGCTGTTGTGACTCACACAAAAAAGGACATTTGATCCAAAAGTGAGGCTCTTAGGCTCAGTCTGAACAGAGGTCAATGTACCACTGCATGAGACCGGTCAAAATTATTTTGCTTTGCATAACCATGTTTTCTCCTGGATCTGATATTTAACAAAAAAAAGAAGAATTCCTCTGGGCACCAGATAGAGAAGCAAGATGGGACTAGGGCTGCTAAGGGAGCAAGAGTAGAAAATTTTCTGAATTTTCTGCCCTCTTTTTCTTGACTAGTTTCTCTTCTGCACCAAAGTTGCCCTTCTTTGTGTGAGCCTGCCTAGCTCAGTTAGTAATATGTCAGATTTTTAATCTGAGAGTCCAGGATTCAAGTCCCTGGTCAGGTAAAGAAAGAATCTTTACCTCCAAAACTACAGCATGTTATTTGACAGGATTTTTTTTTTCCTAGGACTTGGCCTTTCCTGGGAAGGGCCATGTACTGCCTGGGACTGAAGGGGCAACTTCCTCACATGCTCACTGGTCTCTCAGTCTGGATTAAGAAAGGCCTCTGGGAGCTGCAACAAACTGCTGCATGCCAACTTGGTGAGCAAATGCAGGGCTGCCCCCACAGGGTCATTGTGATGGAGTAGGGACTGTCTGTGGGGGGGATGGGAGAGCCAGGGAGGACTTTAGGTGATGGACAATACCTGAGCCTGTAACCTGAGCTAGGCAGGGGGGAGGGGAGGTCAACACCTTTGCCTGGGAAGCTAGACAAAGGCAGAGAGCCAAGTGGAGATGGTTGGGTCAGTTTTGGTTTGAGGCTGGGGGGTGCAGTGCAGGGAATCCCAAGCTGGGAACTAAGATCCCTGCACCCCCAGAAGGACCAGTTTGAGGGGTCCTGGCCATATTTCCAAGCTCTGCTGTATCTTGCATTCCTGTTGTCCAATAAACATTCTGTTTTACTGGCTGGCTGAGAGTCACTGTGAGTCCCAGGAAGAGGGGTGCAGGGCCAGACTCCCCCACACTCTGTGACAGTCATCCACACCAGAACTCAGCAGTGGTCTAGGTGTTCCCTATTGGTCCCATGCTGTAAGGGCCAGCACTCAGGACTTTGAATCCTGCAATCTGAGTTGAAGTCTCGGTGGGATCTGAGGACAATTTGTGTGCCACCTAACCCTGCTGGATCTTCCAAGGGTCTATCCTGCTCTCTCAAATGACATGGTAGCCTGTCTTTTACCCGCTAGCTGTTGCGACTTGAGCACAAGATGGGACGTTTGATCCAGAAGCCTGGCCGTGCCTGAAGTCCTGTAGGTAGGGATGCGAGCTCCATTTCCTCTGAGTCCTGAAGCTGGGCAGCAGTCTGGCCTAGGAGGCAGCCCTGTTGGTTGACCTACTGGCCCAAAGTCGCTTGGGCGGTGTTGGTGTTCCCCAGGGATGCTGAAGGGCCTACGGGAGGGAGGCTCAATACGCCTCCCTATCAGTCAGGGTGGAAGAGGAGGGCTGCAAGAGTGGGCAGGTAGATGGCTGGGCCTTCTAGCATTCGGTTGGGGACGTGGTGGGGAACGCAAAATGGGAGAATTGGTTGCTGGCCTGTGAGGAATGGCTCAGCCAGTGACATAAGTGGACCTTGTCATTAGCCTACAAAGTTGTGATGCTCAAGGCTTATCTTTTGGCTGTGGGGAATTTCCTCAGCCCTGTATTTCCCCCTGCTCCACGAGTGCTGCTGAGACTGAACAGGATGGCCTTCCACTTCTTGTGGGGCAATAGGATGTCCTTACCTAGTCAGGAGAAGCGTGGCTTTTCTGTGGTATTAGAAAGGAGGTTGGGCCTGGTGGGCTTTGAAGCCTTTTACGGCTCTACTTTTTTGTGTTTCAACTTTCAGTGGGTGGCTGAGCTGGAGGGCAGGTCAGGCCTGAGGGGAATGGCGGGGCAACCACAAAGAACTCAACTGACTCTTTGGATATGGACTTTTTTTTTTACCCCACTGGGTGCAGCACCAGGTATGGGATGGCTGATGGTGGCGGAAGGGGAAGGAGATTAGGAAGTCCCCCCTCAGTGTTCTTCTACTCCCACCTTACATCCTACAGGATTTTCAGTGGGTGGCTAGGTGGAAGGCGCTTGCAGGATGGCTTAATCCACAACAGTGGACACCCTCACAGCAGCAACGGCCACAACAGCGAGCCCCCCCCCCCCCCTTCAGCTCAGTCTGAACAGAGGTCAATATACCACTGGGTGAGACAGGTCAATTTTAGGGAGCTTCCTCTGAAGGTGAGCAACTGTCCCCAGAACTTACTGACAGGAGCTTTAAAGTATTTGCAGATGTGCACGGCCAGCATGTGCAGAGCAAAGGCTGCCCAGGGGCACTGTGTCAGGCTCTGGCACTGCTTGAAACAATGGACCATCTTCAGCCACCAGGTAACCCAGGATCTAAGGCAGGAATGGGGTGAGGAAGCAAGTCAAGCTGAGCAAGGCAGGAAAAAATTCATCTTGCCTTCGTGGGCGCTCGCAATGATGCCCTTTTTGTGTGCCAGGGCTGACAAAAACATCCTGGACAGAGAAGGAGCAGGCCAAAAAGTGCTTTCCAGGTGCTGACATAGCTCAGTTGGGAGAGCGTTAGACTGACAATCTAGAGGTCCCTGGTTCATGCCCATACTTTGGCATGCTCTTTGTGTGCAGCAGTGACCTTTTTTCTGGAAACACAGCAGTACCTTTAGTCACCAGGAGTCCCTCATTTCAGGCTCCCAAGCAAGAAAAGACAGCATGGACTTGTGCACCAAGTTGGCCCACCTGACCGTTCTTTCTTCTCTTGCTCTTTCTCCGCAAGGAGAAGAAAAAGAAACTCTCCTTCAAGCTGGAGTCAGAAGGGCGACATAAGGATGACTTCCTGAGTGCCGACTCCAGTCCTTTGCTGTACCAGCTGACCTATCGAAGGGCTGCCACCACTTTCTCCAGGTTCACCCATCGGTGTGTTCAGAATGGAGAGGGGTAACTAGTGGTGTTCCCCAAGGGTCAGTCCTAGGACTAATCCTATTCAATTTATTCATAAATGATCTGGAGAAAGGGGTAAAAAGTGAGATGGCAAAGTTTGCAGATGATACGAAACTGCTCAAGATAGTTTAGACCAAAGCAGACTGTGAAGAACTTCAGAAAGATCTCACAAAACTAAGTGATTGGGCAACAAAATGGCAAATGAAATTTAATGTGGATAAATGTAAAATAATGCACATTGGAAAAAATAACCCCAACTATACATACAATATGATGGGGGTTAATTTAGATACAACTAATCAGGAAAAAGATCTTGAAGTCATCATGGGTAGTTCTCTGAAGATGTCCACGCAGTGTGCAGCGGAAATCAAAAAAGCAAACAGGATGTTAGGAATCATTAAAAAGAGGATAGAGAATAAGATGGAGAATATTATATTTTCCTTATATAAATCCATGGTACACGCATGTCTTGAATACTGTGTACAGATGTGGTCTCCTCATTTAAAAAAAGATATACTGGCATTAGAAAAGGTTCAGAGAAGGGCAACTAAAATGATTAGGGTTTGGAACGGGTCCCTTATGAGGAGAGATTAAAAAGACTAGGACTTTTCATCTTGGAAAAGAGGAGACTAAGTGGGGATATGATAAAGGTATATAAAATAATGAGTGGTGTGGAGAAAGTGAATAAGGAAAAGTTATTTACTTGTTCCCATAATATAAGAACTAAGGGCCATGAAATGAAATTAATGGGCAGCAGATTTAAAACAAATCAAAGGAGGTTCTTCACACAGCACACAGTCAACATGTCGAACTCCTTGCCTGAGGATGCTGTGAAGTCTAGGACTGTAACAGGGTTTAAAAGGGAACTAGATAAATTAATAGGTTTTAGAGTGGTAGCCGTGTTAGTCAGTATCACCAAAAAGAACAAGGAGTACTTGTGGCACCTTAGAGACTAACAAATTTATTTGATAAACAACTCTGACATCATACTCCAGAAGGCTGACAAAGAAGGCGCTGTCATCATCATGAATAGGTCGGAACATGAACAAGAGGCTGCTAGGCACTCTCTAACACCACATTCTACAAGCCATTACCCTCTGATCCCACTGAGAGTTACCAAAAGAAACTACCCCATCTGCTCAAGAAACTCCCTGAAAAAGCACAGAACAAATCTGCACAGACACATCCCTAGAACTCCGACCAGGATTATTCTATCTGCAACCCAAGATCCATAAACTTGGAAATCCTGGACGCCCCATCATCTCTGGCATTGGCACCCTGACAGCAGGATAGTCTGGCTGTGTACACTCCCTCCTCAGGCCCTATGCTACCAGCACTCCCAGCTATCTTTGAGACACCACTGACTTCCTGAGGAAACTACAGTCCATTGGTGATCTTCCCGAAAACACCATCCTGGCCACTATGGAGTGCTACAGCCCACTTTATCGGATGCATGCCGGAGCGGGACACTGAGGACCTGCTGGGGCAGATGCCAGAGGACTGGCCAGAGCTCCCAGGGTCACCAGCCAGTCGAGGTGCCAATGAGCTGATGTGGCTGCCACAGACACCGACCCTGGGGAAATGGAGGCCAGAGGTACCAAACCCTGGGGATTGTAGGAAGTAGCCCAGGGCAACTAGACCATCGTCTGGCTGAGTGTTGGCCTGACACTGAGTAAGGGTGTTGTGGGCAGATCCCCTATGATCGCGTGGTGGATTACACTGCCACTGTTGGGCCTGGCACTAGGATCCGATGGAGTCAGGTGGACCAGGGTCCCCCTACCTCCTGTCACCCCACCTTCAGCCAGGAGGCCTGTGTTGGTCGACCTTTCGCCGAGCTAGGATGCTAGACTGGTACTTGCCCCTGCCTGAGCCCCAGACTGTTTGGTGCTCGCCCTGGGAAAAGCCCCTAATTGTTTGCTGCCCCACCCTGCCTGAGGGCCTGGGCTTGGAGACTTTGCAGCTCTGTCCTGAGACAGACCAGGAGGGACGGCCACGCATGCTCACACAGCCTTTTGCGTATTTGACAATTGCTGTTATATCCCCCCCATTAACTCTTTCTTCCAAACTAAACACACCCAGTTCCATCAGCCTTTGCTCACTGGTTTGCGTCCCACCCCTTTGATCATCTTTGTCACTTGCCTCTGGATTCTTTCCAGTTTCTCTACATCCTGTCTAGTCACTGATGACCCAAACTGGACCCAGGACTCCCCCTGAGGCCTAACCAGTGCTGAGTAGAGCAGTGCTATCACCCCCTGTGATTTGCATGCTATGCTTCTGTTAATGCATTTGCTTCTTTTTGCATTACCATCACACTGTTGACTTCTTGTTGAGGTTGTGATCCACCACAACTCCCAGATCCTTCTCAGCAGTGCTGCTGCCATGCCAGTTATCCCCCAGTCAGTATTTGTGCATTGGGTTTTTCTTCCCAAAGTGTAGCACCTTACACTTGTCTTTGTTGAATTTCATTGTTGTCTATAGCCCAGTTTGCCAATTTATCACGATCCCTTTGAAGTTTTGCTCTATCCTCCAAAGTGTTGACAACCCCCCCAGCTTAGTGTCATCTGCAAATTTGATCGGTATGCTCTCTATTCTTACATCCAGGTCATTAATGAAGACGTTAAATAGCAGCAGACCCAAAATAGATCCCTGTGAAACCCCGTTTGAAAATCCCTCCAATCTGACATCATTCCATTAATAGCCGCGGCAGCGCTTTGAAGCGCTAAGTGTAGTCAAAGCGCCAGCGCTGGGAGAGAGCTCTCCCAGCGCTGTCCGTATTCCACCTCCCTGTGGGGAATAACGTCCAGCGCTGGGGCTTTGACCACACTGGCGCTTTGCAGCGCCGCAATTTGCAGCGCTGGAGAGGGTGTGTTTTCACACCCTGCTGCAGCGCTGCAAATTTGCAAGTGTAGCCATGGCCAAAGAAGGATATCAAGCTGGTTTGTCATGCTATGTTCTTAGTAAATCCATGCTTGCTGCTACCGATTACCCCTTCATCCTCTGGGTATTCACAAATTGAATGTTTTATACATTGCTCTAGTAGCTTTCCTGCTCTCGAGGTCAGGCTGACTAGTGTATAGTTCCCCAGCTTCTCCTTTTTCCCCTTCGTAAAGATGGGCACTATGTTAACCCTTCTCTAATCTCCTAGGACCTCTCCTGTCATCTCAGTTTGCAAATATTGCCAGAGACTCTGAGATTTCATCAGCTAATTCTGGGGTGAACAGCAAGAAAGGAGGTAGGGGGCTGGCTTGGGGGATTAAGAGCTCTGTTATCAACACTTGAGCTGTTGAGCCTGAGTTGATGGCTAGCCATCCACAAGGAGTCATCAGAGGGAGGCTGAGATTTCAGTTTGGACAGAAGGAGACAGGTCTGGAGTAGAGCGGTGATCTGTGATTCATCAGCATATGGCCAGTAGCTGAACTGAGATTTCCCAGAGATAAAGTGCAGAGGAAGTGACCAAGGACTGAGCCCTGTGGAACCCCCACAGAAAACTGGAGTGGGGGTGAGGACGATCTTCCTAAGGACACACTGAAGAAGTGGTTACAGAGGTAGGAGGAGAGCCAGGAAGAAGACAAGATGTCAAGACGACGACCATGGTCAGTGGTATTAAAGGTGGCTGATGAGTCAAGAAGAATAAGGATGGAGCACTAGTTCTGAGCTTTGCTTAGGGAGAGGTCATTAAGAGACTATGGCAAAAGTATTCTCAGTGAAGGGCCCCAAATATCTGCCTCCCTGAAACCTTCCCTTCCCACTTCTCCCCATCCCCTTCCCACTATCCTCAGTCTTTTCCACTTCCAAGCATCCCAGATCTCCTACCCAATCCTCCCCCTCCAACAGCACCACCGCTGGGACTTCCACCCCCTGTTCTCCATTCCCAGTCTTCCACTCCCCCAACCCACCACACTGCCTGTTCTCCTGAGATTCTGTCTCTGATTCCTCACCTCCTCTTCCTTCCATGGTACCCATCCCTCCCTGATTCCCTCTAGTCTAATCTTCCACATACCTATTCCTTTCCTCCCACTACACTCAGTCTGCCCTACCTTGTGGCACCCCACAAGCACTAGCTCTCCCATCATCTTCTCCCACCCCACACATCCCTGCTCTCCTTACCCCCTACCCACCAAGAACTCCTGAATAGGAACCTCACACTGCTCTCACAGTCATTGGTTGGCTAGGTCAAGAGGGCACACTGTGGCCACTGCCTCTGAGCTACACCCATTCATCTGAGTTGGAGCCGTACCACTGTTAACTTTCAGACTAGGTGTACTGTGTGTTTTGCTGCATTCTGAAGGAGTTCTTCTTAGATGTTTCCGCCGATTCCAAAATTTCAGGGCTGAGAGCAATATTTTAAAGTGTTTTAAAATCCACTTGCAGATTCTGGCCTCTTCTGAGCTGCAAAGTTTTGTCAGCATAGCTCTGTTTGTTAGAGGCGCAAAAAACCACATCCTTAATTGACATAATTATGTTGGCAAAATCTCTCATGCAGACAGAGTACCGAAAAAGTCTATTAAAAAAATAAGAAAATCAAATGTCCATAACCTACATAAATACTGAGTACCAGTTGGCCAGTTCTGCTGCATGCCTTTGTACTAGGTGAGTGGTGGCTAAACTTAAACCTCCGAGAACCAGAAAAGGAAGAGTTAATATACACACCACCCCTAAAATGCAACCTTAACTCTGCCCCTTGCCCTGCAGCTGGCACTAGCCACTGGGAGCGTCTCAGTAAGGCTGGTGCAAAGATTAACAAACTAACAAAGGAAGTGGAGGTTTCTCCATTTTTTGAAGTCTTCAAGTCGGAGTGGATGCCTTTCTGGGGGAGGATTTAGTCCAACACAAGGTATTCAGCTCAGTACAGCAGTAACTGGATGAAATTCTATGACTAGTGTTATACAGGAGGTCAGACTAGATGACCTAATAGCCCTTTCTGGCCATAAAATCTATGATTCCTCAATAGATATGAAGGACTAGGAATGTGCCACTGTTTGTGTTGTGTTCAGAGATGGGAATACAAGCATTTATCTGCACGCCTCCAGCTGTGTGCACTGGGTCAGCTGTAGCTGTAACTGGATGGTGGAGGGAGGAGTTGGAGCAGCTTGGCAGAGCTGTGACTGTGATATGAAGGGAAGTGCATCTGAACCTTGAGGGGCCTAGTCTGCCCCATTTCAATGCTCTCAATGGGCTGTTGCTGAGACAGGGCAGAGCAGAGGTGGCATTGTGAGGGTGGCACAAATTTAACTCTTCATTTCCCCTTCTAAGAACCAAGGGGACAGGATTCCTTACCCAGCGAGGTCACATTCTCATAGTTCTCCTGCATGACGTCTCTGTAGAGGGCTCTTTGACGGGGGTCCAGCAGAGCCCACTCTTCCCTGGTGAAATACACAGCCACCTCCTCGAAGGTCACCGGCCCCTAAAAGAGCAAGAGCCCCTCACTCACAACCTGCTGCCCCACTCACAGCCCCACTATTCAGCTGATCAAAGGGAAGCTCTGGAAGGGTCACAGTCAGCAGAGTCCCACCCCCACCCTGTTCAGAGCAGCCAGGAGGCAAAACAGGAGGGGAGCTAGAGATCCCCTCACGCCCCCCCCCCAGCAGACAGAGGGGGAAGGGTCTTCTCATCCATCACACACCTACAAGCCAGAGGCTGATGCGGGGGATGGGGCCCCAGCAGGCTCCAGGGTTGGCTCCCCAGTAGGAATCCCAACAGGCTTCCCATTGCCAGCAGCTGGAAGGAAGGGGAGGGGTTATCTACTCTAGGCCCCACTGGTGGGTAACCTCCCACCCGCTCCTTCGAATCTCCTAGCAGCCTCTGGCCAGTAGGTTCATGTTCCTGTACTGGGAATCGGATACATTTCCCCAGCACTGTCCAGGGTTCCCCCACCAGCCCCATTCCACAAATAGGGTAGTTTCCTCCCCAAAACTCCATGGGTCTGTTCCCGGAATCCAGGACTTGTGTTAAACAATTCCCAGCAAGTTTGTCACATGCATTGTCCCCATCCCTTTCTCCACTCTGGGTATTTCCTGCCCCCATCCCACCTCCACACTGAGCTCCCCCAAAGATCCCAGGCCCTCAGTATTTCCTGCCCCTCTCCTCCCAGCAGGAACCCACTAGCAACCCCGCAATAATCCCTACCTGGACTGGCTCCACTACAGCCAGTTCCCTTCCCTGTCCCGTGGGAGGCTGGGACAATCTGGAGCCAAAGGTGGGTGTTTCTCTGCTGCCTGTCAGGGTGAGAAGGGTGACAGGGAAGATTTCAGAAGTTAGTTCCTGTCACATCATGATCTTCCCTGGCCCTTTCCCTGCACAAGATGTTTCTGACTCGCATGCTGGGAAAATATTCCATCACTTTATCACAGCCCAGACCCAGCCTTTCCCACCAGCACTAAACCCACTGTGCTAGTTTTAAAACCCTGAGGGAAACTCCCCCAATGGTGGGGACCAGGCGGAGGCAGGGACAGGACAAAGAGTGCCCAGTGCTGGTGCAGTAAATTAAATAAAGTTTGCTGGTGATATTAAGATGGAAGCCATTGTCAATGGAGACCAATAGTGGAACATTAAGTGGGGCTCACTTCCACTTTATGTATTATATTCTTCAGCCTCATGCTTCAGGGCCACAACTCGCAGGGGTCAGGAAGGGACTTTTCATCCAATGTATTTTGAGAGGGTTTTTTAATCTCCTTCCTCTGAAACTTCAGAAATGGCCAGAGAAGAAGACAGGCTATTGGGAGGGGTGGACTAGGGCTCTGAGGTGAGATCAATCTCTGTCTCTCTCAGGGCTTGGCTGGCTGGTTCTTGCTCCCATGCTTAGGGTTTAACTGATCACAATAGGTGAGATGGGGAAGGAATTTCCCTCCCAGGTCAGGTTGTCAGTGACCTGGGCGGGGAGTTTCATCTTCCCCTGCAGCGTGCGGTGTGGGGCGCTCACTAGGATTCCCTGGAAGTATCTCATTTAACCATTTTCCTGCCACTGCAGGGACCTGGAGCACTGGTGCACCTCAGTCCCTCCTATTCTCTGCCTGGGGCATGTAAGACTCTAGTCTCCTGGAGACTGCAAGACTTTGGTCTCACTCCAACTGTTGGATTTAGTGGGCGGGTGCTGGGGGGTGTTGGCAGCTAGTGCTAGACAGGAGGTCGGACCAGATGATCCAGTGGTGCCTTCTGGCCTTAGACTTTATGACTAGATATGGGCATGTTTGGGAGCTTGTGAACTCCGCCCCCCCCCCTCAACATCTCACAGCCTCCTGACTGCCTTTCCTGAGCCCCCAGGGGTCACAAACCACCAGCAGAGAAACACCAGCCTAGATCATTCTTTTGTATTGGCATTGACTAGGTATGGGAAGAGTGTGCTACATTGTATCCGGACAAAGCATGAATGAGCCCAGTGCAATGGCATGTATGCACCAACCCTGGGAAATGTTAATTCCAATTACACCCTCATTTTGAACTCTCTTCCTTACTCACTGTAAAAAGAAGACGAAAGTTCTAAGATCTTACAATACCCTATAGCAACAAGTTGATGAAAAGTAGGTTAAATTATTTTCAGCTATGAAGGCCATGCACAGGTGCAAGAAGACCAATGACAGAAAATCCAATTAGTCCAAACAAAAGGGGGCTAATGATGTTGTTCAGGGCCAGCACTAAGCTCTATGCTTGGTGAACAAGAAAACATGGGAACAAAGTTACCTAGGGCCAAATTTGGCCTTAGGGACATGGATTTAATTAGTAAACAAAATAATAAAAAATAAACCATGTCACCCACTTTTATTCCTTTTGGGATTTTTACAAAGAGATGGGGGGGGGGGGAGAGAAAGAAAATCATCTCCCACCTCACCCCTAACATGGCAACACTGCTACTAAACTGATATATTTCCTTTCTGAGAGGCTTTGTTTTCATTATATTTTAACTTGTATTCCCTCCTCTTTCTCCTCATGAAGCACAATCATTAATTTGCACTTCATTTTGACCATAGTTCTATCCTGTTTCTCAGAAAGGCTCTAAGGGCTTGTCAGTTAAAATATGTTCCAAAGAGACCCATTGCTCCCGTGATTAGTGACTTTCTTAAAGTCTCTCAGTGCTTGTAAGTTAAACTAGTTTTCTAAAAAGACCCCTCTTTTTAAGACCAGGATTAGTAATGAGACTTACCCTCGTTCCCACAAGCCACTGCCTCTGTGCCTTTACTCTCCGGTGCAACACCTTCAAATAATTCTGCTGAGGATGTTTCCCAGAAATTAATCATCATCGGGATGGCTAGGAATGTATTGGGGGAAAAAAATTAAGATTCTATCTTAAATGAATAAAATCATTCCAAGAAATATAAATGAATTTAAGGCATAATGTAAGCATAAAAAAAAAAGTTTAGAGCAAAAAGTTAATTAAAAGAACCAAACAAATGTTGCATTCTTAAAGAAGTGCAGGTTATGCAAAAAAGAAATATTGAATTGCTGTTTTAACAAAATTAGATTCTAATAGCTGTTTTATTTATTTAAAGTGTAAAAAATCAGCTACAACCTGTGTCACAAGAGGTAAATAGTGCACTAAAATAATCATAAGTTAAAAATGTGAATACATCACCAATTTAAAGAGTCACAACAAAAAAGTCTATATATTTTTTTTAAAAAGCCAAAAAACTAACTATACTAACAAACTTTCAAATAAATATGTTTTTAAAAAAGCTCAGGCTTTGTATTTTTTTTTAAAAGTATCAAGCAAGCACTTTAACACAGGAAAAGCTGTCAAAGACCTTAGTGGTCTTTAAAAAAAGCTTTAAAATCAGACTATGCAAACTTAATTAAAAACACTATTACTATTACTGCAATTAAAAAATAAAATTCTTAAAATTAATGTAGTCAGTAAAAAATGCAATAATTAAAGAAAGTAAATGCAAAAAAATTAATGAATAGTAAAAAACTGCAAAACACTTTAAATGCTTACATTATATTGATGAGCTAAAATATTTTAGAGACAAGTCAGTTGCAAATGTAGTGGTGCAAGAACAAAGTAACATCCCTGTGTAACAATCCCATCATTGTTACACAGCTTCCAGGTGCTGGAGGCTGCGATCCCCTGTCGTTAACATGGTTATTGGTCTGAAATCTCCCCATGGCCAGTCAGAGACAGACACGTACCTGTGTCGCTCCCCAGCCCCCGTCGCAGCGTCTCTACGGGAAGGAGAAGATGGGAGAGGTGAGAATTCAGGCCCTCGCATTCATGGAGAAATCCCCATTGCTTATTAATGGAACTGCTGTTAACTACGAGATGGTAACAGAGATCAGAGGCCGATAACGCAGCGGCTGCAGACAGAGCCAGCCCCACAGGGCTGCTTCATGGGGAAGGGCGACTCGCTGAGCTGGGCTGTGAGATGGAGCCGAGGATCAGTGACATCACTAGAGTCCCCAACTCCTCCCCAGGGTGAGGGTCGCTCTAACCAGAGGAGACGCCACCCCCAGACTCCAATTCACCTTTGAATCCCAGCAGCACCTCCTGCAGCATAGCACTTTTCAGAGAGAAATCGCTGAGTCTCTTCTCCAGCCCCACAAACGCTGGCTCTGGCTTCCGAAACGTCCCGTCCTCCCTGCTGGGGAAAGGAGGGGTGAGAAATAGGCCTGAGTCCCAGACCCTGAGCCCAGCAACCCCCAAACTCTGGGAAACCTGGTTCTGAGCTTTGTAGCCTGAGATGGTCATTGTCATGGTGAGTCACCTCAACCCTGTGCTCCCCAGAGAGATGGGAAGTGGGGAGACACTAGAGCAAGGAACGGAGACATTGTTCAGGAGCTTTCTCAGGGACGCTCTGGTTCTGTGGGGGGCAGAGCCACCCCCTACGCTGGTTTACTGCAATAACAAGGGGCACCAGCACTGGGATTATGTGGAAAGGGAGGAGACACAGACCAGAGAGTCGGCAGGTCCTACATGCTGACAGTGGCCACAGACAGAGCCCAGGTCTCCAACAGGGAATGAACGTGGGCCCTTAAACACCAAAACCCTCAAGCTCTTCAGCTGAAGCAGTAACCCTGGGGTGTCCAGCTCATTTGGCAGAGAGGGCCACATTGCCCTGTCCATTACAGCCAGTGGCCCAAGGCATCAGTTTAGGACTCTGTGCCCTGCTCCATTCACAGCAGAACACCCACTGCTCTCCATGGGACACCCACATACAAAGAACAAGGGGAGAATCTGCCCTTCGTAAATAAAATTTTAGTTCTTAGTATTTTGCCAAGTCTTTGTCTATCATACTCAGTGTCACTCAGGAGGAAAACAGCCCTTTCCTGGACATCCTGTAGGGCCCTGCTGGTTCTTCCCTGTGTTTCCCTGCCTTTCCCACCCTCCTTTCTCCATTTCTCTCTTGCTTCCTTGTTGTTACATCTCTCCTCTGTTCTTCCCTCCCTACAGCAACCCGCTATTCCACTCCGCAAAGGCTTCACTCCCGCCCCCTCCCCGTTCCACCTGCTCAAGTGATCAGCCAGGAAACGTTGAATGTTGACATCAAAGTGTTGCCATTTCAGTTGACACCCTGATGACATTAATAGGGGACAGGAGAGTTCAGGCTCTCAGAGCTACGGCTTCAGGCTGCTGGCAGCCCCAGCAAGACAACACTGTCTCTGTTTCCACTGGGGAGGTGCTGAGGGCCACCAACTCACTTTAACAAATGTGAAAGCTGAGATTCTGCACCCTCAGAATACGTGACGCGGCCACATCAGTCCAGGAGACAGGCCAGGTCTGTCCCATCGGCCCTGTGTCTAGTAGCCCGGCTGTGATCTCATTAGCGATCAGACAGTAACCGGCTCTTCTTCTACCTGAGTCAGCCACTAGGGGAGACAGAATCACATGCTCCAAGGGCAGAAGGCAGCTTCCTATTCAGTGCAGTTATCAAACCTAATGGCCCATGAGAGGGAGGGAAATGGAGACCAGGACTTATCTGCCCCCAGTGCTCCCAGCACCCTAAAGAGGGAGAGAAAGAGGAGGCCGTCAGGGGGAGTGTCTCTGGGTGGGGAGGCCTCCTGCTCTGCAGGGGTCACCATTGAAGCCTCAGGCAGTAGGGGAATTTCAGGTTTACCTTCCCAGAGCAGCTGCCTCCCCTACCAGGGACTTTCCCCTACGCAGCCCCAGCAATCCCTGTGGGCAGGTCGCCACTGCGGAAATCTTCTCCCTGGGCACTTTACAGGCAGAAGATATTTCTCTGCATTGAGAATCAAATTCCCTCCAGTGCTGAGAGACCCAGAAGGCCCCTGGCCCCACTAAGCCCATTAACCTGCAGTGAGAGGGGGCCTGGCTTGGGACCTCAGCATGGTGGGGGAGGGGATTTCACCCTCCAAGTGCAAATGCAGAGAGACATTTCCAGGAGAGAGGGTCTTGGGGCTGCAGCATCTGGGACTCCCAGGACCCATCCCTGGCACTGACACAGACTCACTGTGTGACCTGGGCCAGGGCTCTGCCCCTCCCTCCGCCTCACTTTCCCCATTTGTCCCAGAGGGATAATGCCCCTGACCCCACTCTGTAAAGTGCTTTGGGGTCCAGGGCTCAGAAGCACCTATAAAAACGCTGTGTATGATCATTGCAATGACAGCCTGACCTGCAGGGGTTGGCTCAGCGGCTGCTGCCCCATTTCTCCTCCCCTCTCGCTGAGCAGGGAAATCTCCCAGGACAGGCTGCAGTCACCCTCTTCCCTTCTCTGGACTATGCCTCTCTCTAGCTCTTCCAGCCGGGACAGCAGCCGCTGCTCCTGCTTCTCCAGAAACCGTCGCAGCTCCTGCCACTCCCAGACGATCTTCTGCCTCTCGGCTTCTGTCTGTTTCTGCAACAGGAAGAAGGCGGCTCAATTACAGGGGAACATAGAACATAAGAACAGCCAGACTGGGTCAGACCAAAGGTCCATCTAGCCCAGTATCCTGTCTTCTGACAGTGGCCAATGCCAGGTGCCCCAGAGGGAATGAACAGAACAGGGAATCATCAAGCGATTCATCCCCTGTTGCCCATTCCCAGCTTCTGGCAAACAGAGGCTAGGGACACCATCCCTGCCCATCCTGGCTAATAGCCACTAATGGACCTATCCTCCATGAACATCTCTAGTTCTTTTTTGAACCCTGTTAATGTCTTGGCCTTCACAACATCCTGTGGCAAGGGGTTCCACAGGTTGACTGTGTGTTGTGTCAAGCAATACTTCCTTTTGTTTGTTTTAAACCTGCTGCCTATTCATTTCACTGGGTAACCCCTAGTTCTTGTGTTATGAGGAGGAAATAACACTTCCTTATTTACTTTCGCCACACAAGTCATGCCTGTATAGACCTCTACCATATCCCCCCCTAGTCGTCTCTTTTCCAAGCTGACCAGACTCAGGCTTTGTCTACACCAGTGGTCCCCAATGTGGTGCCCGCGGATGCCATGGCGCCTGCCAGGGCATTTATGTGCGCCCACCTAGTGCCCAGCAGGGGAGAGAAGCTGCGGCCCTGCGCCAGCCGGGGACAGAGAACTCTGGGGCTGCGGGCACTGGTGTTCTCGGTCCCCGGCACAGCCCTGCTGCTGGA
Organism: Mauremys reevesii; assembly: GCF_016161935.1. Lineage (NCBI taxonomy): Eukaryota > Metazoa > Chordata > Testudines > Geoemydidae > Mauremys > Mauremys reevesii. Next base: position 218,827,615 of record NC_052623.1, read on the forward strand.
GACCCAGAGCATCGTCCCCTAGAGCCGAGTCCAGGCCGCAGCTACGAGAGGGGCTCCCAGAGTGTGTGAGGAGCCAGGGAGGGAGGGAAGTGGGGCTCGGGATGCAGGGAGGGAGGAGGGGTCCTGCTGCCGCCACTGCTGCTGCTCTGAGTCTCCCAGGGCGGCGCAGCGTTTCCCCGCCTGAGTGGGCTGTGCAGGGCGCCACCGGGCTGGGCAGGGGGCACGGATCCCGGCTCGTGCACTGATGGGACGAGTGGCTGGGCAGCCCGAGCTGCCCTTTCCTGCCCCCGGACCCAGCCCGCTGCGCACCTCCCCTGCCTCAGCCCCACGCTGCCTGCCCCGCCGGGGGACCCCCGCACCTCGAGCATCTGGGGGTCAGTGTCCATCCTCTCGGCTCTGCCTGCAGGGGGCTGGGAAAGCAGCTGTCAGCGCCTGCCCCTCTCAGCCCTTGCACCCCTCATCCCGCTTGCAGCGTCTTCACTTGTACCTTCTCCCATCGCTCCTTCGACGCATCCCTTCCCCTTGTACTCTCCCTTCACCTGCACCTCTCCCCTTGTATCCTCCCCCAGCCCTCTCCTCCCACACCCCCCCCTTCCCCTGCACCTCTTCTCCCACAACTCTCCTGGTATCCCCTCTCCTCCTCCACGAGTACATCACACCCAGCTTCTCTGCCAGTGTAGAGCCCCCAAGCACCCTCACACCTGCTCCGCTGCCTGAATCCTCTTTACTAGATCCCCATCCCTTTCTGGGTACAAGGTTTAAGGGTTAGTCCCTAGGCCTTCCATGTGCATTTGGAGCACTAAAGATGGGGTTGCGGGGGACGGGGGGGGGGCGAGATTTATACTAAAGTGAAAAAAAATAGGAGAAATCTCCACTGCAAGTGTAAACGGGGATTGCTGTGGTGAACGAGGAGGTCACAGTTGTGGGGGGGGGAGCCCAGGGCTGGGCCGGCAGGGGGTGCGAGTGGGGGAGAGCACTGGTGGGCGGGGAGCCCAGGGCTGGGGGGCAGCCAAAATTTTTTTTACTTGGGGCAGCAAAACACCTAGAGCCGGCCCTGCCCCGGCAGGTGCGGGGCCGCCTAGTGCCCAGCAAGAGAGAGAGGCCGGGGCCTGCTGGGGACAGAGTTCTCCGGGGCTGCGGGAGCCAGTGTTCTCTGTCCTCGCGGTTTCTTTCTGGTTTCTCTCTTCTCTCCAGATTCATATATTATGTAATATTAAATATGATGGTTTTCATATTATTTAATGTACAAATACAAAATAAGCCTTGAAAAATTGTTGGCGCCCGCCACACTCTTCTGAAAACATGAATGTGCTACTGGCCACACAAAGGTTGGGGACCACTGGTCTACACTGGCACTTCTCTCCTGCCGCCAAACAGCAGCTACACTGTGCGCCTGTCAGCAGCACGGCTGGAGCGCCACAGCCGTGTCGCTAAAAGCTGCGGCGTGTAGCCTCAGTCTTATTCATCTCGCCTCATACGGAAGCTGTTCCACACCCTTCATCATTTTGTTGGCCTTCTCTGGGCCTTTTCCAATTCCAATGTATCTTTTTTGAGATGGGGCGACCAGATCTGCAGGTAGTATTCAAGGTGTGGACATACCATGGATTTATATAGAAGCAATAGGATATTTTCTGTTTTACTGTCTCCCTCTTTCTTAATGATTCCCAACATTCTGTTTGCTTTTTTGACGGTTCTTGCACATTGAGTGGATGTTTCCAGAGAACTATCCACAGTGACTCCAAAATCTCTTTCTTGAGTGGAAACAGCTAATTTAGATCCCCATTATTTTATGTCCATTTGATATTATCTTTTCCAATGTGCATTACTTTGCATTTATCAACATTGAAATTCATAGGCTCAGTAACTGGGGAAAATCATAAATGCGCCTTGGGGCAGGTGGCAGAGTTATTTACCAGAACACAAGATCTCTTGCAGTGAGTGATAGGAAGTTCATTTATCCCGGGAAGGGAAGTGGGATCAGGGCCGGGGTGAGCTGTACATCACCAACAGGAGAGACACTTCTCCCCAAAACCTCATCAACTTGCACTGAGCCAAATCCTCCATCTCTGCAGCCCTCATTTCATCTCCTTCCTCCCCATCCCCCCCAAGAGCTAGAAAGGATCCCTGGTCACTTTGACATCCAGACAGCCAGTGGGCAGGGGTTCTGGACACACTGACCCTCTCCTGCATCCTAAGGGCATCATGTTACCCCCGTGTCTGACCCTGCTGTCTCCCTGGGCTCCAGTGGGGATGGGTCCCTGGCTGAGGCTGGCGGGCAGGGTGGGCCCTGCATTCACCAGGTCATTCTTATGCCAGGCAAACCTAAGTGATGGGGGGCTCTGGGCACCTACCAGCAGCTCCTTGCTTTGCCACTCCTCCTCGGCTTTGGCTGCTTCTCTCTCTTTTACCAGAGGGGCCAGATGCTTTTGTGGTACCTCCTGGAAGAAGCAGGGGAGGAAGGGTTAGAAACTGCTGCAAACCTCCCAGCTGCCAGATTTCAGGGCCCGTCCTGCCCTGCAGATGCCTGTGCAGAGTCGCTGGGACTCAGACTGAGAGGAGCTGGTGAAACGGGGAGCAGCTTTTCCAGGGGAAACACAGGGCCCCAGGCTGCAGTGACAGGGGTGCAGCCCAACCCCCAGCTCCCCGGGGCCTCACCCACATCCCAAGCAGCCAACTTCAGACACTCCCCCACTTTCCCCAGCTCCAGCCCCCAAAGCTCCCGCAGGGCCAGATCTGAACATGGAGCCCCCCAAATGTTCCCAATCCCCAGCCCTGACCCCCCAGTACACCCCAAACTCCCAGCAGCCCCACAGTCCCCATCCCCAGCCGCTCCCCCCAACAGCCTGGCTCTGACACCCCAGATCCCCCTCCCCTCGCTCCCGGGCCCAGCCTGGGCTCCGAGCTCTGTAGCCGAGCCACGCTCCAGGCCCCTCCTGCAGCTCCCGGCTCAGCCGCTCCCGGGCTCCGCCGCCCCGGCCCCGCAGCAGGGGCTGCTCCACCCCGCGCGGGCCACTCGCCCCCCGCAGCTCCGGGCCGCCCCGCTCCGGCCGCGGGGAGCTCGGGGACCCCCCCGGGCAGGGGACGAACCAGGCAGCCGGGCCCGGCCCCTCCCGGCAGGAGCGTGTCCGCCCCACGCGTGTCCCCGCTCCCCGGGCCCTGCCCGCGCCGCGCTGCCCCCGGCCCCACCGCGCTGCCCCGTGGGCTGCAGAGCTGGAGCAGCCTCCGCGTGGCGCTCCCGGCCCCGGCCATGGCCCCGCCGCCGCACACAGGGGTGGGGGCCAGGCCGGGGGGACAGGAAGGGGTGGCTCCTCCCTGGGCCCGGCCTGGCCCTGCCCCCCGGGCCCCTCGCAGGGGGGTTGGGACACGCGGGGAAGCCGGTAGAGCGGCTACCCCCAGCCCTGCAGTGCCCGGCTCAGCAGAGGGTGTCAGCTGGATTCCAGCCGCTGCAGACAGCCCCGGCGAGCGCTGCAACCCGGGGAGGGTTTGCAGGCAGTGATTTCCCTACACCCCCCCCTGAATTTCCCCAACACCCCCCCTTAGTTTTGTGAGCTAGTTACATACCAATTTAGTGACTGTTTGGAAATCTGAATTTAAACTGAAACATTAATACACACTTTAAAAGCTTATATAGTGTATGATAAAATATGTGTATCTGAAAAAGTATAATAGATTTGAAAATTATGAACATAGACTATGATGTCAGTGCATATGTTTTTGTTAGTCTATAAGGTGCCACAGGATTCTTTGCTGCTTCTACAGAACCAGACTAACACAGCTACCCCTCTGATACTTGACACCATGTTTTTTTATGATGTCAGTGCATTCATTTCGGTGATGTTGGCCAACCTAATAATTTCAAATGCTGATTTGTAAGCAAAGTCTAAATGAGTTCTCCCTGACAGCTAGTGATGAGCTGGGGGCTAAGGCTTCAGGGCCAGATTATATTTACATTCACACCTAATCTACCTAGGTATGCAGCAAACAGAGCTGTGTTGTCCAAGTGATAGATTTTGGCTGGGGTTGGATTACAAACCACTTGAATGTGGGGGAAAAAGGGATGAAATGTTGTTCTTATTGTATGAGTAAAGGGCAGTAGAACTGTGCTTAGCCTGTGATGATTTGAAGGCATCAAGAGAGAGGGTGGGGACCTGTCCCTCTCCACTGTTTAAAGACAGAGCTGATTAGGCTCCAATAGATAGTCTTTTGTTCTGTTAAGTGACCACTGCAGTTGAAATCACTGACAATCAGGTCTAAGTGCTTAGTCCTGTTGTGGGGACAGTGTTCCTGTGGGTACAGTGTTTTTGTGTAAGAGACAGCCCAGACTGCACTAGCAGCGAGGTTCCCGCACTGAGAGCTCAGCTGAAGTCACTGAGAGCTGGTGGAACCTCAAGAGACCAACTCGCAGCGGTCACAGTGGTAGGTGACAGCAGAAGGTGACTGTGCAGGGCCATTGGCAACAGAGCGGTGGAGTGAACGGTGGCACAACAAACAGCCGTGGCCAGAGAAAACTGTGCCTTTTTGTCCTCCACCTGGAAGGTGTACTCACGTGAAAGCACCTCTGAACTCTGAGTCTCCACTGACCAAGGACAACACCAGTGAGTGGAGTGGTGGAGGGAAAAGTGAGGGGCATGTTAAATAAACATTTGTTTGTTGGACTATATTTTAGTCACTTTGCTCCAGAATGCTGGATTTGTGACTGGGAATGGAAACTTATATAAATATGTTTCCCAGTAGGCCAAGATTTTTAAAATGCAGTATTTGCCAAGGTTGTTATCTCACATTGTTGCTATCTTGGGAGGTCATTATGTTGGGGAGTTTCTGTACTAAACATTTTTATTATAATTAATTTTTACATAAGAATGGTCATACTGGGTCAGACCCATGGTCCATCTAGCCCAGTACCCTGTCTTACAACAGTGGTCAAGGCCAGGTGCTTCAGAGGGAATGAATAGAACAGGGAATCATCAAGTGATCCATTCCCTGTTGCCCATTCCCAGCCTCTGGCAAACAGGCTAGGGACACTCAGAGCATGGCGTTGCATCCCTCTCATCCTGGCTAATAGCCACAGATGGACCTGTTCTCCAGGAATTTATCTAGTTCTTTTTAAAATCCTGTTATAGTTTTGGTCTTCACAGCATCCCCTGGCAAAGAGTTCCCTGGGTTGACTTTATATTATGTGAAGAAATACTTTCTTTAGTTTTTTTAAAATCTGCTGCCTATTAATTTCATTGGGTGACTGCTAGTTCTTGTGTTATGTGAAGAATTAAATAAAATTTCCTTATTCACTTTCTTCGCACCAGTCAAGTTTTTGTAGACCTCTGTCATATCCCCATTAGTCATCTCTTTTCTAAGCTGAAAATTCCCAGTCACTTTAATCTCTCCTCCTGTTTCATACCCCTCATCATTTTAGTTGCCCGTCTCTGTACCTTTTCCAATTCCAATATATATATATTTTTAGGATGAGTGACCAGATCTACACACACTATTCAAGGTGTGCATGTACAATGGATTTATATAGAGGCAATATGATATTTTCTGTCTTATTATCTATCCCTTTCTTAATGATTCCCAACATTGTTTGCTTTTGTGACTGTTGCTGCACATGGAGTGGATGTTTTCAGAGAACTATCCACAATGACTCCAAGATCTCTTCCTTGAGTGTTAACAGCTAATTCAGATGCCATCATTTTGTATGTATAGTTGAGATTGCTTTCCAATGTGCATTACTTTGCATTTATCAACACTGAATTTAATTTGCCATTTTATTGCCCAGTCACCCAGTTGTGTGAGATCCCTTTGTAGCTCTTCACAGTCTGCCTGGGACTTAATTATCTTGAATAGTTTTGTATCATCTGCATATTTTGCCACCTCACTGTTTACCCATTTTTCCAGATGAATATGTTGAATAGGACTGGTCCCAGTACTGACCCCTCAAGGATACCACTTTTATCTCTTTCCATTCTGAAAACTGTAATTTATTCCTACTCTTTGTTTCCCATCTTTTAACCAGTTACTGATCCATGAGAGGATCTTCCCTCTTACCCCATGATGGCTTACTTTTCAAAAGTCAATTTAAATTAAATACATTTTTTTTAAATTATATATTTTTTTAGAAATCTAGATCTGTTATGTGTTTTGGTGTAACTTGCATTTTCCTTATGTTAAATTTGCATTATCCTAACAAAACATTTACTTTGTTCACTTTCTTCACATCAGTCAAGATTTTATAGACCTTTAGCATATCCCCCCTTAGTCGTCTCTTTTCTAAGCTGAATATTCCCAGTCATTTTAATTTCTTCTCCTATTTCATACCCCTAATCATTTTAGTTGCCCATCTCTGTACTTTGTGCATTTCCAGTATGTCTTTTTTGGGATGGGGTAACCAGATCTGCACACAGTATTCAAGGTGTACATGTGCCATGGATTTATATAGAGGCAATATGATATTTTCTGTCTTATTATCTATCACTTTCTTTAAAATGCAAAGGTTTCAGAGTAGCAGCCATGTTAGTCTGTACTGCAAAAAGAACATAAGCTTTCATGGTCTACATCCGATGAAGTGGACTGTAGCCCACGAAAGCTTATGCTCAAATAAATTTGTTAGTCTTTAAGGTGCCACAAGTGCTCCTGTTCTTTTTAAAAAAGCAAACAGAATGTTGGGAATCACTGACTGCCGCTGCACACTGAGTGGATGTTTTCAGAGAACTATCCACAATGACTGCAAGATCTTTCTTGAGTGTTAACAGCTAATTCAGACTCCTTCATTTTGTATGTATAGTTGAGATTGTTTTCCAATGTACATTACTTTGCATTTATCAACATTAAATTTCATCTGCCATTTTTGTTGCCCAGTCACCCAGTTTCACGAGATCCCTTTGTAATTCTTCGCAGTCTGCCTGGGACTTACCTATCTTGAATAGTTTTGTATCATCTGCAAATTTTGCCACCTCACTGTTTACCCATTTTTCCAGATCATTTATGAATATGTTGAACAGCACTGGTCCCAGTACCAACCTCTCAGGGATACCACTTTTTATCTCTCTCCATTCTGAAAACTGATAATTTATTCCTACCCTTTGTTTCCCATCTTTTAACCAGTTACTGATCCATGAGAGGACTTTCCTCTTACCCTATGATGGCTTACTTTTCAAAAGTCAATTTAAATTAAATACTTTTTTTTAAATGTATGGTTTTTTAGAAATCTAGACCTGTTATGTGTTTTGGTGTAACTTGCATTATTCTTATGTTAAATTTGCATAATCCTAACAAAACATGTACTTTATTCATATCTTTTTTATATATCTCATTGGTCCTGACACCCCCCCTGTAAATTCGAACACCCCCCCTAATTTCAATTCCTGGGGAAACCACTGTTTGCAGGGCACGGGAAGGGGCTGGAGCAGCTGGGTGCAGGGCACAGGAAGGGGCTGGAGCAGCTGGGGGGTGCCGGGAGGAAGGAGCTGGAAGAACAAAGAACCGGGAGCATCAGCCCCCGGCAGCTCCTGAGAGACCAGACGCTACTGCCTCCATCGGGAGCTGGGAGCTGAGCAGCTGCTGCTTCCCCAGCGGGGTCTGTGCTGGGGGGAGCCCGGCATTAACCCCTCTGGGCCCGGCCGGGGGAGCTTCTCCCGCCAGAAACCGCCTCGGACTCTGCTGAGGGCAACTCCTGAGCTGAGACTCCAGGTGACTGAGCCCTTGGGGCTGGGCAGGTCCCTGACTCTGCACGGTGCCCCCCGCCCCCATCTCTGCCCCCCCGGATGTCCGGGAGCCCGGAGCTGCTGCTGCATCACTAAGGCCAGAAGGATCCTTCCATCAGCGAGTCTGACCTGCTCCCACCGGCTCTCTGCTGTGCCCAGTAATGTGGGTGGCTAAAGCAGGTCTCCCCGACTGGTGTCCCCTTCCCCGCACGGGCGGAGCGGGGCAGCCATGGAGAGAGAGAGCCCCTAAGAATGTGATGATGACCAAGTCTCCCAACCAGGGGGTAGGAAAGAGGAGGAAGAGATGGAAGACGGTGTCAGGACAAATTAGAGGGGGCGGGGGCAGATTTTAAGATCTCTGAACACCTCCCCCCCGCCCCCGCACGCTCACTGCAGCATCCCTGGACAGGGTCACTTTCCTGTGAACAAGGTGAGAAGCAGAGAGAGGAAGAACCAGCCCCTGACTCTCCTTGTTTCCCCTGCTGCAGGAGTGTGCTGCCCTGGGGGCAGTGTCAGGGGGAATCCCCCCAAAGGGTTCTGGTCTTTTCTAGGGTTGGGTTCACACTCTGTTGCTGGGAGGGTTTGAAAATGTCTTGGTGGCTTTAGTCCTAGTTGGGGGAGGCTGGAGGACAGGGACAAGGTCTGTGCTGTATTATGGGGACTGAGCATGTTCCCAGCATGGCAGAATCTACAATCTCTGTCTGCAGGGAAAGAGCCTGAGGGAATCGTGATGTGAAATGAACTAAATCCTGTTCTGAAACCTCTAGGACTGCCCTTCTCACCCTGCCAGGCTCTAGAATGACACCCACGTCTCGCTCCAGCTCATCCCAGCCTCCCCTGGGACAGTGAAGAGAAATGGCTGCAGTTGGGCCAGATCAGGTAGGGATTATTGGGGGGTTGCTGGTTGGTTCCTGCTGGAGGGGGAGGGGCCGTAAATACTGAAGAGGTGGCAACTTCTGAGGAGTTAGGTCTGGAGGGGGCAGGGAATACCCTGGCTGAGGAAACGGAGGGGGACAGAGTGTGACAAACCTGCTGGGACTTGTTTAACGTGGGCCTAGATCCTCAGAACAAACGCTTGGGTGTTGGGGGAGAAAATTCCCTAATTTGTGAAACAGGAAACAGACAAAGTAACCCCCGGGCAGGGCTGGGAAAACTGACCAGACTTCCAGTGCTGAACCCTCAGCCTGCTAGCCAGAGACTGGTGTGACATGGAAAGGGGGCACCCACCAGGAAGGTGTAGGGAAGATGTCTGAGTCCCTCACATCCAGCTGCTGGCAGTGGGGAGGGTGTTGAGATTCCTACTATGGGGCTGTTTCAGCCTCTGGCTTGTAGGTGTGTGATGGATCTGCTGGCAAAGACAAGGGGTCTCTATTTGTTCTCTCACCGTGATGTCCCCTGGCTGCTCTCAACAGTATGGGGATAGGACTCTGCTGACGGTTTCTCTCTCAGAGCATCCATTTGATTGGCTCCTCTCCCCCATGAATAGTGGGGTTGTGAGTGGGGCAGCAGGTCCTGAGAGTTGGAATCCTGCTCTTTCAGGGGCCGATGACCTTCGCAGAGGTGGCTGTGTATTTCACCAGGGAAGAGGGGGCTCTGCTGGACCCCACTCAGAGAGCCCTCTACAGAGACATCATGCAGGAGGATTATGAGACTGTGACCTCGCTGGGTAAGAGTTCCTGTCCCCTCGGTCCTTGGAAGGGGAAATGAAAAGTTAAGGTTCACGCCAGCCCCACAATGCTACCCCTACTCTGCCCTGTTTCAGCATCACCCCAACATGCCAGAGACACACACACTAGCCTTCTCCCCTCCCCTATTACAGAGCGCGCTGGGAACAGAGCAGTACAGCAGAAAGTCTCACAACTTCTCCTTGCTAAGATAATATTCAGGTTCATCTCCATCATAGCAAAGAGAAGCTTCCTCCCCCTGGCCTGCTCTCCAGTACTGAACCTCCTGCACACAGACCATCTGAGACTCGCACAGTGTTACCACCCCTTTGCCCTCAACCTGAGTTTTTCTTTTGAGTCACTGCCTTCACTTACCCCTCACTAAGCCCCACAGATCACTCAAACATACGCCACCAGGGTGCTGACAATCCCCATGGCAAGAACACACTCGTGGGCATCTTTGCTGACAAAGCCTGCAACACTCAGCACGGATATGAGGCAGAATTGCCCCCTCAAGTTTCACATGCACCTCTCTGCGTAGCACAGGCACAGCTCTGTCCAGCTGCTCCAACCCATCCCTCCATCAGCCAGTTACAGCTACAGCTGACCCACTGCACACAGCTTGAGGGCATGCGGATAGATGCTGGAATTCCCATCTGTGAACACAACACAGACAATGGGATGTTCTCTTAGTCTTTCCTTGGATCGATTATAGGGTCATAGCTTTGAAGGCCAGATGTGACTATTAGGTCATGTACTCTGACGTCCTTTATACCACAGACCATAGAATTCATCCCGTTACTGCTGCATTGAGCTGAATCCCTGAGTTCCTGTGGCAGTTTGTTAACCTTTGCACGGCCCACACAGAGCCATTCTCAGTGGTTCTTGCCAGCTGCAGGGTTAAGGGTTGGGGGCAAAGTTAAGGTTGCATTGGAGGGGTGGCATTTACATTAACTTCTCATTTCCTGGTTTGCAGAGGTTTAAGTTTAGTCACCATCTATACCAGAGGTAGGCAAACTATGGCCCTCGGGCCACATCTGGCCCATGGGACCCTCCTGCCCAGCCCCTGAGCTTCCTTGTTTTCTTTCCCTTGAGCAGGGTTTCCAGTTTCCAAACCCTCTGTGATCTCCCAGCTGGAAGGAGGGGAAGCGCTGTGGGCCCTGGATCTCCAGGGTTCAGAGGAAAGTGAGATCCTGAGAAGTCCCTGCACAGGTGAGGAAACATCAAATCAACCCAGAAACTGTAAGTGCCTGAGAGAAACAGCCGGGATTCTCCACACAGACTCTGTGAGCTCATGATAGTCCCCAGCAGATCTCACTCCTGGCTTCCTACAGAGGATGATTGACACCTTGACAGGAGCTCCCTCCCTTCCTACTGAATGCTTGGATGGGATGTGGACAGGGCCGGCCTTAGGGAAATGGCACCCTGGGCAAACTTGCATTTTGGTGCCCCTGGCTCCCATGGGCATGGCACCCCCCCATTCCCTCTGGCCCCCATGGGCTCCCCAGGCTCCCCACCCTCCCTTCCTCCCTAGCCCCTGCACTGTGCCACTTCGCTCCAAATACCTGCTCCCCCTCCTGCACCCCTTCACTCCTAACTTCTGCCCCTTCCTGCCCCTCCCCTTCTACCCTTCCCCACACCTGCCCCCTCCTGTGCCCTTAAGCCCTGAACTGTGCCCCCTACACTCGTACCCCCTCCCTCCTGTGCCCCTAATCCCAGCACTGTGCCCCCTTCACTTGTACCCCCTGCACCTCCCTCCTGCACTCTGAACCCCTGCATGGTGTGTACCCCCTTCACCCCAACCCCTGCACCTCAACACCTGCCCCTTCTTGATCCCCCAACCCCTGCACTGTGCCCCCTTTGCCACTAACCCCTGCATCCTCCTGCACCCCAAATGGGGAACCTGACCTGGATGCACAAAGCAGCTGGCGTTGCTGCTCGCTCCCCCACTGGAGTGCTGCTCCTCCACCCCATGCAGCCCTAGGGGGCTGGGAGAGGGGAGCAAGGAGCGACATCATGGCTTCCTGCACCCAGGTCACTTTCCCTGCAGGCTGCATAAGGGGAGGGCAGGAGAGCAGCAGCTCCTGATGCCTCAGCACAGCCCAGGTGGAGAAGTGACCTGGATGCAGGGAGCCCTGGTGTGTGTGTTAGGGGCACTGTGTGTGTATGTGTGTGTGTGTTGAGGGGAGGATGTGAAGGAGTGTGTGTATGTTGAAGGGAGTGTGTGAAGGACTGTGTGTGTGTGTGCCTGAGTGAGTGAGTGCGCTGTCTCTTTAAGAAAGCTCTCAGGGTCAGGAGCCTGAACTAGGCTTGTTCAGACACAAGCAGCTGCCGGCAGTTCCGGCCCCAGAGAGGCAGCAGCACACGCAGATTCCCCCTGTCCCATCACCCCAGCTCAGTGGAAATCGGGTACTCAGGGGGGGGGAGGGGGACACCCCGTCATCAATCAGCACCTCCCCCTCCCCCCTGCAGAGCAGTCAGGAGGATGCTCCCAGTCAGGAGTGGACACGGGCGACTCCAGGGGTGAACAGAGAGTGGGGGGACAGGAACAGCAGCAGCTGCACAGGTGGAGCAGGGTGGAGGAGCCGCCTCTCTGCTCCGGAGCAGTCACCTTGCTCTGACGGCTGGTCGTCCAATTGCCCCCTGCAGCTCAGGTCTCTCCCACTCCCCCACGCAGCTGCTTATCTGGTCCCCGTGCTGCTTTCATCAGCCCAGCGAGCCTCTCGGCAGCAGGTCAGGTGGGAATCCAAACCCTGCGCCTGGCACCCCTTGGGTGGGGCACCTGTACGGCCCACCCTAAAGGCTGTTCCTGGGTGTGGAGCAGAATTGATCCCCTCCACTGTCTCCTATGGGGAAGAGTTTGGGGGAATTCAGCCCCGATTTTTATTTTCTCTCTCCAGCACTTACTTGGGTTTGCTCTCTGCCTCCATCCCCAATTCTGAGATTTCTCTTCTCTTCTAGCAGGTGATGGGGTGGTGAGGGAGAGCGAGGAGCAGAATCCTCACCAGGAAGATGCTGAGCTAGCTGATGCGCATGGGGCATTACTGCGAAGATCTAAAGGGAATGTGTCCAGGTGCCATGAGCTGGGAAAAGCTGGTGAAAGTTACCACAGACCAGAGAGAAAGCAGGGAAACCACTCGAAGGAGAGAGTGGATGAACCCATTAATTGTCAGGGAACTCTCAGGGACCTCAAGGAAACTACATCCCAGGAGAAAATCCTCAGGGAGGAGAGAGAGAATACATGCAGTGAGTGTGGGAAAAACTTCCATTACCGCTCAGCCCTTATTCGACATGAGATAATCCACACGAAAGAGAGACCCTATGAATGCTGTGAGTGTGGGAAAAGCTTTAATCATACCTCAGCCCTTATTAGACATCAGCGAATACACAGAGGAGACAGACCTTATAAATGCTGTGAGTGCGGGAAAAGCTTCACTCAGAGCTCAGACCTTTCTGCCCATCAGAGAAGGCATACCGGGGAGAGACCTTATCAATGCAGGGAGTGCGGAAAAAGCTTCAATCATCGTTCAGCCCTTATCTCTCATCAGAGAATTCACACCGGAGAGCGACCTTACGAATGCTGTGAGTGCGGGATAAGCTTCACTCAGAGATCAGCCCTTCTCTCTCATCACAGAATCCACACAGGAGAGCGACCCTACACATGCTCTGAGTGTGGGAAAAGCTTCACCCGAAGCTCAAACCTTACTACGCATCAGAGGATCCACACAGGAGAGAGACCCTATGAATGCAGTGAGTGCGGGAAAAGTTTCACTGACATCTCCTCCCTTATCTCTCATCAAAGAGTCCACACAGGAGAGAAACCCTATGAATGTTGTGAGTGTGGAAAAAGCTTCTCTCAGAGCTCAACCCTTATTACACATCACAGAATCCACACAGGACACAGACCTTATGAATGTTGTGAGTGTGGGAAAAGCTTCTCTCAGAGCTCAGGCCTTCTCTATCATCAGAGAATCCGTAAAGGAGATAAACTTCATAAAAACCTGCTCTAGAGCTGTCAGAAGATTTTTTTTCTGAATTCTTTTGACAGTTCCCAGGTAGTTTAAGGCTGTTTGCATCTTTTGCACACTGTAGTCCCTCAGCTCCCACTCATGAGTTGCCCACTTTTGAAGCTCGCCCGTCTTTGGGGTGGATCCTGTGGTCCTTTCTATCAACTCCATTGTCCTTTCTACCAGGAATGTCCATCACCCCAAGTGGGGGAGATGGGGGTGTCTTCAGCCAGCTACATAGAGGTAAAATCTACCTGGGCCTCATCACTGTGATTTCCATGGAGTTAACTAGCTTGAGTTTGCTTTCCTGATGTAAAAACACAGCTATTCTTGCAGTAAAGACATGGGTCATGGATAGTGGGTGGGGTTATCTAGCACACTTCCTCCTGATCTGACCTAACCACCATCACATTTCCTTGTCTAAACAAACCTGGAGATTGACATTTATATTCCTCCTCCCAGTGCAAAGTTATTGTTCGAGTTGTCAAGTTCTCTCATTTCTAGTTGTTCTCACTTTATCCTGGATTGTGCAGAACAGCAGTTATTTTGTTGACTTTTTTCCCTTATTTAAAATATATTTAAATATAACAAAGAGTGAGAGCAGCGTCAGGGAAATGTCATTTCACGTTCTCTGACACTGGAAGGAGGTGGGCTGACTCAGAGATTACCTCCTTCCCCATCACCCCAGAACTGTTACCTTGTATCTGAGCCATGCACAGTTCACCCCTTCATATTCCTTCACTTCCCAAAGTGTCCAGTGAAGTCGTGTTCTTGGCTATCCATGCTTGGGAATGGTGCTTGAACGTCTTTGATCCTAAATCAGAGTCAGTCTGGCAGGAGATGAAAATGTCACAGACTTGGAAGGGGATTTCAAATGGATCCCAAGCACTGTTAAAATCCCCTTTTCCCTCTATTGTCAAAGCCACTTCTCGGAAGGTCGGCTGTTTTTTCCACCCATTATGAAGGTGCTAAAACTTCTGTAAATAACACTAATGAGACAGTGCTGGGTGAAGCAGGTTTCAGTGGATCATGGGAGAATTCCTCATCCTGATTCTGAGACATCAGATGTAACCTACTCTGGAATTTCACTTTAAATTAAAATGAAAGTGCTTTCTACCTCTCTTTGATATGGGTTTTCTATCTTTCATGAAGGCTCCTTGGTCATCTTAGTTTTGTTTGACACAATGTAGCTCAGATTTATTGGGAAATTTAAGACAAATTACCATCATTTTTTTTTATTTTAGGTTTGTTTTTTCCCCTATCCCTGCATGGTGACATGGAGAAAATTCAAATACAGTTCAGTCAACAGGAGAGAATACTCCAAGCTGCTGGACATATTATCAGAGAAAGTCGTGTGTTTAAATCTCCACTCTGAAAAGGTGAACAGCAGCAGACCCCAAATGGGGCAACTGACAGAAGTAAGTGCACATGGTCACAGAGTAGTTAAATTGTTTAAGTCAATATTGTCTCAGATGATCCAGGGATAGAATTCCACAGCAAGTGACTTGGAACTAGGCAAAATGCCCAGGTATTTGGTTCCAAAGGTATTTGTGACCCAGTCCCTACAGGAGGTTACTCCTGAAGAGATCTCCTAGCTAATCCCAAAAGTTGGGAAATGCTGTCTGTGATGAGGTGTATCAACCCTGAACTGGCACTGCTAGGGTTAACTGCACTGTGTGGGCTGAAGAGGCCACACCCCCTCACCCTCTCTGGGCATGCTCCGACTGGAGACAGAGTATAAAAGGGAGCAGCTCAGCACAGCCTGGGTGGACTGAGGAGGAGACCAAACCATGTTGTTGGCTCCTGCCAGGAAGCCACAGGACTCCCAGGCTGCAGTGTCCAGCCATGCTGAGGCCCCTGCAGACACCCAGTCGACTGCCAAGGTTGGCCAAGACGTCGGATGCCGGGAGATTACCGATGCTGGAAGTAAGGGTGGGAAGTGACTCAGGGAACAGGACTGTTGGAGTGAGCGATCAAGCCTGGACACAGGAGTATTGGTTCCGAAAGGCCCTGGGTCAGGACCTGGTGGAGTAGGGTGGTCCCAGGTCCCTCTACCCCACACTGCACCCACCACTGGGTGGAATCACCACCTGAAGACAAGCTGTCTCGACCCAGGGGACAGATTTCTTCCCCTCCAAACCCCTGTCTTCTTCCTTATGCGGCCACACACCCTGCAACATCTGGTCCAAGTCCTGCCCCGCCCCCACCTCTGCCTAAGGCTCTGGGAGGGAGTTTGGGTGTATGAGGTGCAGGCTCTAGGCTGGAGCAGGGGCTTGGGGTGCAAGGGAGGCAGGGGGCAGACCCTGGGAGGGAGTTTGGATGTGGGCTCTGAGCTGGGCAGGGGGTTGGGGTGTGGGGGGGGCAGTGGTGGGCTGTGGGAGTGAGTTTGGGTGCAGGAGGGGGACTAGTTCTGGGAGGGAGTTTGGGTGCATGAGGTGCAGGATCTGGGCTGGGGTAGAGGGTTGGGGTGCAGGGGAGGTGGGGGCGGACCCTAGGAGGGAATTTGGGTGTGAGCTCTGGGCTGGGGCAGGGGGTTGGGGTGCAGGGGGAGCAGTGGCGGGCTCTGGGAGGGAGTTTGGGTGTGGGTGGGGTGCGGGATCTGGGCTGTGGCATGGGGGCAGTGGCGGGCTCTGGGAGGGAGTTTGGGTGCATGAGGTGCAGGTTCTGGGCTGGAGCAGAGGGTTGGGGTGTGGCACCCATCTTGGGCAGCTCCTGAAAGTGACCCACAGCCCCCTCTGGCACAACTCCTACATGGAGGAGGCCGGGGTGGTGGGTCTCCTGGCACCACTGCCCACAGGTACCACCCCTGCAGCCCCCTTGCCGGAGTTCCAATGGCAGAGTTGGTGCTTGGGGCGGGGGCAGCATGCAAGAGACACACCTCACAGGCGCTGCAGGGACATGCCAGATGCTTCTGGCAGTGATGCACCATGGGCAAGGGTGGGCAGGAATCTGCTTTAGCCTGACTGTGCTGCCAGTAGTGGTGGCAGGAGCCCCCGGGCCCTTTCAAATTGCCCAGGGCCAGCTGCTCAGGCTTTCTGATGGGGAAGCAAAGAGAAGCCACAAGAGTGGTCATGAGCAGTTCTGGGGAGTCTTTTTGGGGCTCCTGGAGTAGGCAGCAGAGAGATGCAGCCTCACCACTAAGTCTGTTTCCCTGGAGGAGAGAGGGGGCTGCAGTGTGAGATCCCACATCTGTGCATCCAGGAGCCTCTGCTCCCCACTGCCATGTTGGAGCCTCTACATTTATTTATTTACAAATTAAATTTGCAGAATTTTGAAATATTGTGCACAGAATTTTTTTGTTGCAGAATCTCCTCAGGAGTGAGACTGACTTAGGGAACCTCCTTGGATTGTCACTGCTTAGTTAACCACTCAGCCACCACACCAATGCACAGAGAGAGTGCCAAGCCCTACTGCTGTGTGGGGGCTGGCGTCGGGTCATACACATTCAGACTGTACGCTCCCTCAGCTACAAACAGCTGCTGATTTCCCATTTAGGACATTAGCCCTTACTGACAAGGTTTGTCTGTGTTCTTTTTTTATCTCATGCTGCTAGTTAGAAGGATCAGTATTGATTTTTTTTCCCCAAAAATACACAACCCCCTAAACATGCTTTTAGCAATCAGAATAATTTAGTGTCACCTTATTTTTGTCTGTCCTAGTACAAAAGAAGAGGCTTTTGTGGTTTTCCTGACTCAGAGGATTAAAACTAACATTTGTCGCTCCCAGGGGCGACTCTAGGCACTAGCAAAGCAAGCAGGTGCTTGAGGCAGCCTGTTTGCAGGGGCAACAGCTGGCAGGGATCTAGCCTGGGAGCTGAGAACCAACAGGGGGCCTTGGGAGCTGTAGTTCCTTGGTTAGCTCCCTGCCTATAGAGCCAGCCCTGGAGCAGGGAAAGAACTACATTTCCCAGCATTCCCTTGGCTGCTATCAACAGGAAAGGGAGGGGGAGGGAGTATGGTAGCTGAAACCTCTTGCTGCAGCTTGCTGTGAATGGAGATCTCACTGCTAGAGCGGGGTGGCACTGTGAATGGGGAACAAGTGTGCCCAAGGAGTAGAAGGCTTTGGCCCAGATATCTCCTTCAGAAGACATCCCCAGACTGGATTAGGGATACTGGTGTGACCTCACCTTGCAGCCCCCAAAGAAGGAATTGGGTGGACTAAGTGGACAGTGCCCCTCTCTATCTTAAGCCTGGCAAGGGAGGTACGTGGATCCCACTAGAATTTAAAATGAAAAGTAAGGGAGGGGAGGCTCTACTGGACCTGGGCAGCTTTAGATACAGTACCAGGCACATAGGAGGATTTCCACTTCTGAGCCATGGAAGCAGAAATTGACTTTTTCCTTTCCAGATTTAGCTAATATTCAGAAAGGGAATCTAGCACCTGCCTTCCAGATTTGAACATCTCAAAATTCAGGAGTGCTCAACCTCAGTTTGGGCAGCTGTTACTTCACTTCTCCCAAATCAAATATACTGATTTTCATGGAGTCCCCAGGCAATGCTCTGGAACTGCTCCCCACAAAGCCAGTCAGGACTTTGGGGAGCCACCTCTCCTTGGAGCAGACTGTTTCAGGGCAAGAAGCTCACACGGCTTCACCTCCTGGGTCTCTCCTTGGAGTATTCAGCATCCTCTGCCTCTCCATGTGCTTCCCACAGTGAGTCCGCCCCAGCGGGGTCCTGGGGAAGCCACAGGGTCCTGCACCCCCACTTTGCAGTCAGACGTGACTCTCAGCCAGCCAGTAAAACAGAGGTTTATTTAGATGACAGGAACACAGTGCAAAACAGGTCTTGCCAGTACAGACAACAGGACCCCCTTTAGTAAGGTCCATCTGGGGCCCCCAGGGAGGCCAGAGCCCCGTTGGGAGACCTGAGCCTCCTCGGGGCTCTCCTCCATTTTCCAGCCAGCTTCCAGAACTACCAAACCCCCTCCAGCCCCTCCTCTCTGGGCTTTGTCTCTTTCCCTGGCCAGGAGGTCACCTGATATCTCTGTCTCCAACACCTTTAGCATCCCCCTGAAAGGGGGGAAGGGCCTGGCCATTAGTTGCCATGGAGACTTCGTCACATCTCTCGCCCCTTTAGCCAGTGACCTGGGGAAGTTTGAACCCCCCCGACATTCCTATGGATGCCCTGTTCGTGGGGGGAGAATTACACCAGGCCCTTCCAGTTTCACACCCGCCTTTAGGTCGGGGGTGCTCGATGGCACTTGTAGTTTGCATGTGAGAAAGCTTATGCAGCCCGTGCTCTTTCCCCACCCCAATACCCGTGGGGCTCAAACTGGGATGAGGTCCTTTCCCAGCGGTCCAGTCTGGAGGGCTGTGATTCGAGCGCTCTTGGTTCAGAGCCCCCCTTTTGACCTTGGCCACCCTCTGGAAAGGCTCCTCTGTGCTGGGCAAGGGTCCTACAGCTGTTTTCCCCTTGTCCCGGGCTTTCCTCACCCTCTGGCAGGAGTCACAGGATCGGCAGTACTGCCAGACATTAGTAAAGACCCCAGGTCAGTAAAAGTTCTGTAGCAGCCTCTGCTGGGTACGCCAAGTTCCCTGGTGCCCTGAGAGGGGGATGTCATGGGCCCAGCACAGCAGCTGGCGGCAATACTTCTGGGGTACCACCAGCTGCCTCCTGATCCCCCCAACTCCATTTTCCCTGGGGGAGCCCATTCTCGGTACAGGAACCCCTTTTCCCACAGGAACCTTTTCCAGCAATCTCTCCCCATGGTCTTTACCACACTGAGGTCAGCCAGGTCCCTTATCTTCTGCAAGGAGGGATATTTCTGCAACTCGTCCTGGAACTCAGCAGCTGGGGCAGGGATGGACACCTGTTCTCGCTCACCGGCTGGGTCTGAAGCTGCAGCCTCCTTGAGCCGTGTCCCTGGGCATTTCCTCCCCACCAGGGTAGGGTCCTGCTACTCGGGCAAGGTACCCTTCCCGAGGTCAGGGTGCAATGTCCCATGCAGGCTTTGGCTACTGGTCATGAGCAGGGCACCCTGGGGGTTGCTTGGCCAGTTCTCCATGTCCCCCCCATTAACACCTCAGTGGGTAAATTGGGGTGCACCCCCACTTTCTTGGGGCCCTCCTTGTCCCCCCATGTCAAGTGTACTCTTGTCACGGCCACCTTGAATGGGGTCCCGCCCATCCCCATCAGGGTCAGATAGGTGTTGGGCATCACCTGATCTGGAGCTACCACCTCTGGCCGGGCCAGCGTTACCGTAGTGCCCGTGTCCCAGTATCCATAGACTTTCCTCTCATCCACCTCCAGGGGGACAAGGCACTCGCTCCGCAGGGACAGCCCTGTGCCCACCCTGTAAACAGAAAACCTGATGTCCGGAGCATCCAGCTCTGCGGAGGAGTTGGCTTGGGGCCCTCCTGAACAGTTGATAAGGTGCCAGCCCCCCTTGCCTGGGAAGCCTGCCCCTCGTCCAGCTGGGCCGCTACCCAGTTAACCCTCTGTGGGTCCAGTTTGCTTGGTCTGTACCTGAGCCTGGGGCACTGGGTCCGTATGTGGCCTCTTTGGCCCAGTGATAGCAGCCCATGTCCCATTGGTCCCCCCGAGCTGGTTGGTTGGCCCTGACACCGGATGTTCCCCTTGGGAGGGAGTTCTCCACGTTTTCCTTATGGGAGGTCCCAGGATCCCTCTCTTTCTGCATCGCGGCGGGCCTGTTCCTTTGGGACACCTTCCTGGCACCCAGTGACCCAGGGCTGGGGCAGAAGGAGGTTTTGGGGGGGGGAGCCCAGGGCTGGGGTGGCAGGGGGTGCAGGTGGAGGGGGCAGAGCCCAGGGCTGCGGTAGCAGGGGGTGTGTGGGTGGGGGAGCACTGTTGGTGGGGAAGGGGAGAGCCCAGAGCTGGGGCAGCACAGGATGTGTGTGGGGGAGATCCCAGGGCTGGGACGGCAGGGGGGTGCGGGCAGAGCCGGTGCTACCATTGAGGCAAACTACGCGGTTGCCTAGGGCACCAAGAATTGGGGGTGCCAAAAAGCAGTGCCCCCAATTTTTTTTTACAGCACTTCCTCCCTGAGCACGCAGTTGCTGCTCCACTTCTCCCGCCTCCCAGGTTTGCAGTGCCAATCAGCTGTTTGGCACCACAAGCCTGGGAGAGGAGGAGAATTAGAGCGGCAGGCGGCGTGCCCGGGGTGGAGGTGGAGCAGAGGTGAGCTGGGGTGGGGAGGTGCCGCACGGCTCCCCAGGAGTGGGGGAGCTGCTGTGTGTGGGGGGTGCCTCAAAGCAGGGGGCGCGGGGAGCTGCCGCAGGGCTGGGGGGGTGCAAGGTGGAAGTTTCGCGCCCTAGGCGAAACTTCCTTGTACCGGTCCTGGGTGCGGGTGGAGGGGGCAGAGCCCAGGGCTGGGGTGTGTGGATGGGGGAGCACTGGTGGGGAGGGGGAAGCCCAGAGCTGGGGCAGCATGGGGTGTGCGGGGGGGAGCCCAGGGGTGTGGGTGTGGGGCGAGAGCCTAGGGCTGGAACAGCAGGGGGCTGCGGGTTGGGGGAGGCCCAGAGCTGGGGCGTCAGGGGATGCAGGTTGGGGGGGAGAGCCCAGAGCTGGGGCAGCATGAGGTGTGTGTGGGGGGGAGAGCCCAGGGCTCAGGCAGCAGGGGTGTGTTGGGGGGGAGCCCAGGGCTGGGGTGGGGGCAGCCAAATTTTTTTTTTGCTTGGGGCAGAAAAAAAGCTAGAGCTGGCCCTGCCTCCACACACTGTGAGGTAGGTAGGAGCGGATCATTATTACCCTACTTGAAAGAGGGAGAAGCTAAGGCTGAGAAAGGAAAATTGACTTATCCTAGGTCACACACCCAGTCAGTGGCAGAATTGGGAATAGGACCCAAGAGCCCTGATTTTCAAACTAACCATCGGATCTTGAATTTCAGACATTGAATGACCTGAGTAAAGTGCTCTCAGATGAGCTCCAGACCAACAACTGTGCACAGTAATTATTCAGCAAGTATTTGAGAACTGCAATGTTAGAGAGAATCATGAACTGCTCAGAAACAATTAATGCAGAGAAGCAGCAAAATTCATCAACCATATAACTGGTTATGACTTAGTTACTTGGTCTTAAAAGAGAACAAAGATTTGAGTATCCTTCCTGTCAATAACCCCCTGCTGAGCTAATCAGGGTAGAGACTGAGGACGGGAGGCGGAGGGTTCTCACCAAAGAGCCCAAAGGATGGCCCGGGTCACTGGTGGAGATCGCTGCCCAAGCACTACCGCAGCCCCACAGTTTTGGGTGGACCTCTCACAGTGGGAGCTGCTGAGCACTCCCCCACAACACACACACATACACACTCTACCTCCTGGTGTTGGGAGGGGAAGAGGAGAAAGGACAAAAGAAGCAAGAGAAGAAGAGAAAGGAGGGAGGGAGAGGTGGAGGAAAAGGTGAAACAAAAAGGACAAACTCTAATGTCCCCAGTGAGTGTGAGGGACAAAATCCCAGGTGCAGAATAAAATTCTGTCTCCTTAAGCTCGTGTTTTCCATACCTAGAATTCAAGTCTTACCAGATGGATCAGACTGAACAGGTTTCAAACCTCAAGGAGGCTCTTACCTTCTAAACAGGGATGGCTGTTTTCTAGTAAAATCACTAAAAGGGAAGGAGAAAACTCGAAAGAGGTTCCTCCTGGCGCTCACGTACATGAACCCAAAAACTCTCTCAGTCCTCAAAGAGAGACCTGGAGAAGGAGACTTGCTAAAGCAAAGCCACAGGGGTCTCTGAGGGGTCTCTGAGGGGCCCCTGGCCCCTCGCCCCTGTCCTGCCTGGCTGAAGTCAGCATCTCTCTGTGAGGTCACCACCTCCCCACCACCTTTGACCAATAGTCTGAGGTCCTGCAAAAGGCTTTTGTGATGTCACTGCCACACCCCTCCCTTGCTGTGCTAATGTCCTGCCCCTGGCCAGGCACTTTGGAGGTTTGAGCTACTCCCTGTGGATCACCCCACTCAAGGAGCGTTCGTTCTAGGCAGCAAGCCGGCTAGACAGTAAAACATCAGGCGCTGCTCCCAATGCTACACTCAGTTTTTCATAAATTAGTCGACTTTATGGCCAGAAGAGACCATTAGAGCAGCTAATCTGACCCCCTGCAGCTCACAGGCCTCCTGTATGACACAAGAGCTACTTTGGGGAAAAACACATTCCAGAAAGGCATCTAGTCTTCGTTAAATGACATCAGGAGATGGAGAATCCACCACTTTCCTTGGTAGCTTGTTCCTGTGGTGAATCATCCTCGCTGTTGAATATTTGTGCCTTAGTTGTAATATGAATTTGTCTTTTTTCACCTTCCACCCATTGGGTCTTGTTATGCATTTCTCTGCTTGATTAAAGAGCCCTTTAATAGCCAATCTTTTCTCTCCATTAAGGCACTTCAACACTTCAATGAAGTCACCTTTCAATCTTCTTTTGATAAGCTAAACAGGTTGAGCTCTTTCAATAGCTCACTAGAAGGCATTTTTCCCCAGCCCTCAAAACATTTGGTGGCTCTTTGCTTCCCCATCTCCAATTTCACAACATCTTTTTCAAATGAGGACACCAAAACTGGAGGCAGTATTCCAATATCAGTCTCACTGATGCCGTGTCACCTCCTGTTACGTTATTAACATAATCTGTAACTGTATAGATCACCGTTGCGACCACTGTTCTATATTTGCAGCCAATACTGTATAAAGGTTATCGTGTAAGGGGTCTATGGAGAGGTTCTGATTGGCTGATTATAATGATGCTATCTCTAGATATGTATCATTATTGTAGTTGACGTTATGAATATTAGCTCTATGCTGCCCGTATTTCAAACTTGTGCTATGCTTCCGGGGAACACCCCAGACAAGTTGGTGTCAGTTCTGCTTAGCTTGCTTGATGGCCCATTAAGGACCATCAGCTATACAATCGAGCCATTGAGAGAAGGCAGATACACCTTGTGACCAGCAAGGTATGCAGGGACCTGCCAATGGACAGAAATCTAAGGGCTTGGCTACACTTGAGAGTTACAGCGCTGTTGGTGGCTTTATAGCACTGTAACGTGCTCCCTGTCCACACTGGCAAGGCACATACAACGCTGCATCTCCCTGGCTATACCGCTGCTTGTACTCCACCTCCATGAGAGGAATAAAGAGTATAGCCCTGCTGCTGCTGCGCTGGGGCACCAGTGTAAACGGGGAGTAACCTTAGTACGCAGAGACTGACCTCCAGAAACACCTCATAATCCTTTTAAGTGAAGGTTCTGCTCCTTGTTCTGTTGCGAACTCCGGGCTCCCGGAGCTACTTATAAAAAAAAACAAAACACAGCTCCTGTTTGCTGTGAATGAGCAGAGGCAGGGGGCTCCCTTTGGAATGCCCACAGCTAGTGTTTGCTAGAAGAGAGGGGGAAGGGGGGGGGTCTGTTTCGGCGAGGGGCTGCTTATCTGGTCTGTGAGAAAAAACAAACAGCTGCTGTTTGAGTGAGAGAGAGGGGTGGGGGAGGGGGTCGAAACTTGCAAGGCAGCTGCTGACACAGTGTCGGCTCCAAAAATCCACTCTCTCTCTCCCCCACACTCCCTGTCACACTCCACCCCCGCCTTTTGAAAAGCACGTTGCAGCCACTTGAACACTGGGATAGCTGCCCATAATGCACCGCTCCCAATGCTGCTGCAGATGCTCCAAATGTGGCCTTGACAGTGCGCTGGCAGCTGTTAGTGTGGTCAGACTGCAGCATTTTCCCTGCTCAGCTGTACGAAGACAGGTTTAACTCCCAGCGCTGTACAGCTGCAAGTGTAGCCATACCCTAAGGCTCTGGGAGGGAGTTTGGGTGTGGGAGGGAGAGGGATTGGGCTATGGGAAAGAGTTTGGGTGCAAGGTCTGGGCTCAGTCAGGGAGTTGGGTGCAGGAGGGTGTGCGGGGGGCAGGCTCTTGGAGGGAGTTTGGGTGCGGGTGTAGAGTCTGGGTTGGGGCAGGGGGTTGGGGGTGCAGGAGAGGGTGAGAGGTGCAGCATTTACCTTGGGCATCTCCGAAAAGCAACCCACACGCCCCTCTGGCAGCAGCCTCTAAGCAGGAGGGCCGGGGGTGTCTCTGTGCACCGCTGCCCGCAGACTCCACCCCCACAGCTCCCATTGCCACAGTTGGCGGAGTTGGCACTCAGAGCTGGGGCAGTGTGTGGAGACCCCCCACCACCACAGTTGTTCTTCCCACAGCTGGCTGATGGGGGGCAGCAGGGGATCTCCCCAATCTGGGGCCCCACTGTTAGTTCTCCATCCTTTCTTCCCCTAACCATGCACACCCCTCCCCATTATCAAAGTTTTAGAGTGACCCCTCCCTCCCTTTATGGGATACAGACTCACTGTGACACAGACTGACTGGGGCTCCTCTCTGCATGGCCCCAGTGGGGAAGGAAAGAGACTGCGGGGTGGGAGAGGGGGAAGAAGATGGGCAGAAGGAGTCAAATGGGGCTAACCCAGAATAGAGGAGATTTTCTTCCTGTTAAAAGGTACTGGAGTTTCATAGCTGAAAAGACACATCTTGAGTTAGGTTTAAACCAGCTGCCTTTCAAGTACCAGGCAAAGGTGTGAACCACAGAGACTGATAACTGCCTGCTTCCTGAAAGTGTCAAAAAAGCACCTGCAGGGGTGCAACTGGTTAATGCAGAGGGGAAGTCTGTTGGGATTATGAGTTCAAGCCTTATCTGGAGCACTGGTTTCTGTTACCCATGTAGCTTCCCCAGCCTGTGTACTTTGCTTTACCTAATTCCCATGGAAAGTGCCATACTAGGAAAAGGAGAGTAAGTTCTAAAATGTGGAGGTGAGTGCATAGCTTGGAAACATCCACTCTGTGCTGCCATCAGCTCCAGTAGATTGTTCATTGGCAGGGCAAATTGATTTCTTTGCTGCTGAGAAAGCTGCCAGGACAGGTGTGGGGGCACCAGATCTCCCTGCTTCTTCCAGCACACTCCTGGCTCCTTCCCTGCCCCAGTCACTGCTGTAGGAGGGTCCTAAATGTGCTGAGCCAAAAGCTTTTCCAAGCCTTCTTAGTGGGGTTGGCAGCCCATCAGTTTCATAATCTGAAGGTCCTGAGTTCAAGCCTCAGAGAAGGCAATGAATTTTGCTCCCTGCTTCAGATTTTCTAAAGGAAATCAGAGAAAAGAAACTATGAGAGTGGTTTCTAGACACCCTCCCACCCATCTAACACACACACACAGACTTTTCTAAGGCATTAACTTTTCCTTCTCTGTGGAGTTTGTATTCTCCACAGAGCAAAATAAAACAAAAACATGCAAGTCGAAGCCTTATACAGTATGAAACTCAATACAGATAAAATCTCATCCTCACAGATCTTCCAATAAGCTTCTTTCACAGACTAGACTTATTTCTAGACTGTGCCCAATCTTTTCACCTGGTATAGTCCTTGTTCCAACTCAGGTGGTAGCTAGGGGATTTCTCATAACTGCAACCACCTTTCTTCTGTTCTACCCCCTTATACAGCTTTGCTACAAGGCAGGAATCTTTTGTCTCTCTCCTATGGAAAAGCCCCAGGTTTAAGATGGATTCCTGTACCAGGGGACATGGTCACATGTCCTGTGAGACCCCACAAGTCTTCATTCTTCCTGGCCTGACTCACAGATGGTGCAGGACAGAGCCATCTACAGTCAATTGTCCTGGTTAATGGGAGCCATCAAGATTCCAAACCACTATTAATGGCCCACACCTTGCATCATTACAACAGGACCTCAGAATTATATTTCATATGTCTAGTTTCAGATAAAGAAGGATAGGTTCATACAAATAGGATGAACACACACAATAGATAATAAGCTTTGTAATGATATCTTACAAGAGACCTTTTGCATGAAGCATATTCCAGTTACTTTATATTCACACTCATTAGCATATTTTCATAAAATCCTATGGAGTGCAACGTCACAACAGGGAAAGGGTTTTACTGCAGTACCTGGGAGCAGTTGAGTTTCATGTACAGGCTGTGGTATGAGTTCCTCCAGTTTCTCGTAAGCACACAGGGACCTTAGCGGGTGCTCTCGATACAGGAATGGCCCAGATATGATAAAGTGATGGGGATTGCATTTTCCTTTTTAATTTTTGTATTTCCAATGACATTTCTGTTTGTGATTTCATTTTGCTTTGTATTACTGTGTTTTCTCCCGGGTTTGATATTTAACTAAAACACGAATAAGTCCTCAGGGCGCCGGATGGAGGAGCAGGCTGTGGCTGTGTAGACTGCTAAGGCCTGGTCTACACTACGAGTTTATTTCACATTTAGCAGCGTTAAACTGAATTAACGCTGCACCCATCCACACAATGAAGCCCTTTATTTTGATATAAAGGGCTCTTAATATCGATATCTGTACTCCTCCCCGACGAGGGGAGTAGCGCTGAAATCGGTATTGCCATTTCAGATTGGTGTGTTAGTGTGGCCGCAATTCAACGGCATTGGCCTCCGGGAGCTATCCCACAGTGCACCATTGTGACCGCTCTGGACAGCAATCTGAACTCTGATGCACTGGCTAGGTAGACAGGAAAAGCCCCGCAAACATTTGAATTTAATTTCCTGTTTGCCCAGCGTGAAGCACTGATCAGCACAGGTGACCATGCAGTCCCAGAATCAAAAAAAGAACTCCAGCATGGACCATATGGGAGATACTGAAGCTGATCTCTGTATGGGGAGATGAATCTGTTCTATCAGAACTCCGTTCCAATAGACAAAATGCCAAAACATTTGAAAAAATCTCCAAGGCTATGATAGACAGAGCTCACAACAGGGACTCAACACAGTGCTGCGTGAAACTAAGGAGCTGAGACAAGCGTACCAGAAAGCCAAAGAATCAAATGGACACTCACGGAGGGAGGGGCAACTGATGACTCAATTTCCGTACTCTCTGAAAAACCATTTGATTTCTTGGCTGAGCTCCCAAAGCCTGAAGGGTCAAAAACATTGTTGCGGGTGGTTCAGGGTATATGTCGTCAGCCTCCCACCCCCCCATGAAAGCAAAGGGAAAAAAATCATTTCTCACCTTTTTTCAATGTCTACTGGATGCCGCTGGCAGACACGGTGCTGGAGCACTACACAGCAGCATCCCCTTCCCTTCCTTTCCCTTGTGGATGGCAGACGGTACAGTATGACTGATATCCATCATCGTCATCCCGTGAGTGCTCCTGGCTGGCCTCAGTGAGGTCGGCCGGGGGCGCCTGGGCAAAAATGGGAATGACTCCTGGTCATTCTCTTCTCGAAGCTTTGTCTCCTGGAGATTCACTCCTGCCTGGAATATCATGGCAGCTGGAGGCTGCCCTCCCCTCCCCCCTTTGATCTCTGCTTGCAGAGGCAATAAAATCAGTGTTGTTTCTTAGTCATGCATTCTTTATTACTTCATCACACAAATGGGGGGATAACTGCCACAATAGCCCAGGAGGAGTAGGGGAGGAGGAGGGAAGCAATGGGTGGCGTTGTTGCAGGGGCATCCCCTAGAATGGCATGCAGCTCATCATTTTTGTGGGATGGCTGGGGCTCTGACCCGGACCTACGATGACCAGATGTCCCGATTTTATAGGGACAGTCCCGATTTTTGGGTCTTTTTCTTATATAGGCTCCTATTACCCCCCACCCCTGTCTTGATTTTTCACATTTGCTGTCTGATCACCCTACCCAGACTGGCCGTTTGCCTCTCTGGTTCTTTAGTAGGCTTGCCTGATATTCTAGGCAGGACTGACTCTCTATTAGACAAAACTTAAAGAAGAGACTGACCTGGGGAGTCATTCCCATTTTTGTCCATGTGCCCCTGACAGGCCTCACTGAGGCTGGCCAGGAGCACCCATGACAGTAACAGACGGTACAGTATGACTGGTAACCATCATTATCAACTTGCAAAGCAGCAGATGGTACAGTAGGGCTGGTAACTGTCTTTGCTAACTTGCAAAGGCCAAGGGATGCTGCTGTGTAGCACTGCAGTACCACGTCTGTTAGCAACATCCAATAGACGTACGGTGACAGTGAAAAAAGGCTGAACGGGCTCCATGGTTGCCGTGCTCTGGCGTCTGCCCGGACAATCCAGGGAAAAAGGCACAAAATGATTGTCTGCCGTTGCTTTCACGGAGGGAGGATTGATTGACAACATTTACCCATAACCACCTGCGACAAATTTTTGGCCCCATCAGGCACTGGGATCTCAACTCAGAATTCCAATGGGCGTGGGAGACTGCGGGAACTATGGGATAGCTATCCAGAGTGCAATGCTTCAGAAGTCAATGCTAGCTTAGGTACATGGATGCACACCGCCGAATTAATGTGCTTAGTATGACTATGTACACTCGACTTTATACAATCTGTTTCCAAAAATTGTTTTCTGTGAAATTGGAATAATCCCATAGTGTAGACATGCCCTTAGACAAGACCCAGTGTCTGTTGAAGCTAAAGAACCACAACTTTCTCTGCAGTTAATAGGATTTGAACCTGCACAGGAAGACCCCAATGGATTTTTAGCCCATGACCTTAACCACTTGGCCATAACTACTTGCTTTATACATATTTTTCACTACACTCTAGCTCTATTCTCACTGACTGATCATTTCCAATTGTTTCCTCAGACCAGCTTCCACAGCACACTCACTGCTGTGCCATTGTGTAAGTGTGTCCATAGCTGAACTGGAAGAATTTCTGCCCATTTCCCTTCTGGCTGGAGCATGAAGAGAGTGTGTTTGTGGTTAATGACGTTGCTGTAGATTGTTGTCCATTTCCTACCTTGATCAATCAGACAGTCCCTTTACCGTCATATCCCCAGCACATCAGTGATTGTGATAGCAGGGGGCAGGTTTTCTCTGGGGCACTGAGCTTTGCCAGGGGATTGTTGGCTCCTTTCTTTCCTCACACTGGAGTAAACTCAGCTTTTTATTCCATCCTTGATGTTTCACGGAATAACAACAGATGACCGAAGAAAGAGGTGGACAGGGTGGGTCTCAGGGGAGGGGGCAGAGAGATGCGAGCAGTGGGCAGGGCGGGTTCAGGGTATAGGGCAGAGAGGTGTGAGTGATGGGCAGGGTGGGTTTCAGGGGAGGGGTCAGAGAGGTGGGGGCGGTGGGCAGACCTTGGGGTAGAGGGTGGAGAGGCACAAGCAGCAGGTGAGGAGACCTAGGGGAAGGAAAGGAGTGAGTAAAAGGTGGACCAGCAGGCCTCAGCCAAACTGGCAGAGCGGGAGTGGGAAGTGGCCAAACGGGAGTGAGGGCGGAGTACAGGTGGGGCCTCAGATGGAGGAGAACAAGTGAAGAGGGTGGAGTTGGGGGCAGTGCCACGGTCTAGGTACTGATGGCCCCCCCTACTTCTAGAGAGCTTCCAGTGCTCATGCCCAGCCTCCCCAAATGCAAGAGTCATGGGCCACCTATTCTCTGGGTCTTCACTAACCAAGCATCTCCCCAAGCGATGTTGATGGGAGAAGCCCTCCTGTTGACACAGCACTATCTGCACCGAGGTTAGTTTAATATAACTGCATTGCTCAGGGGGAGAAAATGTTCTTCTTCAAGTGATTGCTCATATGCATTCCAGTTAGGTGTGCGCGCATCGCGTGCACGCTCGTCGGAAGATTTTTACCCTAGCAATGCTCGGTGGGTCGGCTGGGTGCCCCCTAGAGTGGCGCCGCTATAGCGCTAGATATATACCCCTGCCGACCCGTCAGCTCCTCAGTTCCTTCTTACCACCCGTGACAGTCGTTGGAACAGTGGAGTGCAACATTGCTGACCTCCACAGCCCTAGCTTCTCACTTGTTCTTTCTCATAGTTGTATATCGTTCGTAAAATATAGTTAGATTAGTTTACTAGTTTGTTGTAGTTAGCGTTTAGTTACTTAGGGGAAATTGAGGGGCTAGCCCTTCTTTTTCCCAACCCGGTGCGGGCTCATGCCCAAGGCACCGGGATTTAAGCCGTGCTCGGCCTGCCAGAGGCCGATGCCGATTGGAGACCCTCACGATTCGTGCCTGCGGTGCTTAGGAGAGTCTCACCTTACAGATAAGTGCCGCATTTGCAAGTCCTTCAAGCCAAGGACAAAGAAGGAGCGGGACTTTCGTTTGAAGCAGCTCCTAATAGAGTTGGCACTTAGCCCTGCAGCGCCGGCACCAGCCGCTCCGCAGACACCTTCGGTGCGGAGCGCTCCAGCGGCTCCCATCCGTTCCGGTACCGAGGCCCCAAGGAAGCAGCAGCCGGCACCGGCCCCCCAGCACCGTTCCCTCTCTCCGTCGAGGAAACGTAAGACGGCACAGACCTCCTCCAAGGTCTCTGCACCTGAACCTGTCGCCCGACCTCCGGCACCCCTGGCACCGACACCGACAGCGCATCAACCGTGCGCTGTACCGTTGACTCCGGCGCCGCAAGGGCCGTCAAGTCCGGTACCTCCTTGCTCCCCGGTGCACACTGTGGTCGAGCTCGCTCTCCCGTCGACGCCTGAGACCTTTTCGATGGCGAGAGAGCTGATAGCGTTGACGGAGCCAACGCATCCTCAACCCCCGGCACCGCCGGTGAGGGTTGTTAAATCAGCGGGGAAGCCGGCTATAATGAGGCCTCCTTCCCCTGACAGGCAGGACAGACGTTACTCCAGGTCCCAGTCCCGGAGACGTTCCTGTTCTCGCCGCTCCAGATCTCGGCATCGCTCGCAGTCCCGGTACCGCTCTCCATCGTGGTACTGGTCATACTCGCAGAGACGATCCCGGTCCCGGTCTCCTGACAGGCGCTATCGGCACCGATCCGGCTCTCGTTACCGTTCCCGGTACCGGTCCTCATGCAGCCGTTCCCACCGTCGGGACTCGAGATCCCGGTCGACCTCCCGGCACCGGCGCGGTAGATGGTCCCGGTCTCATTCCCAGCACCGCGAAGACCGGCACCGTTCCCCGGCACCGTCCAGGGACAGACCGGTGGAGTCGACGGCGCAGTCACACAGTCTCTCGGCACTGCCGTGGCCTTCGAGACAGCCATCCGTCTCCTCCCAGGCCGATAGCGCAGCTGACCAGCGCACCGAGCCTCAAGGCCAAGACCAAGGTCCTCCTCAATGGGCCTTCTGGACTCCATGGGCGTACCATGAGGCGCAAGGAGCCCCCTTTCCCACTCAGCGCTCCAGGCCCTCCGACCACAGGGCGCCTGAGGCGACGGTCAGCAGGCCTACTCCCACAGCCATGGAAGAGGGGCCGCTGATGTCCATCGAGGCGGAGCATCCCCCCGTCGATGAGGCCCCCCAGCAGCTCGCTGAACCCCCACAGGACACTCTGGTCCCGGGCCTGTCATCCTCTTCCTCCCCGGATGAGGCGGCGGCAGGGGCATCCGTCTCGGGCCCTCCTCCGATCGACCTTCGGGCCCATCAGGACTTGTTACGACGGGTGGCCCAGAACATAAACCTGCCAGTTGAGGAGGTGGCGGAAGATGACGACCCCGTCGTCAATATAATCTCAGCGGATGCGCCTCTTCGAGTGGCCCTGCCATTTATCCGCACTATCCAGCGGAATGCAGATACTGTTTGGCAGTCACCAGCTTCCATCCCTCCGACTGCCCGGGGGATGGAAAGGAAGTACTCGGTCCCGTCCAAGGGATACGAGTACCTCTATACTCACCCTGCTCCATGCTCATTGGTGGTCCAGTCGGTTAACGACCGTGAGCGACATGGCCAACAAGCGCCAGCGCCTAAATCCAAGGAAGCACGGCGCATGGACCTTTTGGGCCACAAGGTCTACTCGGCCGGTGGCCTCCAGTTACGAGTTGCCAAGCAACTGGCTCTCCTCAGCAGGTACACCTTGGTGTCGCTGTCGAAATTCTCTGAGCTTGTGCCACCTGACTCCCGGCCTGAGTTCACGGCCCTTGTTGAGGAGGGTAAGAAAGTGTCCCGGTCGGCCCTCCAAGCCTCTCTGGACTCGGCAGATTCGGGAGCCAGGACCTTGGCCTCTGGGGTGACCATGAGGCGAATTTCGTGGCTTCAGGCCTCGACACTGCCACCGGAGGTCCAACACACCATCCAGGACTTGCCCTTTGATGGCCAGGGTCTCTTCTCTGACAAGACCGACTCAAGGCTGCAGACCCTTAAGGATGGTCGCGTCACGATTCGCTCCCTGGGCATGCACACCCCGGTTACCAAGAGGAGGTCCTTCCGGCCACAGCCATACCGCCCGTTCAACCAGCCCAGACCGCGGCCGAAAATAGGTGCCGGGGCAAAGTGAACCGGCGCAGACAGTCGGGCAATCAGGGAAACCAGTCCCAACCGCCCTCGAAGCCTACTTCAGGGCCCAAACAGAACTCTTGATGGGACGCCCAAGGACGGCCCACCAGTTTCATTACCGGATCCTTCCCCGTTGTTTTCCAACCGTCTCTCCCAATTCCTACTGGCTTGGTCCCAGATAACATCCGACAGCTGGGTACTTTGCACGGTGGAGTCTGGTTACCGCCTCCAATTTGTTTCGCCCCCTCCCTCCCACCCACTCTACCAGTCCCTCTTCAGGGACCCCTCTCACAAGCAATTCCTCTTGCAAGAGGTCAAGACTCTGTTGAGTTTGGGTGCCATAGAGGAAGTGCCGGAAGGCATGTGGGGCAGGGAGTTTTATTCCCGATATTTCCTAATCCCCAAGGCAAAAGGAGGTCTGCGACCAATCCTGGACCTCCGAGAGCTCAACAGATTTCTGGTCAAGCTCAAGTTCCGCATAGTGACCCTGGGGACCATTATTCCCTCCCTGGATCCGGGAGACAGGTTTGCCACCCTCGACATGAAGGACGCGTATTTTCATATCACTATTTACCCTCCTCATCGACGCTACCTGCGCTTTGTCGTCAACCACCAGCACTACCAGTTTACGGTGCTCCCCTTCGGCCTCTCCACGGCACCGAGGGTCTTCACCAAGTGCATGGCAGTGGCCGCCGTGGCCCTTTGCCATCATCGGATACATGTTTACCCGTATCTCGACGACTGGCTGGTCCGCGGAACGTCCCAGCAGCTCGTAGCGCAACAAATGTCCATGATCATAGGGCTGTTTCAACAGCTAGGCCTTATGATCAACGCCAAGAAGTCTACCTTGACCCCTGTTGGGGATTTTCTAAACCCTCCTTATAACCCATGCACAAGACCCCAAGACTCTGTCTCGCAGGCCCAAGTGAGTTGGCTTGGCTTGGCATAAGCAATAGGCCTAGCATTAAGTTGGCTTAGCATAAGTAACAGTAGGCTACTATAGACCAAGTGGAAAATTTGTAATAGTATGATATGGCGTAATTAAAGAGGCCTATAGAAAAGGGGAACCAACGCCTACTGATAATTGTGAAACATGGCCTAGTATAACAGCATATTAGCAATGGAAAATTAATAAAGAGTCTTGTACAATGTAGCCGCACGTAGGTGGGCGCACATGTAGTTGGGAGGGGGCTTGCTGTGCAACTCTATTGGAAGTAGTTGTATTGGGCAATTTGGTAAACAATAAGGCGTTATTAACAATTAAGATCCAGACCCCCACCCATAGGGTCAGAAGCAAACTGCATCCTAACCCCTGCCTTTCAGGCCCAGGTCTGTTAGCAAAACCCAATTGCTATATAGAACAAAGGTTAACTTCTGCAATTCTTGTCTGTCTATATCAGGGGCATGAGGGGGGGGGTGATGAAGAAACCAGAGAAAGGGGAACTGAGGGAAGCTCAGCTAGAATGCTGAGCCTTATCCAATGCAACCGCAAAGGAGGGGTCTTACAGGCAGGCAGACTACCAACGAAAACTGCCCAGAAACAATAAAAGGAAACACCATGTATGAAAAAAACTGAAGTAGCTTGCAAATGTCACAACTGATACTCCCAAATAAGGGTATTTTAAGTAAATGCTAATTTGCGGTTTTAAACTTTATAAGCTTGGTAAAATTTGTAACAGGCAGAGGGGAGTTTTAACCCTCTCCCTGCATGCATGCTTGTACTATAATAAAAGTGCCTCAGTGTGTCTGACCCAAAATCAAAGGCATGGTCAATTTTTCCACGACAATTTGGGGGCTCGTCCGGGATCCACAGATGACATCCCTGGATCAGAGGACCGCGGGCAGTTCCCTTCCAACCCCAGGGCCCATCTGAGAGGTAAGAGACCTTTTGAAATCTCTGCTGCTAGGGGCTTGGGAGAGGACTGGTCCGTAGGCTCTGGCTGGGGTAAGTCACAAGCTGGATCCAACCTTGGGACATGGTCAGACACACCTGAGGCCCTTACTTAGGCCTTGATAGACTCGAGCTGGGGTTTGGGAGGGAACGGGTGTCTAGTGCAGTCGGGAGACGTAGTCGGGAGACGTCTCGGGAATCAGGTTGAGTATCCGGCTCAACCCCGGGCTGAGCCCTGTCTCGGCCCGGTGTTCGGGAATCAGGTTGAGTATCTGGCTCAACCCCGGGCTGAGCCCTGTCTCGGCCCGGTGTTCGGGAATCAGGTTGAGTATCCGGCTCAACCCCGGGCTGAGCCCTGCCTCGGCCCGGTGTTCGGGAATCTCGGTGTGCCGGCAGCCCCTCGGACCACGCTCTTTGGGTCCGGAGAAAACTGATCGCCTATTAGAGCTGGGCGTTCGGCGTCCCGGAGCCACTAGGTTGGGAGGGACCAGGGGTAGTTTCCGCCCTGGCGAGCTGTGCCAGGAAACGTGCCTGTGTGTGTGAGGCCGTGCGGCCTGTGTGTGTGTATAAGGCCGAGCAGCCGGAGTGTTGTTGGTTGTGGAAAGCAAGCTCCACAACCCGCTTGAAGAGAGATTGAAAAGCTTCCCTGACTGGCAGGCTTTGGTAAGTGGCTAACCAGTCAGGGTGCTTGTGTTGTTCCCTATCCTGTGTCCCTTACCCCTCCATATCCCCATGGCCCTGTGACCGCCCTTTGAGCACTGCCTTGTAAAAGGCCACAGAGTCCCTCTTTGTTCCCCCCGGAGCCATAAGCTCCCTTCCCTTCCTCGGAGAGGAGGGAAGCCCCAGGAAACCGTACCGTCAGCTCAAAAGCTACTGCAGCACCGTTGGCTTGCAGGCTGGTGCCCAGGGCTGGAGAGAGACGTACGGGGACCACGGGTTGTTCTGTCAGCCCGCCCCCCCTTGTCTGCCTTCCTGCAGGTTTGCTAGAGGAAAATGCCTGGGAACCTGCTCCTTGTGTTCCTGCCATGAAAAAGGGCAGGCCGAGTTGGGCCATTAGTGTAGAACTGTGGTAACCCCCGAGTTAGCATCCTGGTGTGATTGGCTTGAGTGAAGTGTGCTGTGGTGAGCATGGGGGCCAAAGGATCGAAAGTCCTGCTGGTCCCACCCCAAGGCACGCCTGCTGCTTATATGTACGTACATTATAGGTCGTCGACGTGTAAATATTTAGAAAAATGGAATTGGTATACCAGAAATGATCCAAAACTGCAATTTCCCCTGAAGGGAAGTTTTGACCTTGACGGGATTGTACACCTCAGGGTGCACTCCTTGTCAACGCCATGCCTGTATTGTGAAGGTTGTTTTGTGTCGGTTATAGGTTTGGGGTTAGAACCCCGAGGTAGAAGTCGCTATGAACCCTGGGGAAGTGAGTAACCCGGAGTGGTCCTAGAGAATAAGGTTGGCCAAGGCTCCCGTCAGCAATAGGCAGACAGTGGAGGGCCGTAAAACTAGCTGTCAGTAATTGAAGCTAACAGCCCGTAGATGTGCCAGTGAATGCTGAAATAATTGAGCGTTACACCCTGACTGCTGGTGAGAGAGCAAAGGGGTGTGATGTGTTTTGTTGTATGTTTTGTCCACTGTGCTAGCATGTCTGTTAAGTGTTTTATAGTTAGCCCTTTGGGGATGCCTGTCAGCTAGGTTGTAATTGTCTGCCCGGTATCCGTAATGGGGGCAAAAGGGGAATCTAGGTAGATTCCCATGCCAGAGAAGGGCACTCCTGCCACGTATATATACTCATATTATGGTCCTAGAAAGTAGGCAGGGAGCTGTTGCCCGGCCTCCACTGGCCCCGAGGGGAAGAAATATCAAAAGATTTGCTTTGCGAATTAAATTGTGCAATCTGTTGTACCCCAAATGGTGTGTATCTGGATGTGTCTGATCCCGCTCACAATGAGGTCCTGGCAGGTTTTCAGAAGGACACTCTGAAGGAGCAGACTGACCCCAGCCCTTCCTCGTTGCAACAGGAACAGCTGGTTAAAGTCTCTCCCTCCCTGTGGGCATTGTGAGCCGATCATGCCAACCGGGTTGGGCACATTGGGGCTGCCCAACTGGCTGAAATTTGTCTAAACCCAGCAGGACCACTTCCCAAAGTGTAGTAAACCCTCTCTCAAACTAGACCGAGAGAGGAATTTTACTGTGCTGTTCATGCTGTTGTTTTCAGTGCTGAGGGGTTGTCACCAGCTCAGAGAAGGATTGTATTAAGTCTAGACATATAAAAATGTTATTAATAAATAATATGCATCAAAATGTGATGTGTGTATGTAAATAGATAGATGGGGGGTTAAGTCAAAAGCCCGCCCTCCTTGTTAAATTGGTAGTGAAACAATGCCTGTGCCCATGAAAAGAAAAAATGTAGCAAGAAAAAGGATCGGGCCCATACAAGCAGGCAACCGCAGTTTGAGGAAGTTAAAAGAAGGAAAGTTAAAAGTTAACTCTATAGTTATTGGAGAAAATTAAGCAGTAAAACTATGTATAAATATTAAAAGAAGGTGTTATGAAAAGAAAAATCTTGGTTTCTTTGCAGTCATTCCTTTGGGAGTGTCTGTGAATAATCCAGGCAAGAGGTTATATAAGTAAAATTATTTGACTATAAAAGATAGTCAATTTTGTTAAAAAACACGTATGGTGGGTACAATCTTTCTTTTATAATAAATTGGTGTTGTTTTGGGGTTGTAAAAACAAACAAAAAGAAACTAGTATTAATTTTGGTATTTAATATTTGATTCTTAAGGTAATGTAATGTGTTATAAAATTTTGGTAAGAGATTTTAAATCTGTTTTGGTAACAAATAGCAAATAAAAGCTGTAGTAAGTACCCCCACACTAAGCCTTAAGGTGGCTCTATGCAATCAACGGTTATGTTGTCAAAGAAAAGCCAAAATGGCTTGTGTTTTCCATTTAAAAATCAACATGTATTTAAGAACAGAAGTTAAAAGGTAGAAACCATTAAAACCTGACCTGTCTATAGAACAAATACAGGAAATATGGGGAGTAATTTAAGTAATTCCTCAGTTTTGCCTGCAATCAGTAAGGAAAATTATTTAGATTAATTTTGTTTGAATGTTGTAATTGTAAGTATGTGTTAGTTTTAGTAAAGTATTCTCTTGTGAAAAGACAAATGCCAAAACTGCTGTAAAACTGTGAGTAGCAACAGTGATTATGAACTTAATGTACTGAAAAAAAAATTATAACAAGTTGTGCAACTTCATAGATCTAGTATGGTTAAATGCCTTTTGAAGGCCACTCCCAATTGAAAGGCCAGATTAAGCTTTTATAAAATTTATACCAGGGCACCCAATGCAACTATCAACAGTGCCCTGCTGGCTTTGGCTCAGATGGACATTCATTTAATAAATAACACAATGCTTAATTATTGCAAGAGACTAATGAAATGTGTTAGGTCTTTTTATATATAATAGCTCTGCTGCTTGCTGGAACCAGAAGGCTGAATCTACATGGAAGTCCACCAGTGAGAAACTACTCTGGCCTCATTCTGAAAGACCCTTATCAAATCCTATTAATTACCAACACCACTGTGAAGTGCCGAGAACTGACTACCTGCCCATGTTTCTCACTGTAATGGCTCTCCGACTGATGAGCGGTCTATCTTTCCTTCTGGCGTTGTTGCTCCTTCTAGACAACAGGAGTAAAGGACAGGGTAAAGATGTGGCAACTTTTCCTTTGTCTGCTGACAAATCCACTGAGCCTTTGAATCTTACTAAGAACACAACCTTTCCACCTGAGGACATAATAAAGCCTCCAAGCAAGCAAGGTGATAGTGCTAGCAACCTCTCCCTTGCTGCCTCACTGCCGGACAGCTAAGTGAATTAAGACTACGAAATCTCGAAGAATAGCTTGCGGAAGCTAGCCAAAACTACCTGAAAATGAAACTTGTAGTGTTCCTCAAACTCTCCTCCTTAATGAACTTAGGGTGGGATGGGGCTGATGGAGCAGCTGGATGGTCGCTCGGTAGCGCCCAAGACTTTGTTGCCTTGCTTTGCTCATGTGACCCATGGTTTGGCCCACGTGAGCAAAGGAGGGATGATTACACTGGTGTCATGACACTAGTAGTACACAATAGTGGTAAGCCAGTCCGGACTAACCGGCAGCTCACCCCACTCTGTGGGGCCTGTCTGTGAATATCTGGATTGACTTTATCAACATGCCAAACGGTTGCTCATATGAATATGTGTCTGTATAGTCTCTGGATAAATTGGAGCCTTGCCTTGTGCAGAGGCTGCCTCCATCACAGTAGCAAAGAAATTGTTTAGGGATTTTTATTCATGATTCGGTCTCCCTGTTTCTATAAACAGTAACCGAGGTATCCACTTTATGGGTCAGGACATGCAGCAAGTCTGCAAGACTCTCCACATTGAGCAGCATTTACATTGTGCTCACCACCCTCAGTATGTAGGGACAGTGGAACGGGAAAAGGGGAACTTGCAAACAAACTAGCCAAACTGTGTAAGGAAACAATCTTTGACATAGATGCATTCTATGACAAGGTAGATAAAATGCTAGTTTCTGGAATCTGCCACGATACTCATGGAAAAGTCTGTTTTCCTGCCTAGAGGCCATCCCTGTAGCAGATAACATCACCTGTACCTTATTACAGTATTCTCCCTCTCGTACTACAAACCCAGAGGCATCGCAGGAAGTTGTCCACGAATATTAACCAATAGCTGTGGTATAGCCCCTATAGAAAAGAGACCCAGAGGGATTCAAATAAATTATACTTAATGCCACGTTAGGAACTATCAGGTTTACTTTACCGTTAACTCCCTTTCAAATTGCCGCTATTTGTCCAAGTATTTGTGAAACCCAACAGCCTGAAGGTAAATTGGGCCAACTGGAAAAGTATACCCAGTATTATTTCTGGGGCGCAGTTAACTCAGGTGTAGGCAGGAATGGGTGGATTGCACGTTATTTCAGCCCTTAGTTCTATGACCCAAAAGGTATTAAGAGGTGGTATTAAATATCACTGATGCTGGAAAGGAATTGCAGTGGGATCTGGCATGTTTGGGATTTCCTGAGTGACCAGCTAATGGCCATTCAGAGTGATCTTGAGCACCAGGCTTGGCCCACGGCCCTTACAGACATCTCAGGAGTACCATCTGACCTGTGGTCATGGAAGCATAATTGGAAATTCTCTGGGCAAAAGCGTGTGCATTCACAGTACTCCTTCCAAGCATATGGACCAGTTAAAGAAAGTGTGAGCTTCCACATACCGAATCCTGCCAGGCCCGTGGGAAGGATGCATATGAGATTGGGTAATTCACCAAGACATTTGGGAAATTAAGCCACCTGATATGCCTAGCCAATTCATAGTTAGTGCTCCTGAAATATCAATATTTGGATTGGGATAGGTAACCAATGGATGCTCTCCCCATTAGAACCCCCACAGCTTCAGTGTGTATGTAAACTGAAGCCAGGAGAAGTTCTCACAGTTTTGTTAGAAGAATATAGAACAAGAAACTATCCTGACAGGACACCTGCTTCTTTAAGCTAATGATAGTTGTGTGCTTGTAGAGACCACTATTTACAAAACATACATTTGATCTCACCACTGCTGCAGACAGACATATATTAAATTGGCCTAAAAGAGAAATTTTACAACCAGCCCTTTAGGCTTAGATACCCTTTAATTGGACTACCCTAGTACCTGACTGGTTCCAGAATTTGTTTGCAGTCTTACCAGTAGCACAAAAAATTTCTGAACTTCAATGGCAAATTCACATAGTTCAGAATATATATCAAATTAAAAAATAATGCTTTTAATATAGCCTATAGGATTTCTATTTTGTGTACTAAATATGATGTTTTGTGTTTTGTAACCATTTAGTAATCCCAACCCCATTGTTTTATTGCCATAGAAATGTTATTGCTTTTATGTTATTGTTGCCTTTGTAATGGATGCATTTATTATTACTTGCCCAGTCCTAAACCTGCTAGATTTAATGCATAAGAGCGAATGAAGCTAATAATTGTTAATGAACTTTATGGCAACAGTTGGAAAGAAAGGAAGTCAGGAGCAGTGATGAATGTGTATACGGATAAGCAGGAAAAGAGGGAAAATACGGTAGGCTTAAGACTTTGACTAGGCTCTTGGACCTAGACTTTGGATAAGTTTGTCTTCAGACTGTGTTAAACTTTGGTTCAACTTGTCTCTGTGTATAAGGAAAAGAGAGGAGGGGACAGAGTGATGAAAGAGTGATAGAAAGTTGCTCCTGTGTGTCAAAAGGTAAAAGGAGTCACAGTGGAAAGTTCCCAAAATGGAACAGTGGTTTTTCTGTACAAAGGGCATGTGGGGGCAGGAAGATGTGGTCAGGGCCCCAGAAAGAGGAACTAGACTTGGATAAAGGGAAACCAGAATATCTATTATATTATGACAGCTGAGCTTGCTTTTGGAACTACAGAAAAGGTGGTGAACCAGTTAAACCACCCCAGGGCCCTAACTGGTTCTTAATCGGTACCATGAAAATAAGACAGGGTCTCTGGATAGAACTAGGTAATCTATGGACATTATGGTCCTTAGAACCCCCTCAACTCCAGTCCGTCTGAAAGCTTAACCCTGGAGAAATTGTTATTGACCATGATCATATTTGTTGGGAAGATAACGGCCACATAACAACCCTTGCTTCCCAACCTTTTTGAATATTCACATTGAGGAAGTTGATGCAAAATGCATCAAAAGGAGGGGGTTGTTGGGGATTTTCTAAACCCTCCTTATAACCCATGCACAAGACCCCAAGACTCTGTCTCGCAGGCCCAAGTGAGTTGGCTTGGCTTGGCATAAGCAATAGGCCTAGCATTAAGTTGGCTTAGCATAAGTAACAGTAGGCTACTATAGACCAAGTGGAAAATTTGTAATAGTATGATATGGCGTAATTAAAGAGGCCTATAGAAAAGGGGAACCAACGCCTACTGATAATTGTGAAACATGGCCTAGTATAACAGCATATTAGCAATGGAAAATTAATAAAGAGTCTTGTACAATGTAGCCGCACGTAGGTGGGCGCACATGTAGTTGGGAGGGGGCTTGCTGTGCAACTCTATTGGAAGTAGTTGTATTGGGCAATTTGGTAAACAATAAGGCGTTATTAACAATTAAGATCCAGACCCCCACCCATAGGGTCAGAAGCAAACTGCATCCTAACCCCTGCCTTTCAGGCCCAGGTCTGTTAGCAAAACCCAATTGCTATATAGAACAAAGGTTAACTTCTGCAATTCTTGTCTGTCTATATCAGGGGCATGAGGGGGGGGGTGATGAAGAAACCAGAGAAAGGGGAACTGAGGGAAGCTCAGCTAGAATGCTGAGCCTTATCCAATGCAACCGCAAAGGAGGGGTCTTACAGGCAGGCAGACTACCAACGAAAACTGCCCAGAAACAATAAAAGGAAACACCATGTATGAAAAAAACTGAAGTAGCTTGCAAATGTCACAACTGATACTCCCAAATAAGGGTATTTTAAGTAAATGCTAATTTGCGGTTTTAAACTTTATAAGCTTGGTAAAATTTGTAACAGGCAGAGGGGAGTTTTAACCCTCTCCCTGCATGCATGCTTGTACTATAATAAAAGTGCCTCAGTGTGTCTGACCCAAAATCAAAGGCGTGGTCAATTTTTCCACGACACCCCTAAGCAGAGGATAGAATTCATCGGCACGGTCCTGGACTCCAATCTAGCCAGGGCCTACCTCCCTCTGCCTCAGCACCAGTCCATGGCTTCCATCATCCGAAGCCTGCAGTCCTTTCCAACAACAATGGTGCGCACCTGACTCAGCCTCCTAGGCCACATGGCAGCGTGCACTTTCATGACCCTATATGCGAAGCTCCGCCTTCGCACCTTTCAAACTTGGCTGGCGTCAGTTTACCGCCCGCACAGGGACTCTATAGACACGGTGGTCACGATCCCGAGGTTGACCCTCACATCGCTCAACTGGTGGTTGGATCCAGAGGTAGTGTGTGCATCGTTTCTCCCGGGAGTGCAGAACACGCTGGCAGACCGTCTCAGCAGGTCTTTCCTCTCCCATGAGTGGTCGATTCGTCCTGATGTGGTCCACACAATTTTCCAGACGTGGGGCTTTCCCCGAATAGACCTTTTTGCCTCCAGAGAGAACAGGAAATGCCATCTGTTCTGCTCTCACCAGGGCAGCTCCCAGGGCTCCCTCTCGGACGCATTCCTCCTCCCATGGACAGATCACCTGCTGTATGCCTTCCCCCCGTTCCCCCTCATACACCGGGTACTGCTCAAGCTCCGGAGGGACAGGGCCCGCCTCATTCTCATTGCTCTGGAGTGGCCGAGACAGCATTGGTACACCCTGCTGTTCGACCTCTCGGTGGCGGATCCCATTCCCCTCCCGTTATGGCCGGATCTCATAACACAGGACTTCGGCAGGCTTCGCCACCCGGACCTGCAGTCCCTCCACCTTACAGCTTGGCTCCTGCGTGGCTAACCCGAGCGGAGCATGACTGCTCCGCTGCAGTGCAGCAGGTGCTGCTGGAGAGCAGGAAGCCTTCCACTCGGTCGACTTACCTCGCCAAGTGGAAGCGTTTCACGCTCTGGTGCGATCAGAAAGGTCTCAACCCTCTCCTGATACCTATTCCCAAGATCCTGGACTATCTCTGGTCCCTCAAGGAGCAAGGCCTCACAGTCTCCTCCTTGAAAGTGCACCTGGTGGCAATTTCCGCCTTTACGCCCAACATAGGGGAACGTTCCATCTTCTCCAATCAGATGGTTTCCCATTTTCTTAAGGGGCTAGAACAATTATACCCTCCGGTATGGCGCCCAACTCCTACCTGGGATTTGAACTTGGTCTTAGCCAAGCTTATGGGAGCCCCCTTTGAGCCCTTGGCCACGTGTTCCCTTCTATATTTGTCCTGGAAAACGGCCTTCCTCGTCGCTATTACTTCAGCGAGACGAGTCTCTGAGCTTCGTGCCCTAACAGCTGACCCGCCGTATACTATCTTCCATAAGGACAAAGTGCAGCTTCGGCCACACCCTGCCTTCCTTCCTAAAGTGGTGTCGGCTTTCCATGTAAACCAGGACATCTTCCTCCCAGTTTTCTTCCCGAAGCCGCACGCATCCCGTCGGGAACAACAGCTTCATAGCCTCGACGTGCGTAGGGCCCTCGCTTTTTATACAGAGCGAACAAAACCCTTCCGGCATTCGCCCCAGCTATTTGTAGCGGTTGCAGATCTCATGAAGGGCAAGCCAGTCTCTGCTCAGCGAATTTCGACCTGGGTGACGTCATGTATCAGGACATGCTATGAGCTTGCTCAGGTTCCAGCTAGCCATCTCACCGCTCACTCTACAAGAGCGCAAGCCTCTTCTGCCGCCTTCCTGGCCCATGTCCCCATCCAGGACATCAGTCGGGCGGCTACCTAGTCTTCCGTTCACACCTTTGCTTCCCACTACACACTGGTGCAACAATCCAGAGACGATGCAGCCTTTGGCTCAGCAGTCTTACACTCTGCCACGTCTCACTCCGACCCCACCGCCTAGGTAAGGCTTGGGAATCACCTAACTGGAATG
Source organism: Mauremys reevesii (assembly GCF_016161935.1). Lineage (NCBI taxonomy): Eukaryota > Metazoa > Chordata > Testudines > Geoemydidae > Mauremys > Mauremys reevesii. The sequence continues at coordinate 218,871,585 of NC_052623.1, forward strand.
CATATGAGCAATCACTCGAAGAAGAAAAGACGGTTACTCACCGTTGTAACTGTCGTTCTTCGAGATGTGTTGCTCATATCCATTCCAGACCCGCCCTCCTTCCCCACTGTCGGAGTAGCTGGCAAGAAGGAACTGAGGAGCGGATGGGTCGGCAGGGGTATATATCTAGTGCTATAGCGGCGCCACTCCAGGGGGCGCCCAGCCGACCCACTGAGTGTTGCTAGGGTAAAAATCTTCCGACGAGCGTGCACGCGGCGTGCGCACACCTAACTGAAATGGATATGAGCAACACATCTTGAAGAACAACAGTTACAATGGTGAGTAACCATCTTTTTTACACACCTAAGTGTTGTAGTCACACCGACCTAATTTCGTAGCATAAACCTGTGCAAAGAATCACACACACACCTTGGGAGTAAAACTTCACCTGCTCCTCTTCTTTACAGAATCCAAACAAGAGCAAAGCTTGTCAGGCCTCTGTGGGGGTTGGTAGAGAGTCAAGTGTGGGCAGACACAATCCCTTAGGCTGAGGCAGGCACCATGGCTTAGCTGGCTAAAGCACCTGCCTTGTAAATAGGAGATCCTGGATTCAACTCCCCGTAGTGCTTTGCTGAGTGGCTTTTGGGGCACCTGGCGTTGGCTACTGTCAGAAGACAAGATTCAGAGCTAGATGGACTTTTTGTCTAGCCTAGTGTGGTTTTTCTTATGGTTTAAATTACACTCACAGGCACTGATAATAGAGTTACTGAAAGTTTGGGTGTTAAGAGCTGATAGGTCAGTGGTCCAGTCCCCTCACAGATGACCCCCTCCCTCTGGGACAGGGGCGGGTCTGAGCTCTCACACCAAATGGCTCATTGTGGCTGCCAGAATCTGTGGGCAGCTCGTTTAGTTTACACCTAGGGTTGAGTCCTGCTTTGTGCACCGCGTGTGAGAATGAAAATCCTAAACCACCCTTTGAAATAACGAAAGCAGCAGGAAGTGTTTCTGTTCCTGCTCCAAAGCAGACAGACCAATGGAGAAATGCCACTGAGTCCAGGGTAATACTTCACTGCGGTTTTACCATTTCCACTTGCCAAACTCCCTCCCAACCTTCTGGGATCCTAGAGCAGGGGACTGAGCCTGAGCCAAGACACGTACACTGCAACTTTACTCAAGACCAAGCTGCATGATCCTGATTAATATGACATGGACCAGTTGTGAGTGGTTCATTGCACTGGAGACATAGCCTAATGTTATGTCTACACTGTGATTAAAACACCCAAGGCACCTGTCTCAAAGCCCAGGTCAGCTGACTCAGGCTTATGGGGCTTGGGCTCAAAGACTATAAAATTACAGTGCAGACAGATGGGCTTGAGCCCAACCTCTGAGACCCCACGGGGGGTGATGGTTTCTGAACCCAGGTTTCAGTGTGAACACAAATATCTGCACCACAGTTTTTAGCACCACAACTTTAGCTCCATGAGCCCAAGTCAGATGACCCAGGCCAGCCATGATGCCATCTTTATCGCAGGAGAGATGGACTCTAGGGGTACGTCTCCATTGCAATGTAGACCCAGGTGTGGCACGCTGTGCTCAACGCAGCACCCTGGAAGCCCCATATTCACAACTCTCATATAATGATGACATGGTTTGTACAAAGTCTGCCTGGTGAAGATGGACACTGCTTGATTCACATCCTAACAAAGGAGCTTTCTAGGAAATTGGAAGAAACTATGAAAGAGGGGTAGAGACATCATGATTTGGCCTCTCTCCCCCACAACTCAATACCTGGAAACACATCTGGAGGACAAAGACTGAACTGAAATAATTCGGAAATCAGAAGATGATAATAATAATACATTCAAATCAAAGTCCCCAAACAGACTAGTATGGGTGTTTCAGCAGAAAATGTTCAATTTGGGGGATTTTGTTTTCCCAGTCAGACCTTGCCAAAAGACACAGAAAGAAAATGTTTGAGTTGCCTCCTTCAGAACAGCTTGGCCTAGACACTCTAGCTGTGGGTCACTGTTGTGGCCTTGCTGAGGTGGGAGCATTTTAATAATTTGGGGGGGTTCCAGGGTGTTTCGGGGAGATTATGAGGATGTTCCCTTTTGAGAGAAAAACTAAGAAATAAATAACTGGATAATTCTTTCAGAATATTGGAGTTTAGCCATATTTCATTTAGAGCAGGGGGTCTGAGTTCCTGAGAAGGTTTCTGTTTGCAGGAAGTAACATGGTTTGGCTGGTCCTTGTCCCTTGATTGCCCCCTCCCAGGACCCCTGCCCCTAACTAAGCCTCCCTTCTCCTTCTCCCCTGACTGCCCCCTCCCAGGACCCCCCCAACTTCCCCCCTAGGACTCCACCCCCTACCTGTCCCCTGACAAATCCCTGGGACTCCCATGCCTATCCAACCGCTGCCTGTCTCCTGACTGCCACCCCCAAACCCTTGACCCATCTAACCCCCCCTTCTCCCTGCCCCTGACTGCCCCCCCCGAACCTCTGCCCCATCCAACCTGCCCTGCTCCCTGCCCTTGACTCCCCGGAACCCCCAACCCCTTCTCCAACCCCCCAGCCCCCTTACCGTGCCACTCAGACCAGCGTGTCTGGCTCTGCGCAGCGCCAGACACGCTGCTGCATACATGCTGCCGTGCTCCCTCGCGGAGCCACAGCGCCCGCCTCCCCAGCACCTGCCTTCCAGATTTGAACACCTCAAAATTCAGGAGTGCTCAAGCTCAGTTTGGGCTGCTGTTACTTCATTTCTCCCAAATCAAATACACTGATCCACTGTAACTTGCTGTAGAAAAGTAGGATAAAATTGAGCAAGAAATGCTTCCCAGTGGTTATTAGGACTGGAGTTGCTATTTTCAACAGCCATTGCCTGTTTGTTTGTTTAAAAGGAAGACAGTGATATTGCATTGGCAAATTCCCCATCGAAAGAAAGAGTGGAACAAAAGAATAATAAAGGCACCTCAACTTTTCCTCATTTATGGAGGACAGTCTTATAATATGCATCCAGATATCCTCCAATCACACAAGCTGAAAATTGTTCCACTTTACTGCAGCTCTGTAACATATGGGAACCAATCTTGTCTGTGTTTTGTGCACATCCAAAATTCCTGCTGAATGACCCTCCCTGGAAGTGAGTTACCAGTGACCCAGGGCTGTGGCGGAAGGAAGGTGCAGGTGTGGGGGGGGGGAGCCCAGGGCTGGGGAGGCAGGAGGTGAGTGTGGGGGCACTGGTGGCAGGAAGGGGGGAGCCCAGGGCTGGAGTGGCAAGGGGGTGGGGGGAGGGCACTGGTGTGGGGGAAAGGGGAAAGCCCAGCGCTGGGGCTGCAGGGTGTGTGTGTGGCGGTCGAGGCCGAGCTGGGAGCCAGGGGCCCAAGTTGAGGGTGGGGTTGGGGAAGAGCTGGGATGGAGTGGGGCTGAGTGGTGCTCCCTCCCTGCCCTCCATGAGTGCTGGCTCAGGCCCTGAGGTGCCCCCATGAATGTTCCTCTGTGTCCCTCTAGGAGTCATGCCCCACATTTTGGGGACCACTGAACCCTACTCGCTAATCAGGAGCTAGTGATGCCAAAGCCTAGGGAAAGGGAGAACAAGTGCGGGGCCCCCAGCACCGGAACCATGGCCCCCCCACTTCTGTCTGTGGCTCCGCCCCCTTCCACACCTTCCACCCACGGCCCCATCCACTGTCACCTCTGTTCCACCCCTTCCCCCACTGGCCCCACCCTATCACTCCTTTATCCATGCCCTGCTGTGGCCCCGAGACCAGAGAAGCTCTGTGCCCCTGCTGCAGCCCCCGGGCCATAGCAGGGAGTGGGAGCTCCTCCAGCCCTGGAGCCACCCTGGGGGAGACTTTTCCAAGGGGGCCTAATTTGGCCAGGGCCCCTAGCCATGGGCCTCACTGTCCCCTTGGCGACACAAGGTTTGGGGATGCTAAGCCCCCCCCCACCCCCCGAGCCTCCATTACGAGCTGCCCAGGCTACCACTGCTCGGTGTGTGGCCAGTCTCTCTGTGTTCTCTGCTGTTCGGGCTGGGGAGCCTGGCCGGCCTTAGGGGTGGGGGCCCCCAGCCGCCGCCCAGGGCTCCAGGGGGGTCAAAGGGCACCATGTGGCAGTGCAAAGGTGCTCACTGCTCTCCCCTGCCCCAATGCTCCTCCATGGCCCCAGAGAGGGTTGGGGGGAGCGAGGAGCAACACTAAGGGCTCCATGAGTCCTGGTCACTTTCCCCAGTTGGGCTGGGCTGTGAGGGGAGCATCAGAAGCTGCTGCTCTCTGCCCTCCCCTTATGCAGCCCGGCTGAGGAAAGTGACCTGGATGCAGGGAGCTCAGATGATGTCGCTTCTCGCCCCCGCCCCCCAGCCCCTAGGGGTGCCCGGAGGAGCAGCGTTCCAGAGACTAGCGGGCAGCTATGCCAGCTGCTCCATGCACACAGGTCAGTGTCCCCACGTGGGCACAGGATGGGCTGCAGGGGTTAGGGGTGAAGGCGGTGCAGGAGAGGGTGTGGAAGCCAGTAAATAATTAACAAGGTTTTGAAGAGATCTTAATGAATGTTAGTTAGCATGAGTTAGGTTAACTGTGACCCTGGTGACGTGAGGAAGCAAGATAATGTAAGACAGAGTGAATTGTGTGAAAGTTATTACAACCTTGCAATATGCAGTCTTGCAGTCTTGTTTTTCTAGTGAGATAGCAGAAAAGCTTATGTATAAACAAAATGTATTTGTTGCTTAATACTGTCTGTATTATTGCTAGAAATTGTCTGAAACAACGGTATAAAGGCTTGATGTAATTGTTTACCAGTTGAGAGACCTGTCCAGGACCCTGTGTCCTATGGCACTCTCTCCCTCCATGGTAATTACTGGAGAAATAATAAAGTATTTAATTTTGCTGCACCCAAACAAAAAGCGAGAACTGAGTTTTCTTCGACAATTTGGGGGCTCGTCCGGGATGGCAACGCCCACGGACCCACAGACAACTACTACGGATCATTCCCCTTCGAACCCCATGGCGCCACATGAGAGGTATGAGACCTTTTGAAATCTCTATTGGGGTATCGGAGGAGGACTGTCCCTGAGGACGTCTGTCTCTCTGTTGGGCTCACGCCATCTGAACTTATTGACTGTGCAGCAGGATCAGATGCAAAGTGGTATTGGGGAGAGGCCCCAATAAGGTTAGTTTATAGCAGTACTGGGAACTGCTGAGTTGGCCAAGGAAATGCATAAGGTAATGCATAAGGTAATGCATAGGTAAATGCATTAGAATGCACCGGTGCTGAGGGGTTTTTACCGCCTCAAGAGGGGTTGTCATACCGCCTCATGGTATTGGTCCGGACCAGGTAAAGATGCATCATGGTTTAAAAAAAAAAAAAAAAGATAAAAAGGTTGAAAAAAGGTTAAAAAAAAAAAAGAAAAAGGAAGAAAAAGAGGCCTTGGTGTGTGTGTGTGTACACCAGTGTGAGTGGCTGTTACTGGGCTAGCCCGGTAACTAGTGGATCTTTAGGAGATCCGACCCACGGTGGGCTGACTCAGCCTGGCATAGTCCGGCGAGGAAGCTGCCTAGGTCTAGGAGTGTGTGACCCCATCTTCCCTCCCCTTTCCTTGTGAGTCTCTCCTGTGTGAGTGGAAAATGGGTAAGGGACAGTCTAAATATTCCACCTTACCCCCTAAGGGTGCCCCAGCATATTACATGTACGTACATTATGGTCCTAAAACCTGCAGGTATTTAAATGATTGGAATCTGTATACGCGTGAAAAATTCATTTAAACAATGCCCATTAGAAGGTACCTTCAATCTAGATAAGATCATATATCTCAGTGGAGCTTTAATCACAGAGAAAAAACCTCTGACACAGTGTGAGCAATTTGTCTAGGAACGGGTTAATTTGAAATTCGGCTTAGCCCTGAGATAAAGGAGAAGTTGTTTTGTCTTCAAGGTCATGAATTAGTGCGGACTATGCTAAGTGCAAAGAAAACTGCTTTCAGCCCCAGCTGCTTGTGGAAAATAGAGGCACTACAAGTTACAGAATTGGAATTATATTTGCAAAGCTTAACTTCCCAGTGAGACATGTGTGAGTATTAAAGTGGTTTAAGGCTTGGGGCATTCATATTTTTCCCGAGTGATGTGGGAGCATTCCCAACACTCTCCATTGTTGTTTTATTATTTTTAATGAAGCTTTAAAATTTGATTATATGCTCTGTTGGTCTGATCACCTGACATGAGGGATAAATTAGTAACAGGAATTTGTCACAGTTTGGTGAGCAATTAAGATTGGGGGGCAATGCAGAATTTACACCATCTATCTGTTTTACCCTTGTTATTTTATGTTTGCTTTGTTTGGTATTGTTTGGTATTATATGATAAGGATTGTATGGTTAAAGGTGAGCCCTAATAGAATAAGGAGACACTATTTGGTTTTGGTGCACTATTTAGCTTTGGCTCTGTTTTGTTTAACCGGTTACTGATGTTTTTCTGCTCTGTTCATTTGGGCGTTAGGTGTGTGAGCGGAACTGAACTTCTCGTTCGTAATTCCTCAGGGTGGAAGCCATGTGTGCGATGAAGCTCTGAGGTTGTCCTGAGATTTTTACAGTCCTGCCCCGTAGCGGACAATATAATAGAAGTAGAAAAATTTGGCTTAGACTGTAATTTTCTTTGCTTTTTGTGTAATTTTCTTTTCTGTTTAAGTGTCAGCGGACAAATGGGTGGGTCTCTGGGTAGACCCCCAAAGGGGTTTGGATTATGTGTTAAGTGAATGGCCATGTATTTTTGCCCAGGTGGCAAGCCTTACTAGGAAGGACTCAGGTAGTCTTGTGAGTAGAAATGTTTTGGGGACAAGACCAGAAGGGTGGGGGCTAGTTGAGTAGCCCACCCTCCTAGCTAAGAACTGGTTGTGGAACAAGCTCGTGTCCATGGACGGGACGATTCAGTGAGGAAAAAAGGATCGGGCCCAGGCAGGCGGGCAACAGACAGAGAGATTTGGAAAACAGGTTGGAAACTTTTGAGGGTGTAGTGGAAAGAAGGAGTAAGTGAATATAAGCATGAGGATTTCAAATACTCAGAAGGATATTTGGAATGGTGATTTGCATTGGTAAAGTGGCTGTTGGAAGGAAAAAAGCAATTGATTTTTAAGGGAAAATGAAAAATTGACTCTGTGTTTGCTGGGGGGAACAGCACTTGAACTTTGTGAAAAAGCTAAAGAGAACAGTTTTTTGGTGTCTTTGACATGTTTGTGAATGAATTCAGGCAAAGAAATTATTAGATTGCACTCATTTGGCTATGAACGATTTTGTTAAATCAGTTGAAGAATGTATACAGTGCTATGTAATGAAATTTTATTAGGCTCTACAGGCACTATACGTGGGGATGTTTTCTTTCAGTGTTTAAAAGCAGGAGTTAACAGTAAAAAAAAAAGCAAGCCGGAGAGCATCTGTGTTAATGCAAATTAACTAACTGATAAGGTAGAGGCCGCTGAACCAGGGCTGTCTAAGAAGCACATACGAGAAAATATGGGGTAATTCCTCTGTTTTGCCTAGAATCAACAAGAGTATTTGTATATTTTAAGTATTTAACTGCCCCGAAGGGGTGGACCTCTGTTTTTGTCTTTCAGATACTCAAAGAACATTAATGCCAGCTACACAGCATTCAACGTACTATGATTTACTGGCAGTCACAATTATGTTGTGTGTTCTATGTTCTGTCTTGTCGTGTTTGTCTAGTGGCCAGAATTGTTGTGTTTAATATTTTCATGAGATGGTCTGATTTGACATCAAGCAAAAATGTTGCATTGAAATGCAGATACTTGTTTTGTTCAACTTAGAATACAAAGTGTTTAGTTATATCAGAAAAATGTGATATACTAAAGTCTAATACATTTTCTTCAGTAAGAGAAAGAAACTACATTGGCCAAATCTTTTAATTGAGAATTGTTGTTAAAATCATACTGACAGTCTTTGGAAGCAAGGACATGAAAAGTTAACCCACTCCCCATATTGTACGGGGGATCCTTCTGGCTACCTCAGACTTTTAGCCAGAGGGCTGGGGATGGTGGATAGCTATTGGACTAGAAGTTATATTAAGTGAACTTCTCAAAGTGGGTGTGCTTGTCCTGGCTTGTTCTTCCAAAGTTCTGTAATGAGGTTATTTTAGTGAAAGGGTATATGTGGCATACATTGAATGATAATACTTCTGTACTGTATAACAGTACTGTTTATGTGTTCATGGTATGAAAAAGGTGTATAATTGAAGAGTAAAAGTTTCCTTTGTAGGTTACATGGAAAAAACGACCAGAGAATGGCTAACATGCGCTGGCCCCAGTCAAGGACACCGCTTGGCTGCCTACCAAGGGAAGGGGGGGGGGATGGTTGCTGCAATTACACGAGATTGGTGTGCAGCGGCCAGCCCACTCTCCTCCTTGGGGACCTTTTGTAGATATTCAGATTGATTTTATTTAAATGTCTACATGTTGTGGTTATGGATATGTATTAGTTTTAGTTGATGTATTTACCACTTGGGTTGAAGTTTTTCCGTGCAGGAAAGCAGGTGTCAGAACTGTTGTGACATTTTGCTTAAAGATTTTGTGCCACGTTTTGCCATCCCTGTGGGTATCAACAGTGATCGTGGAATTCATTTTTACTGGACAGATTGTAAAGGAGTTATGTGCAACTCACTGCCCTCACCACCCACAGTTGGGACAGTGGAACGCCAGAACAGGATTTTAAAGAATAAACTGGCCCAGATTTGTGCTGAAACGAACTTAAGGTGGCCGGATGCCCTTCTTTTGGCACTGAGGTGTATGAGAGCCATTCCCAATCGAACGACTGGACTCAGCCCTCATGAAATTTGACAGGACACCCAATGCTGACTACCAACTGCACCCCCGCTAACCCCAGCTCAGATGGACATTCATTTGCTGGATAACATAATGCTTAAATATTGTCAGGCACTAATGAAATGTGTTAAGTCTTTTTATGCACAGGTGATGGAAGCACTACCACAGGATCCTGTGCAACCTTGCCACTCGTTGGAACCAGGAGCCTGGGTCTACATAAAGATCCATCAGCGAAAGACTGCCTTGGCTCCATGCTGGAAAGGCCCTTTCCAAGTCCTGCTGACTACCAACACCGTTGTGCAGTGCCACAGACTGACTGCTTGGACCCAGGATTTTCACTGCACAAAGACCCCTCCACATCAGGAGAATTTTCCTATTGATGATTAGCCTATTCTTTCTTCTAGTTCTACTGTGCTTCTGGACAGCAGGGAAAAAGCTCCCTTGTCCACTGACAGACCAGCTGTGCCTTTAGACTTTTCTAGAAAAAAGCACAGCTATTACAGGGTGATATGTGCTGGAAACCTCTCCCCTGTAGGATGCTAAACCTCGATTGTTTTGGGAAAGAAGAAGACACACTCACTCCACTGACATTGCCAAAGTCCGGGAATTCCTGACTGAAAAGGACACTGAGAACTGACCCTGGTGAAGAAACAAAGAATTACATACTGGCAGGAAGAAATTTGTGGGACCCATGCTTGGGACTGTGGTATTAATTGGATTTTGGGGTTTATTCTACAGGCTGCGCCCTGTGTTCTGGATAAATCCTTCAGTATGTATTGCCCTCCCTAATTGAATTTTAACTGACATTGCCCTTATCCAGTTTTCTACATACCCAGATTGCTCACAAGGGGCTACCATTAGATTAGCACAACAAAAAGGCCTGGGTTATTTCCTCTGGACCAAAAAGGGAATTGACCAGATCCCTGTGGGCTGGGGCCAATAGTGTAGTAGCCATTTGGACTATTCTTAAAGGCAACGAACATGATAAGAAATTGGGCCAACTGGAAAAGGCCACTAGCCTTATTTTTGAAGCTCAGCTATCTTCAGTACAGGCTGGAGTTGGTGAGTTACATGTCATTTCCACCCTTAGTTCTATGACCCAGAAGTTACTGACAGAGATGGTATTGAATATCACTGAGGCTGGGAAGGCATTGCAGTGGGATCTGGACTAGACTTGGCCCACTGCCCTTCCAGACATGTCAGGAGTACCATCTGATCTGTGGTCATGAAGACATACTTGGACACTTTCTGGATGGAAGTGTGGACATTCACAGTGCTCCTTCCAAGCATATGGACCGATTAGGGTGGGTGTGGGCTCCCACATACCGAATCCTGCTGGGTCCATGGGGAGGATGCCTGTGGGACTGTAATTGTTTACCGAGACATCTGGGGAAATTAGACCACCTGGAATCTCCAACTGATTTCTAGACAGTACCCCTAGAATGACACCTGACATTTTGGATAAGAATAGAGAGTCAATGGACATTTTGGCCGTTAGAACCACCACAGTTCAGTGTATCTATAAACTGAAGCTAGGGGAAGTTGTCACTGTTTATGACTATATTTGTTGAGAGGGTGGAGGTCAAGGAACTACCCTGACGGGACACCCATTTTTTTCAACCTAATGATAGCTGTGTGTGCGTTAATGCCGCCACTTTACAAGATATGCATATTGATCTTACCACTGCTGCAGGCAATTATATCATTTACTGGCCTGCAGATAGAATGCAGATAGAATATTGCAAGTAGCTCTTAGATTTTAGGTATATTTTGATTGGACTAGAATGGTGCCTGATCAGTTTCAAAATTTGCTTTCATTGTTACCAAAGGTTCAAAGAATCTCTGAATTGCAAGGGCAAATTCCCATGCTTTAGAATATATATCAAGCTGGAAGGAATGCCTTTCATACAGCTTATAGAGTGTTTACTTTATGTACTAGGTATGATGTTTTGTGCTTTGTGTTCACGATTGTACAACAGCCCCATTATATTATTCCTATAGGATTGTTATTATTTGTAGTGTTGTTAGTTACTTTAGGATTATATTGTTGTTGTTGTTGTTGTAAATAACGTAAGAATAGCAATACCTTTTATGTTCATGCTAATCATGCATTGTCATTACGTCCCATGACGGTTGACATGTTTGCTGTAGAATCTGAAGTCCATGGTTTCATGCGAATTGAGATTTGAGATTGTTTGTTGTACCAGAAGTACAAAAGGGGGGAGTGTGGAAGCCAGTAAATAATTAACAAGGTTTTGAAGAGATCTTAATGAATGTTAGTTAGCATGAGTTAGGTTAACTGTGACCCTGGTGACGTGAGGAAGCAAGATAATGTAAGACAGAGTGAATTGTGTGAAAGTTATTACGACCTTGCAATATGCAGTCTTGCAGTCTTGTTTTTCTAGTGAGATAGCAGAAAAGCTTATGTATAAACAAAATGTATTTGTTGCTTTTTACTGTCTGTATTATTGCTAGAAATTGTCTGAAACAATGGTATAAAGGCTTGATGTAATTGTTTACCAGTTGAGAGACCTGTCCAGGACCCTGTGTCCTATGGCACTCTCTCCCTCCATGGTAATTACTGGAGAAATAATAAAGTATTTAATTTTGCTGCACCCAAACAAAAAGCGAGAACTGAGTTTTCTTCGACAAGGGGAAGTGACTGGGGGAACAGGAGGGGAGTGTGGGAGTTAAGGGCAAAGGGGACACAGTGTAGGGGTTAGGGCACAGGAGGGGGCAGGAGTTAGGGGTGAAGGGGGTGCAAGGGTTGGGAGTGCAGGAGCTAGCAGTAAAGGGGGAGTGGGGATCGTCCAGGGGCAATGGGGAAGTGCCAAAGTACAAGTTTTGCCCGGGGCACCATTTCCCCTAACGCTGGTCCTTGATAACATTTCTTGCTGGGAGTGGGAGGGAAGAGAGACGAGACGTTTTCTCTCTGTTTCTTTCTTCTCCATTTTCTGCTCCTTCCTTCAATTCCAGAAACCTCCCTTGTATTTCAGACTGTGTGGTGACGCCCTCCCAACCCCAGGACTCTGGAGCCTTTGCAGCAGAAAGATCCCAGGAGCTGAGGGTGAATCCAGGGGTGAGTAGCTGACAGGAAGGAGTCCTAGCAGCTCTTCTGGGAGCGCAGGGGAGGAGTGACTCCCCCTTCTCTAGATTCTCCCCGTGGGGCTCTGGGGAGCAGGGAGGGTTGTGATATAAATTCTATCCAACATCCCCCTTTGATCCAAGCCGAGGGACGTCTCAGCTCTCCATGATCCCCTTGGCAGCACCAAACAAGGGATGTTTTCCACTGCCCAGGAGACCCAGCCAGGGACTGACGTGCTGGAGATATGTTGGGAAAAGGGACTGTCTGAATTGCCAAGGCAGGGAATGAACAATCTACAGCAACATCATTAACCAGAAACACGCTCTAATCATGCTCCAGCCAGAAGGGAAATGGGCAGGAATTCTTGCTGTTCAGCCATGGCCACACGTACAGAGCTGCACAGCAGTGAGTGTGCTGGGGAAGCTGGTCTGAACAAACAATTGGAAATGACCCTTCAATGAGAACAGAACCATAGTATAGAAAAGCCCCTGTGTTAAGTGGTTATGGCTGAGGGCTTAGGGAGCTGGGCTATGCCACCATAGGGGTCTCTCTGTGGAGGTTTGATTCTTGCCAGCTAGGGAAGGCTGGTGTGTGGTGTCTCCATGGCTGTACTTTCAGTGATGCAAGTTTCTCTATCCCATTGTTCCATGGGCATCCTACTAGACTGCCAGCTGCTTTTCAACTGCAGTGTGGAGACTGTTTGTGTGTGGGGAGAGACAGTGTGTGTGTTGAGGTAGGTAGGAGCGGATCATTATTATCCCTACCTGAAAGAAGGAGAAGCTAAGGCTGAGAAAGGAGAATTGACTTGTCTTAGGTCACACACCCAGTCAGTGGCAGAGTTGGGAATAGGACCCAAGAGCCCTGATTTTCAAACTAACTAGCGGATCTTGAATTTCAGACATTGAATGACCTGAATAAAGTGCTCTCAGATGAGCTCCAGACCAACAACAGTGCACAGTAATTATTCAGCAAGTATTTTAGAAGAACTGGAATGTTAGAGAGAATCATGAACTGCTCAGAGACCATGTCATAGGTTTATTCCCCACTTTGAACTTTAGTGTTCACAAGATGGGGACCTGCATGGACTCCTCTAAACTAAAATCCTAGTTTAGATCTGGTTCTTGCTGCCACCAGTCAGGTTTTAAGTGTCTGACACACTCCCTGTTCCCCCAAAACTCTCCCTGGGGAACACAGATTCAAACTTGAATCTCAGCACAAAGGGAAACAACCCATTTCCCCCCTCCCCTCTCCTAGTGCTTAGGAGAGATACCTGGATTCAAATTCCTTGAATCAAAACAAAGAGGGATTCACTTTTCCCCCCTCCCTTTCCCCTGAAAATCCAAACAAGGAAGAAATCAATCAAGTTCTAAAAAGAAAAGATGTTATTAAAAAGAAAGAAAGAAAGTACACTATCTCTGTAATACCAGGATGGAAAAATACAGGGTCTAACTTATAAACCTGGAGAGGCTCTCCCCCCCCCCTTCTCAGAATAATCAAAGTAACAGCAAACAGAAATAAAGATATTTCTCCAGCAAACACACAATTTCAAATGCAGAAATTAAATTATAAGACTAATTCGCCTTTCTAATACTCACTATACTGAATAGAACAAAATACATCAGGAAACTTTGGAGAACTTGAAGAATATGTCTGGCCTCTCTTAGATCCAAAAAGAGAACGGCAAATCAAACAAAGGACACAGACAAAGCCTTCCCTCCACAGAGATTTGAAATTGTCTTGTCCCTTGATTGGTCCTCTGGTCAGGTGTTCATCAGGTTACTGAGCTTGTTAACCCTTTACAGGTAAAAGAGACTTTAACCCTTAACTATCTGTTTATGACAGACCATTAATGCAGGGAAGCAGCAAAATTCATCAAACATATGACTGGTTATGACTTATTTACTTGGTCTTAAAAGAGAACAACAAGGACCTGAGTCTCCTCCCTGTCAATAACCCCCTGCTCAGCCAATCAGGGTAGAGACTGAGGATGGGAGGCTGAGGGTTCACACCCGAGAGCCCAAAGGATGGCCCAGCTCACTGGTGGGGATCACTGCCCGAGCACTATTTCAGCCCCACATTTTTGAGTGGACCTCCCACAGTGGGAGCTGCCGAGCACTCCCCCGCAACACACACACACACCTCCTGGTGTTAGGAGGGGAACAGGAGGAAGGACAAAAGAAGCAAGAGACGAAGAGAAAAGAGGGAGGGAGGAAAAGGTGAAACAAAAAGGACAAACCCTAATGTCCCCAGTGATTCTAAGGGACAAAATTCCAGGTGCGGAATAAAATTTGGCCTCCTTAAGCTCGTGTTTTCCATGCCTAGAATTCAACTGTCACCAGATGGATCAGACTGAACTGGTTTCAAACCTCAAGGAGGCTCTTACCTTCTAAACAGGGACGGCTGTTTTCTAGTAAAATCACTAAAAGGAAAGGAGAAAACTCGAAAGAGGTTCCTCCTGGTGCTCACGTATGTGAACCCAAATACTCTCTCTGTCCTCAAAGAGAGACCTGGAGAAGGAGACTTGCTGAAGCAAAGCCACAGGGGTCTCTGAGGTTTCCATGGCCCCTCACCCCTGTCCTACCTGCCTGATGTCAGCATCTCTCTGTGAGGTCACCACCTTTGACCAATAGTCTGAGGTCCTGCAAAAGGCCTTTGTGATGTCACTGCCACACCCCTCCCTTGCTGGCCTAATGTCCTGCCCCTGGCCAGGCACTTTGGAGGTTTGAGCTACTCCCTGTGGATCACCCCACCCAAGGAGTGTTCGTTCTAGGAAGCAAGCCGGCTAGATAGTAAAACATCAGATGCTGCTCCCAATGCTACACTCAGTTTTTCAGAAATTAGTCATCTTTATGACCAGAAGAGACCATTAGAGCATCTAATCTGACCCCCTGCATGTCACAGGCCTCCTGTATGACACAAGAGCTACTTTTGGGCAAACACATTCCAGAAAGGCATCTAGTCTTCATTAAATTACATCAGGAGATGGTGAATCCACCACTTTCCTTGGTAGCTTGTTCCTGTGGTATATCATCCTCGCTGTTGAATATTTGTGCCTTAATTATAATATGAATTTGTCTCTTTTCACCTTCCAGCCATTGAGTCTTGTTATGCCTTTCTCTGCTCAATTAAAGAGCCCCTTTAATAGCCAATCTTTTCTCTCCATTAAGGCACTTCAACACTTCAATGAAGTCACCTTTCAATCTTCTTTTGATAAGCTAAACAGGTTGAGCTCTTTCAATAGCTCACTAGAAGGCATTTTTCTCCAGCCCTCAGAACATCTGGTGGCTCTTTGCTGCCCAGCTCCAATTTCACAACATCTTTTTCAAATGAGGACATCAAAACTGGAGGCAGTATTCCAATATCAGTCTCACTGATGCCGTGTCACCTCCTGTGACGCTATTGACATAATCTGTAACTGTATAGATCACCGTTGCAACCACTGTTCTATATTTGCAGCCAATATTGTAGAAAGGTTGTCGCATAAGGGGTCTATGGAGAGGTTCTGATTGGCTGATTATAATTATGCTATCTCTAGATGTGTATCATTTTTGTAGTTGACGTTATGAATATTGGCGCTATGCTCCCATATTTCAAAGTCGTGCTCTGCCTCCGGGGAACACCCCAGAGAAGTTGGTGTCAGTTCTGCCTAGCCTGCTTGATATCCCATTAAGGACCATCAGCTATACAATCGACCCATTGAGAGAAGGCAGATATGCCTTGCGACTCAGCAAGATATGCGGGGACCTGCCTATGGACAGACTCTAAGGTTTTTCTATGCCACGTGCTGGATAGAGTGTCCTTGGGACAAAGTAAGCAAAGACCACATGGCAAGAGACTATAAAAGACTGATGCCTTGCCTCCATCTTGTCTTCAGTCCTGCTTCATACCTCTGGAGGGACTTTGCTACAAACTGAAGCTCTGTACAAAGGACTGAATGACCCATCCCAGCTGTGGATGGACTCCAGAGACTTGATTTGAACCTGCAGTTTATTCCATCACTGCTACACGTCTGAACCAAGAACTTTGCCATTACTAAAAAAAAACAGGAGTACTTGTGGCACCTTAAAGACTAACAAATTTATTTTAGCATGAGCTTTCGTGAGCTGCAGCTCACTTCTTCGGATGCATAGAATGGAACACACAGACAGGGGATATTTATACATACAGAGAACATGAAAAGGTGGAAGTATGCATACCAACAGGCAGAGTCTAATCAATTGAGATGAGCTATCGTTAGCAGGAGGAAAAAAACTTTTTGAAGTGATAATTAAGATGGCCCATAGAAGGTGTGAGGAGAACTTAACATAGGGAAATAGATTCAATTGGTGTAATGACCCAACCATTCCCAGTTTTTGTTTAGGCCACAGTTAATAGTATCTAGTTTGCATATTAATTCAAGTTCAGCAGTTTCTCTTTGGAGTCTGTTTTTGAAGTTTTTTTGTTGCAAAATTGCCACCTTCAAGTCTGTCACTGAGTGGTTAGAGAGGTTGAAGTGTTCTCCCACTGGTTTTTGAATGTTATGATTCCTGATGTCAGATTTGTGTCCATTTATTCTTTTGCGTAGAGACTGTCCGGTTTGGCCAATGTACATGGCAGAGGGGCATTGCTGACTCTGCCTGTTGGTATGCATACTTCCACCTTTTCATGTTCTCTGTATGTATAAATATCCCCTGTCTGTGTGTTCCATTCTATGCATCCGAAGAAGTGAGCTGCAGCTCACGAAAGCTCATGCTAAAACAAATTTGTTAGTCTTTAAGGTGCCACAAGTACTCCTGGTTTTATTTGCGGATACAGACTAACACGGCTGCTACTCTGAAATTTGCCATTACTGTATGTGAAGAGTTAAAATCCATGTGCATTTTGTATAACAACCTGGTCTATGGATTGTGCCAGCTCTTTTCCAGACCCAAAGTCCAGATTATGGTCAAGGGACCAGAGGCCTAGCAAATAGTGATCAGCTAAGAGAAAGCTGGGGTAAACAGAAAGCCTTGCTTGCTAAGATAGGCCTGGTCAGCAAATTGCCAGGTGTTGGAGCTAAGAACTAAATAAATAAATGTAATAAATGTAAACGGATGGACATCGTACCTAATGGACTAAAGGTAAAAAATCCACTGCTATCTACATACTACACAGACCACAGTGAGAGATTATGTCATACTCTATCAAAGAAACTGAGGAACCACCTGATCAGCATCCTATACAGCAAACAGGAAAACATCAAAAAAGAGCTCTCCAACCTGGAGACTCATCAATAACCAAACTTCCATACAAACGGACTTCACTAAAATAAGACAGGAGATCTACATTACTCACTTCACCTCTCTACAAAGGAAAAAGGACTGTAAGTTGTCTAAACTCCTACAGCTCATGGGGCTACAACCGTGGTACCCCTAACCCACCCAGCAATATCGTCAATCTATCCAACCACACACTCAGCCCAGAAGAAACGTCTGTCCTATCTCGGGGACTCTCTTTCTGCCCTGCCACCCCCACCAACATGATACAGTTCTGCGGCGATCTGGAAGCCTACTTTCGCCGTCTCCGACTCAAAGAATACTTTCAGGACAACACTGAACAGCGCACTGATACACAGTTACCCTCCCACCAACAGCACAAAAAGAAGAACTCCACATGGACTCCTCCTGAGGGTCGAAATGACAGTCTGGACCTATACATTGAATGCTTCCGCCGACGTGCAAAGGCAGAAATTGTGGAAAAACAACATCGCTTGCCTCATAACCTAAGTCGTGCAGAACGCAATGCCATCCACAGCCTCAGAAACCATCCTGACATTATAATCAAAGAGGCTGATAAAGGAGGTGCTGTTGTCATCATGAACAGGTCTGACTACCAAAAGGAGGCCGCCAGACAACTCTCCAATACCAAATTCTACAGGCCACTTCCCTCAGATCCCACTGAGGAATACACTAAGAAACTGCACCATCTACTCAGGACACTCCCTACACTAACACCAGATCATATCAACATACCCTTAGAGCCCCGACCAGGGTTATTCTATCTACTACCCAAGATCCACAAACCCGGAAATCCTGGACGCCCCATCATCTCGGGCATTGGAACTCTCACTGAAGGACTGTCTGGATATGTGGACTCTCTACTCAGACCCTATGCCACCAGCACTCCCAGCTATCTACGTGACACCACTGATTTCCTGAGAAAACTACAATGCATTGGTGACCTTCCAGAAAACACCATCCTAGCCACCAAGGATGTAGAGGCTCTCTACACAAACATCCCAAACACTGATGGAATACAAGCTGTCAGGAACAGTATCCCTGATGATGCCACAGCACAACTGGTTGCTGAGCTCTGTGCCTTTATCCTCACACACAACTATTTCAAATTTGATGACAATATATATCTCCAGATCAGTGGCACCGCTAGGGGCACCCGCATGGCCCCACAATATGCCAATATTTTTATGGCTGACCTGGAACAACGCTTCCTCAGCTCCCGTCCACTCACGCCCCTTCTCTACCTACGCTACATTGATGACATCTTCATCATCTGGACCCATGGGAAGGAGACTCTGGAAAAATTCCACCACGATTTCAACAGCTTCCACCCCACCATCAACCTCAGCCTGGACCAATCTACATGGGAGGTCCACTTCCTAGACACGACGGTGCAAATAATTGATGGTCACATTAACACCACCCTATACCGAAAACCTACCGACCGCTATGCCCACCTTCATGCCTCCAGCTTCCATCCCAGGCACACCACAAGATCCATTGTCTACAGCCAAGCACTGAGGTACAACCGCATCTGCTCTAACGCCACAGACAGAGACCAACACCTACAAAATCTCCACCAAGCATTCTCAAAACTACAATACCCGCACGAGGAAATAAGGAAACAAATCAACAGAGCCAGACGTGTACCCAGAAGCCTCCTACTGCAAGACAAACCCAAGAAAGAAACCAACAGGACTCCACTGGCCATCACATACAGTCCCCAGCTAAAACCCCTCCAGTGCATCATCAGGGATCTACAACCCATCCTGGACAATGATCCCACACTTTCACAGGCCTTGGGTGGCAGGCCAGTCCTCGCCCACAGACAATCTGCCAACCTGAAGCATATTCTCACCAGTAACTGCACACCGCACCATAGTAACTCTAACTCAGGAACCAATCCATGCAACAAACCTCGATGCCAACTCTGCCCACATATCTACACCAGCGACACCATCACAGGACCTAACCAGATCAGCCACACAATCACCGGTTCATTCACCTGCACGTCCACCAATGTAGTATACACCATCATATGCCAGCAATGCCCCTCTGCTATGTACATCGGCCAAACTGGACAGTCTCTACGGAAAAGGATAAATGGACACAAATCAGATATTAGGAATGGCAATATACAAAAACCTGTAGGAGAACACTTCAACCTCCCTGGCCACACAATAGCAGATCTTAAGGTGGCCATCCTGCAGCAAAAAAACTTCAGGACCAGACTTCAGAGAGAAACTGCTGAGCTTCAGTTCATCTGCAAATTTGACACCATCAGCTCAGGATTAAACAAAGACTGTGATTAAACCTGACCTGGATGCACAAAGCAGCTGGCGTTGCTGCTCGCTCCTCCACTGGAGTGCTGCTCCTCCGGCCCACGCAGTCCTGGGGGGCTGGGAGAGGGGAGCAAGGAGCGACATCAGCAGGCTGCATAAGGGGAGGGCAGGAGAGCAGCAGCTCCTGATGCCTCAGCACAGCCCATGTGGGGAAGTGACCTGGATGCAGGGAGCCCTGGTGTGTGTTGGGAGGACTGTGTGTGTGTGTGTGTGTTGTGGGGGGGAGGATATGAAGGAGTGTGTGTGTTGGTGGGAGGATGTGAAGGACTGTGTGTGTGTGCCTGAGTGAGTGAGTGCACTGTCTCTTTAAGAAAGCTCTCAGGGTCAGGAGCCTGAACTAGGCTTGTTCAGACACAAGCAGCTGCCAGCAGCTCCGGCCCCAGAGAGGCAGCAGCACATGGAGATCTTAAGGTGGCCATCCTGCAGCAAAAAAACTTCAGGACCAGACTTCAGAGAGAAACTGCTGAGCTTCAGTTCATCTGCAAATTTGACACCATCAGCTCAGGATTAAACAAAGACTGTGAATGGCTTGCCAACAGAACCAGTTTCTCCTCCCTTGGTTTTCACTCACCTGCTAGAACAGGGCCTCATCCTCCCTGATTGAACTAACCTCGTTATCTCTAGCTTGCTTCTTGCTTGCAGATATAAACCTGCCCCTGGAAATTTCCACTACTTGCATCCGAAGAAGTGGGTATTCACCCACGAAAGCTCATGCTGCAAAACGTCTGTTAGTCTATAAGATGCCACAGGATTCTTTGCTGCTTCTACAGGACCAGACTAACACGGCTACCCCTCTGATAACTAAATAATTGTATCTTATTCAGAGTTGCTAATTGAACAAAGAATCCCTGTTCCTATTGTGTTAGTCTCTTCTGTAGGGAGACGTTCTTCCGACAGATCCAACCTTGAGTTTAAGAAAAGTTGGCACATGTCAATATAAGATATGGCATTCTTCCTCCTCTCTTCCAAGGGACCAATGCCTGTCTTAAGACACACAGAAAACAATCTTTATTACCATATACTTTCACTGTTTCTTTGCTTTAACCCGTAGGAATGTACCTGTTGGACAATCAAAAGAGTTGCTCCATTTCTATGGACCTCAATTCAGAATTCAACATATATATTTTATACTAATAACATTTTATCAAAGTATTAATTAAATGTTAACTTGCTAACTTGAGACCATGGGTGGAGACATTATGTAACCCGTTAACCATTGGCTACTGTGCTATCTTATCTTGCTGCAAAACCTGTCCCGGGGTGTGGAACTGCCTACCCCATCACTTTCCCCCGCCCATGGAAAATCTATATATTCTATTCTAATCAGTTGGTTGGCAGTGTCTCTGAGCCTAATAAGCAAGGTGACACTCCACCAGCGCTGTGTGTAATAAACTCCTATGCTTGCCTCTACCCGGTGTAGATTTATGTCCTTCACAGACACCTGCTGAATAAAGAGAAGATTCAGCATCCAGCTTTCCTGAATGTGTCTCCTCTCCCCACAGCTTGGTGATCTTTTGAGGAAATGGAGAAGACTGCCTTTGCCTAGCTGTACATTGCTTGCAAATGAAACAGGTCTTTTTGGTGACAAGTGGTGAAAGGAGCCATTGGAGACAAGAAAAACATCACCTAACTGAACTTGCATCTGTGGATGCTGAAGCCACAACATAGAGTGCTAAACCAGGTGGGTCAAGGTACTGTGAACCCCCTACAGGCTAAGGTAAATGCTATCCAAAATTGGCCTGTCCCTAAGTCAAAGAAGCAGGTCCAATCCTTCTTGGGCCTGGCTGTGAATTACTGATGATTTGTACCAAACTAAAGGCAAATTGCCACCCCACTGACAGACCTGATCAGGAAAAAACAACCAAATGCAGTTCAGTGGACTGAGAAGTGACAGAGAGCCTGTAACCAGCTTAAGGTGGCCCTTAAGTCTGACCCTGTACTGAGGGCCATGGACTTCAACCAAACGTTCATCGTAACAACAGATGCGTCCGAGGGTGGTGTGGGAGGAGTTTTAATGCAGGAAGGACCAGATCACCAATTTCATCCTGTCATGTTTCTCAGCAAAAACTTTCTGAGAGGGAAAGCCGCCGCTGGTCAGTCTCAGAAAAAGAATCTTACGCCCATAGATGCCGACTTTCCCATGGGTGCTCAACCCCACCCCCACTCCACCCCTTCCATGAAGCCCCATCCCGATTCCAACCCCTTCCCGAAAGTCCTGCCCTCAACTCCGCCCCCTCCCTGCCCCTATTCCAACTCCTTCCCCAAATCCCCGCCCTGGCCCCGCCTCTTCCCCACCTCATCCCCTGAGTGCGCCACATTCCTGCTCCTCTCCCTCCCCCACCCCAGGGCATGCTAAAGCTGCCAAACAGCTGTTTGGTGGTGGCCAGGCGGGAAGTGCTGCGAGGTAGACGGAGGAGCGGAGGGAGGAGGACGTGGAGGGGAGGGGAGCTTGGCTGCCGGTGGGTGCAGAGCCAGCTTGACCATTTAAAGTGCTTTAGAATGGACACATTTACTTGAATTGCCTTGAAATGTGGTGTGCCTCATGAGGGTTCCAGGTTGGGTGAGCAACTCAGATTTTGGGCCAATTGACCTAGGGGTTCCCAAGATACAGCCCCCCCTGCAAACAACAGTATTTCCTAAAGTTCAAAAATTCTAGAAGCATTGACATTTGAACTCCCCACTTGATGAGACATCTGAGGGCAAACTGAGCTGGGAAAATCCTGTCTCCACCAAGGGAGTTTTCAGAAATGTAGTCGGAGTATTTAGCAGATCAATTGGAAGGGTCTCAAACAAATTTGAAAGTAAATTGTACCTCACTGGAAGGGGGTGATTAGGGGTGCAAGCATGGGTGGGAATAGGGGGAGAGGAGGTTGTGTCTGCAGGTAGGGATGGGAGGTTTAATGGGGAAGGCAGAGGACTGGAGAGGTTATGTGTGGGGAACAGAAGAATTTGGGGTGAGGTGCAGGAGGGACCTTTCAGACTTGTATTCTCCCCTTCTGCATACGTGCTGGATCTGGAGGGCCCCTTCTGCTCCCCCTACCCCCTATATATCCTGGGATTTGGAGGACCCTGGCATTGCCCCCCATGTGAGCTGAGATCTGGAAGAAGGGGGGGGGTTCAAGGTAACAAATTTCATAATCTGAAATCCAGGAAAGGAATAATTCAGATACATGAGTGTGTGGGGTAGGGGACTGGTCAGAATATGTGCGGGAGGGGCTGGTGTGGAGGGGGTAGACTGGGTAGGGCTAGGGCATGTCTGAAGCAGGGGCTTGAGACCCAGCTACAAATGGGAGGGAGAGGCACAGCTCCATGGGCAGTTTGGGATACATCGGCAAGGCAGCAGTCGTACTTCTAGTAAGATGCTCAACTGAGATGTGTGTGCCAGCAGCACAGGGCGGGGGCCAGCAAGGGGTAACTTCCGCCAAGCTTCTTGTGACGGATCCTCTGCAGAAGGTTCCTGGGTTCGACCTTCCATCTTGGTCAGCTCTGAACCAAATCTGAACCAACCGTGGCACATGTGGACACATGATGCACAAATGGAAAACTAGGGGCTAGTTCCAGCAGGAGAAAGCCCCAGTCCCAGTGAGCGCTGCAGCCCAGAGTCACAGTGAAGTGAAGGACTCAGGAAGAGGCTAGGCCAAGCAGCTGAAAGCGGTGGGTGCTGGGAGGAGGTGGGGCACAGGAATGGGGGAGAACAAAGATCAGAGATTAGATACAGCACAGGACAGACAGGAGTGAAAGTAACGTAAGGGACTTACCGGAATGCAGGGCCGAGTACTGAGCAGAGGCCGGGTCTCAACTGGAAGGGAGCAGGGACTTTAAATCCCCAGGCTCTTTAAATTGCCTTCCTTTTTTTAAAGATGGGTACTAGATTTTCCTTTTTCCAATCGTCCAGGACCTCCCACATTCGCCACAAGTTTTCAAAGATAATAGCCAGTGGCTCTGTGATCACCTCCACCAAATTCCTCAGCACTCTCAGATGCATTAGCTCTGGACCCATGAACTTGTGCATGTCCAGCTTTTCTAAACAATCCTTAACCTGTTCTTTCACCACTGAGGGCTCCTAACCTCCTCCCCATACTATGCTGCCCAGTGCAGCAGTCTGGGAGCTGACCTTGTCTGTGAAGACCGATGCAAAAAAAGCATTGAGCACTTCAGCTTTTTCCACATCATGTGTCACTAGGTTGCCTCCCCCATTTAATAAGGGTCCCACACTTTCCCTGACCACCTTCTTTTTGCTAACATGCCTACATAGAAATTGACTTTGAACCTAATCAAAATAAGTTCCTTTTGAAATACAAATCATGAAAAAAATCGATACTGGGTCAGTTTTCTCCTCTATACTGTTTCTCACACACATTCTCCCACCCCAACCTTTGGAGTGAGGTTTTACATCAGGAAATTTTAGGCCAAAGGGGGTAAGTTACATCAAAGAAGCTTTTCAGGATTAGTCCCCATTTCCTATATTACTAACAAAAAGAAAAATATAATGCAGTTGATCACATAATTAAGTCTCTTCTTCATTAAAGAGTAACTGTGTGTTTAATTTCATTCTCATTGGTAACAATAAATACTCAACGCTTAAAGAATCTTCTCATATGTGTTAGTTTTCTTTTAATCCCCCTTTCCATCTGTGAACCCTTGAGTACAGCTGTGGTTAGGGATTAGATCCAGGCCTGGATCAGAATCTCTGTAAGATAACAGAGATGAGGTTTCTATTAAAAAATAGCTATTTTTTTGCAGCCATCTCACATTCAACACTGATTTCATCCTACAAACAGTTATATCACCCACAAATGGTGAATTCAGCAAAAACGCCACTTCTGTTTCCTCCACATGTACATCATTATGGACAGCGTCATGGGGTTGATACATCCTGTGGCAGGGTGTGTGGCCATATAAGGAAGAAGGCAGGGGTTTGCGGGGGGAAGAAATCTGTCCCCTGGGTCAAGACAGCTTGTCTTCAGGTGGTGACTCCATCCAGTGGTGGGTTCAGTGCAGGGTAGAGGGACCTGGGACCACCCTACTCCACCAGGTCCTGACGCAGGGCCTTGAGGAACCAATACTGCTGTGTCCAGGCTTGATCGCTCACTGCAACAGTCCCGTTCCCTGAGTAATTTCCAACCTTTACTTCCAGCGTCGGTAATCTCTCCACATCCATCATCTCTTCTTGGCCGTCCTTGGCAGGTGTCTGCAGGGGCCTCAGCATGGCTGGCCTCTGCAGCCTGGGGGTCTAGCAGCTTCCTGGCAGGAGCCCACAACATAGGTTCTCTCTCATTCTCAGTCTGCCCAGGCTGAGCTGAGCTGAGCTGCTCCCTTTTATACTCTGTCTCCAGTTGGAGCATGCCCAGAGAGGGTGAGAGGGTGTGGCCTCTTCAGCCCACACGGTGCAGTTAACCCTAGCAGTGCCAGTTCAGGGTTGATACACCTCATCACAGATAGCATTTCTCAAATTTGGGGATTAGCTAGGAGATCTCTTCAGGAGTAACCTCCTGTAGGGACCGGGTCATAAATGCTTTGGGAACCAAATACCTGGGCATTTTGCCTAGTTCCAAGTCACTTGCTGTGGAATTCTATCCCTGGATCATCTGAGACAATATTGACTTAAACAATTTAACTACCCTTTGACCATGTGCACTTACTTCTGTCAGTTGCACAATTTGGGGTCTGCTGCTGTTGACCTTTTCAGAGTGAAGATTTAAACACACGACTGTTTCTTTGATATGTCCAGCAGCTTGGAGTATTCTCTCCTGTTGACTGAACTGTATTTGAATTTTCTCCATGTCACCATGCAGGGATAGGGGGGGAAAACAAACCTGAACTAAAGACTGATGGTCATTTGTCTGAAATGTCCCAATAAATCTGAGCTACATTCTGCCAAACAAAACTAAGACGCAGTTATATGACCAAGGAGCCTTCATGAAAGATAGAAAACCCATATTACAGAGAGGTAGAAGACACTTTCATTTTCATTTAAAGGGAAATTCCAGAGTAGGTTACATCTGATAACTCAGAATCAGGATGAGAGATTCTCCCATAAAACCTGCTTCACCCAGTGCTGTCTCATTAGTGTTATTTACAAAAGTTTTAGCATCTTCATAAAGAGGGGGAAAAACAGCTGACCTTCCCAGAAGTGGCTTTGCCAACTGAGGGAAAAGGGGATTTGAACAGTGCTTGGGTTCCATTTGAAATCCCCTTCCAGGTCTGTGACACTTTCATCTCCTGCCAGACTGACTCTGATTTTGGATCAAAGACATCCAAGCACCATTCCTAAGCATGGATAGCTAAGAATACTACCTCACCAGACACTTTGGGAAGTGAAGGAATATGAAGAGGTGAACTGTGCATGGCTCAGACACAAGGTAACAGTTCTGGGGTGATGGGGAAGGATGTAATCTCTGAGTCAGCCCACCTCCTTCCAGTGTCAGAGAACCTGAAATGACACATTTCCCTGATGCTGCTCTCACTCTTTGTTATATTTAAATATATTTTAATTGAGAAAAATGGTCAACAAAATAACTGCTGTTCTGCACAATCCAGGATAATGTGAGAACAACTGGAAATGAGACAATCTGTCCTCAATGAGGAACTTGACGACTCGAACAATAACTTTGCACTGGGAGGAGGAGTATAAATGTCAATCTCCAGGTTTGTTTAGACAAGGAAATGTGATGGTGGTTAGGTCAGATCAGGAGGAAATGTGCTAGATAACTTCACCTAGTTTCCATGGCCCATGTCTTTAGTGCAAGAATAGTTGTCTTTTTACATCAGGAAAGTGAACTCAAGCTAGCTAACTCCATGGCAACCACAGTGATGAGGCCCAGGTAGATTTTACCTCTGTGTAGCTGGTTGAAGACACCCCCTATCTCCCCCACCTGGGGTGATGGACATTCCTGGTAGAAAGGACACACACTCCCATGACTTGCAGGACAATGGAGTTGATAGAAAGGACCACAGGATCCACCCCAAAGACGGGCGAGCTTCAAAAGTGGGCAACTCATGTGTGGGAGCTGAGGGACTACAGTGTGCAAAAGATGCAGACAGTCTTAACGCTCACTACCTGGGAACTGTCAAAAGAATTAAAGAAAAACGTCTTCTGACAGCTCTAGAGAAGGTTTTTATGAAGTTTATCTCCTTTACGAATTCTCTGATAATAGAGAAGGCCTGAGCTATGAGTGAAGCTTTTCCCACACTCGCAACATTCATAGAG
The DNA here is from genome assembly GCF_016161935.1 of Mauremys reevesii. Classification (NCBI taxonomy): domain Eukaryota; kingdom Metazoa; phylum Chordata; order Testudines; family Geoemydidae; genus Mauremys; species Mauremys reevesii. The sequence goes on from NC_052623.1 coordinate 218,898,272, forward strand.
TCTCTCTCCTTTGTGGATCCTCTGATGTGTAGTAAGATTTGAGCTCTGAGTGAAGCTTTCCCCACACTCGCAGCATTCGTAGGGTCACTGTCCCGTGTGTGTTGTCTGATGAGAGATAAGGGCATATCTCTGAGTAAAACTTTTCCCGCACTCACAGCATTCACAGGGTTTGTCTCCTTTGTGTATTCGCTGATGTCTAATAAGTACTGACATACGATTGAAGCTTTTCCCACATTCACAGCATTCGTAGGGTCTCTCTTACGTGTACATTATCTCATGTCGAATAAGGGCTGAGTGGTAATTGAAGTTTTTCCCACACTCACTGCATGTATTCTCTCTCTCTTCCCTGAGGATTTTCTCCTGGGATGTAGTTTCCTTGAGGTCCCTGTGAGTTCTCTGACAATTAATGGGTTCATCCACTCTCTCCTCTGAGTGGTTTCCCTGCTCTCTCTCTGGTCTGGGGTAACTTTCACCAGCTTTTCCCTGCTCACGGGGGCTGGACACATTCCCTTTGGATCTTCGCAGTAATGCCCCATGCGCTTCGGCTAGCTCAGCATCTTCCTGGTGAGGATTCTGCTCTTCGCTCTCCCTCACCACCCCATCACCTGCTAGAAGAGAGGAGAAATCTCAGAATTGGGCATGGAAAGACAGAGAGCAAACCCAAGTAAGTGCTGGAGAAACAGAAAATAAAAATCAGAGACTGAATTCCCCCAAACTCTTCCCCATAGGAGACAGTGGAGGGGATCAATTCTGCTCCACACCCAGGAATGGCCCTTAGGGTGGGCCGTACGGGTGCCCCACCCAAGGTGGTGCTGGGTTTGGATTCCCACCTGACCGGCTGCTGAGAGGCTCGCTGGGCTGATGAAAGCAGCACGGGGACCAGATAAGCAGCTGCGTGGGGGAGTGGGAGACCCCCAAGCTGCAGGGGGCAATTGGACGACCAGTGTCAGAGCCAGGTGACTGCTCCAGAGCAGAGGGGCCTCTCCTCCGCCCTGCTCCATGTGTGCAGCTGCTGCTGTTCCTGTTCCCCCTGACCCTCCCTCCACTCTGTTCACCCCCGGAGTCGCCCCTGTCCACTCCCGACTAGGAGCATCCTCCTGACTGCTCTGCAAGGGTGGGGGAGGTGCTGACTGATGGTGGGGTGTCCCCCTCCCCCCCACCTGAGTACCCGATTTCCACTGAGCTGGGGTGATGGGACAGGGGGAATCTCCGTGTGCTGCTGCCTCTCTGGGGCCGGAGCTGCTGGCAGCTGCTTGTGTCTGAACAAGCCTAGTTCAGGCTCCTGACCCTGAGAGCTTTCTTAAAGAGACAGCGCACTCACTCACTCAGGCACACACACACAGTCCTTCACATCCTCCCACCAACACACACACTCCTTCATATCCTCCCCCCCACAACACACACACACACACACAGTCCTCCCAACACACACCAGGGCTCCCTGCATCCAGGTCACTTCCCCACGTGGGCTGTGCTGAGGCATCAGGAGCTGCTGCTCTCCTGCCCTCCCCTTATGCAGCCTGCTGATGTCGCTCCTTGCTCCCCTCTCCCAGCCCCCCAGGACTGCGTGGGCCGGAGGAGCAGCACTCCAGTGGAGGAGCGAGCAGCAACGCCAGCTGCTTTGTGCATCCAGGTCAGGTTTAATCACAGTCTTTGTTTAATCCTGAGCTGATGGTGTCAAATTTGCAGATGAACTGAAGCTCAGCAGTTTCTCTCTGAAGTCTGGTCCTGAAGTTTTTTTGCTGCAGGATGGCCACCTTAAGATCTGCTATTGTGTGGCCAGGGAGTTTGAAGTGTTCTCCTACAGGTTTTTGTATATTGCCATTCCTAATATCTGATTTGTGTCCATTTATCCTTTTCCGTAGAGACTGTCCAGTTTGGCCAATGTACATAGCAGAGGGGCATTGCTGGCATATGATGGTGTATATTACATTGGTGGACGTGCAGGTGAATGAACCGGTGATGGTGTGGCTGATCTGGTTAGGTCCTTTGATGGTGTCGCTGGTGTAGATATGTGGGCAGAGTTGGCATCGAGGTTTGTTGCATGGATTGGTTCCTGAGCTAGAGTTACTATGGTGCGGTGTGCAGTTACTGGTGAGAATATGCTTCAGGTTGGCAGGTTGTCTGTTGGCGAGGACTGGCCTGCCACCCAAGGCCTGTAAAAGTGTGGGATCATTGTCCAGGATGGGTTGTAGATCCCTGATGATGCGTTGGAGGGTTTTTAGCTGGGGACTGCATGTGATGGCCAGTGGAGTCCTGTTGGTATCTTTCTTGGGTTTGTCTTGCAGTACACGTACACGTCTGGCTCTGTTGATCTGTTTCCTTATATCTTCGTGCGGGTACTGTAGTTTTGAGAATGCTTGGTGGACATATTGTAGGTGTTGGTCTCTGTCTGAGGGGTTAGAGCAGATGCAGTTGTACCTCAGTGCTTGGCAGTAGACAATGGATCGTGTGGTGTGCCCGGGATGGAAGCTAGAGGCATGAAGGTAGGCATAGTGGTCGGTAGGTTTTCAGTATAGGGTGGTGGTAACGTGACCATCACTTATTTGCACCATGGTGTCTAGGAAGTGGACCTCCCGTGTAGATTGGTCCAGGCTGAGGTTGATGGTGGGGTGGAAGCTGTTGAAATCGTGGTGGAATTTTTCCAGAGTCTCCTTCCCATGGGTCCAGATGATGAAGATGTCATCAATGTAGCGTAGGTAGAGAAGGGGCGTGAGTGGACGAGAGCTGAGGAAGCGTTGTTCCAGGACAGCCATAAAAATATTGGCATATTGTGGGGCCATGCGGGTGCCCCTAGCGGTGCCACTGATCTGGAGATATATATTGTCATCAAATTTGAAATAGTTGTGTGTGAGGATAAAGGCACAGAGCTCAGCAACCAGTTGTGCTGTGGCATCATCAGGGATACTGTTCCTGACAGCTTGTATTCCATCAGTGTTTGGGATGTTTGTGTAGAGAGCCTCTACATCCTTGGTGGCTAGGATGGTGTTTTCTGGAAGGTCACCAATGCATTGTAGTTTTCTCAGGAAATCAGTGGTGTCACGTAGATAGCTGGGAGTGCTGGTGGCATAGGGTCTGAGTAGAGAGTCCACATATCCAGACAGTCCTTCAGTGAGAGTTCCAATGCCCGAGATGATGGGGCGTCCAGGATTTCCGGGTTTGTGGATCTTGGGTAGTAGATAGAATAACCCTGGTCGGGGCTCTAAGGGTATGTTGATATGATCTGGTGTTAGTGTAGGGAGTGTCCTGAGTAGATGGTGCAGTTTCTTAGTGTATTCCTCAGTGGGATCTGAGGGAAGTGGCCTGTAGAATTTGGTATTGGAGAGTTGTCTGGCGGCCTCCTTTTGGTAGTCAGACCTGTTCATGATGACAACAGCACCTCCTTTATCAGCCTCTTTGTTTATAATGTCAGGATGGTTTCTGAGGCTGTGGATGGCATTGCGTTCTGCGCGACTTAGGTCGTTCAGAACGGTTCATTCACCTGCACGTCCACCAATGTAATATACGCCATCATATGCCAGCAATGCCCCTCTGCTATGTACATCGGCCAAACTGGACAGTCTCTAAGGAAAAGGATAAATGGACACAAATCAGATATTAGGAATGGCAATATACAAAAACCTGTAGGAGAACACTTCAACCTCCCTGGCCACACAATAGCAGATCTTAAGGTGGCCATCCTGCAGCAAAAAAACTTCAGGACCAGACTTCAGAGATAAACTGCTGAGCTTCAGTTCATCTGCAAATTTGACACCATCAGCTCAGGATTAAACAAAGACTGTGATTAAACCTGACCTGGATGCACAAAGCAGCTGGCGTTGCTGCTCGCTCCTCCACTGGAGTGCTGCTCCTCCGGCCCACGCAGTCCTGGGGGGCTGGGAGAGGGGAGCAAGGAGCGACATCAGCAGGCTGCATAAGGGGAGGGCAGGAGAGCAGCAGCTCCTGATGCCTCAGCACAGCCCACGTGGGGAAGTGACCTGGATGCAGGGAGCCCTGGTGTGTGTTGGGAGGACTGTGTGTGTGTGTGTGTGTTGTGGGGGGGAGGATATGAAGGAGTGTGTGTGTTGGTGGGAGGATGTGAAGGACTGTGTGTGTGTGCCTGAGTGAGTGAGTGCACTGTCTCTTTAAGAAAGCTCTCAGGGTCAGGAGCCTGAACTAGGCTTGTTCAGACACAAGCAGCTGCCAGCAGCTCCGGCCCCAGAGAGGCAGCAGCACACGGAGATCTTAAGGTGGCCATCCTGCAGCAAAAAAACTTCAGGACCAGACTTCAGAGAGAAACTGCTGAGCTTCAGTTCATCTGCAAATTTGACACCATCAGCTCAGGATTAAACAAAGACTGTGACTGGCTTGCCAACTACAAAACCAGTTTCTCCTCCCTTGGTTTTCACTCCTCAACTGCTAGAACAGGGCCTCATCCTCCCTGATTGAACTAACCTTGTTATCTCTAGCTTGCTTCTTGCTTGCATATATATACCTGCCCCTGGAAATTTCCACTACTTGCATCCGAAGAACTGGGTATTCACCCACGAAAGCTCATGCTCTAAAATGTCTGTTAGTCTATAAGGTGCCACAGGATTTTTTGCTGCTTTTACTAATCTATTAGAGTTCTTTGAAGGGGCCAACAAACATGTGGACCGGTGGATCCAGTGGACATACTGTACTTAGATTTCCAGAAAGCCTTTGACAAGGTCCCTCACCAAAGGCTCTTACATAAATTAAGCTGTCATGGGATAAAAGGGAAGGTCCTTTCATCAGGGCCGCCCAGAGGGCGGGGCAAAGGGGGCAATTTGCCCCGGGCCCCGGGCTCCGCAGGGGCCCCCAAGCAGGGCCGGCTCCAGACCCCAGCGCGCCAAGCGCATGCGTGGGGCAGCATTTTGCCAGCAGGGCAGCAGGCGGCTCCGGCGGACCTTCCGCAGTCATGCCTGCGGGAGGTTCACCGGAGCCGCGGGACCAGTGGACCTCCCGCAGGCATGACTGCGGAGGGTGTGCCAGAGCAGCGGGACCAGCGCACTCTCCGCAGGCACGTCTGCAAGAGGTCCCCCAGAGCCGCGGGACCGGTGACCGGCAGCACGCTCCCTGCGGCGTGCTGCCCTGCTTGGGGCGGCGGAATTGCTAGAGCCGCCCCTGCCCCCAAGAGAACAGCTGAGGATCCCGCCTCCGCCCCTCTCCTGGAGCCTTAGCACATCAAGCGGTATGTCTCCGGCGGGGCCCCTGAGCCCCGCCCTGCTCAGAGCCGCGTGGTGAGGGGGCGGGGCTGCGAGCTCCAGGCAGAGCTCAGCTCCCTCCGCTCGGCGTGAGCTCACAGCCCTGTCCCTCACCATGCGGCTCTGAGCGGGGCGGAGCTCAGGCCCGGCCAGAGACACGCTGCAGCTGTTCAGCGAGGTGCTGAGGCTCCGGGTGAGGAGGGAGCCGGGAGTAAGAGGCTGGGGCCGGGGGGGTTGGCTAAGGGGCAGGGCGTCCTTGGGACAGTCAGGACACAGGGAGGGGCAGACAGGGAGCAGGGGTGGGGTCCCAGGGTAGTGGTTGGGGGGTGGGGTCTCTGGGGGACGGTGAGGGGACAAGGAGCAGGATGGGTCAGGGATTCTGAGAGGGGCAGTTGGGGGCAGGAAGTCTGTGGGGGTCGGATAGGGGGCAGGGCCAGGCTGTTTGGGAGGCACAGCCTTCCCTACCCTGAAGCTCATTCAGCAGTTTGAGGCTTGCAGAAGAGCCAAGCTGTTAGCTTTTCCACTAGGGCTCCCATCCCTTTCACTTCTCAAATGCCAAGTTATAGTCTATATGTAATTTCAGTGCCATAGGGAGATTCATGTCAGGGGAGGGTAGCTTCATTTAAAATTAGCCACTAGGGGGAAGGATCACATGAGAAGAGCAATATCCTTCCCAAACCTACCAAGGGAGACTCCCCCTCCCCTGCATTCCCTGAGGCTTCAGAGGGGTTAATTCAGTGGTTCTCAAACTTTTGTCCTGGTGACCCTTTCACATAGTAAACCTCTGATGCGACCCCCCCTTTATAAATTGAAAACACTTTTTTATATATTTAACACTATTATAAATGCTGGAGGCAAAGCGGGGGTTGAGGTGGAGGCTGACAGCTCACAAACCCCAGTAATAACCTCGTGACCCCCTGAGGGGTCCTGACCTCCAGTTTGAGAACCCCTGGGTTAATTTAATTTTAGCACCCTGTGTCCATTCACATGCATGTGCTATTTTGAGCATTTCAGTTTTGACAACATAGGCTCATCCCAGATTCTGGAACAAGCTCAAATGCTCAGTTTGTGGAGTATGTACATAAGCTATAGTAAAGAAAAACCCACAGTAACCGTCTCCAGTTTGTGAGGGACCACATGGAGCCAGTCTCTAGGAAACAGATAAATGCATGGAGATTAAGTCCATTAATGGCTATTAGCCAGGATGGGTAAGGAATGGTGTCCCTAGCCTCTGTTTCTCAGAGAGTCGAGATGGATGGCAGGAGCGAGATCACTTGATCATTACCTGATAGGTTCACTCCCTCTGGGGCACTTGGCATTGGCAATTGTCAGTAGACAGGATACAGGGCAGGATGGCCTTGGTTTGACCCAGTATGGCTGTTCTTATGTTCTAACCTAAATGAACCCAAAGTTATGGAGACAGATATGAGTCAAGGAAGCCAGCAGAGTATCAGAAACCTGGAAAAATCTCTGCCTGGATGGGCTCAGGTGTTCGGTTACAAGCTGAGGTGGTTCAAAAGTTTTGGATTTTTTTTTAAACAGAATTTTTTTATTGTTTCTTTAAACAATCAAATACAGCAAGCAGCAAATATTTGGCCACACACTTCTGAAACCTCAAACCATATTCAGGTTTTGGCAGACTAATTTCAGCTTTTCAATTAAAAAAACCACAACAAATTTTGAAGGAAAGCAGACATTGTCCGTGATTTTTTTCTGCTTTTTAAAAAGCCCTAGTTTTCGATCCAGAAAAAGTTTTGATGGAAAATATTTGTCTAACCCTTTTAATGAGCTTTATGCCTTTTAGCAGTAGCTGATGCTGAGAACCAGTGAAACCTTGTAAAGAAGTTTTCTCAAAACTGGGTTTGTGCCGAAATGCGGAAGGTTTATTTTTCCCGGGGGCGCCTGTGGAGGGGAGCAAGTGGGGCAATTTGCCATGGGCCCCACAAGGGCCCCCAGGAGAATATAGTATTGCAATTTTTTTATAGACGGGGCCCCCAAAATTTCTTTGCCCCAGCCCCCCTGAATTCTCTAGACGGCCCTGCCTTTCATGGACAGAGAACTGGTTAAAAGACAGGGAACAAAGGGTAGGAATTAATGGTAAATTCTCAGAATGGAGAGGGGTAACTAGTGGTGTTCCCCAAGGGTCAGTCCTAGGACCAATCCTATTCAAATTTATTCATAAATGATCTGGAGAAAGGGGTAAACAGTGAGGTGGCAAAGTTTGCAGATGATACTAAACTGCTCAAGATAGTTAAGACCAAAGCAGATTGTGAAGAACTTCAAAAAGATCTCACAAAACTAAGTGATTGGGCAAAAAAAGGGCAAATGAAATTTAATGTGGATAAATGTAAAGTAATGCACATTGGAAAAAATAACCCTAACTATACATACAATATGATGGGGGCTAATTTAGCTACAACGAGTCAGGAAAAGATCTTGGAGTCATCGTGGATAGTTCTCTGAAAATGTCCATGCAGTGTGCAGAGGCGGTCAAAAAAGCAAACAGGACGTTAGGAATCATTAAAAAGAGGATAGAGAATAAGACTGAGCATGTATTATTGCCCTTATATAAATCCATGGTACGCCCACATCTCGAATACTGTGTACAGATGTGGTCTCCTCACCTCAAAAAAGATATTCCAGCACTAGAATAGGTTCAGAAAAGGGCAACTAAAATGATTAGGGGTTTGGAGAGGGTCCCATAGGAGGAAAGATTAAAGAGGCTAGGACTCTACAGCTTGGAAAAGAGGAGACTAAGGGGGGATATGATAGAGGTATATAAAATCATGAGTGATGTTGAGAAAGTGGATAAGGAAAAGTTATTTATTTATTCCCATAATACAAGAACTAGGGGTCACCAAATGAAATTAATAGGCAGCAGGTTTAAAACAAATAAAAGGAAGTTCTTCTTCACGCAGCACACAGTCAACTTGTGGAACTCCTTACCTGAGGAGGTTGTGAAGGCTAAGACTATAACAGTGTTTAAAAGGGAAATGGATAAATTCATGGTGGTTAAGTCCATAAATGGCTATTAGCCAGGATGGGTAAGAATGGTGTCCCTAGCCTCTGTTCATCAGAGGATGGAGATGGATGGCAGGAGAGAGATCACTTGATCCCTCTGGGGCACCTGGCATTGGCTACTGTCGGTAGACAGATACTGGGCTAGATGGACCTTTGGTCTGACTCAGTACGGCCGTTCTTATGTTCTTATGGGTGCAGGAGGATGCAAGTGTTAGAGGCAAAGGGGGCATAGTGCAGGGGTTAGCGGTTCAGGAAGGTGCAGGTGTTGAGGTGTGAGGGGGCAGAGGTTGGTGTGAAAGGGGTATGCACCATGCAGGGGCCAGGGTGCAGGAGGAGGTGCAGGGGGTATGAGTGAAGGGGGCACAGTGCAGGGATTGGGAGCTCAGGAGGGGGGAGGTGTTGAGGTGCAGGGGTTGGGGTGAAGGGGGTATGCACCATGCAGGGGTTCAGGGTGCAGGAGGGAGGTGCAGGGGGTACGAGTGAAGAGGGCACAGTGCAAGGATTGGGGCACAGGAGGAGGCAGGTGTTGGGAAGGGCAGAAGAGGAGGGGCAGGAGGGAGCAGAAGTTAGGAGTGAAGGGTTGCAGGAGGGGGAGCAGGTATTTGGAGCGAATGAGGCACAGTGCAGGGGCTGGGGGGAAGGGAGGGTGAGGAGCGTGGGGAGCCCATTGGGGACAGAGGGAATGGGGGGAGGTGCCATGCCCAAGGTGGCATTTTCCCAAGGCCAGCCCTGCCCACATCCCATCCAAACACTCAGTAGGGAGGGAGCTCCTACCAAAGTGTCAGTCAAAATCTGTAGGAAGCCAGGAGTGAGATCTGCTGGGAACTATCCTGAGCTCACAAAGTCTTTGTGGGAAATCCCAGGTGGTTCTCTCAGGCGCTTGCAGTTTCTAGGTTGATTTGATGTTTCCTCACCTGTGTAGGAACATCTCAGGATCTCACTTTCCTCTGAACCAGGGAGATCCAGGACCCACAGCTCTTCCCCTCCTTCCAGCTGGGAGATCACAGAGGGTTTGGAAACTAGAAACCCTGCTCAAGGGAAAGAAAACAAGGGAGCTCAGGGGAATTCATAGGTCATAAAATAAAACATTCTATTAGTTTAAACCCAGTCCATTTAAAACCAATAAAATTGCAGGGTGCAGAACACTCTGTTTATGAAGGATTTAACTATCCCCATCTTTGCTGGGAACACACATAGCCAGACACTCATTATCAAAGAGGCTCCTAAAACACAGAGAATGCAACTGAATGTCCCAGAAAGTGAAGACTCCAGACAGAGGGCAAGTCTCCCTGGCACTGCTTCTTGCTGACAGAGAGGTCCAGAGACAATGAAAGTCCTGGGGCAGCTGGGAACAGTAAGCATGGGCTGGTGGGATTCAGTGCAATAAGGAACAGGAAGGGCAGGGGTATCACTGAAGGCAGTGGCAGATTAACAAATTTGCCGCCTCTAGGCCCTCAAAAAATTACAACACCCCCTGCCCCCAAGCTCACCTCTGCTCCCCCATGGCAAGCCTGGGAAGGAGGGGGGAAAAAGGGGAGTTGTGGCACGCTCGGAGGATGGCGGAGGTGGAGTGGAGGTGAGCTGGGGTGAGGAGTAGTTCCCGCCCCCCCCGGGTTACTCCCCGCACCTGCAGCTCACCTCTGCTCTGCCTCCTCCGAGCGCACCGCTACTCGCTTCTCCCTTCCTCCCAGCGCTTTCGCACGGCAAACCTGGGAGGGAGGTGGAAGGAGGGAAGTGCGGTGTGCCTGGGAGAGGAGGCAGGCTGAGGATTTGGGGAAGGGGAGGAGTTGGGGAGGGGGCGTGAGCAAATTTGCCGCCCCTGCAAATTTGTTGGCCTAGGCGATAATACGCCGCTGACTGAATGCAGGATCCCAGCAGCATTAGATGTCAGGAAAGCACATCCTGCGGCATTCGGGAATCTAGGGAGTCAGGTGTAAAGGGAGGGAGTATAAAAAACACTGTGTGTGGAGAAAGCTGGCAAATTAGATGGTGTAGTTCAGGAGCCACAGACTAATTCTTCTGCCAAAGGAGAATGTGAAGAATAAGAATCAGGCCGTGTGACTTCAAGGGGGACAAATTCAAAGATCCAAAGAACATGCAGGGAAGAGACGGCAGCTCTTGGAGGTGGGGATGGAAAAGGAAGAGTGTCCATGGTTCATGGAGCCAATTAGTTCATTTTATCATTCACTGATCATAGTTATGGTCATCCCGTATGTTATTTCAAATGTAATCAATGTGTATTAAATACATTTAAGTTGTAGGTATAGATAGAAGTAAGACAGGTGGAGCCCTGCATGGATACAAAATTTATATCCACATCCAAGCTGCGATCTGCAAAAATGGTCCATGGATATCTGCAGATTTGCAGGGCTCTAGGTACAAAATTTATACCCGCAGCTGATCCGCAAACATGATCCACATTCTCCACCGGAGATGTGATCAAAGCGAAGGGCTAAGGCAATGAATCATAAAATCTTCAAATATAAGGCTGGAAGGGACCTCAAGAGGTCATCTACTCCATTCCCATAGCCGTGCGGCAGGATCAGTATAAATATGCCAGAAGTTTGTCTGACCTGTTCTTAAAACCCTCCCGGGACAAGGATTCCACAACCTCTCTTTGTAATCCATTCCAGCACTTCCCTATCCTTATCGCTGGAAAGTTTTTTGTATTACTCACCCTCAACCTCCCTTGCAGCAGATGAAGCCAATTACTTCTCCTACCTTCAGTGAACGTGACGAACAATTAATCACCATCCTCTTATAACAACCCTTGACATATCTGAAGACTGTTCTCAGGTCCCCCCTCACTCTTTTCTCAAAACTAAACATGCCCAGTTCTTTCAACCTTCCCTCCTAGGTCATGTTCGGGGACCAGGAGGTAGCTTTTTCCTTCCGAATGGAGATGTGCAAGGTGAGGTCAGAGAAAAGGATGTTGGCGTAACTGAGACAGGAGAGGATGACAAGAGCTCTAGCTGCACGGATGGATAGGAAAGGCCAGATGTTAGGGAAGTTACGCAAAAAGAAAATGCAAGGTGTAGGCACAGCCTGGATAGGAGGCCCCAGAGGGAGCTCCGTGACAAAGGTATTGCCCGGTTATGGGCCTGAGTGACAGGCAGGACAATGGTGCTGTCTGCGGTGGTAGAAAAAGAAGGTGGGGGAAGGTTTGGGGGAAATATTAAGAGCTTTGCTTCAGCTGTTGATCTTTAGCTGATGGCTGGATATCAGCGAAGAGATGAAAGAGAGGCTGAGATTTCAGTTGGGATAGAAGGAGACAGGTAAGGAGCAGAGAGGTAGAACTGTGAGTTAGGAGCACAGAGATGATAGTTGAATGTGTGTGTGCAGATGAGATTACCCAGAAATAAGGTGCAGAGGAAGAAAAGAAGGGGACCAAGGACAGAGTCCCGTGGAACCCAAACAGAAGGCTGGAATGGGGGTGAGCCGGATCATTATAAGGACACTCTAGTGCAGCGACTGGAGAAGGAGGAGAATGTGACTCATCATGGACCTCTTGATGCCACCTGGCAGAGGGCACAGGGTGCCTAATGTTTTACTGGGATCCCACAGACCAGGTACACACGTATTAGTTCACCTAAAGGTGGCAAGTCAGGTGTCTGTCTAGGAACTAGTTAGGTAGGTCTTAGGTGGCTCTTAAAAGCTTTGCCAGTCCAGCTCTGTTGTTTAAGGCTGTGAAAAAGCGCACACACACATGCGCACACACGCACACCATCCAACATAGCTCTGCTGGCAAAAGCTCAATTACAGACACAGCTATAGTGGCAAAAACGTCCATTTTGTAAAACAGGAAACTAAATGCTCATAAGCTACATTAATGCAGAGTTACGGTTGTCCAGTACTGTCTCCTCCTTGCACCGTATAGATCAGGGGCGGGCAAACTTTTTGGCCTGAGGGCCACATCGGGTTTTGGAAATTGTATGGAGGGCCGGTTAGGGGAGGCTGTGCCTCCCCAAACAGCCAGCCATGGCGTGGCCCGGCCCCTGACCCCTGCTTCTTGCCCCCTGACAGACTCCCCAGGACTCCTGCCCCGTCCAACCTCCCCTGTTTCCTGATGGCCCCCCATGACCCCTGCCCCATGCACACACACCCCTGTCCCCTGAACGCCCCTGGAACACCCACTCCTGACTGCCCCCCACCACCGCATCCAACCCTTCCTTTCATTCCTGAATGCCCACCCTTGGGACCCCATCCAACCACCCCTTCTCCTTGACCGGTCCCAGAACCCCTGCCCCTGACTGCCCCCCACTGACTCATCCAACCCCCTCCTCCTTCTTGACTGCCCTCCAGGACCCCTGCCCCATCCAACCACCCCTCCTTCCTGACTGCCCCCGGGACCCCTGCACAATTTAAGAACATAAGAACATAAGAAAGGCCTTACTGGGTCAGACCAAAGGTCCATCTAGCCCAGTATCTGTCTACCGACAGTGGCCAATGCCAGGTGCCCCTGAGGGAGTGAACCTATCAGGCAATGATCAAGTGATCTCTCTCCTGCCATCCATCTCCATCCTCTGACGAACAGAGGCTAGGGACACCATTCTTACCCATCCTGGCTAATAGCCATTTATGGACTTAGCCACCATGAATGTATCCAGTCCCCTTTTAAACATTGTTATAGTCCTAGCCTTCACAACCTCCTCAGGTAAGGAGTTCCACAAGTTGACTGTGCGCTGCGTGAAGAAGAACTTCCTTTTATTTGTTTTAAACCTGCTGCCTATTAATTTCATTTGGTGACCCCTAGTTCTTGTATTATGGGAATAAGTAAATAACTTTTCTTTATCCACTTTCTCAACATCACTCATGATTTTATATACCTCTATCATGTCCCCCCTTAGTCTTCTCTTTTCCAAACTGAAGAGTCCTAGCCTCTTTAATCTTTCCTCATATGGGACCCTCTCTAAACCCCTAATCATTTTAGTTGCTCTTTTCTGAACCTTTTCTAGTGCTAGAATATCTTTTTTGAGGTGAGGAGACCACATCTGTACACAGTATTCGAGATGTGGGCGTACCATGGATTTACATAAGGGCAATAATATATTCTCAGTCTTATTCTCTATCCCCTTTTTAATGATTCCTAACATCCTGTTTGCTTTTTTGACCGCCTCTGCACACTGCGTGGACATCTTTAGAGAACTATCCACCATAACTCCAAGATCTTTTTCCTGACTCGTTGTAGCTAAATTAGCCCCCATCATGTTGTATGTATAGTTGGGGTTATTTTTTCCAATGTGCATTACTTTACATTTATCCACATTAAATTTCATTTGCCATTTTGTTGCCCAATCACTTAGTTTTGTGAGATCTTTTTGAAGTTCTTCACAATCTGCTTTGGTCTTAACTATCTTGAGTAGTTTAGTGTCATCTGCAAACTTTGCCACCTCACTGTTTACCCCTTTCTCCAGATCATTTATGAATAAATTGAATAGGATTGGTCCCAGGACTGACCCTTGGGAACACCACTAGTTACCCCTCTCCATTCTGAGAATTTACCATTAATTCCTACCCTTTGTTCCCTGTCCTTTAACCAGTTCTCAATCCATGAAAGGACCTTTCCTTTTATCCCATGACAGCTTAATTTACGTAAGAGCCTTTGGTGAGGGACTGTAACAGGGTCGGTACTCACCCCTGCCGCGCCTCCTGCTGGTCGGTCCCGGAATGTCCCTCGGTCCGGCCCTGGAGCGCCCCCGGCAGGCTGGTGACCCGCCTGTTCTCTGGCCCCGGCGTCCCTCCCTGGACCCGGTGCCCGCTATCTAGAATTGGGTCTCCCCCTCCCAGGGGAACCCCACGCTACTATCCCCGCCTTGCCTCAGTAGTGGCTACTGACAGTCATGGTCTAGCCCCACACCCTGGGGCAGACTGCAGTATCAGCCCACTCATCACAGGCAATAGGGGTTTGGGCCTGCTGCTTCGTCCTACCCCTGGGCTGCCCTCTGCAACCCCCAATACCTATGGCCCACTGCTAGGCCGCAGCCTGGGGCTTTCCTGGCTAGAGCTTCCCTAGCTCCTCAGCCTGTCCCCCAGCCCTGCTTCCCTCAGGTATCTGGCCTCAGTCTCTAAGCAGCCAGGCCCATCTCTCTCTGATGCAGAGAGAGACTCTGTCTGGGCTCTGGCTTCCCTGCCTCTTATAAGCCCTGTTCCTCAGTTTGGGGCGTGGCCCCCAGCTGCAGCCACTTTCCCCATCAGTGCAGCCTCCAGCCACAGCTCTCAAGCCCTGCCAGGCTGCTTTCTAACCCCTCAGAGCCGGAGCAGGGTCCCCCTGCTACACACCCTCCCCCTCAAGAACCGCTCCACCGGGGGAGGCAGGGTGCTCTACCGGCCCAGGCTTCTCCTTAGCTGGACCCGCAGGGAGTCTCTTTCTCTCCGCAGGCCCTCTATTTCTCGGAGAAGCCTGTCCACTTCCCTCAGGTTCTGGGTCCTCACCGTAGACCTCCCCGGTCCCCTGTGGGTTTCCCCGCGCGTTTGGGTCCCCATGTCGGCCCTCCCGGCCGTCGTCTGGGTCCCCCACTCACGGCGAGGCTTTACCGGCCCGTCCCCCCTTTTCCCCAGGGGCCCTTGCCCCTTGATAGGGGACGGAGTATGGGAGAGGAAGCATGCTCGCTGCCTCACCCCTGCCTCAGCCCCTGTGTTGTGGGCTTTGGCCCGGGCTTTGGGAGCCTTATGAGGGCACAGTCTCTTTATGTGTCCCTGCTCCCCACACGCCCAACAAGTTCGGAGGCCCCCTGTTAACTTCACAGGGGGCACTCGAGTCTGGTAGGGACACTCCCTTTTCAAGTGTCCCCGTCGCCCACAGGCGAAACAGTCTTTAGGCCCTGGCACTGGCCTCCAGCCCAAGGTGCCTGGCCCCTGTTGAGGTCCATGTGCCCTGGGCCGTTCCGTCCCCCTTTTGGGCGCAGCCAGCCCCTGAGTGCCCGGTCCCGGACTCGGGGCCTGGGCGGCTGGTCCTATAGGGGCCTCAGCCTCCAGAAAGTCCTCCATAAGACTAACGGCCCTTTTCAGTGTCTTTGGGCGGTGCCGCAATACCCACGCCCTCCCAGGAGTCGGGAGGATGTGGACGAACTGTTCGAGGACTAGCTGGTCGATGATGTCCGCCGAGGTTCTATGTTCGGGCTGTAGCCATCGGCCCGCGGTATCCCTCAACTCCTGGGCCACCGCCCGGGGCCGGGCGCCCGGAGGATAAACCTTGCCCCGAAAGCGTCGCCGAAAGGCCTCTGGGGTGACCTCGCAGCGATCGAAGATGGCGGCCTTCACCCGAGCGTAAACCCGGGCCTCCTCGTCGGGGAGGTCCCGGTAGGCCCTCTGAGCAGGCCCTGCCAAATAGGGGGCAAGGATGGTTGCCCACTGGTCCGGTGCCCACCCGGCTACCGCCGCCACCCGTTCAAAGGTCACCAGGTACGCCTCCGGGTCATCGTCGGGCCCCATCTTGGCCAGGCGTACTGGTGGCGCAGGGGGGGTAGGAAAACCGGTTCCCCCCATTGAAGCGTCCCCGGGGCTCGGCCACAGGGCGGCCAGCTGTCGGAAGCATTCCGCCTGTTGGTCCTGGTACTGGGCCTCCACGGTCTGCAGCCACTGCTGCTGGAGGGCCCCCAGCTGCTCTATGAGCCGCTCCTGCTGCTGCCGCTGGCTCTCGGCCAGGAGTTTAATAAGAGTCTCTGTCTCCATTTTTTTTTCCCCAAGGCCGTCGTCCTCTGGGCGACTGTCCCACAGTTCTTGCCCAGGCCCTTTGTATCAGGGGCGGTTCGAACGGTCCCTGGTCAGGTGCCACTGTAACAGGGTCGGTACTCACCCCTGCCGCGCCTCCTGCTGGTCGGTCCCGGAATGTCCCTCGGTCCGGCCCTGGAGCGCCCCCGGCAGGCTGGTGACCCGCCTGTTCTCTGGCCCCGGCGTCCCTCCCTGGACCCGGTGCCCGCTATCTAGAATTGGGTCTCCCCCTCCCAGGGGAACCCCACGCTACTATCCCCGCCTTGCCTCAGTAGTGGCTACTGACAGTCATGGTCTAGCCCCACACCCTGGGGCAGACTGCAGTATCAGCCCACTCATCACAGGCAATAGGGGTTTGGGCCTGCTGTTTCGTCCTACCCCTGGGCTGCCCTCTGCAACCCCCAATACCTATGGCCCACTGCTAGGCCGCAGCCTGGGGCTTTCCTGGCTAGAGCTTCCCTAGCTCCTCAGCCTGTCCCCCAGCCCTGCTTCCCTCAGGTATCTGGCCTCAGTCTCTAAGCAGCCAGGCCCATCTCTCTCTGATGCAGAGAGAGACTCTGTCTGGGCTCTGGCTTCCCTGCCTCTTATAAGCCCTGTTCCTCAGTTTGGGGCGTGGCCCCCAGCTGCAGCCACTTTCCCCATCAGTGCAGCCTCCAGCCACAGCTCTCAAGCCCTGCCAGGCTGCTTTCTAACCCCTCAGAGCCGGAGCAGGGTCCCCCTGCTACAGGGACCTTGTCAAAGGCTTTCTGGAAATCTAAGTACACTATGTCCACCGGATCCCCCTTGTCCACATGTTTGTTGACTCCTTCAAAGAACTCTAATAGATTAGTAAGACACGATTTCCCTTTACAGAAACCATGTTGACTATTGCTCAAGAGTTTATGTTTTTCTATGTGTCTGACAATTTTATTCTTTACTATTGTTTCAACTAATTTGCCCGGTACCGACGTTAGACTTACCGGTCTGTAATTGCCGGGATCACCCCTAGAGCCCTTTTTAAATATTGGCGTTACATTAGCTAACTTCCAGTCATTGGGTACCGAAGCCGATTTAAAGGACAGGTTACAAACCTTAGTTAATAGTTCCGCAACTTCACATTTGAGTTCTTTCAGAACTCTTGGGTGAATGCCATCTGGTCCCGGTGACTTGTTAATGTTGAGTTTATCAATTAATTCCAAAACCTCCTCTAGTGATACTTCAATCTGTGACAGTTCCTCAGATTTGTCACCTACAAAAGCCAGCTCAGGTTTGGGAATCTCCCTAACATCCTCAGCCGTGAAGACTGAAGCAAAGAATCCATTTAGTTTCTCCGCAATGACTTTATCATCTTTAAGCGCTCCTTTTGTATTTTCATCGTCAAGGGGCCCCACTGGTTGTTTAGCAGGCTTCCTGCTTCTGATGTACTTAAAAAACATTTTGTTATTACCTTTGGAGTTTTTGGCTAGCCGTTCTTCAAACTCCTCTTTGGCTTTTCTTATTACACTCTTGCACTTAAGTTGGCAGTATTTGTGCTCCTTTCCATTTGCCTCACTAGGATTTGACTTCCACTTTTTAAAGGAAGTCTTTTTATCTCTCACTGCTTCTTTTACATGGTTGTTAAGCCACGGTGGCTCTTTTTTAGTTCTTTTACTGTTTTTCTTAATTTGGGGTATACATTGAAGTTGGGCCTCTATTATGGTGTCTTTAAAAAGGGCCCACGCAACTTGCAGGGATTTCACTTTAGTCACTGTACCTTGTAACTTTTGTCTAACTAACCCCCTCATTTTTATATAGTTCCCCCTTTTGAAATTAAAGGCCACAGTGTTGGGCAGTTGAGATGTTCTTCCCACCACAGGGATGTTGAATGCTATTGTATTATGGTCACTATTTCCAAGCGGTCCTGCTATAGTTACCTCTTGGACCAGCTCCTGCGCTCCACTCAGGATTAAATCTAGAGTCGCCTCTCCCCTTGTGGGTTCCCGTACCAGCTGCTCCATGAAGCAGTCATGTAAAGTATCGAGAAATTTTATCTCTGCATTTCGTCCTGAAGTGAAATGTTCCCAGTCAATATGGGGATAATTGAAATCCCCCACTATTATTGGGTTCTTAATTTTGATAGCCTCTCTAATTTCCCTTAGCATTTCATCATCACTATTACTGTCCTGGTCAGGTGGTCGATAATAGATCCCTACTGTTATATTTTTACTAGAGCATGAAATTTCTATCCATAGAGACTCTATGGAACCTGTGGATTTGCTTAAGATTTTTACTTCATTTGAATCTACACTTTCTTTAACATATAGTGCCACTCCTCCCCCTGCACGGCCTGTCCTATCCTTCCGATATATTTTGTACCCCGGAATGATGGTGTCCCATTGATTGCTCTCAGTCCACCAGGTTTCTGTGATGCCTATTATATCTATATCCTCCTTTATCACAAGGCACTCTAGTTCACCCATCTTATTATTTAGACTTCTGGCATTTGTGTACAAGCACTTTAAAAACTTGTCCCTGTTTTTTAGCCTGCCTTTTTCTGATGTGCCAGATTCTTTTTTATGTGACTGTTTATCATCTGATCCGGCCCTTACATTATACTTCTCATTTCTCTGATCCTGACTATCTCCTGGAGATTCTCTATCATCAGACTCTCCCCTAAGGCCTTATCTACACTACAAGACTATTTCGAATCTACTTAAGTCGAATTTGTGGATTCGACCTTATGAAGTCGAATTTGTGTATCCACACTAAATACACTAATTCGAACTTCTGAGTCCACATTAACGGGGCCGGCGTCGACTTTTGAAGCGGTGCACTGTGGGAAGCTATCCCACAGTTCCCGCAGTCCCCGCTGCCCATTGGAATGCTGGGTAGAGCTCGCAATGCCTGCTGGGGGAAAAAATGTGTCGAGGGCGGTTTTGGGATACTGTCGTCATTGAACCGTCAATCACGCCCTCCCTCCCTGAAAGCGCCGGCGGGAAATCTGATCGCGTCCTTCTCTGGTCGGTTACAGCGCGGACGCCACAGCACTGCGAGCATGGAGCCCGCTGCGATCATCGCTGCACTTATGGCCGTTGTCAACTCCCCACACCTTATCGTCCACCTCTTCCACAGTCAGATGCTGAGAAATCGGGCGAGGAGGCTCCGGCAGCATGGTGAGGAGAGTGGCGCAGACCTCTCAGAAAGCAGGGTACGCCGCGCCGTGGAGATCATGGTGGCAATGGGTCAAGTTCATGATGTGGAACGGCAATTCTGGGCCCGGGAAACAAGCACGGACTGGTGGTACCGCATAGTGCTGCAGGTCTGGGATGAAACAGAGTGGCTGCATAACTTCAGGATGCGTAAGGGCACTTTCCTTGAACTGTGTGACTTGCTGTCCCCTGCCCTGAAGCGCCAGGACACACGGATGCGAGCAGCCCTGAGTGTGCAGAAGCGAGTGGCCATAGCCCTCTGGAAACTTGCCACGCCAGACAGCTACCGGTCAGTAGCGAACCACTTTGGCGTGGGCAAATCTACCGTGGGGGTTGCTGTGATTCAAGTAGCCCACGCAATCGTTGAGCAACTGCTCTCAAAGGTAGTGACTCTCGGAAACGTCCAGGTCGTCATAGATGGCTTCGCCGCGATGGGATTCCCAAACTGCGGTGGGGCTATAGATGGGACTCACATCCCTATCCTGGCACCAGCCCACCAGGCCAGCGAGTACATTAACCGAAAGGGCTACTTTTCAATGGTGCTGCAAGCACTGGTGGACCATAGGGGACGTTTTACCAACATCTTTGTCGGGTGGGCAGGCAAGGTTCATGACGCGCGTGTGTTCAGGAACTCTGGTCTCTTCAAACGCCTCCAGGCAGGTACTTTCTTCCCGGACCACAAAATAACGGTTGGGGATGTGCAGATGCCTACAGTGATCCTCGGGGACCCGGCCTACCCGCTAATGCCCTGGCTCATGAAGCCCTATACAGGCGCCTTGGACAGTGAGAAGGAACTCTTCAACTACCGGCTGAGCAAGTGCAGAATGGTCGTGGAGTGTGCTTTCGGACGTCTCAAGGGGAGATGGCGGAGCTTACTCACTCGCTCGGACATCAGCGAAAAGAATATCCCCGTAGTTATTGCTGCTTGCTGTGTGCTCCACAATCTGTGTGAGAGCAAGGGCGAGACCTTTTTGGCCGGATGGGAGGTTGAGGCAAATCGCCTGGCTGCTGTTTACGATCAGCCAGACACCCGTGCCGAGAGAATATCCCAGCGGGAAGCGCTGTGCATCCGGGAGGCTTTGAAAGCTAGTTTCCTCGCAGAGCAGGGTAACCTGTGACTGTCCACTTGATTTTAAGAGAGCCTGATCATGGGCCTGTGTCTGTATGTGTCAAGTTAGATCTGAGCTCACAAACCCGGTTCTCCAAGTTTCCCCCACTTCCAAAGCACGTTTTAAAACTAATGACATGTAACAGTAGTTAATAATAAATCTTTCGTTGACTTTGCATTTCTGTTCCTGGGTTGAAACTGTGCTGGGTTCGGTGTGCACTGATGTACAGACCGCTTGTCCAATACAGGACGGACAGCCTCCTGCTCCTACATAGGTCTGTGGGGTGGGGGACGGTTTACAGTGATTGTGCATATAGGGGTGGGTTTGCAGGAATGGGTGGGTTTGCAGGAAGGGGCGAGGGGTGCCGTCTTTGGATAGGGGTTTGCATGATGGCTGTGGGCTGTGGGTTTGGGCGTTGGAAGGGGTGAGGGGTGTGGGGGACGGGTGAGTATCTGTCCCTGGATGAGGGCTCTTTTTGGGGCTCAGGGCAGTGGAGAGCCTCGTGGCTACGGTCGAAGTGCATGGTAAGGGAAGCCTGCCTTTACATTCGGGGATGGCAGGCGCCAGGACCCTGGACAAGCATACACATCAACGAATGACCCGGGGCAGCATACACCACACAGACTGACCCTTGTGCCTAGTTACTGCAGTCTGTGTGTGCCCTGCAGTTGACCCTGCCCCCAAGTCTGTACCCTGGTAATGTGGGCTATGCACTGCAATTAAAAATCCCCCCCCCCTACACACAAAGTCTTCTGACACGAGAAACGTGACGGAAACAGAGAGTAACAGCAAACCGCTTTTAATAATGTTATACACAGTGGGGGGTTGAAACTTGGATTTGGGACTGGGTGATCCTGTAAGGGAAGAACTTCTACAAATTTAGAGCGCGAGAGGTGTCTTGTACATTAGCGCTCTGCTGCGGTGCAGTGACAGTTCTCACGGCCCCTACCGCCCCTCCTTCTTGTAACTTTGGGTGAGGGGGGGACAGGACTTCTTGGCGTTGGAGGGCGGTTGCAGATGCAGTGCAGGGGGGCTCTCTCCTCCTGCCTGCGGTCCTGCAGAACATCTACAAGGCGCCGGAGCGTGTCCGTTTGCTCCCTCATTAGACCAAGCAGCGTTTGAGTCGCCTGCTGGTCTTCCTGCCGCCACCTATCCTCCCGTTCGATGTGTGTGCGATGCTGCTGACACAGGGTCTCCCTCCACTGTCTCTGCTCTGCCACCTCGGCTGTGGAGCAGGCCATCAGTTCCGCGAACATGTCGTCCCTAGTCTTTTTCTTTCGCCGCCTAATGTTAGCCAGCCTCTGCGAGGTGGATGACGGGGCAGTCCGGGAAAGAGCCAAAGCTGTGTGATGGGAAAAAGTAAGTGATTTCCTTGAACAGATACATGTTTGCGAACAGTGAACACAGTCTAGTCAGTTTCTGTGAACAAGACCATACAGGGCACCTAGTCTCACGAGATCTCAGGCCAAGTTCGAGATTTCGGAATACGCTTTCAGTGGTTGCGGTCTTGCACAGGAGAGACGCCAAGCGGGGAGGGACAGCTGAATCCGTCTAGCAGCCAGTCCTGGTAAGCCTTACAGTAGAGTCTGCTTAACAGTTAATGGATAGCTGTGCCCTCCCGCTAAAGGCAATCTGGAAAGCATAAAGTCTGAGCCTTTTCCAGCCCCTCCCGGCAGTGCACGGGAAAGATCACTGTATGCTTTTCCTCTGTGGCCTCCAACACGTGGCTGTTAAGCGAGGGTCATTCTTATGCAAAGTAAAAGTCTACCATTCACAATAGTAACAGTACACTAATTGCCCTAATTAGATGCAGCACTTCCAGAACGACATTACCCTGAGGCGTGTCACTCGGAGTCAGAGAGAGCGGATGCTAAGGGAAGCCCTGCACAGACCAGGACCATATGCAGCAATGCTGGTGGAGGCGATGGTTCCTATGTACATTAGGATGTCCTGGCGCGGAAGAGTGTGCTTCCACGGAGCACCCAATAAGGCACCTCTCCCCAGGAACCTCCTGCGGAGGCTTTTCGAGCTGCTCTCTGAGAGCTTTTTTGAACTGTCCCAAGAGGATTATTGCTCTATTCCTATATGTGTGGACCTACTTTTTGTATAGTTTGAGATTTAAAATTTTTTATATAGTATTTCTATTTTTTATATACCTGTTTTTTAAAAAATAAATGTTTCCATGTTTATAGCACTTACCGCCTGATCCTTCCCCTGATTCTGAGTCCGGGTTAACGGGCGGGGACGGTTGGTAGGGGATCTCTGTGAGGGTGATGAAGAGATCCTGGCTGTCAGGGAAAGCGGGAGTGGGTTGGCTGTCGCCTGCGCCGTCCTCCAAAGACCATTCCTCATCTTCCCCATCGGCGAACATCGAGGAGGAACTGTCCCGGTACACTATTCCGTCCTCGGAGTCCACCGTCACTGGTGGGGCAGTGGTGGCAGACCCACCTAGAATGGCATGCAGTGCCTCGTAGAAGCGGCATGTCTGGGGCTTGGCTCCGGAGCGTCCGTTTGCCGCTCTGACTTTTTGATACCCTTGTCTTAGGTCCTTGACTTTCACGCGGCACTGCATCGCATCCCGGCTGTATCCTTTGTCTTTCATGGCTTTCGAGACCTTCTCGAAGGTCTTTGCATTCCGCTTGCTGGAGCGCAGCTCTGAGAGCACAGACTCCTCGCCCCACACAGCGATCAGATCCATGACTTCCCGGTCTGTCCATGCGGGGGACCTCTTTCTATTCTGGGATTGCCCGGACTCCTCTGCTGGAGAGCTCTGCATCGTTGCAGGTGCTGCGGAGCTCGCCCCGATGTCCAACCAGGACGTCAGATTCAAAGTGCCCAGACAGGAAAATGAATTCAAATTTTCCCGGGTCATTTCCTGTGTGGCTGGCCAGAGAATCCAAGCTCGGACTGCTGTCCAGAGCGTCAACAGAGTGGTGCAGTGTGGGATAGCTCCCGGAGCTACTAAGTTCAATTAGCATCCACACCAAGCCTAATTCGAGCTAGCCATGTCGAATTTAGCGTTACTCCACCTGTCGGGGTGGAGTACCAAATTCGAACTAAAGAGCCCTCTAGTTCGAATTAAATGGCTTCCTGGTGTGGACGGTTGAGCGGTTAGTTCGAATTAACGCTGCTAAATTCGAATTAAAGTCCTAGTGTAGACCAGGCCTAAGAGAAGTCTGTGTCCGATCCACACGCTCCTCTGCAGCAGTCGGCTTTCCCCCATCTCCTAGTTTAAAAACTGCTCTACAACCTTTTTAATGTTTAGTGCCAGCAGTCTGGTTCCACTTTGGTTTAGGTGGAGCCCATCTCTCCTGTATAGGCCCCTCCCATCCCAGAAGTTTCCCCAGTTCCTAATGAACGTGAACCCCTCCTCTCTACACCATCGTCTCATCCACGCATTGAGACTCTGAAGCTCTGCCTGCCTACCTGGCCCTGCGCGTGGAACTGGGAGCATTTCTGAAAATGCCACCATAGAGGTCCTGGATTTCAGTCTCTTCCCTAGCAGCCTAAATTTTGCTTCAAGGACATCTCTCCTACCCTTCCCTATGTCATTGGTACCTACATGTACCACGACCACCGGCTCCTCCCCAGCACTACACATAAGGCTATCTAGATGCCTCGAGAGATCTGCAACCTTCGCACCAGGCAGGCAAGTCACCATACGGTTCTCCCGGTCATCACAGACCCAGCTATCTACATTTCTAATAATCGAATCTCCCATTACTAACACCTGCCTTTTCCTAGAAACTGGAGTTCCCTTCCCCGGAGAGGCAACCTCAGTGCGAGAGGCAACCCCAGCACCATCTGGAAGGAGGGTCCCAACTACGGGAAGGTTTCCCTCTGCTCCCATCGACTGCTCTACTTCCCTGGGCCCTTCTTCCTCCTCAACAGCACAGGAGCTGTCTAAGCGGAGGTGGGACAATTCTACAGTGTCCCGGAAAGCCTCATCAACATACCTCTCTGCCTCTCTCAGCTCTTCCAGTTCCGCCACCCTGGCCTCCAAAGCCAGGTCTCTGAGGGCCAGGAGCTCCTTGCACCGACTGCACACATACGCCACCCGCCCACAGGGCAGGTAATCATACATGTGACAGTCAGTGCAATAAACTGGATAGCCCCCACTCTGCTGCTGGGCTTCTGCCTGCATTGTCTCCTAGTTAGTGAAAGGGTGGTTTACGGAAAGTAGTTTTGGACTGTGGTTCGGTTTATAGATTTTAATGGGGGGGGCCCACAGGGACGGGCTTAGGGCTGGCGAGGGGCTCCCACTCCCTTCCCACTCCCCTTCTAAACTCCCTTGCGAAACTCCCTGTTAGCAGCCCCTGTTCACAAAGCTCCCTGGTCGCTTGTGTGCGGCTTTATAAAGCCCTGGCCTGAGTGAATGCCCCACCCACTTTCAATCCCCCATTCCCTGCCCTCTGACTTCCCTGACCCCTATCCACACCCCCACCCCCTGACCACCACCCTGAAATCCCCTGCCCTCTATCCAACCCACCCTGCCCCCTGCTCCCTTACCGTGCTGCCTGGAGCACCGGTGGCTGGTGGCACGGCTGTGGCTGGAGCCAGCCGCGCCACCGCGCCACCGAGAGCACCGAGTCAGGCCCCAGCTCTGCAGCTGCACTGTCCGGCCATCCAGAGCATTGTGCCACTGGTGCAGCGTGTTGAGGCTGCGGGGCAGGGGGAACAGCGGAGACGGGTCGGGGGCTAGCCTCCCAGGCCAGGAGCTCAGGGGCCGGGCAGGAGGGTCCCACGGGCTGGATGTGGCCCATGGGCCGTAGTTTGCCCACCTCCGGTATAGATGGTGACTAAATTTAAACCTCTGCAAACCAGGAAATGAGAAGTTAATGTAAATGCCACCCCTCCAATGCAACCTTAACTTTGCCCCCAACCCTTAACCCTGCAGCTGGCAAGAACCACTGAGGATGGCTCTGTGTGGGCCGTGCAAAGGTTAACAAACTGCCACAGGAACTCAGGTATTCAGCTCAATGCAGCAGTAACGGGATGAAATTCTATGGTCTGTGGTATAAAGGACGTCAGAGTACATGACCTAATAGTCACATCTGGCCTTCAAGGCTATGAACCTATAATCAATATGAGGAAAGACTAAGACAACGTGCCATTGTCTGTGTTGTGTTCACAGATGGGAACCCCAGCATCTATCCGCATGCCCTCCAGCTGTGTGCAGTGGGTCAGCTGTAGCTGTAACTGGCTGATGGAGGGATTGGTTGAAGCAGCTGGGCAGAGCTCTGCCTGTGCTACGCAGAGAGGTGCATGTGAAACTTGGGGGGCCAATTCTGCCTCATTTCTGTGCTGAGTGTTGCAGGCTTTGTCAGCAAAGGTGCCCACGGGTGTGTTCTTGTCATGAGGGTTGTCAGCACCCTGGTGACGTATGTTTGAGTGATCTGTGAGGCTTAGTGAGGGGTAAGTGAAGGCAGTGACTCAAAAGAAAACCTCAGGTTGAGGGCAAAGGGGTGGTAACACTGTGCAAGTCTCAGATGGTCTGTGTGCAGGAGGTTCAGTACTGGAGAGCAGGCCAGGGGGAGGAAGCTTCTCTTTGCTATGATGGAGATGAACCTGAATATTATCTTAGCAAGAAGAAGTTGTGAGACTTTCTGCTGTACTGCTCTGTTCCCAGAGCGCTCTGTAACAGGGGAGGGGAGAGGGCTAGTACATGTGTCACTGACATGTTGGGGTGATGCTGAAACAGGGCAGAGCAGAGGTGGCATTGTGGGGCTGGCGTGAACCTTAACTCTTCATTTCCCCTTCCAAGAACCGAGGGGACAGGAATCCTTACCCAGCGAGGTCACAGTCTCATAGTTCGCCTGCATGACATCCCTGTAAAGGACTCGCAGAGAGGAGTCCAGCAGAGCCCCCTCTTCCCTGGTGAAATACACAGCCACCTCCTCGAAGGTCATCGGCCCCTGGAAGAGCAGGATTCCAACACTCAGGACCTGCTGCCCCACTCACAACCCCACTATTCATGGGGGAAAGGAGCCAGTCAAATAGAAGCTCTGAGAGAGAGACAGTCAGCAGAGTCCTATCTCCACACCGCTGAAAGCAGCCAGGCGACATCTGGGTGAGGGGACAGAGTGAGAGTCCTTTGTCTCTGCCAGCAGATCCATCACATACCTACTAGTCAGAGGCTGAAACAGCCCCATGGTAGGAATCCCAACACCTTCCCCACTGCCAGCAGCTGGATGTGAGGGGCTGGGACATCTTCCCTACACCTCCCTGGTGGGTGGCCACTTTCCATGTCACACCAGCCTCTGGCTAGCAGGCTGAGGGTTCAGCATTGGAAGTCTGGTCAGTTTTCCCAGCCCTGCCCAGGGGGTTACTTTGTCTGTTTCCTGTTTCACAAATTAGGGAATTTTCTCCCCCAAGACCCAAGCGTTTGTTCTGAGGATCTAGGCCCACGTTAAACAAGTCCCAGCAGGTTTGTCACACTCTGTCCCCCTCCGTTTCCTCAGCCAGGGTATTCCCTGCCCCCTCCAGACCTAACTCCCCAGAAGTTGCCACCTCTTCAGTATTTACAGCCCCTCCCCCTCCAGCAGGAACCCACCAGCAACCCCGCAATAACCCCTACCTGAGCTGGCTCCACTACAGCCAGAGAAGCCACCCCCGGCTGGGCGCGGAGGGGTTAATACCGGGCTCCCACCCCGCACAGACCCCGCTGGGGAAGCAGCAGCTGCTCAGCTCCCGATGGAGGCAGCAGCGTCTGGTCTCTCAGGAGCTGCCCGAGGGCTGACGCTCCTGGTTCTCCCGGCTCCTTCCTCCCGGCACCCCCCAGCTGTTCCAGCCCCTTCCTGTGCCCTGCAACATGCCCCCTCCCTGCTGGGCTGCAGCGCTAGGCGAGGCTGGCTGCAGCGGCTGGGACAGCCGGGGGCTCCTTAGTCTGATGGTTCAGCAGCACCAGCCCCTGCTTTTCTCCTGGGGAGACCCAGCCCCTCTCCTGCCCCCCTCCGGCTGAGGCGGGTCCCCGCTTCCCTGCGAGTCCCAACCCCCCTGCGAGGGGCCCGGGGGCAGGGTGTGACGACACATTGCGCAACCCTCCCGTTTTGCAACTAGTTGCAGTTTCTGCCAGGCAACGTGACCATCTGGGCTCCTGCTCAGGACTTGCTGCCGCCTGGTCCATGGGGTTGCGAATCAGGAGGGACAGGGTTTGTGCTTGAGTCGAAAACACTCACATTCTGCTTCCTCCTGGCTAATGTGCCAAATTGACCTATTGCAGGAGTCTGGGGGGTTCTGCATTTTAATTTAATTTTAAATGAAGCTTCTTAAGCATTTTAAAAACCTTATTTACATTATATACAACAATAGTTTAGTTATATGTTATAGCCATAAAAAGAGACCTTCTAAAATATTAAAATGTATTACTGGCATGCGAAACCTTAAATCAGAGAGACTAAATGAAGACTCGGCACAGCTCTTCTGAAAGGTTGCCGAACCCTGATCTTTTGGATGATTGAGGCGCGTGCTTTCCCTTGTTTGTGTGTGAATATGTGAAAAGGGAGGTGAGGTTTGGGGGTATGGAGAACGCCCATGATGAGACCACTTTCTTCTTTTAAATTTACTTTTATAATTTGCATTATATATATGGACACAAATACAGAGAATAATTTTTTCAAGTAAAAAACATGTTTTATTAGAATCTGATTATACATAAAACTATATTTCTTTGGGTTGCATTATGTTTTGAACAAGAGGCATTTAAACTGTGGGTTTTTTTATTGTTTTTGGGGGGGGGTAATGAAGTGAACTATGCACATTTCTTGCAGTTGTACTCTTTCTTCTCATCTGTCAGGTTTTCTTGTTTGGTTCCTTCTGTAATGCAGGGTATATGTGCCCACCTCTTGCAAGAATCACACTGGACCTTTGATAAGTAACAATTAAGAAATGAAATCACAGAAGTTATAATGTTACACATACTTTGCATTCACTCATGCTATTCTTTACACATGGGAGCGTTACCTAATATATGACTATCAGCATGAAGAAAATGATTACAGTTGTGGAATTTTTACAGGAATCATGATACTTAGCCAGTTTATGGCATATATTTCTCATTCAAACCTATGTTTCTTACCATCGTGCAATCCTCAATTTCTTTTTCACAGTTGATAAAGTTGCAGTATATGCAGTAGTCCTCCACACTTTCTTAAAAATAAATATAGCGTTATGAAATGATGAATATGGTATGACCGACACTGAAAATGCAAATCTTGATTTATTAATTGTCAATATTTTAATCCAGTCAATGGTTTGAACCTTTTTTTTCTTTTTTTGGAATCATATTTTCTCAAATTTTTACTTTACTGCACCTGTATCTAAAAATGCAAATTTCATTCAACTGGTCGATCAATAGCAATCATTCACCCCATTCAAAATTTTGTGTACTTAAAGATATTATTGATTCATAGTCACCATTAGAGAACCAAACCTGTGAGATATCCCACTTTAGGGGTATTAAGATAACTGTCTACTATGTGACAAAGTTCCACTCTTCATGTTATCTTCACATGTGCCTAATGAGTCCACAGTACATGGAAGAAAGTAATTACCTGACTCCTTCATTAGAAGAATTGCTATATATGTCTTCTAAACGCAGTATTAGCTTTTTGTGTTGTTTCTACCGCACTGATGTCTTTGTGCTGCAAATACGTTTCTGCAAACTAACACAGATATTTAGAATACACATTATAATTACCAGAGGTGAAAGTGGGCTGGTCCAGTGTACCGGGTAAGAACTGGCCACTGGTTCCGGCCCGTACATGGCTGACATTACACTTCCGCTGTGGCAGTGCTTTATGCTTTAATGGTGCTGCCCCCTTTATCCCATCGCCCCCGCATCAGCGGCCCAGCCATAGGGTCCAGCAATGCTGTTGAATGCTCCTGGCAGGGCTGCCTACAGTGGGGGAGCGAAAGGAGCTCTGGGTTACAGTGATTTACAAGCACCTGGTGCTCCTGGCTACTGCAGCAGCAGCTGTCAGGAAGGGCTGGCTGGTAGAATCTGGTCCCCCCAGCACTGCACCTTCCACTGGAGACCCCATCCCTTCTTGGGGCCAGAAGCGCACCCCGTACACCCTGGCAAGGACACCGGTGCAGTGCCCACTGGTAATCTCTGGCATTTACTTTCAACATGGATACGTAAACGTACATAACCAATATTAGTGGCAATTTGGTATTCAATACCTTTAAGATGAGTGGTCCGCAGTTGTGGCCATCCCTTTGTCTGGGTTGCTGAACAATTTTACTGTTCTAGTCAGATGAGGATTTACTAGTTAATCGTTTGATGAAGTTTCTGAAATTTTTAGAGAGTACATTAGCAGACTGCATAAATGAGCTTTGCTTTCCTTCCCCCCCCCCCCCCCTCTGGTTTCTGGACATAGATAAAAATCCATTATCTCTCTTTTTAATTAGTAATTGAAATGACTTATTGCTCACATATATACACACTTGTTTTCATATTATTGTCTCACACTTACACAATGTATCACGTGATTTGCTGTGCCCCATGTTGATAATAACACATTCTCAAACATGCAACATGCTACTGTTTCGTGTCCACATTCTGTGAAGTCTTTCCCCAGAGTCAAATCACACAAGTTCACTCTAAGTCCATTATTAAGCATATTCAGTAGAAGTACATGCTGTTTCAATGTTTACCTTGTAGCTAACAGGAAGATATTAGTCTCACTATTGTTACATTCCCTTTAAAAAAAATTTCAATGGAACAGTTAATGTCCAATGTAAAAGTAAGTATCTAATAAATCACCTCCAATTCCTCAGGCATGTTCTTTCATATCTGATCTCATCACACAAGGGGTCAATTATTAACAATTCCTTTTTTTTTTTTTCAATCAAGGCTATCTGTAAGTTTCAATATATTCACAAATTTTATTGGTAATGAGATTTTTTCAAAAACTTTATACTGATTTATCAAGAATCATTATGCAACTAACATATTGTCGTTTGTAATGTCTCAGTAACACACAAGATATAAGCATATTGTGAAATCAATCAATTCTTTATGGAATGTATTCTTCCAGGATACATGAACAATGTAAAGTGACAGTAGCAATTTTTTATAACGTTCAGATTCCTCTTTCCTTTGCATGCACTGAACTCACTGAAAACCCGCAACAAGGGAAATTTTAGTACAATACAAAACATCTTACCGCAATAACCCAATGACCTGGTGTGTGGTAAGGAAGCAATAATATATCATTTTGAAGTAATTCACTCTGTGTTTATTTAAAAAATTAGAAATTCAATTATAGTTTCCAGTAAAGCAAACCATGAAATATACATTATACTGTATTTCCCAAATTCATTACATGTATTATTATTAGACTACTCCTCCACATCAAACATACCACTGCATTTGCTGTTTCACACTGTGTTCAACTCACTGAATGAAATTGTGCTTTTCTCATGCTATGTATGAAAGTGTGTTAGCATTTACCTTTACTTTCATTTGAGTAGCTCTGCCTGAGAGAATGACAGTGGAAACTACTGATGAGATGGCTTGTACCTGTTGACAGTCAACAAAGTTATTAATGCATTAATAATTGTGGCACGTCAAGAACATAATGAATTTAATATAGACAGACATGCAAGGGATCCTTCATTTTACAAATCAGATACGTATATGTAAGAGTGTCCTATAAAAACAAAATGATTTGTAATCAATGTGCTCTGTCTTACTTAATTTAAAAATGTGACTAAGCTGTTCACATACTTGTGTACAATTAATGGACCCACTGAACTGTACTGCAAAACTAATGTGGCCCTCTATTGTATGTCCGATACGCAC
Source organism: Mauremys reevesii (assembly GCF_016161935.1). Classification (NCBI taxonomy): domain Eukaryota; kingdom Metazoa; phylum Chordata; order Testudines; family Geoemydidae; genus Mauremys; species Mauremys reevesii. The sequence goes on from NC_052623.1 coordinate 218,929,290, forward strand.
CTCCAAATACATTTTACTAAATTTTTGGCAGCAGTAAATACACAGAAATGTTGCGATATCAGGTGTCTGTTGATATTTCAAGGATATTTGGACTAAAATATGCCCTGGCCCCTTACCCCAAGCCAATTACCCCTGGCGCCCCACTCACCCAGAGCCATATCCAAAAGTGTCCCTGAATAGCTGCAGCATGGCTCCTGAGTTCCGCCACGCTCAGAGCCACGTGGTAAAGGGAGGGGATGGGAGTGCAGGCCCCGCTGGAGCTCACAGCCCCGCCCCATTACCACATGGCTCTGAGCAGGGAGGGGGTCAGGCCACACCAGAGTCAGGCTGCAGCTGTTCAGGGACACTGCTGGATCTGCTGAGGCTCCAGGAGAGGGGCAGAGGCGGGGTCAGGCTGGGGCGGGAGCCTCACACGTTCTCTTGGGGGCCCCTGCAGAGCCCGAGGCCTGGGGCAAATTGCCCCACTTGCACTCCACCTCTGGGCAGCCCTGCCTCATTCTCATCAATACCTTTAATCAATCATTTTAATATAATTTAACTAATCAACCGTAACATAATGTTACTTGATTATCTTACCAATTAGATCCCACCATCTAAATTGTTTTAAACCAAGCAAAATTATTTATATGTCAGCCAAAGACATTTAAAAAAACAGACACCGCACAGATAAACAATATAGAAATTGGGAGCAATAAAGAAATCACCATGATTACAGGCATGCAAACCATTTAAGAAATGACTATATTGTGAAGATTCTTTATTATTCATGCAGTTAGCCAGGAAGACCCTTAGTATTTGGGTACTTTTAACAGATTTGCCTATTAATTGGGATATGCTCATTTATTGTGGTTACTTGTCTTGGTTTTCCCCGATATTTCTACTCTTCTGGGGGGGGAGGGTTGTGTAAGTCTATCAATGTACTGGTTGTGTGCCCAATGGAATGAGTCAAACAGCACTTTCAAGCTGACACCCTTATTTGTCCCAGATTTAGCATGTCCCTATCATCACCCTTACATCACAACGAGAGCCTAAACAAAACAAGTTACATTCTTAAAGATTAATACCTGAGGTAGAAAAGGAAACAGAGAGATAAAATGAGGGAACTCACCCACTCCAGGAAGCGTGAACTCGTGAGTCTTCATTGATGATCTTAACTCAGAATCTTGATTCTGTCAGGAGTAGATGTGGTTACCTAGGGAAGTGGTGGAATCTCCATCCTTAGAGATTTTTAAACTCAGGCTTCAGAAAGCCCTGGCTGGGATGATTTAATTGGGGATTGGTCCTGCTTTGAGCAGGGGGTTGGACTAGATGACCTCCTGTGGTCCCTTCCAAACCTGAGATTCTATGATTCTATTCTATGATTCTAAATCAGGCATATTTTGGGTCTATTCATGCATAAGAATTCTTACTTGAGAGTGAGGAAATGGTTTGGTAGAGAAAATATGCAATTGGTTGAATTGGTTGAAGGGAGAACACTAGATTTGTTTATGGGTAAACCGAGGACTGAAGGAATTTCTTTAGGCTAGATAATAATTCTTACTATGGGTGATGTTCCTTCAGGGGGCTGACAATTAATTTGTCTGCTTTGGTATTTTGGATATCAATCAGATATCAATCAGAGTTTCACTACTAGAAGTCTGTCCAACTGCTAAGGTGGGTGTGAATGAGGATAGGAGTGTTGCCTAAAGCTTGTCACCAGGGATGTAGGTATGTCTCGCACCTCCATTAACTACTTTATGCAAGTTTTTTCTCAGATCAGTTTTGGTTGTGCGGGGGTGGGGGAAAAGACTGGATAATGTGCCCTGGTTTCCAAAGAAGACAGTTATTATCTGTGACTGCTGAGTTCTTAACAGGATATTGATCATAAAATATTTAACCATATGTTGTGACTACTTACATTAAAGAAATCCATTCACCTTAGTTTAGGAGAGAGACCACTGATTGACCAAAAGTAATCTGGTGTTGCAGATCCCCATAGTGCAATTGTTTTTTCTTCTCCACTGTCAGTGCAGCTTTCATTTTGGCGAGTTTTGCACAAAGATGCATCCAAAAATTCTGCAGCCACTGCTCATCAGCCCAAGCCTTCATTGTTGCAGAAGATTTTTGCCCTTGGGAACGATGTAGGGTGAGACCATATAATACACTTACTGAATATTTGTGAATCAGCTTCTACACACAAGCAACGACGTGTGAACATGGGACTGTAAGAGCTGGATTCACAGGCAAGAGTAATGCAGCAAAAGGCAATCCTAAAATTTGTGAACTGTTCTGATACTTTACATAGACAAATAGTTATGAGAGACTCTTTTAAATACTCAAGAGGTGTGATGCAGAGTTTGATGGAATATAGGGAAATTATTTCATTGCATCAAGTCTCCTGTAGCAGTAAATTAGCACCGGGGCAGCAGATATTTATATTTTTTAGTGGCATCCAGAAAAGGTCCAAGGGAGTTTTCCTGTGGGAGGGGGATTAGAGTCAATACCGACTTTTACCAGGCCCACCCTGCATCTCACTGCAGACACAGTGCTCAGAATTAAGCAATGTTCTCAGGGCTATTGTACGCTATACTAGTTTTCAGTTGCCAGCTACATGCTTCAGCCATGCCACTTTCTCACTAGGCTATATCCTGAATAGTGTGGAAGCCAGTAAATAATTAACAAGGTTTTGAAGAGATCTTAATGAATGTTAGTTAGCATGAGTTAGGTTAACTGTGACCCTGGTGACGTGAGGAAGCAAGATAATGTAAGACAGAGTGAATTGTGTGAAAGTTATTACGACCTTGCAATGTGCAGTCTTGCAGTCTTGTTTTTCTAGTGAGATAGCAGGAAAACTTATGTATAAACAAAATGTATTTGTTGTTTTTTACTGTCTGTATTATTGCTAGAAATTGTCTGTAAAAGGTATAAAGGCTTGCTGTGATTGTTTTACCAGTTGAGAGACCTGTCCAGGACCCTGTGTCCTATGGCACTCTCTCCCTCCATGGTAATTACTGGAGAAATAATAAAGTATTTGATTTTGCTGCATCCAAACAAAAAGTGAGAACTGAGTTTTTCTTCGACAATTGTGTGACTGGGAATGAGGCGGGGGCAGGGAGTGTAGCAGATGCCAATTCGAGGTGAATATTGTCTTGTCCATACTGTCCTGGGTTTATGGTGCTTTATGCCATGGACTGAAGCAAAGTGGCTGGTGAATAACCAAGAATCTGGTTAATAATTGTTCTCTAAATTCAGCTTTCTTCTTTCTCTCTCTGTGAATTATCACTAATTCAAAATAGTAGTGTGCAAGTTGACTGAATAATGGTAATAGCATAATCTCTTGTTATAACATTGTAAACCATACTACCTTGTTTTTATATTAAACACCTACATACATAATACAATAAATCTGACAGAAATAAAACCTAGGAAAAGTTTATTCTTTCTGCGTCTTATTTAAAGTTTTACAGTAATCTCTTGCTTCAGAATGCCTCATGGGTCACCCATACTGTTTGCAATAGGATTCAACTTGTGGCTTGGCAGCTGACTCTTTACTGATTCCTGAACAGCTGGTAGCTCAATATTAATCTGAGATAGATACTATATGCAGAAGCACAACTCTATATATATGGGGAGGGGGGGATTATTGACCTTTGTGCATATGTAATAGTTTTTGGTGTTTGTAAGACAAGGTATAATAATGAACTGTGGAAAAGTTCCTGTTTGGTGTGAGAGATGTTACTAATACCTAAATGCACTCCCCTTCCCCACTCCCAGCCCTATGCATGCTGGCTTGGGAATATCACTACTATAGTGTCAGCTTTTAAGAGAGCTTCACATGCAGAGCCGTAACTAGGGATTTTTGCACACAAGGCAAGGAACAGAGGCAGCATGTCCGTCTCTTCCCTATTGGAAGGAAGGATCCACCAACGAATTTCTGCAAAAGAGCCGTATGTGCCGCCCCTCTCCATTACTGATGACCAGCGGCAATTCGGCAACGGGTCCCCCAGTCCCTCTCAGAGGGAAGACTTGCTGCTGAATTGCCGCTGAAGAAGAGACTTTCTGAGCCCCTCACTTTCCGTGCCCGAGGCAAGTGCCTCACTCACCTTGCCCTCGTTACGGCAATGTTCACATGCACCACTTCTAGCATTACGGTAAGTTAAAACAAGCTACAGTACATTGGGACATTAATACTCTATTACAGTGTTTGCATTAGCATATTAAAAGCTATAACACTTAACAGACTAGTTAGGGCCGGCTTTAGGAAATTTGGGGCCCACCCAATTCAAACATTTTCGGCAGGGCCCCAGCAGGGATGACTTTAAAAAAAAGAAAAACAAGGTTAAAAAAAAAGCCTTTCCTTTCTTAGCAACCGGTTCCCTATAAAAAGTTCTGATTTAAGGGATGTGCCAGAGTATGTATTTTTGGTACCAATAGGGTTACCATATGTCCATATTTAAAAATTCCTCCCAAAGAGGAAGAACCAAAAAGTCTGACATGTCCAGGAAAATACGGCTGTATGTTAACCCTAACTACAGTTCTTTTTTAAAAAGATGGGCCTGAAGTAGAAATGAACTCCGTTTCACATGTGTGGGTCCCCGCCACTCCCTCGGAGTGTGCTAGGGTGACCACGTGTCCCGATTTTATAGAGAGAGTCCCAATTTTGGGGTCTCTTTCTTATATAGGATCCTATTGACCTCCACCCCATCCCGATTTTTCACACTTGTTGTCTGGTCACCCTAGGGTGTGCACATGTGTGGGTACCAGCTGCTCTCTTCTCCCATCATTGCAGCAGGTATGCAGGGTTACTGCCCAGGGAATTGCAGGGCACCCGTGGACATGGAGCTGGCTGCAGGCAGGGCAAGGGGTGCAGCAATGGCTGGAGACAGGGGTGTGTGGGGTGGGGTGGGCTGGCTGGCTTCAAGCAGGGCCATAGGGGGGTGCGGCATAGATTGGCAGTGCTGAAGACAGAGAAGTGCAGGAATGGCTGGCTTCAGGTAGGGGGGGTGCGGCAGGGGTTGGCTGGAGACAGGGCAGGGGGTGCGGGTACAGGGGGTACATTGAAGAACAATGTGGAACTAGCTGTTTTACGGGATGTCTCAATTTCATTCCTGTAGTAACATAACTGGTGATAGGAAAGCAGGGAGAGAGACAGGTGTGTGCTCAGCAAGGCTGCTGGCCACGGGGCCAGTGGATGTGGGTGGGCTGGGTAGGATCTCAGGAGTCACGTCTCAGGGATCTGCCCCACTCCCCAGCACTGCTCCAGCTCTGAGCTGTCTCCACTGCCTGGGACCTGTGTGGCCCCACCTGCCTCCCTGGGGGAAGAGCCACCTGGGACTGGTGCAGAGGCTGGGCCAGTCTCAGCCACTCACAGGGAACAGTCGGGGCAGGGGGAGGCTCAGCTGGGTCCTGAGAGAGCCTGGCCCGGGTAGGCTGTGCTCCAGCCTGGCTGATTGCACCACTCCCAAGAGGCCAGAGTTATCCTGCCCCAGGACCAGCTCTGGATGCACTACCAGCTCAGCCTGGCAGACATAGTCACCTCCCATCAGGGCCGGCTACTGTGGCTGGGGGTTAGGGTGTGGGAGAGTAGGTCTCTAGTGGGTCTGGGTAGGTGCTGGGCACTGGGGGGTGGGGAGATCTGTGTGTTCGGGGGCTGTCAGTGGGGGAGATCTGTGTGTGTGTGGGCGCTGGGAAGTGTGGGGGTCTACATGGGGCGCTGTGGAGTTGTGGTGGTGGGGGGCACTGGGCAGTGAGGGGATCTGTAGGGGGCTCTGGGTGGGAAGGTGCGGGGCACTGTGCAGTTGTGGGAGGGCTGTGGGGGGTCTTCAGCTGGCGGGCACTGGTCAGTGAGAGGATCTGTGGGGGGGTTCTGAGTGGGTGGGGGAGTGATCTGGGAGGGTACTGGGCAGGGGGGTTTGTGGGGGTCTCTGGATGGTGCGGCACTGGGCGAAGGGAGTCAGAGGGGTGCTGGGCAGGGGGTTTGTGGGGGTCTCTGGGTGGTGTGGCACTGGGCATAGGGAGCCAGAGGGGTGCTGGGCAGGGGGTAGCATGGTTCAGCATGGGCCCACCCACAAGGGGAAGAAGCACAATGGCAGTGCTGGGATGGGCTGGACAGCGTGGGTCTGGCAGCTTCCGGTTTGTAAACAGTGCCCTTGTACTGGGCTGGGTGGAGTGGGGCTGTCCCTGCCGTACCATGACCCATCTCCCGTTGCCCCCGGCCAGCCCCTCGCTCTGAGGACTCTGCCTCCCTGCCCCATGTCCCCATTTCCCCCATGGGGACCCACAAATATGTTTAGCACCGGGCCCATGAAAGGTTAATCCGGCCCTGTTTGGGGTGCAGGCTCTGGGATGGAGTTGGGGGTGCAGGAGGGTTGCAGGCTATGGAGAGTTTGACTGACAGGTGCAGGCTCTGACCTGGAGCAGGGGATTGGGGTACAGGAGGGGGTGCGGACATGCGGGTTCTGGGAGGGAGTTAGCAACTCAGCACGCTATATAAGAGAAAGGAGCTGCAGTGATTTCATATAGACATAGAAAATGACAGAAGACACTTTTACATAGTCAAAATGTGAGAGGCAGAGTTTGAGGGAGGGAGGGGGCGTCTGTACAATATTTCACCACATTCAGTCTCCTGGCTGGAGCAGTAACAGCCCCGCAGCACTTGTATAGATAGAGAGGAGCTGCGGTGTCTACACTTTGACAGTCTAGGAATCGGGCTGCCGGTGCCTTTAAGACCCAGCCCCAGGAACCCGCCCCCTGCTCCGGGGCTGACATGCAGCTGTCCTGGGAGCGGAACGAAAACAGCCTCTGACCCCCCACCCCCGACACCCCCAGATTTGGGAGCACGGCAGGTGGCTCATCCCGAGGAGCCACTGTTCCCCCCCACCCCCTCCCTAAACGGGGGTTTTGTCCCCGCACAGGGTCTCGCAGCGTCTCCCCTCCCCACACACACACCCCACCGGGCTTAACCCCGGCTCCCACCCCCGATTTTTCCCCTTCAGCCCCTCTCCTGCCGCTACCTACAGCAGCTTAACCCCCCCGGCCAGTACATTTCTGCCCCCAGCTCAGACCCTGGCTGCCCCCCCCCCTGCGATTTGCCCCCTTGGGGCTTTTAAACCCCCCCAAAGAGGAGGCGGCAAATCGTCAATAGAAGTGAGGGCAGAGAGAGGGCAGCGGCGACAGCGAAGGTCACTGGGCATGCGCAGTCCGGGTGAGCTCCGTGCAGCCAAAGTAGCGAATCGGAGCGGGAGCTGTTTGCGTCCTTACACCGGCCCCGCCCCCGTGTGCGGCAGCGGGGCCATGGCCGGGGCCGGGAGCGCCGCGCGGAGGCTGCTCCAGCCCTGCAGCCCGCGGGCAGCGCGGTGGGGCCGGGGACACGCGCGGGGCGGGCAGGGCCCGGGGGGCGGAGACACGCGTGGGGCGGACACGCTCCTGCCGGGAGGGGCCGGGCCCGGCTGCCTGGTTCGCCCCCCGAGCTCCCCGCGGCCGGAGCGGCGCTGCGGGTGGCGAGTGTCCCGGGCGGGGCGGAGCAGCCCCTGCTGCGGGGCCGGGAGCTGCAGGAGGGGCCCGGAGCGCGGCTCGGCTGCAGAGCTCGGAGCCCAGGCTGGGCCCAGGAGCGGGGGCGGAGGGGATCTGGGGTGTCAGAGCCAGGCTGTGGGGGAGCCGGTGGGATGGGGACTGTGGGGCTGCTGGGAGTTTGGGGTGTGCGGGGGGGGGTTAGGGCTGGGGGGGACTGTGTGGGAGCTGGGAGTTTGGGGTGTGCTGGGGGTTGGGGGATGTTTGGGGGGCTCCATGTTCAGATCTGACCCTGCAGGAGCTTTGGGGGCTGGAGTTGGGGAAAGTGGGGGACTGTCTGAAGTTGGCTGCTTGGGATGTGGGTGAGGCCCTGTGGAGCTGGGGGTTGGGCTGCACCCCTGTCACTGCAGCCTGGGGCCCTGCGTTTTCTCTGGAAAAGCTGCTCCCCGTTTCATCAGCTCCTCTCAGTCTGAGTCCCAGCGACTCTTCACAGGCATCTGCAGGGCAGGACGGGCCCTGAAATCTGGCAGCTGGGAGGTTTGCAGCAGTTTCTAACCCTCCCTCCCCTGCTTCTTCCAGGAGGCACCACAAAAGCATCTGGCCCCTCTGGGAAAAGAGAGAGAAGCAGCCAAAGCCGAGGAGGAGCAGCAAAGCGAGGAGCTGCTGGTAGGTGCCCAGAGCCCCTCACCACTTAGGTTTGCCTGGCATAAGAATGACCTGGTGAATGCAGGGCCCACCCTGCCCGCCCGCCCGCCTCAGCCAGGGACCCATCCCCACTGGAGCCCAGGGAGCCTGCAGGGTCAGACACATGGGTGACATGATGCCCTTAGGATGCAGGAGAGGGTCAGTGCGTGTTAGTCCAGAGTCCCTACCCATGGGCTGTCTGGATGTCACAGTGACCAGGGATCCTTTCTAGCTCCTGGGGGGGATGGGGAGGAAGGAGATGAAATGTGGGCTGCAGCCAGGGGTGAAAGTAACTTACAGGACTTACCAGTACTGCCGGAGTCCTGAGGGGGCGTGGCCTCATCTGGAAGGGGCATGGCCTCTCAAGATTTAAAGGCCCTGGGGAACCGGCTGTGGCTGGGAGACCCAGGGCCTTTAAATCAACCAGGGCCTCCCAGCTGCAGAGGTAGCGGGAGGCCCCCAGAGCTCAGGGGCAAATTAAAGGGCCCGGGGCTCTGGCTGCCACAGGGAACCCTGAGCTTTGCGGGGCTGGGGTAAGTATTTAAAGGGCCAAGAGCTCCTGCCGCTGAGGGGAGCTCCAAGCCCTTTAAATCCTGGCCCCAGCCTGGCCACCGGAGCTGCGGCTGGGATTCAAAGGGCTCTGGGCTGCCTGCAGTGGCGGGGAGCTCTGAGCCCTTTAAATCTCAGCTGCGGCGGGGGGTTTAAAGGGCTCTGGGCTGACCGCAGCCGCGGCAGCCCAGAGCCCTTTAAATCCGGCCCCAGCCTAGCCACTGAAGCCGTGGGCGGGGGGTTTAAAGGGCTCTGGGCTGCCAGCTGCGGCGGGGTGCCCAGAGCCCTTTAAACCCCCCGCCGCAGCTGAGATTTAAAGGGCTCAGAGCTCCCCGCCGCTGCGGTCAGCCCAGAGCCCTTTGAATCCCCGCAGCGAAAGCCGGTGCAGTCCAGCACGCCGTACTGGCTCTTGCCAGTACCGTACCGCTTGTACCGGCTTACTTTCACCTCTGACTGCAGCGATGGATGATTTGGCTCAGTGCAAGTTCATGAGATTTCGGGGAGAAGTGTCCCTCCTGCTGGTGATGTACAGTTCACCACGGCCCTGATCCCTCCTCCCTTCCTGGGATAAATGAACTTCCCATCACTCACCGCAAGAGATCTTGTGTTCTGCCCCGAGATGCATTTATAATTTTCCCCAGTTACCGAGCAGGTGAATTTCAATGTTGATAAATGCAAAATAATGCACGTTGGAAAAGTTGGAAAAGAGGGGAGGGATAGCTCAGTGGTTTGAGCATTGGCCTGCTAAACCCAGGGTTGTGAGTTCAATCCTTGAGGAGGCCACTTAGGGATCTGGGGCAAAAATTGGTCCTGCTAGTGAAGGCAGGGGGCTGGACTAGATGACCTTTCAAGGTCCCTTCCAGTTCTAGGAGACTGGTATATCTCTAATTATTTTATTATTATTATTATTATATCAAATGCATATAAAATGATGGGGTCTAAATTAGCTGTTACTACTCAAGAAAGAGATTTTGAAGTCACTGTGGATAGTTCTCTGGAAACATCCACTCAGTGTGCAACAGTTGTCAAAAAAGCAAACAGAATGTTGGGAATCATTAGGAAAGGGATAGATAATAGAACAGAAAATATCATATTGCCTCTATATAAATCCATGGTACGTCCACATCTTGAATACTGCCTGCAGATCTTGTCGCCCCATCTCAAAAAAGATATTTGAATTGGAAAAGGTTCAGAAAAGGGCAACAAAATGCTGAAGGGTGCAGAACAGCTGCCGTATGAGGAGAGATGAATAAGACTGAGGCTATGGCTACTCTCCGCAGCTTTTAGTGACACTGTTGTGCCATTACAGCCGTGCTGCTAACAGGAGCACAGGGTAGCTGCTCTTTGTTGGCAGGAGAGAGGTCTTCTTCCAACAAAAATCTTCCACCCCCCCCACGAGCGGCAGCAGCTTTGTCAGTACGAGAGCGCTCCTGCCAACAAAGTGCTGTGCACCCTGGCGCTTTTCATCGGTAAAAATTTGTCATTCGGTCGGGTGATTTTTTTAACACCCCTGAATGACAAGTTTTGCCAGCAAAGTGCCAGTGTAGACAAAGCCTGAGACTGTTCACCTTGGAGAAAAGACGACTAAGGGGGAATATGGTGCAGGTTTATAAAATCATGACTTGTGTGGCAAAAGTAAATAAGGAAGTGTTATTTACTCCTTGTAACACAAAAACTAGGGGTGACCCAGTGAAATGAACAGGCAGCAGGTTTAAAACAAACAAAAGGAAGTATTTCTTCACACAACAAACAGTCAACTTGTGGACCCCCTTGCCAGAGGATGTTGTGAAGGCCAAGACAGGAACAGGGTTCTAAAAAGAACTAGAGAAGTGCATGGAGGATAGGTCCATTAGTGGCTATTAGCCAGGATGGGCAGGGATGGTGTCCCTAGCCTGTGTTTGCCAGAAGCTGGTAATGGGCAACAGGGGATGAATCACTTGATGATTGCCTGTTCTGTTCATTCCCTCTGGGGCACCTGGCATTGGCCACTGTCAGAAGACAGGATACTGGGCTAGATGGACCTTTGGTCTGACTCAGTCTGGCCGTTCTTATGTTCTGTGTTCCCTGTTACTGAGCCGCCCTCTCCCTGTTGCAGAAACAGACGGCAGCTGAAAGGCAGAAGATTGTCTGGGAGTGGCAGGAGCAGCGGCGGTTTCTGGAGAAGCAGGAGCAGCGGCTGCTGTCCCGTCTGGAAGAGCTAGAGAGAGCCATTGTCCAGAGAAGGGATGAGGACGACTGCAGCCTGTCCTGGGAGATTTCCCTGCTCAGCGAGAGGGGAGGAGAGAAGGGGCAGCAGCTGCTGAGCCAACCCCTGCAGGTCAGGCTGTCATTGCAATGATCATACACAGCGTTCTATAGGTGCTTTTGAGCCCTAGATCCCAAAGCACTTTACAGAGTGGGGTTGGGGCATTATCCCTCTGGGACAAATGGGGAAAGTGAGGCAGAGGGAGGAGCAGAGCCCTGCCCAAGGTCACACAGTGAGTCTGTGTCAGTGCCAGGGATGGGTCCTGGGAGTCCTGGATGCTGCAGCCCCAAGACCGTCTCTCCTAGAAATGACTCTCTGTATTTGCACTTGGAGGGTGAAATCCCCTCCCCAACCATGCTGAGGTCCCGAGCCAGGCCTAAGGCCCTTCTCACGGCAGGTTAATGGGTTTAGTGGGGCCAGGGGCCTTCTGGGCCTCTCAGCACTGGAGGGAATTTGATTCTCAATGCAGAGAAATATCTTCTGCCTGTAAAGTGCCGGGGAGAAGATTTCCGCAGTGGCGACCTGCCCACAGGGATTGCTGGGGCTGCGTAGGGGAAAGTCCCTGGTGGGGGTGGCAGCTGCTCTGGGAATGTAAACCTGAAATTCCCCTACTGCCCGAGGCCTCAATGGTGACCTCTGCAGAGCAGGAGGCCTCCCCACCCAGGGACACTCCCCCTGATGGCCTCCTCTTTCTCTCCCTCTTTAGGGTGCTGGGAGCACTGGGGGCAGGTAAGTCCTGGCCTCCATTTCCCTCCCCCTCATGGACCATTTGATAACTGCACTGAATAGGAAGCTGCCCTCTGCCCTTGGAGCATGTGATTCTGTCTCCCCTAGTGGCTGACTCAGGTAGAAGAAGAGCCGGTTACTGTCTGATCACTAATGAGGTCACAGCAGGGCTGCTAGACACAGGGCCGATGGGACAGACCAGGCCTGTCTCCTGGACTGATGTGGCCGTGTCACGTATTCAGAGGGCGCAGAATCTCAGCTTTCACATTTGTTAAAGTGAGTTGCTGGCCCTCAGCACCTCCCCAGTGCAAACGGAGACAGTGTTGCCTTGCTGGGGCTGCCAGCAGACTGAAGCCGTAGCTCTGAGACCCTGAACTCTCCTGTCCCCTGTTAGTGTCATCGGGGTGTCAACTGAAATGGCAACACTTTGATGTTAACATTCAACGTTCCCTGGCTGATCACTCGAGCAGGTGGAACGGGGAGGGGGCAAGAGTGAAGCTTTTGTGGGGTGGGAATAGCGGGTTGCTGTAGGGAGGGAAGAACAGAGGAGAGACACAACAACAAGGAAGCAAGAGAGAAATGGAGAAAGGGTGGGAAAGGAAGGGAAACACAGGGAATAACCAGCAGGGCCCTACAGGGTGCCCAGGAAGGGGCTGTTTTCCTCCTGAGTGACACTGAGTGTGACAGACAAAGACTTGGCAAAATACTAAGAATTAAAATTTTATTTCCGATACGAAGGGCAGATTCTCCCCTTGTTCTTTGTATGTGGGTGTCCCATGGAGAGCAGTGGGTGTTCTGCTGTGAATGGAGCAGGGCCCAGAATCCAAAACTGATGCCCTGGGCCACTGACCATAACGGACAGGGCAATGTGTCCCTCTCTGCCAAATGAGCTGGACACCCCAGGGTTACTGTTTCAGCTGAAGGGCTTGAGGGTTTTGGTGTTTAAGGGCCCACGTTCATTCCCTGTTGGAGACCTGGGCTCTGTCTGTGGCCACTGTCAGCATGTAGGACCTGCCCACTCTGTGGTCTGTGTCTCCTCCCTTTCCACATAATCCCAGTGCTGGTGCCCCTTGTTATTGCAGTAAACCAGCGTAGGGGGTGGCTCTGCCCCCCACAGAACCAGAGCGTCCCTGAGAAAGCTCCTGAACAATGTCTCCGTTCCTTGCTCTAATGTCTCCCCACTTCCCATCTCGTTGGGGAGCACAGGGCTGAGGTGACTCACCATGATAATGACCATCTCAGGCTACAAAGCTCAGATACAGGTTTCCCAGAGTTTGGGGGTTGCTGGGCTCAGGGTCTGGGGCTCAGGCCTATTTCTCACCCCTCCTTTCCCCAGCAGGGAGGACGGGATGTTTCGGAAGCCAGAGCCGGTGTTTGCGGGGCTGGAGAAGAGACTCAGCGATTTCTCTCTGAAAAGTGCCATGCTGCAGGAGGTGCTGCTGGGATTCAAAGGTGAATTGGAGACTGGGGGTGGCGTCTCCTCTGGTTAGAGCGACCCTCGCCCTGGGGAGGAGTCGGGGACTCTAGTGATGTCACTGATCCTTGCTCCATCTCACAGCCCAGCTCAGCGAGTCGCCCTTCCCCATGAAGCAGCCCTGTGGGGCTGGCTCTGTCTGCAGCCGCTGCGTTATCAGCCTCTGATCTCTGTCACCATCTTGTAGTTAGCAGCAGTTCCATTAATAAGCAATGGGGATTTCTCCATGAATGCGAGGGCCTGAATTCTCACCTCTCCCATCTTCTCCTTCCCGTAGAGACGCTGCGACAGGGGCTGGGGAGCGACACAGGTACGTGTCTGTCTCTGACTGGCCATGGGGAGATTTCAGACCAATAACCATGTTAACGACAGGGGATCGCAGCCTCTAGTACCTGGAAGCTGTGTAACAATGAGAAGGGATGTTGCTTTGTTCTTGCACCACTACATTTGCAACTGACTTGTCTCTAAAATATTTTAGCTCATCAATATAATGTAAGCATTTAAAGTGTTTTGCAGTTTTTTACTATTCATTAATTTTTTTGCCTTTACTTTCTTTAATTATTGCATTTTTTACTGACTACATTAATTTTAAGAATTTTATTTTGCCGTTTTAATTGCAGTAACAGTAATAGTGTTTTTAATTAAGTTTGCATAGTCTGATTTTAAAGCTTTTTTTAAAGACCACTGAGGTCTTTGACAACTTTTCCTGTATTTGAGTGGCTGCTTGATACTTGAAAAAAAAAATACAAAGTCTGAGCTTTTTTTAAAACATATTTATTTGAAAGTTTGTTAGTAAAGTTAGAGTTTTTTGGCTTTTTTTAAAGAAAATGTAGACACTTTTTTTTTGTTGTGACTCTTTAAATTGGTAATGTATTCACATTTTTAATGTAATGTGTAATTATTTTAGTGCACTATTTACCTCTTGTGACACAGGTTGTAGCTGATTTTTACACTTTAAATAAATAGAACAGCTAATAGCATCTAATTTGGTTAAAACAGCAATTCAATATGTATATCTATTTTTTCATAACTTGCACTTCTTTAAGAACGCAGCGTCTGTTTGGTTCTTTTAATTAACTTTTTGCTCTAAACTTTTCTTTTATGCTTACATTATGCCTTAAATTCATTTATATTTCTTGGAATGATTTTATTCATTTAAGATAGAATCTTAATTTTTTTCCCCCCAATACATTCCTAGGCATCCCGATGATGATTAATTTCTGGGAAACATCCTCAGCAGAATTATTTGAAGGTGTTGCACCGGAGAGTAAAGGCACAGAGGCAGTGGCTTGTGGGAACGAGGGTAAGTCTCATTACTAATCCTGCTCTTAAAAAGAGGGGTCTTTTTAGAAAACTAGTTTAACGTACAAGCACTGAGAGACTTTGAGAAAGTCACTAATCACGGGAGCAATGGGTCTCTTTGGAACATATTTTAACCAGGGCCGCTCAGAGAATTCAGGGGGCCTGGGGCAAAGAAATTTTGGGGGCCCCTTCTATAAAAAAAATTGCAATACTATATTCTCCTGGGGGCCCTTGCAGGGCCCACGGCAAATTGACCCATTCGCTCCCCCCCACGGGCGCCCCTGGGAAAAATAAACCTTCTGCATTTCGGCACAAACCCAGTTTTGAGAAAACTTCTTTACAAGGTATCACTGGTTCTCAGCATCAGCTACTGCTAAAAGGCATAAAGCTCATTAAAAGGGTTGGACAAATATTTTCCATCAAAACTTTTTCTGGATCGAAAACTAGGGCTTTTTAAAAAGCAGAAAAAATCACGGACTATGTCTGCCTTCCTTCAAAATTTGTTGTGGTTTTTTTAATTGAAAAGCTGAAATTAGTCTGCCAAAACCTGAACATGGTTTGAGGTTTCAGAAGTGTGTGGCCAAATATTTGCTGCTTGCTGTGTTTGATTATTTAAAGACACTAAAAAAATTCTGCTTAAAAAAAATCCAAAACTTTTGAACCACCTCAGCTTGTAACCAAACACCTGAGCCCATCCAGGCAGAGATTTTTCCAGGTTTCTGATGCTCTGCTGGCTTCCTTGACTCATATCTGTCTCCATAACTTTGGGTTCATTTAGGTTAGAACATAAGAACAGCCATACTGGGTCAAACCAAAGGCCATCCTGCCCAGTATCCTGTCTACTGACAATGGCCAATGCCAAGTGCCCCAGAGGGAGTGAACCTATCAGGTAATGATCAAGTGATCTCGCTCCTGCCATCCATCTCCACCCTTTGACAAACAGAGGCTAGGACACCATTCCTTACCCATCCTGGCTAACAGCCATTAATGGACTTAATCTCCATGCGTTTACCTGTTTCCTAGAGACTGGCTCCATGTGGTCCCTCACAAACTGGAGACGGTTACTGTGGGTTTGTCTTTAGTATAGCTTATGTACATACTCCACCAACTGAGCATTTGAGCTTGTTCCAGAATCTGGGATGAGCCTATGTTGTCAAAACTGAAATGCTCAAAATAGCACATGCATGTGAATGGATACAGGGTGCTAAAATTAAATTAATCCAGGGGTTCTCAAACTGGAGGTCAGGACCCCTCAGGGGGTCACGAGGTTATTACTGGGGGTCGTGAGCTGTCAGCCTCCACCTCAAACCCCGCTTTGCTTCCAGCACTTATAATAGTGTTAAATATATAAAAAAGTGTTTTCAATTTATAAGGGGGAGGGTCGCACTCAGAGGTTTGCTATGTCAAAGGGTCACCAGGACAAAAGTTTGAGAACCATTGAATTAACCCCTCTGGAGCCTCAGGGAATGCAGAGGAGGGGGGTCTCCCTTCGTAGGGTTGGGAAGGATATTGCTCTTCTCATGTGATCCCTCTCCCAGCGGCTAATTTTAAATGAAGCTACCCTCCCCTGACATGAATCTCCCTATGGCACTGAAATTTAAATATAGACTATAACTTGGCATTTGAGAAGTGAAAGGGATGGTAGCCCTAATGGAAAAGCTAACAGCTTGGCTCTTCTGCAAGCCTCAAACTGCTGAATGAGCTTTAGGGTAGGGAAGGCTGTGCCTCCCAGACAGCCTGGCCCTGCCCCCTATCCGACCCCCACCCACTTCCTGCCCCCTGACTGCCCCCCTCAGAATCCCCAACCCATCCTGCTCCTTGTCCCCTCACTGTCCCCCAGAGACCCCCCCCCCACCACCACCCCGGGACCCCACCCCTGCTCCCTGTCTGCCCCAACTCCTATCCACCCCCTCAGAACGCCCACAATCCAACCCCCGTTCCCTGTCCCCTGACCGCCCCCCCAACCTCCGCCCCCTCCCTGTGCCCTGACTGTCCCCGGGACTCCCTGCCTCTTAGCCAACCCCCCCGGCCCCTTACCCCCGGCTCCCTCCTCACCCAGAGCCTCAGCCCCTCACTGAACAGCTGCAGCGTGTCTCCAGTGGGGCCTGAGCCCCGCCCCACTCAGAGCCGCCTGGTCAGGGGGCTGCGAACTCCGGGCCGAGCGGAGGGAGCTGAGCTCAGCCTGGAGCTCACAGTCCCGCCCCCTCCCCATGCGGCTCTGAGGGGGCGGGGCTCAGGGGCCCCACCGGAGACATGCTGTGGCGCTGTCTGAGGACGCTGCTTGATGTGCTAAGGCTCCAGGAGAGGGGCGGAGGCGGGGGTAAGGGGCCGGGGCGGGAGCCTCAGCTGTTCTCTTTGGGGCCCCTGCGGGGCCTGGGGCAAATTGCCCCACTTGCCCCCCCCCCTCTGGGCGGCCCTGATTTTAACTGACAAGCCCTTAGAGCCTTTCTGAGAAACAGGATACAACTATGGTCAAAATGAAGTGCAAATTAATGATTGTGCATCATGAGGGGAAAGAGGAGGGAATACAAGTTAAAATATAATGAAAACAAAGCCTCTCAGAAAGGAAATATATCAGTTTAGTAGCAGTGTTGCCATGTCAGGGGTGAGGTGGGAGATGATTTCCCCCCCCCCCCGCCCCATCTCTTTTTAAAAGTCCCAAAAGGAATAAAAGTGGTTGGCATCGTTTATTTTTTTATTATTTTGTTTACTAATTAAATCCATGTCCCTAAGGCCAAATTTGGCCCTAGGTAACTTTGTTCCCACGTTTTCTTGTTCACCAAACATAGAGCTTAGCACTCGCCCTGAACAACATCATTAGCCCCCTTTTGTTTGGACTAATTGAATTTTCTGTTGTTGGTTTTTTTGCACCTGTGCATGGCCTTCATGGCTGAAAATAATTGTCAGAGAAAAACTCAGTTCTCGCTTTTTGTTTGGGTGCAGCAAAATCAAATACTTTATTATTTCTCCAGTAATTACAATGGAGGGAGAGAGTGCCATAGGACACAGGGTCACCCCAGTCCCGGACAGGTCTCTCAACTGGTAAACAATTACATCAAGCCTTTATACCTTTGTTACAGACAATAGCTAGCAATCCTGGAGACAGTAAAAAGAAAACATTTGCATTTGTTTATGCATAAGCCTCTTTGCTATCTTATTTATCTCACTACTAAGAAAAAAACAAGACTGCACATTGCAAGGTCGTAATAACTTTCACACAGTTCACTCTGTCTTACATTATCTTGCTTCTACAAATCTCACGTCATTAGGGTCACAGTATGGCCTGACTCTTGCTAACTGACTAACATGCATTAAAATCCCCTTCAAATCCTTATTAATTCTTTCCTTGCTTCCACATAATGTAACCTACTTTTCATCAACTTGTTGCTATAGGATATTGTAAGATCTTATGAACTTTCGTCTTCTTAAAACTCCCCATGTAAAAAGGAAGAGAGTTCAAAATGTGAGTGTTATTGGAATTAACAGTTCCCAGGGTTGGTCCATACATGCCATTGCACTGGGCTCATTCAGGCTTTGTACGGGTCCAATGTAGCACTCGCTTCCCATGCATAGTCAATGCCGATACAAAAGAATGGTCTAGGCTGGTGTTTCTCAGCTGGTGGTTTGCGACCCCCAGGGGCTCAGGAAAGGCAGTCAGGAGCAGGAGGCTGTGAGATGTTGAGTGTTTCATTATGATCTAAAGCAAAGAAAATCTCACTCCCCCACTCCTGCACTTCCCTGTTCATTGTGGTCAAGTATTCTCTGTCTGCCTCTTGAAATGGACAAGTTATATCTAGATTCAGCACGGATACATGTTTTATTCTTTCTTTTTTACTAAATGTTCGGAGATCGGAAAAAATTTGCTTCCAATAAGTGGTACTTGCTTACTTATCTCAGCTCTGAAATTAGGCAGTTTGCAGCTGTGCACAGTAACCCTTTCATTGCCTGTATCCCAGCCAGCGAGACTGAAACCCCTGCGGTGGTTAGTAGAGATTGGGACGAGGCAGAAAGTTTGGATCCAAACCGGCATTGAGTGCTGTCAGCGATCGCAAGAGAGCAAAGGAACCCAGGGATCGTTGGTCACTAAGTCTCCCAGGCGGGGAGAGGGGGGAACAGAAGACAGAAAATGAAGGAGAAATAAGTGGGTGTGAGGGGAGGTCACAAGCTCCCAAACCTGCCCACATCCAGTCACAGAGTCATAAAGTCTAAGGCCAGAAGGCATCACTGGATCATCTGGTCTGACCTCCTGTCTAGCATTGACTGCCAACACTCCCCAGAGCCTTTTGTCCTATCCCTGCCTTCGCCTGGCCCCCACAGGGTTTTAAAATTAGCATAGCAGGTTGAGTGCTGGTGGGAAAGGCTGGGTCTGGGCTGTGATAAAGTGATGGAATATTTTCCTAGCATGTGAGTCAGAAACATCTTGTGCAGGGAAAGGGCCGGGGAAGATCATGATGTGACAGGAGCTAAAAGCCCTTCTGAAATCTTCCCTGTCACCCTTCTCACCCTGACAGGTGGCAGAGTAACACCCACCTTTGGCTCCAGATTGTCCCAGCCTCCCACAGGGCAGGGAAGGGAACTGGCTGTAGTGGAGCCAGTCCAGGTAGGGATTATTGCGGGGTTGCTAGTGGGTTCCTGCTGGAGGGAGAGGGGCAGGAAATACTGAGGGCCTGGGATCTTTGGGGGAGCTCAGTCTGGAGGTGGGATGGGGGCAGGAAATACCCAGGGTGGAGAAAGGGAGGGGGACAAGGCGTGTGACAAACTTGCTAGGAATTGTTTAACCCAAATCCTGGATTTGGGGGAGGCAATTACCCTATTTGTAGAACGGGGCTGGTGGGGGAACCCTGGACAGCGCAGGGAAAACGTATCAAATTCCCAGTGCAAGAACATGAACCTACTTGCCAGAGGCTGCTAGGAGATTCGAAGGAGCGGGTGGGAGGTTACCCACCAGTGGGGCCTAGAGTAGATAACCCCTCCCCTTCCTTCCAGCTGCTGGCAATGGGAAGCCTGTTGGGATTCCTACTGGGGAGCTGACCCTGGAGCCTGCTGGGGCCCCATCCCCCGCATCAGCCTCTGGCTTGTAGGTGTGTGATGGATGAGAAGACCCTTCCCCCTCTGTCTGCTGGGGGGGGGGTGAGGGGATCTCTAGCTCCCCTCCTGTTTTGCCTCCTGGCTGCTCTGAACAGGGTGGGGGTGGGACTCTGCTGACTGTGACCCTTCCAGAGCTTCCCTTTGATCAGCTCCTCTCCCCTATGAATAGTGGGGCTGTGAGTGGGGCAGCAGGTACTGAGTGGGGGGCTCTTGCTCTTTTAGGGGCCGGTGACCTTCGAGGAGGTGGCTGTGTATTTCACCAGGGAAGAGTGGGCTCTGCTGGACCCCCGTCAAAGAGCCCTCTACAGAGACGTCATGCAGGAGAACTATGAGAATGTGACCTTGCTGGGTAAGGATTCCTGTCCCCTCGGTTCTTAGAAGAGGAAATGAAGAGTTAAGGTTCACGCCACCTCCACAATGCCAGCTCGGCTCTGCCCTGTTTCAGCAACAGCCCATTGTGTGCATTGAAATGGGGCAGACTAGGACCCTCAGGGTTCACATGCACCTCCCTTCATATCACAGTCACAGCTCTGCCAAGCTGCTCCAACTCCTCCCTCCACCATCCAGTTACAGCTACAGCTGACCCAGTGCACACAGCTGGAGGCATGCGGCTAAATGCTGCTATTCCCACCTGTGAACACAACACAAACAATGGCACGTTCTTAGTCCTTCATATCTATTGTAGAATCATAGATTTTATGGCCAGAAAGGGCTATTAGGTCATCTAGTCTGACCTCCTGTATAACACTAGTCATAGAATTTCATCCAGTTACTGCTGTACTGAGCTGAATACCTTGTGTTGGACTAAATCCTCCCTCAGAAAGGCATCCACTCCGACTTGAAGACTTCAAAAAATGGAGAAACCTCCACTTCCTTTGTTAGTTTGTTAATCTTTGCACCAGCCTTACTGAGACACTCCCAGCGGCTAGTGCCAGCTGCACGGCCAGGGGCAGAGTTAAGGTTGCATATTAACTCTTCCTCTTCTGGTTTTCAGAGGTTTAAGTTTAGCCATCACCCACCTAGTGTAAAGGCATGCAGTAGAACTGGGCAACCTGTACTCGGTATTTATGTAGGTTATGGGCATTCGATTTCCTTATTTTTTAATAGACTTTTTCAGCACTCTGTGTCTGCATGAGAGATTTTGCCAGCATAATTATGTCAATTAAGGATGTGGTTTTTTGCATCCCTAACAAACAGAGCTATGCTGACAAAATTTTGCAGCTCAGAAGAGGCTAGAGTAGATTTTAAAACATTTTAAAATATTGCTCGCAGCCCTGAAATTTTGGAATCAGGGGAAACATCTAAGAGGAACTCCTTCAGAGTGCAGCAAAACACACAATACACCTAGTCTGAAAGTTAACAGTGGTAAGGCTCCAACTCAGATGAATGGGTGTAGCTCAGAGGCAGTGGCCACAGCATGTCCTCTTGACCCAACCAACCAATGACTGTGAGAGCAGTGTGAGGTTCCTATTCAGGAGTTCTGGCGGGGGGAGGGGAGGTAGGGGGTAAGGAGAGCAGGGAGGAGTGGGAGGGGAGAAGATGATGGGAGAGCTAGTGCTTGTGGGGTGCCACAAGATAGGGCAGACTGAGTGTAGTGGCAGGAAAGGAATAGGTATGTGGAAGATCAGACTAGAGGGAATCAGGAAGGGATGGGTACCATGGAAGGAAGAGGAGGTGAGGAATCGGAGACAGAATCTCCTGGGAACAGGGAGTGTGGTGGGTTGGGGGAGTGGGAGCCTGGGAATGGAGAAAAGGGGGTGGAGGTCCCATCAGTGGTGCTGTTGGAGGGGGAGGATTGGGTAGGAGATCTGGGATGCTTGGAAGTGGAAAAGACTGAGGATAGTGGGAAGGGGATGGGGAGTGGTTGCTCCAAGGAGCAGGAAGGATCTGGTGGCAGTGGGAAGGGAGGGTTTCAGGGAGGCAGATATTTGGGGCCTTACACTGAGAATGCTTTTGCCATAGTCTCTAATGAGTTCTCCCTAAGCAAAGCTCGGAACCAGTGCTCCAGTACTGTGTGAGTGTGTGTGGTCGTCCCTCCTGGTCTGTCTCAGGGCAGAGTTGCAAAGTCTCAAGGCCCTGAGGCAGGGTGGGGCAGCAAACGATTAGGGGCTTTGCCCAGGGCGAGCACCAAACAATCTAGCATCCTAGCTCAGCGGACAGTCAACCAACACAGGCCTCCTGGCCAAAGGTGGGTGGCAGGAGGTAGGGGGATCCTGGCCCACCTGACTCCACTGAGTCCCAGCCCCAGGCCCTAACAGTGGCAGTGTAATCCACCACTGGGTCAGTGGGGATCCGCCCACAACACCCTTACTTAGTGTCAGCCCAACACTCAGCCAGACAATGGTCTAGTTTCCCTGGGCTACTTCCTACAATCCCCAGGGTTTGGTACCTCTGACCTCCATTTCCCCGGCTCAGTGTCTGTGGCAGCCCCATCAGCTCATTGGCACCTCGACTGGCTGGTGACCCTGGGAGGTTTGGCCAGTCCTCTGGCGGCCGCCCCAGCAGGTCCTCGGTGTCCCGCTCCGGCAGCGGATGATAAGCGTCTGTCTCCCTCAGCAGCTTCAGCCCAACTGAGCTGCAGGGCCCCCTCCTTTTGTACTTCTGTTTCCTGTCCCGCCCCTCAGCTTCCGGAGGGGTGGAGGTGGCTTTCCTGGCTTTGTAGCCCAACGGGTGGGTTGTGGTCCCTGCTGGTCTTCCCCTCTACAGGCTGCCATACAGAGGATGGAGAACAGTTCTTCTCTCCTCTCACAGAGGGCAGGACAAGATGCAGTGGGTTCAAACTACAGCACAGCAGATTTAGATTAAATCTCAGGAACAACTTCCAAACTGGAAGAACAGTAGGAGAATGGAACAGACGCCTAGGGCGGTGGTGGAAGGTTATTCACTGGAGGTTTTCAAAAGGAGGCTGGTTAGTCGCAGCAAATGCTGCACCTTGGCAGGGAGTTAGACTAGATGACCTTTGTGGTCCCTTTTAACTCTGTGGTTCTAAGGGGAACCGGGGTTCACCCTTGGAAAATGCTAAAGCGAGTGTGTTGCCCATTAAGGGTATGTCTGCACTGCATCTGGAAGCTGACTCCCAGCCAGAGTCCATGCTGACTCACTACAAATATCGGTGTAGGCAGTTGGGTTGTAGCTTGGGTTCTAAAGCCAGGACTTGAGGGCGGTGGGTGGGCTGGATGGTCTGAACTCCAAGAAGAGCCCTAACATCAAAGCAATGTCTCCACAGCCATTTGTAATGCGCTAGCATGAGACTCAGCCTGGAAGGTGGCCGACTCCCTGTTACACTGTAGGCATACCCTAAAGAGGACAGTCCCAAGGGAGACGGTATGAAGGTTGGGTCATCTAATTCCCTGTAAATCCATGACCCAGCCCCCTCCCTTGGCACCCTGTCACCGTGCCTTAGTGGGTGTCAACTGAGGATGCCAAATTCAGGAAGAACTGCTGAGAAATGGGGCAAACACAACCCCAAACTGGTGGTTATTCTTTTATAAGTTTCAGAGTAGCAACCATATTAGTCTGTATCTGCAAAAAGAACAGGAGTACTTGTGGCACCTAAGAGACTAACAAATGTATTTGAGCATAAGCATGCATCCAATAAAGTGGGCTGTAGCCCACGAAAGCTTATGCTCAAATAAATTTGTTAGTCTCTAAGGTGCCACAAGTACTCCTGTCCTTTTATAAGATAGACCAAACCAGCCACAAAAGTAAACTCCTGTTTCACCACACTGGCTAACAAGAAAACATAAAGGCAGTTTTCTCAGGCATTCCAGTTCTTATATCACCACCAAAAACACTGGATTCAGAGACGAGTGGTTCTTTACAACCAATGTCATTAAATAATAGTTTCTTATGATCCCAAAGGGCCAGTCACTCCCAGATCAATATACAACTTAAATCTTACCCAAAAATCACACTGGTGCCAATCCTTTAGGTTTATTCGTAAAAAGGTTTAGTGCCAATAAAGGTTTATTTGTAAAAAGAAAGAAAGGGGAGAGTTAAAATTGGCTGAGGGAATCATTTACATCCAGTAATGGCAAAGTTCTTGGTTCAGGCTTATAGCAGTGATGGAATAAACTGTTGGCTTAAGTCAAGTCTCTGGAGTACATCTACAGCTTGGATGGGTCATTCAGTCCTTTGTTCAGACCTTCAGTCTGTAGCAAAGTTCATCCAGAGGTAAGAAGCAGGATTGAAGACAAAATGGAGGTGTTTCCAGGGCTTTTTATAGCTTTTGCTGTGTGAAGGGCATCCCGTGGTTCTTACTGTGGAAAATTACAGTAACAGGATGGAGTTTGGAGTCACATGGGCAAATCCCATGTTCATGCCCAATTTCCCTCAGTCATTGCAGGAATCCATTACCTAGATTCCAGACAGCACATTTACATTACAGTCCACTGAGTCTAGATGGGTTTCTCCCATGATCCATTGTCAACCAAGTGTGTCTTGATGAACCACTTAATTTGAACAGTCTCTCCAAGATGTGCTAGCTAGTTGCCTTGTGGGTGTTACCCTCTTATGCTTATAAGAAGCACATGGGATCTTTTTCAGGAGAAAAGGCAATACACTGCATTTATTGAAGATACAACAATTAGCATATGCATTCAATCACACACCAGACACACACACACACTGTCCCGCCAGTCGATGTTAAACTTACCAGTCCAGAGTCTGGATCAACCTAGTGGCCAGCTAGTTTGATCATGGGTAGGAGGAGCCGGGTTCCGTTGGTCATGACATGATGCTCTGGGGAAATCTTGGGAGGATGAACCCAAAGTTTCATGGCAAGACACCCTGTTCATATAGTGATTTTCCTTCATTGGAACCAATGAGTTTTGCACCGTCATGCTGTAATCAATTGTTGTTTGACAAGTGCTTGTTTTCTTAAATTGTCCTTCTCATCCTTTATTTTGTTCTTTCATCAAGTCCCTCAGGGAGTTACCCCATGCTGGTTTTGATCACAGCTATCTTGTCCCCACTGATAGGTGCCTGTCTCATCTTTAGAATCATCAATCTGCCCTCCTCTGACATTTCAATAGGGGCGTATTGCAGCCTCCTGGTGCCCTTGCGTCTTTTTTCAGTTCCTACCTCGTACATCTGGTTCAGCGATGACCTTCACACTTACCTCTTAACACACACATTCCTCATTCACACACAAACCAGAATTAATTTACACACAACATTTGGAACAGAAACATCAAATTGCAATGCAAAAGAAAACAATCGTGGCATTTTTTTACTTATTTTAAAATGCTAAACCTACCTCAAAGAGCTGTTACTGCCTTGAAATCAGTCCAGACACAGATTCTGGCTGATGTATCTCTACTCATTAATAACTATCTGTTATTCAAAAAGGGTGACTGGCAGGATGTGATCAAATCATACACCAATACATTTAATACATGCTACATAATTATTTTTTATCCTTCATTCCAAATTATATAAAATACCAACATAAAATCCTACCACTACATTTGGGGGAAGAGTTTGGGGGAGTTCAGTTCCTGATTTTTATTTCACCTCTCTCCAGCACTTGTTTTGGTTTGGCCTTCCCCTTTCCATCCCTGTTTGAGGTTTCTGTCTCTATCACAGCAGGTGATGCAATGGTGTGTGAGAAAGAGGAGCAGAATTCTCAGCA
The DNA here is from genome assembly GCF_016161935.1 of Mauremys reevesii. Taxonomy (NCBI): domain Eukaryota; kingdom Metazoa; phylum Chordata; order Testudines; family Geoemydidae; genus Mauremys; species Mauremys reevesii. The sequence continues at coordinate 218,954,478 of NC_052623.1, forward strand.
GGAAAATGTTGAGCAAGAGGATAAACACAGAGCATTATCGCAAAGATCAAAAAGGAATGTGTCCAGGAGTCATGAGTGGGGAAACTCCTGTGAGATTCAGCACAGACCAGAAAGAGAGCAGAGAAACCATACAGGGGAGAAAGTGGGAAAATATATTTCCTGTCGGGGAACTCAGGAGGACCTCAATGAAACTACAACCCAGCAGGAAATCCTCATGGGAAAGAGAAAAAAAACATGCACTGAGGGAGGGAAAAATGTATATCACCACTCAGTCTTCATAAAGCATCGGAGAATCCACACAGGAGAGAGGCCCTTTGAATGCAGTGAGTGTGGGAAAAGCTTCAATCGCAGCTCGCACTTTATTAGGCATCAGAGAATCCATGCAGGGGAGAGGCCCTATGAATGCAGTGAGTGTGGGAAAAGCTTTAATCGCAGCTCGCACCTTATTAGGCATCAGATAATCCACACAGGGGAGAGACCCTATAAATGCAGTGATTGTGGGAAAAGCTTCACTAGCAGCTCAGCCCTTTCTGATCATCAGAAAATCCACACGGGAGACAGGCCCTATGAATGCAGTGAGTGTGGGAAAAACTTCACTCACAGATCAGGCTTTTTTCGCCATCAGAGAATCCACACAGGGGAGAGGCCATATGAATGCAGTGAGTGTGGGAAAAGCTTTAATCGCAGCTCGCACCTTGTTAGGCATCAGATAATCCACAAAGGGGAGAGACCCTATAAATGCAGTGATTGTGGGAAAAGCTTCACTAGCAGCTCAGCCCTTTCTGAACACCACAAAATCCACACAGGGGAGAGGCCCTATCAATGCAGTGACTGTGGGAAAACCTTCAATCGCAGCTCAAACCTTTTTACCCATCAGAGAATTCACACAGGGGAAAGGCCCTATGAATGCAGTGAGTGTGGGAATACCTTCTCTTGGCACTCAGCCCATGTTAGACATCAGAGAATCTGCAAGGGAGATCAATGCCATAAAAACCTCTAGGGCTATCAATTATTTATTTTTCGTTAATAATTTTCCTGATTCCCACTGTGGCAGGGCAGGGGTAAAAACTCTTTAAAGCCCTGCCAAAATGCTGGCTACAGCCTGCTCTCTGGCTGGTAGGCCAGGGGTAGAGATGCAGGTACTCAGCAGGAAGCCCAGCTGCAAGCCCTAATGAGGGCTGGCTCAGAGGAACGTGCTGGGTTAAGTAGTGACAACTGGACTGAGGCAGGAGAAGGCTGTAAAAGCCCTGGGCAAACCTCAGTGGGGAGGTTAGTCTGGGAGGAGACAGGAGGGCAGTATCTCTATCTCCTTGCCAATAAGGAAGCCTCAAGGGCCCGGAGACCCCGGGGAGGGTCTGTGGGGCACTAACTGTTGGGGGATCTGAGCACTGAACGAGCACTGTAAATAAAGACATGGGTGGGTGCAGGCACAAAAGTGGGAGAGCCTGCGCTCACCCTGTGACACCCACATAGTAACTTTTAAAGCTGTTTGAACTGTTTGCAGCACTGTTATCAACTTGACCAGATGAGTGGCCCATTTTTGCCTTTTGCAGTTTGCCCTGTTTTGAGGTGGACCCATTTGTCCTTTCTATCAACTCCATTGTCTCATGAGTAATTCAAAGGTGCCCTTCCTATGAGGAACCAGAGAACATCACATTTATACCATTCCTCCTATTACAAAGTTATTGTTGGAGTCACTAGTGATTCAGATTGTATCATTGCCAGTTGTTCTCACATTTCTCTGGGTTGAGCTGAAGAGCAGTTATATTGGGACCTTTTCAAATTATATGTAAATGAAGAGGAGCAGAGGCAGGAAAAAAAGTGTCATTTTAGCCTCTGTGATACCGGAAGGATATGGGGCGGCTCAGAGATTCGCTCCTTCCCCACCACAGCAGAACTGTTACCGTTTGTCTGAGCCATGTAGAGTTTATCTTCATCACATTCTATCCATCCACTTCTCAAAGTGTCCTGTGATGAAGAATTCTCCATTGTCTGTGCTTGGAGATGATGCTTTGACTTCTTTAATCCTATATCAGAGTTGCTATGACTGGAGAGGAAAGTGTCAAAGACGTGGAAGGGGAATTCAAATGGATCCCAAACACAGTGTGATCCTTGGGAGTTTAAATCCCAGGTCCCATCTATTGGTAAAGTCACTTCGGGCAAATTGGCTGTTTTTTCCCCCATTATGGGGATGCTAGGACACCAAACATGTTATAAATAACATAACTGACTATTGAGACAGTGCTGAATGAAGCAGGTTTGAATGGATCAAAAAAAAATGTGATGGGAGGATCTCTTGTCCTGATTCTGAATAATCAGATGTAACCTGTTCTGGAATTTCACTTGACACTTCCATTGTCATGTATTCTGTCTCTCTGTGATGTGAGTTTCTATCTTTCCTGAAGGCTGTTTGGTCATCCAGTTGGATAATAGTTCAGTTTAATAGGATGTAGCTCAGATTTATTGGAGAAATTAAGACAAATGGCCTTTTGCTAAAGTCATAATTTCTCACTTCAGCTTTGCTTTTTCCCCATCTCTCCATGATAACATGGAGAAAGTTCAAGTGCAGTTCTGTCAACAGGGGAGAACTGTCCAATTTACTGGACATGCTAACAAACAAACAGCAGCAATTTTAAATTTCCAAGGGAAATGGTGAACAACAGCAGAACCCCAACTAACTGAAGGATCACAGTGTAGTTCGATTGTTGAAGTCGATATTGTCTCAGATGATCTGGGGAGAGGATTCCATGGTAAGTGATTTTGAAGTAGGCAAAATGCCCATGTATTTGGTTCCCAAATGATGTGTAGCTCAGGCCCTACAAAAGATCTCTCCTAGCTAATCCTATGTTATGGGGAATGCTGCCCTTCATGCCCTTTCCAGATGTTGAGGAAATAGAAGTGTGTTTTTTGTTGAATTTATTCTTTGTAGGTGTTAAAAGTGTGTATAAAATCAGTGTTGGAAATCTAATGGCTGCAGAAAAATAGCTATTTTTGAATAGAATCTCCAGCTCTGGTAACAAACAAAGATTATGATCCAGCCCTGTATCCAATCCCTTGCCTGGAACTGTGCCACCAAAATAAAGAAAAGCTGGGCATGTTTTGGGAAGCTATTCCTCACTAACACTGCTGAGATTTGGAGTGGTTTTGTAAAGGATTCTACTTCAGAGAAGTGTAAATTTACCCTAATCGAGGCCAAGGATTTGGAAAGAACAGGGGTGGAAAGAGTACATACTCAGTTCTTGGTTTCCACCCCAGTAAAGGAAACTGTGGTGACCAATGACCCAAGGAAAATTGTTTGTAGAACTCCACTTCCTAGTTCAGTGTCACTGATTACAGTTCCAAAGGATGCCAGCGTTAGATTGAGAAAAATCATCCTTCACTTTTGGATCCAAAGAGAGAGTGCTTCATAGGACAGTCCTTCCCTGTGGATCCCAAACTGGTTGCCTGTAGAAATGATGGTAACCAATGAGGCAACGAATGTGTCAGGCTCCAATTTCAGACTTCTAGAAACACGCATGTTGAGCCCTCTTTCTCTGGTTTTGTGTCTGATGCTGTGGCTACACAATAAAGCTGATGTTGATGCATCTGTATAATGTAGCTGCGCTGCTGTAGCACTGCTATTACAGATGCTCTCAGCCAATGGGAGAGATCTCTCCCATCGGACTTTATTAGTATAGCCCCCACAAGCAGCGGTGGCTATGTTGGCAGGAGAAGCTCTCCTGCTGACGTATCGCTTTCTACACAGGGGGTTAGGGATGTGTAACTACGTTGCTCAGCGGTGTGGATCTTTCACACCCCTGAGCAATATAGTTATCCCGATAAATGCCTTTAGACCAGTTAGTTTTCTCTTGTGTTTAATGCATTTACATCACTTCCGTACCTCCCCCTACTTTGAAAGATTAAAAAGTGTGAAAAGAGAGGTATTTTTCCTCGTGATGCGAACACACCCACATAGGCGAGCCCTTCTACCAACACACATGGCAGAAGCACCAGAGATATATGAATTCACAGAAGTGTTGGGACCTACGTTGGGACAAACCACAACTTGAGCAAAGGTTCAGTTGTTGGCAATGGGGATTAAAAGAAAACTAACACATATGACAAGAATTTGTGATCTTTGAATATGTTGTTACCAGTGAAAATGAAATTATAGGTGAAGTTAATGGTTAAAGAAGAAGAGACTAATTGTGTGACAATCTGAATTATTTTGGAAAACTGATAGTTGTCTTGTTTTTTGTTTTGTTAGTCATACAGGAAATGATGGCTAATCTTGAGAAGTTAATTTGATTTAATTTACCCCCTGTAGTGCAAGAAGTTCTGGTAGAAAACCTCACTCCAATGGTTGGGGTGGAAGAATGTGTGTGAGAAAGTGTGTATAAGAGAATATTGGCCCAGTATAGATTTTAACTTTTTGTGTTTCAAATAGAACTTTTTTTGCTTCATTTCAATGTCTATTTCTATTAAAAGGAAAACGATGCGAGGAGACAAGTTGTATCAGTTTTTACCCACTTAGACTGTAAGGGTCATTGACTTCCCCACTTCTCTGATTTGCAAAGGAGCGGCCTGACATATGTCATAGGATGTGTCCAGCAGGTAGGAAAGCTGCAATTGTCAACCATCAGTATGAAGGAAAAAGCTGAAGTCCATTACCTTTCAGATCAATAAGCCATCTAAAGGCTGGTCTATGTTGAAAAGCTGTGTTGGCATAGCCACATTTCTCAGGGGTGTGAAAAGTCCTCTCCACTGAGAGTAGTAGTAGTTGTGACCTGAGCCCCAATGTAGACAGTGTTAGGTTGTCAGAAGAATATTTCCAGTGTTTGACAAATTAATCCCCTTTGGGAAGGGAGTCATGACATCAATTCCAAATTTGACCCATCTCCCTGTATGTGAAAAAGTTACTAGTATGGAGGGCTGAGCCAGCTGTCCGATCGCCTGGTTCCTCAACTGTAACTACACCTCTTAGTGCCCATGAATGCAAAGACTGAGAGAAAAGGAGAGTTCCAACCATTGTTATTTTAGTATTTTATTGTTCCTCTCTCTGTTTTTTGTGCTGGCATTTCTATTCTATCAGGGTATAGCTCAGTGCATGTGTGACAAAAGCTCATTGGTGCTGATTGGCAAAGGGGGTCATTGTTATTCACAAGCAACTCCTGTCTCAGACCTGACAAACTCACTACACCTAATATACTGCTTTTATGTTATTTATCCAGGAAGCATAGTAATGAGATCTCTACTGAAAGCTTGTAAATCATTGATACTCCTACGCACTGCAAGAGGTGTGTATGAGTCATATTTAAGGAATAATGTAAGTACATGGAAAATTATGCCCATATGATATTGTCGTGAAAGTGAGTCACCCCAATCATAGGTCTTGGTGGGGACAGCCCATTCAAGTGGGAGGGAGTTGTCTTCCATCCCTTGCTGACCAGTTATGCGATGTATTGCTCAATTGCTCGATGACCTTTCAAGGTCCCTTCCAGTTCTAGGAGATTGGTATATCTCCAATTATTATTGTCAACCTTTGCACCAACCCAGAAAAAACAATGGAAAACCATCAAAGACTATAGACATTGAAACCCTGTGGAAGTGAAAAGGACAATATGACAACGAGGAGATCGTCCTTTCTGTGGATAAAGACAAAAGACTGATTCGGTTTAAAACGGTGGAGAAAAACACTCTGGGTCCATTCACCAAGGAGATCCCTAATGACCAGTGGTGCTTCATGAAAGGCAGGGCCCTGGCTTCTAGGGACTAGCAATCATGACAATAGAGTGACATGAGGTGAGAATCTCCTCAGATAGGAAAGGTAACTATTAAAAAGTGTAGGTTGCATTTTGACATTTTGTTGGTTATGGTTGGTTTCCATCACTCACATTTGTTTCTGTTAAGTCTCTATCCCTTGTTAAATACATTTCCATTTCTTCGATGACTGTACTCAAGTGCTGTGTGTGATACAGGAGCAGTGATCTACAGTAAAACTGGTAACCTGGGATATACCATTGCTTTGGGAAGGGAGAATCTTGGATTTCTCTGAGTATCTGGTGATCAGGGCTGGACCCCAAATGGGAACACATTGAAGGAACCAGGGGTTAAGGTGCCTCTATTGTCAACTGGCAGGACTGCTGTAGTTCAGAGGTGGGTGCTTGAGTGCCTGACATTCTGGGTGAGTTTGGTCACTAACATCCAACTGCCAAATGCAAAAGTCCCTCTTCCTAGTGGCAGATGGTAACAAGGAAACTCTCAGCCCTCAGCTCCCTGAGAAGGGTCACAATGTGCATCTATGTTGATCCACCTGTCAAATTCACACCAGGAAGGCATCCTATAGTATGGCTTCCTGAATCACAATAGCCCTAAAACTCTCCCCTCTAAAAAAGTACAGAGTTCTGCACTTAGGACGGAAGAATCCCATGCACTGCTACAGGTTGTAGACCAACTGGCTAAGCAGCAATTCTTCAGAAAAGGACCTGGGGACTACAGTGGATGAGAAGCTGGATATGAGTCAACAGTGCGCGCTTGTTGCCAAGAGGGCTAATGGCATATTGGACTGCATTAGTAGGAGTGTTGCCAGCAGATGGAGGGAAGTGATTATTCCCCTCTATTTGGCACTGGTGAGATCACATCTGGAGTACTGCATCGAGTTTTGGGCCCTCCACTACAGAAAGGATGTGGACAAATTAGAAAGAGTCCAGTGGAGAGCAATGAAAATGATTAGGGGACTGGGGCACATGGCTTAGGAGGAGAGGCTGAGGGAATTAGGGTTATTTAGTCTACAGAAGAGAAGAGCGAGGGGGGATTTGATAGCAGCTTTCAACTACCTGAAGGGGGGTTCCAAAGAGGATGGGGCTCAGCTGTTCTCAGTGGTGGCAGATGACAGAACAAGGAGCAATGGTCTCAAGTTGCAGTGGGGGAGAACTGAATTAACTCCACTCACCTGGGTTAAAAACATTTGTTTCTTTTGAGCAGGTAGTGGGAAAGGGGACATTAATTCAGATCCAAGAGGCAAGGAAAAGCCTTCATGACTTTGATCCCCAGGAAGGGAAAGAGGAAAAGCCCAGAGCTGCCTTTAGTCCCAAGCTGGGGGCTCCTGGAAGGTGGAAAAGTCCCTTGATCACTGAGGATCCCATGGGATCTTGCTCCTTCAGATTCTCCAGAGTCCTGGGTGCAGGGAGGGCGCCACTGCACAATGTGAAATGCAAGGGAGGACCTTGGAAGGGAAAGGAGGAGCAGAAAATGGAGAGGAATGAAACGGGGAAAATGCCTCTTCTCTCTCCCCTCCCCCTCCCAGCAAGAAATGTGATCAGTGGGGAAACTCCCCACCATGAAGGGCAGAGACCACAGAGACATTCACCACACACTGAGCAGTGATAGACTTGTTGCCTCCTATCCCAGTGAGAGCAAATTGCTGCCAGAGGTGGAGCTGTGGGCTGCTGTGCTGTCCTTCCCAGATGCTGGAATAATTTGCAGCAGAGACCTGGATCAGGGCTGATGAGGTGGAAGATCTGCTTACCACAGTGGTGGGTGGGGGGGCGTCCTCATGGGAGGAGTCCGAGCAGGGGCAGGGCATAGAGGGCAGAGCACAGGCGGGACCATGGTGAAAGTGCCGGTGGTTCCCCCTCTCCTCGGGAGGGTCTGTCGGTGGCACTCTAAAGGCAGCGGCCCAGCCCCCCTCCAAAGGGAGGTGTGTCACATCCAGCATTTCCTACCCTGTTTGGGAAGGCTCAGCCTCCCGGAGCCCCTTATACCCCCCGTCCAGTCGCCGTGTCACTGGTAAATACGGTCAGAGGAGACTCTCGCGATCTGGGGTGTGAAATACCTGGATGAAACTGGCTGCCTGAGCCCAGCCCCTCTGCACTCAGGGCAGTGGTGAGAGGGGGAGGGGGTTCAGTGAGTAAATCCTCAGAAATCTCACCCCTGGGTTTGTAATGTCAGGCTCCAGCAAACAAATCCCTCTGTGTGTGAAGGGAGGGGCTGTGAGAGGGAGGGGCTGTGAGGGGGGGAGTCCATGGCGGTGTCAGTGTGAGAGGCTGTGTGAGGGAGAGTCCATGGGGGTGGGAGGGGGGGAGGGGCTGTGAGGATATTGTCACCTGCAGGCACCAGGAGCCCCCAACATGGGAGTTGAACTGCTCCCTGCCCCCAGGTGCTGTGGGGGGCCCTAGAGCCCAGCATGGAGCTGCTGTCCCTGTAGGGTCCCTGGGCATCACAAAGGGGTGATGTGAGGTTACTGCCCCATCAGCCCTGGGGTGGGGGACTGGAGCCCCTGGAACAGCCCTGTGGGGACTCAGCCCTGAGGGGAATTCAATGTCTGTGGAAAAGCACATCTAGGAATGGGCATTCCCAGCTGCCTTAAAGCGGCAGAAAGGAGAAGAGAGAGTTATTGCTTTAGAACAGTCTGGGTGTGCTGGGTGTGAAGGAGGGTGCCCAGCTCTCAGTCTGCAGAACGGCTGACCCCAAACGTTCAAAAACCCAGAGTCAGGCTCACCAAAAATCATGAGATTGGCTTTAAAATCATGAGATTATGTAAAATTAATAGATTTGGGGATCTTTTTATTTGCCTTCTGTTTGATGAGCCTTTAGGGTGCACTAGGGTGACATTTTGAAGCTTTCTTCACAGCCACAAGGACTAGAACGGTTCTGTTTCCTTAAGAGCAAAGGCTGAAATCATCACGTCTCCTCTTGACTCCAGGAGCTGGGACTTTAAGGAAAACAATAGCTCTCATGAGACTCAAGGCAAAATCATTGGAGTTGGCAGCACTGAGTCGGATTGAGTCTTTATTCTCTGGGATTCCCTGGAGCAGGGGTTCCCAACCTTTTTCTTTCTGTGGCCCCATCCAACATGGTATAAAAACTCTACAGCCCACCTGTGCCACAACATCTGTTCTTCGGCATGTCCAGTAGGTTAAAAGCCTGGGCTGTCGTTAGGGGGTAGCCAGCAGAGCAGTTGTGCAGGGCCCTCCATGAAGTTAAGTCGCTTTGGCTTATTTGGTTTATTTTGGCGAGCCACCCCCTGAAGCCTCCTCGCTGCCCCCTTGGATGAGAACCACAGCCTTGGAGCTCTGTCTACAAGGAGGGAGCAAAGCTGCTGCCTTTCCTGATGACTAAACTCAGGCCCTCAGAGTGGGATATTCCTGCCTTGCCAGTGCCACCAGGAAAGCTCCCTGAGCAGCTGCCTGGCCTCAGGGACAGTCTAAGCCTGCAGCACCCCAGGGGGCAATGAAGCAGCTGGGTCAGGCTGGGCACCTTCATTCCCAGAGAACTGCCCTGGCTCCCTGCTCAGCAGCAAAGAAGTCAATTCCCCCCACCCCTGATGAATCAGCCTGGAGCTACGTGCACAGCTGGGGGTTTCTCCTTTCACTCCTGCTGGGGAGGGCCAGGGTCCCAGGGGGCATTTCTAGCAGAGCATTCGGAACTGAACTGGGGGAACCAGCCTCTCATTACAGAACGCTCACGTTCAGACCACATCTTTATTTACAGTTTTTTATAATACGATATAATCCTTCAATCTTAGCGTCACCATCAATAACGTGGCTTGTTCAGCCTGGTGGGATACCAAGGGGAAAACTAACCAGCTCTTCAAATCCAAGAGAGTGGAGATAAATCACCTCTCAGAGTCAATACAGGGTAATCAATAGGCAGACAGTGGCCAAATCGCTTTTGAATGGACCTGAAAATCTTTTTATTTACTTATCATTATTTTTTATTATTATTATTTTCTCTGGAGTCTGGACCTTGACTAGACCTTGACCAATAATTTTGGCCCTTGACAAAAAATAATGGATTACCCCTAAGAATGGGGTTGTGTTACATTCCTTATGTCCTTTCTCCATATTGTGGCCATTTCTTTTCCCTCCTTTCAGTGAAAAGCTTTGAGATTTTGTGTAGAAACTTTATTTCCTCAGGCGAGACCCAAGAGCGGGGGCTGCCTGCATGTACCAAGCACCCACTAGATTAGAAGGTGACCGACAAACACCCTTAAGACGAGGCAGCCGTCCCTGTCAAAAAAATCATCTCCCTTCTTCACTTGAGTGACAGCCTGAATGGTTCCTTCTCTGGGCAGAGCCCAAGGATCGGCATCATCAGCAACAAAACCATGTGTATGTAGTAGCAACCAACCGAAAATGTGCTTTAAAAGGAGCCGTCTCCTTCCTTCTGGGGTAAAATTTGCCATTAGGGTCATTTTCATTTCCCTTCTCTGAGGGCAGAGATGGGGTTGGAGCTACCCCAGGCTGGGATGTTGAGCCCATGTCCCCATCTGTCAGTCACTCTGGGAACCTGTCTCTGCTCCCAGCTGACAGGCTGCCTCCAGCCTCTCCCGTCAGCTCCTTAGTGCGGGGGAGGAAGAGGGGGAGGAAGAGGGGGGGGCTGGGCACAGAGTGTCATTTGACAAGCATAAGTGGCAACATAGGAGAGGGACCTTTGCCAGATGCATTGGTGGTATAGCGGTGAGCATAGCTGCCTTCCAAGCAGTTGACCTGGGTTTGAGTCCCAGCCAATGTAGTGATGTGATGTTTTCTCTGCTGGGAATTGGTTTAATTTCAGTCACATTGAATCAGTTTATCAATGGAATGAGAGAATCAAGGTCCCAAATCCCAGCAGGTCATTAAACACACAGTGGAGAAAGAAAGGGGCAGGACTATACAGTGAGCTGTTGGAGTCATCCTGGTATTACAATGTTTGGTTTATATTTAAAAAAAAATTCCTTTACTTCCCTCTCCCTTTTAGACTCAGAGCCTTTAAGGTCAAAAGGGACCAGTGTGATCATCTAGTCCTACCTGCTGCACCTTGCAGGCCAAAAGACCCCACCCACCCACTGCTGTAATAGACCTGGGAGGGGAGGCAGCTCTGTGCTCTGCCTCTACCCCAAGCAGCACATGGAGGCCCTCTGCTCCCCTCCCCCAATGGGTGTGCAGAGATGTGCCAGCAGCACTAAGGTGGTTCCCTGCCCACTCTGCCTCCGTCCCTCCATGCCACTCCCAGAAGTGGCTGGCGTGTCTCAGCTGCCCCTGTCCCGAGTACCAACTCGGCAGATCCCATTGGCCAGGAACTGCAGCCAATGGGAGCTCTGGAGGCAGCACCTGCAGGCAGCAGCACACGGAGACCCCCTGGCCCTGCCCACCTAGGAGCTGCTGCCACAGGTTTGTGTGTACCGGTCACTTTGGGAGCTGCACTGCCCAGGGTAAACGCCACCCCTCCTGCACCCCAACCCCCTCTTCCAGCACAGAGTCTGCACCCCGCACCCAAATTTCCTCCCATAGCTTTGCGTCCTTTCACCCAGAACCATCCTTCTTCTCCTGGGCTGCAAGTAGCCATCCCTGGGAAGCCAAGAGGCAGGCACAGGATTCTTCCTCCCAGCAGCCAACCGCACCCCCCACAGGCTTTGCAGAACGAATGGTGACGCTCTACTAACCTCACTTAGCCGCACTGAGGTGCTTAGCTTCTGCCCTGCCTTCCTCAGCTCAACTTTTTTCTTTTGCCCCATTCCTGCATCACTTCCTCCTTTGGTAAGTCACGAAAAGGAGGACAGCAGGAAGAGCCGGCCTCCACAGGCCAAACTCCCAGGGCAGAGGAGGCCAAGCCACAAGGCTCCAAAAGGTGACTGGCCAAGATCCTCTAGCTTTCCCCTGCTGATGCCAAGGCTTTTTCTCAGCTCATTTCACCAACTGCTGCCATGCAGGGGTTGGGGTTATCACAGGTGTTACCTGAAATTGGGCCAGCTAGTAAGCATAGGGAGGACTAATGACCCACCAGAGTTCAGCAGAAAGCAGCACATTTATTATACTGACAGCTAAGCTCAAAAGAAGCAGGGGGGGAAGGTCACACTCACACTCGCATATTCACGCTCCCAGGACAGGCACAGCACTGGAGATGTCAGGATTCTGCTGTCCCACAGCACCGCGATGGATGGTGTGATGAAGGTAAGTCTTCCTGAGGCACAATGAAATGCAACACAGTGAACCACTGGACAGGTGGTCCGGGCGAAGGGCATTCACTGGAGGTACAAGCTTGTGAGTGCTCTTCTGAGCACAGAGCCCCTTCCCCTTTCAAGGACCTGCTCCTCATGGCCTGCGACTAGAGATGACTTGGCTGCATCTGGTGGGTCACACTCCACCTTGGGCAGTGTCCATGCTCTGGGTGTGTGATCGCTGCCTAATTAGAGTCCCAGACACCTTGTCTACCTGGAAGCTCTTCTGTTCTTCAACCTGCCCATTCATCCCACAAGCATTCCAGGAGGGAGGGGAAGGGGGAAAGTCACTTCACAGGCATTCAGAGACAAAAGTGGGAGGGAGGGAAGTATAACAGACCTTTTGAGCATACAGGTTATATATAGCATGGAAATCACTGCTGCTCCTACAACAGCAGGGACAGGCTAGTAGGAGCTGGGAAAATTAAGCCATCACGTTTCTGCCTGGTTTCGAACCAGGGACCTTGTGCATGTTAAGCAAACGTGATAACCACTCCACTACACTACAGAAACTCTGTCACAGTGCTCTGCCCCTCTCTTCATAAGAACATAAGAATGGCCATACTGGGTCAGACCAAAGGTCCATCCAACCAGTGATTTCCCTACACCCCCCCCTGAATTTCCCCAACACCACCCCCCCCTTTGCAGTTTTGTGAACTAGTTACATGCCAAACCTGGTGGCTGAAGTTTGTGACTTTGTCCTCACCCACAACTACTTCACATTTGTGGACAATATATACCTTCAAGTCAGTGGCACTGCTATGGGTACCCGCATGGCCCCATAGTATGCCAGTACTTTTATGGCTGACTTAGAACGCCTCTTTAGCTCTCATCTCCTAATGCCCCTACTCTACTTGCGCTACATTGATGACATCTTCATCATCTGGACCCGTGAAAAAGAAGCCCTTCAGGAATTCCACCATGATTTCAACAATTTCCATCCCACCATCAACCTCAGCCTAGACCAATCCACACATTTCCTGGACACGACTGTGCTAATAAGCAATGGTCACATAAACACCACCCTATACCGGAAACCTACTGACCTCTATACTTACCTAGATGCCTCCAGCTTCCATCCAGGACACACCACACGATCCATTGTCTTCAGCCAAGCTCTAAGATACAACCATATTTTCTCCAATCCCTCAGACAGAGACAAACACCTATAAGATCTCTATCAAGCATTCTTAAAACTACAATACTCACCTGCTGAAGTGAAAAAACAGATTGACGGAGCCAGAAGAGTGCCCAGAAGTCACCTACTACAAGACAGGCACGACATAGAAAATAACAGAATGCCACTAGCCGTTACCTTCAGCCCCCAAATAAAACCTCTCCAGCGCATCCTCAAAGATCTACAACCTATCCTGAAAGATGATCCCTCACTCTCCTAAATCTTGGGAAATAGGCCTGTCCTTGCTTACAGACAGCCCCCCAAACCTGAAGCAAATACTCACCAGCAACCACACACCACAGAACAAAAACACTAACCCAGGAACCTATCCTTGCAACAAAGCCCGATACCAACTCTATCCACATATCTATTCAAGTGACACCATAAAAGGACCTAATCACATCAGCCATGCCATCAGGGGCTCATTCACCTGCACATCTATCAATGTGATATATGCCATCATGTGCCAGCAATGCCCCTCTGCCTTGTACATTGGCCAAACCAGACAGTCTCTATGCAAAAGAATAAATGGGATGCAAATCAGACATCAAGAATTATAACATTCAAACACCAGTAGGAGAACACTTCAATCTCTCTGGCCATTCAGTAACAGATTTAACGGTGGCAATTTTGCAACAGAAAAGCTTCAAAAACAGACTCCAACGAGAAACAGCTGAACTTGAATTAATATGTAAACTAGATATTATCAATTCAGGCTTAAAGAGAGACTGGGAATGGCTGAGCCATTACACACATTGAATCTATTTCCCATGTTAAGTATTCTCACAGCTTCTTGTCAAACTATCTATCTTGATTATCACTACAAAAGTTGTTTTTTTTCCTCCTGCTGAGAATAGCGCATCTTAATTAATTAGCCTCTTAGAGTTGGTAGGACAACTCCCACCTTTTCATGTTCTCTGTATGTACATATATCTCCTCACTATATTGTATTCTATGCATCCGATGAAGTGGGCTGTAGCCCATAAAAGCTTATGCTCAAATAAATGTGTTAGTCTCTAAGGTGCCACAAGTATGCCTGTTCTTTTTGCAGATACAGACCAACACTGCTGCTACTCTGAAACATGCCAATTTAGTGATTGTTTGGAAATCTGAATTGAAATTGAAACATTAATACACACTTTAAAAACATATACAGTGTGTGATAAAATACATATATCTGAAAAAGTATAATAGATTTCAAAAGTATGAACATAGACTAGCTTCCTTATACAGCTGTTTTTTAAGACGTCAGTGCATTTATTTCGGTGATGTTGGCAAACCTAATAATTTCAAATGATGATTTGTAAGAAAAGTCTAAATGAGCTCTCCCTGACAGCTAGTGATGAGCTGGGGGAAAGGCTTCAGGACCAGATTGTATTTACATTCAACACCTAATCTACCTAGGTATCCAGCAAACAGAGCTGTGTTGCCCAAGTGATAATATTTTGGCTGGGGTTGGGTTACAAATCATTTGAATGTGGGGGGGTGGGAAATGAAATGTTGTTCTTATTGCATGAGTAAAGGTCAGTAGAACTGTACTTAGCCTGTGCTGATTGACCTCTACTGTATCTCCCCTTAGTCATCTCTTTTCTAAGCTGAAAATTCCCAGTCATTTTAATTTCTCCTCCTGTTTCATACCCCTAATCATTTTAGTTGCCCATCTCTGTACCTTTTCCATTTCCAATGTCTCTCTTTTGGGATGGAGTGACCAGATCTGCACGCAGTATTCAAGGTGTGCACGTACCATGGATTTATATAGAGGCAATATGCTATTTTCTGTCTTATTATCTATCCCTTTCTTAATGATTCCCAACATTCTGTTCGCTTTTTTGACTGCCACTGCACATTGAGAGAACTATCCACAATGACTCCAAGATCTCTTTCTTGAGTGGTAACAGCTAATTCAGACTTTCATTTTGTATGTATAGTTGAGATTGTTTTCTAATGTGCATTACTCTGCACTTATCAACATTGAATTTCATCTGCCATTTTGTTGCCCAGTCACCCAGTTTTGTGAGATCCCTTTGTAACTCTTCTCAGTCTGCCTGGGACTTAACTATCTTGAATAGTTTTGTATCATCTGAAAATTTTGTCACCCTCACTGTTTACCCATTTTTCCAGATCATTTATGAGTATGTTGAACAGTAATGGTCCCAGTACCGACCCCTCAGGGATACCACTATTTATCTCTCTCCATTCTGAAAACTGATAATTTATTCCTACCCTTTGTTTCCCATATTTTAACCAGTTACTGATCCATGAGAAGACTTCCTTCTTATCCCATGATGGCTTACTTTTCAAAAGTCAATTTAAATTAAATACATTTTTTAAAAATTGTATATTTTTTAGAAATCTAGGCTTGTTATGTGTAACTTGCATTATCCTTATGCTAAATTTGCATAATCCTAACAAAACATTTACTTTATTCATATCTCTTTTATATATCTCATTGGTCCTGACACCCCCGCTCTAAATTCAAACACCCCCTCTAATTTCAATTCCTGGGGAAACTACTGTTCTCACCAGAGAGCCCAAAGGATGGCCCAGTTCACCAGTGGGGATCACTGCCCGAGCACTATTTCAGTTCCACTTCTTTGGGTGGACCTCCCACAGTGGGAGCTGCAGAGCATTCCCCTGCAAAACACACACACACACACACACACCTCTCTCTCCCTCCCTCTCTCCTGGTGTTGGGAGGGGAACAGGAGAAAGGACAAAAGAAGCAAGAGATGAAGAGAAAGGAGGAAGGGAGAGATGGAGGAAAAGGTGAAACAAAAAGGACAAACCCTAATGTCCCCAGTGATTCTGAGGGACAAAATCCGAGGTGTGCAATAAAATTCTGCCTCCTTAAGCTCGTGTTTTCCATGCCTAGAATTCAACTCTCACCAGATGGATCAGATTGAACAGGTTTCAAACCTGAAGGAGGCTCTTATCTTCTAAACAGGGACATCGGTTTTCTAGTAAAATCGCTAAAACGGAAGGAGAAAACTCGAAAGAGGTTCCTCCTGGAGCTCACGTAGGTGAACCAGAATACTCTCTCAGTCCTCAAAGAGAGACCTGGAGAAGGAGACTTGCTGAAGCAAAGCCACAGGGGTCTCTGAGGTTTCCCTGGTCCCTCGCCCCTGTCCTGCCTGGCTGATGTCAGCATCTCTCTGTGAGGTCACCACCTCCCCACCACCTTTGACCAATAGTCTGAGGTCCTGCAAAAGGCCTTTGTGATGTCACTGCCACACCCCTCCCTTGCTGTGCTAATGTCCTGCCCCTGGCCAGGCACTTTGGAGGTTTGAGCTACTCCCTGTGGATCACCCCACTCAAGGAGCGTTCATTCTAGGCAGCAAAACATCAGATGCTGCTCCCAATGCTACACTCAGTTTTTCAGAAATTAGTCAACTTTACGGCCAGAAGAGACCATTAGAGCATCTAATCTGACCCCCTGCATATCACAGGTCTCCTGTATGACACAATAGCAGGTGAGGGAGGGGGGCTGAGGTGAGCGGGTGGGCAGTGATGGGGGGGCAGGTGAGCTGACGGCTGGCCCCAGCTCACCTCCACTCCGCCTCCTCCCTTGAATGCCCCACCTTGCATCCCCTCCCCTCCCCTCTTCCCGCAAATCAGCTGTTCGCGCAGGAAGCCTTGGAGGGAAGAGAAGCGATGTGGCGGCTTCGCGCTCAGGCCCAGCGAGGTGGAGACGGAGACAAGGTGAGCTGGGGAGAGAAGGGGCAACCTGCACTGCAGCAGGTAACCCGGGGGGTGCACAGGGGAACTGCTCCCCACCCCAGCTCACCTACCTCCTCTCATCCTCCCTGGGGCTGAGCTTCTCAGCCCCCCCAGGCTTCCCACACGAACCGTCAGGGGCAGGGGTTCCAGGGGCGGTCAGAGGACAGGGAGAAGGGGTGGTTGGATGGGGCAAGGGTCCCAGGAGGGCCATCAGGAATGACAGGAGGGGTTGGATGGGGTGACGGAGGCAGTCAGGGGACAGGGAAGGGGGTTGGACGGGGCAGGAGTCCCGGGGGTTGGACGGGGCAGGAGTCCCGGGGGTGGGCCATGACTCCCGTGTGGGATGAGTAGGGAACCGGTTGTTAAGATTTTGGCAGCTCATCACTGGCCAGCGGGGTGGAAGGCTGAGGAGGAGAGCAGAAGGGCAGTGGCAGGGGGTAAGTATGCGAGCCGGGGATGGGGGAGCTGAGGTGAGTGGGGAGGCAGATGAGCCAGGGGAGTGGGGGTCTGAGGCGGCAAGCGGGTGGGCATTGGCAGGGGGTCAGGTGAGCTGGTGGTGGGGGAGGAGAGCTGAGGAGACGAGCAGGCAGGCAGGCGAGCCGTGGGGGACTGAGGAGGCGAGCGGGCAGGCAGTGGGGGCAGGGCTGGTGAGCCGGCGGCGGTGGAGGGGGGTTGAGGAGGTAAGCGGGGGGTGGGGGGCTGAGGAGGCAAGTGGTGAGTCAGTGGCTGATCTGTTCTACTGATCAGGTCTGGCTCCCAGCCCCTCTCCAAGGGTTGCAGCTGTCTAGAGGTGCTGCCTTCCACACCTTCCTCAGTCACACCTCATTCATTCAAGAGGGCAACTGATTACAAAGTGGGGGGAAGATCTTATTCTACTTCTAGCAAAAAAAGACAGTTTTCTTTTACCTTAATTATACTACCTTAGGGGCTCACTATAACATATTACCAAGGTTGAATACCGCTGTTTTGACGGGATGGCACTGGGGGGCTTGTTTCAGGGGGACTGGGCAGCGCTGGGGGGGTTGTTTTCGCAGAGTAGGCAGTGCTGGGGGGGGCTGTGTTTCGGGGGGGCTGGGTGGCGCTCGGGGGGTGTTTCAGCAGCGCAGAGGGGGGTTCGTTGGGGCTGGGGGTTTTCAGCCCTCAGCTGTTTTCTTTGGAGTAATATTGCCCTCGCCACTTTACAAGTTGTGCAGGCCTGGACTAAACCACAGACTCTGGACTCAGCATTCAAGTATCCTGCAGTTTGAGTTTAGAATCTGATACATTCCCTCATTGGCTACCATTCTTTGCCCAGCATGGAAGTGCTTCTTGTCCAACAAGACAGCCAGATTGGGACCCATAGGCATGGAAGGGCTCTGAAGGAATCAGCTTTCTCTCTCTGTGCTTCATGAAACTTTGGATCCAAATGCTGAAAGACAGTTGTTCCCATTTTAACCATGGCGTCCTTTAGGTGTGTGACCAATGCCACTTAACTAGGGAGCAGGGTTCGAAAAATAGGTTACCTGGGCCACAGGTCACCATAGCTTCCATCTCAGGGGTGAAAATCAACCACCACTACCTGCAATTTCTACCCGAGTTCGTGTCAAATCTTTGACCTTACTTGGAGTAATTTTACACTTCTCTGACGTAGAATACTTCACCAACCGCACAACAGATCAGTAGCGATAGTGAGGTATAACTCCCCCTTTTATTTCTTTAATCTGGTACCACAGATTTAAATTAGGGACTAAATTCAGGTGCGTTTTATAATCCCTGTAAGACACCAAATGTCAGGTCTCTCTTAAAAATAGGTATCTTTCTGCAGCTATATCACATTCAACACAGATTCCATTTTCTACACATTTGCAGCATCTCCCAGGGGTGAGCTGAACTGAAATGTCACTTCCACTTTTCCCATCTCTACCCAGATAGGGATTGCATTTCCCAAATAATAGGCAACATGCAGCTAATGAGGAAGGAGATATCTTCAGGAGCGACCTCCTGCAGGACCTGGGCCACAACTGCTTTAGAAGGCAAATGCATGGGTATTTTGCTTAGTTACAAATCATTTACTAGGGAATCCTCTTCCCAGCCCTTTAGAAAAAATACTGACCTAACCAACTGAACAACAGGGGGATTGGGATGGTGATGGGGAATAAGGGAATCCCTCTGACTTACCCCATCTTCTTCTGTTGTTACAGATGGTAAAATGACATTTTTCCCTATCCCTGCCCTGTTCCTGCTCTTTGTTATAGTTCAATATATTTTAGTTGAGGAAAATGGAAGTAAAAATATCTGCTCTGCAGCACAACTTGAAGCAACATCAGAGCAACTGGGAATGAAACAATTTGTTCCCAAAGGGAGAACTTGATGACTAACAATTGCTTTGAAATGGGGGAACAGTATAACTGCTCAGGGTTATTTAGACTAGGAAGTGATGGAGTTTAGGTCAGGTCAAGGGGAAAGCTAATGCCAACCACTGCACCTGGGCTGCATCTGCTCTACAACTATAATTGTCTTTTTACACCAAGATCACTAACTTGAGCAGCCAACACCATGTACAGTCCTAGTGGATGGAAGGAACAGGTAGTTTTTGCCTCAGTGTAGTTTGTTGGGATCAAACCTCTCTCCCACCTGGAGCTGATGAACATTCCTGGCAGGAGGGACACACGCTCCTATGACTCAAAAGGAAAGGAGTTGATAGAAAAGATCACAGGACTGACCCCAAAGGAGGGCAAGCTGCAAAAGGCAGAAGCAGGCAACTGATCTGGTGGAGCTGAGGTGCCACGGTGAAGATGGTGCAAAAATCACTATGTGGGAATTAGTAAATGTGATTTTAAAAAAAAATATATATTTGGCCATCCCTAGTCAAGGCACATCTTACAGTTCTCTCCCATGTGGATTTTCTGATGTCTAATAAGAACTGAGCGGTAACTGAAGTTTTTCCCGCACTCAGAGCATGTGTAGGGTCTCTCTCCTGTGTGGATCCTCTGATGTCTGCTCAGGGTAGAGCTCTGTTTGAAGCTTTTCCCGCACTCAGAGCATGTGTAGGGCGTCTCTCCTGTGTGGATTCTCTGATGGCTGACCAGGGCAGAGCGCTGATTGAAGCTTTTCCCGCACTCAGAGCATGTGT
This sequence comes from Mauremys reevesii, assembly GCF_016161935.1. Lineage (NCBI taxonomy): Eukaryota > Metazoa > Chordata > Testudines > Geoemydidae > Mauremys > Mauremys reevesii. Next base: position 218,974,443 of record NC_052623.1, read on the forward strand.
AGGGCGTCTCTCCCGTGTGGATTCGCTGATGTGAGATGAGGGCTGAACTAGCACTGAAGCGTTTCTCACACTGAGAGCATGCATAAGGTTTCTCACCCGTGTGGATTCTCCTATGACTGATAAGGTGTGAGCTCCAATTGAAGCGTTTTCCACACTCAGAGCATCCATAAGGTTTCTCATCCGTATGAATAATCTGATGTGCAATCAGGGCAGAGCTCTGATTGAAGCTTTTCCCGCACTCAGAGCATGCGTAGGGCTTCTCTCCTGCATGGATTCGCTGATGTAAGATGAGAGCTGAACTACCAATGAAGCTTTTCCCACACTCATGGCATGTGTAGCGTGTCTTTTTCAAGTTGATTCTCTCGCATGTTATAAGGTCTGAGTGGCTACTGAAGTTTTCCTCTGGCCTATGTCGATTCTCACAGGCTTTTGCTTTTTCTGGGAGTGCATAACTCCCAGAATCATTCCCTTTGGATCTTCCTAATAACATCCCATGGTATTCTACTTGCTCCGCATCTTCCTGATGGGGTTTCGCCTTGTTCTCACACACCATCCCAACATCTGATGGGATACAGAGAGAATCCAGATATAGGTCACTCCCTGCGCCAGAGAGAAAGGAAATCTCAGAATGAGGAAAGGAAAAAGGGATGAACAAACCAAGATGTGTGGGAGAGATCAACCCTATCAGGAGCTGATTATCCCCAAACCTTTCCCCAGAGGAGAAAGAGGAAGGGATCAGTTCCGGGTCTGCATCTCACCAGAATTCTCAGAGGTAAGCAAGATTGGGAGGGACCTGTTGCCAGTTGTCACTCATGGCTTCCCACCTACCCTGACTGACATCTGCCTAATGATTCCACATCTACAGGGAACAATCCTGAAGTTGGAGAGCTCACAAGGTCTTTGTAGGGCCTCCCAAATGTTCCCTCTATTCACGGACAGTTTTTTACTTAGTTTAACCAATTCCTCACCTGTGAAGGCAGCTCCCGGGAGCACTTTTTTCTGAGAGTCGTGGAGGTCTGGAACCCATGGCTCTTCCCCTCGTTCCAGTTGCAAGATCATATCAGGTTTGGAAATTGGAAACCCTGCTCAAAGCAAAGAAAACAAGGAGGTCAGTGGAATTTGTGGGATACTTGTCACAAAGAATATTCCATGGTTTTAACCCCCAGCTCATTGTTAAGCAGTAACATCCCAAGGCCATCTTCCTTGGCTCAAAGTGGCAGGATAGTTATTATTATTATAAATCATATTCATTACCTTAGTGCCTAAGGACCAACTAACACTGGGTCCCCATTGTGCTAGGCAAAGTACAAACAGAGAATAGTAGATGGCTCATGCCCTGAAGAATTTACAATCTAAATAGACAAGACAGACATAGAATGGGGAAAGGGGTAGAACCCACCAGCAGAGTGAACTATGTGAAGGCAGAGTGACAGATCTGATGAACACAGGCATACAGGTATTTAATGTTATGACTAGGGCCACTGTTTTCAGAAATTGCCACTATTACTGCATTTTTTCCTGAAATTACTCTTCATTTCTGGAATCACCCTTCATATCTGGAATTGCTGAACAGAGGGTGGGTGGGGATGCAGGGTCACAACCCCCCAGATTTCTGCCCAGATACACCCGACTCATCCCAAGGGTGCAAGCAGAGGTCATGTGTGGGCAGAGCACACAGGCTCATGCCCCCTGTCCCCCCAGATTTCTGCCTGGAGACACCTGACTCCTCCCCAGGACACCTCATGTCTCCTGCTCTTTATAATCATAGCAATACCAATCACAGAGGGAAACTGAGGTGTGTATTGGCATCATACAAGTATCACCAAAATTCCTGCCTCTATCACACACACACTGCTCACAGCCCTTAGAGAGAAAGCAAAGCACAGGAATTGGACATTAGTCCAGTGAACACAGTGGAGGACAAGCTGCAATCCTTACACCCTGGTCAAAAAGGAGAGGCATGTGGGTCCCCACCCATAGAGAGAGGCTGGCTAGAGGCCTGATACCTGAGAGGGCATTCCTTGAGCAGACCATGGAGGCAGGTCAAAGGCTTCGCTACCCCAGCACTGTGACATCGCAAAAGCACATTTTGGGGAATTAGGAAATCTAGTGACTCAGGTGTAATGGGAGGGAGAATTAAACTCCTGCAGTGTGTGGAGACGGCTGCACTAATTAAACACTAACATTCAGGAACAACAGCCTCTAATTCTTCCGGAAAAGGAGAAGGTAAAAAACAAGAACTGGGCCACGCAACCTCAGGAAGGACAGGCTCAAGGATCCAAGGAGCCTGGAGGGAAGACAGATTGTGGCCTCTGCGGATGCAGGGGGCGGGAAGACTCTCTCCAAACTCTCACTTGAGTTGACCCTGACCTGATTTTATGATCTATAACCTAGTCACACGTCTTGTGGGCAATTTTATACTCGCTAGAGGTAAAATGTCATGGTCAGAGTATTGCTTATTAGCTTGGAACATGCATGGAGGGGCAAGGAGGTGAACATAAATAAATGGGTTATTAAGCTTGGTACAGTTAAGGGCCTTATATTAGGTGGAGAGAAATTATGCTGAAGTCTGGGATTTACCTGAATAGGTCTAAGGAGAGAATCCCAGGTCAGATATTTTGCACCCTCATTTTGAGAGACTAATGAGGAACCACAAACAGGTGCAACATGCCACAGGATTCTGAAAACAGGAAGTTTGGGGTGGGCTTCAGCAATTAGATTGCTATGCAGTATCTCAGCAGTTGGACACATTCATATATTGGAATTATTAATAAATAAGTGATGTAAATAATGAGTATTAAGGCTTGATGCTTAATTATGGACTTCCCAAAGGCCACATATGGGTTGGGGCAATTATTGATATTATTTTAATCAGAGTAAAGGAGCAGATATGGTATATAGCCATCCTATTACCATAAGGAAGCGGATAAAATACCTCTCCTAGTGACCATTTTTTACATTTTGTCAGTTCCCTAAGTAAACTGAAGCAGGCCCTCCCTTCTGATGGTCTCCCTTGCCCCTTGATCTTTGTTTCCAATGGTGTCCATAACTTGTAAGTATGCACAGTGCAAAACCCTCTTTACTATACTTATCTTAGTCTAATCATTATGTGTATTGATCCTTGCCTATGATTTTAATTATAACTGTCTGTATTAAATCAAATTTCTGTGTTTCACCAAATTCCATCGTCTCAATTAACTTTGAGTAGCCATATACAAGGGCAAGTTGTGCTCCAATATTTAATCTTACAGATGTAAAAATTGTACAGGCTACACTACCACCCTGTGACATCATCAACAAAGTGCCCATTTGTGCCTGGGTAGTGGCCCTGCTATGGGAGGGAGGAATGCAGCAAGGACTTTTTTTTTTTTTTTAAACGGAGATATACCTATCTCCTAGAACTGGAAGGGACCCCGAAGGGTCATTGAGTCCAGCCCCTTGCCTTCACTAGCAGGACCAAGTACTGATTTTGCCCCAGATCCCTAAGTGGCTCCCTCAAGGATTGAGCTCACAACCCTGGGTTTAGCAGGCCAATGCTGAAACCACTGAGCTATCCCTCCCATCTCAGGATTAGTGGCCAGGGTCGCTGTGCATAGAGATGGGAAGGGGGTAATGAGTGAGAAAGGGAGGTCAAGAGTTAAAATAATAATATTTGGGGGAAAATGTAAGAACTGAAACAACAGAAATAAAACTGGACTGCAGGCTCTAAAGCAACAAGGCTTGGCTAGGGATTCGGGGTTAAAGGTCTGGCATCCCCCACAGCAGTAGATCCCCAAAATTCTCCTCCTTCCCACTGACCGACGCAGCCCAATTCCTGGGTGCCCTTCCTCCACACTGCCCTCCCTTATTTCCCATTTACTCTCCTTCCGGATCCTTGGGAGCTTCTTGTGTTCCCTCCTCGTCTCGCACAACCTCCTCCCTCCCTGCTGCTTCTTAGCTCTAATCCTGCACACACTCATCCTATGTCATGGCACCCCAGAATTATCTACTCCCCCTTTCTCCTCCCCTCCCATGGCTCTGTTCTCCCTTCCCCTACGGGGTCCTCAATGGCAACATTACACGCTCTCCTATCAAAAGAAGAGCTCATCTGACTGTCACACAAGCCATGCATCAGTCATACACCTATTTACTCAATTTAGAATTCTACAGGCAGCCTATTTTCTTCTTAAAATGAGGAAAAGGAATGAAAGCTACAGTTATTAATGTAGCCAATAAGGATACATTAAATACAATTTTAAAATGACTGACGGCACCAAAAAGGCACATGTCCAAAAATGATACTAGTGGGTGGGAGATAAGGAAAAAAAGGAAGGCAAGGAAACTTGTCAAAACTTATATGACAAATAAAGTTATAACTACTCAGGTTCCTTAGAGACCCCACAGTTTCTAATAACCCAGGGGACAGGACTCCTTACCCAGCAAGACCACCGTCTCATAGTTCTCCTGCATGACATCCCTGTAGAGGGCTCTCTGAGTGGGGTCCAGCAGAACCCCCTGTTCCTTGGTGAAATACACAGCCACCTCCTCGAAGGTCACCAGCTCCTGAAAGAGTCCAACACTCAGTACCTGCTGCCCCACTCACAGCCCCATAATTCACAGAACAGCAGCACCGGTAAATGGAAGCTCCGGGAGGCACATGTTAACAGAGCCCCACCCCACCTTGCTTAGAGCAGCCAGGAGGCTGCTTTGTCTCTCCCAGCTGACAGATGGAGGCAGGGTCATGACATTTATCACATATCTACTAGCCAGAGCTTGATATAGGAGATGGGGCTGTCTCTGGACCCTGCTGGTGGCTCCCTGGTAGGAATCCCAACACTCTCCAAATAAAATATATGGAAGAAAGGGGAAGTCAATAGTAAAGAATAGAAGTTGGAAAATCAGAATTGTAGAAAATTGGTAAGGGAAGCTATCAGAAATCAATGACCAATTAATGAAAATAAGAAGGAAGTTTTTAAAAAGTATATTAAGTTATACAAAATTAATCCCTAACAATGGTAGTGGTAAATTACTAGATCGAAATGGCAGAATTATCAAAAGTAATGCAGAAGAGGTAAAAGTGTTCAATAAATATTTCACTCCTGGATTTGGAGAAAAACAGATGATGTAATCATATAAGATGTTGACGACGACAGTCTTTCCATCCCAACAATAACTCATGAAGATGTTAAACAGCAGCTATTACAGTTAGACGTTTAAATAAGCAGGTCCAGATAACTTGTATCCAAGAGTTTTGAAAGACCCGGTGGAGGAGTGTGGAGGACTGTTAATGTTGATTTTAATTAGGACTTGGAACACTGGGGAAATTCTAGAAGACTGGAATAAAGCTAATGCTCTGCCAATATTTAAAAAGTGTTAAAGAGATGACCCAGCTAATTACAAAATTGTTAGTCCGATACTGGGCAAGATAATGGAGCAGCGAATATGGATTTAATTAATCAAGAATTAAAGGAGGGTAATATAATTAGTACCAATTAACAAAGGTTCAGAGACAACAGAGCCAGTCAAACTAACTGGATATCCTTACTGGATGAGATAAAAAGTTTGGTTGCAACTAATAGTATTGATGTAATATACCAACACCTCTGTAAGGCATATGACTTGGTTCAGCACAACATTTTGACTAGAAAACTAGAAAGATACAAAATAAACACAGCATACATTAAATAGATTAAAGACTATTATTGTAAATGGGGAACCATGCTTGAGTAGATTTCTTTCTAGGGGGTTCCCACAAGGATTGGTTCTTGGCCATGGAAGAGAATATAAAATCATCACTGATAAAGTTTGCAGTTGCCACAAAGATTGGGGGTGGTGGTAACTAATGAAGTGTCAGTAGGTTCAGGTTTCAGCACTGGGAGTCTGGGAAGTTTTCCCAGACCTGGCTAGAGGGTTATTTACTGTTCCACAAAGAGGGGAAGTTCCATTCCCAACTTCTGTGCCTTGAAATTAGGCTCTATCTGACACTACACCCCATATTCAGCATAGTGGTATGAGTATAAAATGATTAGGACATAATTATGATGCATTCTGTGCAGGATGCATCATGTTCAGTGTCATAGGAAAAGTTATGATTTGCTGAATATGATTGTCCTATGTCTGTGCATGTATCACGTTCATATCTGATGTTATGGATATTAACTATGTATCTGTCTTTCAAATGTGCTTACTCTGGATAACACTCACAATGACCCTTTCAGGTACAACAAAGAAGCCAGACAGTGTTGATGGCTCATCAACAAAGACAATGGACTGTGGAACAGCTTAGCCTTCCTGTGACTGTTTCAGACAGCCTATGAATCATGGCTACTATGACTCAGCAGGCCATGCTAGGGCATGTGACCAGATCACATGACACTAAACTCCATTTTGGTACCTGTATTTTTCCACAAACTGGACTGGGAACTGAGTTTGGAACAAAGGGTTCCTGCCATGTGGAAAAGCTACATAAGGTGGGGTGTGAGGTCATCTCTTGGCCTCATTCCACACACAAGAAAACTCATGGAAACACCTCAGGAACAAAGACTGAACTGGGGGAAAATGTTGGTCCCAGGGTAAAGGGATTTCTAGCTTGTGTATGGAAACTTGGTGGACTGCTTGTATCATCAGTCAGGGTGAGAAACTGCTAATTCAAATTCTATCCAGATAGTATGTTAGGCTTAGTTTGAGTTTTTGGTTATTTGTTAAGTAATCTGCTTTGATCTGTTTGCTATCACTTATCGCTGGGAAATTGGCTGTTGTCATCTATCTGCCCTTGAGTGGCTTAGGTAACACACTCAGGTAGCTTAGTTGGATGCATAGCACCACCTGCTGTCGTGTTGGGTGATAACAGGGCCTGGAGAGGCTCGCTGAATCTCCAGCAAAGCAGTGTGAGAAGAGCCAGCCCAGCTTGAAAGTTAGAGGGCACAATGGTTCCCAGAAGCCCCCCAGACTGCACTCCGGGGTGACAACCCATCACATCCTAGAGTACACAAGTCTCAGCAGGTTTGTCACATCCTGTCCCCTCCCTTTCTCCACCCTAGATATTTCCTGCTTTCCACCACCTCTAGCAGCTCCCATCCTCCTATACATTTACTTCTCCTCTCCCTCCAGGCAGAAACCACCACCAGCTCCCTGATAATCCCTTACCTGATCCAGCTCCAATGTAGCCATTTCCTTCCCCCAGGGAGGAGGGGATGATTTGGAGCAAAACATGGACGTTGTTCTGTAGCCTGCCAGGGCGAGAAGGGCAACGTGAGAGAATTCAGACAGGGTTTCTGTCCTTTCCACATGTCAATTCCCCCCAGGATTTTTCCCTGGTAATGGACATTCTAGGTTCTGCCACACTGTGAAGCATAAAGTGACCGTATTCCAGTACAGGCCTAGCCTCCTCCCACCCTCTGAGACATGGTGAAATCCTCCCAGTAGCAGAGTCTCTCTGTTACACTTATAAAGTTTGTGAACAATACCAAGCTGAGAAGGGTTGCAAGTGCTTTGGAGGATAGAATTAAAATTCAAAATTATCTGGACAAACTGGAGAAATGGTCTGAAGTATATAGGATGAAATTCAATATGGACAAATCCAAAGTACTCCACTTAGGAAGGAACAATCAGCTGCACACATACAAGACAGGAAATGATGGCCTAGGAAGGAGTGCTGCGGAAACAGATCTGGGAGTCATAGCGGATCACAAGCTAAATATGAGTCAACAGTGTTACACTGTTGCAAAAAAAGCAAGTATAATTCTGAGATGTATTAGCAGCAGTACTGTAAGCAAGACACAAGAAGTAATTCTTCCGCTCTACTCCACACTGATTAGGCCTCAACTGGACTAGTGTGTCCAGTTCTAGGACCCACATTTCAGGAAAGATGTGGAAAAATTGAAGGAAGTCCAGAGAAGAGCAACAAAAATGATTAAAGATCTAGAAAACATGACCTATGAGGGAAGATTGAAAACATTGTGTTTGTTTAATCTGGAGAAGATATGATCAGCTGTCAAGCACATAAAAGTTTGTTTCAAGGAGGAGGGAGAAACATTGTTCTTCTTAACCTCTGCAGATGGGACAAAAAAATCAATGGGCTTAAATTGCAGCAGGGAAGGTTTAGGTTGGACCTTAGGAAAAACTCCCTAACTGTCAGGGTGGTTAAGCGCTGGAATAAATTGCCTAGGGAGGTTGTGGAATCTCCATCATTGGGGATTTTTAAGAGCAGGCTGGACAAATACCTCTCAGGGATGGTCTAGATCAGGGGTGGCCAACATGTGGCTCTTCAGAATTTAATATGTGGCTCCTTGTATAGGTACCAACTCCGGGGCTGGAGCTACAGGCACCAACTTTCCAATGTGCTGGGTGTGTTCACAACTCAGCTACAGGCCCTGCCCCCACTCCACCCATTCCCACCCACTTCCCTGAGCCTGCAGTGCCCTCGCTCCATTCCCCACCCCCAGTGTCTTGCATAGCGTGAACAGCTGATCGGGAGGTGCGAGGAGGGAGGGGAAGGTGCTGATTACTCTGGCTTCCCATGGATGGGAGCTGATGTGGGGCTGCTGACGTATTACTGTGATTCCTTGGCAATGTACATTGGTAAATTCTGGCTCCTTCTCAGGCTCAGTTTGGCCACTCCTGATCTAGATAATACTTCATCCTGCCTTGAGTGCAGGGGACTGGACTAGCTACCTCTCGAGGTCCCTTCCAGTTCTGTGATTCTATGAACCAAAGGCCAGAGACGAGCAGAATCAAAGGAGTCACTCTGGGGATTCTCCCTGTCATTGTCCCCAAGGCAGCTGTCTCAGGTTAACTAAGTTATTTGATGCTCCAGCCTTTATACAGTCTCTCCTGGGAGTGCCCCTTTCATGGGCTGGGCCTAGTTTTAGCTTTTGGGAAGCGTGACCCCTGGGGCTCTGAGACTGGGTTTTCTTGCCTCAGCACATCTTGTTTCTTTCTGTGGTTCCCCAGTGAGTCCAAATGAGTAGATACTCCTCATACAGACTGTGAACATAAGAATGTGTTTAGACTTTATTGAATGCTTGTGAGTTGCTGCCTGGGTTAACATCTGACTAGTTGCATTGTGAGCCTCTCTAGCTCTGTAAATCACCAGACAGGACAGAGACTTTACCTAGGTGAAGTGCTGATTGGCAACAGAATGCATTACACCCTGCCTGGCAGGAAAGGTCCATCAACACCAGAGAGACTATTATGGGACGTTAACAAAGACACAAGACTGTTGTTGTGCTCTTGACTTCCGATTAGCTGAGTTTCCAGCTCAGAGCACATGGCAGGAAGGGGATGAAAAACCCCATACAGAAGGAACTGATTCATGGGGTAAGGCAGTGGTTCTCAACCGGGGTCTGGGGCCCCCTGGGGGGCTGCGAGCAGCTTTCAGGGGGCTGCCAAGCAAGGCTGGCATTAGACTCACTGAGACCCAGGGCAAAAAGTCCCAGCGCATGGGGCTGAAGTCCAGGGCCCTGAGCTCCACCACCAGGGCTGAAGCCAAAGCCTGAGCAATGTAGCTTTGTGGGGGCCGCAGGCAGTTGCTCTGCTTGCTGCCCCCTAACGCCAGCCCTGGCTTTTATATGCAGAAAAACAGTTATTGTGGCCCACGTGGGCAGTGGAGTTTTTATTGTGTGTATGTGTGTGTGTGTGTCTGTGTGTGTGTCTGTGTGTTGGGGGGCGCTCAGAAAGAAAAAGGTTGAGAACCCCTGGTGTAAGGGACCATCTGTCACAAAGGTAAGCTCACGTGCATGGTGAGATATATGGGATCACCCACGACGACGGTCTGTGATTCCATGTTAATGGTGCTACAGAGCCTGAAGCGTTTACACTGGATACTTGGTTGGTGAAATCTCCATACAGACCTCACAACCAATTTGGGGTTTGTTCCCTGCTTCTCACCAGTCTGCCTGAGGCTGATGCTCATGCTCTCGAGTCACTGAAGACAATGTTACAGAGAGAGGGACTGTGACTTCCCCAAGGTCACTAAACAGGTCTGTGACAGAGCCAGAAACAGACCCTGTTAACTCCAGAGCCCTGTCACCCGCAGCTTGGAAAGGTCCCCAGAGCACACTGTGGGGCTGCAGGAAGAGGGGTGCAGGGACTGCAGGTGAGCTGCCCTGCCAAGACAGCCTGTGCATCCATGGACAAACCACCTCGCTGGGTTTGTCCCCTGGGTCAGGAGAAGTCAGTGTGCAGTCCTGTGGGGCTGTGCTCCTAGCTCACACCTCCACCACTCACTGCTGCCCCCCCCTTACCAGCTGCACTGTTCAGCCAGCCCCAAGCCTCTGTGAGTTCACTTCCCCCCACCAGCTCAAACCTTCAAACTGGGACATGGTGCACCGGTACCAATCACAGTGCACTAGTGTAAATTCTGTCTACACTAAGGGTTTGCACAAGTGCCTAAAACATCAGTGTGGCAGAGACCTTCAGAAACAGCAGTATGGTGGCACTAGAACGGGAATCTATTTCTAGCTTGGTCACAGACAGCCTGGGTGACCTGGGACACGTCAATGTTTCTCCTCCCAACTTTAGTCTCTTTACCCAGCTGCCCACCACTGGGGTCTCCTCTCTCTCCAGAGCTGCTCACCACTAAAATCTGTGTGGGTGTCACCAGAGCTGAGGTAGTTCAGCTCTGGAATAGTCTTACAAGGGGGCTCTGGAGTCTCTTTCCCTGGAAGTTTAAGGACAGGTAGGACAAAGCTCTGTCAGAGATAATCTACATAGACTTGGTCCTGCCTCAGCAGAGAGAGCTGGACTTGATGACAGCTTGAGGTCCTATCTGGCCGTACATTTCTAGGATGCAATGTAATATATACATATAAAAACACAACATACAGAATAAAACCCACCACAACATAATGTCAGGCAAGTCAGGGGGAAAAAAAAACAACCTACACTCCACAGCATAAAATGACAATACAAAGGAAAAGAAAACACCACGATGCTAACTACGACATCCTAGGACAAAAGTACACAATGGAAAATAGCTCAACTCAAACCAACACAGCACAGGCACCAAACACGCTGAGGCAAAACAATGCACCATAAAACTGCTTCACAACATGGTATGATTACAGTTTCAAACGGCATCATGCAGAACAGCTCAGCATAGAACAGGGCACAGCACAAAAGAGAATTATTTCATTGTAGGCCTGGAAGGGATCTTCAGAGGTCGTCTACTTCAGCCCCCTGTGCTGAGGCAGAACCAAGTATCTCTAGACATTCCCAGACTGGTGTATCTGTAACCTGGTCTTAAAAACCTCCAGTGAAGGAAATTCCACAGCCTCCCTTGGAAGCCAATGCAAGGCAAACACAGACCAAAAGAATGCTGTACACACATAAGCTGGGCTTGGGGTTAAGGGGAGAGGCAAGAATTCAAACAATCTGGGGTCGGTTCCCAGTTTTGCCCCAAATTCTCTATGCAAACTTGTTAGACATCGGCGGCTGGCCCATGCCCGCTGACTTGGGCTCACACAGCTCAGGCTGCAGGGCTGTTTAATTGTGGTGTCCATGTTCCAGCTGGGGCTGCAGCCCAAGGTCTGGCACCTCCCACCTTCCAGGGTCCTACAGCCTGGCTCCAGCCCGAACCCAGACACCTACACTGCAATTAAACAGCCCCTTCGCCTGAGCCCCGTGAGCCTGAGTCACCTGGCATGGGCCAGCTGGGGTATTTTAATGGCAGGGTCGAGATACCCTTGGTGTCTGTGCAGCACCAGTCACAATGGGAACCCTGATCTCGGTGTCTGTGCAGAGCCCTGCATAACAGGGGCCTGATCTCAGTTGAGGGCTCTGCAACTCCCAGCATTACAGTATCCCTGATTTTGTTTGGAGTCCCTGCAGCATCTGGCAAAATGTGGGGGCAGGATCTCTGTCAGGGTCTGTGCAGTGCCCTGTGCAGACGTGGGGCATGATCTGGGTCGGGGTCAGTGCAGGGCCAGGCCCAACAGGGACACAGATCTCAGTCGAGGTCTCTGATGTGCCCAGCACAATGGAGGCAGGAATCTGTGCCACAGTCGTGCGCTGCCCGACACAAGGAGGCTGTGATCTTGGTCCATGTCTCAGTTTTACCTGGCACAATAGGAGGCCTGATGTCAGATGGGGTCTCTACAGTGTCCAGCACAACAGGGGTGCAGATCTCTGTTGGGGTCTCCACAACACCTGTCACAACAGTGGGGTCTGACCTCTGTTAGGGTCTCTGCAGCGCCTGGCAGAACAGGACCCAGATCTCACTTGGGGTCTCTGCAGCACCTGGAAGAACAAGGTCCATGATTTTGTTTGCTGTCTCTGCAGCACCTGGTACAATGGGAGCCTGATTTCACTTGGAGTTGATTCAGGGCCTGGCACAACAGGGGCCCGGAGCTCAGTCAGGGTCACTGTAGTACCCAGCACAACAAAGTCCCTGCTCTCTGTAGGGTCTGTGCAGTTCCTGGCACAACCATTGCCCCAAACTCTGTCAGGGTTTGTGCAGTGCCCGGCACACTGGGGGACCTGATCTCAGGCAAGGCCTGCACCTCGCTCAGTATAAGAACCCTGATCTCAGTCACACACCTGGAGAGAAAAGCAGGAAGATTTTCAAGAATTCGATATCAGTATTTCACAATGAGGAGAAAATGGGGCACAAACTAAATATTTGCCAATGTAAGAGAGAAGCACCAACATCAGGGAGATTTTATGTCACCATTCAACAGTTCAAGAGCAAAGAGGGGAAATTTGAGGGGATTATACAGGGATATTCAATCAACAACAGAATGGGACGGATTCTTCTTGCCTCACACTCACGTGGCCAGCAGGGAGCCCTGGGTGATGTCACTTTCACAGGGGAAAGGAGTGGGGCTGAAGCCAGAAGGTCACGGGCTGTGGGGAGGGGCTGGCAGTGGGGTCTGGGAATGTGACTAGCAGGTGATGGCAGGGGAGGCTGCTCGGTTGGGCAGGAGGAGGGGGAAGTAGCTGGACTGGGAAACCTGGGGCTGGGCCATCTTCATGGGGGACACTTGCTCCTCCCTCCCCTTCCTGGGCCTTTCCATGCCCTGTTGCCAGCAGAGAGTGACCCCCCACCCCAGCCCAGCGGTGCCCCTGTCTCAGGGCTCCCCCAGCCTCTACCCATTAACCCTCTGCCCAGTTCAGGAATCACTCAGGGGAACCATTTCCCACCTACACAAGGAGAAATCACTGCAGGTGAAAATGGGGGGGAAACACCCCAAACCTGAGATCTGAACTGGCCATTGGCAAAGTGGAGAGAAAATGGGACACAATCGGGGGAGGAGAACAGGGACTTTATCTCGGATGGGGGGGGGGGTCACCCTGGGTGTTGCTCGTTGCTCTCTAGAGAGAAAGGGGGCAGGACGGGAGAGGAGGGGGGGTCCCCACGGGAGGGGGCAGCGGTAAATCCGACGGGATCTCAGCCCCGCCCCATTTCTCTCACCGCTCCTCGGGGGTCACCGGCTCTTCTCCTCCCCCAGCCATGTCCGGGCTGCACAGACATTTTCCACCCGCCCCTCTCCCAGGTCTCCCTCCCAGGGAGCAGATCCCGGCGCTGCGAGATGCCGGGTCCCCCCCACAGACACTGGGGCAGAGTCACCGCCCGGCCCCGGGGCTCGCTGCGGTACCTGGAGGCTGCAGCTCCGCAGCGGGAGCAGGGCCCGGGCCGGGCACGGGGGGTTAATGGGTCTCCCCGGCACAGACCCTCCTGCTCCGCCCGGGCTCCCCGGTCACAATGGAGCAGCAGCCGCGCGGCGCTCACCCAGCAGCTGATCACACTCCGCCCCTCCCCCGATCTGCGCATGCCCAGAGCCGGGAAACGCAACCGGAACTACATCTCCCAGCCTGCCCCGGGGCCTCTTCCGCCCTCTCCAGCCCAGGTGAGGGAGGGGGTCGGTAGGGGAAACTGCGCATGCTCCGTGCGAGCCCCGCTGGGGGGCAGGAGAACAAAGGAGCCGCTGCTGCTCCCTGGTTTGTGCGGGGCGCGCGGAGCATTAACCCCTCCGTGCCCGGCCGGGGGGGGCTTTCTCCAGCTGGGCCCCGCCCCCTGGGCAGCCCAGGGCTCTGCCCGCCCCAGCCCCGGCCCGGAGCCCCCGGTGAGTGAGACCCCGGGGGGGGCGCTGGGGCCGGGCGGGAAAGTGACTCTCTGCCCTGGGGACCTGGGAGAAGCCTCGGAGCCGGGGGGGGGGGAGAAGCCTGGGGCCCGGCGGGGGGGGCGGTGTATTAAATCCCTCCTCGTAGCAATGTGCTGCTCCCGGGCACTGCGCATGCTCAGTAACAGCTGCTGACGCCGCTGCCCTTCCCCCTGCCCGTATCAGCCGTAACGTTCCGCTGGGCGCTAGTGACGGGGGCTGGGAAGGGGTGATGGGCGGAGCAGGGGGGTGCCAGGGTCTGAGCAGGAAATTGATATGGTGGGGGGATCAGGCAGCTGGAGGCAGGATTAAGAGGGGGATAAATGGCAACGTTATCACGTGGCTGGGGAATGCTGGGCAGTGCTTGGTTAGTAGCAGCTCCCAGAGCCTCTATCCAGGAGTCCCCAAAACACTCCCAGTACCCAGACCCCCCAGCCAGGCTCCCACCAGATATTCCCTGGGACCCAACCCCCAGAATCCCTGGCCAGAGACCCCAGATACCCCTCAGAGCCCGACCGGCCAGAGAACTCTCACCAGATCTTCACTGCCTGCCTGAGATTCCCCAGCCACGTGATAACTTTCTATCCACTTATCAAACACTCTGAGGTGAAGTCACAGATTTTGCTTTTCTCCCCTCTTGAAAACCACAGGAACTTCTGGTTTCATAGGGAAAATTCCTGCCCCAATTCCTTGTCCTAGATCTAGGCAGTGAGGAGGTTGGGAAGGGGGTCAGCACTGCCACACTATGGCACTATCTTCCACAGCATTCTGGACTCATTCTTTCTGAAATCTGGATTCATTGAAAGCAATGTTAATAAAGAGCCACTGTATGGAAAGACAAGGAGTGACTCCAGATGGACAGTGGGGGAAAATGAGATTCTCCCTGTGAGGAGGGGCTCTCATTAGCTGCTCTCCCCAGAGAGCTAAAGGAGGGAAGGCTGCTCAAACACTCTGTCCCTCTCTGCTCAGGATATTGGGGTTCAGCTTCCTGGGTCAGATGCTGCAGCCGCCATTGTGATCTGGGAGACCAGGCTTAGCTGCTGCTGCTCCCCCAACAGAGGTTCTGTGTTGGGAAGTGACCTTAGTTAAAGCTTCTTCTCTGCCTGGCCCAGGTGACGACTTTCTCCAGCTGGTACTAGCAGACTTGGGCTTTGTTAATACAAATTCTAAGCCACAGACTCCAAGTAACAGACAGACCTCAGAGAAAGAGCTGGGGACTGGCAAGAAAGTGACTCTGCACAAACAGCCCTCCCCCCATTTCTCCTCCTATTAGTAGTTGGCTGGATTTTCTCCTGGCATGGGAGAGCAAAGAACCAGGAATGGACTTTCCCAGCCAGAGGGACAGGGAGAGAGGACAGGGGAAGGAGAGATTGAAAGAGCCAGTGTGTATACATGAGTTGGGAGAGAGATTTCCAGCTCTCTAATCCACCCAGACACATGTATTGCAGCATCTCTGGGCAGAATCACTTTCCAGTGAAAAAGAAAAGGGTCAGAGGAAAAAACAGTTCCTGACTCCATATTCCCCCTGCTGGGGTGTGGCTGCCATGGGGTCAGTGTCCGAGGGAATCCCCCACAGTGACTCCTTTGGTTCTGCTCTTTCCTAGCATTGTGTTTAGAGACAAAGGGCAGGTCTATGCTACCACCGGATCGGCAGGTAGTGCTCTCCCATCAACTCCAGTACTCCACTGCCTTAAGGGGCGAATGTGGAGTCAATGGGTTAGCAGCAGCAGTCGGATGCTGCAGTAAGTCGATCTAAGTAAGCTGACTTCAGCTACTCTATTCTCATAGCTGAAGTTGCGTATCTTAGATCAGCCTCCACCTCCAGTGTAGACCAGGGTTTTGTTATGGGATCGGGGGAACATAAGAACATAAGAGAGGCCGTACCGGGTCAGACCAAAGGTCCATCTAGCCCAGTATCTGTCTACCGACAGTGGCCAATGCCAGGTGCCCCTGAGGGAGTGAACCTAACAGGCAATGATCAGTGATCTCTCTCCTGCCATCCATCTCCATCCTCTGACGAACAGAGGCTAGGGACACCATTCTTACCCATCCTGGCTAATAGCCATTTATGGACTTAGCCACCATGAATTTATCCAGTCCCCTTTTAAACATTGTTATAGTCCTAGCCTTCACAACCTCCTCAGGTAAGGAGTTCCACAAGTTGACTGTGCGCTGCGTGAAGAAGAACTTCCTTTTATTTGTTTTAAACCTGCTGCCTATTAATTTCATTTGGTGACCCCTAGTTCTTGTATTATGGGAATAAGTAAATAACTTTTCCTTATCCACTTTCTCAACATCACTCATGATTTTATATACCTCTATCATGTCCCCCCTTAGTCTTCTCTTTTCCAAACTGAAGAGTCCTAGCCTCTTTAATCTTTCCTCATATGGGACCCTCTCTAAACCCCTAATCATTCTAGTTGCTCTTTTCTGAACCTTTTCAGAGGGAGGGAGAAGGGAGGTTAAAAATGTGCCTGTGGGCTTAGCCTGGCAGGAGGGGCCAGGTCTACACTGTAATAAAGAGATCAAGCATTTTCCCAGGATGGCCGAATCTAGGATGTCTGTCTGCAGGGAAAGAGCCTGGGGGAATCATGATGTGAAATTAACGAAGGCCTGTTCTGTAACCCCCACAACTGCCCTTCTCATCCAGACAGGCTGCAGAATGACGTCCATATTTCAGTCAACCTCATCCCATCTTCCCATGGGACATAGGAGAGAAATGGGTGCAGAGGAGTCAGTCCAGGTAGGGATTATTGCGGGGTTGCTGGTGGGCTCCTGCTGGAGGGAGAGGGACAGCAAATACACCAGAGATGGGAAGGTTTGCGTAGTCTGGTTTGGAGGTTGGAGCGGGGCAGGAAATGCACAGGTTGGGAAAGGGAGAAGGACAGGTTGTGGCAAACCTGCTTGGAGTTGTTTAATAAATGGCCTAGACTCTAGGAGCCAGACCCATGAGATTAGGAAGTTGAAATGCCCTCATTTCTGGAACAGAAAATAACCCACCTACATGGGGCTAGGAAAACTGACCAGACTCCCGGTGCTGGAGTCTGACCAGCTGTGAGATATGAAGGGGGCACCCACCAGTCATACTTAGGGGAGATTCCTCTCCCTTCATATCCAGCTCCTCACAATGAGGAGGGTGTTGGGCTTCCTATCAGGAAGCTCTCCCTGGACCCTGCTAGAGGCTCCATCTCCTGTATCAGTCTGTGGCTAGTAGGTGTGTGATGGATCTGCTGGGAGAGACAAGGGGCTTTTGCTTCATCCCCTCACCCTGGTGTTTCCAGGATTCTTTGAGTGGGCTGGGGTGGGACTCTGTTGACTGCGATCCACCAGAGCTTCCATTTGATTGAAAGTGTGAGTGGTGCAGTAGGTACTGAGTGTTGGACTCTTGCTCTTTCAGGGGCCGGTGACCTTCGAGGAGGTGTCTGTGTATTTCACCAGGGAAGAGTGGACTCTGCTGGACCATGCTCAGAGAGTTCTCTGCAGAGACGTCATGCAGGAGACCTATGAGAATGTGACCTCGCTGGGTAAGGATTCCCATCCCCTCAGTTCTTGGAAGGGGAAATGAAGAGAGATGGTTCATGCCAACCCCCAATGCCATCCGTACTCTGCCCTGTTTCTGCATCACTGCAATATGCCAGTGACACACACACTACCAGAGACCCTTCCCTGCTGCAGAACACTTTGGGAACAGCACACAGGAGCAGTATCACACAGTGTCAAATATGTCCTGTTTGCTCAAGTAAAACTGGGGCGTAGGTCCAGCATAACATAAGAACATAAGAATGTCCGTACTGGGTCAGAGCAAAGGTCCATCTAGCCCAGTATCCTGTCCACTGAGAGTGGCCAACTCCAGGTTCCCCGGAGTGAGTGAACCCAACAGGCGATCACCAAGTGATCTCTCTCCTGCCATCCATCACCCCCTTCTGACAAACAGAGCTAAGGATACCATTCCTTACCCATCCTGGCTAATAGCTATTAATGGAGTTAACCTCCATGAATTTATCCAGTTCTCTTTTAAACCCTATAACATTCCTAGCCTTCACGACCTCCTCAGGCAAGGAGTCCCACAGGTTGACACTGCCTTGTGTGAAGAAGTACTTCCTTTTGTTTGTTCTAAACCTGCTTCCTATTATTTCATTTTGTGATTCCTAGTCCTTGTGTTATGAGCAGTAAATAACACTTCCTTGTTCACTTTCTCCATGCCAGTCATGATTTTATAGACCTCTCTCATATGCCCCCTTTGTCTCTTTTCCAAGCTGAGAAGTCCCAGTCTTTTTAATCTCACCTCATACAGAAGTTGTTCCATACCCCTAATCATTTTTTGTCCTTTTCTGAACTTTTTCCCATTCCAATATTTCTTTAAGATGAGGAGACCACATCTGCATGCAGTATTCAAGATGTGGGTGTACCATGGATTTATAGAGAGGCAATATGATATTTTCTGTCTTATTATCTATCCCTTTCTTAATGATTCCCAAGTTTTTGTTTGCTTTTTGACAGCCACTGCATGTTGAGTGGATGTTTTCAGAGAACTATCCACAGTGACTCCAAAATCTCTCTTGAGTGGAAACAGATAATTTAGACCCCATAATTTTGTATGTATAGTTGGGATTATGTTTTCCAATGGTCTGCACTATGTGTTATCCTGACATCTAGTACTGCTGAGCTCCTGCATTCAGTAATATCCCTGCCCTTCCTGTTCCCTTTCTCCACTGAACCCCACCAGCCCATGGTTACTGTTCCCAGCTTCCCCAGGACTCTCTCATTGTCTCTGGACCTCTCTGTCAGCAAGAAGCAGTTCCAGGGACACTTGCCCTCTCTCTGGAGTCTTCGATTTCTGGGACATGGATTTACTTTTTCTGTGTTTTAGGAGACTCTTTGAAATTGAAATATTAACCACAGTGCAACCTGGACTGTTGAACAGCTGTGTGACTCGGTTCCCAAGCTGGGGTACCTTTTACACTGCTTTACTGAGAGAACAGCCACTCCTGGGCAGTTAACACACAGTCTCTAGCATGTAACTCACTCCCAGCTACACAGTATTGAGTGCTGCTAGTCAGCGACTCACGAGTTACAGTGCAGCACAGGAGAACCTCAGAAAATTCTCTGGTCCTAGACTTTCCCCCAGAAATGTGCATCTTGCCCTGTCCAGCGCACTACTGAACAATGCAAGCTTATATGAAGTCTGTCATTTCATCAGTGGAAAATGACATGCACCAGCCTTGTTATCCCAAATGGAGTTTGCAACACACTTTAATCCAAACACACTGGTTGGATAAAACAAGATTGTTACTTACCAAGTTAAGTGACTATGGGTAATGAGGCATAAAAGTCAGAATTGTTTACAAAAGAAATGCAAGATAAAACACAAACTAACGTGTAAGTCAGGGGTGGGCAAACTACGGCCCACAGGCCACATCCGGCCCGGGGGTCCATCCTGGCCGGCCTCTGAGCAACCCAGCCGGGGAGGCTCCCCACTCCCCGCCCCTGCTGTCCCCTCACCCCCGCTGTCTCCCTGCAGCCTCATCACGCCGCGCCGCCAGTGCTCTGGCCCGCCGCTCCTGGGCAGTGCTGCAGTGGTGGGGCTGCAAGCTCCTACCGCTCTGAGCGGCATGGTAAGGGGGCCAGTTGGCGCGCTCCTGAGGGACCTCATGTCTAGCTCTGGCGGACCATGCGGCTGTGGTAAGGGGGCCGGGGGGTTGGGTAAGGGGCAGGGAGTCCCGGGGGGCAGTCAGGGGACAGGGAGAAGGGGGCAGTTGTGGGGGCAGTCAGGGTACAGGGGGTTGGATAAGCATGGGAATCCAGGGTTCTGTCAGGGGGCGGGATTGTGGATATGGGTTGGGGCAGTCAGGGGACAGGGAGCAGGAGGGGTTGGGTGTTGTCATGGGATCTCACCCCCACTTTGAGCTTGTGGGTTCAAAGATGGGGACCCGCATGTATTCCCCCACCCTAAAATCCTAGGGTAGGTCCCCTTTTCTGCCACCACCCGGTCAATTTCGTGGGCCGGGACACCCCTGTTTCCCCCCTGTCTCCCTTCAAAGACACTCCCTGGGAACACAGATCAATTCACAGAGGAGGAACCTTCCCTCTCCCCCCTCTTCCCTCTCTCCAGCCTGCTCCGGAGACAGAGATGCCTTGATTCAAACTCCTTGAATCTCACACACACAGGGAAGCAGCCCACTTCCCCCTCCCCTTCCCCTGAATTTCCCCAAGGGAAGGAATTAACCAAGTCCAAAGAAAATAAAAGAATTTATTAAGAGAGCAAAAAGAAAATACAGAATCTCTATGAGTCCAAGCTGGACACTCATAGGGTATAACCTTGCTAAGTTCTGGAGAGAATCCTCTCTCTTTCTCAGTACAACCAGTACAAGCAGAATTAAGAATAATCAATAACAAACACACAGAATTGCAAACATAGGATTATTAGATAAGGACACAAAGTATCTTTCTAATACTCACTATCTTGACTAGAAGAAATTAGTTCAGAAAGGTGGAACTTGTAGGGACTTGATTAACTCGTCTGGTCTCTTGAACTCCAAACGGCCAAAGACAAAGACCCCCCCAAACAGAGAGAAAAAGTTCCCTCCTAGGAGTTTCAAATTCTCTTCCCTGATTGGTCCTCAGGTCAGGTGCCCACCAGGTACTATGCTTTAACCCTTTACTAACTATTTATGACAGGTGTGGTCCTGGGTCAGGGGGCAGTCAGGGGACAAGGAGTGGGGGACTTAGGGAGTGGGGTTCCAGGGGGGTCCTGGTGGCTGGTTAGGGGAAGGGGGGGGTCTCTGGAGGGGGTGGTTGGATGGGTTGGCGGTTCTGAGGGGGGCAATCAGGGGGAAGGAAGTGGGTGGGGGGCGGATAGGGGGCGGGGCCAGGCTGTTTGGGGAGGCACAGCTTTCCCTACCCGGCCCCCATACAATTTTGCAACCCTGATGTGGCCCTCTGACCAAAAAGTTTGCCCATGCCTGATCTAAGTTAACAAGCTGAAACAGATTGAAAGCAAATGTTTCTCTCACCCTATGCTGAGACAGGCTGGTTTTCCTTTCAGCCAGCACTCCCCCTAACCCGCCCCTGCTGCCCAAGTTCAGCTCTTCAGGAGTTATCATGAGCAGAGGGAAAGGGGAGAGAGAGTCTCAAGGGTTTTCCTCACCTCTTTTTATAATTCAGTCCTTTGTACTAGAAACAACTTCAGTTCTCAGCTGAGTCATGTGACAGGCTGTGTGTTGGAGATATGAGCTTCAAGTGTCCCTGTGATGGAATGTAAATGTCTTCTTCACACCTTCCCCCCTGCCAGAGAATGGCTATTTAACCAGCTGTTTGCCTTGCTGTCTCTGAGGAACTAGTCTGTGGGTGTTCCCCAGAATAGTAACTTTTTCAGTAATATCATACAGATATTATCATATCATCAAACTCTCATAACTTTACGTACAGTGTTGCTACACATTTTAACAGGAAGATAATATTCAGTAGATTGTTTTCAAAATGCCATACTGTGTACAAAATTCATCATAATTTTCTAGAAGAGTGAACATAGGGGTACAGACTGACAGTGTCTGTCTGTGTGTGTGTTCCCAGCAGATATGTGGGTATTTCAATACGTCATAAGCAGAGTGTTCAGCATCTTCAAGGACATGGGGAGCTGGTCCTGGGAATTCACTCCTTAACCAAGTGTGACACTGTATGGAATTGTGAGACATTTTATATATATATGTTTTTTATATTATTAATACTAATTTGATAACATGAAATGACTCGTGCTAGATATGCCATGTAAGGTGTCAGTGAAAATGTCATGCTTTTCCAAGTATGATAATTCTGTTTCTATGTTTGTATCACCTTTGTATTGTGAGTTATAGATGTGTAGAGTATGTCCGTATTTCCAGACTTGTGCAGTCTTTCTGGGTGAGACATATTGGCGTCAGCACTGCCTAAGCTGTTTGATGGCCCATCAGCTGTACAAAGAGACCACGGAAAGGATCAAGGGCAGGGGTGGGCAAACTTTTTAGCCTGAGGGCCACATTGGGGTCCCCAAACAGCCTGACCCCGTCCCCTATCTACCTCTCCCACTTACTGCCCCCCTCAGAATCCCCGACCCATCTAACCCCCCCTGCTCCTTGTCCCCTGACCGCCCCCTCCAGAGACCCCCCCAACTGCCCTCCCAGGACCCCACCTCCTACCCAACCTCCCTGTCCCCTGACTGCCCTGACCTCTATCCACCCCCTTGCCCACTGACAGACCCCCGGGACTCCCACACCTATCCAACCCCCCGTCCCCACAGAACCTCCACCCCCATCTGACTGCCCCCTGGGACTCCCTGCCCCTTATCCAACCCCCTCACCCCCTTACCATGCTGCTCAGAGTAGCGTGTCTGGCAGCCACGTGGACCGCACAGAGCCAGACACACTGCCCTGCAGGAGCGCGCAGCCCCACCCCACAGAGTGCTGCCCGCGCAGTGGCGTGGGTGCGGGAAAGGGGGGACAGCAGGGGAGAGCTCAGGGACGGGGCAGGATGATCCTTTGGGCCGGATGTGGCCTGTGGGCCGTAGTTTGCCCACCCGTGATCAAGGGAATAAACCTATTGAGTCAGCAAGACATGCAGGGGTGTGTCTGTGTACTGAGACCTCCAAGGCTCTTCCATGCCATGTGCTGTGAAGCTTGTGTTTGTGACATAGGACGTACAAGCCACATGGCAAAAGGAATATAAAGGGCAGCTGCATCATCTGCATTTTGTCTTCAATCCCTCTTCCTACCTCTAGAGCAACTTCTTTACAAATTGAACCCTGGAACAAAGGACTGAATGACCCATCCAAACTGTGGATGTGTTCCAGACGGACTTTCAAGCCAGCAACTCACCAGTACTGCTAAGAACCTGATATATAGATTTCTGAAGGTATCTCACTGCTTTCCAATTTAACAACTTTTTTCATGTTGTGTATTGTCTTTCCATGCTAAAGGATTGGCTGGCACTGTGGTATTTTGGGTAAGATCCAAACCTATAGTGATCTTTTAATGTGGCTGACCCTTTGGGGTCAGAAGATCATTTTGTTTATGTGAGCAGAGTTTTTAAATAACCTCTCACTGTACTGGACTTAGGTGATAATTGGGAGTCAGAGAAGTGGACTGCAATAAAGAGGGCCGTGTGATTTCTTTTTTCAGCTTCTCGATAAGTGTGGGGGATCAGAAGCACAGTTTGTGACTGGTCGGTGAGTTTAACTTCAGTGTTAACCACAAGTTTTGAGAGCATCTGCTCTCCCTTTTTCAGCCTGCCCTGACCTTGGGATTTTCAGTGTGGACTGCCCCAGGCACACCAGGTCACACTAAGCACTGAAGTTAAATTAATGGAATGTTTTTTATGACGAAGTCTTATGAAATCAACTGAACTCCTTTGTGTTCTTTCATCTGAGCAGGGTTTCCAGTTTCCAAACCTCATATAATCTCCCAGCTGGAACAAGGGGAAGAGCCATGGGTCCTAGACCTCCAGGGTTCAGAGGAAAGATGGATCCTGAGAGCTCCCCGCACAGGTTAGGAAACATTAAACCAACTCAGAATCTGTAAGTGCCTGAAGGAAACATCTGGGATGCCCTACAAAGCCCTTGGGAGCTCTCTCGGTTCATTATTGTCCCTAGCAGGGGTCGCATCCTCAGGGTAAGTATAGCGCATGACTTCCTATAGATCCTAGCGGACACCAGGCAGAAGCTTCCTCCCTTCCCCCTGTGAATTTGGATGGGATGTGAAGGCTGAATTGATCCCCTCCTCTCTCCTATTTGGGGGAGGAGTTGGGGGGAGTTCAGTTCCTGAATTTTATTTGATCTCTCTCCAGTACTTTCTTTGGTTTGGCCTTCCCCTTTCCATCCCTGTTTGAGGTTTCTGTTTGTATCACAGCAGGTGATGCAATGGTGTGTGAGAATGAGCCGAATTCTCAGCAGGAAGATGTTGGGCATGTGGATAAATATGGAGCATTATCACAAAGACCGAAAAGGAATGTGTTCAGGAGTCATGAGCAGGGAAAATCCAGTGAGATTCAGCACAGACGAGAGAGAGAGAGCAGGGAAGCCACTCGGGAGAAATTGGGTAAATATATTTACTCTCAGGGAACTCAGAAGAACCTCAAGGAAACCACAACCCAGCAGGAAATCCTCATGGGAAAGAGAAAAAATACATGCAGTGACGGTGGGAAAAACATAAGTGACTACTCACCCCTTTTAAAGCATCAGAGAATCCACACAGGGGAGAGGCCCTTTGAATGCACTGAGGGTGGGAAAACCTCTTGCCGCTCAGCCCATGTTAGGCATCAGAGAATCTGCATGGGAGATCAACACCATAAAAGCCTCTAGGTCTATCAAGACTTCTTTTTTTCGTTAATACTTTGGCTGATTCCCAAACAGTAACTTTTGAAGCTGTTTGAACTGTTTGCAGCACCGTTATCCCTCAGCTTGACCAGATGAGTGGCCCATTTTGGCCTTTTATAGGTTGCCCTGTTTCAAGGTGGACCCATTTGTCCTTTCTATCAACTCCATTGTCCCATGAGTAATTCGCGTGTGCCCTTCCTATCCGGAACCAGGGAACATCACATTTATACCATTCCTCCTATTGCAAACTTATTGTTAGTCACCACTGATTCAGATTGTATCATTGCCAGTTGTTCTCACGTTGCTCTGGGTTGTGCTGAAGAACAGTTATATTGGGAACTTTTCAAATTGTATTTAAATGAAGCAGGGGCAGGAAAAAAAGTGTCATTTCAGCCTCTCTGACACTGGAAGGGGATGGGGTGACTCAGATTCCCTCCTTCCCCATCACTCTAGAACTGTTAGCTCCTGTCTAAGCCATACAGCGTTACTCTTTGTCACATTCTATCCTGCCACTTCTCAGAGTGTCATGTGAGGAAGAGTTCTCAGCTGTCTGTGCTTGGAGATTGCTTTGAGTCCTTTAATCCTATATCAGAGTCGCTATGATGGGAGATGAAAGTGTCAAAGACCTGGAAGGGGAATTCAAATGGATCACAAATGCAGTGTGATTATTGGGAGTTTAAATCCCATTTTCCATCTATTGGTAAAGCCACTTCTGGCAAAGTGGCTGTTTTGTCCCCCATTATGGGGATGCAAAGATACTAAAAATTTTTATAAAGAACATAACTGACTAGTGAGACAGTGCTGAGTGAAGCAGGTTTGAATGGATCAAAGCAGAATGGAGGGAGGAGGGATAGCTCAGTCCTTTGAGCATTGGTCTGCTAAACCCAGGGTTATAAGTTCAGTTTTTGAGAGGGCCATTTAGGGATCTGGGGCCAAAAAACCCCAAAACCTTGGGGATTGGTCCTGCTTTGAGCATGGGATTGGACTAGATGACCTCATGAGGTCCCTTTCTACCCTGATAGTCTATGATTCTATGAATACAGTGGGAGAATCTCTTGTCCTGATTCTGAATAATCAGATGTAACCTGCTCCAGAATTTCACTTGACACTTTCATTGTCATGTATACTATATCTCTCTGATGTGGGCTGTTTAGTCACCCCATTGGATATTAGCTCAGTTTGATAGGATGTAGCTCAGATATATTGGGGAACTTAAGACAAATGGCTTTTTGCTAAAGACGTCATTTCTCACTTCAGATTTGCTTTTTCCCCATCCCTCCATGATAACATGGAGAAAGTGCAAGTGCAGTTCTGTCAACAGGAGAGAACTCTCCAATTTACTGGATATGTTAACAAACAAACAGCAGTGATTTAAAATCTTCACTCAGAAATAGTGAACAACAGCAGAACCCCAACTAACCGAGGGAAGTGCATATGAGCACAGTGTAGTTCAATTATTTAAGGCAATATTGTCTCAGATAATCTGGGGAGAGAATTCCAAGGTAAGTGATTTTGAACTAGGCAAAATGCCCATGTGTTTGGTTCCCAAAGCATTTGTAACCCAGGCCCTACAGATGATCTCTCCTAGCTAATCCTATGGTATGGGAAATGCTGCCCTTCGTGACACAGATGTTGAGGAAATAGAAGTGGGTTTTTTGTTGAATTTATCCTTTGTAGGTGCTAAAAATGCATATAAAATGAAATCATTGTTGAAAATGTAATAGCTTCAGAAAAATAGCCATTTTTGAATACAGACTCCAGCTCTGGTAACTCACAGACATTCTGATCCAGCCCTCTATCCAGTCCCTTACCTGGACCTGTGCCAAGGAATTTAAAAAAAAAGCTTGGTATGTTTTGGGAAGCCATTCCTCACTAACACTGCAGAGATTTGGAGTGGTTTTGTAAAGGATTCTACTTCAGAGAAGTGTAAATTTACCCTAACCAAGGCCAAGGATTTGGAAAGAACTGGGGTGGAAAGAGTCCACACTCAGTTCTTGGTTTCCACCCCAGTAAAGGAAGCTATGGTGACCAATGACCCAAGGAAAATTGTTTGTACAACTCCATTTCCTAGTTCAGTGTCACTGATTACACTTCCAAAGTATGCCAGGGTTAGACTGAGAACAATCATCCTTCACTGTTTGGATCCAAAGAGAGAGTGCTTCGTAGGACATTCCTTCCCTGTGGATCCCAAACTGGCTGCCTGATAGGGTAACAAGGACTTTCAGGCTGTAGAAACTATGTTAACCAATGAGGCAACGAATGTGTCAGGCTCCAATTTCAGACTTCCAGCTACACGCATGTCGAGTCCTGATTCTATGGTTTTGTGTCTGACCAATCACCTGGTTCCTCAGCTGTAGCTACAGCTCTTAGTGCCCATCAGTCCAAAGACCGAGAGAAATGTTGAGTTCCAACCATTGTCATTTTAGTATCTTATTGTTCCTCTCTCTGTTTTTTGTGCTGGCCTTTCTGTTATATCAGGGTGTGACTGTATAGGTCAGTGCATGTGTGACAAAAGCTCACTGGTGCCAATTGGCAAAGGGGTCACGGTTATTCACAAGCAACTCCTGCCTCAGACCTGACAAACTCACCACACCTAATACACTGATTTTATTATATTTATCTAGGAAGCATAGCAGTGAGATCTCTACTGAAAGCTTGTAAATTATTGATACTCCTAATCACTGCAAGAGGTGTGTACGACTCATATTTAAGGAGTAATTTAAGTACATGGAAAATTATGTCCATATGTATTGTTGTGAAAGTGAGTCACCCCAATCAAAGGTCTTGGTGGGGACAGCCCATTCAAGTGGGAGGGAATTGGCACCTGTCCCTTGCTAGCCAGTTATGTGATGTATTGCTGCATTGTCAATCTTTACACCAACCCAGAAAAGCCAAGGGAAAACCATCAAAGACAAAACCCTGTGGAAGTGACAAGGACAATATGAGAATGAGGAGATCGTGCTTTCTGTGAATAAAAACAAAAGACTGATTCAGTTCATAACAGGGTGGAGGAAAACACTCTGGGTCCATTCACCAAGGAGATTCCTAATGACCACTGGTACTTCATGAAAGGCAGGGCCCTGGCTCCTAGGAACTAGCAATCAGTGAAATTGACTGAAGTGTGAGGTGAGAATCTACTTAGGAAAGGTAACTATTAAAAAGGGTAGGTTGCATTTTCTGATTTTGTTTAGTTGGTAACAGTTGGTTTCCATCACTTACATTTGTTTGTTTAAATCTCTATCCCTTGTTAAATAAATGTTTGCTTGTTCAATAACTATACTCCAGTGCTTTGTGAGATACAGTAGCAGTGGTCCACAGTAAAACTAGTAACCTGGGATACTTCGGGAAGAGCGGATCTGGGATTTCTCTGAGTATCTGGGGATCAGGGCTGGACCCCAGAGGGGGACACACTGAAGGAACTCAGGGGTTAGGGTGGCTGCTGTAGCTCAGAGAAGGGTCCTTGCGTTCCAGCAGGCTGGGTGAGTTTGGTCACTAACATCCAGCTGCCAAATGCAAAACTCCCTCTTCAGAGTGGCAGGTGGCAACAAGAAGACTCACAGTCCTCAGCAGCCTGAGAAGGGTCACAGTGTGTCTCTGTATTGATCCACCTGTCAAATTCACACAGGGAAAGCTCCCTATAGCATAGTTCCCTGACTCAAAATAGCCTTAAAACTCTGCCCTATGAAATCATGGAACATGTGCTCTTCCCTCTGTGAAAGCAGGTAAAGAATCCAAGCGCTGGAGGACAGGGTTTGGGTCCAGAATGACCTAGACAAATTGGAAGATTGGGCCAAAAGAAATCTGAGGAGGTTCAACAAGGAGAAGTACAGAGTTCTACACCTAGGAGGGAAGAATCCCATGCACTGCTACAGACTGGGGACCGACTGAGTGAGGGGGGATTTGATAGCAGCCTTCAGCTACCTGAAAGGGGATTCCAAAAAGGATGGAGCTAGGCTGTTCTCAGTAGTGGCAGATGACAGAACAAGGAGCAATGGTCTCAAGTTGCAGTGGGGGATGTCTAGGTTGGATATTAGGAAAAACTATTTCACTAGGAGGATGGAGAAGCATTGGAATGGCTTAGCTAGGGTGGTGGTGGAATCTCCATCCTTAGCAGTTTTTAAGGCCCGGCTTGACAAAGCCCTGGCTGGGATGATTAAGTTGGTGTTGGTTCTGCTTTGAGCAGGTGGTTGGACTAGATGACCTCCTGAGATCCCTTCCCATCCTGATATTCTATTATTCCAATTTTTCTTCCCTCTCCTGTTTATAGAGTAATATTCTCAGCTATACCTTAACCAATCATTGTGCTGAAAGAATTCGTTAGTTACATAACATATTGTAACATGATTCTCTAACCAATTGTATCAAACTACCCTAATTAACTTACATCTAGCAAAATTAATTATACAGCAGACAGAAACAATTAGAGAACCAGACTGATTAACAATGGTGATTAACAATTAACAGTGGTGGCCATAAAGATAAAACAATACAGAAATGAGGGTTTCACAACCACAACCAGGGGATGGATCACTTGATGATTACCTCTTCTGTTCATTCCCTCTGAAGCACCTGGCATTGACCACTATTGCAAGACAGGACACTGGGCTAGAAGGACCATTCATCTCACCCAGTATGGCTGTTCTTAAGTTTTATGTATAGGAATGAGGCTCTTACAAAGCAGAAATGGGGGGAGGGGCTCTAAATTTAAATCAGATTTAGAGAAAGGTGTTCAAACACAGTGAGACTCGATCTGTGGAAGAAATAACAAGTGATCCCCAGCTCCTTCCCCCAAGCCTCAGGTGGGGATTAGCTGCCAACAGCTGTGGCTGCTGCTCTGAGGGGACCTGGTATAAGCTGTCTGCCTGTGGATGCAGCCCACCACCTGGTTCACCTGGGGCAGATGGGGAGTTGGGCAGGGATGCTGCACCGGCTGGGGTATGTGAACTCACATCCACAGCTGTATTTCCCCCTGCACGAGCCACTGTAGCTGCTTCTTAGACAAACTTGGGAAGTAGGCAGTTACCTATGTCTGTGATTAACAACTTTGGCTGCTAAGTGAAAGGCTGATAGTTCAAACCCAGCAGAAGATGGTGTGTGGTTTGTTTATTTATTATTATTAGCAATGAGACTCCAGTACATTTTAACATGCAGAAAATCTCTTCTATTCTGGTCTAGCTCCATTTGACTCCTTCTGCCCATCTTCCTTTCCCCTCAGTGTCTTTCCTTCCATGCTGGGGACATGCAGAGATGAATCCCAGTCAGTCTGTGTCACAGAGAGTCTGTATCTCCTAAGGAATGTGGGTGAAGGATTCCAGCTGAATTAACTCCACTCACCTGGGTTAGAAACGTTTCCTTCTTTCGAGCAGATAGTGGGAAATCAGACGTTAATTCAGACCCAGGAGGCAAGGCAGAGGCTTCATGACCTTGATCTCCAGGAAGGAAGAGAGCATCCCCAGGAAGGAAGGAAGCTTCCTTTAGTCTCAAGCTGGGGTCTCCTGGAAGTTGGAAAAGACCCTTGGTCACTGAGGATCTCATGGGATCGTGCTGCTGCAGAGGCTCCAGAGTCCTATGTGTGGGGAGGGAGTCACTGCACCGTCTGAAATGGAAGGGAGGGCCCTGGAAGGGAAGGGAGGAACAGAAAATGGAGAGGAATGAAACAGAGCAAACCCCTCCTCTCTCTCCCCTCCCCGACCCAGCAAGCAATGTTATCAATGGGGAAACTCCTCACCATGAACAGCAGAAAACACCGAGACAGTTGCCTCACACTGAACAGTAGGGTGACCAGATAGCAAGTGTGAAAAATCAGGATGGGGGTGGGGGGTAATTGGTGCCTATATAAGACAGAGCCCCAAATATCAGGACTGTCCCTACAAAATCTGGACACCTGGTCACCCTACTGAACAGTGATAAACTTGTTGCCTCCTATCCTAGTGAGAGCAAAGAGCTGCCAGCGCTGGAGCTGTGGGCTGCTGTGCTGTCCTTCCCAGATGCTGGAATAATTTGCAGCATGGAGACCTGGCTTGGGGCTGATCGAGTGGAAGATCTGCTTGCCCCTGTGGGTGGGGGGGTCCTTGGGGGAAGAGTCTGAGCAGGGGCAGGGCATGGGGGGCAGAGCACAGGCGGGGCCATGGGCTGAGTGCTGGTGGCTCCCCCACTGCTCAGGAGGTTCTGTCAGTGGCACTCCAAAGGCAGCAGCCCAGCCCCCCTCCAAAGGGAGGGTGCATCACATCCAGCATTTCTTGCCCTGTTTGGGGAGGCTCAGCTTCCCCGAGCCCCTTATACCTGCTGCCCATGCACAGTGTCACTGGTAAATATGGTCAGAGGAGATGCTGGGGGTCTGGGGTGTGAAATAACTGGATGAAACTGGCTGCCTGAGCCCAGCCCCCCTGCACTCAGGGCAGCGGTGACAGGGAGAGGGCTCAGTGAATAAATCCTCAGAAATCTCACCCCTGGGTTTGTAATGTCAGGCTCCAGCAAACAAGTCCCTCAGTGTGTGAGGGGAGGGACTGTGGGGGGGAGGGGCTATGGAACATCTGTGAGGGGGAGGGGCTGTGAGGGGGAGAGTCCATGAGGGCATCAGTGTGAGGTGAAGGGGCTGTGAGGGAGGGGGTCCATGGAGTGTCTCTGTGAGGGGAGGGACTGTGAGGGAGAGAGTCTATGGGGGGGGGTCAGTGTGAAGGGAGGGGCTGTGAGGGGGAGGGTCCGTGAGGGTGTCAGAGTGAAGAGAGGGACTGTGAGGATATTGTCACCTCCAGGCACCAAGAGCCCCCTGACACAGAGTTGAACTGCCCCCTCCACCCAGGTGCTGTGGGGGGCCCTAGAGCCCAGCATGGAGCTGCTGTCCCTGTAGGGTCCCTGGGCATCGCAAAGGGGTGATGTGAGGTTACTGCCCCATCAGCCCTGGGGTGGGGGACTGGAGCCCCTGGAACAGCCCTGTGGGGACTCAGCCCTGAGGGGAATTCAGTGTCTGTGGAAAAGCACGTCTAGGAATGGGGATTCCCAGCTGCATTAAAGTGGCATGAAGGAGAAGAAAGAGTTAAAGTTTTAGGGAATTCTAGGTGCACTGGATGTGAAGGAGGGTGCCCAGCTCTCAGTCTGAAGAACGGCCAACCCCAAACATTCAAAAAATCCTAATTCAGGCTCACCAAAAATCACGCGATTGGCTTTAAAATCATGAGATTATGTAAAACTAATAGATTTGAGGATCTTTTCATTTGCATTCTGCTTGATGAGCCTTTAGGGTGCACTGGGGTGACATTTTGAATTTTTCTCCACAGCCACAAGGACTAGAAAGGTTCTGTTTCCTTAAGAGCAAAGGCTGAAATCATCACATCTCCACTTGACTCCAGGAGCTGAGACTTTAAGGAAAACAATAGCTCTCATGAGACTCAAGGCAAAATCATTGGAGTTGGCAGCAGAGTCGGATTGAGTCTTTATTCTCTGGGATTCTTTCTGTGCCCCCCCCCCCCACCCAAAATGATATAACATGTCCACAGCCCACCCATGTGACAAAAACTGTTTTTATGCACGTCCAGTAGATTAAAAGCCAGGGCTGTTGTTAGGGGGTAGCCAGCAGAGCAATTGCACAGGGCCCCACAACACAGGGGCCCCCATGAAGTTAAGTTGCTTTGGCTACAGTCCCAGGCGGTAGGGCTCAGATTTCAGAATTCTGCCCCAAGCACCAGTGAGTCTAACGCTGGCCCTGCTTTCTGGTATATTTCTCCTGCCCCCCCCCCGAAACCAGCTTGCTGCCCCCTAGGCAGCTCCAGACCCCTGGTTGAGAACCATGGCCTTGGAACTCTCTTTAGAAGAAGGGAGAAAAGCTGCTGCCTTTCCCGATGGCTGAACTGAGGCCCTCAGAGTGGGATATTCCTGCCCTGCCAGTGACACCAGGAAAGCTCTCTGAGCAGCTGCCTGGCCTCAGGGACAGTCTAAGCCTGCAGCGCCCCAGGGGCAATGAAGCAGCTGGGTCAGGCTGGGCACCTTCATTCCCAGAGAACTGCCCTGGCTCCCTTTTCAGCAGCAAAGAAGTCAATTCCCCCACCCCTGATGAATCAGCCTGGAGCTATGTGCAGAGCTGGGGGTTTCCCCTTTCACTCCTGCTGGGGAGTGCCGGGGGTCCCAGGGGGCATTTCTAGCAGAGCACTCAGAACTGAACTGGGGGAACCAGCCTCTCATTACAGAACGCTCACGTTCAGACCACAACTTTATTTACAGTTTTTTTATAATACGATATAATCCTCCAATCCTAGTGTCACCATCAGTAACATGGCTTGTTCAGCCTGGTGGGATACAAAGGGTAAAACTAACCAGCTCTTCAAATCCAAGAGAGTGGAGATAAATCACCCCTCAGAGTCAATGCGGGGTAATCAATAGGCTGACAGTGGCCAAATCCCTTCTGAATGGACTCCAAAATCTTTTTATTTACTTATTATTGTTGTTATTTTATTATTATTAGTTACGCTGGAGTCTCGACCTTGACTAGACCTTGACCAAAAATTTTGGACCTTGACAAAAAATAATGGATTACCCCTAAGAACGGGGTTGTGTTACATTCCTTATGTCCTCACTCCATATTGTGGCCATTTCCTTTCCCTCCTTTCAGTGAAAAGCTTTGGGATTTTGTGTAGAAACTTTATTTCCTCGGGAGAGACCCCAGAGCGGGGGCTGCTTGAATGTAGCAAGCACTCACTAGATTAGAAGGTGACACATAAACACCTTTAAGATGAGGCAGCCGTTCCTGTCAAAAAAAATCATCTCCCGTCCTCCGTTGAGTGACAGCCTGAATCGTTCCTTCTCTGGGCAGAGCCCAAGGATTGGCATCATCAGCAACAAAACCATGTGTACGTAGCAGGAACCAACCCAAAATGTGATTTAAAAGGAGCTGTCTCCTTCCTTATGGGTAAAATTGCCATTAGAGTCATCAATTTTCATTTCCCTTCTCTGAGGGCAGAGATGGTTTGGAGCCATCTCAGGCTGGGATGTCAAGCCCATGTCCCCATCTGTCAGTCACTCTGGGAACTTGTCTTTGCTCCCAGCTGACAGGCTGCCTCCAGCATCTCCAGCCAGCTCCTTAGTGCTTGGCGGGTGGGTGTGTGTGTCATTTGACAAGCATAAGTGGCACATAGGAGAGATATCTTTGCCAGATGCATTGCTGGTACAGTGGTGAGCATAGCTGCCTTCCAAGCAGTTGATCTGGGTTTGATTCCTAGCCAATGCAAGGATGTGATGTTTTCTCCACTGGGAATTGGTTTAATTTCAGTCACATTGTATCAGTTTATCAATGGAATGAGAGAATCAATGTCCCAAATCCCAGCAGGTCATTAACCACAGTGGAGGAAGAAAGCAGCAGGACTATACAGTGAGCTGTTGGAGTCATCCTGGTATTACAATGTTTTATTGATTTTTAATATTTTTTCCTTTACTTCCCTCTCCCTTTTAGACTCAGAACATTTAAGGTCAGAAGGGGCCAGTGTGATCATCTAGCCCAACCTGCTGCACCTTGCAGGCCAAAACACCCCACCCACCCACTGCTGTAATAGACCCGGGGAAGGGGAGCCTGGCTGCCAGCAGAGGCTGCCCTGCTGCAGCAGGAGCTGGCAGCATCAAGCTTCTGCCCCCACAGAAGAGAGCAGGGGGCAGAGAAGAGCAGGCTGGGTACCCTCTGGACCATGGGCCCAACGCCATGGCGCCAGTTGCACCATGGTAAATCCAGTACTGGTGGGAGGGAGGCAGCTCTGTGCACTGCCCCTTACCCAGGCAGCACATGGACGACCTCTGCTCCCCTCCCCCAATGGGTGTGCAGAGATGTGCCAGCAGCACTAAGGTGACTCCCTGCCCACTCTGCCTCCGTCCATCCGTGCCACTCCCAGAAGTGGCTGGCATGTCCCAGCATCCCCTGGGGTGGGAGGAGTGTCTCCACACACTGCCCCTACCCCGAGTACCAACGCCACAGCTCCCATTGGCCAGGAACTGCAGCCAAGGGGAGCTCGGGGGTCAGCGCCTGCAGGTAGCGGTGCACAGAGACCCCCCTGGCCCCACCTACCTAGGCGCTGCTGCTGGAGGGTTGTGTGTACCAGTCACTTTGGGAGCTGAAGTGCCCGGGGTAAGTGCCACCCCTCCTCCACCCGAACCCCCCCCCAGCTCAGAGCCCGCATCCTGCACCCACATTTCCTCCCAGAGCTTTGCTTGTCTTCCTTTCACCCAGAACCATCCTTCCTCTCCTAGGCTCCAAGTAGCCATCCCTGGGAAGCCAAGAGGCAAGCACAGGATTCTACCTCCCAGCAGCCAACCGCACCTCCCCAGGCTTTGCAGAACGAATGGTGACGCTCTACTAACCTCACTTAGCCACACTGAGGTGCTTAGCTTCTGCCCTGCCTTCCTCAGCTCGACTTTTTTCTTTTGCCCCATTCCTGCATCACTTCCTCCTTTGGTAAGTCACGAAAAGGAGGACAGCAGGAAGAGCCGGCCTCCACAGGCCAAACTCCCAGGGCAGAGGAGGCCAAGCCACAAGGCTCCAAAAGGTGACTGGCCAAGATCCTCTAGCTTTCCCCTGCTGATGCCAAGGCTTTTTCTCAGCTCATTTCGCCACCCTCTGCCATGAAGGGGTTGGGGTTATTGCAGGTGTTACCTGAAATTGGGCCAGCTATTAAGCGTAGGGAGCACTAATGACCCACCAGAGTCCGGCAGAAAGCAGCACATTTATTATACGGACAACTAAGCTCAAAAGAAGCAGGGGGAGGGGAAGGTCACACTCACACTCGCATACTCACGCTCCCAGGACTGGCTCGGCACTGGAGATGTCAGGATTCTGCTGTCCCATAGCACCGCGATGGACGGTGTGATAAAGGTAAGTCTTCCTGAGGCACAATGAAATGCAACACAGTGAACCACTGGCCAGGTGGTCCAGGCGAAGGGCATTCACTGGAGGTACAAGCTTGTGAGTGCTCTCCTGAGCACAAGGCCTCTTCCCCTTTTAAGGACCTGCACCTCAGGGCCTGCGACTAGAGATGAGCTGCCAAAATATTAACAACCGGTTCCCTCCTCCTCACCCCACGAGGGGTCATGCCCCATCCAACCCGCCACGTTCCTTGACAGCCCCCTCCAGGACTCCTGCCCCATCCACACCCCTTCTCTGTCAGCTGACTGCCCCCTGCCACCCCATCCAACCCTTTCTCTCATTCCTGATGGCACTCCAGGACCCCTGGAATCCCTACCCCTGACTGCCCCCCACCGCCCCATCCAACCCCTGCTCCTTCCTGACTGCCCCGCCAGGACCCTTGCCCCCGTTCAATCCCCCTGTTCCCTGCCCTCTGACCGCCCCGACACTAATCCACCCCCCCAACTCCCCTGCCCTCTATCCAACACCCCCTCCCTACTCCCTGCCCCCTTACCATGCTGCCTGGAGGTGGGGGCTGGACCGGGCTGGGACCGGAGCTGCTCGTCCGGAGTCAGGGAGCTCGGCCGGGCCCAGGCCCAGGGGCTAGAGCCGCACCGCCCGGCCGGCCGGGGTTGGCGTCAGGGGCCAGGCCAGAGCCATGCGGCGCCTGAAGACCTCCTCCCACTCGCGTCCCTGCGTCCCTGCCCCAGCTCACCTGGGGGAAGCCGCTGCTTCCTTCTCAGCCCTCCCAGGCTTCCCGCACGAACAACTGATTCACAGGAAGCTGGGGAGGGGGAGGAGAAGCTGGAGGAGCATTCAGAAGAGGAGGCAGAGGCGGAGTGAGATGAGCTGGGGCTGGGGGAAGGGCAGGGAGCTGCTAGAGCTTTTGTTAAATTTAAAAGCCTTTTTCAAACCAGTTGTCCCTCACGGGACAACCGGTTCTAAACGGGCTTCTAAATTTAACAACCGGTTCCCGCGAACTGGTGGGAACCGGCTCCAGCTCACCACTGCCTGCGACTAGAGATGACTTGGCTGCATCTGGTTGGTCACACTCCACCTTGGGCAGTGTCCATGCTCTGGGTGTGTGATCGCTGCCTAATTAGAGTCTCAGACACCTTGTCTACCCGGGAGCTCTTCTGCTCTTCAACCAGCCCATTCATTCCACAAGCATTCCAGGAGGGAGAGGGAGGGGGAAAGCCACTTCACAGGCACTCAGAGAGGGAGAGGAGACAAAAGCGGGAGGAAGGGAAGTATAACAGACCTATTGAGCATACAGGTTATACATAGCATAGAAATCACTGCTGCTCCTACAACAGCAGGGACAGGCCAGTAGGAGCTGGGAAAAGGAAGCCACCACATTTCTGCCTGGTTTTGAACCAGGGACCTTCTGCGTGTTAAGCAAACGTGCTAACCACTACACTACAGAAACATTGTCACAGGGCTCTGCCCCTCCCTTCATAAGAACATAAGTTTGGCCATACTGGGTCAGACCAAAGGTCCATCCAACCCTGCATCCTATCTGCCAACAGTGGCCAATGCCAGGTGCCCCAGAGGGAGTGAACCTAACAGGTAATGATCAAGTGATCTCTCTCCTGCTATCCATCTCCAACCTCTGACAAACAGAAGCTAGAGATACCATTCCTTACCCATCCTGCCTAATAGCCATTAATGGACTTAATCTCCATGAATTTATCTGCAAAAAGAATAAGGAGTACTTGTGGCACCTTAGAGACTAACAAATTTCTTTGAGCATAAGCTTTCATGGGCTAAAACCCATTTCATTGGATTCATACAGTGGAAAATACAGCAGGAAGATAGTGTGCGTATACACACACACACAGAACATGAAAAAATTTTCAAAAGGGCTAACTTTACTAAATTGAGGCGACTAGTTAGGGAAGTGGATTGGACTAACATATTTAGGGATCTAAAGGCGGATGACGCCTGGGGTTATTTCAGGTTGAAGTTGCAGGAGCTGTCAGAGGCATGTATCCCGAGAAAGGGAAAATGGTTCGTAGGTAGCAGTTTTAGACCGAGCTGGATGAGCAAGCGTCTTAGAGGAGTGAT
Source organism: Mauremys reevesii (assembly GCF_016161935.1). Classification (NCBI taxonomy): domain Eukaryota; kingdom Metazoa; phylum Chordata; order Testudines; family Geoemydidae; genus Mauremys; species Mauremys reevesii. The sequence goes on from NC_052623.1 coordinate 219,011,812, forward strand.
TAAGAAAAAACAGAAAGCGTACAAGGAGTGGAAAATGGGAGGGATCAGCAAAGAAACCTACCTTATTGAGGTCAGAGGGTGTAGGGAAGCGGTGAGAAAGGCAAAGAGCCGGGTGGAGATGGACCTAGCGAAGGGGATTAAAACGAATAGCAAAAGGTTTTTTAGCCATATAAATAGGAAGAAAACCAAGAAGGAAGAAGTGGGACCGCTTAAAACTTTAAACGGAGTGGAGATTAGGGATAATCTTGGCATGGCACAATATCTGAACGAATATTTTGCCTCGGTCTTTAATGAGGCTAATGAAGGGCTAAGGAATAGTGATAGAGGGACTGATGGGAATGAAGATATGGGGGTAGACATTATGGTATCTGAGGTGGAAGCCAAACTTGAACAGCTTAACGGAAGTAAATCGGGGGGCCCGGATAATCTTCATCCTAGAATATTAAAGGAATTGGCGAGTGAAATTGCAAGCCCGTTAGCGATGATTTTTCATAAATCTCTAAACTCGGGGGTTGTACCGTTTGACTGGAGATTAGCTAATATAGTTCCTATATTCAAGAAGGGGAAAAAAAGTGACCCAGGTAACTACAGGCCTGTTAGTTTAACATCTGTAGTATGCAAAGTCATGGAAAAAATTTTAAAGGAGAGAGTGGTTACGGACCTTGAGGCCGATGGCAACTGGGACAAATTACAGCATGGTTTTACGAAAGGTAGATCGTGCCAAACCAACCTGATCTCCTTCTTTGAGAAAGTAACAGATTTTTTAGACAAGGGAAATGCGGTGGATCTAATATATCTTGATTTCAGTAAGGCATTTGATACGGTACCGCATGAGGAATTACTGGTTAAATTGGAAAAGATGGGGATCGAAAGGAAAATCCAGAGGTGGATAAGGAGCTGGTTAAAGGGGAGACTGCAGACGGTCATATTGAAGGGTGATCTGTTGGGTTGGAGGGGGGTTACCAGTGGAGTTCCTCAAGGTTCGGTTTTGGGTCCGATTTTATTCAATCTATTTATCGCTGACCTCGGAACCAAAAGTAGGAGTGGGCTGATAAAGTTTGCGGATGACACAAAGTTGGGAGGTATTGCCAATTCGGAAAAGGATCGGGATATCCTCCAGGGAGATTTGGATGACCTTGTAAACTGGAGTATTAGTAACAGGATGAAATACAATAGTGAGAAGTGTAAGGTTATGCATTTAGGGATGACTAACAATAATTTTAGTTATAAGCTGGGGACGCACCAGTAACGGAGGAGGAGAAGGACCTAGGAGTCCTGGTTGATTGTAGGATGACTATGAGTAGGCAATGTGATGTGGCCGCTAAAAAAGCTAATGCAGTCTTGGGATGCATTAGGCGAGGTATTTCTAGTAGAGATAAGGAGGTGCTAGTCCCGTTATATAAGGCATTGGTGAGACCTCATTTGGAGTATTGTGTGCAGTTTTGGTCTCCCATGTTTAAGAAGGATGAATTCAAACTGGAACGGGTACAAAGAAGGGCCACTAGAATGATCCGAGGAATGGAATGCCTGTCGTATGAAAGGAGACTTGAGGAGCTCGGTTTGTTTTCCTTAACCAAAAGAAGGATAAGAGGAGATATGATTGCACTCTTTAAATATATCAGAGGGATAAATACCAGGGAAGGAGAGGAATTATTTCAGCTCAGTGCTAATGTGGACACGAGGACAAACGGATATAAATTGTCAGTCAGGAAATTTAGGCTTGAAATTAGACGAAGGTTTCTAACCATCAGAGGAGTGCAATTCTGGAACAGCCTACCGAGGGAAACAGTGGGGGCGAAGGACCTCCATGACTTTAAGATTAAGCTAGATAAGTTTATGGAGGGGATGGTATGATAGGATAATGGGTTTAGTCAATAGGTCAATAACGTGACACAATGGTAATTAGTACAAAGGGTCAATGATAGGATATTGTTAGCCTTTTTCCAGAGGGTCTGGCTGGAGAGTCTTGCCCGCATGCTCGGGGTTCAGCTGATCGCCATATTTGGGGTCGGGAAGGAATTTTCCTCCAGGGTAGATTGGCAGTGGCCCTGGAGGTTTTTCGCCTTCCTCCGAAGCATGGGGCAGGGGTCGCTTGCTAGTGGATTATCTGCTACTAGAAGTCTTTAAATCATGATTTCGAGCATTCAACAGTAGAGTCAAGGGAGAGAAATTATTTCAGGAGTGGGTGGATTGGCTTATGTGGCCTGCATCTTGCAGGAGGTCAGACTAGATGATCATAATGGTCCCTTATGATCTTGAATTCTATGATTCTATGAGTGTTGCCATACACACTATAATGAGAGTGATCAGTTAAGGTGAGCTATTATCAGCAGGAGAAAAAAACCTTTTGTAGTGATAATCAGGATGGCCCATTTCAAACAGTTGACAAGAAGGTGTGAGTAACAGTAGGGGGACAAATAATCACGGGGAAATAGTTTTACTTTGTGTAATGACCCATCCACTCCCAGTCTTTATTCAAGCCTAATTTAATGGTGTCCAGTTTGCAAATTATTTCCTATTCAGCAGTCTCTCGTTGGAGTCTGTTGTTGAATGTTTTTTGTTGTAATATTGCAACTTTTAGGTCTGTAATCGAGGGACCAGGGAGATTGAAGTGTTCTCTGACTGGTTTTTGAATGTTATAATTCTTGATGTCTGATTTGTGTCCATTTATTCTTTTATGTAGAGACTGTCTGGTTTGGCCAATGTACATGGCAGAGGGGCACTGCTGGCACATGATAGCATATATCACATTGGTAGATGTGCAGGTGAATGAGCCTCTGATAATGTGGCTGATGTGATTAGGTCCTATGATGGTGTCCTCTGAATAGACATGTGGACAGAGTTGGCAACGGGCTTTGTTACAAGGATAGATTCCTGGGTTAGTGTTTTTGTTGTTTTGTGGTTGCTGGTAAGTATTTGCTTCAGGTTGGGGGGCTGTCTGTAAGCTAGTACTGCCCTGTCTCCCAAGATCTGTGAGAGCGGGGGATCGTCCTTCAGGATAGGTTGTAGATCCTTGATGATGCGCTGGAGAGGTTTTAGTTGGGGGCTGAAGGTGATGGCTAGTGGGGTTCTGTTACTTTCTTTGTTGGGCCTGTCCTCTAGTAGGTGACATCTGGGTACTCTTCTGGCTCTGTCAATCTGTTTCTTCACTTCAGCAGGTGGATACTGTACTTGTAAGAATGCTTGATAGAGAACTTGTAGGTGTTTGTCTCTGTCTGAGGGGTTGGAGCATATGTGGTTGTATCTTGGAGCTTGGCTGTAGACAATGGATTGTGTGATGTGGTCTGGGTGAAAGCTGGAGGCATGTAGGTAAGTATAGTGGTCAGTAGGTTTTCAATATAGGGTGGTGTTTATGTGACCATCACTTATTAACACTGTAGTGTCCAGTAAGTGGATCTCTTGTGTGGACTGGTCCAGGCTGAGGTTGATGGTGGGATGGAAATTGTTGAAATCATGATGGAATTCCTCAAGGGCTTCTTTTCCATGGGTCCAGATAATGAAGATGTCATCAGTGTTGCACAAGTCGAGTAGGGGCGTTAGGGGACAAGAGCTGAGGAAGCGTTGTTCTAAGTCAGCTATAAAAATGTTGGCATACTGTGGGGCCATGAGAGTACCCATAGCAGTGCCGAAGGTCCCCAATTGTGAAATAGTTATGGGTGAGGACAAAGTCACAAAGTTCAGCCACCAGGTTTTCCGTGACATTATCGGGGACGCTGTTCCTGAGGGCTTGTAGTCCATCTTTGTGTGGAACATTGGTGTAGAGGGCTTCTACCTCCATAGTGGCCAGGATGGTGTTTTCTGGAAGATCACCAATGGATTGTAGTTTCCTCAGGAAGTCAGTGGTGTCTCAAAGATAGCTAGGAGTGCTGGTAGCTTAGGGCCTGAGGAGGGAGTCTACATAGCCAGACAATCCTGCTGTCAGGGTGCCAACGCCTGAGATGATGGGGCATCCAGGATTTCCAGGTTTATGGATCTTGGGTAGCAGATAGAATAACCCTGGTTGGGGTTCTAGACTGTCTTATTGCCAAGGACAGAGAAAGGCGTCCAGCAGCAGGGGGTGCAGAATGTCCCTTCTTGCGCTCAAGTCACAACAGCTAGTGGGTAAAAGACAGGCTCCTATGTCATTTGAGAAAGCAAGATAGAGCCTTGGAAGACCCAGCAGGGTTAGGTGGCACAGGAATTGTCCTTGCATCCCACCGAGACTTCAACTCAGCTTGAAGGATTCGAAGTCCTGAGTGCTGCTCTTACACCATGGGACCAATATGTATTCTCCATAGAGCAAAATAAAACAAAAACATGCAAGTCTAAGCCTAATACAGTGTGAAACTCAATACAGAGAAAATCTCACCCTCTGAGATCTTCCAATAAGCTTCGTTTGCAGACTAGATTTATTTCTAGTCTTGGCCCAATCTTTTCACCTGGTATAGGCCTTGTTCCAGCTCAGATGGTATCTAGGGGATTTCTCATGACTGCAGTCACTTTTGTTCTGTTCCACCCCCTTATGCAGCTTTGATACAAGGCAGGAATCTTGTCTCTCTCCTGGGGAAAAGGCCCAGGTTTAAGATGGATTCCTGTGCCAGGTGACATGGTCACATGTCCCATGAGACCCCCAAGCCTTCATTCTTCCTGACCTGACTCACAGATGGTGCAGGACAGAGCCATCTACAGTCAATTGTCCTGGTTAATGGGAGCCATCAAGATTCCAAACCACTATTAATGGCCCACACCTTGCATCATTACAACAGGATCTCAGAGTTATATTTCATATTTCTAGTTTCAGATACAAGAATGATCAGTTCATACAAATAGGATGAACACACACCGTAGATTATAAATTTTGTAATGATACCTTACAAGAGACCTTTTGCATGAAGCATATTCCAGTTACACTATATTCACACTCATTAGCATATTTTCATAAAATCCTATGGAGTGCAACGTCACAGCAGGGAAAGAATTTAACTGCGGCACCTGGGAGCAGTTGAGATTCATGTTCAGGCTGTGGTATGAGTTCCTCCAAGTTTCTCGTGAGCGCACACACGTCCTGGTGTTGGGAGGGGAACAGGAAAAAGGACAAAAGAAGCAAGAGAAGAAGAGAAAGGAGGTAGGGATGGATGGATGGATGGAGGAAAAGGTGAAATGAAAAGGACAAACCCTAATGTCCCCAGTGATTCTAAGGGACAAAATCCCAGGTGCGGAATAAAATTCTGCCTCCTTAAGCTCGTGTTTTCCATGCCTAGAATTCAATTGTCACCAGATGGATCAGACTGAACAGGTTTCAAACCTCGAGGAGGCTCTTACCTTCTAAACAGGGATGGCTGTTTTTTAATAAAATCACTAAAAGGGAAGGAGAAAACTCGAAAGAGGTTCCTCCTGGAGCTCACGTAGGTGAACTGGAATACTCTCTCAGTCCTCAAAGAGAGACCTGGAGAAGGAGACTTGCTGAAGCAAAGTTATAGGGATCTCTGGAGGTTTCCCTGGTCCCTCGCCCCTGTCCTGGCTGGCTGATGTCAGTATCTCTCTGTGAGGTCACCACCTCCCCACCATCTTTGACCAATAGTCTGAGGTCCTGCAAAAGGCCTTTGTGATGTCACAATTAGCCGACTTTATGTCCAGAAGAGACCATTAGAGCATCTAATCTGACCCCCTGCATATCACAGGCCTCCTCTATGACACAAGAGCCACTTTGGGGGAAAACACATTCCAGAAAGGCATCTAGTCTTCATTAAATGACACGAAGAGATGGAGAATCTACCACTTTCCTTGGTAGCTTGTTCCTGTGGTGAATCATCCTCGTTGTTGAATATTTGTGCCTTAGTTGTAATATGAATTTGTCTCTTTACAGCTTCCAGCCATTGGGTCTTGTTATGCCTTTCTCTGCTAGATTCAATAACCCTTTAATACCCAATAGTTTTTCTCCATTAAGGCACTTCAACACTTCAATGAAGTCACCTTTCAATCTTCGTTTGATAAGCTAAACAGGTTGAGCTCTTTCAATAGCTCACTAGAAGGCATTTTTCTCCAGTCCTCAGAACATCTGGTGGCTCTTTGCTGCCCCAGCTCCAATTTCACATCTTTTTCAAATGAGGACACCAAAACTGGAGGCTATTCCAATATCAGTCTCACTGATGCTGTGTCACCTCCTGTGATGTTATTGACATAAACTGTAACTGTATAGATCACCATTGCGACCACTGTTCTATATTTGCAGCCAATATTGTAGAAAGCTTGTTGCGTAAGGGGTGTATGGAGAGGTTCTGATAGCATAATTCTAATCAGCCAATCTCTAGATGTGTATCATTTTTGTAGTTGACATTATGAATATTGGTTCTATGCTGTCCGTATTTCAAACCTGTGCTATGCTTCCGTGAAACACCACACACAAGTTGGTGTCAGTTCTGCCTAGCTTGCTTGATGGCCCATTAAGGACCATCAGCTATACAATCGACCCATTGAGAGAAGGCAGATACACCTCGTGACTCAGCAAGGTATGCAGGTACCTGCCTATGGACAGAACTCTAAGGTTTTTCTAAGCCACATGCTGGATAGAGTGTCCTTGGGACAAAGAAAGCAAAGACCATATGGCAAGATACTATAAAAGGCTGATACCTCGTCTCCATCCCTGCTTCATACCTCTGGAGGGATTTTGCTACAAACTGAAGCTCTGTAGAAAGGACTGAATGACCCATCCCAGCTCTGGATGGACTCCAGAGACTTGATTTGAACCTGCAGTTTATTCCATCACTGCTACAAGCCTGAACCAAGAACTTTGCCATTACTGTATGTGAAGGGTTAAAATCCATGTGCATTTTATATAACAACCTGGTATATGGATTGTGCCAGCTCTTTTCCAGACCCAAAGTCCAGAGTATGGTCTAGCCCAGTATGTTTGTTTTTATGGTTTAAATTACACTCTCAGGAACTGATAATAGAGTTGCTGAAAGTTTGGGAGTTAGCCCCTCGTAGATGACCCCCTCCCTCTGGGACAGGGACAGGTCTTCGGGCAGCAGGAATGGATCCAGCACTGTTGACCAATAACACATCATGAGTAGCAGTGGAGTTATTCCTTAAACTACAAAGGCAAGAGGAGTTTGACATTGATCTCACCAAGCGTAGTAGCTATAACACGAGAGTGCTTGTGGCATTCATGGAGGTGCTGACCACAGCAGAACGCCACTTTTGGGCTCAGAAAACAACCACTGAGTGGTGGGATCACATCATCATGCACATCTGGGATGACGAGCAGGGGCTGCAGAGCTTTTGGATGAGGAAAGCCATATTCATGGGACTGTGTGATCAGCTCGCCCCAGCCCTGCAGCAGAGGGACACGAGAATGAGAGCTGCCCTGTTGTTGGAGAAGCACATGGCAATTGTACGGTGGAAGCTGGCTACTCCAGACTGCTACCAATCAGTTGCTAACCAGTTTGGAGTGGGAAAGTCAACAGTGGGATGCAAGTTAACAAAAATTGCATCCTGCTCTGAAAGATCCTGATTCTGGGCAACGTCGTGGCCATTGTGGATGGGTTTGCACAAATGGGCTTCCCTAATTGCGTCGGGTGATTGATCGCACATATATTCTAATTCTGGCACCAGACTACCTAGCCAGCAAGTACATTAATCACAAAGGGTATTTTTCAATGGTTCTCCAGGCACTTGTGGATCAACACGAGCTTTTTACAGACATTAATGTAGGCTGGTCCAAAAAGGGGCATGACGCACGCACCTTTCAGAACACTGGCCTGTTCAGGAAGCTACAAGCAGGGACTTTCTTCCCGGAGCAGAAGATCACAATAGGGGAAGTTGAAATGCCCATTATGATCCTGGGAGACCCTGCCTACCCCTTAATGCTGTGACTTATGAAGCCATACACGGGGCACCTTGACAGCAGCAAAGAGAGGTTCAACACCAGGCTGAACAAGTGCAGGATGACAGTTGAGTGTGCTTTTGGCCATTTAAAAGCCCGCTAGCGCTACCTAGATGGAAGGCTGGACCTGGCCGATGACAATATTCCTATGCTTATAGCCACGTGCTGTACGCTCCATAACATTTGTGAAGGGAAAGGTGAAAGCTTCACTCAGGGCTGGACCACTGAGGCTCAGCACCTGGATGCTGAATTTGAACAGCCACAGACCAGGGCTATTAGAGGGGTGCAGAACAGGGATATAAGGATCAGGGTTGCCTTAAGGCAGCAATCTGAAGCTGAAAGCTACTAATATTTGTTGCTATGCATGGGAGTGCAGTGCTTATAATGCTAGGAGGTGATTGTGATTGGTGCAGACAATGCACTATGAAGGCTTAAGAAAACTGCCTGCTGCTTGGCTGGGTTCTGTTTGCTTTCAATTAATGGAATCAAGATTGCTTTCAAACCAAAACTATTATTTTATTAAAAAGCAACCACCAGAGGAGAGAGAAACAAACAAAAAAGAAAAACACATCAGCACTGTGGGGGATGGCGAAAGGGAGGGTCCCATGAGGAGGTGAGGTCCTGGGACGGTTGAAGATTTGTGTATGTCCAGGTATCATATCCAATCTTATCCTTTGGAGTACAGTGCAGCAGGTACTGTACTTCAGCAGGAATAAACTGCAGAGGGACGGGTGTGGAGTGCAGTGGGTACTGGGAGACCACAGGGCTGGACTGTGATGGGGCAGGAGTGGAATGCAGTGGGTACAGACTGGAGCCAGGAGGTTGATAAGAGTGTGTTTGGCGGTGTTGGGGGGGGGGCGTATGAAAGAGTTTTGTGACAGCAGCTGCAGGGGAGGGTGGGCACGGAGCCACTTGGTTTGCAGTGCTAGCAGCGCCTGGACCGTGTCTGCTTGGCGCTCCATAATGTTTAAGAGCCGCTACGTGGCTTCGTTCTGGCGCACCACACTCTCCTTTCAGTCCCACTTCTCGCTGTCCCACCACTCCTTCAGTTCTTGTCTTTTGGCCATGGAGTGCCTCATGACATCATGCAGAAAGTTCTCTTTAGTTCTTCATAGCCACTTTCTAATTCTGAATAGCCGCCAATAACAAAGAGGGAGGCTGGGCTCTCAAGGTCGTATCTGTGAGGCCAAAATGTAATGTTACAGAAGCAGTGTTGTTTGCAGCACACAGACCACTGATACAGTGATTTAAACACAGCCACTGTTCACATACCTGTCACTAACTGGCTGTCCCCAGCCAAGCACACGAGAGCCACAAGACCCTCAAAATGGTAACAGCAGGGGCAGGGGAAATCACTGTCCAGGACTGTACTGTACAGTGGGCATGTGGCTCTTGGGGAGAGACAGCACTGTAGAGAGGGGGGCATATCATTTGTGTGCCCATATTTTCCACAGCCTGTTGTCATTATGGAAGATATCTCGCTGCTGAGGGTGAGCAGGGAATCAAGAGAGGGTCTTCTCCAAAACTGCAGTGTTCGCCCTGGCCCTAATGCGGCTCACCTGTGTGCAGCAATGGTCTCCGCCCTCTGTTCCCCCAGTGACGCCAGAGTGGCATGGGAAAATTACCCTTAAGGGGCAAGAAACAAAGCAACTCTGCCAAAGATCCTGCAGCAGCGGATTGCCCAGTATCTCCATGAGAGTTTCATGGAGATCTCGGGGGCAGATTCCCATGAAGTGAGGGAGTCAATCAACACCCTGTTCCACTGCTCAGACTAGGCATGTGGTGGTACGCACATCATACAGACACAAGCCTGCTTTCTGCCACCCTCCTGCCCCCAACAACTGTGGGAATATATCACCCCTATGCTGACATGATAAACAGGAATGTGGAAAGTTACAGCTTCAGGCCGCTTGGGAAGAGAGGTTAAGCTAGGTTGTGTGCCAGGCGGCTGTAACCGGTTCGACGCGGCCTTGTCTGGTCTTTTGATATGGGGAAGGCCGTAAACAAGATAATAAATCAGGAAGGTATGCAGCATGACAGCTCACCAATGAATAGAAAGCAGGGGACGTACAAACTTCTGGAAGCCAATTAATAATTGTGTAGTAATGATATAATCATAGTGTAATAATTGCAATAAAGGTATATAAAGAGAGTGCTTGGAATAATAAAATGATTCAGCTTGCAATCATATTGGTTGTTGTGCTTTATCCGGCCCACATGAGACCCGACAAATGGTGACCCCGACGTGATGCGATTCGCACAGTTTGGATCGTTCGCCGGGAAGTGAAAAGAAATGCAGGGATTACAGCCGCGGCAGGAGGTACTGCAATAGAGGCAGCTCCTGGACGTCCGAGAGAGGCGTGTTTGAGCTCACAGGTGAGCGGCTGATAAGTTATAATGGGTACCGCTGCATCAGCTGAGGAGAGGACTGTACATGAGTTTTTAATGCGCATCGCGGAGAAACAGGGGGAGAAGATCCCCCCCGATGCGCTGTCTCAACTGTTACAGTGGGGACAAAGAAGGGGCTTTTTTGTTAAGCCAAGTACTGTGTTCGATAAAACTGTTTGAGAGCGTCTGGGCTCCGAACTGTGGGCATCAGTAACCCATGGTAGCAAGGAAGCTTTCGCTTTAAGCCAGACCTGGAATATAACGAAAAAGGTGGTAGAGACCCTTGCACAGTCCCGCTGCCTCCTGAGCAGTCCGAGCCAATGGACACCGTTGATCAGGGGGCACAGGCAGCGGCTCCCCCTGTGTCCCGGCTGTATCCTGACCTCAGCACACTGACTAACGCTGAGGGCTTTTATAAGGAAATGCATCAGCAGGGTGAAACCCTTCAGAAGATGCTTGATGTAATGGATCGCTGGGAGGGCAAGGCCCCAGGAACCTCCCGTTCTCATCTTCTGACTGAGACTAAGAAACTCGGAACCCAGCTACGTGGGGCCCCAGGGAAATCGGCTACACTGTGTCGTTGTGGGCTATGGGAATGCTTAACTGAAGTTATGTATAAAGAGAGGAAAACCGCTTGTATCTGTGTGCAGGATTTGAGATTGCTATGTCTCCCTTGCACCTTATTTGGGCTCAAATAAACTTGGTGTTGCTTCTCCACGCTGGTGTGTTAATTAGTGCGGTGCACACCAGGCAACGAACCCCTGTTGCTGTCCTCGGGCCTCTGTGCCGGCAACAGTTTTGGCGTCCCTGGGTGGGCTCGAGGCAAAATTGTGCCTTGCCCGGACTCCTCCAATGGCGGCGGACGATGGTCACAGCCGACACCCAGCGCGCACCGGTGCCTTTACCGGGGGCCTCGGCAGAGACGCGTCAGGCCGACCTTGGAAGACACAACGGTGCAACGCACTCAGATAGTGGAGAAGCAGCTGCGGGCGACGGTGAGGAACCGGTCCTGCGGATAAGGTAGGAACAGTCCAGTGCTGTTAACCTTTTGTTTGCCTGTTAAGATCTGGGGACGCCCAGTGTCTTCCCATAGGTATGGGGCAGGAACAGAGTATAGGCAGGGCACGGTGTACACCATTAGAATGCATTCTGATGAATTGGAGAGTGTTTGAATCAGATCCATTGACTAAAAGTAAACCGAAAAGATTCTGTACAGTAGACTGGCCTCAGTATCAGCTAGAGAGCCAGGAAAGGTGGCCACCGGAAGGATCACTTAATTACAACATGATCCTTCAATTACTCCTGTTTTGTTAGCGAACAGGTAGCTTCTGAAGCTGTTTGTATGGAGAGCTTTTGTAAAAATCCCCCATCATATGCCCCAGAGCTGTACTGGGAGGAAGACTGTCCGTGGGGACGTCTGTCTCTGTTGGGCTCACGCCATCTGAATTTATTGACTGTGCAGCAAGATAAAATGCATCGTGGTAATAGGAAATAATGGCCTTGGTGTGTGTGGAAAATGGGTAAGGGACAGTTTAAATATTCTACCTCACCCCCTAAGGGTACCCCAGCATATTACATGTACGTACATTATGGTCCTAAAACCTGCAGGTATTTAGAGAATTGGAATCTTTACACGCGTGAAAATCCATGTAAACAATGCCCATTAGAAGGTACCTTCAATCTAGATAAGATCATATATCTCAGAGGAGCTTTTAATCACCAAAGAAGAGCTTCTGACACAGTGTAAGCAATTTGTCTAGGAACGGGTTAATTTGAAATTCAGCTTGGCTTGGTGAAACTGGAGAAGCCACAGGCTGGAATCTGAACTGGAATTTCTGAGAGAGACACCGCAGAAGATTCCAGGGTGTAAAAGAACAACCCTCCCAAGAGTGAAAGCACGTTGGAAATTCTGGACAAGCTGTATACAGGATAATTCCCCGTTCACCTATTCCCCTTCTCTGAATGTTATATACAGACGTGAACAGTCTGGACATGTGTAAGTATTAAAGTGGCTTAAGGCTTGGGGCATTTATGTTTTTCCTGAGTGATGTGGGAGCATTCCCAACACTCTCCATTGTTATTTTATTATTTTTAATGAAGTTTTAAAATTTGGTTATATGGTGTGTTTTCTCTACCCTCCCCCACCGTCCTGCAGTGTCAGTTTGATCACCTGACATGAGGGATTAATTGGCAACAGACAAATGTTTTAGGGAAAAGACCAGAAGGGTAGGGGCTAGTTGAGAAGCCCACCCTCCTAGCTAAACTGGTAGTGGAACAAGTTGGTACCCACGGAAGGGACGGGTCAGCGAGAAAAGCAGGATCGGGCCCAGGCGGGCAGGCAACAGAGAGAGAGACTGGAAAACAGGTTGGAACAAGTAAGTGATTTACGGCAGAGTGCAAAGTTAACTCTGTCGTTGCTGGAGGGAACAGAAGTTGAACCTTGTAAAATGCTAAAGAGAAAAGTTCTTGGTGTCTTTAAAATGTTTGTAAATAGACTCAGGCAAAGAAATTATTAGATTGTAATCATTTGGCTATGAACAATTTCGTTGAATTATCTAGAGAATGTATATAGTGTTATGTAATTGGAATTGTATTAGGCTCTAAGGCACTACAAGTGGTGGTGTTTTCTTTCAGTGTTTAAAAGCAGGAGTTAAAAGTAAAAAGCAAGCCAGAAAGCATCGTATTAATGCAAATTATCTAACTGATAAGGAGGAAGCCACTGAAACCTGGGTTGCCTGTAAAACACATACGAGAAAATATGGGGTAATTCCCCTGTTTTGCCTGGAATCAACAAGAGTATTTGTATATTTTAAGCAATGATTGACTGCCCAGAAGGGGCAGACCTCTGTTTTTGTCTTTCAGATAATTAAAGAAAACTAATGCCAGCTGAACAGTGTTCAACATACCATGCATTTACTGACAGAGTAAAAATTATGTTTTGTGTTCTGTGTTGTGGTGTTTGTCTTGTGGCCAGAATTGATGTGTTTAATATTTTTATGGGATGGTCTGATTTAAAATCAAGCAGCAGCATTGGATTGAAATGCAGATATTTGTTTTGTTCAACTTAGAATACAAACTGTTTGAATACATCAGAAAAATGTGATATACTAAAGTCTAGTACATTTCCTTAAGAGAAAGAAACTTTATTGGCCAAATCTTTTAATTAAAAATTGTTATTAAAATTTGCATACTAACAGTCTTTGGAAGCAAGGACATGAAGAGTTAACCCACTCCCCATATTGTGCATGGGATTCTTCTGGCTACCTCAGACTTCTAGCCAGCGGGCTGGGGATGGTGGGAAGCTATTGGACTAGAGTTTGTATTGAATGAACTCCTCAAAGTGGGTGTGCTTGTCCTGGCTTGCTGTTCCAAAGCTCTGTAATAAGGTTATTTTAGTAGAAGGATATATGTGGCATACATTAACTATAAGATTAATGTACTGTATAACGGCAATGTGTATGTGTTCATTGTTAACAAAAGGTGTATAAGTAAAAAGTAAAAGTTTCCTTTGTAGTTTAAAAGGGAAGCCAAAAAGGGGAAAAGGAAAAAGAACGAGTTAACTGAAAAAAAAAATAGTTAACATGCTCAGTCTAAGGATAAGGCGCTGACTCCGTTCAAGGACACTGCTCACAGCTAAGACTTGGCTAACAACCAAGAAAAGGGGGGGCTTGAATATACCCAAGCAGATGTAAAATCTGCAAAGACACTAATGCAATGTGTTAGGTTTCTTTTCTCACAGGTAAAGAAGCACTATCTGAAGACCCTAGCAGCCCTGCTACTCCTTGGAACCAGAAGACCGGATCAATGTAAAAGTCCACCAGCGAAAGACTGCTTTGGCTCCATGCTGGAAAGGCCCTTATTGAGTCCTGTTGACTACCAGCACCGCTGTGAAGTGCCAAAGACTGACTGCCTGGACCCAGGATTCTCACTGCAAAAAGACCCCTCCACCTCAGAAGAATTCTCCTACTGATGATTAGCCTATTTTTTTTTATTTAGTTTTACTGTGTTTTCTGGACAGCAGGGAAAAAAAAAAGGACAAGGTGACGTGCTGGTTAAACCTCTCCCTTGTCCACGGACAAATCTCCTGTGCCTTTGAATTTTTCTAAAAGAAGCAAAACCATTACAGGGTGATGTACTTGTAATCTTTCCCCTGTAGAATGCTGAACTACATCTGTTTTGGGAAAGACCAAGAAACACTTACTCCACTGACATTGCCAAAGTCCAGGAATTCCTGACCAAAAAGGACATTGAGAACTGACCCTGGTGAAGAAACAAAGAATTATACACTGGCAGAAAATTTGTGGGACCCATGCTTGGCAATGTGATATTAATTGGATTTTGGGGTTTATTCTACAGGCTGCGCCCTGTGTTTTGGATAAATCCTTTAGCATGTATTGCCCTCCCTAATTGGATTTTAAATAACATTGTTTTTATTTAGTTTTTAGATCGCTTTTATATACCCAGATTGCTCACAAGGGGCTGCCATTAGATTAGTATAATAGAGAGCCTGGGCTATTTCCTCTGGAAAAAAGAGGGACCTGAAAGCCAAGAACATGATGAGAAATTGGGCCAACTAGAAAAGGCCACTAGACTTATTTTTGAAGCTCAGCTATTTTAAGTACAGGCTGGAGTTGGTGAGTTACATGTCATTTCCACCCTTAATTCTATGTCCCAGAAGTTACTGACAGAGATGGTGCTGAATATTACTGAGGCTGGGAAGGCATTGCAGTGGGATCTAGACCAGACTTGGCCCACTGCCCTTACAGACGCATCAGGAGTACCATCTGATCTGTGGTCATGAAGACATACTTGGACACTTTTTGGGTGGAAGTGTGGGCATTCACAGTGCTCCTTCCAAGCATTTGGACCGGTTAGGGTGGGTGTGGGCTTCCACATACCGAATCCTGCCGGGTCCATGGGGAGGATGAATGTGGAACTGAATACCCCCTCATTACTAACCCCAGCTCCCTAGAGCTTAATTGCTTTTGTCCTCAACGTATGAGAAAACTCAGCCAAAAGGTTTGTTGAGTATTCTCAAAGGGGGGAGTTGTTGGTGTCACTAGGCATAACCCTAGGTAACTCAGGAGGGTGGAAAGCCATAAGTGTCAATAAAGCCTTCTGTAGTAGGCCTGAATGAACTAAAGTCATTCCATGTCTGACCAAAGCGCTTCCATGTTTATGTTTGAACTTTAATCAACCTAGCAGGCCAGTAACCGAGAATGGAATGTACAACAGCTAGCTCAACCGTGGTACTGCCAGGAGATAATGATGGGGCCTGCTTACACCTGGCTATGGGGGGGGGGGGGGTCAGAATAACAGATCAAAGAAATAAAATAAGATAACTGTTCACAGAAGAGTTACTAACGAGCTAAAGTGGTTTTTGCCAAGTATGACTTAACTGATTAATGTAATTGCTATTGCAAAGTGTATTTGCTGCTTGGGAATGAAAGGTGGGGGGAGAGGAGAAGTGTGGGGGTGATAGGACTGGCTTAACAGCTTTGGTTGGCCCTCTTGGCTTGTTTCAATATTACATATGGGAATTATTATTGTAGGTGTTTTGTTGCTTTTTTTAAATTTTTGCTCCTTGCATTGTGCGCCTTCTCCAAGGTAGCCTGGAGCGCTTTGTTGAGGCTCTTTTTAAGAAAAAGGGGGGAGATGTGGGAATATATCACCCCTATGCTGACATGATAAACAGGAATGTGGAAAGTTACAGCTTCAGGCCGCTTGGGAAGAGAGGTTAAGCTAGGTTGTGTGCCAGGCGGCTGTAACCGGTTCGACGCGGCCTTGTCTGGTCTTTTGATACGGGGAAGGCCGTAAACAAGATAATAAATCAGGAAGGTATGCAGCATGACAGCTCACCAATGAATAGAAAGCAGGGGACGTACAAACTTCTGGAAGCCAATTAATAATTGTGTAGTAATGATATAATCATAGTGTAATAATTGCAATAAAGGTATATAAAGAGAGTGCTTGGAATAATAAAATGATTCAGCTTGCAATCATATTGGTTGTTGTGCTTTATCCGGCCCGCATGAGACCCGACAAACAACTCGCTTCATTGATTTCCCCAGATCAAGGCCACTTACCATGGGCCTCCTATCCTGTTTGCGCTTTGCCAAGCTCCGACACCTGTGACTGGCTACTCTCCTCCGGAGTAGATAAGAACGCCAGGCTGCGTGTATCTCTGATCTGAGTTGTCCTCTGCCTCTGGGTCCTCCTCCACCTTCACATCATCGTCCAAGATTTACTCCTCCTGGCTCTGTCCACTCTCAACCAGCATGTGAGCCACTGAAGTACTCACAGTGGCCTTACCAGCGGAGGTGGGATCACCATGGAATATCACGTCCAGCTCTTTGTAGAAATGGGAGCTTGTGAGTGCAGCACCAGAGTGGCGTTTTGCCTCCCACGCCTTGTGGTAGGCGTTCCACAGCTCCTTCACTTTGACCCTACACTGCAGTCATGGCCCCTTTCTCTCATGCACCATGAAATCTGTCTGTAGGTATCATAATTCCTACAGCTGGAGCACAGCTGAGACTGGACAGGCTCCTCTCCCCAAATGCTGATGAGGTTCAGCAGCTCAGCATTGCTCCAAGCGGGGTATCACCTGGTGCATGGAGCAGGCATGGTCACCTCGAAACACGCACTTAGACCACTGCATGCGTCACTGAGCAAACAGGAAGGGAATTTTCAAAATTCCCAAGTAATTTAAGGGGTAGGGTTCACGGGTGGTCACCTGAGGGCAGTGCAGTAGAGTTCAAACCAATAACCAGAGAAATGAGAACAGAGATTGTGGGACACCTCCCGGAGGCCAATCACAGCGCTGTAATCCACCAGAGTGTCTACGCTGGCACCGTGGAGCTGTAGCCCCGGCGCAGAAAGATGTACAACTCTCGTCGGGGTGTTTTTTTGGTTTTTTTTTTTTAAAAGAGACCTACAACTGTGCAGATTCTGCACACTAAGTGGCTTGGCAGTGTGCACACCTCGGGAGTTACATAACAGAAAGCTGCTTTCCTGAGCAGAAACTTGACAGTGTGGACAAGGCTTTAGATGGCTTAACTAAGAACCCAAGACTGTCATACTGGGTCAGACCAATGGTCCATCTAGCCCAGTGTGCTGCCTGAGAGTGACCAGTGCTAGATGCGTCAAAGGGATGAACAGAACAGGCTTGTTGACCTGCACAGTGAGGGTCTTTCACCCTTACCTTTAACTTCATTGTTGTCGATTCCTACTTATCCTATTACTGGGCAAATCAGGTGTGAACCACTCCTTTGACAGACATGTCCCAATCCAGCTGAATTGAGGCAGACTTTGGGCCAATGTCAGTTTGGAAAAGGCTTGCTTAACCCAGCAGGTTTCTCAAAGTATCTGTTGCTGTGAACCGCATGTAGTCTGGATGTGTGAACCCCAAAGATGCCAAACATGGAAGAAACACAAGGCCAGTTCTGAGGAGGTTTCATCAGAGATCATGGGAGACAGACCAGTCCTCGCTTACAGATAGCCCCCAACCTGAAGCAAATACTCACCAGCAACCACACACCACACAACAAAAACACTAACCCAGGAACCTATCCTTGCAACAAAGCCCAGTGCCAATTCTTTCCACAGATCTATTCAAGTGACACCATAAAAGGACCTAATTACATCAGCCACGCCATCAGGGGCTCGTTCACCTGCACATCTACCAATGTGAGATATGCCATCATGTGCCAGCAATGCCCCTCTGCCATGAACATTGGCCAAACTGGACAGTCTCTACGCAAAAGAATAAATGGACACAAATCTGACGTCAGGAATGATAACTTTCAAATCCAGTAAGAGAACATTTCAGCCTCTCTTGTCTCTCAGTAACAGACTTAAAGGTGGCAATTTTGCAACAGAAAAGCTTCAAAAACAGACTCCAGTGAGAAACTGCTGAACTTGAATTAATATGCAAACTAGATACCATTAATTTAGGTTTGAACAGAGACTGGGAATGGCTGAGTCATTATACAGATTGAATCTATTTCCCCATGTTAAGTATCCTCACACCTCTTGTCAACTGTATGCAATGGCCCATCTTGATTATCACCACAGAAGTGTGTTTTTCTCCAGCTGCTTATAGCTCATCTTAATTAATTAGCCTCTTAGAGTTGATATCACTACTTCCACCTTTTCATGTTCTGTATGTACATATATCTCCTTGCTATATGTTCCATTCAATGCATCTGAAGAAGTGGGCTGTAGCCCATGAAAGCTTATGCTCAAATAAATATTTGTTAGTCTCTAAGGTGCCACAAGTACTCCTGTTCTTAGAGCCAGGCCTGAGGGTTAAACAGCTGTGCTCAAACAGAAAAGGGGCCTCCGCGCCTATAAAAATAACTGGTTGCAAAAACAAAACAAAAATTAAATTAAAAAAAAACAAACCAAACCAACCAACCAACCCACAAAAGCTCCCATCACACATCCATCACCATTTTAGATTTTGACATCTCCTGCCTGATGTGACATCTTAGCTTTGCAAACGAGACCTGGGGAACTCTGTGGCTGTTACCCTTACCCTCTAACTGGGTAAAAGGTTACATCTCTTGTCAAGTAATTTTCCTCTTAACAGAAGATTTATTTGAAAATTGATCAAAATAAACTCCATTTGAACTAGAAATAATTACAGTCTATCCTGGGTCTCTATTCTCGTACATGCTATTTCTCTCACATATTCCCCCACTCTAATTCCTTTCGAGTGAGGTTTTAATTTCAGGATTAGCCACCATTTCCTAGATAGTAGGAGGGGGCAAGGAGAGAACTAGAAGAAAATCAGAATTATATTGGAACATTGATTGTGTGATAACTTTCAGTCTCTTATGTTACACTAATTCATGTTTAATTTCATTGTCGCTGGTAACAACTTATTCAAAGATTACAAAATATAAACCTATAGGGCACTTTTCTCTTAATTCCCATTTCCACCCAGACAGCTTTGTGTGAAATCACATTCTACAATAACCTAGGAGCCTTCCATTTCTGGGAGTTCATTTCTCCCTGGGTATTCTCCCATGAGTGTGGGTGGAAGGGGTCTCACACTACGTGGGAAGGCTGCATCATGAGAAAAACCACCTGTGCTCTATTTTCACACTTTCGAATCTTTTAGAGTAGCAGGAGGTGGAGAAATGGTACAAATACATAAGACTTAATAGCAAAATTAAGAGACCAAACCACAGACTCTGGACTCAGCATTCATGTATCCTGCAGTCTGAACTTGCAATCTGATACATTCCCTCATTGGCTACCATCATTTGCCCAGCATGGAAGTGCTTCTTGTCCAACAAGGCAGCCAGATTGGGACCCATAGACATGGAATGGCTCTGAAGGAATCAGCTGTTTCTCTCTGTGCTTCATCTAATTTTGGAGCCAAATGGTAAAAGACAGTTGTTCCCAATTTAATCATGGCGCCCTTTAGGAGTGTGATCAATGCCACTTAACTAGGGAGCAGGGTTCGAAAAATAGTTTACCTGGGCCACAGGTCACCATAGCTTCCATCTCAGGGGTGAAAATCAACCACTAAGTACCTGCAATTTCTACCTGAGTCCTTGTCAAATCTTTGACCTTAAGTATAAAATTACTGCAAGTCTCTGGCGTAGAATACTTCACCAACCACACAACATAGCAGTAGCGACAGTGAAGTATAACTCCCCCAAATATGCCCTTTGATTTCTTTAATCTGGTACCACAGATTTAAACTAGGGACTAAATTCAGGTGCGGTTTCGTATCCCTTTAAGACAACAAATGTCAGGTCTCTATTAAAAATAGGTATCTTTCTGCAGCTATATCACATTCAACACAGATTCCATTTTCTACACATTTGCAGTATCTCCCAGGGTGAGCTGAACAGAAATGTCACTTCCATTTTTCCCATCTCTACCTAGAAAGGGATTGCATTTCCCAAATAGGCAACATGAAGCTGATTAGGAAAGAGATACCTTCAGGAGCGACGACCTGCAGGACCTGGGCCACAACTGCTTTGGGAGCCCAATGCATGGGTATTTTGCTGAGTTACAAGTCATTTACTAGGGAATCCTCTTCACAGCCCTTTAGAAAAAATACTGATCTAACCAATTGAACAACAGGGGGATTGGGATGGTGATGGGGAATAACTACGTCTGTTGTTACAGATGGTGAAATGACATTTTTCCCTATCCCTGCCCTGTTCCTGCTCTTTGTTATAGTTCAATATATTTTAAGTGAGGAAATAGTAGCAAAAATATCTGCTCTGCAGCACAACCTGAAGCAACATCAGAGAAACTGGGAATGAAACAATTTGTTCCCTAAGGGAGAACTTGATGACTAACAATTGCTTTGAAATGGGGGAACAGTATAACTGTGATGCTCAGGGTTTAGACTAGGAAAATTGATGGAGTTTAGGTCAGGTCAAGGGGAAAGCTAATGCCAACCACTGCACCTGGGCTGCATCCGCACTACAACTATAATTGTCTTTTACACCAAGATCACTAACTTGAGCAGCCAACGCCATGTACAGTCCTAGTGGATAGAAGGAACAGGTAGTTTTTGCCTCAGCGTAGCTTGTTGGGAATCAAACCTCTCTCCCACCTGGAGCTGATGAACATTCCTGGCTGGAGGGACATACGCTCCTATGACTCAAAAGGAAAGGAGTTGATAGAAAAGATCATAGGACTGACCCCAAAGAAGGGTGAGCTGCAAAAGGCAGAAGCAGGCAACTGATCTGGTGGAGCTGAGGTGCCACGGTGAAGATGGTGCAAAAATCACTATGTGGGAATTAGCAAATGTGATTTAAAAAAAAAAAAAAATCTTTGGCCAGCTCTAGTCAAGTGATTTATAACAGTTCTCTCGTATGTGGATTTTGTGATGTCTAATAAGGCTTGGGCTCTGCTTGAAGCTTTTCCCGCACTCGGAGCATGTGTAGAGTTTCTCTCCTATGTGGATTCTCGTATGTGTGCTCAGGGCAGAGCTCTGACTGAAGCTTTTCCCACACTCAGAGCATGTGTAGGGCGTCTCTGCTGTGTGGATTCTATGATGTGTGATAAGGTGTGAGCGCCGATTGAAGCTTTTCCCACACTCAGAGCATGTGTAGGGCATCTCCTCTGTATGGATTCTCTGATGTCTGATAAGGTCTGAGCTCTGACTGAAGCTTTTCCCACAATCACAGCATCCATACGGTTTCTCACAGGTGTGGATTCTCCTATGTGCGATAAGGTTTGAGCTCTGATTGAAGCTTTTCCCACACTCAGCGCATCCATATGGTTTCTCACCTGTGTGGATTCTCCTGTGTGTGCTCAGGGCAGAGCTCTGACTGAACCTTTTCCCACACTCAGAGCACGTGTAGGGCGTCTCCCCTGTATGGATTCTCTGATGTCTGATAAGGTCTGAGCTCTGATTGAAGCTTTTCCCACACTCAGAGCAGCCATACGGTTTCTCACCTGTGTGGATTCTCTTGTGTGTGCTCAGGGCAGAGCTCTGATTGAAGCTT
This sequence comes from Mauremys reevesii, assembly GCF_016161935.1. NCBI lineage: Eukaryota > Metazoa > Chordata > Testudines > Geoemydidae > Mauremys > Mauremys reevesii. The sequence continues at coordinate 219,033,544 of NC_052623.1, forward strand.
TTCCCGCACTCAGCACATGTGAAGGGCAGCTCCCCAGTGTGGATTCTCTGATGTCTGAGAAGGTGTGAGCTCCGATTGAAGCTTTTCCCACACTCATGGCATGTGTAGCGTGTCTCTTCCAAGTTGATTCTGTCATGTGGAATAAGGTCTGAGTGGCTACTGTAGTTTTCCTCTGGCCTCTGCTGAGTCTCACAGGCTTTTGTGTTTTCTGAGAGTGCACAACTCCTGGAAACATTCCCTTTGGATCTTCCTGATAATGTTCCACGTGGTTCTACTTGCACAGCGTCTTCCTGCTGGGGTTTCTCCTCCTCGTTCTCACTCACCCTCCCAACACCTGATGGGAGACAGGGAGAATCCAGACATAGGTCACTCTCTGCACCAGAAAGAAAGGAAATCTCAGAGAGAGGAATGGAAAAAGGGATGAACAAACCAAAACATATGTGGGAGAGATGAAACCCATCAGGAGCTTATTTTCCCCAAACCCTTCCACAGAGAAGAGAGGAAGGGATCAGTTCTGGGTCCTCATTGCACCATAACTCTCAGGGGAAAGCGAGATTGGGGAGGGACCTGCTGACAGCTGTCAGTCAGAATAGGAGGGAAGCCATGAGTGACATCTGCCTTAATGACTCCACATCTGCAGGGAAGAATCCTGAACTTGAAGAGCTCACAGGGTGTTTGTAGGGCATCTCAAATGTTTCCTGCATTCCTAAACAGTTGCTGAGTTGTTTAACCAATTCCTCACCTGTGAAGGCAGCTCTCGGGAGCACTTCTTTCTCAGAGCCCTGGAGGTCCAGGACCCATGGCTCTTCCCCTCGTTCCAGCTGTGAGATCACATCAGGTTTGGAAATTGGAAACCCTACTGCAGGCAAAGAAAACAAGGGAGGTCAATGGAAGTTGTGGGATACATGTCACAAAGAATATTCCATGGTTTTAACCCCATCTCATTTTGAAGCAGTAACATCTGTAGCCCTCAGGATTAATCTGCTTGCCTGCATAAATATATCTTTTCTTATAAGTACTGTATTGTGATAGCTTTATTAATTCATATTAAAAATAAATTTGGCTGTAATGCAAGAAACCCACAGGCCAAAAACCTGCATTTTAAGCTAAAGCAAAGTTAGCATATCTATATCCTGTGCCCTTTTACTCAGAAACGCAAAGATGACCTTTTTAACTTGTTTTTTCCTATACCCAAATAAAGTGCCTATGCTTAGGTCTAAGACCCTTTACCTAGACCAATAGACAATGAAGAATGGCATAGAGGATTTTTCGAAGTTGTACCCACAGACTTAACAAGTACACCACAAGTGCGCAGATACCTGTCATCCATACGCACATACATATTAGCCTATGGAGAAAGCGTACCCTAACATTTCTATGGGGGAAGAGTGAAATTTGGGCATAAGAGGAAGGATTTCCGGCATTTATTTCTATAACCTACCTCACTATGGTACCACACCCCCACCTCGACCTCCTCCTCCTTCACTACACTTCACTATCTTCAACTACGTATTCATGCTATCCATCTACAACAGCTATTAGTTTCCTCTGCAAGAGCTGTGAAACCGGAACCGCCAGAGGCGAGGCCAACATCAGTTTATCAAAACAGGGTTGAATATTAACCAAAGTTTGCAACACGTAATATTGTATTATCATATGTATCTCTTGAATAACAGTAATACAATTGTAACTCTGTAACTCTGTTTTACAATTTACTTACTGTTTCATTGATTTTAATAAAAAATCTTTATGACTCTATCTGTCTCAGTGTGAGCTTCCTGTCATACCCCTGAAAGTGCCTTTATAAATTCTGTGGAACCTGATTTGAAACACGAACTTTTATCTTCTGATCAAACAAATTTGTGAGCCTAAACCCACATTAATTAATATAAATGATTAAGTATTATTATTAATTAAAATTAATTACAAAACAAAATAAATCAAGTTGATAAATCAAATCAACATTACTAACACACCCCAAATTAGGCTACGCATCCCAAGGCCATCTTCCTTGGCTCAAAGTGGCAGGATAGTTATTATTATTATAAATCATATTCATTACCTTAGTGCCTAAGGACCAACTAACACTGGGTCCCCATTGTGCTAGGCAAAGTGCAAACAGAGAATAGTAGATGGCCCATTCCCTGAAGAATTTACAGTCTAAATAGACAAGACAGACAAAAAATGGGGGAAGGGGTAGAACCCACTGTTAGAATAGAGATATTCAGGCCTGCCTGTAAAGCCTATGCTTTAAGAACTTAGGTGTATTTTTATCACTTTGTCTTTATAATCAAAATCTCGGTTCGCCTGTGTATGGGCTTTCTCTCACTAGGATTGTCTGAGCCCTTGTTCTTAGGCTAAGGCCTTTGACTAAGCAGCAGGGGCAGCCATAAAAGACGGTTACTCACCGTTGTAACTGTTGTTCTTCGAGATGTGTTGCTCATATCCATTCCATGTAGGTGTGCGTGCGCCGCGTGCACATTCGGAGACTTTTACCCTAGCAACTCAGTGCGTCGGCTGGGCGCCTCCTGGAGTGGCGCCACTATGGCCACGGATATATACCCCAGCCGACCCACCCACTCCTCAGTTCCTTCTTTCTGGCTACTCCGACAGTGGGGAAGGAGGGTGGGTATGGAATGGATATAAGCAACACATCTCGAAGAACAACAGTTACAATGGTGAGTAACCATCTTTTCTTCTTCGAGTGATTGCTCATATCCATTCCATGTAGGTGATTCCCAAGCCTTACCTAGGCGGTGGGGTCGGAGTGAGTCGTGGCCGAGTGTAAAACTGCCGAGCCGAAGGCGGCATCGTCTCTAGACTGCTGCACCAAAGCGTAGTGCGAGGTAAACGTGTGTACCGAGGACCAGGTTGCTGCCCTGCAGATCTCCTGGACCGTCACGTGCGCCAGGAAGGCGGTTGAGGAAGCCTGAGCTCTTCTGGAATGGGCAGTGAGGTGGCCCACCGGAACATGGGCCAAGTCATAGCACGTGCGGATGCATGCCATCAGCCACGAGGAAATCCTCTGAGTGGATATAGGGAGGCCTTTCATACGGTCCGCTACTGCCACAAAAAGCTAAGGGGACTTACGAAAGGGCCTTGTGCGATCGATGTAGAAGGCAAGTGCCCTGCGGACATCTAGGGAATGTAAGCATTGCTCCCGGGGAGATGAGTGAGGCTTTGGGAAGAAGACCGGGAGGAAGATGTCCTGATTGGTATGAAAGGCTGAAACCACCTTAGGCAGAAAAGCGGGATGCGGCCTTAGCTGCACTTTGTCTTTATGAAAGACCGTGTAAGGAGGGTCTACAGTCAGGGCCCGTAGCTCGGAGACCCTCCGGGACGAAGTAATGGCCACCAGAAAAAACGTCTTCCATGAAAGGTAGAGAAGAGAACAGGTTGCCAGCGGCTCAAAGGGCGGACCCATGAGCCTGTTCAGTACCAGATTGAGGTCCCAGGTAGGGGCGAGGCGACGGACCTGAGGGTAGAGGCGTTCCAGCCCCCTGCGGAACATAATGACCACCGGGTGAGAGAACACCTAGTGTCCACCTTCGCCAGGGTGGAAAGCGGATATGACCGCTAAGTTCACCTTCAGGGAAGATATAGCAAGGCCTTGTTGCTTAAGATACCATAGGTAGTCCAGAATGACTGGAACGGGAACCTCAGTGGGTACCAGAGTCCGTGACTCACACCATAACGAGAAGCGCTTCCACTTGGCCAAGTACGTCGACCGAGTGGAAGGTTTCCTGCTGCTGAGCAAGATGTGCTGCACAGGGGTGGAGCAGCGTAGCTCAGAGGCATCTAGCCACGCAGGAACCACGCAGTGAGGTGGAGAGCCGGGAGGTCCGGGTGGCGAAGAGTCCCGTGCTCCTGTGTTATAAGGTCTGGGCAGAGGGGGAGGGTGATCGGTGGGGATACCGAGAGGCTGAGCAACGTGGAGTACCACGGTTGCCTGGGCCATGCTGGGGCAATCAGGATCAGATGAGCCCTGTCCTGCCGGAGCTTCAACAAAACTCTGTGGACTAGAGGGAAAGGGGGGGGGAACGCGTAAAGCAGGTGGTGCGTCCACTGGATGAGGAACGCGTCCGAGATCGACCCCGGCGAGTGGCCCCAGAACGAGCAGAATGCTTGGCACTTCCTGTTCACACGAGTCGCAAAGAGGTCCAGCTGGGGAAAGCCCCACCTGCGGAAGATCGAGTGGATAATGTCCGGTCTTATGGACCACTCGTGGCACAGGAAGGACCCCCTCAACCAATCCGTGAGAGTGTTCCGAACTCCCAGGAGAAAGGATGCCACCAGGTCGATCGTATGAGTTATGCAAAATTCCCACAACTGGATGGCCTCTGTGCAAAGAGGGGAGAAGCGAGTCCCGCCCTGCTTGTTTATGTAGTACATGGCTGTTGTGTTGTTCGTAAAGACGGAGACACAACGGCCGGACAGAGGCCTGCAGAACGCCTGGCAGGCTAGGCGAACCGCTCTGAGCTCCCGCACATTTATGTGGAGGGAGAGCTCCTCTGGTGACCACCGGCCCTGGGTGCGCAGATGGCCTAGGTGGGCCCCCCAGCCGAGAGAAGATGCGTCTGTCATCAAGGACAGCGTGGGTTGGGGCGGGTGAAAGGGCAACCCCGCACAGACCGTGGAGGGGTTCAGCCACCAGTCGAGGGAACGAAGCGCACTCGATGGAACGGTGACCAGGGTGTCCATTGAGTCTCTGGCTGGATGGTACACCGAATGTAACCACGTTTGAAAAAGGGCGGAGCCGAAGCCTGGCGTACTTGGTGACGTACGTACACGCCACCATGTGTCCTAGCAGAGCGAGGCAAGTGCGGACCGAGGTTGTGGGGAAGGCCTGAAGGCTGCGAACGACGGACGTCAACACCAGGAACCTTGGCTGAGGGAGACAGGCCTTGGCCAGAGTGGAGTCCAAGGTCGCTCCTATGAAGTACAGCCTCTGCGTGGGAACCAGGGTGGTTTTGTCCACATTGAGCAGCAGGCCGAGGCTCGTGAACAGGTCCGATGCTACTCGCACGTGCTCCGCGATCTGTTCCCGGGAGGCCCCCTTGAGGAGCCAATCGTCCAGGTAGGGGAACACGTGGAGCCCTTGGCGACGGAGGTGGGCAGCCACCACTGCCATGCACTTCGTGAATACTCGAGGTGCTGTGGAGAGGCCAAAGGGAAGGACCACAAACTGGAAATGGCGATGGCCCGCCACGAAGCGGAGGTATCGTCTGTGTGGAGGAAAGATGGCTATATGAAAGTAAGCGTCTTTCATGTCGAGGGCAGCATACCAGTCCCCGGGATCCAAGGAAGGAATAATGGTCCCTAGGGAGACCATGCGGAACTTTAACTTTACTAGGAATTTGTTGAGGCCGCGTAGGTCCAGGATCGGCCTGAGACCCCCTTTTGACTTTGGAATCAGAAAGTAACGGGAGTAAAACCCTTTGCCCAAGTCATTCCCTGGTACCTCCTCTATCGCTCCGATATTGAGGAGCGTCCGGACCTCCTGTAAGAGGAGGTGCTCGTGAGAGGGGGTCCCTGAAGAGGGACTGGGAGGGAGGGCGGAAAGACGGGGTTGAAGCAAACTGGAGGTGGTATCCGTGCTTCACGGTGCGTAGAACCCAGACATCTGAGGTCAAGAGGGACCACGCCGGGAAAAAATAAGAGAGGCGGTTGGAGAACGGGGGGGAAGGATCTGAGACAGGAAAAGGTATGCTGTCCCCGGGCGCACCTTCAAAAGGACGACTTCGGGTCCGACTGCGGCTTAGAGGAGCCGCGATTCTGGCCAGACTGAGGGCCCGAATATCACCTGCGGCCTCCGCGCCCTTGGTGTCTATTAAAATCCTGCCCTCGCCAAGGGACAGAGTACGGACGGAAATGCTGAGGGCGGTAGGTGCGCCGCTGGGTTACGGGAGTGTGCATACCCAGGTTGCGCATAGTGACCCTATTATCTTTTAAGTTCTGGAGTCTAGAGTCAGTTTTCTCCGAGAACAAGGCTTTTCCCTCGAAGGGCAAGTCCTGTATGATGTATTGAAGCTCGGGCGGAAGGTTGGAGGCTTGTAGCCAGGAGATGCACCGCATGGTAACGCCGGCCGCTAAGGTCCTGGCCGCAGCATCCGCCGCGTCAAGGGAGGCCTGCAAGGAGGTTCTTGCCACCTTTTTCCCCTCTGTCAGGAAGGCTTTGTACTCCTGGCGGGAATCCGGGGGAAGCAAGTCCTGAAACTTGTCCATTTCCGCCCAGGTGTTGAAGTCGTTTTCAACTTCAACACCTGGGCGGAAATGGACAAGTTTAAGGACTTGCTTCCCCCGGATTCCCCTACCTGGACGACTCAGCAGGGCATGCTGATTTGCTAAGCACAGCTGCAGGGTAGACCTTACAGCCCAGAAGGTCCATGCGTCTGGCCTCTTTAGATTTTGGGGCGGGGGCCAGCTGACCATGACGCTCCTTGTCGTTGACCGACTGAACGACCAGAGAGGAGGGAGGCGGATGCATATAAAGGTTCTCATACCCGCAGGATGGCACCATGTATTTCCGCTCGACTCCCTTCACCGTCGGCAGAATAGAAGCTGGCATTTGCCACAGCGTATCTGCCTTCCCCTGGATGGTCTTGATAAAGGGCAAAGCTATTCTGGTGGGCGCGTCTGCCGACAGAATGCTGCAGACCGGGTCCTCGACCTCTGCGACCTCCTCCACCTGGAGGTTAATGTTAAGCGCAACTCGCCTGAGGAGGTCCTGATGCGCAGCAAGGTCCACTGGTGGTGGGCTCGTCGACGATGCGCCCGCCACTGCCTCATCCGGTGAGGAAGAGGATGAAACGCTGGGGGCGAGGACATCCTGGATGAGCTCCTCCTGTTGAGGCTCCTGCTCCAGCTGCACGGGTGAGGTGGTGGTAGGAGGCAGCTGTGCATCCGTACCAGGTGGCGGAGGGCGACTTACGCTTGCCTCAGGGGCCCGACGTTCGGAAGGGACGGTCTGCGATGGAACTATGGGAGCACCTTGGGCCTGGTGATAAGCCCAAGGTGTCCAAAAGGGCCACTGCTGAACTTCTTGCGATTCAGAGTGGGAGTCCTGGAATAAACCCTCCGGCACATCTGCTTCTCGGTCTTGGGAGTAGTGGCTACCCACCTGGGATGAAGCCGAGGGGTGCCGAGAAGGCCATGGTGGAGCAGATAGGCCTTGGGCCGACGTCCCCACTGACCTGGTGCTTTTCCGCACCAGGGAGCGGTGCCGTGAGGGACTCCGGTGCCGAGAACGGGTCCAGGACCTGCGACCGGGACGGTGCCGGGAGGTCGACTGCGACCGAGAGCCTCGGCGTTGAGAGCGGCTCCGGGTGGAGCGGTGCCGGTATCGGTGCCGGGACCTCGAACGGTGCCGTGAGTAATACGACGGCGAACGGGAACGGTGCCGCGAGTCCGACCGGCGTCTTGTCAAGGAGCGGTGCCGGGACTGCGAGCGGTGGGACGAACGCGAACGGTGCCGGGATCTGGAACGCCAATGGGACCGCGATCGGGAGCGGAGCCGGTCGGGGGCACTGACTGAAGGTGGATGGATCAGGGCCGGTTTCCCAATTGATTGGATGACCCGCACCGGCGGTGCCAGGGGTGGCGGCGGTGCCGCATCCAAGATCGCGATCAAGTCCCTCGCCACTTCACAGACCTCCGGCGTGGATGGGACGATCAACTCCACCGCGGCAGGTGCCAGGGAGATAGGGGCCAGACTTGACGGCCCTTGGCGGACCGGAGTCGATGGCAACGGCTCAGCAGGCACTGCCGTGGCTGCAGGCACCGGCCACTGCGGTGGAGCCGTGCCCTCATGCCGCACCGCGGGCGGTGCCGGGGCGGCAGGGGTCTTAGATTTCCTCGCTTGAGGTGAGAGCGAACGGCTCTGGCCTGACTTGGAAGCAGACGCCCGGTGCCGAGGTGTAGTGGGCGCACCGGTGCGGCCCGGTGCCGAAGAGGCGCTCCTCGATTCCAAAGGGGGTGCGCTCGGTGCCGAAGACGGAGGGGTTAGAGCCGCCTCCATGAGGAGTTGCTTAAGTCTAATGTCCCTCTCTTTCTTTGTACGAGGCTTGAAAGACTTACAAATCGAGCACTTACGATACTACCAAGCAACTGTCTGGAAAGTTCAGCAAGCCAGAACGTCCCGTTAAAGACAAGCAGGGAAAGTCTATAACAGGAATAGAACTACAGATGAACAGATGGGCGGAGCACTTTGAGGAACTCCTGAACAGACCAGCACCACCAAATCCACCAGACATCGACCCAGCCAACGAGGACCTCCCAATCAATTGCGATAAACCAACCAGAGACGAGATCAGAAAAGCCATCACCATTGGCTTCATCCATGATGAAGAACAGGAAGGCGGCTGGACCTGACGATATCCCAGCAGAGGCCCTGAAAGCAGACCTGGATGCCTCAGTGGAAATGCTGTACCCCCTCTTTGAGAAAATATGGGAAGAAGAAGTGATTCTGGCTGACTGGAAAGAGGGATATCTCATCAAAATCCCCAAGAAAGGAGACCTCAGCAACTGTGCCAACTATAGAGGAATCACACTCCTGTCGGTGCCAGGGAAGGTCTTCAACCGAGTCCTCTTAGAGAGAATGAAGGATGCCGTCGATCCACAGCTACGAGATGAACAGGCAGGTTTCCGGCAGAACAGATCATGCACGGACCAGATAGCAACGCTCCGCATCATAGTCGAGCAGTCTATGGAGTGGAACTCCTCGTTGTACATCAACTTTGTTGACTATGAGAAAGCATTCGATAGCGTGGATCGAGAGACCCTCTGGAAGCTCCTTCGGCACTATGGCATCCCAGCAAAGGTGGTCAACCTGATCAAGAATTCATACGACGGCATACACTGTAGAGTGATCCATGGAGGGCAGCTCACAAACAGCTTCCAGGTGCGAACCGGAGTCAGACAAGGATGCTTGTTGTCACCACTTCTCTTTCTTCTCGTCATCGATTGGATTATGAAGACATCCACTTACAAGCGTAGGAATGGAATCCAATGGTCATTGTGGACCCAGCTTGATGACCTGGACTTTGCCGACGACCTTGCACTCCTTTCGCACAGTAAACAGCAGATGGAAGAGAAGACCAACGTAGTGGCAGCCACGTCATCACAGGTTGGCCTCAACATCCACAAGGACAAGACCAAGATCCTTAGGATCAATTCCATCAGCAACGACCCAGTCACACTGAATGGAAGCCCCCTGGAAGAAGTGCAGTCCTTCACCTACCTAGGTAGCATCATCGACCAGCAGGGTGGCACAGACGCAGACATCAAAGTAAGGATTGGTAAGGCAAGAGCAGCCTTCTTACAGCTCAAGAACATCTGGAGCTCCAGAGAGCTGTCTTTGGCAATAAAGATTCAACTGTTCAACTCCAACGTGAAATCAGTCTTACTGTATGGAGCTGAAACCTGGAGGACAACCAAAACAACCACCAGGAAGATCCAGACCTTCATTAATAGCTGCCTCAGAAGGATTCTCCAGATCCGCTGGCCAGACACCATCAGTAACATCCACCTCTTGGAGAGGACCCATCAACTCCCAGCAGAGGAAGAAATTAGAAGGAGAAGGTGGGGCTGGATAGGACATACACTACGCAAGCAGCCAACCAACATCACCAGACAGGCACTGCAGTGGAACCCCCAAGGCAAGCGGAAAAGAGGCCACCCAAGAAATACCTGGCGACGCGACCTTCAGGTTGATAGCAAAAAAATGGGCTATACCTGGAACCAGCTAGAGCGAATGGCCCAGGATAGAAGACTATGGAGATCTGTTGTTGGCGGCCCATACCCCGGTTGGGGTGACGGGCATGAATGAATGATGTACGCATCGGGCGATGGCAAGCCGAGCACGGCTTGAATCCTGGGGAGCCGGGCATGAGCTCCGGCCCCGGTGCGGGGGGGGCCTAAGCCCAGAACCCGACTAACTCACTAAACTGTAACTAAACAACTAAAAGCTAACTATCTTATCTAAATTTAACAAATTTGAGAACTATGTACACAACAAGAATAAGGACTATAAGAGAATGCTAGGGAGGTGGAGGTCAGCTACGCTGCACTCCACAGTTCCAACGACCGACACGGGCGGTAAGAAGGAACTGAGGAGTGGATGGGTCGGCTGGGGTATATATCCGCGGCCATAGTGGCGCCACTCCAGGAGGCGCCCAGCCGACCCACTGAGTTGCTAGGGTAAAAGTCTCCGACGAACGTGCACGCAGCGCGCGCACACCTACATGGAATGGATATGAGCAATCACTCGAAGAAGAAGCTGGGAAGCGAAGGGTCACATCCTCACATCCCAAACCAGTCACACTGACATAAGGTGCTATTGGGCTGTTAGGAAGCCGATCCTGTCCTGATAGTGCCCATCACCACCAGATAACGGAACGGACCTTAAGATGGTTAAAGAAAACTTAGTTTGATAGCATCCTGTCTGGCAAGAAATTACTTATCAGTGGTTGTGGTTCTGAAACCCTCATTTCTGTATTGTTTTATCTTTATGGCCACCACTTTTACCTTGTTAATCAGTCTGGTTCTCTAATTGTTTCTGTCTGCTGTATAATTAATTTTTCTAGGTGGAAGTTAATTAGCGTAGTGGAATATGCTTGCTTGGAAATAATCCCAATAAACATCGTATTATCTGTGCTTCGGACTTCTGGTCTTTTGCTGCTTGCTGTCTGCGTGACAAGAACCAGGGAAGTGGGAGGGTGAAGGGAAAACCCTCTAACAAATGGACATGACCTGATAACCAAGAGGTAAGCCTTAGATGAAGGTTTTAATACACTATGGAAGGATCAGGGATTCCCATGAGGACTGATGAGGGGGTGATGGTAAATACACATTTAGACCCTTTTCTTGTTTTATAGCTTTTCCCCAGAAGGCTTAACCTCTGGCACACTGTCATGGATGCATAGCATCTATGCAATGCCCTGGCTTTTAAACAGTCCTTGGGAGGTGCCACTTGAGTGCACTAGACCCCCAAGGGGTCCCACTCTTCCACAAGGATAGGCCATGTAGCTTTAACACCTGAGACTGAGCCACTTCCTCGGTGTCCTTCCTTCACACTCCTCTCCACTTCTTCCCATTACTCTCAGCCAGCACCACCTCCCGGTACCTTGGGAGCTTCTTGTGTTCCCACTTCATCTTGTTGGGATAGATATGTATTACATTATATACTAATGTTAGATGTGTAGAAAGTGTGAATAGAAAGGAGTAGTTAAATGATTGGATGTGTGTCTGCCTTTTTAGCCTTGCTGTACATTGTTATAGCAATTTCTGTAACTAACCCAAGGACAGAAACACTAATTATCTGAGGCCTAGAAAAACAAGACAGAAAGTCTGTACCAGGGAATGATAAGGACTTTGGGAAACAGTGTTGTTTTACCACTAACCCTTTCATCCCTTGGAATTTTGATTGTGCCTATGTAAATCTTGTAGTCATGTTCTTTAGCAATGTAAAGGGGGAGAGAAAACAGAATAACATGTAAATCAAACGTGTTACACTGGAATGCGAGAACACTGAAATGTGAGCATGCTGTGTGAGTGGAAGTGAGTGGCTGTGGTAAATGATCGATCAGGAAATAGTACCAGCCAAACTCAACAAAGATTCACACCTATCTGCTGGCTGAAGATAACGCAGGAGACTGGATGACCTCTGGAGGGCAAGCCAGAATCTGCCCAGGTGCATCAAAAAGAAATAAAAGATAACATATGCGTAACACTTGCCCGTCATGAACCAGTCATCCGCCAGTCAAGCTGATTGATGGCTATCTCAATCATGACAGAGCAATTTCCATAGACTTACATTGAACCAAAGACCTATAAGAATGGAACCAGGGGATGGTGATCGTTGAGTCTGGTTCTGCAACTACCCTCCAGGAGCATCGGATGCGCATCTGACAACGGCTCGGCTCCAACCTCGTGTCCAGGGCACCTGGCCACTGATTTGGCACAAGCAACTGAAGGCTGGTAACTATAACTGATCATTGCAGAACCTGTGTGAATGGTTGTGTGAGTGAATGCTTTTAACAGCTGTCAGTACTATCCTGTTGTATTTGCAATAAATGTGGCGATTTGCCTTATCCCTTTTATAAGATCATGCTGGTATTTTATTAGTGTAACAATCTCTCACTACCTGATCTCTCCCTGCTGCTTCTAAGCTCTAACCCTGCACATACCCTCCCCATATCTGGGCACCCCAGAATTATCTACTCCCCCCTTCCACATCTCTGTTCGCCCTTCACTGGTGGGGTCCTGAATGGAAACATTATACCAGGGGTTGGCAATCTTTCAGAAGTGGTGTGCCGAGTCTTCATTCATTCTCTAATTTAAGGTTTTGCGTGCCAGTAATACATTTAAATGTTCTTAGAAGGTCTCTTCCTTCTATAATATATAACTAAACTATTGTTGTATGTAAAGTTAATAAGGTTTTTTAAATGTTTAAGAAGCTTAATTTACAATTAAATAAAATGCGGAGCCCTCCAGACTGGTGGCCAGGACCCAGGCAGCGTGAGCGCCACTGAAAATCAGCTCGCGTGCCGCCTTTGGCACCCGTGCCATAGGTTGCCTACCCCTGCATTATACGCTCTCCTATCAAAAGAGGAGCTCATCTAATTGTCACACAATCCATGCATGAGTCATACACCTATTTACTTAACTTAGAATTCTACAGGCAGCATATTTTCCCCTTAAAATGAGGAAACAGCATGAAAGCTACAGTTATTAATGTAGTTACTAATGTAGCCAATAAGGATACATTAAATACAATTTTAAAATGACTCGACGGCACCAAAAAATCACATGTCCAAAAATTATATTAGGGCGTGAGATATAAGGCAAAAAAAAGGGGGCAAGGAAACTTGTCAAAACTTGGATGACAAAGGTATAAAGTTATTACTACTCAGGTTCTTTAGAGACTCCACAGCTTGTAATAACCCAGGGGACAGGACTCCTTACCCAGCAAGACCACCGTCTCATAGTTCTCCTGCATGACATCCCTATAGAGGGCTCTCTGAGTGGGGTCCAGCAGAGCCCCCTCTTCCCTGGTGAAATACACAGCCACCTCCTCGAAGGTCACCGGCCCCTGAAAGAGCAAGAGTCCAACACTCAGTACCTGCTGCCCCACTCACAGCCCCACTATTCATGGAACAGCAGCACCAGATAAATGGAAGCTCTGGGAAGGACATGTTAACACAGTCCCACCCCACCTTGCTTAAAGCAGTCAGGAGGCATCAGAGGGTGGAGAGAGAGAACCTTTGTGTCTCCCAGCTGACAGCTGGAGGCAGGGTCTTCACATTTATCACATACCTACTAGCCAGGGCTAGATATACGAGATGGGGCTGTCTCTGGACCCTGATGGTGGCTCCCTGGTAGGAATCCCAACACTCTCCAAATAAAATAAATGGAAGAAAGGGGAAGTCAATAATAAAGAATATAAGTTAGAAAGTCAGAATTGTAGAAAATTGGTAAGGGAAGCTACCAGAAATCCAAGAGCTTTGAAAGACCCGGTGGAGGAGTTTGGAGGACTGTTAATGTTGATTTTAATTAGGACTTGGAACACTGGGGAAATTCCAGAAGACTGGAATAAAGCTAATGCTCTGCCAATATTTAAAAAGTGTAAAGGAGATGACCCAGCTAATTACAAGAGTGAGTCCGATACTGGGCAAGATAATGCAGCAGCGAATATGGATTTAATCAATAAAGAATTAAAGGAGGGTAATATAATTAGTACCAATTAACAAAGGTTCAGAGACAACAGAGCCAATCAAACTAACTGGATATCCTTATTGGATGAGTTTGGTTGCAACTAATAGTATTGATGTAAAGTATCAGAGGGGTAGCCGTGTTAGTCTGGTTCTGTAGAAGCAGCAAAGAATCCTGTGGCACCTTATAGACTAACAGACGTTTTGCAGCATGAGCTTTCATGGGTGAATACCCACTTCTTCCGATGCAAGCAGTGGAAATTTCCAGGGGCAGGTGTATATATAAGCAAGCAAGAAGCAAGCTAGAGATAATGAGGTTAGATCAATCAGGGAGGATGAGGCCCTGTTCCAGCAGCTGAGGTGTGAAAACCAAGGGAGGAGAAACTGGTTCTGTAATTGGCTAGCCATTCACAGTATTGATGTAATATACCTAAACTTCTGTAAGGCATATATGACTTGGCTCAACACAACATTTTGACTAGAAAACTAGAAAGATACAAAATAAACACAGCATACATTAAATAGATTAAAAAATATGATTGTAAATGGGGAACCATGCTTGAGTAGATTTCTTTCTAGGGGTTTCCCACAAGGATTGGTTCTTGGCCCTGGTGCTATTTAACATTCTTATCAATGACCTGGAAGAGAATATAAAATCATCACTGATAAAGTTTGCAGTTGCCACAAAGATTGGGGGTGGTGGTAACTAATGAAGTGTCAGTAGGTTCAGGTTTCAGCACTGGGAGTCTGGGAAGTTTTCCCAGTCCTGGCTAGAGGGTTATTTCCTGTTCCACAAAGTGTGGAAGTTCCATTACCAACACATGTGCCTTGAAATTAGGCCCTATCTGACACTACACCCCATATTCAGCATAGTGGTATGATTATAATAGGATTAGGTCATAATTATGATGCATTTTGTGCAAGACGTGTCATGTTCAGTGTCATTGGAAAAGTTATGATTTGCTGAATATGACTGTCCTATTTGTGTGCATGTATCATGTTTGTATATGAAGTTATGGATATTGACTATGTATCTGTCTTTCAAATGTGCTTACTCTGGATAACACCCACAATGAGCCTTTCAGGTACAACAAAGAAGCCAGACAGTGTTGATGGCTCATCAACAAAGACAATGGACCGTGGAAGAGCTTAGCCTTCCTGTGACTGTTTCAGACATCCTATGAGCCATGGCTACTATGACTCAGCAGCACTTGCTAGGGCATGTGACCAGACCATGTGACACTAAACTCCATTTTGGTACCTGTATTTTTCCACAAACTGGACTGGGAACTGAGTTTGGAACAAAGGGTTCCTGCCATATGGAAAAGCTACATAAGGTGGGGTGTGACATCATCTCTTGGCCTCATTCTGCACACAAGAAAACTCCTGGAAACATCTCAGGAACAAAGACTGAACTGGGGGAAAGTGTTGGTTCCAGGGTAAAGAGATTTCTAGCTTATGTATGGAAACTTGGTAGACTGCTTCTATCATCAGTCAGGGTGAGAAATTGCTAATTCAAATTCTATCCAGATAGTATGTTAGGCTTAGTTTGAGTTTTTGGTTATTTGGTAAGTAATCTGCTTTGATCTGTTTGCTACCACTTATCGCTGGGAAATTGGCTGTTGTCGTCTATCTGTCCTTGAGTTGCTTAGGTAAAGCACTCAGGTAGTTTAGTTGGATGCATGGCGCCAGCTGCTGTCATGTTGGTAAGAAAAGGGACTGGAGAGGCTGGCTGAATGTCCAGCAAAGCCGTGTGAGAGGGGCCAGCCCAGCTTCAGGGTTAGAGGGCAGAGTGGTTCCCAGAACCCATCAGACTGCATCCCAAGGTGACAACCCATCACACCCTAGATTATACAAGTCTCATCAGGTTTGTCACATCCTTTCCCCCCAATTCTGCACCCTAGATAGTTCCTGCCTCCCAGCACCTCTAGCAGCTCCCATCCTCCTATACATTTACTTCTCCTCTCCCTCCAAGCAGAACCCACCACCAGCCCCTGATAAACCCTTACCTGAGCCAGCTCCATTGCAGCCATTTTCTTCCCTCTGGGAGGAGGGGATGATTTGGAGCAAAACGTGGACGTTATTCTGTAGCCTGCCAGGGCGAGAAGGGCAACGTGAGAGAATTCAGACAGGGTTTCTGTCCTTTCCACATGTCGATTCCCCCCAGCGTTTTCCCCTGGTAATGGACATTCTAGGTTCTGCCACACTGTGCAGCACAGAGTGACCTTATTCCAGTACAGGCCTAGCCCCCTCCCACCAGGGTGTAACCCTCTGAGACATGGTGACACCATCCCAGTAGCAGAGTCTCTCTGTCACACTTATCAAGTTTGTGGGTGATACCAAGCTGGGATGGGTTGCAAGTGCTCTGGAGGATAGAATTAAAATTCAAAATGATCTGGACAAACTGGAGAAATGGTCTAAAGTAAATAGGATGAAATTCAATATGGACAAATCCAAAGTACTCCACTTAGGAAGGAACAATCAGTTGCACACATACAAGACAGGAAATGACAGCCTAGGAAGCAGTACTACAGAAACAGATCTGGGAGTCACAGTGGATCACAAGCTAAATATGAGTCAAGAGTGTTACACTATTGCAAAAAAAGCAAGTATAATTCTGAGATGTATTAGCAGCAGTATTGTAAACAAGACACAAGAAGTAATTCTTCCGCTCTACTCCACACTGATTAGGCCTCAACTGGACTAGTGTGTCCAGTTCTGGGCCCAACATTTCAGGAAAGATGTGGAAAAACTGGAGAAAGTCCAGAGAAGAGCAACAAAAATGATTAAAGGTCTAGAAAACATGACCTATGAGGGAAGATTGAAAACATTGTGTTTGTTTAGTCTGGAGAAGATATGATCAGCTTTCAAGTACATAAAAGTTTGTTTCAAGGAGGAGGGAGAAACATTGTTCTTCTTAACCTCTGCAGACAGGACAAGAAGCAATGGGCTTAAATTGCAGCAAAGAAGGTTTAGGTTGGACCTTAGGAAAAACTCCCTAACTGTCAGAGTGGTTAAGCACTGGAATAAATTGCCTAGGGAGGTTGTGGAATCTCCATCATTGGGGATTTTTAAGAGCAGGCTGGACAAACACCTCTCAGGGATGGTCTAGATCAGGGGTGGCCAACATGTGGCTCTTTAGAATTTAATATGTGGCTCCTTGTATAGGTACCAACTCCAGGGCTGGAGCTACAGGCACCAACTTTCCAATGTGCGGGGTGTGCTCACTACTCAACTACAGGCCCTGCCCCCACTCCACCCCTTCCCTGAGCCAGCAGTGCCCTCGCTCCATCCCCCGCAGTGTCTTGCATAGCATGAACAGCTGATCGGGAGGTGCGAGGAGGGAGGGGGAGGTGCTGATTAGTGTGGCTTCTCATGGGTGGAAAGTGCTGGGAGCAGGGGATGGGAGCTGATGGGGGGCTGCTGACGTATTATTGTGATTCTTTGGCAATGTACACTGGTAAATTCAGGCTTCTTCTCAGGCTTTTTGGCCACTCCTGGTCTAGATAATACTTCATCCTGCCTTGAGTGCAGGGGACTGGACTAGCTACCTCTCGAGGTCCCTTCCAGTTCTGTGATTCTATGAACCAAAGGCCAGAGACAAGCAGAATCAAAGGAGTCACTCTGGGGATCCTCCCTGTCATTGTCCCCAAAGCAGCTGTCTCAGGTTAACTAAGTTATTTGATGCTCCAGCCTTTATACAGTCTCTCCTGGGAGTGCCCCTTTCATGGGCTGGGCCTAGTTTTAGCTTTTGGGAAGCGTGACCCCAGGGGCTCTGAGACTGGGCCTTCTTGCCTCAGCACATCTTGTTTCTTTCTGTGGTTCCCCAGTGAGTCCAAATGAGTAGATACTCCTCATACAGCCTGTGAACATAAGAATGTGTTTAGACTTTATTGAATGCTTGTGAGTTGATGTCTGGGTTAACATATGACTAGTTGCATTGTGAGCCTCTATGGCTCTGTAAATCACCAGACAGGAGAGAGACTTTACCTATGCAAAGGGCTGATTGGCAACAGAATGCATTACACCCTGCTTGGCAGGAAAGGTCCATCAATACCAGACAGACAATCACAGGATGTTAAAGAAGACAAAAGAGTGTTGTTGTGCTGTTGACCTCCCATTAGCTGAGTTGGCAGCTCAGAGCATATGGCAGGAAGGGGATAAAAATCCCATACAGAAGGAACTGATTATCTGTATGCTGCTTGGACTCTGGGAGGCAAAGTTTCTAGTCATAAGCAAGAGATTCCCCGGCTGCTTAGCCGGGGTTAGTTCTAAAGAATATGTAGAGCTTGCTTATTATAGACGCTTCTATTACCTTTTGAAATTTAAGACTGCAACTCGTCTGCATCAATCGGATTACCTGCTTTAACTTTATAAACAACTCTCGTTTCTTTTTAAATGTCTTAATACAGGTTATGACAGGACTGGCTACAAGTGTTGTCTTTGTTGGAAGATCTAAGATTCAATTGACCTAAGGAAGTGACTGGTCCTTTGGGACTGGCAGTAACCTGAACATTGCTGTGATTCGTGGTGTAAGGCAGTGGTTCTCAACCAGGGGTCTGTGGCCCTCTGGGGGGCCGTGACCAGGTTTCAGGGGGCTGCCAAGCAAGGCCGGCATTAGACTCGCTGAGGCCCAGATCAGAAAGCTCAAGTCCCAGCGCATGGGGCTGAAGTCCAGGGCCCTGAGCCCCACCACCAGGGCTGAAGCCAAAGCCTAAGCAATGGAGCTTTGTGGGGGCCTCTGTGGCATGGGGCCGCAGGCAGTTGCCCTGTTTGCTGCCCCCTAATGCCAGCCCTGGCTTTTATATGCAGAAAACCAGTTATTGTGGCCCATGTGGGCAGAGGAGTTTTTTATTGCATGCTGGGGGGGATCTGGGGGGGCTGGCTCAGAAAGAAAAAGGTTGAGAATCCCTGGAGTAAGAGACCATATGTCACAAAGGTGAGCTCACCTGCGTGGTGAGATATATGGGATCACCCAAGAGGACTGTCTGTGATTCCATGTTAATGCTGTTACAGAGCCTGAAGCGTTTACACTGGATTCTTGGTTGGTGAAATCTCCATACAGACCTCACAACCAATTTGGGGCTGATGCTCATGCTCTTGAGTCACTGAAGACAGCGTTACAGAGAGAGGGGCTGTGACTTCCCCAAGGTCACTAGACAGGTCACTGATGGAGCCAGGAACAGACCCTGTTAACTCCAGAGCCCCGTCACCCGCAGCTTGGAAAGGTCCCCAGAGCACACTGTATTAGGCTGAAGGAAGAGGTGTGCAGGGACTGCAAATGAGCCCAAGCCAGCCTGTGTATCCATGGACAAACCACCTCGCTGGGGGTGTGTCCCCTGGGTCAGGAGAAGTCAGTGTCCAGTCCTGTGGGGCTGTGCTCCTGGCTCATACCTCCAGCACTCACTGCTGCCCCTCCCTTACCAGCTGTTCAGCCAGCCCCAAGCCTCTGTGAGGTCACTTCCCCCGGCCCCCACCACCTCAAACCATCAAACTGGGACATGGTGCACCAGTACCAATCAGAGTGCACTAGTGTAAATTCTGTCTACACTAAGAAGCAGCAAAGAATCCTGTGGCACCTTATAGACTAACAGATGTTTTGCAGCATGAGCTTTCGTGGGTGAATACCCACTTCTTCGGACTGCTTGCATCCGAAGAAGTGGGTATTCACTCACGAAAGCTCATGCTGCAAAACATCTGTTAGTCTATAAGGTGCCACAGGATTCTTTGCTGCTTCTACAGAACCAGACTAACACGGCTACCCCTCTGATACTGTCTACACTAAGGGTTTGCACAAGCACCTAAAACACGCCTGCACATCATGCGGCCCATGGGGGGATTCTAAATCCCCACACACAGCGCTCTGCGGGCAGCCCGGAGCCCTCTGAATCCTGGCCGTGGTTGGGATTTAAAGGGCTCAGAGCTCACTGCCGCTGCGGGCAGCCCAGAGCCCTTTGAATCCCGTCCGCGGCTGAGATTTAAAGGGCTCAGGGCTCCCCGTGGCTGCAGACAGCCCAGAGCCCTTTGAATCCCGTCCGCGGCTGAGATTTAAAGGGCTCAGAGCTCCCCGCCGCTGCGGGCAGCCCAGAGCCCTTTGAATCCCGGCTGCGGCTCCAGCGGCCAGGCTGGGGCTGGGATTTAAAGGGCTCGGGCTCCCCTCAGCGGCAGGATCTCTGGACCCTTTAAATCCCTGCCCCAGCCCCGCAAAGCTCCGGGTTCCCCCAGTCGCCGGAGCGCCAGATCCTTTAATTTGCCCCTGAGGGCTCCCAGCCACCTCTTTACTGGGAGCCCCTGGTTGATTTAAACTCAAGTATCACCTCCCCACCCCCAATCTTCTTTTTTGGCCCTCAGCTGTTTTGGTGGGGCGGCGCTGGGGAAGGAGGGTTTGTTTCTACAGGGCTGGGCGGCGCTGGGGTGAGGTGTTTCCGCGAGGCCGGGAGGTTTCGGCCCTCAGTTGTTTTCTTTGGAGTAATGTGGCCCTCGCCACTTTACGAGTTGTGCAGGCCTGGCCTAAAACATCAGTGTGGCAGAGACCTTCAGAAACAGCAGTACGGAAGCTCTAGAACCTATTTCTAGCTCTGTCACGGACAACCTGGGTGACTTTGGACACAACAGTGTTGCTCCTCCCAACTTCAGTGTCTTTACCCAGCTGCCCACTCACTGGGGTCTCCTCTCTCTCCAGAGCTGCTCACCACTAAAATCTGTGTGGGTGTCACCAGAGCTAAGGCAGTTCAGCTCTGGAATAGTCTTACAAGGGGGGCTGTGGAGTCTCTTCTCCTGGAAGTTTTGAAGAGCAGGTAGGACAAAACTCTGTCAGAGATAATCTACATATACTTGGTCCTGCCTTGGCAGAGAGAGCTGGACTAGGCGACATCTTAAGGTCCTATCTAGCCCTACATGTCTCTGATGAGATGCAATATATATGTATAAAAACACAACCTACAGAATAAAACCCACCACAACATAATGTCAGGTAATTCGGGGGGGGACGGGCCAAAGCATAAAATGACAATACAAAGGAAAAGAAAGCAACACAATGCAAGCTACGACATCCTAGGTCAAAAGTACACAATGGAAAATAGCTCAACTCAAACCAACACAGCACAGGCACCAAACAAGCTGAGGCAAAACAATTCTCTATAAAACTGCTACACAACATGATACATCAGAGGGTATGGCTACACTGGCGAGTTGCAGCGCTGGAAAGCCTCCACCAGCGCTGCAATTAGTAAGTGGCCACACCTGCAGGGCACTTCCAGCACTGCAACTCCCTGGCTGCAGCGCTGGCCATACACCTCACTCAGCATGGGGAATAAGGATTCCAGCGCTGGTGCTGCAGCGCTGGTCATCAAGTGTGGCCACACACCAGTGCTGTGATTGGCCTCCAGGGTATAAGGATGTATCCCAGAATGCTTTTATAAATTACTCTCTTTGTTTTGTTATGCAGCCTCTCTTTGTTTTGTTGTGAACTCCGAGCTCCGTTGATCCCGGAGCTGTTTATCTACAAACACAGCTCCTGTTTGCTGTGATCAATCTGTGAACAATCAAATGAGATAATGAGGCAGGCAGGGAGTGAGTGTTTGCTTGACAGAAACAGCGGGGGCAGAGGGGAGAAAGGGAGTCGTGTTGGCTGCAGGCTGTTTGCAGTTAAGAGTTAAGGGTAAGGGATCGGGAACATGTTCTGATTTTTCAAGTCAGGAAGCTAACACACAGTGTTGGCTCCAAAAAGCCACTCTCTCTCTCTCCCCCCACTCCCTGTCACACTATGCTCCACTCCACTCCACCCCACCCCCCTCTTTTGAAAAGCACCGTTGCTGCTACTTGAATGCTGGGATAGCTGCCCATAATGCATCACTCCCAACAGCGCTGCAAATACTGCAAATGTGGCCACACACCAGCGCTGGCCCTGCACAGCTGGATGACCAGCGCTGTAACTACCAGCCCTGCAGATTTGTAAGTGTAGCCATACCCAGAGTTGCAAATGGCACCATGCAAAACAGCTCAGCGTAGAACACAACACAGCACAAAAGAGAATTATTTCAATGTAGGCCTGGAAAAGATCTTGAGAGGTCGTCTACTCAAGCCTCCTGTGCTGAGGCAGAACCAAGTATCCCTAGACATTCCCAGACTGGTGTATCTCTATCCTGGTCTTAAAAACCTCCAAATGAAGGAAATTCCACAGCCTCCCTTGGAAGCCAATGCAAGGCAAGCACTCTGACCAAAAAAACACTGTACACACACACAAGCTGGGCTTGGGGTTAAGGGTAGGGGTAAGAATTGAAACAATCTGGGGTTGGTTCCCAGTTTTGCCCCAAATTCTCTATGCAAACTTGTTAGACACCAGCGGCTGGCCCATGCCCGCTGACTTGGGCTCACACTGGCTCAGGCTGTGGGGCTGTTTAATTGTGGTGTCCATGTTCCGGCTGGGGCTGCAGCCCAAGGTCTGGCACCCTCCCACCTCGCAGGGTCCTACAGCCTGGCTCCAGCCCAAGCTCAGACATCTACACTGCAATCAAACAGCCCCTTTGCCTGAGACCTGTGAGCCTGAATCACCTGGCATGGGCCAGCTGGGGGGTTTTAGTGGCAGGGTAGAGATACCCTTGGTGTCTGTTCAGCACCAGTCACAATGGGGACCCTGATCTTAGTCAGTGTCTGTGCAGAGCCCTGCACAACAGGGGGCCTGAGCTCAGTCGGGGTCTCTGCAACTCCTGGCATTACAGGATCCCTGATTTTGTTTGGGGTCCCTGCAGCATCTAGCAAAATGTGGGGCCAGGATCTATGTCAGGGTCTGTGCAGTGCCCAGTACAGTGGTGGGGTGTGATCTGGTTTGGGGTCAGTGCAGGGCCAGGCCCAATGGGGACACAGATCTCAGTCAAGGTCTCTGAATTGCCCAGCACAACGGAGGCAGAAATCTGTGCCACAGTCATGCACTGCCTGGCACAAGGGGGGGCATGATCTTGGTCCATGTCTCAGTTTTACCTGGCACAATGGGGGGCCTGATGTCTGTGGGGTCTCCGCAGCACCTGTCACAAGGTCCCTGCTCTCTGTAGGGTCTGTGCAGTTCCTGGCACAACCAGTGCCCCAAACTCAGTCAGGGTTAGTGCACACTGGGGGGCCTGATCTCAGGCAAGGTCTGGGAATGTGACTGCAGCTCCAGGAACAAGAACAAATCACTGCAGGTAAAAATGGGAGGAAACACCCCAAACCTGAGATTTGAACGGGCCATTGGCAAAGTGGAGAGAAAACGGGGCACAGTCGGGGGGAGGGGAACAGGGAACTTCTCAGGGATTTGAGGGAAGGGGGGGGTCACCCTGGGTGTTGCTCGTTGCTCTCTAGAGAGAAAGGGGGCAGGACGGGGGGGGTGGCGGGTCCCCACGGGAGGGGGCAGCGGTAAATCCGAGGGGATCTCAGCCCCCTCCCCTTCCTCTCCCCGCTCCTCGGGGGTCACCGGCTCTTCTCCTCCCCCGGCCATGTCCGGGCTGCACAGACATTTTCCACCCGCCCCTTTCCCAGGTCTCCCCCCCCCCCAGTCCCCCACGGGCGCTGCCCCCCAGGGAGCAGATCCCGGCGCTGCGAGATGCCGGGTGCTCCACAGACACTGGGGCAGAGTCACAGTCACCGCCCCCGCCCCCGGGGCTCGCTCCGGTACCTGGAGGCTGCAGCTCCGCAGCGGGGCGGGCAGAGCCCAGTGCGGCTGCGCATGCCCAGAGCTCCAACGGCACAAACCCTTCGGCCCCGGGAAAGGCTCCAACGGCCCCGCGCCAGCCAGGCAGAGCCGCAGCAGCCAGCGCACCTCCACACCCTGCTCCACCTCCCGCTGACGTCACTTCCGCTCATGGGAGAATCAGGAACTACATCTCCCAGCCTGCTCTGGGGCCGCTTCCACCCTCTCCACCTCAGGTGGGGGGGCGGGTCCGCAACTGAAATTGCGCATGCTCCGTACGAGCCCCGCTGCGGGCGGGAGAACAAAGCTGCTGCTTCCTCTGTGTGAGCCGGGCGCGGGCTGAGCAGCTGCTGCTGCTCCCGGGTCTGTGCGGCGGCGGCGGGGCATTAACCCCTCCGTTCCCGGCTGGGGGGGGCTTTCTCCAGCTGGGCCCCGCCCCCTGGGCAGCCCCGGGCTCTGCCCGCCCCAGCCCCAGCCCGGAGCCCCCGGTGAGTGAGAGACCCTGGGGGGGCGCTGGGGCCGGGCGGGAAAGTGACTCTCTGCCCCGGGGACCTGGGAGAAGCCTCGGAGCTGCCTCGGCCCTAGGGGAGCTGCAGCAGGATCCGCCCCGGCCCCGCTGGGATGAGGGGGCGTAGCCTGGGGCCCGGCGGGGGCGGGCAGAGAGCGGGGCCTGGCCGTGGGGGGGGGTCCTGGGGGAAGGCGGGTGTCGGGCAGGGGGGGGAGAAGGTCAGTGGGACGCGGGGGGGGCGTTGAACTGTCTCTGTGCAGCCAGGAAATCCTGGGGGGGGAGGGGTTAATTGGATCCTGTCCCTGTTTGTGCCACTTGCCTCTCACCCCCTGATACAAATTCTCTCTAGGTCTGCCCCTTTTCTTGCTCAGCATCTCACATGGGGCTAAAAAATCTGGGGAGATCCCCCTCTCTGTCCCAGATTAACTTTTTGTGGCCCCAGTGCCAAACATATTTGTGGGCCCCCACTGGGGAAATAGGGCATGTGATGGGGGGTGGTCTGCAGAGTGAGGGGCCGGTTGGGGGCAATGAGGCACAGTGCAATGACTGGCCCCACTTAGCCCAGCACAAGGGTGCTGTTTATAAACCCAAAACTGCTAGATGCACACTGCCCTCCCAGCCCTGTGCTGACAGTGTTGCCCCAGTGCTCTGCCCTTATCCCAGCACCCCCTCACCCAGAGACTTCCCTCACAGGTCCCTCTGCCCAGCACACCCTGCCTAGAGACCCCTCTCGCTGACCTCCCACCACAACTGCACAGCACCCTCCACACCATACCCCCCTGCCCAGCTCCCCCATCCACAGATCCCCTACTGTCCAGCACCCCCTTCACAGTCCCACCATCACAGCTGTACAGTGAATATTCCTGAGAGAATCCTGCATCAAATTCTGTGCATAATATTTTAAAATTTTGTTTTGTTTTACAATAAATAAATGTGGAAGCTCCACCATGGCAGTGGGGCGCACAAGCTACTGGCTGCATGGAGATGGGAGAATACCCAGCAGCCTCCCCGGGACAGGTACTTGGCGGTGAGGCCGACCCTGACACAGAACAAGGGCCAGGCCTGCCACAGAAACACCCTGGGGCCTGCCCCTTTTGCACCAGGCACAACAGATGTGAGCAGGGAGGCTCAGCCCGGCAGCAGGATCCAAGTGCAGAGGGACTTAGTGTGGGGTTTTCCAGATAGGGGTGAGAGGGTTCTGTGGGGGGCAGTCTGGGTGCAGACAGCTCAGTGGGGGACCTGGTTGCACAGGGAGGTGCCAGGTGCAGGGGCAATGGGAGTCTGCAGGGGAAACCAAGTGAAAGTGGTTGGAGCTCAGTGGTTGGGGGAGGAATCTGGGTGCAGGGGTTCATTTGGGTGGGGGTCTAGATGTAGGTGGCTGGGGCTCAGTGGGGAGGGTGTCTGGGGGGAACTCATCGGGGTGGTACAGATGCGGGGGAGGTGGGGCTTGTCAGGGTGAGGGTTTTATGGGCTTGTTTAATAGGGGAGCCCCAGCTGCTGCCAAGGGGATCCACATGCTGGGTCTCCACTTCCCCTATCCCAGGGATCTGCAACCTTCAGCCCACTAGGGGTAAGCCCCCCCTGGTGGGCCAGTTTGTTTACTTGCCATGTCCGCAGGTCAGCTGATGGCGGCTCCCACTGGCTGTGGTTTGCTGCCCCAGTCCAATGGGGGCTAAGAGAAGCCACAGCCAGCACATCCCTTGCCCCGTGCCCTTCCCCAAGGCCCCACCCCGGCCTCTTTTCTGCCTCCTCTCCCAAGCAGGGAGCATGCAGTGGCTCTACTCTTCCCTCTCCCTCCTGCTGGCAAACAGCTGATCGGTGGCGGGGTGGGCGGGAACGCAGCAAGCTGTGAGAAGAGACAGGGGACATGGAGCTTGGCTGCCCTTCTGCAGCAGGAGCCTCAGTGCCAGCAGCACCAAGCTTCTGTGCCCTGCAGGAGAGAGCGGGGACGAGTGGGCCTGCCCGGGACCCCCACTGGAGTGTGGGCATGGAGTGGTGCCATGATAAATCCGCTACTGCTCCTTTCCCCTCAGAGGATCCTCTCTCGTCTCTCCTCATTTCCCCCTGTTCTCTCCATAATTCTCAAATGTCAATTTAGAACCCCTCAGAGGCTTTTCCCACCCATTTTATCTGCAGCGATTTGTCCTTGTTAAGTTGCGATCATCTTTGCCCTCTCCTTTGAGACTGTTTGCTGATAAGAGTCCAGCCACATATTTAATACCCATCAAAACCAGAGGCCTCCCCTGTTTTGGGGATCAGTGGTTCCCAGCTGGTAACAGGAGAGTTGGCTGGACCATTTTCTTTTCTCCAGCTGGCACGGGATGAGGAGGTCACTTTGAGTGCAGTGTGGGTCCAGAAGTATCCCAAACCCCATGACAAACACTATCAGGGGGAGTGTCTGAGTGGGGAGACTGCAGCTGGAGCTGAAGGGGCATTGTGGAAGGGGGAGGCCTCTGGGTGGCTGGGCAGGGGGTACCCTAGTCCGGTTGGTGGATTCTGGAGGTTTCGGGGGGAGGGTGGTTCTCATGTGCCCAGCCCTGAGGCTATGGGTCCTGGAGGTGGGTATTGCTGGGTGCCTGTTGGCCACAGATCAGCGGTGTGGGTGTCTCTTGGGGAGGCAGGACAGGGGGTTAGAGGGTGCCAGGGGCTCTGTCTGGGCTTCCCCAGCTGGCTCCTGGAATCGCTGCCATGCCCAGTGCACAGAGCTTGAGGCGGGGGGCGATCCCCGATGTTAGGTCAGGGGATGTGAGGCAAGCAGTGTGAGGGGTGCCACTGTAAAGAATCAATGGGACCCTCTAGGGGGAGGAGGGAGTCCCAGGCAAACAGCAGGGCAGATCCTGGTGGAGGGCAGGTGGGGGTCCTAGGCAGGCAGTGGGGGACTGACTGCCCAGTGGGGGGGTCCCATTGGGATGGTCCCTTGCTGCTGGGGACTCTTGGTGGGGGGAACCTTTTGGGATTCCCAACCTGGCAGTGATGGTCTGGTGGGGGTTCCCTGGCCAGTGGGGCTCTGAGAGGTATCTGGGGTCCCTGGCCAGGGACTCTGGGGACTGGGCACAGGGAATATCTGATGGGACCTTGGCTGCGAGGTCTGGGCTGTGGGTACTGGGGTGTCTGGGGGCCCCTGGATGGAGGCTCTGGGGGCTGCTGCTAACCATGCTCCTCCTCTCTGGTTGTGTAAGAATCCTGGCTCCAAGCACTGCCCGGCATTCCCCGGCCACATGCCCGGTCACTGTGATAATTTTCTATCCACTTATCAAACACTGTGAGGTGAAATCACAGATTTTGCTTTCCTCCCCTCTTGAAAACTGCAGGAACTTCCGGTTCCACTGGGAAAATTTGTTCCCCCAGTCTTTGTCCTAGATCTGTGGGGTGAGGGAGGTGGGAGGGGGGGTTAGCACTGCCACACAATGGTCTCTTCCACAGCATTCTGGATTTTCGTTCTGAACTCTGGTTTCATTGAGACCATTCTTAATCCAGAGTCACTGCATAGAGACACAAGGAGTGACTCCAGATGGACAGTGGGGCAAATGAGATCAGCAATTCTCTCTGTGAGGAAAGGCGCTCATTAGCTGCTCTCTCCAGAGAGCTAAAGGAGGGAAGCTGCTCAAACACTCTGTCCCTCTCTGCTCAGGATATTGGGGTTCAGCTTCCTGGGTCAGATGCTGCAGTCTCTGTTGTGATCTGGGAGACCAGGCTTATCTGCTGCTGCTGCTCCCCCAGTGGGGGCTCTGTGCTGGGGTGTGACCTTAATTAAAGCTTCTTCTCTGCCTGGCCCAGGTGATGACATTCTCCAGCTGGTACTAGCCCCATAGGGCAGCCCTGGGCCCTGTAAATACTAAATTTTGAGCCACAGACTCCAGATAACTGAAAGACCTCAGGGAAAGTGCTGGGGACTGGAAGAAAGTGACTCTGCACAAAGAGCACCTCCTAATTTCTCCTCCCATTAGCAATTGCCAGGAGAAAATCCAGCCATGGGAGAGCAAAGCACTCGGAATGGGACTTTCCCAGCCAGAGGAGCAGGGAGAGAGGACAGGGGAAGGAGAGACTGAAAAGGGGCAGTGGGAGAAATGAGTGGGGGGAGAGATTTCCAGCTCTCTAGTCCACCCAGACACATGTATTGCTGCACCCCTGGGCAGAACCACTTTCCAGTGAACAAAACAAGGGTCAGACAGAGGAAAAGCCAGTTCCTGACTCCATATTCCTCCTGCTGGGGTGTGGCTGCCCTGGGGTCAGTGTCCGAGGGAATCCTCCACAGTGACGCCTTTGGTTCTGCTCTTTTCTAGCCTTGTGTTCAGAGACTTTGTTACGGGATGTGGGAGGGAGAAGGGAGGTTAAAAATGTCTCTGTGGGCTTAGCCTGGCAGTAGGGACCAAGTCTACACTGTAATAAAGAGATCAAGCATTTTCCAGGATGGCAGATTCTAGGATGTCTGTCATGATGTGAAATTAACTAAGGCCTGTTCTGAAACCCCCACAACTGCCATTCTCACCCAAACAGGCTGCAGAATGATGTCCATGTTTCGCTCCAGGTCATACCATCCTCCCATGGGAGAGGGAAAAGAGATGGCTGCAGAGGAGCCTGTTCAGGTAGGGATTATCAGGAGGTTGCTGGTGAGTTCTTGCTCGAGGAGAGGGACAGCAAATACACCGGAGATGGGAAGGTTTGTGCAGTCTGGTTTGGAGGTTGAACCAGGGCAGGAAATGCACAGGGTGGGGAAAGGAGGAGGGTAGCTTGTGACAAACCTGCTGGGAGTTATTTAGTAAGCGGCCCAGATTCTAGGAACGGACCCATGAGATTAGATGGTGGAAATACCCTAATTTGTGAAACCGAAAATAACCCACCTACATGGGGGCTAGGAAAACTGACCAGACTCCCAGTGCTGGAGCCTGACCTGACTAACCAGTGGCTGCTGTGAGATATGAAAGGGGCACCCAGCAGTGAGGTTTAGGGGAGCTGCCCCTCCCTTCACATCCAGCTCCTCACAAGGAGGAGGATGTTGGGCTTCCTACCAGGGAGCTCTCTCTGGTCCCTGCTAGGGGCTCCATCTCCTCTATCAGTCTGTGGCTAGTAGGTGTGTGATGGATCTTCTGGGAGAGACAAGGGTCTCTCTCTTCATCCCCTTAACCTGGTGTTTCCAGGATGCTCTGAGTGGGGTGAGGGTGGGACTCTATTGACTATGATCCACCTAGAGCTTGCATTTGATTGGCTCCTCTCCCCCACGAACAGTGGGGCTCTGAGTGGGGCAGCAGGTACTGAGTGTTGGACTCTTGCTCTTTCAGGGGCTGGTGACCTTCGAGGAGGTGACTGTGTCTTTCACCAGGGAAGAGTGGGCTCTGCTGGACTCTGCTCAGAGAGCCCTGTACAGAGACGTCATGCAGGAGAACTACGAGAATGTGATCTCGCTGGGTAAGGGTTCCTGTCCCCTCATCTCTTCTTTTTCCTTTCCAAGAACTAAGGTTCACGCCAGCCTCACAATGCCACCTCTACTCTGCCCTGTTTGTGCATCACCCCAATATGCTAGTGACACACACACTGCCACAGAACCTCTGTACCTATTGGGTTCCAGGAAGTGGGCGGGCAGAAGCCAGCCCACCGCTAAAGGATCCCCCCCAATCCTAAGGGGAGGATCTACAGGACCTCAAAACCCAACTGATTTTGGGGGACAACTATTAAAAGAACAGGGACAGGAATGCAGTCAGAGGGTCAAAATAAGGGATCCTGATGGGGACACCGAACAGAGAACCCCGGACAGCGCCCATTGCTCCTCGAAGGCATCAAGGGAGGCAGTGGACGCCGCCCAGAGGAACTCCGCCCGGATACGTGAACGGACAGAGGATCGGAAACAAGCCCCACAGTCACAGGAGTCTCCATTGGCCAACCGCCTCTCCCTGGTTTTGTAGATGGCCATTTTAGCCAGGGCTAGGAGGAGGTTGACCAGGAGGTCCCGTGACTTTGTGGGGCCACGGATAGAGAGTGCATAGAGAAAGAGGTGAGGGGAAAAGTGCAGCCAAAAATGCAACAGTATATTAGTGAGGAGCCGGTATAGGGGCTGCAGCCTGGCACACTCTAAGTAAACGTGCGCCAGCGTCTCCCTCACACCGCAGAAGGGGCAGGTGTCCGGGACAGGGGTGAACCGCGCCAAATACACGCTCGTGCTCATGGCCCCATGAAGGAGCCGCCAACTGATATCCCCGGCAGGCCTTGAGACCAGGGTGGAGTAGAGGCTGGCCCACTGGGGCTCCTCACCCTCCAGAGGTGGCAGGAGGTCCCACCACTTTGTGTCGGTGCGGGACACAAAGGGTGAGGAAGTGAAGGGTGTGGAGCACAAGTGTGTATAGATGCTTCCAAACCGCGCCAAGGAAACGGACCGGCTGCAGGTCGTGCAGCCGGCTTACGGAGAAGGGGTGGGGGGGCTGGTTGGGTTCATGGGGCAGGGACCCGATGAAAAGCCCCAGCGGGCCCGGGGTGGAGGGTGGGCGGGGCGTGCCCTCGGTCAAGGTAGGCCTGAGCAGCGGGCAGCAAAGCAGCCTTCACCTCCTGTAGTACGCGCCGGGGAGTACGAGGGCTGGAGAGCCCCATACGCCGAGCGAGCGTCAGGGGATCCAGCCAGTCTCCCCGGTCGTAGTCCAGGAGGTCTCCGACCCTGGTAACTTCTGCCAGGATCAACCTCTGGCGCACCGCGGGGGACTCCGCCACCTGCACACGGAGCTGGGGGTTGTGTAGCAGGGGCCTTGCGAGGAGATCTGCACCCTCGGTGGCTGCCACGGACCTGGTCACCAAGAACAGTTTCCAGGTCCGGAGGAGGTCCTGGTAGAAGACCGGCAGCCTGGAGAGGTCTCGCGGAAGACCTCTTGGATCGAGATAAAGGAGCTGCTGGTCGTATCGGAGCCCTCGGAAGCGGCGCAAGAAGGCGTGCGCCAGGGCTCTCCATGCCGGACTACCCGCACCATAAAGGAGCCTCTGCAGTGCCTGGAGGTGGAAGATGTGGACCTGAGGGCGTAAGCACTTCAGGCCCTGCCCTCCCTCCTCCAGGAGCAGGTGGAGGACCCCTGCAGAGACCCAGTGCAGTCCTGGCCAAAAGAACTCCAGAACCACCTTCTGGAGGTCGGCCAGGAAGCCCGGGGCTGGGACCAGGGTGTTGAGCCAGTACCAGAGCATGGACAGGACTAGTTGATTGAACACCAGTGCCCTCCCTCGAAGGGAAAGGCACCGGAGGAGTCCTGTCCATTTCTGGAGCCACTCCGTCACCCTGCCCTGTAAACCGTGCCAGTTCTCTGGCGGAGATGGATGCGTGGCAGAAAGGTAAACGCTGAGAGAGAGCAGCGGGCTCGCGCTCCACCGGATGGCCTGAAGCGCGAGTGGGAGGGAGCTCGCTTGCCACCCGTCCCTGACCACCAGGCCAGAGCTCTTGACCCAGTTGACCTGGGCGGAGGAGGCCGCTGAGTAGATGGCCTGGCAAGCCTCCACCTGCGCCAAGTCACCCGGGTCCTGGACCACGAAGAGCACATTGTCAGCATACGCCGACAGAACCTGCCGCAGCTCTGGCTCCCGAAGCACCAACCCCGTCAACCTCTTGCGGAGGAGACAGAGGAAGGGCTCCATCGCCAGAGCGTAGAGCTGGCCCGAGAGAGGGCACCCCTGACGTACTCCCCGCCTGAAGCTGACTGGCTCGATCAGGGTCCAGTTAAGCCTGACCAGACACTCTGCGGAGGCATACAGCACCTGGAGAAAACCCACAAACTGGGATCCGAAGCCGAACGCTTGCAGAGTGCCCAGGAGATACCCGTGGTCCACCCTGTCGAACGCCTTCTCCTGATCCAGAGACAGGAGGGTGAACGACAGACCATCCCTACATCCAATCTCCAGGGGATCCCAGACCAGATACAGGTTATCAAAGATGCTATGGCCCGGGACGGTGTAGGTCTGGTCTGGGTGGATCACGTCCTCCAGCACGGACCCCAGCTGCAGCGAGATGGCCTTGGCTACAATTATGTAATCCGTTCTGAAGAGTGAGACGGGATGCCAATTCTGTAAGTCGCAGAGGTCACCCTTCTTGGGCAATAAGGCAAGCACGGGTCACCTGCACGAGAGAGGGAGGACCCTGCTCTGCAAGGACTCGGCCCAGACAGTGACCAGGTCCGGGCCGAGGACGTCCCACAACACGCGGTAGAACTCCACGGTCAGCCCGTCCATGCCCGGATATTTATTGGTGGGCATGTGGAGGAGGGCTTCCGAGAACTCGGCCAGAGAGAGGAAGCTCTAGCCAGTCCCGGTCGCCTGCGCTGACTGTCAGGAGTCCGTCTCAGAGCACTCTGCAAGCGGTAGGATCGGTTGGATCTGGGGAGAAAAGAGTTGCGCAGAAGGCCCTGGCCCTCTCGCACATCTCCACTGGATCCGTGAGGGGGGAGCCGTCCTCCGCCAGAATGCAGGTGACGTGCTTCTTGGCCCCCCTCTTTTTCTCCACGGTGTAGAAGAAGTGGGAGCCACAATAGATCTCCCGAAGGAGGCGGATATGGGATCGAACAAAAGCACCCTGGGCCCGATGGTCTTCGAGGACCCAGAGCTCCTCCCAGCATGCTCTGCAAAGGGATGGATCCTCAGGGCTGGCAGCCAGACACCTCTCTAGCCCTAAGATCTCCCGTTCCAACTGCTCTATCACTGCATCCCTCTGTCAGCTGTCGCCCTGGGTGTAGTCACAGCGGAAGAGTCAGGCGTGCACCTTTCCTACATCCCACCACCGCCGTGCCGAGGGAAAGGCATGCTGCTGCCCTCGCCAGGCCAGCCAGAACTCCCAGAAGGACGCCACGAAGCCCACATCCTCCAGCAAGCTGTTGTTAAAATGCCAATAGGCCGGCCCTGGCCTCCCCGCAGAGAGAGAGGCCGTCACAGTGTCGAGAGGGTGATCCAAAAAAGGGGCCGGCCGGACATTGGAGGAGTGCGCCCGTGAAAGATGAAAGTGTGACAAATAGATGCGGTCCAACCGGGAGTGGCATGACCGATGGGCTTCCACCCGGACATAGGGAAACGTGGAGACATCGTCTGGGTGGTGGTCACGCCAGACGTCCATCAGGGAGTGATGGTTGACAATCTCCCAGAGGACGTTTGCGGCGGCCGGGCTCTGCTCGGTCTCCGAGCAGTCCCGCTCCTCAAGGGTGGTGTTAAAGTCCCCGCCCAGCACCAGGCATTCATGAGGAGCCAAGGAAGGCAGACGCCTACTGATAAAAATGTAGCCGCTCCGGGCCCGATGTCGGGGCATAGACGTTCACAAGGTTGACCACGAGCCCCTCCATGCGGACCCGGAGGTGCAGCAGGCGACCTAGTACAGCCTCGGCACCCCCCAGCACCTTGGGCTGTAGGTCGAGGGAGAACAGGATAGCCACACTAGCCATCTCACAGCTTGTACGGCTGAAGTAGATCCTGTCCCCCCCACTCCAGCCGCCAGCTGGCTTCGGCGGCCGGATCCCTAGGGGTCTCCTCCAGGAAAACCACAGAGTTACCACCCCCCTGAAGGAGGGAGAGCATCTGGCTCCTGCGGAGACCCACCCTACAGCTCTGGGTGTTCAGTGTTGCAAATGTGATGAGTGTGATGAGAGGGCTGCGGGGGATCCACGCAGCAAACCATGACCCACCCCGAAAGTGAGCAGGAAGTCATGGAGGCTGCGGACCCTCTGGTAAGCCACGGCACCCTGCTTCCTGGTCCTTTTGCCCTCCCCCATGAGGGCCCTCGTGGCCCGGAGGATCTGATGAAAATCCCCGTCATCGCTGGGATCCCCCTACCTTATTGCAGGAGCCACAGAAGTCTTTTAAAAACTCCTGCAGCTCTTCTCGCAGTGTATGGGGGGGTTGGGTCACTGGCCTCCAGTAATCCACCGGTGGGGCCTCTGGCACAGCCCATGGCCCACCAAGATGGGGGTGGACCCCCCCGACGTGGCGCCCGATGGGGTGGCGCCAATGGCCCGCCTCAGACCCCGGCTCAATAGGGGGCGGTGACGGAGGTAAGAGTGCAGCCCCTAGTGGGTCGGGACAGGGAAACATAAAGGCCACTCCCTGGGGGTCATCCTCCGGGAAAGAGAACGAGACGGCCCCAGGGGCGGCAATAACATCACGGGAGGGGGAGGGGATAGGGACGGGGTCAGGAGTAAGGGCAGGGAGGGGGCAGAGGCAGGATCCTGGGCCACAGAAGCTGGACTCCCAGGAGGTGGCTCCTCGCGGCCAGGCTCGGGGGTCTGAGGGGTAGGGAGGGGGTCTCTAGTGATGCCGGGCCCAGGCTCAATGGCAGGTGTGACAGCCGCGGAGGCAGGAGGTGTAGAACCTTCAGTGGGGCCCCCGCCCGGGAAGGAACATGGTCCTCCCGCATCGACGAGGGATACCCCTGGTAACTCGGATCCCGGCCACGAGGCACTGGCCGTCGCCTCAACAGGCTCGGCGGCCATCCGCAGGGTGCCATCTGCAGCTGGGCAGGTCGAGGAGTCCAGGGGACACTCGGAGGCGGGAGCGGAAGTAGCAGTTGGGACGATGGAACACGGGGAAGGGGGAGCTGGGGTGAAGTCGGCCAGGTCGAGGCCCGCTGGCAGGAGGTCGTCGTCCTGGGTGACCGGGGTCAGACCCAGGGTCTCGATCTCCTCGAAGATGGAGGGGAGCTCACCTCCCACCACCCCAGGGCCCTCCCCACTCACACCCAAGGCGACGCTCACCTCGGGTATTGCAGGGGGGCACAGGCGGCAAGGGAACAGGAATGGCCTCATCGGAGGCCTCCACAGGGAGGGACTGCGGAGGAGGGATGGTGGTACCCTCCGGTGCTGCCACTTCTTCCCCAGCCGGCACTGGCAGATGGACTGAACCTGTGGCCAAGGTGGAAGGCTCCATGTCTGGTCCCCTTTCTGGTCTTTCGGGGGCCTTCCGCATCAGGGTGGTAGGAGCAGAGCTTGAGCCTTCCGCTTACCCTGTACCCGGGTCCAGCCCTCCATGGTGTCAGCCGTGGGCTGGTTGACAGGGGTTGGGTCAGGGGGCAGGGATGACGGTTTGGGGACTTGGGGAAGCACTGGTGGAACAGCATGAGGGAGGGAAGATTTCCCCTGGGGAGAGCCCTCTCCCATGCCCGGCAGTACTCCTACCGCGCCTTCCTCCACAGGCCCCGCCAGAGTGCAGGCAGTGGAGGCGGGACTCTCCCGCTCATCTGGGCGCTCCGGGGGAGGTATCCCTGCAGCCTGAGCGGGAGCAGTGATGGACCGAGGAGGAGGAGGGGCACCGGCGATGATGGGGCCGGCACCCTGCCGGGGCTCAGGGGTCCCGGGCGCTCCTGCGTGCCAGGCCAAAGGGCAGTCCCTCCGAACGTGCCCCGTCACCTGGCAGATGTAACACCGGGCCTCCCCCGTGGAGTAATGCACCCAGTAATGGGCCCCCTGATAGGGGACCAGGAAAGACCCCTCGAGCGCCTCTCCACCATGCACCACCGGCAGCAGTTGAAGCTGCACCTGCCGGCGGAATGAGAGGACGTGACGGAGGGCGGGGTCTTTGCAGCTCAAGGGGAGAGGGCTCACAACAGAAAGGGGCTTCCCCAGGGCAGAGAGGGCGGGTAACGGGGCAGCATAGGGAAGGAAGGGATGGACGGAGGTCAGGATCACATGGACACCCAGGTCTTCCAGCGGCTCCAGGGGGACGAACACCCCCCCCCCCCACCGCCAGACCCTTCTCCACCGCCTCCTGGGTGGCGGCCTCCGAAACAAGGCAGAAAACTACCTTGCCGTACATCTTGGAGGCTGCCACGATGGCCGTGGGCTCCACCACCCTCGCCAACGCCTGCACCTAGGTCTCCACGTGGGGCGAGGCGGGCACCAGGAGGCAACGGACACCATGCTTCCTGGTCAAGGTGGGGAAGGGCCCCCGGCTGCTGTAGATGGTAGCAGGGGCGGCGGTTGGGGGAGATGATGTAGTGGCAGGCGGGGGGGCCGCTGCCACCTGGGCATACGCCCTGGGGATGGGGGGGAGGGGCACCCGCAGAGCTGGTGGAGGGAACAGCGGGGAGGGGCATCGCGGCCGGTGGCGGGGCCGCGGCAGTGGTGGCAGGCTTTGCCATGGAGGTCTTAGTCTTCTTAGCGGGGTCCTTTTCTTTCATCTTGCCCTGGCCCTTTGTGCCAGCTGTGGGGGCTCCCCCAGAATCAGAGGGGGCGAGGGACGTGGCAGCAGCGGAGGGCACCCCACCAGTCGCCGCTGCCGGCGCCTCAGTGGGCGCAGTGGCAGGTGGTCTGGCAGCGGCAGTTGAGGTGGAGACTAGGGGGGTTGTTGGGGGAGAAGGTGGGGCAGGGAGGGTGGCATTTGCCCCAGGGAACCCACCCGCCATGTCTCCTGCCATGGTGAGGAGGGAGGGAGGGGACATGCCAGAGAAAGGGAGGGGAAGCAGGTCAACCACTCCTCCCTGCTAGGCTGCAGACAGGGGAGGAGGGTGCCAAAATGGGGGAGGGGACTGTCAAGGACTCGGGAAGGGTAGGAGATCAGTCACCGACACAGGATTGAAATCCGGCTCCTGTAGCTGCACTAGGGGAGGGGAGGGGTACAACAGCAATGGGGGGTGCAGTGCAATGGGGGCAAACAAACAGGGGAGAAGCACAAGTGCACCAAAGGGGGCAGAGTGCACAAGGGGAAGAGCCAATCAGGGTGAGGAGGCCACAGGGGGAGGGGAGCAACCAGGCTGGGAGTGGGGCAGAGGGACAAAGGGGCTAGTTTCAGGGCTGGGGCGGGACAAACAAAGCTGCAAAAGGGAGACGGGTGGGGCAGGCAAACAAATTGAAGCTGGGGGGGGCAAAAGGCTATGAGGGGCAAATGGGGGAGGCAAAAAGGGGCAAAGCTAGGGGCCTGTCACAGAGGGGAAGGGGTCAGTCTGGGGGAGGGGGGTGTGCATGCACACATGAGCACTTGTGCAAAGTCGATGTTTGGCTGGCTGCTGCTTCAGGCCCAAATGGTGGCAATAGGGCATGGCAGGCCAGGCAAGCAGCTGAGTCCCAGTGGCGGAACTGAGGCTGATGGTAAGTGGCCTGTGGGGGTGGTGGAGGGGGCAGCGGTGGTGCTGTGGGTTGCGGGGGTCACAGATGGACCAGGGGTGACCTCATCTGCACACACTGTTCAACATGTGGGCGTACCATGGAATTATATACAGGCAATATGATATTTTCTGTCTTATCTATCCCTTTCTTAATGATTCCCAACATTCTGTTCACTTTTTGGCTGCCGCTGCACATTGAGTGACTGTTTGCAGAGAACTATCCACAGTGACTCCGAGATCCGTCTCTTGAGTGGAAACAGATAATTTAGACCCCATCATTTTGTATGTATAGTTGGGATTATGTTTTCTAATGCACTGCAATATGTGCTATCCTGACATCTAGTACTGCTGAGATCCTGCATTCAGCAATATCCCTGCCCTTCCTGTTCTCTTTTTCCACTGAACCCCACCAGCCCATGTTTCCTGTTCCCAGCTTCCCCTGGACTCTCTCATTGTCTCTGTCTCTGGACCTCTCTGTCAGCAAGAAGCAGTGCCAGGGAGAATTGCCCTTGTCTGGAGTCTTTGATTTCTGGGACATGGATTTACTTTCTCTGTTTTAGGAGCCTCTTTGAAATTGAGTGTCTGTGACATTAACCACAGTGCAATCTGGACTGTTGAACAGCTGTGTCCACTCAGTTCCCCAAGCTGGGATGCCTTTTACACTGCTTTACTGTGAGAGCAGCCATTCCTGGGCAGTTAACACAGTCTCCAGCATGTAACTCGCTCCCAGCTACACAGTATTGAGTGCTGCTAGTCAGCAACTCACGAGTTACAGTGCAGCACAGGAGAACCCCAGAAAATTCTGTGGTCCCAGACTTCCCCCAGAAATGTGCATTTTTCCCTGTCCAGCATACTCCTGAACACTGCAAGCTCATATGAAGTCTGTCATTTCATCAGTGGAAAATGACATGCACCACCAGCCTTGTTATCCCAAATGGAGTTTCCAACACACTTGAATCCAACCACACTGGTTGGATAAAACAATAAAACAAGATTGTTAACTACCAAGTTAAGTGACTATGGGTAATGAGGCATAAAAGTCAGAATTGTTTACAAAAGAAATGCAAGATAAAAGGCAAACTAACTTGTAAGTCAGGGGTGGGCAAACTACAGCCTGCAGGCCCCATCCAGCCTGTGGGCCCATCCTGGCTGGCCCCTGAGTTCCCAGCCAGGGAGGCTCCCTGCCCCTGCTGTCCCCCTGTAGCCTCATCACGCCATGCCACCAGCGCTCTGGCCCGCTGCTCCTGAGCAGTGCTGCAGTGGTGGGGCTGCAAGCGCCTACTGCTCTGAGTGGCATGCTAAGGGGGCTAGTCTGTGCGCTCCTAAGGGACCTTGTGTCTAGCTCCGGCGGACCATGCGACTGTGGTAAGGAGGCCAGGGCCGGGGGGTTAGGAAAGGGGCAGGGAGTCCCGGGGCGCAGACAGGGAGCAGGGGGCAGCTGTGGGGGCAGTCAGGGGACAGGGAAGAGGTGGGTTTGATAGGCATGGGAATCCCGGGTTCTGTCAGGGGACGGGGTTGTGGATATGGGTTGGGGCAGTGAGGGGACAGGGAGCAGGAGGGGTTGGGTGGGGGTCCTGGGGGGCAGTTCGGGTGGCGGGGTCTCAGGAGGGGGCAGTCAGGGGACAAGGAGCAGGGGGCTTAGATGGGGGGGGGTCCCAGGGGGGTCCTGGGAGGGTGGTTGGGGCAGGGGGTGGTAAGGGGACAAGGAGTGGGGGGTTGGATGGGACGGCAGTTCTGAGGGGGGCAGTGGGGGAGCAGGAAGTGGGTGGATGCCAGATAGGGGGCGGGGCCAGGCTGTTTGGGGAGGCACAGCCTTCCCTACCTGGCCCCCATACAGTTTTGCAAACCCGATGTGGCCATCTGGCCAAAAAGTTTGCCCACGCCTGATCTAAGTTAACAAGCTGAAATGGATTGAAAGCAAATGTTTCTCTCACCATATACTGAGACAGGCTGGTTTTCCTTTCAGCCAGGACTCCCCCTAACCTGCCGCCCAAGTTCAGTTCTTTAGGATTTGTCATGGACAGAGGGAAAGGGGAGAGAGAGAGTCTCAAGGGTTTTTCTCACCTCTTTTTATAATTCAGTCCTTTGTACTAGAAACAACTTCAGTTCTCAACTGAGTCATGGTGACAGGCTGTCTGTTGTAGATATGAGCTTCAAGTGTCCCTGTGATGGAATGTAAATGTCGTCTTCACGCCTTCCCCCTGCCACAGAATGGCTATTTGACCAGCTGTTTGCCTTGCTGTCTTCGAGGAACTGGTCTGTGGGTGTTCCCCAGAATTGTAACTTTTTCAGTAATATCATAGAGTAAAATCTCATAACTTTACATACAGTGTTGCTACACATTTTAACAGGAATATTCAGTACATTGTGTTTTCAAAATGCCAATGCCAAAATTGTTCCATAATTTTCTTGAAGAGTGAACATAGGGGTACAGACTGACAGTGTCTGTCTGTGTGTGTTACCTGCAGATATGTGAGTATTTAAATATGTCATAAGCGGAGTGTTCAGCATCTTCAAGGACCTTGGGAGCTGGTCCTGGGAATTCACTCCTTAACCAAGTGTGACACTGTATGGAATTGTGAGACATTTTATATATATATATATATATATATTATTAATACTAATTTGATAACATGAAATGACTCGTGCTAGATATGCCATGTAAGGTGTCAGTGAAAATGTTATGCTTTTCCAAGTATGATAATTCTGTTTCTATGTTTGTATCACCTTTGTATTGTGAGTTATAGATGTGTAGAGTATGTCTGTATTTCCAGACTTGTGCAGTGTTTCTGGGTGAGACATATTGGCATCAGCACTGCCTAGGCTGTTTGATGGCCCATCAGCTGTACAAAGAGAGCATGGAAAGGATCAAGGGCAGGGGTGGGCAAACTTTTTAGCCTGAGGGCCACATTGGGGTCCCCAAACAGCCTGGCCCCACCCCCTATCTGCCCCTCCCACTTACTGCCCCCCTCAGAATCCCCGACCCATCCAACCCCCCCTGCTCCTTGTCCCCTGACTGCCCCCTCCTGAGACCCCCTCCACCCTAACTGCCCTCCCAGGACCCCACCCCCTACCCAACTCCGCTGCTCTCTGTCCCCTGATTGCCGTGACCTATATCCACCCCCTTGCCCAATGACAGATCCCTGAGACTCCCATACCTATGCAACCCCCGTCCCTCCAGAACCTCTGCCCTATCCATCCGACCCCTGTTCCCTGCCTGCCCCCCGGGACTCCCTTCCCCTTATCCAACCCCTCTCCCCCTTACCATGCCACTCAGAGCAGCGTGTCTGACAACCACATGGACCGTGCGGAGCCAGACACACTGCCCCACAGGAGTGTGCAGCCCTGCCCCCCAGAGTGCTGCCCGCGCGGTGGCGTAGATGTGGGAGAGGGGAGGTGCTAGCCTCCCCTGCCGGGAGCTCAGGGACTGGGCAGAATGATCCTGCGGGCCGGATGTGGCCCGTAGTTTGCCCACCCCTTATCAAAGGAGTAAACCTATTGATTCAGCAAGACATGCAAGGGTGTGCCTGTGTACTGAGAACTCCAAGGCTTTTCCATACCATGTGCTGTGAAGCTTGTGTTTGGGACACAGGAAGTACAAGCCACATGGCAAAAGGAATATAAAGGGCAACTGCATCATCTCCATTTTGTCTTCAATCCCCCTTCCTACCTCTGGAGCAACTTCTCTACAAACTGAAGCCTTGAACAAAGGACTGAATGACCTATCCAAACTGTGGATATGTTCCAGATGGACTTTCAAGCCAGAAACTCACCAATACTGCTAAGAACCTGATATATAGATTTCTGAATGCATCTGACTGCTTTCCCATTTAACAACGTTTTTCATGTTCTGTCTTGTCTTTCCATGCTAAAAGATTGGCTGGTAGTGTGGTATTTTGGGTAAGATCCAAACCTATAGTGATCTTTTAATGTGGCTGACCCTTTGGGGTCAGAAAAACATTTTGTATGTAAGCAGAGTTTTTAAATAACCTCTCACTGTACTGGACCTAGGTGCTGATTAGGAGGCAGAGACGTGGAATACAATAAAGGGGACGGTGTGATTTCTTTTTTCAGCTTTTCGATAACCAGTGTGGGGGATCAGAAGCAGAGTTTGTGACTGGTCGGTGAGTTTAACTTCAGTGTTAACCAGCAGTTTTGGGAGCATCTGCTCTTCCTTTTTCAGCCTGCCCTGACCTTGGCATTTTCAGTGAGGACTGCCCCAGGCACACCAGGTCACACTAAGCACTGAAGTTAAATTAATAGAATGTTTTTTATGACAGTCTTATGAAATCAACTGAACTCCTTTATTTTCTTTCATCTGAGTAGGATTTCCAGTTTCCAAACCTGATGTGATCTTCCAGCTGGAACAATGGGAAGAGCCGTTGGTCACAGACCTCCAGCGTTCAGAGGAAAGAGAGATCCTGAGAGTTCCCTACACAGGTGAGGAAACATTAAACCAACTCAGAATCTGTAAGTGCCTGAAGGAAACATCTGGGACACGCTACAAAGCCCTTGGAAGGTCTCTCAGTTCATTATTGTCCCTAGCAGGGGTCGTATCCTCAGGGTAAATATAGCTCATGGCTTCCTGTAGACCCTAGCAGACAGCAGGCAGTAGCTTCCTCCCTTTCCCATGTGAATTTGGATGGGATGTGAATGCCGAATGATCCCCTCCTCTCTCCTATTTGGGGGAAGAGTTTGAAGGTGTTCAGTTTCTGATTTTTATTTGATCTCTCTCCAGCACTTGTTTTGGTTTTGGTCTTTCCCCTTTCCATCCCTGTTTGAGGTTTCTGTCTCTATCACAGCAGGTGATGCAATGGTGTGTGAGAAAGAGGAGCAGAATTCTCAGCAGGAAAATGTTGAGCAAGTGGATAAACACAGAGCATTATTGCAAAGATTGGAAAGGAATGTGTCCAGGAGTCATGAGCAGAGAAAATCCTGTGAGATTCCGGGAAGACCAGAAAGAGAGCAGGGAAAGCAGCCAGGGGAGAAAGTAGGTAAATGTATTTCCTGTCAGGAATCTCAGAAGGACCTCAAGGAAACCACAACACACCAGGAAATCCTGAGTGGAAGAAAAAAGACATGCACTGCCTGTGGAAAAAACTTATATGATTACTCCAGCCTTATAAAGCATCAGAAAATCCACACAGGGGAGAGGCCCTATGAATGCTGTGAGTGTGGGAAAAGCTTCGCTAGCAGTTCAGGCCTTTCTAAACATCAGAGAATCAACACAGGGAAGAGGCCCTATGAATGCAGTGAGTGTGGGAAAATTTTCACTTACAGATCAGGCCTTTTTGTCCATCAGAGAATCCACACAGGAGAGAGGCCCTATGAATGCAGTGAGTGTGGGAAAACCTTCAATCGCAGTTCACACCTTATTAGGCATGAGAGAATCCACACAGGGGAGAGGCCTTATGAATGCAGTGAGCATGGAAAAAGCTTCACTATCAGTTCAGGTCTTTCTAAACATCAGAGAATCCACACAGGGAAGAAGCCCTATGAATGCAGTGACTGTGGGAAAATTTTCACTTACAAATCAGGCCTTTTTCTCCATCAGAGAATCCACACAGGAGAGAGGCCCTATGAATGCAGTGAGTGTGGGAAAACCTTCAATCGCAATTCTCACCTTATTAGGCATGAGAGAATCCACACAGGGGAGAGGCTTTATGAATGCAGTGAGTGTGGAAAATGCTCCACTAACATCTCAGACCTTTCTAAACATCAGAGAATCCACACAGGGGAGAGGCCCTATGAATGCAGTGCATGTGGGAAAAGCTTCACTAGCAGCTCAGGCCTTTCTAAACATCAGAGAATCCACACAGGGGAGAGGCCCTATGAATGCAGTGAGTGTGGAAACAGCTTCACTAGCAGCTCAGGCCTTTCTAAACATCAGAGAATCCACAAAGGGGAGAGGCCCTATGAATGCAGTAAGTGTGGGAAAAGCTTCACTAGCAGCTCAGGCCTTTATCAGCATCAGAGAATCCACACAGGGGAAAGGCCCTATGAATGCAGTGAGTGTGGGGAAAAATTCAATCGCAGCTCAGTCCTTATTAGGCATCAGAGAATCCACACAGGGGAGAGGCCTTATGAATGCTGTGAGTGTGGGAAAACCTTCAATCGCAGTTCGCACCTTATTAGGCATCATAGAATCCACACAGGGGAGAGGCCCTATGAATGCCGTGAGCATGGGAAAAGCTTCACTAACAGTTCAGGCCTTTCTAAACATCAGAGACTCCACCCAGGGGAGAGGCCCTATGAATGCAATGAGTGTGGGAAAACCTTCAATCGCAGCTCAAACTTCCTTACGCATCAGAGAATCCACACAGGGGAGAGGCCCTATGAATGCTGTGAGTGTAGAAAATGCTTCACTAGCAGCTCAGGACTTTATCAGCATCAGAGAATCCACACAGGGGAGAGGCCCTATGAATGCAGTGAGTGTGGGAAAAGGTTCACTACCAGTTCAGGCCTTTCTAAACATCAGAGAATCCACACAGGGGAGAGGCCATATGAATGCTGTGAGTGTAGAAAATGCTTCATTAACAGCTCAGCCCTTTCTGAACATCAGAGAATACACACAGGGGAGAGACCCTATGAATGCAGCGAGTGTGGGGAAAAATTCAATCGCAGCTCAGTCCTTATTAGGCATCAGAGAATCCACACAGGGGAGAGGCCCTATGAGTGCTGTGAGTGTGGGAAAACCTTCAGTCGCAGTTCACACCTTATTAGACATCAGAGAATCCACACGGGGGAGCGGCCTTATGAATGCAGTGAGTGTGGGAAAAGCTTCACTAACAGCTCAGCCCTTTCTAAACATCAGAAAATCCACACCGGTGAGAGACCCAATAAATGCAGTGAGTGTGGGAATACCTTCTGTTGGAACGTAGCCCATGTGAGCCATCAGAGAATCTGCAAGGGAGTTGAACACCATAAAAACCTCTAGGGCTATCAATTTTTTTTCTT
The DNA here is from genome assembly GCF_016161935.1 of Mauremys reevesii. Classification (NCBI taxonomy): domain Eukaryota; kingdom Metazoa; phylum Chordata; order Testudines; family Geoemydidae; genus Mauremys; species Mauremys reevesii. The sequence goes on from NC_052623.1 coordinate 219,077,421, forward strand.
TAATACTTTTCCTGATTCCCACATAGTAACTTTTGAAGCTGTTTGAACTGTTTGCTGCACTGATATCCCTCAGCTTGACCAGATGAGTGGCCCATTTTCGCCTTTTGCAGTTTGCCCTCTTTTGAGGTGGACCCATTTGTCCTTTCTATCAACTCCATTATGCCATGAGTAATTCGAGTGTGCCCTTCCTATCAGGAACCAGGTAGTATCACATTTATACCATTCCTTTTATTGCAAAGTTATTGTTAGTCACCAGTGATACAGATTGTATCATTGCCAGTTGTTCTCACGTTGCTCTGGATTGTGCTGAAGAGGAGATATAATGGGAATTTTTCAAATTATATTTAAATGAAGAGGAGCAGGGGCAGGAAAAAAAGTGTCATTTCAGCCTCTGTGACGCTGGAAGGAGATGGGAAGACTCAGAGATTCCCTCCTTCCCCGTCACTGCAGAACTGTTACCTTTTGTCTGAGCCATGCAGAGGTTATCTTCATCACATTCTATCCATCCACTTCTCAGAGTGTCATGTGAAGAAGAGTTCTCAGTTGTCTGTGCTCAGAGATGATGCTTTGACTTCTTTAATCCTATACCAGAGTCGCTCTGACTGGAGAGGAAAGTGTCAAAGATCGGGAAGGGGAATTCAAATGGATCCAAAACACAGTATGATTATTTGGCATTTAAATCCCAGGTTCCATCTATTGGTAAAGCCACTTGGGGCAAATTGGCTGTTTTTCCACACATTATGGGGATGCTAGGATACTAAGCATGTTGTAAATAACATAACTGACTATTGAGACAGTGCTGAATGAAGTATGTTTGAATGAATCAGAGGAGAATGTGATGGGAGAATCTCTTCTCCTGATTCTGAATAATCAGATGCAACCTGCTCTGGAATTTCACTTCACACTTTCATTGTCATGTTTTCTATCTCTCTGTGATGTGGGTTTCTATCTTTCCTGAAGGCTGTTTGGTCACCCAATTGGATATTAGTTCAGTTTGATAGGTTGTAGCTCAGATTTATTGGAGAATTTAAGACAAATGACTATTTGCTAAAGTCATCATTTCTCACTTCAGCTTTGCTTTTTCCCCATCCTTGCATAATGACATGGAGGAAGTTCAAGGGCAGTTCTGTCAGCATTTGAGAACTCTCCAATTTACTGGACAGGCTAACAAAGAAACAGCAGTGATTTAAAATCTCCACTCGGAAATGGTGAATAACAGCAGAACCCCAACTAACTGAAGGAAGTGCATATGATCACAGTGTAGCTCAATTGTTTAAGTCAATATTGTCCCAAATGATCTGGAGAGAGAATTCCATGGTAAGTGATTTTGAGCTAGGCAAAATACCCATGTATTTGGTTCCAAAGCCTTTGTAACCTAGGCCCTACAGAAGATCTCTCCTAGCTAATCCTATGGTATGGGAGATGCAGATGTTGAGGAAATAGAAGTGTGGTTTTGTTGAATTTATCTTTTGTAGGTGCTAAAAATGTCTATCAAATCAGTTTTGGAAATCTAATAGCTGAAGAAAAATAGCTATTTTTCAATAGAAACTCCTGCTCTGGTAACTAATGGAGATTGTGATCCAGCACTGTATCCAGTCCCTTGCCTGGAACTGTGCCACCAAATCAAAGAAAAGCTGGGCATGTTTTGGGAAGCCATTCTTCACTAACACTGCTGAGATTTTGAGTGGTTTGTAAAGGATTCCACTTCAGAGAAGTGTAAATTTACCCTAACCAAGGCCAAGGATTTTGAAAGAACTGGGGCTGAAAGAGTCCACACCCAGTTCTTGGTCTCCACTCCAGTAAAGGAAGCTATGGTGACCAATGACCCAAGGAAAATTGTTTGTACAACTCCATTTCCTAGTTCAGTGTCACTGATTACAGTTCCAAAGGATGCCAGGGTTAGACTGAGAACAATCATCCTTCACCCTTTGAACCAAAGAGAGAGTGCTTCATAGGAAAGTCCTTCCCCGTGGATCCCAAACTGGCTGCTGGATTGGGTAACAAGGACTTTCAGGCTGTTGAAATGATGGGAACCAATGAGGCAACAAATGTGTCAGGCTCCAATTTCAGACTTCTGGATGCATGCAGGTTGAGTCCTGCCTGATTCTAAGGTTTTGTATCTGATGCTGTGATTACACAATAAAACTGATGTTGGCGCAGCTGCATAATGTAGCTGCGCTGCTGTAACACTGCTATTACAGATGCTCTAAGCCAATGGGAGAGATTTCTCCTGTCAGACATTATTAGTCCAGCCCTCACAAGCGGCAGAGGTTGTGTTGGCAGGGGAAGCTCTCCTGCTGACATAGCACTATCTACACAGGGGGTTAGGGCTGTGTAACTACATTTCTCAGTGGTGTGGATTTTTCACACCCCTGAGATATATAGTTATATTGATAAATGTAGACCAGACCTTAATTTTCTCTTGTGTTTTATGCAATTACATCACTTCATAGAATCTCAGGGTTGGAAGGGACCTCAGGAGGTCATCTAGTCCAACCCCCACTTCTTTTCCTCCTCCTACTTTGAATGACTAAAAGGTGTGACGAGAGGTATTTTTCCTCATGATGCAAACATTCCCACACAGGAGACTCCTTCCACCAACACATACAGCAGAAGATCCTGAGATATATGAACTCTCAGAAGTGTTGAAACCTATGTTGGGACAAACCACAACTTGAGCCAAAGTTCAGTTGTTGGCAATGGGCATTAAAAGAAAACTAACATATATGACAAGAATTTGTGATTTTTGAATATATTATTGTTACCAATGAAAATGAAATTATAGGTGAAGTTATTGGTTAAAGAGTAAGAGACTGTGTGATAATCTGAATTATTTTGGAAAACTGAAAGTTGTCTTGTTTTTTGTTTTGTTAGTCGTACAGGAAATGATGGCTAATCTTGAAAAGTTAATTTGATTTAATTTACCATCTGTAGTGTAAGAAGTTCTGGTCAAAAATCTCACTCCAAAGGTTGGGGTGGAGGAATGTGTGTGAGAAAGAGTGTATAAGAGAATATTGGCCCAGTACAGATTTTAATTGTTTGTGTTTTCAAATACAACTTATTTTGCTTAGTTTCAAAGTCAATTTCTGTTAAAAGGAAAACTACTCGAGGAGATAAGTTGTATAAGTTTTCACTCACTTAGACTGTAAGGGTCACTGTCTTCCCCACTTCTCTAATTTGCAAAGGAAAGGCCTGACATCTGTCACAGGATGTGTCCAGCAGGTAGGAAAGCTGCACTCATCAACCATCAGTATGAAGAAAAAGGCTGAAATCCATTGCCTTTCAGGTCTATAAGCCAGCTAAGGCTGGTCTATGTTGAAAAGCTGGGTTGGCAGAGCCACATCTCTCAAGGAGTGTGAAAAGCTCCACTGAGAGAAGTAGTTAATGTGACCTGAGCCCCCCTGTAGACAGTGTTATGTTGTCAGAAGAATATTTCCAGTGTTTGAAGTGTAGACATAGCCTTAGTCAGATTAATCCCCTCTGGGAAGCGAGTCATGACATCAATTTTAATTTTGACCCATCTCCCTGTATGTGAGAAAGCTACTAGTATGGAGGGCTGAGCCAGCTGTCCAATCGCCTGGTTCCTCAACTGTAGCTACAGCTCTTACAGCTGGTCTACACTACGTGTTTATACTGAATTTAGCAGCGTTAAACTGAATTAACCCTGCACCCGTCCACACAACGAAGCCCTTTATATCTATATAAAGGGCTCTTAATATTGATATCTGTACTCCTCCCCGATGAGAGTAGTGCTCAAATCGGTATTGCCATTTAAGAATAGGGTTAGTGTGGCCGCAATTTGATGGTATTGGCCTCCGGGAGCTATCCCACAGTGCACCATTGTGACCGCTCTGGACAGCAATCTGGAGTCAGATGCACTGGCCAGGTAGACAAGAAAAGCCCCGCGAACTTTTGAATTTCATTTCCTGTTTGCCCAGCATGGAGAGCTGATCAGCACAGGTGACCACGCAGAGCTCATCAGCACAGGTAACTATGCACTCTGAGAATCGAAAAAGAGCTCCAGCATGGACCGCATTGGAGGTACTGGATCTAATTGCTATATGGGGAGAGGATTCCTTGCTAATAGAATTCCGTTCCAAAAGACTAAATGAAAAAACATTTGAAAAAATTTCCAAGGCCATGATGGAGAGAGGCCACACCAGGGACTCAGTACAGTGCCGTGTGAAAGTTAAGGAGCTCAGACAAGCCTACCAGAAAACCAAAAAAGCAAATGGAAGGTCCGGGGCAGGGCCGCGTCCATGCCACTTCTACATTGAGCTGCATGCAGTTCTAGGGGGGTCCGACACCAGTACCCCACCCCTGTCCGTGGATTCCGAGGCGGGAGTAATCTCAGCCATGCCTGAGGATTCTGCGGATGGGGAAGATGAGGAGGAGGACGAGCTTGCAGAGAGCACACAGCACTCCATTCTCCCCAACAGCCAGGAGCTTTTTCTCAGCCTGACGGAATTACCCTCCCAGCCCTCCCAAGCCACTATCCCAGACAATGAAGCCATGGAAGGGACATCTGGTGAGTGTACCTTTGTAAATATAAAACATGGTTTAAAAGCAAGCGTTTTTTAATGATTAATTTGCCCTGAGGACTTGGGATGCATTCGTGGCCAGTACAGTTACTGGAAAAGTCTGTTAACATGTCTGGGGATGGAGTGGAAATCCTCCAGGGACATCTCCATGAAGCTCTCCTGGAGGTACTCCACAAGCCTTTGCAGAAGGTTTCTGGGCAGGGCAGCCTTATTCCGTCCTCCATGGTAGGACACTTGACCACGCCATACGTGTAGCAAGTAATCTGGTATCATTGCATGACAAAGCCTAGCTGCGTATGATCCCGGTGTTTGCTGGCATTCAAGCAACATCCGTTCTTTATCTCGCTGTGTTATTCCTAGGAGAGTGATATCATTCATGGTAACCTGGTTGAAATACAGGAATTTAATTAAGGGGAGGGACAGAGATTGTTGGGCTGTTTGCCTGTGGCGTAAAAGAAATCCTTCCCTGCATTTAGCCAAGCAGGGGGAGGGGAGGGGGTGATTGGTGCTGAGCTTTTTCGCATTTGGCTAGCTGGGATCTTCCCTGCTACCAGCCACACGGTGGGGGGGGGAGGGTGGCTAGCAGCGATCTTCCATGATACCAGCCACGTGGTGGGGGGAGGAGTAAAGCGATCATCCCAGAGAATTGGATGGGGGCAGTTCTGGTGTTGCACGTTAACAGGAAAGAAGCAGCACTCAACGGGCTTTGCTTGCTATTTGGGAAAGGAGGGTGCTGGATATATGAAGGCTGCAGAAGACGAAAGACAATGGCTTACCATGGCCACATGCAAGCCGAATTCTGATGCCCGGACCTGCATCTGTGATCTCTAACACCAAAGCCGCAGGCATGCAATATTAAGATGCAAAATGCGACCTCGTAGTGAGATCACATGTGCTATGTAAGATGAATAGTGTTGTTCACCATGAAAGAGTATAACCATTGTTCTGTAAAATGTATCTTTTAAAATACTTCTCTCCCTTTTTTCCCTCCCTCCTGCAGCTGCAAATTTTTCAAGTCTCCCTCCTCTGTTCCGAAGGCTATCTCAGATAAGGTGGCAAAAAAAAAAAAAGATGCGAGACTAAATGTTCTCAGAAATCATGGAAATGACCCGCAATGAAAGAGCTCATCTGAATGAGTGGAAGGACGTGGTATCAAAGTACAGGAAAGATGCCAGTGACCGTGAGGACAGGAGGGACCAACGTGAGGACAGGAGGGACGCTCGAGATGAGAGATGGCGGCAGGAAGATCTGAGGTGTCGGGATGCAACTCTGGGGCTGCTGTGTTATCAAACTGACATGCTCCGGCGTCTGGTGGAGCTTCAGGAATGGCAGCAGGATCACAGAGTGCCGCTGCAGCCCCTGTATAACCATCCTCCCCCCTCACCATGTTCCTTAGCCTCCTCAACCACCAGACGACTAAGAATGTGTGGGGGGAGGCTCCGTGCACCCACCCATTCCACCCCAGTGGACAGCCCAACCAAAAGGCTGTCATTATTTTGAAATTTTTTTAGTGGCCTTTTCCTTCCCTCCTATCCTCCTCCCAAACCCCACCTGGGCTACCTTGTCAGGTCTCTTCCTCTTTTTATAATTAATTAATAAAGAATACATGATTTTTAATTGAGAGTGACTTTATTTCCTTAGGAAGCAAGCGGTAATCGAAGGGGGAGGGTGGGTGGCTTACCGGAAATGAGTCAATCGGGGGTGGGGAAGGTTCATCAAGGAGAACCAAACACAACAGTCACGCCATACCCTGGCCCGTGATGAAACTGGTTTTCAAAGCTTCTCTGATGCGCACCGCTTCCTGGTGTGCTCTTCTAATTGCCCTGGTGTCTGGCTGCATGTAATCAGTGGCCAGGTGATTTGCCTCAGCCTCCCACCCCGCCATAAAGGTCTCCCCCTTACTCTCACAGAGATTGTGGAGTACACAGCAAGCAGCAATAACAAAGGGGACATTGGTTTGGCTGAGGTCTGAGCGAGTCAGTAATGTGCGCCAGTGTGCCTTTAAATGGCCAAAGGCACATTCTACCACAATTCTGCACGTGCTCAGCCTGTAGTTGAACAGCTCCTGACTACTGTCCAGGCTGCCTGTGTATGGCTTCATGAGCCATGGCATCAAGGGGTAGGCTGGGTCCCCCAGGATAACTACAGGCATTTCAACATCCCCAACTGTTATTGTATGGTCTGGGAAGTAATTCCCTTGCTGCAGCCATTTAAACAGAGTAGTGTTCCTGAAGACGCGAGCGTCATGAACTCTTCCCGGCCATCCCACTTGGATGTTGGTGAAATGTCCCTTGTGATCCACCAGTGCTTGCAGCACCATGGAAAAGTACCTCTTGCGGTTTATGTAGTGGGTGCCCTGGTGCTCTGGTGCCAAGATAGGGATATGGGTTCCATCTATCGCCCCACCACAGTTCGGGAATCCCATTGCAGCAAAGCCATCCACTATGACCTGCACATTTCCCAGAGTCGCTACCTTTCGTAGCAGCAGCCTAATGATTGCTTTGGCTACTTGCATCACAGCAGCCCCCACAGTAGATTTGCCCACTCCAAATTGATTCCCAACTGACCGGTAGCTGTCTGGCGTTGCAAGCTTCCAGAGGGCTATCACCACTCGCTTCTCAACTGTGAGGGCTGCTCTCATCTTGGTATTCTGGTGTTTCAGGGCAGGGGAAAGCAAGTCACAAAGTTCCATGAAAGTGCCCTTACGCATGCGAAAGTTTTGCAGCCATTGGGACTCGTCCCACACCTGCAACACTATGCGGTCCCACCAGGCTGTGCTTGTTTCATGGGCCCCAAATCGGCGTTCCATGGCTAGAACCTGCCCCATTACCAGCAGGATCTCCAAAGCACAGGGGCCCGCGGTTTGAGAGAATTCTGTGTCCATGTCCTCATCACTCTCGTCACCGCGCTGCCGTAGCCGCCGCCTCCTCACCTGGTTTTGCAGGTCCTGGTTCAGCATTGACTGCACGAGAATGCGCGAGGTGTTTACAACATCCATGACTGCTGTCTTGAGCTGAGCAGGGTCCATGCTTGCCTTGCTATGGTGTCTGCACAGTTCACCCAGGAAAAAAGGCGCAAAACGGTTGTCTGCTACTTGCACGGAGGGAGGGGTGAGGCTGTACCCAGAACCACCCGCGACAATGTTTTTTGTCCCATCAGGCACTGGGATCTCAACCCAGAATTCCAATGAGGGGGAGGAGACTGCGGCAAGTATGGGATAGCTATGAGATAGCTACCCACAGTGCAACGCTCCGGAAATCGACACTAGCCTCGGTACATGGACGCACACTGCCAAATTAACGTGCACTTGACTTTATACAATATGTTTAAAAAAATTGGTTTCTGTAAAATTGGAATAATCCTGTAGTGTAGACATACCCTTAGTGTCCATCAATCCAAAGACTGAGAGAAATGGAGAGTTCCAACCGTTGTCATTTTAGTATCTTATTATTCCTCTCTATTTTTTGTGCTTGCCTTTCTATTATATCAGGGTGTGACTGAGATTCCCTGGAGCAGGGGTTCCCAACTTCTTTCTTTCTGTGGCGCCTGCCGAACATGGTATAAAATCTCCACAGCCCACCCATGCCACAACAACTGTTTTTCTGAATGTCCAGTAGATTAAAAGCCAGGGCTGTTGTTAGGGGGTAGCCAGCAGAGCAATTGTGCAGAGCCCCACAACACAGGGACCCCCACGAAGTTAAGTTGCTTTGGCTTCAGTCCCAGGCTGGAGGGCTCAGATTTCTGCCCTTAGCCCCAGTGGGTCTAATACTGGCCCTGCTTTCTGGTATATTTCTCCCACCCCGAAACCAGCTCACTGCCCTCCAGGGGGCTCCGGACCCCGGGCTGAGAACCATGACCATGGAGCTCTGTCTAGAAGAAGGGAGCAAAGCTGCTGCCTTTCCCGATGGCTGAACTGAGGCCCTCAGAGTGGGATATTCCTGCCCTGCCAGTGACACCAGGAAAGCTCCTTGAGCAGCTGCATGGCCTCAGGGACAGTCTAAGCCTGCAGCGCCCCAGGGGCAATGAAGCAGCTGGATCAGGCTGGGAACCTTCATTCCGAGAGAACTGACCTGGCTCCCTGCTCAGCAGCAAAGAGGTCAATTCCCCCACCCCTGATGAATCAGCCTGGAGCTACGTGCAGAGCTGGGGGTTTCTCCTTTCACTCCTGCTCAACTAGGGGAACCAGCCTCTCATTACAGAATGCTCATGTTCAGACCACGTCTTTTTTTACAGTTTTTTATAATACGATATAATCCTTCAATCCTAGTGTCACCATTGATAACATTGTTTGTTCAGCCTGGTGAACAAGGGTAAAACTAACCAGCTCTTCAAATCCAAGAGAGGGGAGATAAATTACCTCTCAGAGTCAATGCGGGGTAATCAATAGGCAGACGATGGGCCAAATCACTTTTAAATGACCCCATAATCTTTTTATTTACTTATTATTCTTAGCACCGGTGTATACCTAATGCATTTCCCTTATGCATTAACCTTATTGAGGGCGGCCAAACTAACAGTTCTCCAGCACCTTATTGGGGATGGCAAAACTAAGTCCCCAGTACCACTTCAAACTAACCTTATTGGGGGCAACGAAACAGTTCCCCAGCACTGCTCTGCATCTGATCAAGCTACCAGGAAAGTGGTGGATTCTCCATCTCCTGATGTCATTTAATGAAGACTAGATGCCTTTCTGGAATGGGTTTGCCTCAAAAGAAGCTCTTGTGTCATACAGCAGGCCTGTGATATGCAAGGGGTCAGATTAGATGCTCTAATGGTCTCTTCTGGCCATAAAGTGGACTAATTTCTGAAAAGCTGAGTGTGGCATTGGGAGCAGCATCTGATGTGTTACTGTCTAGCCGGCTTGCTGCCTAGAACGAACGCTCCTTGAGTGGGGTGATCCACAGGGAGTAGCTCAAACCTCCAAAGTGCCTGGCCAGGGACAGAACCATAGCACAGCAAGGGAGGGGTGTAGCAGTGACATCACAAAGGCCTTTTGCAGGACCTCAGACTATTGGTCAAAGGTGGTGGGGAGGTGGTGACCTCACAGAGAGATGCTGACATCAGCCAGGCAGGACAGGGGCGAGGGGCCAGGGAAACCTCAGAGACCCCTGTGGCTTTGCTTCAGCAAGTCTCCTTCTCCAGGTCTCTCTTTGAGGACTGAGAGAGTATTCAGGTTCACGTACGTGAGCGCCAGGAGGAACCTCTTTCGAGTTTTCTCCTTCCCTTTTAGTGATTTTACTAGAGACCAGGCATCTCTGTTTAGCAGGTAAGAGCCTCCTTGAGGTTTGAAACCTGTTCAGTCTGATGCATCTGGTGACAGTTGAATTCTAGGCATGGAAAACACGAATTTAAGGAGGCAGAATTTTATTCTGCACCTGGGATTTTGTCCCTTAGAATCACTGGGGACATTAGGGTTTGTCCTTTTTGTTTCACCTTTTCCTCCATCCATCCCTCCCTCCTTTCTCGTCGTCTCTTCCTTCTTTTGTCCTTTCTCCTGTTCCCCTCCCAACACCAGGAGAGAGAGAGAGGGTGTGTGTGTGTGTGTGTTGCCGGGCAGTGCTCCGCAGCTCCCACTGTGGGATGTCCACCCAAAAATGTGGGGCTGAAATAGTGCTCGGGCAGTGATCCTCACCAGTGACCTGGCCCATCCTTTGGGCTCTCTGGTGAGAAGCCTCAGCCTCCTGTCCTCAGTCTCTACCCTGATTGGCTGAGCAGGGGCTTATTGACAGGGAGGAAACTCAGGTCCTTGTTGTTCTCTTTTAAGACCAAGTAAATAAGTCAGAACCAGTCATATATTTGATTAATTTTGCTGTTTCTCTGCATGAATTGTCTCTGAGCAGTTCAGGATTCTCTCTAACATTGCAGTTCTCCTAAAATACTTGCTGAATAATTACTGTGTACTGTTGTTGGTCTGGAGCTCATCTGAGAGCACTTTATTCAGGTCATTCAATGTATGAAATTCAAGATCTGATGGTTAGTTTGAAAATCAGGGCTCTTGGGTCCTATTCCCAACTCTGCCACTGACTGGCTGTGTGACCTAAGTCAATCCTCCTTTCTCAGCCTTTACTTCTCCCTCTTTCAAGTAGGGATAATAGTGATGTGCTCCTACCTACATCACAGTGGGTGGAGGATGGGGATCCATTGGAGAGTGTCACTAGGCATAGGCGGCAGGTTTGTATAAGTTTTGGTGGTGCCCAAAATGGTGGTGTCCCCCCCCCGCTCCCGCCCTGTAAGCCAATATAAAAAGAAGCTACAATGTGTCAGCACCACAAGATTACAAGGGTCAATTAAAAGTGGAAAGTCAGAAGCAGCACTTGCCTGCTTCAATATACGGTATTATATTTTGTTGCACCTGTTGTGACAAAGTGGGAATGTTCTTAATGTTTTCTCTGAATACTGTGTGGGTGCCTCAGTTTCCCCTGCAAGGTGCCAACTCAAGGTGTTGGGGTCAAAGAGATCAGGTGGCCTCCTTGTCCAGAAGAGAGACAAAGGCTAGAGGAGGGTGTGTCAGTTTGGAGCTGGCAGCGAAAATGGGGAGAGGCCCAGAACTTGGGTCTAGGCTCCCCATCCTCCAAGATGGACCTGACTGAGGGGTCCTGTTTTCTGTTCCTACAAGCTGTTTTAAACTGTGATCCTGTTGTCTAATACACCTTCTGTTTTACCGGCTGGCTGAGAGTCACATCTGACTGCAGAGTTGGGGTGCAGGGACCTCTGGTTGCCCCAGGACCTGCCTGGGCAGACTCGCTGCGGAAAGCGCACAGTGTGGAAGGGCATGCTGAATGCTCCGAGGTCAGACCCAGGAAGGTGTAAGCTTCTTGCCCTGGAGACAGTCTGCTCAGAGAAAGGAGGCTCCCCCAGAGTCCTGAATGGCTTTGTATGGAGTAGTTCCAAAGCATCCCAGCATCCCCTTCCACACCATGTGCTTCCCGGAAATCCACACAGGCACTGACACACTCTCCTCTGGCCTTTGTCTCTTTTCCAGGCATTAGGAGGCCACCTGATCTCTTTGTTCTCCAATACCTTCAGTTGGCACCTTGCAGGAGAGCGGACCAGGCCATCAGTTGCCCGGAGACAGGATTTCGACCATTCTCTTTGCAGACGGCATCACACTGGCACTCTAGGGCTCTACAACAATCGCACACCCTTATCCCACCATCTAGATCCTTGAGAAATGCATAGGGGAAACTGATGTACCCACACAGTATTCAGAGAAAACATTAAGAACATTCCCACTTTGTAACACCCGTATACTTTAAAGGGTGTAAAATAGTCAAGTATTGTCCTAAATACAGTGATACTCCAAACTGACCACCAAATTAAGTTGCATGTTTTTCCCCTCAAGTGAGGGCTCTGGGGTGGGGGTGGGGATGAGGGGTTCACTGTGCAGAAGGATGCTCAGGGTTGGGGTGCTGGGGGCACAGGCTCTGGGGTGGGGCACGGCTGGGGATAAGGAACTTGGGATGCAGACAGGCTGCCCCGGGGCTAGGGCCAGAGATGACTCCCCCCCACCCCGTTACTGGCAGCAGCAAGCTCCAGGGGAGGGACCCCTCCTCTCCTTCCTCTCCTGCTGCAGCCTGCTGCCCCTCACCCTTGTCTCACTGGGGATGGGGCTGCCCCTTGCCTAGCATTGGGCAGGAGTGGGGGCTGCAGGGGGAGGGGGTGGATCACAGGGTCAAACCTCACCAAAGTCCCAGCAGCTGCTCAGGTGAGTGAGGTCCACTCCAGATGTCCATCTCCTGGCCGGAAGTTCCCTTGGCATCTGCTCCATGTGGGTGATGGGGGGCGGAAGAGAGAGCTCCCAAGCACGTGTGTGCCTACTCGCCCCTCCTCTCTCCCTCTTCCCCTCCCCTGGTGCTCCAAGAGGCTTCCGGCCACTGATCTCTATAGCCTTAGGTAGAAGCAGCACAAACAAGGGAGAGAGGCACTGGCTGTTTTCTTTCAGGCAGGGAAGCTTCAAGGTGGGGGGGGGGCGGGACAGGGCCCGCTCCAGGCAGGGCCAGGAGAGAAACCCAGCTGCAAATATTGGTGGAGCACAGCCTTCAGCCTTAAATATTCCTGGTGCTCAAGCACCTTGAGCCCATATAACCTGCCGCCCCTATCATTAGGAGTAGTGCATAATATGAGGTGACCTATCACGTTTACTCAGAGCAGATTATGACATAATAGAATAGTTGAAATAGTCTATTTTATTTGTGTTTGTTTATTTTGAAATTGTTAAGAGCAGCAACTGCTTAGCTCAGACTGAAGTATCTTATCTAAATTTCGAGGTCTAAGTGTCTCCTCTTTGTGTGCGATGAGACAATTTAACACAGTGTGACAAACAGGAGATGCTTTTGTTTTGCAACAAAATCTTTTTGCAAAGAACTTTCATCCCACTTGTTATGATTTTGAGAAACAAACTGGTTTAGTCTGAATGGGATTTTCTGACTGAAATGGTTTCAGTGAAATTTCCCCACCATCTCGATTCCTGGGCTCTATCCCTGCCTTTGGGGTTTTTTGTTTTTGTTTTTTGTCAGTTAGAACAGGAGTCAGGACTGGTGGCTTCTCTTTCTGGCTCTGCCACCGCCTTGCTGTGTAGGCCTTTGGGTAGGTCACTTCCCTTCTCTGGACCTCAGGCTCCTCCCCATCTGTCCAATGCGAAAAGGGACAGTTCTTGAACTCTGGGCAGTAGCTAGCCTGAGTGAGATAAGGGGTGTTAAAACCCTCTGTGAAGGAGAAAGGGGAGTTTCACTGTGTTTAGCACCATGGAATTCTAAAGTTTGCTAAAATGTCTAGTCTGCAGAAACAAGAAATGGTTGGGGCCAAACTTTTTAACCACTGCCTTTTTTAAAGCCCATTCAGGGATGTGAGTCCCTGTCTTTTAGGTACCTGGGGTTCTTTGCCAGCAGGAGAGAAGAGGTTCCTGCCTCTGTTTTTGTGGACTTAACAAACCTGGTGCTGTGCCCCAGTTCTCGTCTGAGATCCCTGAAAAAGAACATCTTCCCATCCATGAACAAGACCTATCTTTCAAAGGGGAACAAAGAGAACCCTGGGACTTACAGACTAGCTAGCCTCACTTCCAGCACTGGAGAGATACTGGAATACATTATTAAACACTCAGTTTGTCAGCAGCACCTACAGGATAATTTGTTTCTTAGGACTAGTGAGCATGGATTTGTCAAGAATAAATCATTCCAAACCAATCCTCTTTCTTTCTTTGGCAGGGTTCCGGGCCTAGTGGAGGTGGGTAAACAGTAGATGGGATCTATCTTGGTGTTACTAAGGCTTTTGACACAGTCCCATAGGACATTCTCACAAGCAAACGAGGGAAATGCAGTCTAGATGCAATCAGTGTCATGTGGGTGCAGAGCTGGTTGAAAGCCCAGACTCTGAGAGCCGTTCTCCATGTTTGTCTGTCCAATGGAGAGGCTGTACCTAGTGGATCTGGCATGAATCAGTCCGGGGTTTGGTACTATTCAATAGTTTCATGAATGATTTGGAAAATGGAGTGAAGAGCATGCTTCTAAAATTTGCAAATTACACCAAGCACTTTGCAGCACAGGCCTGGAATTCAAAACACCCTTAACAAATTGGAGAATTGGTCTTCTTGAGCTAAACTCCATGGCTGGGCCCCTCTCTCTAGACTGGGCTGAAGTGAAACCCCAGAGCCAAACACTCCTCCTCCTGGACAGTGCGCTCCACCCTTGAATGGTCAGATGCTGCTTAGCACTGTCAGAGCAGCTTTTGCTGGGGGATTCTCCCAGCACTTTCCAATAGTGGGAAAGTATTAAATCCCCATTTGACTGCTGGGGACAGAGCCCTAGAGTGGGGAGCAACTTGCCCAGAGTCCCACAAAAAAAGCAAAACAACCAGCAGTGGAACCAATAGGAAACCCAGCAATGGAACGCAGGAGTCCTGATTCCCAGTCCCCTGGTCTGGTCACTCCAGCGGAGCACACTCTCTCAAAGGCAGGGGGAGCGGCCATGAGGGCCTGCTTGTAATTGCCAGCTGTAGGAGGGAGTGTGCAGCAGTGGTTAGCGAAGGGGCCTGGAAAGAAGGACTGCTGGGTCCCATCCATACTTCTGACACTTGGTGTGACCCTAAGCCAGTAGCTTCCCCTCCCCAGGCCTGTTTCTCATCAGTAGGGTTGGGGTCGCAGTCCCGACAGCCCAGGGGGATTGGGAGGCTCCAGGAAGGTGTGTAAAGTGCTGGGATGTCAGGATCCTGGAGGCCCTGTCACCCCCGCACTAGGGCGGTGTTCAGGGCCGGCTTTAGGAAGTGCGGGACCCAATTTGAACATTTTCGGCAGGGCCCCAGCAGGGATGTCTAAAAAAAAAAACATAAAAAAAAGCCTTTCATTTCTTAGCAACCGGTTCCCTATAAAAAGTTCTGATTTAAGGGATGTGCCACAGTATGTATTTTTTGTACTAATAGGGTTACCATACGTCCGAATTTTTAAAATTTAAAAATTCCTCCCGGACGGTGATTTAAGAACCGAAAAGCCTGACATGTCTGGGGAAATACGGCTGTATGTTAACCCTACCTAAAATTCTTTTTTAAAAAGATGGGTCTGAACTAGAAATGAGCTCCATTTCACATGTGTGGGTCCCCGCCACTCCCTGGGGGTGTGCTAGGGTGACCAGATGTCCCAATTTTATAGGGACAGTCCTGATTTTGGGGTCTTTTTCTTATCTACGATCCTATTACCCCCCACCCCCTGTCCCGATTTTTCATACTTGCTGTGTGGTCACCCTAGGGTGTGCACATGTGGTTCCCAGCTGCTCCCTGCCCCCCTCATTGAAGCAGGTGTGCAGAGTTCCTGCCCTGGGAACTGCAGGGCACCAGTGCACATGGGGCTGGCTGGAGGCAGGGCAGGGGCTGACTGGAGGTAGGGTCTGGCTGCAGGCAGGGCAAGGGGTGCAGGGCTGGCTGGAGACAGGGGTGTGGGGCAGGCTGGCTGGCTTCAGGCTGGGCCGCAGGGGGGTGCGGCAGGGGTTGGCAGGACTGGAGACAGAGGAGTGAGGGACTGGCTGGCTTCAGGCAGGGGAGTGCAGCAGGTGTTGGCTGGAAACAGGGCAGGAGATGTGGGGCTGGCTGCAGGCAGGGCAGGGGGTGCAGGGCTGGTGCGGGCAGGAAGTGCATCTGGCTGACTGTGGGCAGGTGGTGCGGGGCTGGCTGGAGACAAGGGCTGGCTGTAGGCAGGGCAGCGAGTGCGGGGCTGGTGCAGGCAGGGGGTGCGGGTACGGGGGGCACAGCCCACCCTGTATGGTGAGTGCCTGCTCCTCCTCCCTCAGCCACTGAGGTAGCAGCAGCAGCCTGGGGCTCGGGGGTTATTTACAGGGCCAGGGCAGTAGAAGCAACGGGAGCCCTGGACTTTTTAAATAGCCCCCAGAGCCCAACAGCCCTACCCCAGGGCTCAAGCAGTGGGGCTCTGGTGGCAATTTAAAGGGACTGGGGCTCCAGCTCCTGCTGGGAGCCCCAGTCCCTTTAAATTGCCCCCTGGGGAAGCCGGGCCACCCCAGTGCAGCGCACCGGCTCTTGCTGGTACACCGTACTGGGGCTTGGGCGCGGGGCCCTCTTAGGCGCTGGGCTTGATTCAGGGGAATCGAGCGAATTGGTCTAAAGCTGGCCCTATGTTGGGGTGGGGTGAGGCAGGACTTGGTCCCATTCTGGGCACCACCAAAAATTATCCAAACCTGCCGCCCCTGTCCAGCCCAACCTTCTGCTGATGCACCTCAGCCCACACCCGTGCAGGGTTTGAAGCTTCCATTGCTTAAATTCCAGGACACTGAGGGATTTCAGCTCCCCTTTGCCCAGAGGGAACCTTCACCCCACTCCCAACCAGATTCTTGTCCATGGGATCACTGTAGGGGGACTGGGTCCCTCTGTGTTTTTTCTCTCTCTAGGACAGGCCAGGGTGCAATAACTGGGGCATCTGAGCACCCAGGACCTTCTGTGGGGCTGCTATTCCCCTTCCCCTTCTATGGTCCCATATGTCATTGACTCCAGCCTTTTTTCTATCCATCATCAGCACCAACCCAAGCAAGCTGCACTCACCTCAAAAAGACAGTGTCCTCTGGTGGGTGTAAATCACTGACCTCTCTCCTCTCTGAGCACTGACTGCCCCTCTGTTTCCTTGCCTCTCAGTCTGTGCAGATGGGACCTTTCCCTCCAGTGCTGGAGGATTCGCCCTTCTCATCTACCCTTGTCCCAAGCAGCACAGCGGGCAGGAATCTTAAATGTACCATGGTGACTTAGGAGCAGAAAGCCTCCCCCCATCTTCCATGCAATTGGCACTTGCCCCTCACTGAGCAGGATTGAAACTCATACAAACTCATAAAGCATGTGCTTTACCACTGAGCTACATCCCCAGATGGGCTGCAGTTGCTATGGGTTACACTCAGAGCCCTCCTGTTTCCACTGCATCCAGTGACCTATAAGCTTCACGAAAAGCCCATTCCCCTCTCTGAGGGCCAGTCCTGCTCTCCTGGAGGTTACTTGTTCATAGAGGTCACTTTTCAGCAGGGCCAGATACTATGTGTGGGGCAGAGAGAGTGGGTGCCCTGGTCTCAGGGTGCAGAGATACATTCAGCCCTCTCCCCTGCATTGGGTGGTGGGTGCTGCAATCCCCTGCTGCAAGGTCATGGTGGGGGACACTGTGAGTAGCTCAACACCTCACCCTGGTGGCAAGAGTGGTGTGGGGAGCTCTAAGTATTTCCATCTGCCTGTGAAGTCCAGCTTTCCCCAGCACATTCACTGTGGTGCAATTGGGCCACTGTTTCCATGGCTGCACAGCAAAGAATCACTCCCAGTTTCCTGTCTATCTGTAGCAGGATTAGCCTGTGTCAGTGGTTAATGAGGTGGATCTAGTTGTAGATTGTTATTCATTACCCACCTTGACAATTCACACAGTCCCTTTCCCATGCAGATTCCCAGCACCTCAGTGATCCTGGTAGCAGGGGTCGGGGCCTGAGATTTTCAGGGTTCATTTCCCCTCCACCTGGAGTGAACTTAGCTTTTCCCCCATCCCAGACAATCCATGAAATAAGAACAGGAGCATAAAGAAAAAGGGGAGGGAACATCTCACTGCCAGGTCTGGATGTGACCAGGGCCTCCAACTCATCCATTGTTTCCATGGAATTTGTCCCCCTGCTTTGCATAAGGGACAGAGAAAGATCTTGCTGTTCCTGTGTCTGTATAAGGAAAATTGTGCTTCTGTATGACAGAGAGGTGGGAAATGGCCCCATGGTGCGACAATATCCTCAGGATTAAGACCTAAGGACTCAGGCTGAGAACTGATATAACTCCACTCATCTGGGATTTAAGAAATTGTCTTACATGGAGCAGGGCCAGATCCAGCGTTTTTGCCGCCCCAAGCAGGGGGGAAAAAAAAGCTGCAATCAGCAGCAAGTCCTTCCCTCCAAGAGGGCCGAATTGCCACCAAAGCCTCCCCTTTCCATTGGCCACCCCAGAGACCTGCTTGCCAGCCCTGCCATGGAGACACGGGGAAGATGGGAGAATCAGGAGAAAACCATGGATTTCTTCACATTGCAAGTGAAGAATAACTGAAGCTTTTTTGGTTTAAAGTCACTTTTCCCTGACTGGGAATCAAACCCAGACCATGGCAGTACTAAATCCCAACCACTAGGAAGGTGATAATGTTGCTTTTCTTCTCACTTATACTACACTTTCTTGGGCTACTTTCTATCCAATTTCTGAAGCTGTTCCTTTGTCCACTCCCTGAGGGGCTAAGAGCAGAAAGTGCAGGAACCCCTGTGCTCAGAGTCACAACCTGAGCCCAACCCAAGCCACTGAAACAAACTCAAATGATGCTTCCTGCAGCAGGATCACAGAGCCACACAAAGAAAACCCATGAGAAACAATCCTCCGCTACCTTCATTTACCCCATCACAACCCTGTCAGCAGCTGACTCTTGCGGGAAGGACACTGAGCTGATAGGAGCTCTGGCATAGAGACCAAGGGAGGGGTGTTGCTCCACCTTGGTGTGAGCTGATCACATTCTGACTCCATGTAACGGGGCTCTGAGCTTTCCCATCTTGTGAGTTCTATGTCCTAAACAAGCAACCACAGTGCTGAACCCCCTGGACCCTTCTTCTGGGAGCATGGTGATTGCACAACAGCTGCAAGCCCTTTTCCCCTCTCCTTGTCCTCCTCAGATTTCCCAGACCTTCCCCACAAATGGTTTCCTCGGAAGCTGGAGGGATCTAGGGACCTGCAGGTTTCCCCCACCCATCTCTTAAAGCAAACAGTGATTCCCTTCTCTGACACTCCTGGGGCCAGGCTTCTTTTGAGAGTTTTTTCCTGAGGGGACCTGATTCCCTGTGAAAATGCATGTGTGGCATGTGGGGAACAGGCTTGTCTGCTCCCTCTCTGGGAGCTGAGGAGCTTTTTCACACTCTCCCCCACTAGATGAGTCCAATAGCACCTCCCCGTGGTGAGAGAATCCTAAATTCCACCCTCCCACCCTGGTTTCTCTGACCAGCTGATGGCAACAGCATGCTAAATCAACCCCAGCTCTCTGGGCTAGAAAGCAGCATCTAACCAGCCATGTAACAGCTCTGGTTTGCTCGCTGGAGACATAACAAACCAGGAAAGAAGGCAAATGTTAGAAAGGGAACCTAAGCTTGGAAATAAACACCCTCCGGACTCCTTTCCAACTGCAACTGTGCAGTTGACTGACTTTAAATCTAGCTAGCTCAGTTGGGCGAGCATGATGCTCTTAATCCCACCATCATAAATTCAAGCCTCATAGTGGGTGGTAGCGACAGCAGTTAGGTGTCACTCTTCCGCTAATAGTCACAGACCAAAATGAAATAAACTCTCGATGCTCTTCGGCAGGTCATGTTTCTTCCTCTTGCTGAGCTTCAGTAAAACACGAAGAGAGAACAAACTGCCATTTGCATCCTCTGTTAAGAGAGGATTTTCTCCTCTTCTATTCTACCCCAGGCAAGAAGAGGGGATAATAACCATTTAACAGATGACTGTAGAGATAAAACTTTGGTCATTATAAATAGGACAATGATCAATTGTTCTCCATGTCCACTGACGGTAGGACAAGAAGTACTGGGCTTAATCTGCAGCCAGGGAGATTCACGTTAGATATTGGGAAAAGCTTTCTAACTCTAAGGGTAGTTAAGCTCTGGAATAGGCTCCCAAGGGCATCTGTGGAGTCTCTGTCCTTGGAGGCTTTTAAGAACAGTTTGAACAAACCTCTGTCAAGGATAGTCTGCATATACTTGGTCCCATAGACAACCTTCTCTGGCTCTGGTTCCCTCCTTCTGCTCCCTGCCTGGGCCAACTGCTGTGGGCATTTGATCCCACATGGCCCTGACGCATCGTCTCTGCTTGGCCCTGCCTCAGCAGAGAGGGCTGGATTTCATGACCTCTCCAGGGCCCTTGCAGCCGTACAGCTCTATAATTCTATGCCATCACAATATAATATAAACAACAACAAATGTGAAAACACCCCAATCTAACATCTAACAATTCAGCGTGAACTGACGTTCCACAGCACAAAGTGACAATACATAGGAGTGCAAAGCCCGACAATTCAGCACCATGCAAATGAACGCGCCATAGGGCAAAATGACACACTGCAAAAGAGTTCAGCTCAAACCAATGCAACACAAGGCAGTGCAAAACCCATACAACACGAAACAATGCGTCAGAGTGCAAAGTGACACTGTGCAAAACAGCTCAGCGTGGAACAACAACACAGCACAAACCCACACAACAGAATCATATAGAAAGGTAGGGCAGGGAGGAGATTCTGCCATGTGTTTCTCTAACTTGCTCTTAAAAACCTCCCACCATGGGGCTACTTCCCACCTCTTATTCACACAGAAGCACAATTTTCTTTGCACAGACACAGGAACAGCAAGATCTTTCTCTGTCCCTTGTGCAAAGCAGGGGGACAAATTCCATGGAAACAATGGACAAGCAGGGGGCCCTGGGCACATCCAGCCCTGGCAGTGAGATGTTCCCTCCCCTCTTTCTTTATGCTGCTGTTGTTATTTCATGGAATGTCTGGGATGGGGGAAAAGCTGCATTCACGCCAGGTGGAGGGGAAAAGAACCCTGAAAATCACAGGACCTCAGGGAAAACCCAACCCCTGCTACTGGAGTCACTGAGATGCTGGGAATCTGCATGGGAAAGGGACTGTGTGAATTGTCAAGGTGGGGAATTAATAACAATCCACAACTAGATCCACCTCATTAACCACCAACACGGGCTAATCCTGCTGCTGATAGAAGGGAAACTGGGAGTGATTCTTTGCTGTTCAGCCATGGAAACAATGACCCAATTGCACTGCAGTGAATGTGCTGGGGAAAGCTGGACTTTACAGGCAGGTGGAAATAGCAGATCCTGAAAACACCTGGAGCTCCCCACACCACTGCTGCTACCAGGGTAAGGTGTTGAGCTGCTCATAGTGCCCTGCTACCATGACCTTCCAGCAGGGGGTGGCAGCACCCCCCACCCAATGTAGGGGAGTAGGGCTGAGTGTATCTCTGCACCCTGAGTCCAGGGCATCCACTCTCTCTGCCCCACAGATCGAATCTGGCCCTGCTGCAAAGTGAGCCCTATGAACCAGCAATCTCCAGGACAGCAAGTTTGGCCCTCAGAGCAGGGCGTAACCCCCATGCTGCTTTTAGGCCACTGGATGCTCTGGAAACAGGAGGGCTCTGAGTGTAACCCATAGCAACTACAGGCCATCTGGGGATGTAGCTCAGTGGTAGAGCACATGCTTTGCATGTATGAAGCTCTGGGTTCAATTTCTAGGCTCATTTTTTCACCCTGCTGATTTGCTCATGCCCAGCAGGGATGTGGGCCAGCAGTCTCCCTGCAGGAGTTTCAATCCTGCTCAGTGAGGGGCAAGTGCCAATTGCTCTTTCTAGAAGTCTATAATATATAACTAAACTATTGTTGTATGTAAAGTAAATAAGGTTTTTAAAATGTTTAAGAAGCTTCATTTAAAATTAAAATGCAGATCTAAGACCAGTGGCCAGGACCCAGGCACTGTGAGTGCCACTGAAAATCAGCTCATGCGCCGCCTTTGGCACACATGCCATAGGTTCTTCTTCAAGTGCTTGCTCATATCGATTCCAATTAGGTGTGTGCGCGCCGCGTGCATATTCGTCGGAAGATTTTTACCCTAGCAACACTCGGTGGGTTGGCTGGGTCGCCCCCTAGAGTGGCGCCTCCATGGCGCCGGATATATACCCCTGCCGACCCAACGTTCCCTCAGTTCCTTCTTACTGCCTGTGTCGGTCGTTGGAACAGTGGAGCGCGGCTTAGCTGATCTCCACTTCCCTAGCCACTCGTAGTTATCTCGTTATTTCTTGTGTATATAGTTGAAATTTCTACAGTTGTAGTTAATTTTATTTGTTCTATAACATAGTTAGTGTATATAGTTGAGAGGGGTTCGGGAATTAGCCCCTTCCCCGCACCCGGTGCCGGGCCCATGCCCGGTTCACCGGGTTTCAAACCATGCTCGGCCTGCCACAAGCCGATGCCAACAGGAGATCCCCATGACTCCTGTCTGAAGTGCCTCAGGGACTCCCACCTCACCAATAAGTGCCGGATCTGCAAGGCCTTTAAGCCGAGGACGAAGAAGGAGCGGGACTTTCGTCTCAAACAGCTCCTGATGGAGGCAGCTCTTACTCCTCCACCCTCGGCACCGAGCGCTGGACAGTCCACACTAGGCAGAAGCGTTTCTTCGGCACCGGATCGCACCGGTACTGCTAAGGCCCCTCGGCACCAACCGGCACCGGCACCGATGCCTGTTCGGCACCGTTCTCTCTCCCCGTGGGTGAAGAGACATAAGACTCCTGCTGCTTACGTGCCACCTGCACCGCAGCCGGAGCACCCGAATAAGTCGGATTGCCTGGCACCGACACCTGCCGTGGCACCACCAACTTTGGCGCTGTCGATTCCGGTCCCGCAAGGGCCGTCAAGTACGGTGCCTGAAAGCTCCCCAGCACAAGCCGTGGTTGAGCTCACTATTCCCTCCACGCTGGAGACATTTTCCACGGCTAGCGAGCTGATCGCAATGACAGAGTCTGCGCTGCCTCAACCCCCAGCACCGCCGGTGCGGGTCATACAATTTATAGGCAAGCCTGCCCTGATGAGACCATCCTCTGTCGGCACCTCAGAGCGACACCATTCACGATCGCGGTCCGACCGGCGTTCTCGGTCCCGTCGCCGATCCCGATGCCACTCGCAGTCCTGGCACCGCTCCCCATCTCGGTACCGGTCGCACTCGTGGCACCGCTCAGCGTCCCATTTGCCGGCCTGGTACTCTCGGCACCGATCCAGCTCCCGGCACTGCTCCAGGCACCATGAATCTCGCAGCCGCTCCAGAAGTCGATTTTCGAGATCCCGGTCGACCTCCTGGCACCCCTCTGGTCGCAGGTCCCGATCGCGCTCCCGGTACTGATCCCCGGTGCCGCGCAGAGTGAGATCAACCAGAGAGGGGGATTCTTCCCAGGGTTTTTCAGCCCCTCCTTGGCATCTCGACACACATCGCTGTCGTCTCACGCGGACAGTGCTTCCTATGCACAGGACCGTGACTCCGACGTGCCTACCCGAGTCTTCCAGGAGACCCAGGCCCAAGATCAAGGCCCCCATCAGTGGTCATTCTGGACACCTTGGGTGTATCACCAGGCCCAAGGTGTATCTCCAGTGCCATCTCGCTCTGTACCATCGGAACACCAGGTGCCGGAGGCGACTGTCAGCCGTCCCCCTCCTACCGGTACGGAGGAAGCCCCCATTCAGCCACCAGACTCCCAGATCCCACTGGAGCCGGAGGTCGTCCAAGAACAGGAGTCCATGCAGGACTCTCTTGTCCCTGGCCTTTCCTCTTCCTCCTCCCCAGATGAGGCAGTGGCGGGGACATCCTCCTCGGGCCCGCCTCCAGTTGACCTGAGGGTGCATCAGGACCTCCTGAGACGTGTGGCACTGAATATGAATCTCCAGGTGGAGGAGGTCCCGGAGATAGAGGACCCTGTGGTGGATATTCTGTCGGCTGACGCCCCCACAAGAGTGGCATTACCATTTATCCGTACGATCCAGGCTAATGCCAATACCATCTGGCAGTCTCAAGCCTCTATTCCACCCACTGCCAGGGGAGTTGAGCACAAGTACATGGTGCCCTCTAAGGGGTATGAGTACCTGTACGTGCACCCCCCTCCCTGCTCCCTCATTGTACAGTCAGTCAACGAGAGGGAACGCCATGGCCAGCAAGCTCCGGCTCCAAAATCAAAGGAGGCTCGGCGCATGGACTTGCTGGGCCGTAAGGTATACTCGGCGGGGGCCCTCCAACTCCAGGTGGCAAACCAGCAAGCCCTGCTTAGCCGTTACAACTATAACACCTTGGCGGCAGTGGGCAAATTCACGAAGTTAGTCCCTCAAGACTCCCGTCAAGAGTTTGCTGCCCTCTTGGAGGAGGGGAAGAAAGTGGTGAGAACTTCCCTCCAGGCCTCGCTGGATGCAGCCGACTCCACAGCCAGGACTCTGGCCTCGGGAGTTGCCATGAGGCGCATATCATGGCTCCAGGTGTCAGGCCTCCCACCTGAATTACAACACACCATACAGGACTTGCCCTTCGACGGTCGAGGCCTATTTTCTGAAAAGACTGACCCTAGGCTGCAAAGCCTAAAGGACAACAGGGTCATCATGCGCTCGCTCGGCATGCACACGCCGGTGACTCAGCGCAGGCCTTTCCGTCCCCAGCCTCATCGCCCTTACCTCCTGCCTAGACCGAGAAAGGACTTTGGCAGAAGGCGTGGCCGAGGCAGTCGCAGATGGCAGTCAGGACCCCAAGGGGGTCAAAATCAGGGTCCCTCCAAACCACCGGCGGGACCAAAGCCAAACTTTTGAAGGCACTCCTAAGGACGGCGTACCAGTTGCTTCCCTGGATCCTTTCCCTCCCTTTTACAACCACTGCTCCTTTTTCCTCCCTGTGTGGATAACTTCGGATCGTTGGGTACTATGCACGGTAGAACTTGGGTACAACCTCCAGTTTATTTCGCCCCCACTCCCTCCCACCCGCCATCCTCGTCCCTCTTCAGGGACCCCTCTCACGAGCAATTCCTCTTGCAAGAGGTACGGATGCTCCTTGCCATGGGAGCTATAGAGGAGGTACCAAAGGAAGCAAGGGGCAAGAGGTTCTATTCCCGCTATTTCCTGATCCCCAAGGTGAAGGGAGGTCTCAGACCTATCCTAGACCTGCGAGGACTCAACAAGTTCATGATAAAGTTGAAGTTCCGCATAGTATCCCTGGGGACCATCATCCCATCCTTGGATCCTGGAGACTGGTATGCTGCCCTTGATATGAAGGACACGTATTTTCACATTGCCATTTACCCCCCACAGAGACAGTACCTCCAGTTTGTGGCCAACCGTCAACATTTCCAGTTTACGGTCCTTCCGTTTGGCCTCCTTACAGCTCCAAGAGTATTCACAAAATGCATGGCTGTAGTCGCCGTCTCTCTCTGCCGCCGTCGGATACATGTCTTTCCGTATCTTGACGATTGGCTAATTCGAGGGACTTCCGAGTCACAAGTCACCCATCATGTGGGCATCGTCAAGGACCTATTCAAGTGTCTAGGCCTGATGATCAATATAGAGAAATCCACTCTGGTTCCCACACAGAGGATAGAATTCATTGGGGCCATCCTGGACTCCAATCTCGCCAGAGCCTGATTACCACAGTCTCGGTTTCAGGCGATGGTATCAATTATCCGAGGCCTTCCCCACAACTTCAGCCCGCTCTTGTCTCGGCCTTCTGGGTCACATGTCTGCCTGCACGTTCATGACCAAATACGCCAGACTACGCTTCCGTCCCCTTCAATCTTGGCTCAGCTCGGTATACCACCCGGGCAGACACAGCTTAGACATGATCATCATGATCCCCTTGAGCATCCTAGGCTCCCTGGACTGGTGGTTTGACGCCCTCCCTGGTGTGTGCAGGGATGCCATTCCATCTGCCTCAGCCTTCAATGACCCTGACAACGGACGCGTCATCTCTCAGCTGGGGTGCTCACCTCGGTCATCTCCGCACTCAAGGTCTTTGGTCAGCTCAGGAGCTGGCCTTGCACATCAATGTGCGAGAGCTGAGAGCAGTCCGCCTTGTGTGCCAGGCGTTTCAGCAGCATTTAAAAGGCCGTTGTGTCTCAGTGTTCACGGACAACACAACGGCCATGTTTTACATAAACAAGCAGGGAGGAGCACGGTCCTCCCCCCTTTGTGGGGAAGCTATTCAGCTCTGTGACTTCTGCATAGCCCACTCAATAGACCTGGTGGAGTCCTTTCTCCCAGGGGTTCAGAACACCCTGGCGGATCGCCTCAGCAGATCTTTCCTATCTCACGAGTGGTCGATTCGTCCGGACGTTATCCATTCTGTTTTCCAGAAGCAGGGTTTTCCCCGCATAGACCTCTTCGCCTCCTGTGAGAACAGGAAATGCCAGACGTTCTGTTCCTTCCAAGGCCTCTCCCCGGACTCGATCTCAGCCGCTTTACGCCTTCCCACCGTTCCTGCTGGTTCACAGGGTCCTGCTGAAGCTCCGCAGGGACAGAGCCCACCTGATCATGATCGCTCCAGCGTGGCCCAGGCAGCACTGGTACAACACGTTGCTCGACCTGTCGATAGCCAACCCAATTCCCCTGCCTCTTCACCCAGACCTCATAACTCAGGACTACGGCAGACTCACCACCCAGACCTGCAGTCTCTTCATCTCACAGCTTGGCTGCTGCGTGGTTAAGCCAATACAGGTTACGTTGCTCTGCCTCGGTACAACAAGTACTCCTGGGTAGTAGGAAACCTTGCACTCGTTTAACATATCTGGCCAAGTGGAAGCGTTTCTCCTGCTGGTACGAAAAACATAATGTTACTCCCACCAAGGTATCGATCCCTACCGTCTTGGACTACCTCTGGTCTCTCAAACAGCAGGGCCTAGTGGCATCATCATTGAGGGTGCACTTGGCAGCCATCTCTACCTTCCACCCAGGGGAGAGTGGCCGCTCCGTGTTCTCGCACCCTCTGGTTTCTAGGTTCCTCAAGGGCTTGGAGCACTTATACCCCCAAGTACACCGCCCCACCCCAACCTGGGACCTCAACCTGGTTCTAACCAAACTTATGACTGCCCCATTTGAGCCGCTAGCAACCTGCTCGCTGCTGTACCTATCCTGGAAGACAGCTTTCCTTGTAGCCATTACATCGGCCAGGTGAGTCTCCGAGCTTCGGGCTCTCACGGTGGACCCACCGTATACAGTGTTTCACAAGGACAAGGTACAGTTGCCACCACATCCAGCCTTCCTCCCTAAAGTGGTTTTGGCCTTTCATATCAACCAGGATATCTTCCTTCCGGTCTTCTTCCCGAAGCCACACTCATCATGCAGCAATTGCACTCCCTGGATGTCCGTAGGGTGCTCGCATTTTATATCGAGCGGACAAAGCCCTTTCATAAAACGCCCCAACTCTTCGTCGCGGTGGCAGACTGAATGAAGGGCCTACCTGTCTCCTCCCAGAGGATTTCATCTTGGGTGACATCGTGCATCCGTACCTGCTATGACTTGGCTCATGTTCCAACGAGCCACCCCACCGCACATTCTACCAGGGCTCGGGCTTCATCTGCCGCCTTCCTGGATCATGTACCTATCCAAGAGGTATGTCGTGCAGCTACCTAGTCCTCAGTCCATACCTTTGCCTCACATTACACACTGGTTCAACAGTCCAGAGATGATGCAGCCTTTGGCTCAGCAGTTTTGCATTCTGCAACATCTCACTGCCTAGGTAAGTCTTGGGAATCACCTAATTGGAATCGATATGAGCAAGCACTTGAAGAAGAAAAGGCGGTTACTCACCTTTGTAACTGTTGTTCTTTGAGATGTGTTGCTCATATCCATTCCAAACCCGCCCTCCTTCCCCTCTGTTGGAGTAGCCGGCAAGAAGGAACTGAGGGAACGTTGGGTCGGCAGGGGTATATATCCGGCGCCATGGCGCCGCCACTCTATGGGGCGACCCAGCCGACCCACCGAGTGTTGCTAGGGTAAAAATCTTCCAACGAACGTGCACGTGGCGCGTGCACACCCAATTGGAATGGATACGAGCAACACATCTCGAAGAACAACAGTTACAAAGGTGAGTAACCGTCTTTTGCCTACCCCTGTTATAGACTAATAGATGTATTGGGCATAAGCTTTTGTGGGTGAACCCCCACTTCGGCAGATGAATGGAGTGGGAATCCTGTGACTGGCTAGCCAACTACAAAAGCAGTTTCTCCTCCCTTGGTGTTCACACCTCAAATGCTAGAAGAGGGTTTCATCCTCCCTGATTGAACTAACCTTGTTATCTCTAGACTGATTCTTGCCTGCATACTTATACCTGCCCCTGCAAATTTCCAGTACATTCATCAGGCAAAGGTGTGAACCACAGAGACTGATAACTGTCTACTTCCTAAGCTTGTCTAAGAAACACCTGCAGTGGTGCAAATGGTTAATATAAAGAAACATAGTGCTGTGATTATGAGTTCAAGTCTTTCCTAGAACAGTGGTTTCTCTTGTTTCTATGCCTACTTCATGTGGAAAGTGCCATACTAGGAAAAGGAGAGTAAATTCTAAAATGTGGAGGGGGGTGCATAGCTTGGAAATATCCCCCCCCCCCCCCCGTGCTGTCATTAGTTCCAGTAGATTGTTTGCTAGCAGTATGAATTGATTTATTTGCTGCTGAGAAACCTTCCAGGACAAGTTTCTGGTCACCAGAGCTCTCTGCTTCTTCCAGCAGACCCCTGGCTCCTTCCCTGCCCCAGTCACTGCTGTAGGAAGATCCTATATGCACTAAGCCTAAAACTTTTCTAAGCCACCTTAGTGCAGTTGGTAGCATATGAATCTCATAACCCAAATGCCATGAGTTCAAGCCTCAGAAAAAACAATGTATTTTTGCTCCCTGCTTCAGATTTTCTAAAGGAAATCAGAGAAAAGAAACTATGGGAGAGTGGTTTCTAGACACCCTCCCACCCATCTAACACACACAGACTTTTCTAAGGCATTAACTTTTCCTTCTCTGTGGAGTTTGTATTCTCCATAGAGCAAAATAAAACAAAAACATGTAAGTCTAAGCCTAGGGAGGGATAGCTCAGTGGTTTGAGCATTAGCCTATTAATTCCAGCATTGTCAGTTCAGTTCCTAGGGGGTCATTTGAGGATTGGTCCTGCTTTGAGCAGAAGGTGGGATCCCTAATAATCTATGGTTCTACAGTATGAAACTCAATACAGATAAAAGATCTTCCAAAAAGCTTCTTTTGCAGACTAGACTTATTTCTTGTCTGGGCCCAATCTTTTCATCTGGTATAGTCCTTGTTCCAGCTCAGGTGGTAGCTAGGGGATTTCTCATGACTGCAGCCACCTTGCTTCTGTTCCACCCCCTTATACAGCTTTGGTACAAGGCAGGAATGTTTTGTCTCTCTCCTGGGGAAAAGCCCCAGGTTTAAGATGGATTCCTGTACCAGGTGACATGGTCACATGTCCTGTGAGACCCCAAGCCTTCATTCTTCCTGGCCTGACTCACAGATGGTG
Source organism: Mauremys reevesii (assembly GCF_016161935.1). NCBI lineage: Eukaryota > Metazoa > Chordata > Testudines > Geoemydidae > Mauremys > Mauremys reevesii. Next base: position 219,106,534 of record NC_052623.1, read on the forward strand.
CAGGACAGAGCCATCTATAGTCGATTGTCCTGGTTAATGGGAGCCATCAAGAGTCCAAGCCACTATTAATGGCCCACACTTAGCATCATTACAACAGGACCTCAGAGTTATATTTCTTATTTCTAGCTTCAGACACAAGACTGATCGGTTCATACAAATAGGATGAACACATAGAGAAGATTTTAAGTTTTGTAATGATATCTTACAAGAGACCTTTTGCATGAAGCATGTTCCAGTGACATTATATTGACACTCATTAGCATATTTTCATAAAATCCTATGGAGTGCAACATCACAGCAGGGACAGGGTTTTACTGCGGCACCTGGGAGCAGTTGAGTTTCATGTTCAGGCTGTGGTATGAGTTCCTTCAGGTTTCTCGTAAGCACACAGGGCCCTTAGCGGGTGCTCTCGACACAGGAATGGCCCAGCTATGATAAAGTGATGGGGATTGCATTTTCCTATTTTATTTGTGTATTTCTAATGTGCTAGCTGAGGGGTGCATGGGAATTGGTGGCCTCTGCTGCCGGTGATGGGAATCTCAGGTATTTAAAGCCATGGCCTAGAGGAGAGAAGTGCCTGACTCCAGAGGCTGCGGTCCCTAGTGCTGCCGTTGCAAGGTTCAATCGTGCTCAGCCTTGGAATTGCCACCTCTCCTGCGGCTAGTAGCTGCAGCTGTCTAAGGCTGGCCTCTGGCAATTGGCCCCATGGTTGTAGCCAGAGAAGCTACAAGTGGCTCTGTGACTTCTAGGGCCATTAAGCTAGAGCAGCTAAAGATGCTGGAGTTAATCTCAAGGAACAGAGGTCACCAGGAGGAATGGAATGTCAAGGGGAACAGGAAAAGAGGAACCAGGTCAGGCTTGCAGAGGGAGCTTCCAGCTGGTTGGGAGTATGTCCAAAGTAGAAAGGAAACAAGTATGGGGAGAGGTGGTGGTGACCAGGTAGCAGACTAGCATGTAGATGGGAGCAGAGGGAGAAAGGCTGGTGTCTTCAGATTTCCAAGGGCTAAGACCTCACTTTGGGGAAGTGAGGGCTAAGACCTCACCCTTGTTTGCAGGATGGGTGCTAAGGGAGGGATCTGTCAGAACTGATCAGGTATCTGCTGGCTTTAGAACTTTCAGCTGAGACTAGGACCACATGCCATGACTGGTGACATAGGGGGGGTACTGGAGACATGGCTAGAGAAGGTCTGAATGAGGAAGGAGATAAACCCTGGAGGGAGGGATAGCTCAGTGGTTTGAGCATTGGCCTGCTAAACCCGGGGTTGTGAGCTCAATCCTTGAGGGGGCCACTTAGGGATCTGGGGCAAAAATCAGTACTTGGTCCTGCTAGTGAAGGCAGGGGGCTGGACTTGATGACCTTTCAAGGTCCCTTCCAGTTCTAGGAGATGGGTATATCTCCAATTATTATTATATCTGTGGGGAGTTTCCTTGGTCACTATGAAAGTTCTACTCACTGTGGACACTAGTAAACCCACATGGGTGTACAGCTCAATAAGAAAAACCGGGGGCTGAGGGAGCTGTGTATGGCAATGAATATAGTCATGGAGAGGTGTGTGATCAAAATGAAAAATATCTCTGATGTTCAGTACCAGGTATCCTATGGCACCAATGGCACTGCCCCACCAGGCCCACACTCAGAGCCCACAGTGCCTACATAGGGGCCCACAAATATGTTTGGTGCCAGGGCCCACAAAAGGTTAATCCGGTCCTGACTGCCCGAGCACTATTTCAGCCCCACATTTTTGGGTGGACCTCCCACAGTGGGAGCTGCAGAGCACTCCCCCACAACACACACACACACACCCCTCCTGGTGTTGGGAGGGGAACAGGTGAAAGGACAAAAGAAGTAAGACATGAAGAGAAAGGAGTGAGGGGTGGATGGAGGAAAAGAGGAAACAAAAAGGACAAACCCTAATATCACCAAGTCATTCTAAGGGACAAAATCCCAGGTGCGGAATAAAATTCTGCCTCCTTAAGTTTGTTTTCCATGCCTAGAATTCAACTCTCACCAGATGGATCAGACTGAACAGGTTTCAGACCTCGAGGAGGCTCTTACCTTCTAAACAGGGATGGCTGTTTTCTAGTAAAATCACTAAAAGGGAAGGAGAAAACTCGAAAGAGGTTCCTCCTGGCGCTCACATACGTGAACCCGAATACTCTCTCAGTCCTCAAAGAGAGACACCTCGAGAAGGAGACTTGCTGAAGCAAACCACAGGGGTCTCTGAGGTTTCCCTGGCCCCTCGCCCCTGTCCTGCCTGGCTGATGTCAGCATCTCTCTGTGAGGTCACCACCTCCCCACCACCTTTGACCAATAGTCTGAGGTCCTGCAAAAGGCCTTTGTGATGTCACTGCCACACCCCTCCCTTGCTGGGCTAATGTCCTGCCCCTGGCCAGGCACTTTGGAGGTTTGAGCTACTCCCTGTGGATCACCCCACTCAAGGAGCTTTTCTGTGCTCAGACATCCTCAGATGTCTGAGCATAGGAGTGCCATGGCAACGAACTGACTCACATGACACCAAGATGAGATCATTAATATACTAACCTATAGGAGAAGGACACTCCAGTATTAGTAGGGGAGAAATCCTACTGAACACACATTACACCTAGCAGCGTCAGCAGAACATATCGGCTACACAACTCAAGAAAGGGATCTGCACGTTGCTGTAGACAGATCAATGAAAAGCTCCACTCAATGCACAGCCGCCAGCAAAAAAGTGAACGTGTTCAGATTCATAAGGAATGGGATGGAAAATAACACGGAACTTTTATATATAAATCAAGGGGGGCAGCCTCGAATATCCTGGGACCGCCATGGCTACTACAGCACTGCACACAGGATATTTTAGATCTGTCTTTGAGAATTGGGGAAGAAATAGGTCTAAAAAGAAATATTTGATAATGAGAGAAAAGCACCCAGTTCTGAAGAGATTTTATACTAAGTAAGTGACAGTAGTTGGACAGTTTGATGGGATTTTATATGGAAGTTCCATAAACAGACAGGCAGCAGCAGGGGCGGGCAGGCGACTGGCAGCTGGGGGGGGGGTCTGCATTGGGCAGTTGGGGGCAGCAGTAGCAGGACTGTGTAACCTTGAGCTTGACAGTCTCCAGTGGGGACTTTCTCCTCCTGTCCCTTCCTTGCCTTCTGCAGCCTCCAGGTACCGGAGCGAGCCCCGGGGCCGGTCGGTGACTCTGCCCCAGTGTCCATGGGGGGGACCCGGCATCTTGCAGTGCTGGATTCTGCTCCCTGGGGGGCAGCACCCGCGGAGGGCTCAGAGCTGCTGTCCCTGCAGGAGCCCAGCGCCCCCTGGCCCTGGCCAGGCTCTGCCCTGGGGCCCCACGGGAGGTCCCGGGGGCAGGGGCCTAGTCCCACTGGGGTCCCTGCGTGGGGCCGGGCAAGGGCTGCCGGGGGGGGGGGGAGACCTGGGAAAGGGGCAGATGGAAAATGTCTGTGCAGCCCAGACATGGCCGTGGGAGGAGAAGAGCAGGTGACCCCTGAGGAGCGGGAAGAGAAGGGGGGGCTGAGATCCCCTCAGATTTACCGCTGCCCCCTCCCATGGGGACCCCCCCATCCTCTCCTGTCCTGCCCCCTTTCTCTCTAGAGAGCAACACGCAACATCCAGAGTGACTTCCCTCAAATCCCTGAGAAGGTCCCTGTTCTCCTCCCCCGACTGTGCCCCATTTTCTCTCCACTTATGATATTTGATATATTCATATAAAAATACCCTAAACATTTGCCCCACTTCTCTCTAGTTGTCTATTTCTAATTGAATATGCCCTGAGATTTTCCCCTGCCTCTCTAATTATAAAATACTGAGAAAATCTCGGATTTACACCTTTTCTCAGATTCTTGAATATGAATATAAAATGTTAGCAAATGTTGCCCATTTCCTCTTTATTCATTTATCATATATTCATGTGAAACACTCAGATGTTACCTCATATCAACAACTGATATAAAATCCCTCTCATTTTCCACTTTCCTTTCTATAATTTGCAAAATGGATCCAAAATCTCTCAGATTTCCACCCTTTCACTTTCATTGCTGAACACTGATCTATCTCAGATCTCAGGATTTCCCTCTTTCTATGTCATTATCAAATATCAATTAAAAATCCTTTCATTTTGGGGCTGTTCCCCATGTTTCTAAATCCCAGCAACTTCTTCCTTCAAGGGAACCTGTTGCCCTGAGTTCTTCTCCATCCTGGATGTTGTAGGGGGTTAAATTGCCCAGTGATCATCTTTCCCCTCTCCTTTGAGAATCATTTGTTCCCTCCTTTATCTCTGTTAAAATGTTTGGTGACGAAAGAGACCAGCCACATATTTAATACCCATCAAAGCCAGAGGCCTCTCCCTGTTTGGGGGATCAGTGGTTCCCAGCTGGTAACAGGAGAGTTGGCTGGACCCTTTTCTTTTCTCCAGCTGGCACGGGATGAGGAGGTCACTCTGAGTGCAGCAAGGGTCCAGAAGTATCCCAAACCCCATGACAAATGGTCTCTGTGAGGGGTTGATTCCCCCATGCTAAGATGTAGCCACCTCCAGGTGGCTATTATTTGCTAGTGACAGGGCATGGAAATGTTTTACTTATTTTGCCCCTCCAGGCCTTTCATTCTCCTGTTAAAGAAACATCCCCCAGGGCTCCCTCTGCCTGTGTGACTGGCCAGCAGGGGGTGGTGATAACTTTCTATCCACTTATCAGACACTGAGGTGAAATCACAGATTTTGCTTTTCTCCCCTCTTGAAAACTGCAGGAACTTCCAGTTCTGTAGGGAAAATTCGTGCCTCGAGTCCTTGTCCTAGATCTGGGGGGTGAGGGAGGTGGGAAGGGGGTCAGCACTGCCACACAATGGTCTCTTCCACAGCATTCTGGACTCATTCTTTCTGAAATCTGGTTTCATTGAGACCATTGTTAATCCAGAGTCACTGTATGGAAAGACAAGGAGTGACACAGATGGACAGTGGGGCAAATGAGATTAGCAATTCTCCCTGTGAGGAGGGGCTCCCAGAGAGCTAAGGGAGGGAAGGCTGCTCAAACGCTCTGTCCCTCGCTGCTCAGGATATTGGGGTTCAGCTTCCTGGGTCAGGCGCTGCAGCCTCCATTGTGATCTGGGAGACCAGGTTTAGCAGCTGCTGCTCCCTTAGCGGGGGTTTTGTGCTGGGAAGTGACCTTAATTAAAGCTTCTTCTCTGCCCTGCCCAGGTGAACAAGAAAAGGAGCAGTCAGAGGAAAAGCCAGCTCCTGACTCCATATTCCCCCTGCTGGGGTGTGGCTGCTGTGGGGTCAGTGTCTGAGGGAATCCCCCACTCCTTTGGTTCTGCTCTTTTCTAGCGTGTTCAGAGACTTTGTTAGAGGGTGAGGGGAGGTAGAAGGGAGGTTAACAATCTCTCTGTGGGCTTAACCTGGCAGGAGCAGCCAGGTCTACACTATAATAAAGAGATCAAGCATTTTCTCAGGATGGCAGAATATAGGATGTCTGCAGGGGAAGGGCCTGGGGGGACTTATGATGTGAAATTAACTAAAGCCTGTTCTGAAACCCCCACAATTACCCTTCTCACCCTCCAATGCTGCAGAATGACATCCATCTTTCACTCCATTTCATTCACTCCTCCCATGGCACAGGGAAGAGAAATGGCTGCAGTGGAGCCAGCTCAGGTAGGGATTATTGGTGGTGGTGGTGGTGGTGGAGGGGGGGTTGGTGGGTTCCTGCTGGAGGAGAGGGACAGCAAATACACCGAAGATGGGAAGGTTTGCACGGTCTGGTCCGGAGGTTGAATTGGAGCAGGAAATTCACAGGGTGGGGAAGGGAGGAGGACAGGGTGTGACAAACCTGCTGGAAGTTGTTTAAGAAGTGGCCTGGATTCTAGGAACAGACCAATGAGGTTCGGAGCCCTAATTTGTGAAACAGAAAATACCCATCCACATGAAACTAGGAGAACTAACCAGACTCCCAGTGCTGGAGCCTGATCCGACTAACCAGCAGCTGCTTTGAGATATGAAAGGGGCACCCAGCAGCGAGGTTTAGGGAAGCTGCCCCTCCCTTCACATCCAGCTCCTCACAAGGAGGAGGGTGTTGGGCTTCTGACCAGGGAGCTCTCCCTGGACCCTGCTAGGGGCTCCATCTCCTATATCAGTCTGTGGCTAGTAGATGTGAGATGGATCTGCTGGGAGAGACAAGGGGCTCTCTCTTCATCCCCTTAACCTGGTGTTTCCAGGATGCTCTGAGCAGGCTGGGGTGGGACTCTGTTGACTGCGATCCACCAGAGCTTCCATTTGATTGGGAGTGTGAGTGGGGAAGCAGGTACTGAGTGTTGGACTCTTGCTCTTTCACGGGCCGGTGACCTTCGAGGAGGTGGCTGTGTATTTCACCAGGGCAGAGTGGGCTCTGCTGGACCCCACTCAGAGAGCCCTCTCCAGGAATGTCATACAGGAGAACTATGAGAATGTGACCTCACTGGGTAAGGGTTCCTGTCCCCTCTGTTCTTGGAAGGGGAAATGAAGAGTGAAGGTTCATTCTGCCCCCACAATGCCATCTGTACTCTGTCCTGTTGCAGCATCACCCCAATATGCCAGTGACACACACACTACCAGAGATCCTCCCATGTTGCAGAACACTTTGGGAACAAAGCACAGGAGCAGTATCACACAGTCAAATATCTCCTCTTTACTCAAGTAAAACTGGGGGTTAGGTACAGCATAACAAACAGAAGCTTCCTACCCCCGGCCTTCTCTCAAACCCTGAGCCTTCTCTACCCAAACCAGAATGTGCTTGGGGTGTAAGAAGCAGGCTGCAGGAGTGAGAGCTGCTGGTCCAGGGTTACTTATCACACAGACACTTGGTGCATCGTTGAATGCTGGCTGGGAGTATCCAGACAAGGGAGCTCCAGCAGCAGAACATTGAATCTCACCCAGGATTACAGATGACACAACTCCACACTGCTCTGGATTGCACCCCAGCATGTGAAAATGACCTAGGTTGGTAGTGAAACTTCCTGAGACATGGAGAGTCTTGCTCCCATATCACCAGGTGTAATAATAACAGGAAAGGCCGAATATGGGAAACTGATTGTTCAGCTTGCTTTTGACCTGCATCATATTTTGCAATATATTCCAAATAAGGTAATTAACATGCAACATATGTGTCATCGTTTGTGGTTTTAAGCTTTAAAAGGTGTGTGATTTTTAGCTCAGGGGGACAGTATTCCAATAGCTGTCACACCCTGCGCTCTTGTAACCAATAAAAGAGCCTCAGGCTGAGCTGATTCAAAATCAGTTGTGTAATCGTTTTCCACAACAGCTTCAAGTGGTCCCTGTGATGGAATGTAAATGTCTTCTTCACACCTTCCCCCCCACCAGAGAATGGCTGTTTGACCAACTGTTTGCCTTGCTGTCTCTGAGGAACTTGTCTTTGGGTGTTCCCAGAATTGTAACTTTTTCAGTAATCTCATGCAGTAAAATCTCATAACTTTACATACAGTGTTGCTACACATTTTAACAGGAGGATAATATTCAGAAGATTATGCGTTTTCAAATGATACCTCACAAGCCATACTGTGTACAAAATTGATCATAATTTTCTAGAAGAGTGAACATAGGGGTATAGACTGACACAGTGTCTGTGTGTGTGTTCCCAGCAGATATGTGGGTATTTCAATCCCTCATAAGCATAGTGTTTGGCATCTTCAAGGACCTGGGGAACTGGTCCTGGGAATTCACTGGTTTACCAAGTGTGACACTGTATGGAACTGTGAGACACTTTGGAATTAATAATATAATGTGATAAAATTGCAATGAATTGTGCTAGATATGCCATGTAAGGTGTCAGTGAAAATGTTATGATTTGCCAAGTATGATAATTTTGTTTCTATGTTTGTATCACTTTTGTATTGTGAGTTATAGATATGTAGGCTATAGCTGTATTTCCAGACTTGTGCAGTGTTTCTGGGTGACACCCCCAGACATATTGGCATCAATACTGCCTAGCCTGTTTGATGGCCCATTGGGCGTCATCAGCTGTACAATGAGCCCATGAAAAGGACCAAGGGGATACACCTATTGAGTCAGCAAGACATGCTGGGGGTATGCCTGTGTAATGAGAACTCTAAGGCTTTTCCATGCCATGTGCTGTGAATCTTGTGTTTGGGACACAGGAAGTACAAGCCTAATTTACCTCGATTTCAGTAAGGCATTTGACACAGTTCCACATGGGGAATTATTAGTTAAATTGGAAAAGATGGGGATCAATATGAAAAATGAAAGGTGGATAAGGAACTAATTAAAGGGGAGACTACAACGGGTCTTACTGAAAGGTGAACTGTCAGGCTGGAAGGAGGTTACTAGTGGAGTTCCTCAGGGATCAGTTTTGGGACCAATCTTATTTAACCTTTTTATTACTGACCTTGGCATAAAAAGCGGGAATGTGCTAATAAAGTTTGCGGATGACACAAAGCTGGGAGGTATTGCTAACACAGAGAAGGACCAGGATATCATACAGGAAGATCTGGATGACCTTGTAAACTGGAGTAATAGTAATAGGATGAAATTTAATAGTGAAAAGTGCAAGGTCATGCATTTAGGGATTAATAACAAGAATTTTAGTTATAAATTGGGGATGCATCAGTTGGAAGTAACAGAGGAGGAAAAGGACCTTGGAGTACTGGTTGATCACAGGATGACTATGAGCTGCCAATGTGATATGACCGTTAAAAAAGCTAATGCAGTCTTAGGATGCATCAGGCGAGGTATTTCCAGAAAAGAGAAGGAGGTCTTAGTACCGTTATATAAGGCACTGGTGAGACCTCATCTGGAATACTGTGTGCAGTTCTGGTCTCTCATGTTTAAGAAGGATGAATTCAAACTGGAACAGGTTCAAAGACGGGCTACTAGGATGATCCAAGGAATGGAAAACCTGTCTTATGAAAGGAGACTCAAAGAGCTTGGCTTGTTTAGCCTAACCAAAAGAAGGTTGAGGGGGGATATGCTTGCTCTTTATAAATATATCAGAGGGATTAATATTAGTAAGAGAGAGGAATTATTTAAGCTTAGTACCAATGTGGACACAAGAACAAATGGGTATAAACTGGACACTAGGAAGTTTAGACTTGAAATTAGACAAAGGTTTCTAACCATTAGAGGAGTGAAGTTCTGGAACAGCCTTCCAAGGGGAGTAGTGGGGGCAAAAGACATATCTGGCTTCAAGACTAAGCTTGATAAGTTTATGGAGGGGATGGTATGATGGGATAGCCTAATTTTGGCAATTAATTTGGCAATTGATCTTTGATTATCAGCAGGTAAGTATGCCCAGTGGTCTGTGATGGGATGTTAGATGGGTTGGGATCTGAGTTACTACAGAGAATTCTTTCCTGGGTGCTGGCTGGTGAGTCTTGCCCACATGCTCAGGGTTTAACTGATCGCCATATTTGGGATCGGGAAGGAATTTTCCTCCAGGGCAGATTGGCAGAGGCCCTGGAGGTTTTTCGCCTTCCTCTGCAGCATGGGGCACAGGTCACTTGCTGGAGGATTCTCTGCAGCTTGAGGGCTTCAAACCACAATTTGAGGACTTCAATAACTCAGACATAGGTTAGGGGTTTGTTATAGAAGTGGATGGGTGAGATTCTGTGGCCTGCATTGTGCAGGAGGTCAGACTAGATGATCATAATGGTCCCTTCTGACCTTAAAGTCTATGAGTCTAAGCCACATGGCAAAAGGAATGTAAAGGGCAGCTGCATCATCTCCATTTTGTCTTCAATTCCCCCTTCCTACCTCTGGAGCAACTTCTCTACAAACTGAACCCTGGAATAAAGGACTGAATGACCCATCCAAACTCTGGATGTGTTCCAGACAGACTATCAAGCCAGCAACTCACCAATACTGCTAAGAACCTGATATATCCATTTTGGAATGTATCTGACTGCTTTCCCACTGAACTTCTGTCTGTCTTTCTTTCATTTAAACTTTTAGTTTAGATGCTAAAGGACTGGCTGGAAGGATGGAATTTTGGGTAATATCCAAACCTATAGTGACAAGGTGATGTGGCTGACCCTTTGGGGTCAGAAGAGCACTTTGTTTATGTGAGAAGAGTTTAAATAAGCTCTCACTGTACTGGACCTAGGTGCTGATTAGGAGTCAAAGAACTGGGATGCAATAAAGGGGGCTGTGTGATTTCTTTTTTCAGCTTCTCAGTTACCCACATGGGTGATCAGAGGCACAGTTTGTGACTGGTCGGTGAGTTTAACTTCAGTGTTAACCAGCAATTTTGGGAGCATCTGCTCTCCCTTTTTCAGCCTGCCCTGATATTGGCATTTTCAGTGAGAACTGCCCCTGGCCCACCAGGTCACACTAAGCACTGAAGTTAAATTAATAGAATTTTTTTTATGACCAAGTCTTATGAAATCAACTGAACTCCTTTGTTTTCTTTGATCTGAGCAGGGTTTCTAGTTTTCCAACTTGATGAGGTCTCCCAGCTGGACCAAGGGGAAGAACCATGGGTCCCAGACCTCCAGGGTTCAGAGGAAAGAGAGATCCTGAGAACTCCCTGCACAGGTGAGGAAACATTCAACCAACTCAAAATCTGTAAGTACCTGAAGGAAACATCTGGGATGCCCAACAAAGCCCTTGGAGAGGTCTCTCAGTTCATTATTGTCCCTAGCAGGGGTCATATCCTCAGGGTAAATATAGTTCATGGCTTCCTGTAGGACCTAGCAGAAACCAGGCAGTAGCTTCCTCCCTTTCCCATGTGAATTTGGATGGAATATGAATGCCGAATTGATCCCCTCCTCTCTCCTATTTGGGGGAAGAGTTTGTGGGAGTTCAGTGCCTGATTTTTATTTGACCTGTCTTCAGCACTTGTTTTGGTTTGGTCTTCCCCTTTCCATCCCTGTTTGAGGTTTCTGTCTCTATCACAGCAGGTGACGCAATGGTATGTGAGAAATAGGAGCAGAATTCTCAGCAGGAAAATGTTGAGCAAGTGGGTAAAAACAGAACATTATTGCAAAGATCGAAAAGGAATGTGTCCAGGAGTCATGAGCAGGGAAAATTCTGGGAGATTCAGCACAGACCAGAAACAGAGCAAGGAAACCAGCCAGGGTAGAAAGTGGATAAATTTATTTCCTGTTGGGGAACTCAGAAGGTCTTCATGGAAACCACAGTACAGCAGGATATCCTCAGGCGAAAGAGAAAAAATACATGCACTGAGTTTGAGAAAATCCTCAATTGCAGCTCAAACCTTATTACCCATCAGAGAATCCACACAGGGGGGAGGCCCTATGAATGCCATGAGTGTGGGAAAACCTTCTCTTGGCACTCAGCCCATGTTAGACATCAGAAAATCTGCAAGGGAGATCAACAGGGGTGAGCTGCAGCGGGTTCGCACGGGTTCGTGCGAACCCGTTGTTAAATTTTAGCAGCCATTTTAGAACCGGTTGTTAAGGGCTGCTAAATTTAACAAAAGTTCCCGCCCACTCCTCTCCTGCTCCGCCCCCTTCTCCTCCCCCTCCCCTGCTTCCCGCGAATCAGATGTTCGCGGGAAGCCTGAAAAAGCAGCATGGAGGCAGCCAGCAGGTAAGCTGGGGCGCGGAGGGGGAGGGGAGGTGCGGCTGGCTGGCTCAACAGCTCCCGGTCCCAGACCGCGGCTCCCTCCAGCCCAGCGCCGGCCCGGGGAGTCCCCGGGCCGAGTGGCTCGGGGAGTCGGGCCGCGGTGCTGGCCCGGCCCGGCCCGGGGAGTCGGGCCGAGCGGCTCGGCGAGTCGGGCCGCGGTGCCGCCCGCCCGGGAGTCGGGCCGAGCAGCTCGGCGAGTCGGGCCACGGTGCCGGCCCGCCCGCCCGGCCCGGGAGTCGGGCCGAGCGGCTCGGCGAGTCGGGCCCGGTGCCGCCCGGCCCGCCCGCCGAGTCGGCCCGCGCGGCTCGGCGAGTCGGGCCCCGGTGCCGGCCCGGCCCGGGGAGTCGGGCCGAGCGGCTCGGCGAGTCGGGCCCCGGTGCCGGCCCGGCCCGGGGAGTCGGGCCGAGCGGCTCGGCGAGTCGGGCCCCGGTGCCGGCCCGGCCCGGGGAGTCGGGCCGAGCGGCTCGGCGAGTCGGGCCCCGGTGCCGGCCTGGCCCAGCCCGGGGAGTCGGGCCCCGTGGCGCCGGTCGTGGTCCTGGCAGAGTGGACCCGGTCCCCAGGCAGTGTGGTAAGGAGGTAGGGAGGGGGTGGGTTGTGGTGGGGTGGATAGGGGTCAGGGCAGTCAGAGGGCAGGGAACAGGGGGATTGAATGGGGGCAAGGGTCCCGGGGAGCAGTCAGGAAAGAGCAGGGTTGGATGAGGTGGTGGGGGCACTCAGGGACAGAGAGAAGGGGTAGTTGTATGGGGTAGGGGTTCTGGGGGGCCATTGAGAATGAGAGGAGGGGTTGGGTGGGGCGGCAAGGGGCAGTCAGGGGACAGGGAAGGGGGGGATGGGTCAGGGGTCTCGGAGTGTGTGTGTTAAGGAACATGAGGGGTTGGATGGGGCACGACCCCCCCCCCACGGAGGGGGGGGAAGGAGGGAACCCGTTGTTAAAATTTTGGAGGGAGGAGGGAACCCGTTGTTAAAATTTTGGCAGCTCATCACTGGAGATCAACATTGTAAAAATCCATACTTTACTTTTCCTGATTCCCACATAGTAACTTTTAAAGCTCTTTGAACTGTTTGCAGCACCATTATCCCTTGGCTTGTCCAGATGAGTGGCCCATTTTTGCCTTTTGCAGTTCACCCTCTTTTGAGATGGACCTATTTGTTCTTCTTCGAGTGCTTGCTCATATCGATTCCAATTAGGTGTGTGCGCGTGGCGTGCACGTTCGTCAGAAGAGTTTTACCCTAGCAACACTCAGTGGGTTGGCTGGGTCGCCCCCTGGAGTGGCAGCGCTATAGCGCCAAATATATACCCCTGCCAACCCAACGGCCCTTCAGTTCCTTCTTACCGCCCGTGTTGGTCATTGGAACAGTGGAGCGCGGCTTAGCTGACCTCCACTTCCCTAGCTACTGGTAGTTCTCTCATTAATTCTTGTGTATATAGTTCAGATTTATATAGTTGTAGTTAACTTTATTCGTTTGTAGTATAGTTAGTGTATATAGTTCAGAGGGGTTCGGGGATTATCCCCTTCCCCGCACCCGGTGCTGGGGCCTATGCCCGGTTCACCAGGTTTCAAACCGTGCTCGGCCTGCCACAAGCCGATAAGAACATAACATAAGAACATAAGAATGGCCGTACCGGGTCAGACCAAAGGTCCATCTAGCCCAGTATCTGTCTACCGACAGTGGCCAATGCCAGGTGCCCCAGAGGTAGTGAACCTAACAGGCAATGATCAAGTGATCTCTCTCCTGCCATCCATCTCCATCCTCTGACGAACAGAGGCTAGGGACACCATTCTTACCCATCCTAGCTAATAGCCATTTATGGACTTAGCCACCATGAATTTATCCAGTCCCTTTTAAACATTGTTATAGTCCTAGCCTTCACAACCTCCTCAGGTAAGAAGTTCCACAAGTTGACTGTGTGCTGCGTGAAGAAGAACTTCCTTTTATTTGTTTTAAACCTGCTGCCTATTAATTTCATTTGGTGACCCCTAGTTCTTGTATTATGGGAATAAGTAAATAACTTTTCCTTATCCACTTTCTCAACATCTCTCATGATTTTATATACCTCTATCATATCACCCCTTAGTCTTCTCTTTTCCAAGCTGAAGAGTCCTAGCCTCTTTAATCTTTCCTCGTATGGGACCCTCTCTAAACCCCTAACAAGAGACAAGAGATCCCCACGACTCCTGTCTTAAGTGCCTCGGGGAATCTCACCTAACAGATAAGTGCCGCATTTGTAAGGCCTTTAAGCCGAGAACAAAAAAGGATCGGGACTTTCGTCTCAAGCAGCTACTGATGGAGGCAGCTCTTACTTCTCCACCCTCGGCACTGAGCGCTGTACAGTCTTCAAGAAGTGCTCCCTCAGCACCAGATCGCGCCGGTACCGCCAAGGGCTCTCGGCACCGGCCGTCACCGTCACCGATGTCCGCTCGGCACTGATCCCTCTCCCCGAGGGCAAAGAGGCACAAGATTCCTTCTGCGTCTGAGCTACCTGCTCTGCAGCCCGAGCGCTATACTAAGTCGGACTGCCCGGCATTGATACCTGCTGTGGCACCAACAATATCGGCACCGTCGATTCCGGCCACGCAAGAGCCGTCGAGTCCGGTGCCTGAAAGCTCCCCGGTGCGAGCCGTGGTTGAGCTCACTATTCTTCTTCGAGTGCTGTCCCTGTGGGTGCTCCACTCTAGGTGACAGTGCGTCCCGGCGCTGTCGATCGGAGATTTTCGGTAGCAGTGCCTGGTTGGGGCGCACGCACCCAGATGGTATCTCCCGTCTAGTTGGAATCTTCCTGAGTGCGTGCGCCCCACACCCTCCTCAGTTCCTTCTCAACCGTCCTCGGCTGAAGACGGGACTCGGAGCAGTGCTGCCTTCTCTTCCCTGATCTCTGTAGGAAACATAGAAATAATTATTAATTACTTCCCAGTTGTTTCCCTTCCTTTAGTATAGTTACATAGTTAGTTACTTAGTTTAAAAAAAAACAAAACCCTCAGGCTTGTCTCCCATTGAGACACTTTCCTCGCCCATCTCCAATTCACAATGCCAGGAGCTTCAGGTTTCAAAAGATGCATCTCCTGTCAGGACTCCATGCCACGGTCAGATGGTCACTCCCAGTGTGTGAAGTGCCTCGGGGACACCCACATCCCCACAAAGTGCCAATACTGTGCGAGCCTCAAATCAAGAGCTCGTCGTGACAGGGATCTGCACCTCAAGATCATCATGATGGAGAAATCCCTGCAGCCACTGTCGGAGATGGGAAAAGTGGAACCCGCTCCCACACGCTCCCCAGCCAGATCAGAACCGGTGGGGAGCGTCGCTTCACCCTCCCTGGAGCAGAGGTACGAAGCGCAGAAGTCTCACAAACGAGACTCTAACAAGGGTAAGGGGTCTCCGGCGAGATCCCTACCCCCTGTGCTGACAGCAGGAAAGACAGCTGCCTCAGCCTCTTCGAATGCCTCAGCTACTGCTCTGACAGAGCTGAAAGGCAGGGACCAGACTTCCCGCGCTGGGAAGGCACTTACCCATTCGGTCCCCTCGGCGCTGCAAATGGCTGCGGCACGGACACCTCGCTCCTCTGCGGCACCCAGGCACGCTGCAACACCGGCACCACGTGCCTCAGCACCAGCAACAGCAGCGGTGCCAACAGCGCATTCGGCACCGACACCAAGAACAGCCGTGCTGCTTTCAGCCTGGTCAATTTCAGCGCTGAAAGCAGCCACGATCCCGCCAGCGCGCTCTGCCTCAGCAACAAAAATAGCTGCGGTGCCGACAGCTCGATCAGCCTCGGCACCGAGAACAGGGTCGGCACCCAGCCACTCTGCTACCCGTGCACTAGCAGCAGACCCCCTGCAGGGGGCGTCCAAGCACAATACAACAGGAGACTCTCTGTCACTCTCGCCTAGTAAACAGCTACAGCAGAGGACTCCTTCCTAGACCTGCCACTTTCTCCACCTGAAATGGCTTTCACCGACAGTGACCTTGAACTGCAACAGCAGGCAGAGTTCTCCCCTCCTGCTTCTCCTCCACAGGCACCTTTACCACCTCAGGTCACGGCTCAAGTTCAGCAGCCTCAGTTTCCCTATGCTGCCCCTCCGTGGGTGATGCCTGGGTTCTCCTACCCCATGCCTTGGCCGCAGTGGTACCCGTGGCAGAATCCTCCTATCAATCACCTTCCTTCGGTACCTCAGTCTCCTGCTCCATCCACTTCCAGGATGCCTGAACCCCCTCCTGAACTGGGGAGCTATGCACCATATCCTGATTCGCCTAATCCTAACTCCCCATCAGCCTCAGATGAAGCCAGCCTCCCTCCACCTCCACAGATCGTGGACGACTGCAAACAGTTCCAAGAACTTTTTCGGAGGGTTGCGATCAGCCAGGATATTCCCTTAGAAGAGGTTCAGGAGAAGCAACACAAACTCCTTAAAATCCTTCAACCGTCTGCACCCTCGAAAATCGCACTCCCTATAAATGAAGCACTCATGGAGCCAGCTGACACTCTCTGGCAAACCCCAGCTTCTCTGGTACCAACTTGCAAGAAGGCTGAGCGTAAATATTACGTTCCTGCAAAGGACGCAGACTTCCTATTCTCTCATCCACCACCGAACTCCCTTGTCATCGATGCAGTGACACAGAGGACCAAACATTCACAATATCGACCCACCCCTCAAGACAAAGACCTTAGACGCCCTGATGTCCTGGGACGCAAGGTTTATACATCCTCTACACTACAGTTCAGGATTGCTAACTACTCTGCCCTCCTCGCCAGTTATGATTTCGATAATTACAATAAGCTTTTCGAATTTGCCTCCTACATACCAGAGGACAGAAGAGCAGACTTCAAATCAATCCTGTCTGAGGGACAATTAATCTCCAGAACAGCCCTACAGGCGTCTTTAGACACGGCGGACACAGCAGCCCGTACTACCGCAACTGCTGTGGTTATGCGCAGAACCTCATGGCTCTCTGCGTCCCGCATTCCTAAAGAACTCCAGACTAAAGTGGAGGATCTCCCATTTGACAAGGACAAACTTTTCTCCCAAAAAACTGACGAACTCCTCCATACCATGAAGGATTCCAGAGTGACACTGCGCACCCTGGGCATTCAACCATCTCTTCCCAGGAGACAGCGATACCAACCCTACCAAAGAACATGTGAGTATTATCGCCCTCAATCCAGACCGTACGACACAACTCAGAATCGTAATAGACCTCCCAAACGCAGACAAAATCAAAACCAAGCCACCACCTTCCGTCCACAGGGCAATAAACAACAGTTTTGAAGCTTTGGTCGAGGGTCTGCACGACCACCCCTTGATTCCACCACTTACTTTCCCATTTGCCACCGCCTCCAGTATTTCCAACATACCTGGCAGCGGATCACACAGGACCGCTGGGTCCTCGAAATAGTTCAGACCAGTTACTCCATTCCTTTTATTTCCTACCCTCCTACCCATCCCCTTCCCCGTCCCTCTTCAGGGACCCCTCCCACGAGCAATTACTTCGCACAGAAGTGGCTCACCTTCTGCAATTAGGCGCAGTGGAGCCTGTGCCTCTGCAACACCAGGGGACAGGTTTCTACTCCCATTACTTTCTAACGCAGAAAAAGACCGGGGGATGGAGGCCTATATTAGACCTACGCCGACTGAACAAATTCGTGAGGACACAAAGATTCAAGATGGTCACACTGGGCACAATAATACCCGCATTGGATCATGGGGACTGGTTCACAGCCCTCGACCTACAAGACGCTTACTTCCACATATCAATTCATCCAGCTCACAGACACTTCCTACGATTCACAATCGGTCACGATCACTTCCAATACCGAGTTCTTCCTTTCGGACTCTCCACGGCTCCAAGAGTTTTTTCCAAGACCTTAGCCGTCGTTGTGGCTCACCTCCGCAAACACGGAGTCACACTTTTCCCCTATCTAGACGATTGCCTCATCAAGGGCGACTCCTGTGGCGACACACTTCAAGCCACACGTCTCACCATCTCCCTCTTTCACAGCCTAGGTCTCCAAATAAACACCCAAAAATCCACCCTGATACCCAGGCAACAGATAGAGTTCATTGGAGCTCATCTCGACTCAACCCAGAGCAGGGCTTCGCTCCCATACAACAGATTCCTCACTATCACATAGCTCATACGAACACTCTCTACTCGTCCCAGGACACAAGCAAGAATCTGCCTACAGCTCCTTGGTCACATGGCAGCTACCACCTTCGTGGTTCAACACGCCAGGCTACATATAAGATGCCTCCAGGGCTGGCTCAACTCCAATTTCAAACCCAGCAGACATCCCTTAGGGATGCTGCTAACTCCTCCTCCCAATGTTATAACTTTCCTACAATGGTGGACAAGTCCAGAAAACCTCTGTGCAGGGGTTCCCTTCCAGCAACGATCCCCAATGCTCATGCTCACCACGGATGCTTCCCTGATAGGTTGGGGAGCGCATCTAGGAGAACACAGAGCACAAGGTCGATGGTCTCCATCAGAGACGCATCTACACATAAATCTCCTTGAACTCAGAGCAGTGAGGAAAGCATGCCTTCACTTTCTTCCCCTTATAAAGAACAGATATCTGCGAGTTTTAACAGACAACATAGCATGTATGTATTACATAAACAGACAGGGGGGTGCCAGATCACATTCCCTCTGCATGGAAGCCATTCGACTCTGGAATTGGTGCATACAACATCGAATACAGATCATCGCCTCCTATCTACCAGGCTGCCACAACACTACTGCCAATGCACTCAGCAGGCACTTCTCCACAGAACACGAGTGGGAACTGCACCCCACAGTACTCCAACACCTTTTCTCCCACTGGGGCACTCCATCAATAGATCTCTTCGCCACGACCCAAAATCGAAAATGCCCCCTGTTTTGCTCCAGGGCGGGACTCGGGACTGCATCCCTAGGGGATGCATTCCTCATTTCATGGAACAGTTACCTCCTGTACGCCTTCCCGCCTATCCCTCTACTACACAGGGTTATTCGGAAGATCGCGGACGACAAGGCCCAGGTCATCCTTATTGCCCCGGCTTGGCCAAGACAGACGTGGTACCCTTACCTTCTCCGCATGTCCTCCCGTCACCCATGGGCTCTTCCAACAGGCCAGACCTCCTTTACCAGGACAACGGGCGGGTCCTTCATCCCCAACTCCAGAAGCTCCACCTCACGGCCTGGTTCCTTCATGGTTCCAAACCCATGAACTAGCTTGTTCCGAGCAAGTCCTACATGTCCTCCTGCACAGTAGGAGAGACTCCACCCGCAAAACCTACCTTCAGAAGTGGAAGCGCTTCGCTCTTTGGTGCTCTCATAAACATTTAGCACCCAACAATGTGACCCTTCCTAAATTCTAGATTACCTCCTCGAACTAAAACAGGACGGACTTTCGCTTAGCTCCATCAAAGTGCACCTGGCGGCGCTTACCACCTTCCACGAACTATTGGATGGGTACTCACTCTTTACACACCCCACCATTAAACGCTTTCTCTCTGGCCTGCAAAATCTCTACCCTGAAATTCACGCAACAGTGGCTACATGGAATCTTAACCTCGTTCTTCATGCTCTCATGAAACCTCCATTTGAGCCCTTGGCTACCTCCTCTGATCTCCATATGTCCATGAAGGTGGCTTTCCTACTTGCCATAACATCAGCAAGGAGAGTTGGAGACATAAGTGCCTTGATGGCCCACCCTCCATACACAATCTTCTCCAAAGATAAAGTCACTTTGAGACCGCATCCTCAATTTCTTCCTAAGGTGGTATCGACCTTTCACCTCAACCAACCTATATATTTACCAACTTTCTACCCCAAACCTCACAAAACGCCACAGGACACAACCCTGCATACTCTCGACGTCAGGCGAGCAATTGCCTTTTATTTAGACAGGACTAAACCATTTCGCAAGTCTCCACAACTCTTTCTTTCAATTGCCGAAAGATCAAAAGGCACGGCTATTTCTAAACAACGCCTATCCAAGTGGATCTCTGACTGCATCAGATCCTGTTACCGTGCGAAGAATCTTCAACCGCCTGAAAGCGTTAGAACTCATTCCACTAGAGCCATGTCGGCATCCATTGCCTTCCTACACAACGTTCCCATTCCCGATATCTGCAAAGCAGCTACATGGTCATCTGAACACACGTTTGCAAAACACTATGCTTTAACGCAAGACACCACGGCAGACACAATAGTAGGTCATACAGTACTATCTTCAGTACTCCCTGCCGTATCTCCAAAGTCCCATCAACCGTAGTGGGTACTGCTACACATTCACCTAGAGTGGAGCACCCACAGGGACAGCACTCGAAGAAGAAGAGAAAGTTACTCACCTTGCAGTAACTGAGGTACTTCGAGATGTGTGTCCCTGTGGGTGCTCCACTCCCCACCCTCCTCCCCTCTACTTTGGAGTACTGAGATGACTCTCCACGGTAGAGAAGGAACTGAGGAGGGTGTGGGGCGCACGCACTCAGGAAGATTCCAACTAGACGGGAGATACCATCTGGGTGCGTGCGCCCCAACCAGGCACTGCTACCGAAAATCTCCGATCGACAGCGCCGGGACGCACCGTCACCTAGAGTGGAGCACCCACAGGGACTCACATCTCGAAGAACCTCAGTTACTGCAAGGTGAGTAACTTTCTCTTCCCTCCACGCCGGAGACATTTTCCATGGCAAGGGAGTTGATTGCAATGACAGAGTCTGCGCTGCCTCAACCCCCGGCAACGCCAGTGCGGGTTATACAGTCGATCGGCAAGCCTGCCTTGATCAGACCACCCTCCGTCAGCACCGCAGAGCAGCACTGTTCACGATCGCGGTCCCACAGACGTTCTCGGTCCTGTCGCCAATCCAGGTCCTGACGCCGCTCGCAGTCCTGGCACCGTTCTCCATTTTGCTACCGGTCGTACTCACGGCACCGGTCAGCGTCCCGTTCGCCGGCCCGGTACACTCGGCACCGATCCAGCTCCCGGCACCGCTCCAGGCACCGTGACTCCTGTAGCCACTCCTGATCCAGCCTCGAGATCTCAGTTGACCTCCCGGCACCGCTCCGGTCGCAGGTCCCGTTCTTCTTCGAGTGATTGCTCCTATCCATTCCATGTAGGTGTGCGCGCCGCGCGTGCACGGCTCTTCGGAACATTTTTAGCCTAGCAACTCCGGCGGGCCGGCTGGCGCCCCCTGGAGTGGCGCCGCCATGGCGGCGTATATATACCCCAGCCGGCCCGTCCGCTCCTCAGTTCCTTCTTTCCGCCCGTGACGGCTAGTAGGAACAGTGGAGTGCTCTCCTGTCCTCCACAGCTTAGCGTTCTCCCTTAGTTACTGTATATAGTTATCATAGTCGTTAAAGTTTTCTTAATAGTTCTATAGTTAGTGGTATAATTCATTAGGGAGTTAGAGGGGTTAGCCCTCTTCTTCCGCCCCGGTGCGGGCTTATGCCCGGACCGGCGGGTTTCAAGCCCTGCGCGGCTTGCCAGCGGTCTATGCCGGTGAGTGACCCGCACGACGCCTGCCTCCGCTGTCTCGGAGAGGCTCACCGGTCGGACAAGTGCCCCATCTGCGTCGCTTTTAAGCCTCGCACGAGGAAGGAGCGGGACTCGCGGTTGAAGCAACTCCTCATGGAGTCGGCCCTCCAACCTCCGGCATCAGCACCGGCGGCGCCAAAGACTGCCTTGACTAGCGGCGCGCCGACCGCACCCAGCCGCCCCGGTGCCGAGGAGGCAGCTCGGCACCCGGCACCGAAGACCCGGCACCGCTCCGTCTCCCCGGGAAAGAAGCGCAAAGTGCCGAAGACGGTCTCGGACAAGCAAAAGAGACCGTTAGCCCAGCCGCCTCCGACTGTAACGGTGCAGGCTGAGGCTGTGCACAAAACGTGCACCGTGTCGTCGACTCCGGCGCCGCAAGGCCCGTCGAGTCCGACACCGCCCAGCTCCCCGGTGCCCACCGACGAGGAGCTGAGGCTGCCGTCCACGCCCGAAGCGTTCGCGACGGCAAGACATTTAATCGAACTTACCGCTGATGCAAGCGCTCAGCGGCCGGTGCTACCGGTGCGGACTCTCAAGTCTATTGGGAAGCCACTTCCAATGCGACCCCCGTCCCCGGGCGCCCGAGCCGATCGCAGCACCGCCGCCAGGTCGCGGTCCCGTTCTCGCTCACGGCACCGCTCTCCGCAGCACCGGGCACGACGATCCACGTCACGACGTTCCCCGTCTCCTCGCCGGTCGCAGTCCCGGTACCGCTCCCAGTCGCGGTACCGGTCGCACTCCCGGCGACGTTCCAAGTCCCGGTCGCCGAGTCGCCGGCACCGTAACAGGTCCGGCTCCAGGCACCACGAGAGGCGTCGAGACTCGCGTAGTCGCTCCAGGCGCCGCCACACGCGGTCCAGATCTGCATCCCGGCACCGTCGGTCGAGCTCCCGGCACCGTCGTTCACGATCCCGACGCCGCCGGTCGAGCTCCCGGGGCCGCCGGTCGAGCTCCCGGGGCCGAAGGTCGAGCTCCCGGGGCCGAAGGTCGAGCTCCTGGCGCCGCCGGTCGAGCTCCCGGCACCGCGACGACCGGCACCGTCCGCCGGCACCGCGGGGGCCCTTTACTCCGGCACCGGATGCCCGCCCAGCCACCACTTCGGCTCCTCCCTGGCCATCAAGAGAGCCCTCCGTCGCCTCCCCTGGGGGCAGCGCAGTTGACTTCCGGGCGGGGTCCCTCCCGCCAGAACATGGACCGCAGCAATGGGGATTCTGGGTCCCTTGGGCCGAACATGAACAGGGGCCCCCCCTCCCGCCGCGTCAACCAGGCTCGGTGCGGTCGGTACCGGTAGCCACTGTAAGCAGGCCACCTCCGTCCCCCACTCCTCAGCCCGCCAATCACGGCACGCACTTGGGGCATGACGCGGTTCCCGCAGACACGGTACAGGCACCGGAGGAGGTGCTTCCGGGTCCTTCCTCATCCTCCTCCCCCGATGAGGCGGTGGCAGGGGCGGCACCGTCGGAGCCCCCGCCGATCGACCTCAAGACTCACCAGGACCTTCTTAGAAGGGTAGCTAAGGCCATCAACTTACCCGTGGAAGAAGTCCAGGAGGTCGAGGACCCCATCACGGACGTGGTGGGGGAGGACGCCCCCGTCAGGGTGGCGCTCCCCTTCATCCGAACAATACAGAAAAACAATGCCGCTATCTGGCAGTCCCCCTCCTCCGTCCCGCCTACAGCGCGCGGAGTCGAGAGAAAGTACTCGGTCCCCCCGAGGGGCTACGAATACCTGTATGTTCACCCGGCTCCGGACTCTCTAGTTGTCCAATCTGTCAATGACCGGGAGCGACACGGCCAGCCCGCTGCAGCGCCAAAAGCGAAGGAGTCCAAGCGCATGGACCTGTTAGGCCGCAAAATTTACTCAGCGGGCGGCCTCCAACTTCGTATCGCCAACCAAATGGCTTTGCTCTCCAGATATACATTCAACATCTTGGGCTGCCTAGCCAAATTCGCAGAGCTTACCCCGCAGGATTCCCGCCGGGAGTTCTCGGCACTGCTGGAGGAAGGAAAGCTGGCTTCCCGTACCTTAATTAAGGCAGCGGTAGACGCAGCGGACTCGGGGGCCAGGACCATAGCGTCAGGGGTAACCATGCGACGCATCGCATGGCTCCAGTCCTCTACTCTGCCGCCGGAGGTCCAGTACACGCTCCAGGACCTTCCTTTCGAGACGCAGGGTCTATTTTCAGAAAAGACTGATACCCGCATTCAAACCCTGAAGGACGGCAGAGTGGCGATCCGCACATTAGGGATGCACACGCCGGCCACCCAAAGGCGTCCTTTCCGACAGCAACCTTATCGCCCCTTCCAATACAACAGACCTCGCCCGCCTAACAATCGGCGCTCGGCCCCCTTCCGCCGCAGACCATCGGGCGGACGGCGGAACCAAAGCCAGGGATCGTCCAAGGCCCCTCAGGGCCCAAAGTCGGCCTTTTGACGGGACGCCCGAGGGCCGCTTACCTCTCTCCAATCAGGATCCACCCCTTCTGTTTTCCGATCGCCTTTCCCGCTTCCTTCAGGCGTGGTCATCTGTAACATCAGACAGCTGGGTCCTCAGCACGGTCCAGTACGGCTACCGCCTACAGTTCGTTTCGCCCCCTCCCTCCCACCCACCCTCCCTGTCCCTCCTCAGGGACCCCTCTCACGAGCAAGTCCTCTTGCAGGAGGTCCAGTCTCTGTTGAGCGTGGGTGCCATCGAGGAGGTGCCTCCCAGCAGACGAGGCAGGGGATTCTATTCCAGATACTTCCTCATCCCCAAGGCGAAAGGAGGCCTTCGTCCCATCCTAGACCTCCGCGAGCTCAACAGATACCTGTGCAAGCTCAAGTTTCGGATGGTGACCTTGGGGTCCATTATCCCTTCCCTGGATCCTGGAGACTGGTTTGCTGCCCTCGACATGAGGGATGCCTACTTTCATGTGGCAATCTACCCCCCCCACAGACGCTTCCTGCGCTTCCTGGTCAACGGAGCTCATTACCAGTTCGCAGTGCTCCCCTTCGGCCTCTCCACCGCGCCGAGGGTATTCACCAAGTGCATGGCGGTCGTCACCGCAGCCCTCCGCCGTCGCCGCATCCACGTCTACCCATATCTCGACGACTGGCTAATTCGGGGCCGCTCCCAAGCACTGGTGGCAAATCAAGTAACCGAGATTCTACATCTGTTCCGGTCTCTCGGCCTCCTTGTCAACACCGAGAAGTCCCTCCTAGTTCCAGCGCAAAGAGTGGAGTTCATAGGAGCGGTCCTAGACTCCAATCTGGCCAGAGCGTGCCTACCTCGCACTCGGCACGAGATGTTGGCCTCCCTCATTCGGGCACTGCAGGCTTTTCCGACAACAACGGTGCGATCCTGCCTCCGCCTCCTCGGTCACATGGCAGCGTCCACATTCGTGACTGCGCACGCCAGGCTCCAACTTCGCCCGTTCCAAATGTGGCTGGCGTCGGTGTACCGCCCTCATCGCGATCCCCTAGACATGGTAGTGACGGTGGCAGAGCCCGCTCTCCAGAGTCTCACCTGGTGGCTGGACTCAGAAACGGTCTGCGAGGGAGTTCCGTTCCGCCCACCTCGCCCATCAATCACCCTGACGACGGACGCCTCGGCGCTCGGCTGGGGGGCTCACATAGGAGACCAACACACCCAGGGTCTCTGGTCACCCCAGGAGCTCTCCCTCCATATCAACGTCCGAGAGCTGAGAGCGATCCGCTTAGCTTGTCTCGCCTTTCGGCCTCACCTGCAGAACCGCTGTGTAGCGGTCTACACGGACAACACCACAGCCATGTTTTATGTCAACAGGCAGGGCGGAGCGCGGTCCTCTCCTCTTTGCAACGAGGCGTTGCTCCTCTGGGATTTCTGCGTAGCCCATTCGATTCGCCTCGAAGCGTTTTTTCTGCCGGGAGCACAGAACACGTTGGCCGACCGCCTCAGCAGGTCCTTCGCCTCTCACGAGTGGTCCCTTCGCCCGGATGTGGCTTATTCCATCTTCCAGAGGTGGGGCTTTCCCCAGATAGACCTCTTTGCTTCCCGGACCAACCGCAAATGCCACAGGTTCTGCTCCTTCCAAGGCCAAGCTCCAGGATCCCTCTCAGATGCGTTTCTCCTGTCATGGACAGAGCCTCTTCTCTACGCGTTTCCTCCGTTTCCGCTCGTCCACCGAGTGTTGCTCAAGATCCGGAGAGACAGAGCCCGCATCATACTCGTCGCTCCGGCCTGGCCGAGACAGCATTGGTATACCCTGCTGCTCGAGTTGTCGGCTCGGGAACCCATTCCCCTCCCGCTGTGGCCGGACCTCATAACCCAGGACCTCGGCAGGCTTCGTCACCCGAACCTGCAATCGCTGCATCTCACAGCTTGGTTCCTGAGTGGTTGACCGACGCAGAGAGACATTGCTCCGCAGCGGTGCAGCAAGTGCTGCTCGAAAGCAGGAAACCTTCAACGCGAACTACTTACCTCGCCAAGTGGAAGCGCTTTGCTCTCTGGTGCGACCAGAGAGATATCAACCCTTTCTCGGCCCCCATCCAGACTGTCCTCGACTACCTTTGGTACCTCAAAGGTCAAGGTCTTGCCATCTCGTCCCTTAGAGTGCACCTCGCAGCGCTGTCAGCATTTCGACCAGCTATAGGAGGTCGCTCGATCTTCTCCAACCCGATGGTGTCGCGATTCCTTAAGGGGTTAGACCGTCTATACCCGCAGGTGCGGCCTCCTGCTCCGACATGGGATCTTAACCTGGTCCTCGTCCAGCTCATGGGCCCACCCTTCGAGCCCCTTGCTACTTGCTCTCTCCTCCATCTTACCTGTAAGACGGCCTTCCTCGTGGCGATCACATCCGCCAGACGGGTCTCAGAGCTCCGCGCCCTGACGGCGGGCCCCCCATATACCGTCTTTCACAGGGACAAGGTGCAGCTTCGCCCACACCCGGCCTTCCTCCCCAAGGTGGTGTCGCCCTTCCATCTCAACCAGGAGATCTTCCTCCCGGTCTTCTTCCCGAAGCCGCATGCCTCACCTCGGGAACAGCAGCTGCATACCCTCGACGTCCGCCGAGCGCTCGCGTTCTACATCGACCGCACGAAGCCCTTTCGGCGTTCGTCCCAGCTCTTTGTGGCGATAGCTGACCGCATGAAAGGAGAGCCAGTCTCCTCACAGAGGATTTCTTCCTGGGTGACGTCCTGCATCAGAACGTGTTACGAGCTTGCTCGCGTTCCCCCATGCCGACTCACTGCCCACTCCACGAGGGCACATGCCTCATCAGCCGCTTTCCTGGCTCATGTCCCCATCCAGGACATCTGTAGAGCGGCCACCTGGTCTTCAGTCCATACCTTCGCTTCACACTACGCGTTGGTGCAGCAGTCTAAAGACGACGCAGCCTTCGGCTCTGCGGTATTACACTCCGCCACGTCTCATTCCGACCCCACCGCCTAGGTAAGGCTTGGGAATCACCTACATGGAATGGATAGGAGCAATCACTCGAAGAAGAAAAGACGGTTACTCACCTGTAGTAACTGGTGTTCTTCGAGATGTGTTGCTCCTATCCATTCCAATCCCGCCCTCCTTCCCCACTGTCGGAATAGCCGGCAAGAAGGAACTGAGGAGCGGACGGGCCGGCTGGGGTATATATACGCCGCCATGGCGGCGCCACTCCAGGGGGCGCCAGCCGGCCCGCCGGAGTTGCTAGGCTAAAAATGTTCCGAAGAGCCGTGCACGCGCGGCGCGCACACCTACATGGAATGGATAGGAGCAACACATCTCGAAGAACACCAGTTACTACAGGTGAGTAACCGTCTTTTCTCGCTCCCGGTACCAATATGCCTCGCGGTACCGATCCCCGGTGCCGCATTGAGCAACGTCAGCTAGAGAGGGAGACTCTGCCCAGGGCTTTTCAGCTCCTCCATGGCCATCCAGACATGTATCAGTGTCGTCCCACGTGGGCAGTTCATACTCGCAGGACCGTGATTCGGATGTTCCCACCAGAGTCTTCCAGGAGCCCCAGGCCCAGGACCCTGGCCCCCATCAGTGGTCATTCTGGACACCTTGGGCGTACCACCAGGACCAAGGCATACCTGTGATCCCATCTCGCTCTGTTCCGTCAGAGCACAGGGTGCCAGAGGCGACAATTAGCCATCCCCCTCCGACCGGTACGGAGGAAGCCCTGGTTCAGCCACCAGACTCCCAGGTCCCACCAGAACAGGAGGTCATCCAGGAGCACGAGCCCACACAGGACCAGCAGCCTTTCGTCTTCCTCCTCCCCAGATGAAGCGGTGGCAGGAACATCCTCCTCGGGCCCTCCTCCAATCGACTTGAGGGCCCATCAGGACCTCCTGAGACGGGTGGCACTCAATATGAAACTCCAAGTGGAGGAAGTCTCGGAAATAGAGGATCCGGTCATAGGCATTCTGTTGGTTGACGCCCCCACTAGAGTGTCCCTACCGTTCATTCGGACGATCCAGGCCAATGCGGATACCATCTGGCAGTCTCCAGCCACTATCCCGCCAGGGAGTCGAACGCAAGTATATGGTACCCTCCAGGGGGTGTGAGTACCTATATGTACATCCTCCCCCCGGCTCCTTTGTCGTCCAGTCTGTCAATGAGAGGGAACACCATGGCCAGCAAGCACCAGCCCCTAAATCGAAGGAGGCTAGGCGAATGGACTTACTGGGCTGTAAGGTGTACTCGGCAGGGACCCTGCAACTCTGCGTAACAAACCAGCAAGCCCTGCTTAGCCGCTACAATTACAACACCTGGGCGGTGGTGGGAAAATTTACAGAGTTGATTCCTCAGGACTCCCGTCAAGAGTTTGCTGCCCTCCTGGAAGAAGGGAAGAAAGTGGCGAGAACTTCCCTCCAGGTCTCATTGGATGCAGCTGACTCTGCTGCCAGGACTCTGGCCTTGGGTGTTGCCATGAGGCGCATTTCATGGCTCCAGGTGTCGGGCTTTCCCCCGGAGCTGCAGTATACTATACAGGACTCGCCCTTCGATGGCAAAGGCCTGTTCTCTGAAAAAAATGACCCAAGGCTGCAAAGCCTAAAGGACAGCAGGGTCACTATGCACTCTCTCGGCATGCATACGCCGGTGACTCAGCGCTGACCTTTCAGTCCCCAGCCTCACTGCCCTTACCCTGCACCTAGACAAAGACAGGACTTTGCCAGCAGGCGTGGCCGAGGCGGTCGTAGGCGTTAGTCAGGACCCCAAGGGGGCCAAAATCAGGGTCCCTGTAAACCACCAATGGGGCCAAAGCCTAACTTTTGAAGGCACGCCTGAGGACGGTGTACCAGTTATTACCCAGGATCCGTTCCCTCCCTTTTACAACTGCCTCTCCTTTTTCCTCCCTGCGTGGTCCCATCTAACCTCAGATCGTTGGGTCCTATGCACAGTGGAACTTGGGTACCGCCTCCAGTTTATTTTGTCCCCCACCTCCCACCCTCCATCCTCGTCCCTCTTTAGGGACCCCTCTCACGAGCAATTCCTCTTGCAAGAGGTGCGGACACTCCTCACCATCGGAGCTATAGAGGAGGTACCAAAGAACGAAAGGGGCAAGAGGTTCTACTCCCACTATTTCCTAATCCCCAAGGCGAAGGGAGGTCTCAGACCTATCCTAGACCTGCGGGAACTCAACAAGTTCATGATAAAGCTGAAGTTCCGCATGGTATCCATGCGGACCGTCATCCCATCCTTGGATCCCGGAGACTGGTATGCTGCCCTCAATATGAAGGGCACGTATTTTCATGTTGCCATTTATCCTCCACACAGAAGGTACCTCCGGTTTGTGGCCAACCGTCATCATTTCCAGTTTACGGTCCTTTCGTTTGGCCTCTCTACAGCCCCAAGAGTATTCAAAGTGCATGGCTGTAGTTGCCGCCTCCCTCCACCACCGTCGGATACATGTTTTTTCCGTATCTAGACGATTGGTACATTCGGGGGACCTCCGAGGCCCAAGTTACCCGTCATGTGGGCATCGTCAAGGACCTATTCCTGCGTCTAGGCCTGATGATCAATATAGAGAAATCCACTCTGGTTCCCACACAGAGAATAGAATTCATTGGGGCCATCCTGGACTACAATCTCGCCACAGCCTGCTTACCTCAGCCTCGGTTTCAGGCAATGGTAACAATTTTATACAAGGTCTACGGAACTTCCCGACAACTTCGGCTCGCACTTGCCTTGGTCTCCTGGGTCACATGGCTACATGCACATTCTTGACCAAACATGCCAGGCTACTCCTCCGTCCCCTCCGATCGTGGCTCACCTCGGTGTACCACCCGGGCAGAGACAGCATAGACATGATCGTCTCGACCCCCCTGAGCATCCTAGGCTCACTTGACTGGTAGTCGATGCCCTCCCTGGTGTGTGCAGGAATGCCGTTCCATCCGCCCCAGCCCTCGGTGTCCCTGACAACAGACGTGTCATCTCTCGGTTGGGGTGCTCACCTCGGTCAGCTTTGCACCCAAGGCTTTTGGTCAGCTCAAGAGCTGGCCTTGCACATCAATGTCCGAGAGCTGAGAGCAGTCCGCCTTGCGTGCCAGGCGTTTCAGCAGCACCTACAAGGCCGTTATGTCTCAGTGTTCACAGACAACATAACGGCCATGTTTTACATAAACAAGCAGGGAGGAGCATGGTCCTCCCCTCTTTGTCAAGAAGCCAGCCACCTCTGGGACTTCTGCATAGCCCAATCGATAGACCAGGTAGAGTCCTTTCTCCCAGGGGTTCAGAACACCCTGGCAGATCACCTCAGCAGATCCTTCCTGTCTCACGAGTGGTCGATTCGTCCGGACGTTATCCATTCTGTTTTCTAGAAGTGGGGCTTTCCCCACATAGACCTCTTCGCTTCTCGTGAGAACAGGAAATGCCTGACGTTCTGCTCATTCCAAGGCCTCTCCCCGGGCTCGATCTCGGACACATTTCTGATGCCGTGGATGAGCCAACTGCTGTATGCCTTTCCACCATTCCTGCTGGTTCACAGGGTCCTGCTAAAACTCCGCAGGGACAGAGCCCACCTGATCATGATCGCTCCAGCGTGGCCCAGGCAGCACTGGTACACCATGTTGCTCGGCCTGTCGATAGCCAACCCAATTCCCCTGCCTCTTCACCCAGACCTTATAACGCAAGATCATGGCAGACTTCACCACCCAGACCTGCAATCCCTGCACCTCACAGCATGGCTGCTGCGTGGTTAAACCGATCTGAGTTATGTTGCTCTGCCTTGGTACAACAGGTACTCCTGGGTATAGGAAACCTTCCTCTCGGTTCCATCGAGCCACCTCACTGCACATTCCACCAGGGCTCAGGCTTCTTCTGCTGCCTTCCTGGCTCACGTACCCATCCTGGAGATCTGTCGTGCAGCTACCTGGTCCTCGGTCCACTCCTTTGGCTCACATTATGGACTGGTCCAGCAGTCCAGAGATGATTCAGCCTTTGGCTCAGCAGTTTTGCATTCTGCAACATCTCACTCCGACCCCACCGCCTAGGTAAGGCTTGGGAATCACCTAATTGGAATCGATATGAGCAAGCACTTGAAGAAGAAAAGACGGTTACTCACCTTTGTAACTGTTGTTCTTCGAGATGTGTTGTTCATATCCATTCCACACCCACCCTCCTTCCCCTCTGTCGGAGTAGCCGGCAAGAAGGAACTGAAGGGCCATTGGGTCGGCAGGGGTATATATTCGGTGCTATAGCGGTGCCACTCTAGGGGGAGACCCAGCCGACCCACCGAGTGTTGCTAGGGTAAAAATCTTCCGAGGAACGTGCACGCGGCGCGCACACACCTAATTGGAATGGATATGAGCAACACATCTCGAAGAACAACAGTTACAAAGGTGAGTAACCGTCTTTCCTTTCTATTGTCCCACAAGTACTTTGAGCATGCCCTTCCTATGAGGAACCAGAGAGCATCACATTTATACCATTCCTCCTATTGCAAAGTTATTGTTAGTCACCAATGATACAGATTGTATCATTGTCATTTGTTCTCACGTTGCTCTGGGTTGCGCTGAAGAGCAGATATATTGGAAACTTTTCAAATTTTATATGTGAATGAAGAGGAGCGGGGGAAAAAAGTGTCATTTCAGCCTCTGTGACACCGGAAGGATACGTGGTGACACAGAGATTCCCTCCTTCCCCATCACTGCAGAACTTTTACCTTTTGTCTGAGCCATGCAGAGTTTATCTTCATCACATTCTATCCATCCACTTCTCAGTGTCATGTGATGAAGCATTCTCCATTGTCTGTGCTTGCAGATGATGTTTTGACTTCTTTAATTCTATATCAGAGTCGCTATGACGAGATGAAAGTGTCAAAGTCCTGGGAGAGGAATTCAAATGGATCCCAAACACAATGTTATTGGAGATTAAATCCCAGGTTCCATCTATTGTAAAGCCACTTTTGGCAAGGTGGCTGTTTTCCCCTCATTATGGGAATGCTAGGATACTAAAAATGTTGTAAATAACATAACTGACTATTGAGACAGGGATGAGTGAAGCAGGTTTGAATGGATCAGAGGAGAATGTGATGGGAGAATCTCTTGTCCCGATTCCGAATAATCAGATGTAACCTGCTCTGGAATTTCACTTGACACTTTCTTTGTAATGTATTCTCTCTATATGATGTGGGTTTCTATCTTTCCTGAAGGCTGTTTGGTCACCGATTGGATATTAGTTCAGTTTGATAGGATGTAGCTCAGATTTATTGGAGAATTTAAGACAATGACCCTTTGCTAAAGTCCTCATTTATGATTTCAGCTTTGCTTTTCCCCCATCCCTCCATGATGACATGTAGAAAGTTCAAGTACAGTTCTGTCAACAGGAGCGAACGCTCCAATTTACTGCATATGCTAACAAAGAAACAGCAGTGATTTAAAATCTGCACTCAGAAATGATGAACAACAGCAGAACTCCAACTAACTGAAGGAAGTGCATATGATCACAGTGTATTTTAAGTTGTTTAAGGCGATATTGTCTCAGATGATCTGGGAAGAGAATTCCATGGTAATAATAATAATAATAATGGCAAGTGATTTTGAACTAGGCAAAATGCCCATGTGTTTGATTCCCAAAGCATTTGTAACCCAGGCCCTACAGACGATCTCTCCTAGCTAATCCTATGGTATGGGAAATGCAGCCCTTCATGACACAGCTTTTGAGGAAATAGAAGTGGAGTTTTTGTTGAATTTATCTTTTGTAGGTGCTGAAGATGTGTATAAAATGAAACCAGTGTTGAAAATATAATATCTTTGGAAAAATAGCCATTTTTAATAGAATCTCCAGCTCTGGTAACTCACAAAGATTCTGATCCAGGCCTGTATCCCGTCCCTTGCCTGGACCTGTGCCACCGAATTAAAGAAAAGCTGGGCATGTTTCAGGAAGCCATTCCTCATTAACACTGCGGAGATTTTAAGTGGTTTTGTAAAGGATTCTATTCCAGAGAACTGTAAATTTCCTCTATCCAAGACCAAGGATTTGGAAAGAGCTGAGGTTGAAGGAGTCCACACCCAGTTCTTGGTTTCCACACCAGTAAAGGAAGCTATGGTGACCCAAGGAAAATTGTTTGTACAACTCCACTTCCTAGTTCAGTGTCACTGATTACACTTCCAAAGTATGCCAGGGTTAGATTGAGAACAATTATCCTTCACTGTTTGAGTGAGAGAGTGCTTCATAGGACAGTCCTTCCCTGTGGATCCCAAACTGGCTGCCTGATTGGGTAACAAGGCTTTTCAGGCTGTAGAAATGATGGTAACCAACGAGGCAACAAATTTGTCAGCCTTCAATTTCAGACTTCGGCTACACGCATGTTGAGTCCTGATTCTGTGGTTTTGTGTCTGATGCTATGACTACACAATAAAGCTGATGTTGGCACAGCTGCACCAATGTAGCTGCAGTGCTGTAGCACTGCTATTACAGATGCTCTAAGCCAATGGGAGAGATTTCTCCCATTGGACTTGATTAGTCCAGCCCCTGCAAGCGGCGGTGGCTATGTTGGCAGGAGAAACTCTGCTGCTCATGTACCACTATCTATGCAGGGGCTTAGGGCCATGTAACTATATTTCTCATCAGTGTGGATTTTTCATACCCCTAGGCAATATAGTTATCCCGATAAATATCTTTAGTGTAGACCAGACCTTAGTTTTCTCTTGTGTTTTATGCATTTACATTACTTCTCTACCTCCTCCTACTTTGAAAGGTTAAAAAGTGTGACAAGAGAGGTATTTTTCTCCATGATGCAAACATTCCCACATAGGAGACACTTTCCACCAACACACATGGCAGAAGATCCTGAGATATATGAACTCACAGAAGTGGTTGGGACCTATGTTGGGACAAACCACAGCTCAAGCCAAGGTTCAGTTGTTGGCAATGGGGATTAAAAGAAAACTAACATATATGACAAGAATTTGTGATCTTTGAATATGTTATTGGTACCAATGAAAATGAAATTATAGGTGAAGTTATTGATTAAAGAGTAAGAGACTGTGTGATAATCAGAATTATTTTTGAAAACTGAAAGTTGTCTTGTTTTTTGTTTTGTTAATCATACTGGAAATGATGGCTAATCTTAAACGTTAATTTGATTTAATTTACCACCTGTAGTGTATGGAGTTCTGGTAGAAAAACTCACTTCAATGGTTGGGGTGAGATAATATGTGTGAGAAAGAGCGTATAAGAGAATATTGTCCCAGTATAGATTTTAATATTTTGTGTTTTCAAATAGAACTTATTTTACTTAGTTTCAAAGTCAATTTCTAGTAAAAGGAAAGCTACTCAAGGAGATAAGTTGTATAAGTTTTTACCCACTTAGACTGTAAGGGTCACTGTCTTCCCCACTTCTCTAATTTTCAAAAGAAAGATATGACATTTCATAGGATGTATCCAGCAGGTAGGAAAGCTGCAACTGTCAACCATCAATATAAAGCAAAAGGCTGAAATCCATTGCCCTTCAAGTCAATAAGCCATCTAAAGGCTGGTCTATGCTGAAAAGCTATGTTGGCAGAGCCACATCTCTATGGGGTGTGAAAAGTCCTCTCCACTGAGAGAAGTAGTTAATGTGATCTGAGCCCCACTGTAGACAGTGTTTTGTTGTCAGAAGAATATTTCCAGTGTTCGAAGTGTAGACAAAGCCTTAGACAGATTGATCCCCACTGGGAAATGAGTCATGACATCAATTCCAATTTTGACCCATCTCCCTGTATGTGAGAAAGCTACTAGTATGAAGGGTTGAGCCAGCTGTCTGATCACCTGGTTCCTCAACTGTAGCGACAGCTCTTAGTGCCCATCAATCTAAAGACTGAGAGAAATGGAGAGTTCCAACCATTGTCATTTTAGTATCTTATTGTTCCTCTCTCTATTTTTTGTGCTGGCCTTTCTAGTCTATCAGGGTGTGACTGTATAGCTCAGTGCATGTGTGACATTGGTGCCAATTGGCAAAGGGATCACTGTTCTTCACAAGCAACTCCTGTCTCAGACCTGACAAACTCACCACACCTAATACACTGCTTTTATGATATTTATCCAGGAAGCATAGCAGTGAGATCTCTACTGAAAGCTTGTAAATTATTGATACTCCTAATCACTGCGAGAGGTGTGTCATATTTAAGGAGTAATGTAAGTACATGGAAAATTATGCCCATATGGTATTGTTGTGAAAGTGAGTCACCCCAATCTTGATGGGGATGGCCCATTCAAGTAGGAGGGAATTGGCACCTGTTCTGTGTTAGCCAGTTATGTGATGTATTGCTCCATTGTCAACCTTTGTACCAACCCAGAAAAGTCAATGGAAAACCATCAGACAAACTATAGACATTAAAAACCTGTGGAAGTGACAAGGACAATATGAGAATGAGGCAATCGTCCTTTCTGTGAATAAAGACAAAAGACTGATTCAGTTCATAACAGGGTGGAGAAGAACTCTCTGGGTCCATTCACCAAGGAGATTCCTACCAACCAGTGGTGCTTCATGAAAGGCAGGGCCCTGGCTCCTAGGGACTAGCAATCAGTGAAATTGACTGAAGTGTGATGTGAGAATCTACTTAGATAGGAAAGGTAACTATTAAAAAGCGTAGGTTGCATTTTCTGATGTTGTTTAGTTGGTAAGTTGGTTTCCATCACTCATATGTGTTTGTTTAAATCTCTGATGTTAAATACATTTTTGTTTGTTTGATAACTGTACTCAAGTGCTGTGTGAGATACGGTAGCAGTGGTCCACAGTAAAACTAGTAACTTGGGATACTTCGGGAAGAGAGGATCTGGGAGTTCTCTGAGTATCTGGTGATCCAGGCTGGACCCCAGAGGGGGACACATTGCAGGAACTCAGGGGTTAGGGTGGCTGCTGTAGCTCAGAGGTGAGTGCTTGAGTGTCTAACAGGCTGGGTGAGTTTGGTCACTAACATCTAGCAGCCAAATGCAAAACTCCATCTTCCTTGTGGCAGGTGGCAACAAGGAGACTCTCAGTCCTCATCACCCTCAGATGGGTCATAATGTGTCTCTGTGTTGATCTACCTGTCAAATCCACACAGGGAAAGCTCCTTATAACATAAAACTCTGCCCTATGAAATCATGGAACATGTGCTCTTCGCTCTGTGAAAGCATGTAAAGAATCCAAGCGCTGGAGGACAGGGTTTGGGTCCAGAGTGACCTAGACAAATTGGAGGATTGGGCCAAAAGAAATCTGAGGCGGTTCAACAAAAAGAAGTGCAGAGTCCTGCACTTAGGAAGGAAGAATCCCATGCACTGCTACAGCCTGGGGACCAACTGGCTAAGCAGCAGTTCTTCAGAAAAGGACCTGGGGATTACAGTGGATGAGAAGCTGGATATGAGTCAACAATATGCCCTTGTTGCCAAGAAGGCTAACAGCAGATTGGGCTGCATTAGTAGAAGCATTGCCAGCAGATTGAGGGAAGTTTGTTCATTTCAAACCTGCAGTTTATTCATTTCATTTGGTGACCCCTCCTAGTTCTTATGAACTTGGTCCTTGGTCCTTTAAAAGATATTATGTGACCCACCTCCCTCTTGTCTCTCATTTCCTGGGACTAACATGGATACAACACCACCACAAACAACAAGGTTCAAAGTCAATGCACATGGGAGAAGCATCTTGTGTTTCATTCCTTATGTCCTAGTCCCATCGTGTGGCCATTTCCTTTTCTTCCTTTCTGTTAACAGCTTTGGTGTTTTGCACAGAAACGTTATTTCTCCAGGAGAGACCTAGGAGCGGGGGCTGCATTCCTGTACCAAACAGTTGCTAGAAGGGGGCAGACAAAGGCCTTTAAGACAAGGCATCCGTCACTGTCAAAAAATCATCTCCCTCCTGTTGTTCCGAGGGCAGCAGGAGCAGCCGCGGCTCGATGGCCCCCCAGCAGCATTCCTGGGGTGGCCGGAGCAGCAGCTGGCCCTCTGGGGCTCCCCTCTGTGTGGCAGCAGCTGGAGTGGCAGTGGCTCTCAGGGCTTCTCCCCTGGTAGCTGGTGCTCATTATTCATCAAATAAATCAAAACACTTCCACCTGCATGTGGATTTAGCCCAGGACCCTCAGAATCAGCAGCTGTTCCACCTCCCTCTGAGCTCTCTGGTCAGGTGTCCTAGTGCTGAAACCCTCCTGTTTAGAACCTAAAATAGCAGTTTTGCAGCAGGGGGCTGAAATTTTGGACCGGACATTGTAGCTCCACAGTTATTTTATTGAATTGCTTCAAAACAGCAAGTCAAGAAAGTCTCCTAAGTGCCAGGCTCTGTTACCAGATTTGCCCCTTACTTTGGGGTATGCTCATTTATTCGGGTTACTTTTCTGGGGAAGGGGATTCTGTAATTCTGTCAATGTACTGCTTGTGTCACTTTGTGTGTTCATATGGAGCTCTACTTCTCCCTTCTACAAGTCCCCTCCCAATGGAGCTATCCTGCAGGACCTAGGTTCCCTAGGACTGGGTTTTTCCAGCCCAAGAACTGGATGAACACACACCCACCCACACGTACATTAACAGAGCAAGTCTGAGCGGACCGGGTCAATCAGCACTGTCAAGCTGACCCCTTATATGTCCCTGGACTCACTGGGCTGGATGAAGCAGCACTTTCAAGCTGACTCTACTTATATGCCCCTGGGCTCCGTGGACTGGGTCAAGCAGCACTTTCAAGCTGTTACCCTTATGTATCCCAGATTCAGCACGTCCCTATTCCCACCTTAATAACACAATTGTACTGGCAGTAACCTACTTGATGAGCAAACCCCACAGTATTTTGGGCACTGCAGGGATCTTTAGCTTAGGTAAAAGAAGCGTTGCTGCAGAGTAAATGGGGGAAGCTAAAAACACAAAAGAGTAAGGTTCAGCAAGAGAGAGAGAAGCAACCAGCTTAACCATACAAGTTATTTATTGAATACTGGTGATAACTACACAAGGAGGGCTAAACCAACATAACATACATTATTAAAGGTTAATACCTAAGGTAGACAGGAAAAATGAAAAGAGAGAGAGAGAGAAGGGGATCTCACCACTCCTTGAAGCCTGAACTGGTCGGGGTTCCCAGATGATGCTGGTAGTTGAGGGTCCTGAGGGCAGGAGGCAGGTAGAGTCCCCAGCACGATCAGTCAGGAGAGTATGGAGTCCTAGTGGAACTGATGCAGAGTTTGGATCTAAGCATCAGAACCCTGACTGGAGGGTGAGTAGGGATTTTTGTAGAGAAAATACAATGGTTCAAGGGAGAAGAATAGATTTGTTTATAGGTAAGCTGATGACTCAAGGGTTTTCTTTAGAATAGACAAAAGGAGCTGATCACTCTTGGCTATGGGTGGTGTTTTCTTCCAGGGAGCTCACAATGCCACTAGGTGGCTTCACTATTTCGATATCAATTAGGGATTCATTACTAGAATTGGTCTGATAATTGCTGAGCTGGGTGTGTGCAGACATAGGTTCATTAGCATCTGGAGCAGAGATTCCCATTATGCAGTGCTTCCCTGCTTTTTCTGGTCCCAGAATTCAGTGTGGTTCTTGGTTCTCCATTCTGTATGCAAATTGAGATGTCTTCCTGTCCCATCTTTTATGCAGATGAGGCTAGGGGAGTTCTCTCTGCTCTCCATTCTGTATGCTAATGGAGATGTCTTAATCTTGTCACCCTTGTCAGGAGGGGTCTAGGTGTGTCTTCCAACGCCCTTCACTGCTCTCTGCAAGTTTTTTTCCTCTGATGGGTTTTGGTTTAAGCAGAGGCTGGGGGGAGGGAGTCTTTCATGAGTCAGGCTGGATACTGCACCCTGGTTCCCCAAGAACACAGAGGTGTCTGGTATCAGCTTTCCACCATGGAAACAGCTGCCCCTGCCCTCCAGGAGTCTGTGCGTTCCACACAGCAAAGTACAAACCTGCTCCGCACTGAAGGAGGGTCAGACAGTGACAGTAACGCAAATCTTCAGCCTATTAACCCAGGTCCCTTCTTTTCTTTAACCCAGGACGTGCCAGTCAACTGTTAGCCATGGTGTTATCTTCACCTTAAAATACCTCTCAGGACATTTCACAGAGGAAGTGAACTGTAATGGTGATAAATTACACCATAAAATAGAACTGTAATGGTGATAAATTACACCAGCATAGAAGTATATTGAATGCGAACCCTACGGAAATTAAAAATTTAAATTATCCTCCACGTGTCCCACTAAAATGAATCCAAGGCACAGGTCACTTGGGCAGAAGTATCAATGTCAGGATGCTACCTTGTGAGCACAGTAAATGAAGCTGCAAAATAAATGATGTTTAAATGACCTCACTCTATTTTTCACAATCCTATATTAAGAGGCAATTGATATATTTGGAAGCTGAAGACTTTATGCTTCCATCTCCCACCACTATCATGTTTTAGCAAATTAGGACAAGTCATCAAATAAGAACAACTGTATTTATCAGTAACTGCTACTGGTACCAATTCGCTACCTCTGTACCAGAAGACGGGCGAGACGAGAAGTACCAAATTAGGACAAGATAGCAAATACGAACAACCATATGTATCAGCAGCTTCTACAGGCAGCAAATTACAACAGATCCTAGTTTTTTACAATCTTTTACATATAACTGCTGCAGGTAGCAAATTCCTATGGGTAGCAGTTACTTGCACTACACCTGCACAGCTCTGCTCCCAGGCTCTTCTTTGGCTCCTGCTCTCTCCTTAGCTAGGCCCCACTCTGGCCCAGGTAGTTCCAGCTCACATGGAGAATGGGACCCCCTGGCCTGCTGACCCCTCATTAGACTGTCAGGGTGAGCTGGAGCTTTGGCCTCTCCCCATTGCCCCTGGGTCCTGATTTCCCATAGACCTTTCCCCTTCGTTTTGATACTGGGAACCAGCCAACCAAACCCCCCCACTAAGTTGTAGTAAGGGACCAACAGTCCCCTTACACAAGCCAGCCCTGTGAGTGTCACAGTTGTCCAGAGAAAACAGCACATGCTGACTCCCAGGTGTAATGGTCAGCACTCAGGACTCTGAATCCACGTCTTTAGAAAAGGCGGACACTGCGTTTCTCTGGTCATCTACTGAGGGGGCAGAGACACTCTGGGCACAAGAAGTCGAGTTCCAAGTGAGATGTGAGAATTAATTATATGGAGCAAGGTGCAGGACTTTGGCAGGGAGACTTAAGCATGGGAAATCAGGGTGCAGCGGATGGGCAGTGGCTATGGAGAAAAAGAGGAAGGGTTCCTGGGACTTCCTCCCCAGCCCTTTTACCTGCCTGCTTGTTCTTGTGGTGGAAGGGGGCAGATGCTCCCCAAAAGCCTGTTTTGTTAGTTTCCTCTGGGGCACCTGGCATTGGCCACTGACAGGATACTGGGCTAGATAGACCTTTGGTCTGACCCAGTCTGGCCGTTTTTATGGCGTTTGCCAAGGTCACCTATGGATCTTCTCTTTGTGTCTCTGAATGCTCTACAGGGCTGCATAAGCTGCAGCAAGTTTCTGGTCTTGGGTTCGAGCTTGAGAAACAGGATTGTAGGCGAGGCAGGGATCAAAGGGTCTTACACCTGACAGCCAGCAGATGTGCAGGTCATGGGCAATGAGCCCAGGACAACTGGTAAATGTGGTGCATGAATGAGCCCAACCTAGAAGGTTTCTTGTTGGCCTCAAAAGGTCGTTGCTCAAAGGGAGCCGTCTGGTGTGATGAAAAGAGTGACCCACTTATTAACTCGACTAGCTCGGGGAGTCCTTGCACTGGGGAGCATGGGGGGGTTAATATGTGGTTGGGAGAATTCCACATCCATAAAATCTCACCCGTGGATATGTAATGTCAGACTCCAGCAAACAAGTCCCTCTATGTGTGAAGAGAGAGGCTGTGAGGGGGAGGGTTAATGGCGGTGTCAGTGTGAGGGGGAGGGGCTGTGAGGATATAGTCACCTCCAGGCAGCAGGAACCCTCTGACATGGGGGTTTATTGCCCCCTTCACCTCCAGGTGCTTTGGGGGGGCCCTAGGGCCCAGCATGGAGCTGCTGTCCCTACAAGGTCCCTGGGAGTCACAAAGGGGTGATGTGAAGTTACTGCCCTGTCTGTCCTGGGGGGGGGACTGGAACCCCCAGAACAGCACAGGGGCCCCCCACAAAGATACGGTGCTTTGAATTCAGCCCTGGGCAGTCGGGCTCAGATTTCAGATTTCCGCCTCGAGCCCCAGCGAGTCTAACGCCGGCCCTGCTTTCTGGGTTATTTTGGTAGCCCCCGCCCCCAAACCTGCTCACTGCTCCCTCAGCTGGGGACCTCTGGTTGAGAGTCACTGCCTGGGAGCTCTGTTTAGAAGTAGGGAGCAAAGCTGATGCCTTTCCTGATGGCTGAACACAGACCCTTAGATTATGATTCTCAGGCACTGCCAGCTACACCAGGAGAGCTTCTCAAGCAGCTGCCTGGCCTCAGGGATGCTCTGAGCCTGCAGGGCCCCCGGGGGGCAATGAAGCAGCTGGGTCAGGCTGGGCACCTTGATTCCCAGAGAACGGCCCTGGCTCCCTGCTCAGAATCAAAGAATAATTTCTCCCCCGTTCCCCAATAAATCAGCCTGAGCTAAGTGCAGAGCTGGGCGTTTCTCCTTTCACTCCTGCTGGGGAGTGCTGGGTCCCGGGGGCGTTTCTAGCAGAGCATTTGGGACTCAACTGGGGGAACCAGCCTCTCATTACAGAACGCTCACGTTCAGACCACATCTTTATTTACATTTTTTTATAATACGATAGAATCCTTCAATCTTAGTGTAACCATGGATAACATGGCTTGGTCAGCCTGGTGGGATACCAAGGGTAAAACTAACCAGCTCTTCAAATCCAAGAGAGTGGAGATAAATCACATCTCAGAGTCAATGTGGGGTCATCAATAGGCAGACGGTGGGCCAAATCGCTTTTCAATGTAGGCAGTCCCATCATACCACCCCGTCCTTAAACTTATCAAGCTCAGTCTTGAAGCCAGTTCGGGCTTTTGCCCCCACTGCTCCCCTTGGGAGGCTGTTCCAGAACTTCACTCCGCCGGTGGTTAGAAACCTTCACCTAATTTCAAGGTTAAGCTTGTTGATGGCCAGTTTATATCCATTAGTTCATTACTAGTGGGGGCATGTGACAGTGTGGGGGAGAGAGGGAGAAAGACTGGAGAACTGACAGTGGGAGCCTAGGGTGACCAGATGTCCTGATTTTGTGGAGACAGTCCCAATATTTGGTGCTTTTTTAAATATAGGCTCCTATTACCCCCACCCCCATCCCGATTTTTCACACTTGCTATCTGGTCACCCTATGGGAGACGGAGAGATTCCCTGTTCTCCGACCACCCATCTCTGGGAGGAACCAGTTGGAATTGCCCTTGGGAAGCTGCCGCTAATAACTCAGGTGTGAAATCATTATTCTGTTG
The DNA here is from genome assembly GCF_016161935.1 of Mauremys reevesii. NCBI lineage: Eukaryota > Metazoa > Chordata > Testudines > Geoemydidae > Mauremys > Mauremys reevesii. The sequence goes on from NC_052623.1 coordinate 219,148,434, forward strand.
GAATCAGATTAAAGCCTCCTCATACCCAGGGTCACGGTCATTGACATGGGTCATTCCTGGGATGTTACTGGCCACAGCAATACAACGAGTGGAACCAAATCCCTTTCCAGAGCCCAGGCACACAAAGAAATCCTGGGGCTTTTTGTCTCTAGGCTTCTGGCACCATCGTGTGGGCATTTGGTTTCACTCCTTTCTGTTAAAACCTTTAGCTTTCTGCACAGAAATGTTAATTCCCTGGGAGAGACTCGGTAGCGTTTCTCTGTTTTGTGTTGTTAACAGGGTCGACTCCAGTGTTTTTGCCACCCCAAGCAGCGGAAAAAATAAAATAAAAGCCACGATCGGCACTTTTACCGCTGCCGCTTCATTCTTTGGCGGCAATTCGGCGGCAGGTCCTTCCCTCCGAGAGGGACTGAGGGACTCGCCGCCAAATTGCCGCCGAAGAGCCGGAGGTGCCGCCCCTTCCCATTGCCCGCCCCAAGCACCTGCTTGCTGCGCTGGTGCCTGGAGCCAGCCCTGATTGTTAAGGATTGAAATGTTCCCCTGGTTCCTCAGTCCCAACCTGCCTCCCGTTCTACTGCCCATGCAGCCCCATCCCAGCCCTCAGTCCCAGTAGATGCTGATTCCCTCAGCCCCATTTGTGCAGGGTGTAAAGCCCTTTCACTGCGTATTGCTTAGTTCCTCTAACTCTGAGGGACTTCAGCTCCTTTATGTCACCAAGGACACTCCAAACCACTCCTCTGCTTACCACAGTTCAGATATTGCAGTAGCATGAGTCTAACGCTCACTTTAGAGGCCTCACATTAATAACCATTTTTAATATGAACTTACTGGAGATTCTATCGCAATATTTTGGTGGGGGGAACCTGTTAAAAATATTCATAAAACTCCTTTCCCAAGAGTCACAGGGCTCTTGATATCCCGTGTATCGGCAATGAACATCCACTGACCATGTAGCTGATTGTGGTATAAACATCTTAGATTTCCCCAGCTAGATAAGATCCCATCAATACATAAATGTCAGGGAGCCCTGCCTGAAAACAGTGACAATCTTAGAACAGGCAGAATTCTCACACTAAAGCATATGTGCAAAGCATGTGCCCTACCACTGAGCTGTATGGCAATACAGCTAATGCCATAAGGCATTGGGGGTGTCAAAGTTAGACTCAGGACTCAGTTTGTCAGACCACTCTGTTTTATTAGCACAGCGCTCTGCTAATAATACCCAGATAATGTGAGCACCATGCAAGACACAAATTATCTTATTTATACAGATAAAAGGGCGAGAACTTAACAAAATAACAAAGGAAGCAGAATCTGATAAGTTTACCTGGGCTAGACATGCATATCTTATTTCCTTACTATTACCGATCTTCTGTTAATGTTTCACCATTAGCACCATTGTTTATGCCTAATATTTCTTTTCCTGGAACCTGTATTTCAACATTTCTTATTTCTGCTTAAAGGTACATACAACATTTCTTTAATCCATTCTTATTTTTACAATATAATTCATTCTACTTTCACAGGGGAGAGGGTCTCCATGCCTCATCTTGGTGGCAGAAGTGGTTTGGGGCTTCAAGAGCTTCCACATTATCCCATAGTGGATGGAAGGTTGGAAGGGATGGAAGAAGATGGGGCTGCAGGCAGAAAGGGTGGGGATTTGGCATCACTAGCCCCTGATTAGCGAGTAGGGTTCAGTTTAGGGCAGTGGTCCCCAAAATGTGGGGCATGCCTCCTAGGGGGGCAAAGAGGAATGTTCATGGGGCACCTCAGGGCCCAAGCCAGCCCCCATGGAGGGCAGGGAGGGCACACCACTCAGCCCCTAGCTCTGCCCCAACCCTGGGCCCCTGACTCCTGGCCCGGCCTCGACCTCCTTACCCCCTCCACACCCTTCTCTGCAGGAAGCCACAGTCCCACTCCCAGCCCCAGTTCTTGACTGTGGCTGCTGAGGGGCCGCAGATATAGATAAGAGGAAACAGTGTGAAAAGTTTGGGGACCACTGGTTTAGGGTGACACCCTCAATCATTTCTATGCAGTCCATTAAGAGGTATTCCTCACCCACCTAGCCCTTCAAGCAGGCCAGACTACGTATGTTCTCTTGCCCTTTACTCATCCGGCAAGGATAATAACATTTCATTGCACTCATGTGATTTTTAACCCAGCATCAGTCAAAACTCGTCCTTTTGGCAAAGCCTCCGCATGATGCTGCATAGCTAGGCAGAGTAGGTGTGTCTGTGCAAACACGGTCTGTTCCTGAAATCTTTCCCCCAGCTCATCACTAGATGTGAGGGGGGAGCTCATTCAGACCCTGCTTTATTTAAAAACTCCTTATTGGCCCTACCTCTGCTGGCCTTAAGCCTGGTCTACACTATGCGTTTAAACCGGTTTTAGGAGCGTAAAACCGATTTAACGCCACAACCGTCCACACTAAGAGGCCCTTTATATCGGTATAAAGGGCTCTTTAAACCGGTTTCTGTACTCCTCCCTAACGAGAGGAGTAGGGCTAATATCGGTATTACCATATCGGATTGGGGTTAGTGTGGCCGCAGATCGACGGTATTGGCCTCCGGGCGGTATCCCACAGTGCACCACTGATCGCTCTGGACAGCAATCTGAACTCGGATGCAGTGGCCAGGTAGACAGGAAAAGCCCCGCGAACTTTTGAATATTTTCTGTTTGCCCAGCGTGGAGCTCTGATCAGCACGGGTGGTGATGCAGTTAAAAATCAAAATTAAGAAAGAGCTCCCGCATGGACGATGCAGACGTGATCGCTGTAAGGGCAGGCAAATCTGTTCTATCAGCGCTCCGTTACAGAAGACGAAATTCAAAATCATTTTTTAAATATCTCCAGACAGATGCCATAGCAGGGACTCAGCGCACTGCTGCGTGACAAGCGTAATGGAAAGCCAAAGAATCAAATGGACGCTCATGGACTGGAGGACTCAAGCTATCCCACAGTTCCTGCAGTCTCTGAAAAGCATTTGCATTCTTGGCTGAGCTCCAAATGCTTCTAGGGTCAAAAACAGTGTCCGCGGTGGGTCAGGGCATAGCTCGGCAATTTACGCACCCCCCCACCCACCCCCAGAAGTGAAAGGGAAAACAATCCTCTCTTGACTCTTTTACATGTCACCCTATCTTTACTGAATGCTGCAGATAGACGCAATGGTGCAGCACTCAACACCAACATCCTTGTTCCCCCCACGCTATGGCTGGCTGATGGTACAATACGACTGGTATCCGTCCTTGTCATCAGCCTATTGGCACATGGGGCAGTGCAAAAGGACTGGTAACCATGCTGACTAGCATCTGTTAGGTCAATCAAGGGCGCCTGGTCCTAATTTTTCCTGGTAGATGGTACAGTATGGCTGATAACCATCGTTGTCATAGCAACAGGGGGCTGAGCTCCATCAGCCCCCACCCTTCATGTGTAAAGAAAAGATTCAAGTGCCCCTGAATTAGCAGAGGGATGCTGGGCTCCTCTCCTACACACTCCTTACTGTCCTGTCTGGACTATCATAGCAGCTGGAGGCTGCCTTCCACTCATATCTCACTAACAAGTCACTGTGTCTTATTCCTGCATTCTTTATTACTTCATCACACAAGTGGGGGGACAATACTACGGTAGCCCAGGAAGGCTGAGGGAAGAACGGAATCAACAGGTGGGGTTGTTGCAGGAGCACCCCCTGTGAATAGAATACAGCTCATAATTTCTGCAGGATCTGACACAGAGCAGCTGTGCTCTCTGGTTCTCTGATACAGTGGTTCTCTAGTACACTTACCCATATTCTAGGCAGGACTGATTCTATTTTTAGATACCAAAAAGGTGGGATTGACTCAGGGAGTCATTCCCCATTTTGGCTTTTGCACCCCTGGCTAAGAGCAGCCAGGGGCACTTATGACAGCAGCAAATGGAACAGTGCAAAAGGACTGGTAGCCATGATCATCTTATTACCAATTTATGGATTGGTAGATGGTACAGTATGGCTGATAACCATCTCAGCTGTCATGCAAAAGCAAAAGCATGCTGCTGTGTAGCGCTGCTGAATCGCCTCTGTCAGCGGCATCTAGTACACATACGGTGACAGTCACAAAAGGCAAAACAGGCTCCATGATTGCCATGCTATGGCATCTGCCAAGGCAATCCAGGGAAAAAAGGCGCGAAATGCTTGTCTGCCGTTGCTTTCCCAGAGGAAGGAGTGACTGACGACATTTACCCAGAACCACCCGCGACAATGATTATTGCCCCATCAGGCACTGGGATCTCAACCCGGAAATTCCAAGGGGCGGGGGAGGCTGCGGGAACTATGGGATAGCTACGGAATAGCTACCCACAGTGCAATGCTCCAGAAGTCGATGCTAGCCTCGGACCGTGGACGCACACCACCGATTTAATGTGTTTAGTGTGGCCGCGCGCACTCGATTTTATACAATCTGTTTTACAAAACCGGTTTATGCAAATTCGGAATAGTACCCTTAGATTTCTCCTTGTCTCTTCCTTAACAGCTCAGATGAGGTGACTGAGTGGTTAAGGTGATGAACTGCTAATCCATTGTGCTCTGCATGCGTGGGTTCAAAGCTCATCGGAGACATTCAGTCTTTGCTCTTCCTTTACAAACAACCATCTTCCTCCTTTGGTACAATCACAGACCAAACCATGTTGCTTCCTGCAAACAAAAACCATCTCAGGGACTCAGAACCCCCCTCTGCTTAAAATAACATGTCTAAATACCAGATTTCTCTAGTCCTGGATTTCTTAGTTTTTATCTCAAAAGGTAACATCCTCATCATCTCCCCCAAACACCCCAGGACCTCCACAAATTATTAAAATGCCGCTGTCCTCAGCAAGGCCACGACAGTGACCCACAGCTAAAGTGTCTAGGCCAAGCTGTTCTGAAGGAGGCAACTCAAACATTTTCTCTCTGCTTCCCTTGGCAAGGTCTGACTGGGAAAACAAAATCCCACAACTGAAAATGTTCTGCTGAAAAACCAATACTAGTCTGTTTGGAGACTTTGGTTTGAATGTATTATTATTATTCTCTTCTGATTTCTGAATTATTTCAGTTCAGTCTTTGTGATCCAGGTGTGTTTCCAGGTATTGAGTTGTGGGGGAGAGAGGCCAGGTCATGATGTCTCTTCCCCACTTTCATAGTTTCTTCCAACTTGCTACGAAGCTGTTTTGCTAGGATGTGAGTCAAGCAGTGTCCACTGTCTCTGGGCTATCTTGGAGAAGTCTGCATTGTACATGGTTCCTGGGATAGTCCTTGGGAGTGTGGATCCCTTCCATGGGCCAGCAGCGAGTCTGGCTCCTCCACTGTGGCACCGGAAAGGCTGGTTGTGGGCATTTCCCAACTGCGTAACACAGTTCAGTAACACACACAGAGCAAAACTTCATCACGTCCCAAACACAGCGAGCACACGCCATCCAACAAGATATTAATGTTCAACAGATCACGGCTTATGAACTGATACCTCACCAGGCAGACTTTGTACAAACCATATCATCATTATGACAGTGGTGAATAGGGGGCTGCTTTGCACACACCTGGGCTGACATTACAATGGAGACGTACCCGCAGAGTCCATCTCTCCTGGGACAAAGATGGCAGCAGGGCTGGCCTGGGTCATCAGACTTGGGCTCGTCGAGCTAAAGCTGTGGGGCTCAAAGCTGTGGTGCAGATACTTGTGTTTCTGCTGGGTTTGGAAACCCTCCCCCTCGTGGGGCTCAGCCCGTATGTCTGCACTGTCGTTGTACAGCCCTGCAGTCCCAGCCCCACGCGCCTGAGCCAGCTGCCCTGGGCTTGGAGACAGGTGCCCTGGGGGGGGTTAATCGCACTGTAGGCATAATGTCAGGGCACGTCTACATGGTGAGGAAACCCCCGCGGCTGGCCCGTGTCCGACGAATCCAGCTTTGCCTCCTTCTGCTCCTTGTTCTCTGGGATGGGACTATCTGCCCAGAGAGGCTGCAGCAAGTGGGGCTGGGCAGGTCCCGGGTCTGGGAATCCACCCCCCCTCCTCAATCTCCCATTTTCCCGGTCCCATCTCCCCCCATCCCCACCCCTGGTCCCATCTCCCCTCTTCCCCCCCCCAGCCCAGTCCCATCGGTCCCATTTCCCCCCTTCCTGGTCCCGTCTCCCCTCCTCTCTCAGTCTGGGGCTCTGACTCCTTCCCTGAAGGCTCTGGCCTAGGGGCTGCCCCTCCCCCCGGGCAGGGCGGGGCTAATGACGGGCCCCGCCCCCACCGCAGGCCCCCGCGGGAGGGGCAGGCCCCGCGTGGGGCGGGGACACGCGTGGGGCGGACACGCTCCTGCCAGGGAGGGGGGAGGCCGGGAGCGGCAGGAGGGGCCCGGAGCGGGGGCATTAGGGGCGGGGCTGTGGATAACCCCGCCCCCAGCGGGGGGGCCAGCACCGCCTCACAGCCCCGCGCACGCCGCACTCAAATGGCTGCAACCGTCACGTGTCTCCTCCACCCGCCCCCGCGGGGTGCGTCACTTCCGGCCGCTGCGGGGGGAGCCGCGGGCGCACGGCAGAGCCGGTAAGAACCGGGCCGGTGCGGCCTCCGTAGTGGGGGGGGGGGGTTTGAACCGTCTGTGGGGGGCCCTGAAACCCCCGGGGTGAAAAGTGCGTGTGAGAGTCTGTGTCAGTGTCTCGCACCTGCCCATCCCCCACTGCAGCCCCCGGCCCGGCTCCAGGGACCTACCCCCGCCCGGGCTCCCTGCGGCCCAGGGGAACCGTCACTGTCTGCGTGTGTTGGACAGTCACATACAATCCCTTCAAACTGCCCCGCCCCCGCCCCCCATTTCATAGCCACAGACCCCCCCCCCCCCCGCTGGGGGTTTGTCTCCCCGGTTATCAGCTGTGGAGTTTGTGACCCGTTTTCCCCACAACTCTCACAGATGGATATAAAATATCCTAAACCCGCCCCCCCCCTGCCCCCGCCACGTTCTCGCTCTGTCTGTTGCTACTTGAATGGCCCTGAGGGCCGGGCCCTGTCTCTGTAATGGTAAAACACGAACCACAGCTCAGATTTGCCCCTTTTCTCCAGTTCTTCAGCGTGACTGTGCATTTATTGCAAATGTTGCCTCTTTTCTCCTTGTTCATTTATCAAATACAGATGGGAAATAAATGCACTCAGATTTTATTTCTGATCAACAACTGACATGTGCTGTGGAGTGTAGGTTTTTTGAGGGGAGGGGTTGGTTTTTTTCCTGAATTGCCTGACGTTATGTTGTGGTGGGGATTTTTCTGTAAGTTTTTTTTTTCATACTTATATATTGCATAGCATCCTAGAAATGTAGGTCTGCTCAGGACCTCAAGCTGTCATCAAGTCCAGCTCTCTCTCTGCCGAGGCAGGACCCAGTATATGTAGATTATCTCTCTCCTACCTGTTCTTAAAAACTTCCAGGGAAAGAGACTCCAGCAACCAGGGATTTATCCAGTGAAGTGGGTGACTTTGGCCAGACACTGAAAGACCCTTGTGCCTTAGGTTGCATACTGGCCACAGGAGGTTACTAGTGCTCCCTCCCCAGACTCCCCCCGGGCAGCCAGGGGTAATTAGTGGATTATGGGAATTAGAAGATGAAAATTCATTAAGAATGGTGATATTTGTGTGTTAATTATTAAATCCCCAGACACCCACCAATCCCCATCCTTCTTCTGATGAGCTATAAATATCTATGGGACTCAGCTACTGATCCTGCAGTGAGTTCTTACCCCTCCCCACTTTCTATAGCAGCACTTTTAAGAACAGGCCAGGGAAACATGGAAATACTTTGAACCAAATTCTGGAAGCTGCTGAGCATACACAAGTTAAAATGAAACGAAGGCTCCATTTCCCCAAGGAAATTTGGCCCCTAGTGCAAAATTCTAGACAGTCCCCAGAAATCTGAAATGGCCACGTCATAACTGATAGAATGTTATTTATCTATTGACTTCTGGGAATTACCAATAAAAGGAACAACCCAGTGAAGGTGATACCCTGAGGGAAAGATCTCATGTGTCTTTACAAATCGGTATAATCTAATCTGGCACTTTATACAGTAAAATGCCTTATTTGTGGCGAATGCCTGTATCCTGTAGGGACCTTAATTCTGCCCAGTCCCGGCTGCTTCTCTCCCCCAGCATACCCCCAAACCTCTTCACCCCTCCAACTATCCGTTGCCCGTCTTCCCTCGCTGCAACCCCTTCCTGCCTGTCTGGCAGAGAAACTCTAGGCTCTATCCCCTTCTCTTTGCCTCTGAAAGTTGTCTTGCCCAGGGCTTTGCTGCCTCTGTGAATGGCAGGTAGGGATGGGGAGTCATCACTTTCTGGGTATTTACTGAACATTCATCTAGTCCCTGACACCTTCATTCATGCAGAGGTAAGGTTGCTCAGCAGTATGTTGGGCCCTCACAGAGTGTCAAGTTCAGCAAAAGTCAAACCTCCAAAACCTAGGAAATAGAGAGCTAATGTGCATGCCAATGCAACCTTAACTCTGCCCCTTCAAGCTGTGTTAGGTGTAGCTGCACTGAAAGGTAGAGGCGTTAGTTGGAGCAACTTGGTAGAGGTGTGATTGTGATATGAGAAGGTCTGGGTCTGAGTCCCCCACGTGTGCGATGAAAGGAGAGAGGTGCATGTGTATCTTGTGCTTCCAGTCTGTATCGTTTCTGCACTGAGCTGTGCATGTTGTCAGGAGGAAACGGGACTGTTTGCCATGGGAATGGGTGACAAGGGATGGATCACTTGATGATGACCTGTTCTGTTCATTCCCTCTGAAGCACCTGGCATTGGCCACTGAGCTAGATGGACCTCATAGAACTAGAACAGACCTCGAGAGGTCATCTAGCCCAGTCCCCTGTACTCGAGACAGGACAAAGTATTATCTAGACCAGGGGTTCTCAAACTGGGAGTTGGGATCAGGCAGGGGGTCGCGAGGTTATTACATGTGGTGTCGCGAGCTGTCAGGCTCCAAACCGTGCTTTGCATTTATAAATATATATGCTGGCATTTATAATGGTGTTACAAATTAAAAACACTCTTTTATATATTTGGGTGGGGTGTCGCACTCAGAGGTTTGCTGTTTGAAAGGGGTCACCAGTACAGAAGTTTGAGAACCACTGGTCTAGACCATCCCTGAGAGGTGTTTGTCCAGCCTGCTCTTAAATCCCCAATGATGGAGATTCCAACCTCCCTGGGCAATTTATTCAAGTGCTTAATCACCCTGATAGTTAGGAATTTTTTCCTAATGTCCGACCTAAACCTCCCTTTCTGCAATTTAAGCCCATTGCTTCTTGTCCTGTCCTCAGCGGTTAAGAAGAACAATTTTTCTCCCTCCTCCTTGTAACAACCTTTTATCTTCTTGAAAGTGATCATGTCCCCTCTCAGTCTTCTCTTCTCCAGACTAAACAAACCCATTTTTTTCATTCTTCCCTCAGAGGTCATGTTTTCTAGACCTTTCATCATTTTTGTTGGTCTTCTCTGGACTTTCTCCAATTTGTCCACATCTTTCCTGAAATGTGGTGCCCAGAACTGGACACACTGCTCCAGTTGAAGCCTAATCAGTGTGGAGTAGAGAGGAAGAATTAGTCCTTGTGTCTTGCTTACAGTACTCCTGCTAATACATCCCAGAATGATACTTGCTTTTTTTTTTTTTTTTTTTTTTGCAACAGTGTAACTCTGTTGACTCATATTTATCTTGTAATCCACTGTGACCTCCAGATCCCTTTCCGCAGTTCTCCTTCCTAGGCTGTCATTTCTCATATATGTGGAACTGATTGTTCCTTCACAAGTGAAGTACTTTGGATTTGTCCTTATTGAATTTTATCCTATTTACTTCAGACCATTTCGCCAGTTTGTCCAGACCATTTTCAATTTTAATTCTATCCTCCAAAGCACTTGCAGCTCCTCCCAGCTTGGTATTGTCCGTAAACTTGATAAGTGTAACAGAGAGACTGTTTCTGGGAGGGTTTCACCATGTCTCAGAGGGTTACACCCTGGTGGGAGGGGGCTAGGCCTGTACTGGATTAAGGTCACTCTGTGCTTCACAGTGTGGCAGAACTTAGAATGTCCATTAGCAGGGGAAAATGCCGGGGGAATCAACATGTGGAATGGACAAAAAATCCGTCTGAATTCTCACACTTTGCCCTTTTCACCTCGGCAGGCTACAGAATAATGTGGACATTTCGCTCCAGATCATCCCCTCCTCCCAGGGGGAAGGAAATGGCATCAATGGAGCTGGCTCAGGTAAGGGATTATCAGGGAGCTGGTGGTGGGTTCTGCTTTGAGGGAGAGGAGCAGTAAATGCATAGGAGGGTGGGAGCTGCTTGAGGTGGTGGGAGGCAGGAACTATCTAGGGTGGGAAAGGGAGGGGACAGGATGTGACAAATCTGCTGAGACTTGTGTAATCTAGGGTGTGATGGGTTGTCACCCCGGGGTGTAGTGTGGGGGGCTTCTGGGAGCCACTGTGCCCTCTAACCTTCAAGGTGGGCTGGCCCTTCTCACACTGCTTTGCTGGAGATTCAGCCAGCCTCTCCAAGCCCTGTTATCACTCACACAACAGTAGGTAGTGCCATAAACCTAGCTAAGCTGAGTGCTTTACCTAGAATCATAGAATATCAGGGTTGGAAGGGACCTCGGGAGGTATCTAGTCCAACCCTCTGCTCAAAGCAGGACCAGTCCCCAGACAGATTTTTGCCCTGATCCCTAAATGGCCCCCTCCATTCAAGGACAGATAGAAGACATCAGCCAATTTCCCAGCTCCCCAACCTTGCACACCTGCTGTAGTAGAAATCCAAAATGATACCATCTTGTAGGTGCACAGGGATCTGTATAATGTAAGCTCATTAATATAGTTCACCTTTCCCTCGATATGGGGAAGATATGCACATCTTTATATGTGCTAACCAAGCTGAGCTTTTCCCCAGACACTTCACTCAAAATACACTGCTTAAGATAAAGCATAAAACAAGTTAATTAACAACAGAAAAATAGATTATAAGTGATAGCAAACAGGGTCCAGAGCCAGCCCCATCTCCTATATCAAGCTCTGGCTAGTAGGTATGTGATAAATGTGACGACCCTGCCTCCATCTGTCAGCTGGGGGAGACAAAGTTTCTCTCTCTCTACCCTCTGATGCCTCCTGGCTGCTCTAAGCAAGGTGGGGTGGGACTCTGTTAACATGTGCCTCCTGGAGCTTCCATTTACCTGGTGCTGCTGTTCCATGAACTGTGGGGTTGTGACGGGGGCAGCAGGTTCTGAGTGTTGGACTCTTCCTCTTTCAGGGACCGGTGACCTTCGAGGAGGTGGCTGTGCATTTCACCAGAGAAGAGGGTGTTCTGTTGGACCCCACTCAGAGAGCCCTCTACAGGGATGTCATGCAGGAGAACTATGAGACGGTGGTCTTGCTGGGTAAGGAGTCCTGTCCCCTGGGTTATTAGAAGCTGTGGGGTCTCTGAAGAACCTGAGTAGTAATAACTTTATACCTTTGTTTGTCATACGAGTTTTGACAAGTTTCCTTGCCCCCCTTTTTTGCCGTATCTCCCACCCACTAGTATCATTTTTGGACATGTGCCTTTTTGGTGCCGTCAGTCATTTTAAAATTGCATTGAAAGTATCCTTATTGGCTACATTAATAACTACATTAATAACTGTAGCTTTCCTGCCTTTTCCTCATTGTAAGAGCAAAATATAGTGCCTGTAGAATTTTAAATTGAGTAAATAGGTGTATGACTCATGCATGGCTTGTGTGACAGTCAGATGAGCTCCTCTTTTGATAGGAGAGCGTATAATGTTGCCATTCAGGACCCCACCGGTGAAGGGAGAACAGAGCTGTGGGAGGGGAGGAGAAGTGGGGAGTAGATAATTCTGGGGTGCCAGGACACGGGGAGGGTGTGTGCAGGGTTAGAGCTAAGAAGCAGCAGGGAGGGATGAGGTTGTGAGAGACGAGGAGGGAACACAAGAAGCTCCCAAAGTGCTGGGAGGTGGTGCCAGCTGAGAGTAATGGGAAGAAGTGGAGAGGAGTGTGGAGGAAGGGCACTAAGGAAGTGGTCTGGGTGGGTCAGTGGGAGGGAGGAGAGGTTTGGGGATCTAGAGCTATGGGGGAATCCCAGACCTTTAACCCCGAATCCCTACCCAAGCCTTGTTGCTTTAGAGCCTGTACTCCAGTTTTATTTCTGTTCAATTTCACTTCATTATACATTTCCCCCCCCAAATATTATTTTAACTCTTGACCTCCCTCTCTCACTCATTACTCCCCTCCCTATATATCCTCCCCATCTCTAGGCACACCGACCCTGGCCACCGATCCTGAGTCCTTGCTGCATTCCTCCCTCCCACAGCAGGGCCCCTACCCAGGCACAAATGGGCACTTTGTTCATAATATCAAAGGGTGGTAGTGTAGCCTGTGCAATTTTTACACCTACCTATTGGGGTACAGCTCGAAGTTAATGGAGGAGTGAAGTTCTGGAATAGCCTTCCAAGTGGAGTAGTGGGGGCAAAAGACACATCTGGCTTTAAGACTAAGCTTGATAAGTTTATGGAGGGGATGGTATGATGAGAGAGCCTAATTTTGGCAATTCATTTGGCAATTGATATTTGATCATCAGCAGGCAAGTATGCCCAGTGGTCTGTGATGGGATGTTAGATGGGATGGAATCTGAGTTACTACAGAAAATTCTTTCCTGGGTGCTGGCTGGTGAGTCTTGCCCACATGCTCAGGGTTTAACTGATCGCCATATTTGGGGTCGGGAAGGAATTTTCCTCCAGGGCAGAGTGGCAGAGGCTCTGGAGGTTTTTCACCTTCCTCTGCAGCATGGGGCATGGGTCACTTGCTGGAGGATTCTCTGCAGCTTGAGGTCTTCAAACTACAATTTGAGGACTTCAATAACTCGGACATAGGCTAAGGGTTTGCTACAGGAGTGGATGGGTGAGACTGTGTGGACTGTAGTGCAGGAGGTCAGACTAGATGATCATAATGGTCCCTTCTGACCTTAAAGTCTATGAGAAGATGAAACACACAGAAACTTGATTTAATACAGACAGTTATAATTGAAATCCTTGGCAAAAATCCATACACATAACAATTAGAGTAAGATAAGTATATAAAGAGGGTCTTGCACTGTGAGTACTTACTGGACACCATTGGAAACAAAGATCGAGGGGCAAGGGAGCCCATCAAAAGGGAGGCCCTGCTTCAGTTTACACTGTCTCGGGGACCTGACAAAATGGAAAAATGGTCACTAGGAGAGGTATTTTCTCCACTTCCTTATGATAATAGGATGGCGATATACCATATCTGCTCGTTTACTCTGATTACAATAATGTCAATAGGTGCCCCAAAACATATGTGGCCTTTGGGAAGTCCATAATTAACCATCAAGCGTTAATACTCATGATTTATATTACTTATTTATTAATAATTCCAATCTATGAATGCGTCCAACTGCTGAGATACTTCATAGCAACCTAATTGCTAGAGCCCGCCCCAGACTTCCTTCTTTCAGAATCCTGTGGCGCATTGCAACTGTTTGTGGTTCCTCATTAGTCTCTGAAAATGATGGTGCAAAATATCTGAAGTGGGATTGTCTCCTTAGGCCTGTTCAGGTAAATCCCACACCTCAGCATAACTGCTCCCACAAAGCCTCCACCTAACATAAGGCCCTGAACTGTAGCAAGCTTAGGCTATGTTAACACTACCGCAGTAACTCAACCTACACTGCTCAACTCCAGCTATGTGAATAACACAGCTGGAGTCGATGTACCTTAGATCGAGTTACCACAGGGTCTACTTAACTTACTCTTCTCGTCAGGGTAGAGTACAGGGGTCAACTGGAGAGCGATCTGTGGTCGATTTGGTGGGTCTTTAATAGACCCGCTACATCGACCACCGGTGGATCGATCTCAGAGCTTTGATCCCGGCTATAGTGTAGCCCCTGCCCTTAATAACCCATTTATTTATGTTCACCTCCTTGCCCCTCCACGCATGTTCCAGGCTAATAAGCAATACTCTGATAACAACATTTTACCTCTAGCGAGTATAAAATTGCCCAGAAGACATGAGACTAGGCCATAGATCATAAAATCAGATCAGGGTCAACAGGAGTGAGAGTTTGGAGAGAGTCTTGTCCCCCCCCTCTCCCCATCTGCAGCAGCCACAAGCTGTCTTCCCTCCAGGCTCCTTGGATCTTTGAGCCTGACCCTCCTGAGGTTGCGTGGCCCAGTTCTTGTTTCTTCCTTCTCCTTTTCTGGAAGAATTAGAGCCTGTTGCTCCTGAATTTTAGTGTTTAAACTCCTCCAGCATGTGGAGAAGGCTGGGGAGTTAATTCTCCCTCTCATTACACCTGAGTCACTAGATTTCCTAATTCCCCAAAATGTGCTTTTGGGATGTCACAGTTCTGGGGTAGCTAAGCCTTTGACCTGCCTCCACGGTTTGCTCAAGGAATGGCCTCTCAGGTATCAGGCCTCTACCCAGCCCCTCTTTATGGGTAGGGACCCACATGTCTCTTCTTTTTGACTAGGGTTTGAGGATTGCAACTTGTCCTCCACTGTGTTCATTGGACTAATGTCCAGCTCCTGTGCTTTGCTTTCTCTCTAAGGGCTGTGAGCAATGCGTGTGTGTGTGTGTGTGTGTGTGTGTGTGTGTGTGATAGAGGCAGGAATTTTGGTGATACTTGTATGATGCCAATACACACCTCAGTTTCCCTCTGTGATTGGTATTACTATGATTATAAAGAGCAGGAGACATGAGGTGTTTTGTGATGTATCTGTCATGGGGTGATATGAATGGGTCATTAAGGACTGTCTGGGACCAACCTACATCAGTGGAATACCCAACAGAGACAAGGGAATAATTCTCACCTGTCCATGGAAGGATCTCCGCTTGGCTGAGTGAAGCATACATGGACTCATTATGTTTTTAGGAGCAGGAAGAACTGGGCTCGCAGACACAGGGAGCTCTACCGGAGTGAAGACTAATGGACAGGCACAGGGAAAGGAAACCGAAGCATTTTCTACAGCAGCATGGCTCAAGGGCATTGGCCAGTATGGACTATATTGTCTTTTTTGCTTCCCTGTGCTAATCTAAGGACTTTCCAGTGCTGCGTTTCAGTTGGCTAATAAACCCTGCTATGTTTAAAAGTCTGCCCAGTGTCACAGCAAAAACTTGCTCAGTGCATTGACTGAGGAACAGTCACTGAACAGGAGTGTCATTCAGCTGGACCTGCTGGCAGAGCTCACAGGTTGAAATAGGAGTTTTGAAGCCAGAGGCTCAGTCTCAGGTGCTGAAGCTACATGGCCTGTCCTTGTGGAAGAGTGGAACCCCTTGAGGGTCTAGTGCACTCAAGAGGCACCTCCCAAGGACTGTCTAAAAGCCAGGGCATTGCACAGGTCCTATGGATCCATGACAGTGTGCCTTCTGGGGAAAAAACAAGAAAAGGACCTAAATGTGTATTTACCATCATCCCCTCATCAGTCCTCATGGGAATCCCCGATCAATTCCGAAGTGTATTAAAACCTTCCTTAAAGGCTTACCTCTTGGTTATCAGGTCATGTCAGATTTGTTAAAGGGCTTTCCCTTCACCCTCCCACTTCCCTGGTTCTTGTCACGCAGACAGGAAGCAGCAAAAGACCAGATGTCTGAAGCGCAGAGAATGCGATGTTTATTGGGGTTTGTTTCTAAGCAGGCATATTCCGAAGCCCTTACACCAGTTATCTCTATACGCTGATAGAGTCTGTTCCCCAGTGTTCTGTTCCCAGCTCTGACACCACAGAGCGTTTACCCCGTGTTCCCTTTCCCAGCTCTGACGCCACAGAGCCTTGGCTGTCTCCCCATTCCCTGTTCCTGTTCCCCCCCTTAAGAAACATGATTCCAATTTCCTTTCCCCCTCCTGTTTGATCCCATTTATATAGTAATATTCTCAGCTATACTTTAACCAATCATGGTACTGAAATTTAACTAACCAATTCTAACATATTGTAACATAATTCTCTAACCAATTATATCCCACTACATGATTTACTTACCTAGCAGCATTAATTATACAGCAGACAGAAACAATTAGAGAACGAGACCGATTAACAAGGTAAAAGTGGTGGCCATAAACTTAAAACAATACAGAAATGAGGGTTTCACAACCACAACCATTGATAAGGGATTTCTTGCCAGACAGGCTGCTATCAAACTAAGTTTTCTTTAACCACCTTAAGATCTGGTTCTTTATCTGGTGGTGATGGGCATTATCCAGAAAGGATCGTCTTCCTAACAGCCCAATAGCACCTTATGTCAGTGTGACTGGTTTGGGATGTAAGGCTGTGACCCTGTGCTTCCCAGCTTATGGCTGCCCCTGCTGCTTAGCCAAAGAACAAGGCTTCAGACTATCCTAGTGCGAGAAGGCCCATACACAGGCTGACTGTCATTTTGATTCTTTGTTTTTATACCCCTATAACTAGCTAAGTGATAAAAATACACCTAAATTCTTAAAGTATAGGCTTTACAGGCAGGCCTGAATATCTCCATTCTAACAGTGGGTTCTACCCCTTCCTGCATTCTGTGTCTGTCTTGTCTATTTAGATTGTAAATTCTTCAGGGAATGGGCTATCTACTATTCTCTGTTTGTACTTTGCCTAGCACAATGGGGACCCACTGTTAGTTGGTCCTTAGGCATTAAGGTAATGAATATAATTTAGAATAATAATAACTCTCCTGCCACTTTGAACCAAGGAAGCTGGTCTTGGTATTTTACTGCTTAAAAATGAGCTGGGGTTAAAACCATGGAATATTCTTTGTGACAAGTATCCCACAAATTCCACTGACGTCCCTTGTTTTCTTTGCCTGGAGTAGGGTTTCCAATTTCCAAACCTGATGTGATCTCACAGCTGGAACGAGGGGAAGAGCCATGGGTCCCGGACCTCCAGGCCTCTGAGAAAGAAGTGCTCCTGAGAGCTGCCTTCACAGGTGAGGAATTGGGTAAACCAACTCAACAACTGTTTAGGAATGCAGGAAACATTTGGGATGGCCTACAAAGACCCTGTGAGCTCTCCAAGTTCAGGATTGTTACCTGCAGAATGGGATCATTATGGCAGATGTCAGTCAGGGTAGGGGGGAAGCCATGAGTGACAACTGGCAGCAGGTCCCTCCCTGATCTCGCTTTCCCCTGAGTGTTCTGGTGAGATGCGGACCAAAACGGATCCCTTCCTCTCTCCTCCGGGGAAGGTTTTGGGGTTTCATCTCTCCAACACATATTTTGGTTTGTTCATCCCTTTTTCCATTCCTCTCTCTGAGATTTCCTTTCTTTCTGGCGCAGGGAGTGACCTCTGTCTGGATTCTCTGTCTCTCCCATTCAGGTGATGGCATGGTGAGTGAGAATGAGGAGAAGAAACCCCAGCAGGAAGATGCTGAGCAAGTAGAACCACATGGAACGTTATCAGGAAGATCCAAAGGGAATGTTTCCGGGAGTTGTGCACTCCGAGAAAAAGCAAAAGCCTGTGAGACTCATCAGATCCCAGAGGAAAACTTCAGTAGCCACTCAGATCTTATAACCTGCGACAGAATAAACTTGGAAGGGAGACGCTACACATGCCACGAGTGCGGGAAAAGCTTCAGTTGGAGCTCGCACTATCTCATACATTGGAGAACCCACACAGGGGAGAAGCCCTACATGTGCTCTGAGTGCGGGAAAAGCTTCGGTCAGCGTTCAAACCTTGTCACACATGAGAGAATCCACACAGGAGAGAAGCCCTACATGTGCTCTGAGTGCGGGAAAAGCTTTAAAAAGAGCTCACACCTTATCATACATGAGAGAGTCCACACAGGAGAGACGCCCTACATGTGCTCTGTGTGTGGGAAAAGCTTCATTGATAGTTCAAGCCTCAACTCACATCAGCGAATCCACACAGGAGAGACTCCCTACACGTGCTATGAGTGTGGGAAAAGCTTTAATCAGAGCTCTGCCCTGAGCAGACATCGGAGAATCCACACGGGTGAGAAACCTTATGGATGCTCCGAGTGCGGGAAAAGCTTTTGTCAGCGTTCCGACCTTATCACACATCAGAGAACCCACACAGGAGAGAAGCCTTACATGTGCTCTGAGTGCGGGAAAAGCTTCAAGGATCGCTCAAACCTTGTCACACATGAGAGAATCCACACAGGAGAGATGCCCTACATGTGCTCTGAGTGTGGGAAAAGGTTTAGTCAGCACTCACACCTTATCTCACATTATAGAACCCACACAGGAGAGAAGCCCTACACGTGCTAGAGATATCAGAACACTCGGATTCTTGCACATTCCACACAGATAACAAGGACAGGGGCAAAAGGGGTAGTATGATGGATAGAGTTGTTTTGTTCGAACCAACATGTACAAGGTGAGAGGCGGCACCTTACTGCATAGAAGAGTTGTACCTCCCTACGTAGTGGGGCTGCAGCACAATATGTCAGGAGTGATGTGTATAAGTATGCACCCCTGGGGCGGTATCTTTTTCTGGCCTAGAGGGCAGTGGAGAGTCCCACCACTGACTGAGCTGGTCCATTGTCAGGGGGCACATATTCGTAGTATGTCCTGTAGAGTCTGTGGGGAACTAGTACTGTGCTTCGTTTGACAATAAACCTGGCCACGTGCCTTCATACCTTACCAGAGTCTGTGGTCATTGGGGGTTCTCTCTGGGTCTCGTGTGCCAGCGATCTGCAGAGCCGGGGCAGCACACAGAGGGAACACACACACACGGCCGACTGTTATCAACATAGAACAAGACAGAGCACCACACCAGTGGCATCTGATGACAGGGTAAAATTTGTCATTATGGTCAGCGATTTTCATTTCCTTTCTCTGGGGGCAGAGATGGGGTTGGAGCTACCGCAGGCTGGGATGTAGAGCCCATGTCCCCAGGGCCAGCTCCAGCTTTTTTGCCGCCCCAAGTAGCGAACTGGAAAAAAAAGAAAAGATGATTGGCAGCACTTCAGCAGCAGCTAAAACGTGCTGCTTCATTCTTCGGCGGTAATTGGGCGGCAGGTCCTTCGGTCCCTCTCTTCCTCTTCGGCGGCAGCTCAGAGGGGAAGAGAGGGACCCACCACCGAAGACTCGGATGTGTTGCCCCTTTCCATTGGCTGCCCCAAGCACCTGCGTTCTTCGCTGGTGCCTGGAGCTGGCCCTGTATGTCCCCATCTATCAGTTACTCTAGGAACTTGTCTCTGCTCACAGGCTGCCTGTCTGGCCAGCTCCTGAGCTCTGTGGGGGTGAGTCCTTTGGCATAAGTGGCACCTGGGAGAAACACTCCTCCCAGATTCAGTGGTGGTATAGTGGTGAGCATAACTGCCTTTCAAGCAGTTGACCTGGATTTGATTCCTGGCCAGTGCACGGATGTGCCCTTTCTTGGCCAGGAATTGGTTTAATTTCAGTCCTGTTGTATCAGTTTATCAATGGAATGGGAGAATTAATGTCCCACATCCCAGCAAGGCATTTAACACCCAGTGGAGGAAGAAAGAGGCAGGACTATACAGTGAGCTGTTGGAGTCATCCTGGTATTACAATGTTTGGTTTATTTTTTTAAATGTTTCCTTTACTTCCCTCTCTGTTTTAGACTCAGAGCCTTTAAGGGCAGAAGGGACGATCGTGATCATCTGTCCGATCTCCTGCACTTTACAGGCCAAAGGACCCCACCCACTCCTGTAATAGACCCCTAACCTCTGCTTGAGTTACTGATATCTCGAAATCATGGATTAAAGCTGTCAAGTTACAGAGAATCCACCATTTACACTAGTTTAAACCTGCAAGTGACCCCTGCCCCATGCTGCAGAGGAAGGTAAAACCCCCTCAGGGTCTCTGCTAATCTCCCCTTGGGGAAAACTTCCTAACCCCAAATACGGTGATCAGCTAGACCCTGAACATGTGGAAAAGACGCACCAGGCAGACACCTGGGAAAGAATTCTCTGCAGTAACTCCGAGCCCTCCCCACCCTATTGTTCCATCTCCAGCCGCTGGAGATATTTGCTGCTAGCAGTCACAGATCGGCCCCATGCCATTACAGGCAGTCCCATCATATCACCCAATCCATAAACTTATCAAGCTCAGTCTTGAAGCCAGTTTGGGTTTTTGCCCCCACACTGCTCCCCTTGGGAGGCTGTTCCAGAACTTCACTCCCCTGGTGGTTAGAAACCTTCACCTAATTTCAAGGTTAAGCTTGTTGATGGCCAGTTTATATCCATTAATTCATTACTAGTGAGGACATGTGATAGTGTGGGGGAGAGAGGGAGAAAGCCTGGATAACTGACTGTGGGAGCCAGAGAGATCCCCTGTTCCCCAATCACCCATCTCTGGGAGGAACCAGTTGGAACTGGCCTTGGGAAGCTGCCGCTAATAACTCAAGTGTGAAACTATTATTCTGTTGGAATCAGATTAAAGCCTCCTCACACCCAGTGTCACAGTCATTGACCTGGCTCATTCCTGGGATGTTACTGGCCACAGCAATACGACGAGTGGAACCAAATCCCTTTCCGGAGCCCAGGCACACAAGGAAATCCTGGAGCTTTTCGTTCCTAGGCTTCTGGCGCCATCGTGTGGGCATTTGGCTTCACTCTTTTCTGTTACAACCTTTAGCTTTCTGCACAAAAATGTTAATTCCCTGGGAGAGACGCAGGAGCATTTCTGTTTTGTGGTGTTAGGATTGAAATGTTCCCCGGGTTCCTCGGTCCCAACCTGCCTCCCATTCTACTGCCCATGCAGCCCCATCCCAGCCCTCAGCCCCAGTAGATGCTGATTCCCTCAGCCCCATCTGTGCAGCATGTGAACCCTGTCACTCCACATTGCCTAGTTCCCCTAATCCTGAGGGACTTCAGCTCCTCTGTGTCCCCAGGGACCCTCCACACCACTCCCCTGCTTACAGATAGGCGTGCCCAGCACATTTCATTAGGGTGTGCAACCAGGGAGCCCCGCCCTGATCCACTCCCTCCCACTTCCTACCCCCTGACTGCTCCCTCCTGGGACCCTGCCCCTAACTGGCTTCCAGGACCTCACCCCATGTAAGCCTCCCTGCTCCTTGTCCCCTGACTGCCCTCTCTGGAGACCCCCCCCACCCTAACTACCCCACTAGGAGCCTAACCCCTACCTGTCCCCTGACTGCCCCAACCCTTATCCAGACCCCTGCCCCCAGACAGACCCCTGGGACTCCCACACCTATCCAACCGCTCCCCGCCCCCTGACAGGACCCCCAGAACTCCCAACCCATCCAACTCCCCCTGCTCCCTGCCTGCCCCAACCCCTCTCCACACCCCTGCCCAGACAGCCCCACCCCAAACTCCCGACCCATCCAATTGCCCCTGCTCCCTGTCCCTGACTGCCACAACCCCTCTCCACACCCCTGCCCCCCAACAGGCTCCCCTCAACTCCCATGACCCATTCAACCCCCCCGCTCTCTTCCCCATCCCATGCCCCTTCCCCACCACTCCATCTCCTCCGCATCCCACCCCCTTCCTTCCCAAACTGCCTCTTTCCCCGTGCCCCTGCTTCCCCATCCTCTTCTCTTCCCCATCCCATGCCTCTTTCCCACTGCTCCATCTCCTTCCCATTCCACCCCCTTCTTTCCCCCCTGCCTCTTTCCCCCTGCCCCGCCCTGCCTAGGATGATCAGACAGCAAGTGTGAAAAATCGGGACAGAGGGTGGGGGGTAATAGGAGCCTATATAAGAAAAAGACCCAAAAATCGGGAGTGTCCTATAAAACTGGGACATGATCTGGTCATCCTAGCCCTGCCCCACAACTCACTGTTGTACAAAATGAAGGATGGCTCCCAGCACACAGAAGGGAGCTCAACCAGCACTAGGACTGTGACAATGCGGTTCTGGCAGGATCCAACTGAGAGTGCCAATTCAGGACCAATTGCTTAAACAGGGCAGTTACAGCCCAAGGCTGGGGTTTTTCCACCTCTAAGGCAAACCAAACCAGCCAGAAAAAAAGGACTTTGGTTTCACCCCACTGGCTAACCACAAGTCACACAAGCAATTTCCTTAGACACTCCAGTCTCCCAGTATCACCACCAGTCCCACTCGTCCTGGGGATGAATGGTTATGAAAACCAACACCCCAATAAAAGAAAACTCTTCTCTCGATCCCAAAGAATCAAGCCCCAGACCCAGGTCAATATACACAACAGGTCTTATCCACAAATCATGCTGTTGCCAATCCTTTAGAATCTAAAATCTAAAGGTTTATTCATAGAGGGAAAAAGGTAGAGATGAGAGCTAGAATTGGTTAAATGGAATCAATTACATACAACAATGACAAAGTTCTTAGTTCAGGCTTGTAGCAGTTGTGGAATAAACTGCAGGTTCAAATCAAGTCTCTGGAGTGCATCCCCTGCTGGGATGGGTCATCAGTCCTTTGCGCAGAGCTTCAGTTTGTAGCAAAGTCCCTCCAGAGGTAAGAAGCAGGATTGAAGACAAGATGGAGATGAGGCATCAGCCTTTTATAGTATTTTCCAGGTGTAAGAACCTCTTTGTCCTTACTGTGGAAAATTACAGCAAAATGGAGTCTGGAGTCACATGGGCAAGTTCCTGCATACTTTGCTGAGTTACAAGGTGTATCTGCCTTCTCTCAATGGGGCGATTGTATAGCTGATGGTCCTTAATGGGCCATCAAGCAGGCTAGGCAGAGCTAACACCAACTTGTTTGGGGTGTTTCCCAGAAGCACAGCACAACTTTGAAATACAGACAGTATAGAGCCAATACTCATAACTTCAACTACAAAATGATACATACATATAGACAGCATAATCATAACCAGCAACCCACAACTTGGTCTTAGACACCTTATATGACCCCCTTTTACATAAGATTTGGTGCCACTACAGGACTTTGGTTGCAACCATGTTCTTTATGGTCCCAGAATATATCAATAACGTCACACCCCCAACGCAAAATTGATGCAGGAAGTGATGACACAAACATTACTAACTGCATCCCAAGAGTTCCCCATCCTTGGGTCTGTTTTACTACAGCTAGTGTTGGGCTAGAGGCCGTACCAGTGTATAACAGAAATGGTTATCAAAGTCATATTCAATAACATAATTGAGTCTCTTTACACATCAAGGTATAATTTGGTTAGCTTTTGCAGCATGGTTCCTATGTTTCATGTGATCTTGCCAAGAACTAAAGAAAACAGCTACTTTATCCATACAAGCTCTGGCCAATGTTTGGAACCCAATTAACATCAAACCAATGTAGATATTAATGTTGTTCATAGTACAGGAATCTTGGCATTTAGCCATGAAAGCAATATGGTAGTGTGCCTCAGTTTCCCCTTTCATACAGCACATCAGGTCTGGAATGTCTTTTCCTCTGTGAAAAGTTCCAATACTGTTTATAGGCATTAACTGTGAAACATCAATATGGCAAGGCCTTTTCACATAAAGTGTGTTTTCATGTATTTCTTTCAACATGTTCAAGGGATTTTCCAAAAGATTAGGCACATTGTACATTCTTACAGTTCTTGGTAATAGCAACACATTAGTTACAAAAATCATCATTAGCAATAAAAGACGGTTACTCACCTTTGTAACTGTTGTTCTTCAAGATGTGTTGCTCATATCCATTCCAATTAGGTGTGTGTGCACGCCGCGTGCATGTTCGTCGGAAGATTTTTACCATAGCAACACTCTGTGGGCCGGCTGAGTCGCCCCCTGGAGTGGCACCGTTATGGCGCCGGATATATACCCCTGCCAGCCCATCGTCCCTTCAGTTCCTTCTTGCCAGCTACTCCGACAGAGGGGAAGGAGGGCGGGTTTGGAATGGATATGAGCAACACATCTCGAAGAACAACAGTTACAAAGGTGAGTAACCGTCTTTTCTTCTTCGAGTGCTTGCTCATATCCATTCCAATTAGGTGACTCCCAAGCCTTACCTAGGTGGTGGGGTCGGAGTGAGATGTCGCAGAATGCAACACTGCTGAACCAAATGCCGCGTCATCTCTGGACTGTTGCACCAATGCGTAGTGTGACACGAAGATGTGTACAGATGACCAGGTAGCTGCCCTACATATCTCCTGGATGGGTATGTGGGCCAGGAAAGCAGCAGATGAAGCTTGAGCCCGAGTAGAGTGGGCGGTGAGGTGGCTAGTCGGCACACGAGCCAAGTCATAGCAGGTACGAATGCAAGACGTCACCCAAGATGAAATTTGCTGAGGAGACCGGCAGGCCCTTCATCCAGTCTGCCACCGCTACGAAGAGCTGGGGTGTCTTTTGAAAGGGCTTTGTTCTTTCTATGTAAAAGGCGAGAGCCCTACGGATGTCCAGGGAATGCAACTGTTGCTCCCGTCGTGAGGAATGTGGTTTTTGGGAAGAAGACCGGGAGGAAGATGTCTTGATTGATGTGGAAGGCAGGGTGTGGTTGCAGCTGTACCTTGTCCTTGTGAAACACTGTATATGGGGGGTCCGCTGTGACGGCCCGAAGCTCGGACACTCACCTTGCCGATGTAATGGCGACGAGAAAGGCTGTCTTCCAGGAGAGGTACAGCAGCGAGCAGGTGGCTAGCGGCTCGAAGGGGGTACCCATGAGCCTGGATAGAACCAGATTGAGGTCCCACGTCGGGGATGGCCATCGAATCTGTGAGTACAAGCACTCCAATCCCTTGAGGAACCTGGAAACCATGGGGTCCGAAAAGACAGAGCGCCCATTCTTTCCTGGATGGAAGGCGGAGATGGCCGTCGGGTGTACCTTTAGGGATGAGACCGCTAGGCCGTGCTGTTTCAGGGACCAGAGATATTCCAGGACAGTAGGAACTGGTGCCTGCATAGGGACAATATTATGCTGAGCGCACCAGCAGTAGAAACGCTTCCCCTTGGCCAGGTATGTCAACCTAGTGGAAGGCTTCTTACTATCCAGGAGCACCTGCTGGACCGAGGCGGAGCAACGTAACTCGGACTGGCTTAACCATGCAGCATCCATGTTGTGAGGTGAAGGGACTGCAGGTCTGGGTGGCGAAGCCTGCCGTGGTCTTGAGTAATGAGATCTGGCCACATGGGCAGGGGAATTGCGTCGGTCACCGACATGTCGAACAACGTGGCGTACCAGTGTTGTCTCGGCCATGCTGGAGCGATCAGAATCAGCTGGGCCTTGTCCCTGCGGAGCTTGAGGAGGACCTTGTGGACCAGCGGGAATGGTGGGAAGGCATAGAGGAGATGGTCTTTCCACGGTATCAGGAATGCATCCGAGAGGGAGCCTGGGGAGCAACCCTGGAAGGAGCAAAACATGTGGCACTTCCAATTCTCGCGAGAGGCGAAGAGACAGGGCTACTCTTGTTGGGGTATCTGCCGATAAATTGTCTACCACTGCATCCTCTATCTCAGGGACCTCCTCCACCTGTAAATTCATATTCTGCGCCACTCGTCGCAGAAGGTCTTGATGAGCCCTCAGGTCAATTGGGGGAGGGCCAGAGGAGGATGTGCCTGCCACCACCTCATCGGGTGAGGAGGAGGAGGAAAGGCCAGGGATGAGAGGGTCCTGTGGGGGCTCCTGCTCTTGAAGAGTGGCGTCAGGCACAGGTGGGGCCTGGGTGTCTGCCAGTGGCATGGGAGCATCATCCGTGCCCATAGGGGGAAGACGGCTTACAGTTGCCTCGGGCACATGGTGTTCCGATGGTGCAGACCGTGGTGCAGTTGAGGGAGCACCTTGGGCTTGATGGTACGCCCAAGGTGTCCAGAAGGACCACTGGTGGGGACCCTGTTCAGGACCTTGGCTCTCGGCAAGGTGTGGCTGGGCGCCTCCGAGTCACGGTCCAGCGTGTAATAGCCACTACTGGCCTGAAACAACACCGAGGTGTGTCTCAAAGGCCAAGGGGGTGCTGAGAGACCTTGAGTGGGTGCCATGTCCCGAGCTGGTCGGTCGCGGGACGGCACCGGGGAGCATTACCGGGAGCTCTGTCGATACTGTGAACGAGACCGGGACCTACGACTGTAGCGGTGCCAGGAGGTTGACCAGGTACTCGATCTCCTTCATCTAGAATGATTACGGGATGAACGGTGCTGGGAACGGTGCCGGGACCTGGATCGGTACCGGGTGTACCAGGCAGGCAAACGGGAGGCTGAGCGGTGCCGCGAGTACGACCGGTACTGTGATGGAGGGCGGTGCCGGGACTGCGAGCGGCGCCGGGACCAGGATCGGCGGTGAGACCCAGATCATTGGCGGGACCGAGAGCTGGATCGGTGCCTCTCAGTGACTCCCACGGAGGGCGACCTCAGCAAGGTAGGCTTGCCTATGGAATGTATAACCCGCACCAGTGGTGCCAGGGGTTGAGGGAGACTGAGCTCAACCACAGCGTGAACTGGGGAGCTTTGGGGCACCTGACTCAACGGCCCTTGCGGGATCGGAATCGATGGTGCCGGAACCAGCAGTGCTGCGGCAGATGGCTTCACCAGGCGATCCAGCTTGGGCACTTACTCCGGCTGAGGTATGGACGGTGCCGAGGCAGCAGGAGTCTTGTGCTACTTCCTGGGCCGCGGCGATAAGGAGCGGTGCCGAGATGTCATCGGTGCTGGAGGGGGCCAGTGCCAGGGCTCTTTTGCGGTACCGGAACGTTCTGGAGCCAAAGAGACGGTTACTCACCATAGTAACTGTTGTTCTTCGAGATGTGTTGCTCCTATCCATTCCAGTCAGGTGTGCGCGCTGCGTGTGCACGGCTCTTCGGAACATTTTTACCCCAGCAACTCCGGCGGGCCGGCTGGCGCCCCCTGGAGTGGCGCCGCTATGGCGCCTGTTATATACCCCAGCCGGCCCGTCCGCTCCTCAGTTCCTTCTTGCCGGCTACTCCGACAGTGGGGAAGGAGGGCGGGTCTGGAATGGATAGGAGCAACACATCTCGAAGAACAACAGTTACTACGGTGAGTAACCGTCTTTTCTTCTTCAAGTGATTGCTCCTATGCATTCCAGTCAGGTGATTCCCAAGCCTTACCTAGGCGGTGGGGTCGGAGTGAGACGTGGCAGAGTGTAATACCGCGGAGCCGAAGGCTGCGTCGTCTCGAGACTGCTGCACCAACGCGTAGTGGGAAGCGAAGGTGTGTACAGAAGACCAGGTGGCCGCTCTACAGATGTCCTGGATGGGGACATGGGCCAGAAAGGTGGCCGACGAGGCTTGTGCTCTCGTGGAGTGAGCAGTGAGGCGGCATGGTGGCACGCGAGCAAGCTCGTAGCAGGTCCGGATACATGCTGTGACCCAGGAGGCAATCCGTTGGGAGGAGATCGGTTCGCCTTTCATGCGGTCAGCAACCGCTACGAACAGCTGGGGCGAACACCGGAAGGGCTTCGTCCGCTCGATGTAAAAAGCGAGCGCCCTGCAGACATCGAGGGTGTGAAGCTGTTGCTCCCGAGGCGAGGCATGCGACTTCGGGAAGAAGACCGGGAGGAAGATCTCCTGGTTGAGGTGGAAGGCCGAGACCACCTTAGGGAGGAAGGCCGGATGTGGTTGAAGCTGCACCTTGTCTCCATGGAAGACGGTGTATGGTGGACCCACCGTTCGAGCACGGAGCTCAGAGACTTGTCTCGCTGATGTAATGGCGACTAGGAAGGCTGTCTTCCAGGAGAGGTAGAGCAGGGAGCACGTGGCCAAGGGCTTGAAGGGGGGACCCATCAGCTTGGCCAGCACGAGGTTCAAATCCCAGGTCGGGGCAGGACGCCGCACCGGCGGGTACAAGCGGTCCAGGCCTTTAAGGAAGCAGGAAACCATCTGGTTGGAGAAGATGGACCGACCTTCCACAGATGGACGAAAGGCGGACACTGCTGCCAGGTGAACTCTCAAGGAGGAGACCGCAAGACCTTGCTCCTTAAGGTACCAGAGGTAGTCCAGGATGGTAGGGTCAGGGACTACGAAGGGATTGAGGCCTCGTTGGTCACACCAGAGCGCGAACCGCTTCCATTTCGCCAGATAGGTGGAGCGAGTGGAAGGCTTTCTGCTCTCTAGCAGGACGTGCTGAACTGCCGCCAAACAGTCCCTCTCTGTGTGGGTGAACCACGCAGGTACCAAGCTGTAAGATGGAGGGACTGCAGGTTCAGATGGCGGAGTCTGCCGAAGTCCTGGGTGATGAGGTCCGGCCATAACGGAAGGGGGATAGGATCCCGAACGGAGAGCTCGAGCAGCAGGGTGTACCAATGTTGCCTCGGCCAGGCCGGAGCCACGAGTATGACGCTGGCTCTGTCCCTCCGAAGCTTCAGTAGCACTCGGTGCACAAGCAGGAACGGAGGGAAGGCATAGAGGAGGTGATCCTTCCAGGAATACAGGAAGGCGTCCGACAGGGAGCCTGGCGAGTGACCCCGGAACGAGCAAAACAGGTGGCACTTCCTGTTCGCCTTGGAGGCGAATAGGTCTATCCGGGGAAACCCCCACCTCCGGAAGATTGTATGCACGACGTCGGGACGGAGAGACCACTCGTGGGAGAGGAACGACCTACTGAGATGGTCGGCCAGCGTGTTCTGCACTCCCGGAAGAAAGGACGCTTCCAGGTGAATCGAGTGGGTTACACAGAAGTCCCACAGGAGCATCGCTTCTTTGCAGAGGAGGGAGGAGCAGGCTCCGCCCTGCTTGTTCACGTAGAACATTGCCGTGGTGTTGTCCGTGAACACTGTCACACAGCGGCCTTGCAGGCGGGTGCGGAAGGTGTGACACGCCAAACGGATCGCTCGCAGCTTGCGGATATTGATGTGCAGAGCGAGCTCTTGGGGCGACCAAAGGCCTTGGGTGTGAAGGTCGCCCAGGTGAGCTCCCCAACCGAGCGCTGAGGCATCCGTGGTCAGAGTGGCGGATGGACGAGGCGGGTGGAACGGGACTCCCGCACACACGACCTCCGGGTCGAGCCACCAGCGGAGGGACTCGAGGGTCGGCTTGGTGATCGTGACCACCATGTCGATGGGATCTCAATGCGGCCGGTACACCGACGCAAGCCAAGACTGGAACGGGCGGAGGTGGAGCTGCGCGTACGCGGTGACATACGTACACGATGCCATGTGGCCCAGGAGGCGGAGGCAGGAACGCACCGTCGTGGTCGGGAAGGTGACGAGGTCCTGGATGATGGAGACCATCGTCTGGTGCCAAGATCGCGGTAGGCAGGC
Organism: Mauremys reevesii; assembly: GCF_016161935.1. Classification (NCBI taxonomy): domain Eukaryota; kingdom Metazoa; phylum Chordata; order Testudines; family Geoemydidae; genus Mauremys; species Mauremys reevesii. The sequence goes on from NC_052623.1 coordinate 219,177,484, forward strand.
GCGGGCCAACGAGGAGTTGAGGACCGCTCCAATGAACTCCACCCGCTGCGACGGAATCAAGGTGGACTTCTCGGCATTGATGAGAAGACCGAGTTGCTGAAAGAGGGACAGGATTTCTGTCAACTGGCCCATTACCAGCCGCCAAGACTTTCCGCGAACTAGCCAGTCGTCGAGATACGGGTAAACGTGTATGTGACGACGGCGGAGGGCTGCGGCAACCACTGCCATGCATTTGGTAAATACCCTCAGTGCGGTGGAGAGCCCGAATGGTAACACGGCGAACTGGTAGTGGGCGTTGTTGACCACAAAATGGAGGTAACGTCGATGAGGAGGATAGATCGTGACATGGAAGGGCGGCAAACCAGTCTCCCGGATCCAGAGAGGGAATGATGGTCCCCAGGGTGACCATGCGAAACTTGGGCTTGAGCAGGTATTTGTTCAGCTCGCGAAGGTCCAGGATAGGACGTAGCCCTCCTTTCGCTTTGGGGATGAGAAAATAACGGGAATAGAATCCCCTGCCCCGCCTGTCTTGAGGCACTGCCTCTATGGCACCCATGCTCAACAGAGTCTGGACCTCTTGTAAGAGGAATTGCTCGTGAGAGGGGTCCCTGAAAAGGGTCAGGGAGGATGGGTGGGAAGGTGGGGGCGAAACAAATTGAAGGCGGTATCCCGACTGGACTGTTTGAAGCACCCAGTTGTCCGTTGTTATTTGGGACCACGCCAAAAAGAAATAGGAGAGGCGGTTGTAGAAGAGAAGGGTAGGATCCGGTAGGGAGAGTGATGGGCCGTCCTCGGGCGTCCCATCAAAAGGCCTGCTTGGACCCCTGAGGGGCCTTGGAAGGGGCCTGGGCCTGGTTGCGCCTGTTGCCGGATGGTCGACGGCGATTCGGGCCTGGTCGCCTGCTGTTGTACGGGCGGTACCGTTGTTGAGGGAAAGACCGGGAGGGTTGTTGCCGGAAGGACCTGCGCTGAGGAGCCGGTGTGTGCATCCTGAGAGTGCGGATGGCGATGCGACCGTCCTTCAGGGTCTGGATCCGGGAATCAGTTTTCTCAGAGAAAAGACCCTGGGTGTCAAAGGGCAGGTCCTGCAATGTATACTGCACCTCCAGTGGCATTGTGGAGGACTGCAGCCAGGAGATGCGCCGCATCGTCACCCCTGAGGCCAAGGTCCGAGCTCCCGAGTCCGCAGGGTCAAGGGCGGCCTGGATGGAGGACCTGGACGATTTCTTCCCCTCCTCCAACAACGCGGAGAACTCCTGGCGGGAGGCTGTTGGTAGGAGCTCTGTAAATTTCGCCAGGGACGCCATGATGTCATACACGTACCTGGCGAGGAGGACCATCTGGTTGGCGATGCGAAGTTGCAGGCCGCCAGCCGAGTAGACCTTGCGGCCTAACAGGTCCATTCGCCGCGCGTCCTTTGACTTTGGCACAGGGGCAGGTTGACCATGCCTCTCCCTGTCGTTGACCGACTGAACGACCAACGAGTCCGGGGTCGGGTGAGTATACAGATACTCGTAGCCCGTGGGGGGGACTGAGTACTTGCGCTCAACCCCACGGGCCGTAGGAGGGATGGACGCAGGCGTCTGCCAGAGTGTGGTGGCGTTCTTTTGTATTGTCCGAATGAATGGTAATGCCACGTGCACTGGAGCCTCCGCTCCAACGACATTTGTTATGGGGTCCTCGTCCTCCTGGACCTCCGCCACGGGGAGAGCCATGGCCGTCGCCACGCGGCAAAGCAGGTCTTGGTGCGCCCTTAGGTCTATCGGCGGAGGATCCTTGGCCGATGCTCCGGCCACTGCCTCGTCAGGTGAGGACGACGAGGACAAGCCCTGGACGACAGCCTCCGTCGATGGACCTGCTGACTGCTCGTCGGCTGGGCCGGGCTGTGTGTGCCTCTGGGGGTCAGGCGGTATGGAAACCGCGCCCGGTGGCGAAGGGGCCGGTCGGCTGACGGTCGCCTCTGGTACCCTGCGCTCGGAGGCAGGGGCTCTTGGAGGGAACGGCATCCCGAGTCTCATACTGGGCCCAGGGAACCCAGAAGCCCCACTGCTGTGCCCCCTGAGGTTGGCCTTGTGGTGTAGGTGGCAGGTGCCCGTTACTGTCTGCCCCGGAAGCAACCGACGCGGGACGTTATGGCCATGGAGGTGCCGAGGCGCTTACGGATTGCGCCGTCGAATGAGGCAGTCTGTCCCCGGACGGTGCCGAGGATCCGTGCCGGTCTGCACGGTACCGGGATGGTGACGGAGACCAACGTCCGCTGCAGTGCCGGGAGCTCGACCGGTGCTGGGAGCTCGACCGGGATCCGGACCTGCGGTGCCGGGAGCAGCTACGCGAGTCGCGGTGCCGGGAACGGTGCCGGGAAGCAGACCTCCATCGGTGCCGACGCGAAGGCGATCGGGACCTGGAGCGACGCCGGGAGTGCGACCGGTACCGCGATGTCGAACGGTACCGGGACTGCGACTGGCGTCGGGACGGCGACCGGTACCGCGATGGCGAGCAGTGCCGAGATCTCGAGCGATGGGACGGTGACCTGCGGCGGGACCGGGAATGTGACCGGGACCGGGAGCGTCGTCCGTGCCGTCTGTCCGGAGAGGGGGGCTGTATCATCATTGCCGGCTTTCCCGCCGAAACGACAGCCCGCACCGGCGGTGCCAGGGGCCGGAGGCTTGGTGCCTCTTTGAGCTCTATGAGCTCGCGCGCCGTGGAGAAAGTCTCTGGCGTCGATGGCAGCCAGAGCACAACCGCGGTCGGTGCCGGGGAGCATGGCGGTGCCGGACTCGACGGCCCTTGCGGCGCCGGAGTCAACGGCCCGGTGCACGTCCTGTGCACAGCCACAGCGGGGACTGCAGGTGGCGCAATTGTCTTGGCTGCTGGACCCTCAGCATGGGACTTGGCACCCGCTTTCGCCAGCTTGCGCTTCCTTGATGGCGACAGGGAGCGGTGCCAGGCCTTCGGTGCCGGTGGCTGAGGTCGCGGAGTCTCGGTGCCGGAATGGCCCGGGGCCGGCGGTGCACTCCATACCGATGAAGCCTTCGGCGCCGGTGTGGATGGTGCCGGGGGCTGGAGCGAAGCCTCCATGAGGAGCTGCTTTAATCTTATGTCCCGCTCCTTACGCGTCCGGGGTTTGAAAGCGGAACAGATAGGGCACTTATCTGCCCTGTGACTCTCACCGAGGCAACGGAGGCAGGAGTCGTGCGGATCCCCTACTGGCATAGGCCGCTGGCAAGATGCACAGGGCTTAAAGCCCGGTGCCTTGGGCATAAGCCCGCACCGGGGGAGGAAAGGGAGGGGAAACCCCCCTTAACCTTATCCTAAAAACTAACTATCTAACTAACAGAAACTATCTATACTAATCACTAAACGAACTATATACATGAAAAAGTAGCGAGAGCTAGGGTAATGGAGGACAGAGAGCACTCCACAGTTCCAACTGGCCGTCACGGGCGGTAAGAAGGAACTGAGGAGCAGACGGGCCGGCTGGGGTATATAACAGGCGCCATAGCGGCGCCACTCCAGGGGGCGCCAGCCGGCCCGCCGGAGTTGCTAGGGTAAAAATGTTCCGAAGAGCTGTGCACGCGCGGCGCGCACACCTACTGGAATGCATAGGAGCAATCACTCGAAGAAGAAGGAGCGCTTCTGACAGATGGAGTTTGCTCAGCGCTCGGTGCCGAGGGCGCTGGACTAAGTGCCGCTTCCATGAGGAGCTGCTTCAAACGAAAGTCCCGCTCCTTCTTTGTCCTAGGTTTAAAGGCCTTACAAATGCGGCACTTATCATGGAGGTGGGATTCCCTGGGGCACTTAAGGCAGGAGTCATGGGGTTCCCCCGTTGGCATCGGCTTTTGACACGCCGAGCACAGTTTGAAACCCGGTGACCTGGGCATGAGCCCTGGCACCAGGTTGGAGGAAAGGGGATAATCCCCGATCCCCCAACAACTATATACACTATCTATACACAAACAACTAAAAAACTAACTATAACTGTAAACTCTTGAACTATCAACAACTATCTATAGAGAAACTACGAGGAAAGCTAGGGAAGTGGAGATCAGCTAAGCCACGCTCCACAGTTCCAACGACCGTCATGGGCGGTAAGAAGGAACTGAAGGGCCAGTGGGCCTGCAGGGGTATATATCCGGTGCCATAACGGCACCACTCCAGGGGGCGACGCAGCCAGCCCACCGAGTGTTGCTAGAGTAAAAATCTTCCAACGATCATGCACGCGGCGCATGCACACCTAATTGGAATCGATATGAGCAAGCACTCGAAAAACAACAACTTCATTGCAAGTGTCCATCTACAATCATGTTTGTCATGCTACACCTTTGGCTCAATACCATTGGAGTTTGGGCATTTTAGGGTTAACCTCTGGCTTTCTTTTGCAAAATTCAGTTTTCTCTTTTCTCCTTGTCCTGCAGGATCAAACCCTGATTTCTCTTGCTTAACCGAATTCACTGGCTGATGGAGTAGGCTCTCTGTGCTAACAGCTATTAGCAAGTCCTTCTTCTCCCTGCCAGTCAGGTAATCTGCATCAACACAAATGCTAGCTTTTAACTTCTTAGCTGCTACCAATTCCAATGCTGGACTCTGTTTTAAAGAGATACCACGCAAATCCAGAGGGTCTGAGGGTGAGAGTTTGTTTGCTCTTCCCTGCATCCTCAAGCGTTTAGCCATAAAACCGTTTTGCTCTGAAACACCAGTAACCAAATCTGTCGTTAGACCCTGAAGCACACTCACAGAATCAGCATGGAGACATTTCTGTCCCAACACCATTGTCTTCCCAACAAGCTTTCCACTGCCCAGGAGACCCAGCCAGGGACTGATGTGCTGGAGATACAATGGGAAAAGGGACTGTCTGAATTGCCAAGGCAGGAAATGAACAATCTACAGCAACATCATTAACGACAAACACATTCTAACCATGCTCTAGCCAATAGGGAAATGGGCAGGAATTCTTGCTGTTCAGCCAGGGCCACACGTACAGAGCTGCACAGCAGTGAGTGTGCTGGGGAAGCTGGTCTGAGCAAACAATTGGAAATAACCCTTCAGTGAGAACAGAATCATAGTGTAGAAAGACCCCTGTGTTAAGTGGTTGTGGCTGAGGGCTTAGGGAACTGGGCTATGACACCATAGGGGTTTTTCTGTGGAGGTTTGATTCTTGCCAGCTAGGGAAGGCTGGTGTGTTTATGGCTGTACTTTCAGTGATGCAGGTTTCTCTATCTCACTGTTCCATGGGCATCCTACTAGATTGCCAGCTGCTTTTCAACTGCAGTGGGGAGAGTGTGTACGTCTACACTACGGGACTATTCCGAATTTGCATAAACCGGTTTTGTAAAACAGATTGTATAAAATCGAGTGCGCGCGGCCACACTAAACACATTAAATCGGTGGTGTGCGTCCACGGTCCGAGGCTAGCATCGACTTCTGGAGCGTTGCACTGTGGGTAGCTATTCCGTAGCTATCCCATAGTTCCCGCAGCCTCCCCCGCCCCTTGGAATTTCCGGGTTGAGATCCCAGTGCCTGATGGGGCAATAATCATTGTCGCGGGTGGTTCTGGGTAAATGTCGTCAGTCACTCCTTCCTCTGGGAAAGCAACGGCAGACAAGCATTTCGCGCCTTTTTTCCCTGGATTGCCCTGCAAGATGCCATAACATGGCAATCATGGAGCCTGTTTTGCCTTTTGTGACTGTCACCGTATGTGTACTAGATGCCGCTGACAGAGGCGATTCAGCAGCGCTACACAGCAGCATGCTTTTGCTTTTGCATGACAGCAGAGATGGTTATCAGCCATACTGTACCATCTACCAATCCATAAATTGGTAATAAGATGATCGTGGCTACTAGTCCTTTTGCACTGTTCCATTTGCTGCTGTCATAAGTGCCCCTGGCTGCTCTTAGCCAGGGGCGCAAAAGCCAAAATGGGGAATGACTCCCTGAGTCAATCCCACCTTTTTGGTATCTAAAAATAGAATCAGTCCTGCCTAGAATATGGGTAAGTGTACTAGAGAACCACTGTATCAGAGAACCAGAGAGCACAGCTGCTCTGTGTCAGATCCTGCAGAAATTATGAGCTGTATTCTATTCACAGGGGGTGCTCCTGCAACAACCCCACCTGTTGATTCCGTTCTTCCCTCAGCCTTCCTGGGCTACCGTAGCATTGTCCCCCCACTTGTGTGATGAAGTAATAAAGAATGCAGGAATAAGACACAGTGACTTGTTAGTGAGATATGACTGGAAGGCAGCCTCCAGCTGCTATGATAGTCCAGACAGGACAGTAAGGAGTGTGTAGGAGAGGAGCCCAGTATCCCTCTGCTAGTTCAGGGGCACTTGAATCTTTTCTTTACACATGAAGGGTGGGGGCTGATGGAGCTCAGCCCCCTGTTGCTATGACAACGATGGTTATCAGCTATACTGTACCATCTACCAGGAAAAATTAGGACCAGGCGCCCTTGATTGACCTAACAGATGCTAGTCAGCATGGTTACCAGTCCTTTTGCACTGCCCCATGTGCCAATAGGCTGATGACAAGGATGGATACCAGTCGTATTGTACCATCAGCCAGCCATAGCGTGGGGGGAACAAGGATGTTGGTGTTGAGTGCTGCACCATTGCGTCTATCTGCAGCATTCAGTAAAGATAGGGTGACATGTAAAAGAGTCAAGAGAGGATTGTTTTCCCTTTCACTTCTGGGGGTGGGTGGGGGGGTGCGTAAATTGCCGAGCTATGCCCTGACCCACCGCGGACACTGTTTTTGACCCTAGAAGCATTTGGAGCTCAGCCAAGAATGCAAATGCTTTTCAGAGACTGCAGGAACTGTGGGATAGCTTGAGTCCTCCAGTCCATGAGCGTCCATTTGATTCTTTGGCTTTCCGTTACGCTTGTCACGCAGCAGTGCGCTGAGTCCCTGCTATGGCATCTGTCTGGAGATATTTAAAAAATGATTTTGAATTTCGTCTTCTGTAACGGAGCGCTGATAGAACAGATTTGCCTGCCCTTACAGCGATCACGTCCGCATCGTCCATGCGGGAGCTCTTTCTTTATTTTGATTTTTAACTGCATCACCACCCGTGCTGATCAGAGCTCCACACTGGGCAAACAGGAAATATTCAAAAGTTCGCGGGGCTACCTGGCCACTGCATCCGAGTTCAGATTGCTGTCCAGAGCGATCAGTGGTGCACTGTGGGATACCGCCCGGAGGCCAATACCGTCGATCTGCGGCCACACTAACCCCAATCCGATATGGTAATACCGATATTAGCCCTACTCCTCTCGTTAGGGAGGAGTACAGAAACCGGTTTAAAGAGCCCTTTATACCGATATAAAGGGCCTCTTAGTGTGGACGGTTGTGGCGTTAAATCGGTTTTACGCTCCTAAAACCGGTTTAAACGCGTAGTGTAGACCAGGCTTAAGGCCAGCAGAGGTAGGGCCAATAAGGAGTTTTTAAATAAAGCAGGGTCTGAATGAGCTCCCCCCTCACATCTAGTGATGAGCTGGGGGAAAGATTTCAGGAACAGACCGTGTTTGCACAGACACACCTACTCTGCCTAGCTATGCAGCATCATGCGGCGGCTTTGCCAAAAGGACGAGTTTTGACTGATGCTGGGTTAAAAATCACATGAGTGCAATGAAATGTTATTATCCTTCCCGGATGAGTAAAGGGCAAGAGAACATACGTAGTCTGGCCTGCTTGAAGGGCTAGGTGGGTGAGGAATACCTCTTAATGGACTGCATAGAAATGATTGAGGGTGTCACCCTAAACCAGTGGTCCCCAAACTTTTCACACTGTTTCCTCTTATCTATATCTGCGGCCCCTCAGCAGCCACAGTCAAGAACTGGGGCTGGGAGCGGGACTGTGGCTTCCTGCAGAGAAGGGTGTGGAGGGGGTAAGGAGGTCGAGGCCGGGCCAGGAGTCAGGGGCCCAGGGTTGGGGCAGAGCTAGGGGCTGAGTGGTGTGCCCTCCCTGCCCTCCATGGGGGCTGGCTTGGGCCCTGAGGTGCCCCATGAACATTCCTCTTTGCCCCCCTAGGAGGCATGCCCCACATTTTGGGGACCACTGCCCTAAACTGAACCCTACTCGCTAATCAGGGGCTAGTGATGCCAAATCCCCACCCTTTCTGCCTGCAGCCCCATCTTTTTCCATCCCTTCCAACCTTCCATCCACTATGGGATAATGTGGAAGCTCTTGAAGCCCCAAACCACTTCTGCCACCAAGATGAGGCATGGAGACCCTCTCCCCTGTGAAAGTAGAATGAATTATATTGTAAAAATAAGAATGGATTAAAGAAATGTTGTATGTACCTTTAAGCAGAAATAAGAAATGTTGAAATACAGGTTGCAGGAAAAGAAATATTAGGCATAAACAATGGTGCTAATGGTGAAACATTAACAGAAGATCGGTAATAGTAAGGAAATAAGATATGCATGTCTAGCCCAGGTAAACTTATCAGATTCTGCTTCCTTTGTTATTTTGTTAAGTTCTCGCCCTTTTATCTGTATAAATAAGATAATTTGTGTCTTGCATGGTGCTCACATTATCTGGGTATTATTAGCAGAGCGCTGTGCTAATAAAACAGAGTGGTCTGACAAACTGAGTCCTGAGTCTAACTTTGACACCCCCAATGCCTTATGGCATTAGCTGTATTGCCATACAGCTCAGTGGTAGGGCACATGCTTTGCACATATGCTTTAGTGTGAGAATTCTGCCTGTTCTAAGATTGTCACTGTTTTCAGGCAGGGCTCCATGACATTTATGTATTGATGGGATCTTATCTAGCTGGGGAAATCTAAGATGTTTATACCACAATCAGCTACATGGTCAGTGGATGTTCATTGCCGATACACGGGATATCAAGAGCCCTGTGACTCTTGGGAAAGGAGTTTTATGAATATTTTTAACAGGTTCCCCCCACCAAAATATTGCGATAGAATCTCCAGTAAGTTCATATTAAAAATGGTTATTAATGTGAGGCCTCTAAAGTGAGCGTTAGACTCATGCTACTGCAATATCTGAACTGTGGTAAGCAGAGGAGTGGTGTGGAGGGTCCTTGGTGACATAAAGGAGCTGAAGTCCCTCAGAGTTAGAGGAACTAAGCAATACGCAGTGAAAGGGCTTTACACCCTGCACAAATGGGGCTGAGGGAATCAGCATCTACTGGGACTGAGGGCTGGGATGGGGCTGCATGGGCAGTAGAACGGGAGGCAGGTTGGGACTGAGGAACCAGGGGAACATTTCAATCCTTAACAATCAGGGCTGGCTCCAGGCACCAGCGCAGCAAGCAGGTGCTTGGGGCGGGCAATGGGAAGGGGCGGCACCTCCGGCTCTTCGGCGGCAATTTGGCGGCGAGTCCCTCAGTCCCTCTCGGAGGGAAGGACCTGCCGCCGAATTGCCGCCAAAGAATGAAGCAGCAGCGGTAAAAGTGCCGATCGTGGCTTTTATTTTATTTTTTCCGCTGCTTGGGGTGGCAAAAACACTGGAGTCGACCCTGTTAACAACACAAAACAGAGAAACGCTACCGAGTCTCTCCCAGGGAATTAACATTTCTGTGCAGAAAGCTAAAGGTTTTAACAGAAAGGAGTGAAACCAAATGCCCACACGATGGTGCCAGAAGCCTAGAGACAAAAAGCCCCAGGATTTCTTTGTGTGCCTGGGCTCTGGAAAGGGATTTGGTTCCACTCGTTGTATTGCTGTGGCCAGTAACATCCCAGGAATGACCCATGTCAATGACCGTGACCCTGGGTATGAGGAGGCTTTAATCTGATTCCAACAGAATAATGATTTCACACCTGAGTTATTAGCGGCAGCTTCCCAAGGGCAATTCCAACTGGTTCCTCCCAGAGATGGGTGGTCGGAGAACAGGGAATCTCTCCGTCTCCCATAGGGTGACCAGATAGCAAGTGTGAAAAATCGGGATGGGGGTGGGGGTAATAGGAGCCTATATTTAAAAAGCACCAACTATTGGGACTGTCTCCACAAAATCAGGACATCTGGTCACCCTAGGCTCCCACTGTCAGTTCTCCAGTCTTTCTCCCTCTCTCCCCCACACTGTCACATGCCCCCACTAGTAATGAACTAATGGATATAAACTGGCCATCAACAAGCTTAACCTTGAAATTAGGTGAAGGTTTCTAACCACCGGCGGAGTGAAGTTCTGGAACAGCCTCCCAAGGGGAGCAGTGGGGGCAAAAGCCCGAACTGGCTTCAAGACTGAGCTTGATAAGTTTAAGGACGGGGTGGTATGATGGGACTGCCTACATTGAAAAGCGATTTGGCCCACCGTCTGCCTATTGATGACCCCACATTGACTCTGAGATGTGATTTATCTCCACTCTCTTGGATTTGAAGAGCTGGTTAGTTTTACCCTTGGTATCCCACCAGGCTGACCAAGCCATGTTATCCATGGTTACACTAAGATTGAAGGATTCTATCGTATTATAAAAAAATGTAAATAAAGATGTGGTCTGAACGTGAGCGTTCTGTAATGAGAGGCTGGTTCCCCCAGTTGAGTCCCAAATGCTCTGCTAGAAACGCCCGGGACCCAGCACTCCCCAGCAGGAGTGAAAGGAGAAACGCCCAGCTCTGCACTTAGCTCAGGCTGATTTATTGGGGAACGGGGAGAAATTATTCTTTGATTCTGAGCAGGGAGCCAGGGCCGTTCTCTGGGAATCAAGGTGCCCAGCCTGACCCAGCTGCTTCATTGCCCCCCGGGGGCCCTGCAGGCTCAGAGCATCCCTGAGGCCAGGCAGCTGCTTGAGAAGCTCTCCTGGTGTAGCTGGCAGTGCCTGAGAATCATAATCTAAGGGTCTGTGTTCAGCCATCAGGAAAGGCATCAGCTTTGCTCCCTACTTCTAAACAGAGCTCCCAGGCAGTGACTCTCAACCAGAGGTCCCCAGCTGAGGGAGCAGTGAGCAGGTTTGGGGGCGGGGGCTACCAAAATAACCCAGAAAGCAGGGCCGGCGTTAGACTCGCTGGGGCTCGAGGCGGAAATCTGAAATCTGAGCCCGACTGCCCAGGGCTGAATTCAAAGCACCGTATCTTTGTGGGGGGCCCCTGTGCTGTTCTGGGGGTTCCAGTCCCCCCCCAGGACAGACAGGGCAGTAACTTCACATCACCCCTTTGTGACTCCCAGGGACCTTGTAGGGACAGCAGCTCCATGCTGGGCCCTAGGGCCCCCCCAAAGCACCTGGAGGTGAAGGGGGCAATAAACCCCCATGTCAGAGGGTTCCTGCTGCCTGGAGGTGACTATATCCTCACAGCCCCTCCCCCTCACACTGACACCGCCATTAACCCTCCCCCTCACAGCCTCTCTCTTCACACATAGAGGGACTTGTTTGCTGGAGTCTGACATTACATATCCACGGGTGAGATTTTATGGATGTGGAATTCTCCCAACCACATATTAACCCCCCCATGCTCCCCAGTGCAAGGACTCCCCGAGCTAGTCGAGTTAATAAGTGGGTCACTCTTTTCATCACACCAGACGGCTCCCTTTGAGCAACGACCTTTTGAGGCCAACAAGAAACCTTCTAGGTTGGGCTCATTCATGCACCACATTTACCAGTTGTCCTGGGCTCATTGCCCATGACCTGCACATCTGCTGGCTGTCAGGTGTAAGACCCTTTGATCCCTGCCTCGCCTACAATCCTGTTTCTCAAGCTCGAACCCAAGACCAGAAACTTGCTGCAGCTTATGCAGCCCTGTAGAGCATTCAGAGACACAAAGAGAAGATCCATAGGTGACCTTGGCAAACGCCATAAAAACGGCCAGACTGGGTCAGACCAAAGATCTATCTAGCCCAGTATCCTGTCAGTGGCCAATGCCAGGTGCCCCAGAGGAAACTAACAAAACAGGCTTTTGGGGAGCATCTGCCCCCTTCCACCACAAGAACAAGCAGGCAGGTAAAAGGGCTGGGGAGGAAGTCCCAGGAACCCTTCCTCTTTTTCTCCATAGCCACTGCCCATCCGCTGCACCCTGATTTCCCATGCTTAAGTCTCCCTGCCAAAGTCCTGCACCTTGCTCCATATAATTAATTCTCACATCTCACTTGGAACTCGACTTCTTGTGCCCAGAGTGTCTCTGCCCCCTCAGTAGATGACCAGAGAAACGCAGTGTCCGCCTTTTCTAAAGACGTGGATTCAGAGTCCTGAGTGCTGACCATTACACCTGGGAGTCAGCATGTGCTGTTTTCTCTGGACAACTGTGACACTCACAGGGCTGGCTTGTGTAAGGGGACTGTTGGTCCCTTACTACAACTTAGTGGGGGGGTTTGGTTGGCTGGTTCCCAGTATCAAAACGAAGGGGAAAGGTCTATGGGAAATCAGGACCCAGGGGCAATGGGGAGAGGCCAAAGCTCCAGCTCACCCTGACAGTCTAATGAGGGGGTCACCAGGCCAGGGGGTCCCATTCTCCATGTGAGCTGGAACTACCTGGGCCAGAGTGGGGCCTAGCTAAGGAGAGAGCAGGAGCCAAAGAAGAGCCTGGGAGCAGAGCTGTGCAGGTGTAGTGCAAGTAACTGCTACCCATAGGAATTTGCTACCTGCAGCAGTTATATGTAAAAGATTGTAAAAAACTAGGATCTGTTGTAATTTGCTGCCTGTAGAAGCTGCTGATACATATGGTTGTTCGTATTTGCTATCTTGTCCTAATTTGGTACTTCTCGTCTCGCCCGTCTTCTGGTACAGAGGTAGCGAATTGGTACCAGTAGCAGTTACTGATAAATACAGTTGTTCTTATTTGATGACTTGTCCTAATTTGCTAAAACATGATAGTGGTGGGAGATGGAAGCATAAAGTCTTCAGCTTCCAAATATATCAATTGCCTCTTAATATAGGATTGTGAAAAATAGAGTGAGGTCATTTAAACATCATTTATTTCGCAGCTTCATTTACTGTGCTCACAAGGTAGCATCCTGACATTGATACTTCTGCCCAAGTGACCTGTGCGTTGGATTCATTTTAGTGGGACACGTGGAGGATAATTTAAATTTTTAATTTCCGTAGGGTTCGCATTCAATATACTTCTATGCTGGTGTAATTTATCACCATTACAGTTCTATTTTATTTATGACAATAGCACAACTCAGTCACAGAAGTGACACAGTAACCAAGTAGCGAGTCTATGCTGCCATAACTTGAGTTAACATATGCTCATAGTGTCGATATGGCCTTCGGTGTAGGAAATGTTTGGGAGAGGTAACAGGAAAAGTATGAGGGTAGACCAAGTTTCATTCAGGTATTTAGCTCCAGCTTTTGTGGAAGTGGCCTTATGGCACCATAGAATATATCACAGAATATCAGGGTTGGAAGGGACTTCAGGAGCTCATCTAGTCCAGTCCCCTCCTCAAAACCCTACAGGCTCAGGATCAAAGTGGCACATAAGAACAAAATATGATGTATTAATTAAAGTTTCTTGACCTCAGGGTGTATAACTCATGTTTTTAGAGTTCGTGTGGTTGTCAAGCCCCCTTAGGGTTGTAGATGTGTGCTCATTATGTTTTGAAGGCCAAAACTATAAATGGGTTTAACAAAGAATTAGATCAATTCCTCAGGCTAGGTGCATCAGCTATTAGCCAAGCGAACCAGGAATGCATCCCTGTGCTCTGGGTGTCCCTAAACCTCTGACTGCCAGGATGGGTCACTCAGTGATTGCCTGTTGTGTTCATTGCCTCAGAAGCACCTGGCACTGGCCGCTGACAGAAGACAGGATTCTGTACTAGACGGACTATTTGTCTGACGCACTACAGCAGTTCTAATGTTCAGCAAAAATTACAATAGATTTTTGCATTTGACAAGGATGTTACATGAGAAATTATATGGCTGTTATATTTCGAATCAAGTTCAACACACAAGGAAATCATTGTGGAAAAAAACTAAGGGCTGGATTGAAAGGCAAAATAGCAGTTGCAAAAGGCAAACACCATTGGTGGATTGAATAAAAAAAAAAGTTTGAGACCAGCTCAGAAATTCAGTCAGGCTGGAAGTCAGGTTATCCAGCAGAATAACCTTCTGCTCTAAAATAAGAAGAAAAAGTTAGAATTAAAAATTCCAAATTAGAAATCGCAGTAAAAACAGAGCAAGTGCAATACTAGAAACAGAGATGTCATTGGTAAAACTAGCAAGTTCTTACTGCTGCATATTTTCAAGGAGGAGTTGTTGGTAAAATATAAATTAGATAGAACAATGCCATGCATCTGCACAATAACAAAGCTAAATGACAAAGTGATAAAAGTAATTCAGGGAATCCCAGCAGCAGATTAGACAAATTGGTGAACTGCTGTGAGACTATGCAGCCAGATACACTGATAAGGGATTCTTTGGTTCTGTAAAATATTTCACTGAATCAATTCTCCTACAGCACCCCCATCTCTGCTCCTCCTCCTGCCTCTGTGTGTCACAGAGCCACTGCAGGGACTGACCCACACCCAGGCCAGTGGCGGATTAACAAATCTGGCACCCCTAGGCCCTCAAAAAATTGCCGCCTGCCCCTCCCCCCGCGCCAGCTCACCTCTGCTCCCTGCGGCAAGCCTGGGAGGGAGGGGGAGATCTGGCGCGCTTGGGGGATGGCAGGGGTAGAGTGATGGTGAGCTGGGGCAGGGAGCGGTTCCCTGCCCCACCACCGCCGTCAGCCCCAGGTCACCTCCACTATCCCCCGAGCGCGCCGCTACTTGCTTCTCCCTCCCTCCCAGCGCATTCGTGCGGCAAGCGTGGGAGGGAGGGGGGAGAAGGGGAGTTGCGGCACACTCGGGAGATGGCAGTGGTGGAGCATAGGTGAGCTGGGGCGGGAAGCGGTTCCCGGCCCCCCACTGGGTTACTCCCCACACCAGTGGACCCCAGCTCACTTCTGCTCTTCCTCCTCCAAGTGCCGCTACTCGCTTCTCCCTTCCTCCCTCCCTCCCAGCGCTTTTGCGCAGCAAGCCTGGGAGGGAGGTGGAAGGAGGGAAGCGCGGCGTGCCTGGGGGAGGAGGCAGGCCGGGGATTTGGGGAAGGGCTAGAGTTGGGGAGGAGGCATAAGCAAATTTGCCGCCCTAGGTCTAGACCTTGTTGGCCTATGCGATAATATGCTGCTGACCCAGGCTCTCACTGCTATTAGCACTCTCAGGGGTCAATCCAGCTATGGGAGAGTGAGCACCCCTGGGAGCAGGGAAGTGACCAAGTCTCTGTGCCAGAGGGTGGCGGAAGGGGGAAGAAAGGGAAAGAGGAGAGAGAGGCCGAAAGGGGATAAGGAGAAATAAGGGGGGGAAAGCAGCCCCCAGCTCTTTTCTCCTGCATCACCCCTGAATAGATTGCTCTTGAGCTCAGGGTAAATATCCCCCAGTGTCCAGGGACTCCCAGATCCCCCTGCCTCCCCAAGGAATGCACATAGGGGTCTCCTGCCTGCCAGGCGTAATTACAAGGAGCGGTAGGTGTCACCCTTATGCCAGGATTGGAGAAAGACAGCAAATCTTGGGAACATGCATCTGTATTTACAGTCCAGTGTGACAATCCCTGCTCCAGGAGGGGTTTGTTCTCTACTCCTGCTGGATGGGCACAGAATGGGGCAGCAAAAGGCTTGTGCCAGTATTTGTTGCTGCACGTTCCTTAATTTAGAAGCATATGAAATGAAGAAAATGAAGATTGAATTAAAGGGAAATATACATATACAAGTTCCAGCCCTGGTTGCTTATTAAAATAAGTGACCCAATGTCCCAGTTACATGTTTTATTAACATGAACAAATAAATGCAAGAGTGCATGTCACTAAGGCTATAGACACCACTCAGCTAAGAGTTAAACAATACAGTGATAAAGTTCAAGTCAAATCAGGAAATCAATGAGTTAACAAAGATATTGCACTGGAATCAAGTCATCAATTTAGTCAAACCATTAGATTAATACAGCAGAAAATCAACTCTTATAAACCCTAAAAGAAAACCCAAGAAGGCAGGTGCATAGTTAGTGATGCCGAAACCCCAATCAGAGATTTTTACCCAGGCTGTGCAACCCAGATTTAGCCAGCTGAATATTTCAATACCAAAACCAAGTTATTGCTTACATTTAGCCCACAACCTCAAAGCTAATTAGTTTTCACTATTGTGTAGCTAATACTTCTCCTCGCCCTCTCGCCCCAGAACACACACAGACCTTAGAGAGACATTAGTAAAAGAAGTTCAAACAGCTCTCGCTGAACAATACATATCTGACAGCTCTATTCCTTGCAATGCTTCCAAAGGCGAGGAGCATAACTTCAGTCATTTCATAGGGCTGAGTTTTAAGGCTATTAAGATTTGGGGAACTATTCTTCCTAGCATCTTCCCTTTGTAGATTTCAGAGGTGTTCACACACTCTCACCCACTGAGCCGCACTGTTACAACCAATTTAATAGAAAGGCTAGGAGGCCTGCAAGTTCATAAAAAGAAACAGGAACACAAAATAGAAAAAGGAACAAAATGTTTCCAAAAAAAAAGGGGTTGGATCTCTGCACCTCTCGGGAGTTGGATTCACCTGGAGTAGGAACTGTAGCTGCAGTTTAGGAACAAGGTACTGGCATAGATGCTCCAGCACGTTGGGCTAGCAGGGTTTTCAGGTATAGGGAGAATGGTGAAGGCTGCATAGCCTGTCACCCTTGTGCTTCATTCCCCAGAGGGGATCAGTCCACTCAGTCTCTCTGAGGCTATGTCTACACTGGCAGAGTTACAGTGCTGGGAGTTCAGTGCCACTCGGAGAGCGCTGAAGGGAAACCGCTATTGTGTGTTCACACTGTCCGCTGAACTTACAGTGGTACTCGGAGCAGTGCACTCTGGGCAGAGAATGTTTTCACCCCTCATCCACATTGCACTGAGCATCTCTTCCTCCTCTGCTGCTAAGAGTTATGGGAAGATAGAGGGAGGTGGGAGTTGTGGGAAGGTGGAAGGGAGGTGTTTCCTGAGCCCAAAAGCAGCATTCCACTGTGGTCAGCATGGCCGTGAATGCCCTGTCATGCATTGCTTCTCATCTAAGCAATCCCTGTGCGTCTGTCCCCACTTGGCGCCATCTTTCAATGATTTGTGTACTGCATGCTCTGCCTGTTCGGTCTGAAAGAATGGATCCCACACTTACTAACACGTGATGAGTGGCAGTGGAGTTATTCCTTAAACTACAAAGGCAGAGGCGTTTGACATTGATCTCACCATGCATAGTAGCTATGTCATCAGATTGCTCGTGGCATTCACGGAGGTGCTGACCACAGTGGAACGCCGCTTTTGGGCTCGGAAAACAAGCACCGAGTGGTGGGATCACATCGTGATGCACGTCTGGGATGATGAGCAGTGGCTGCAGAGCTTTTGGATGAGGAACGCCATAGTCATGGAACTGTGTGATGAGCTCGCCCCAGCCCGCCGGTGCAAGGACACGAGAAGAGAAAGTTACTCACCTTGCAGTAACTGAGGTTCTTCGAGATGTGTGTCCCTGTGGGTGCTCCACTCTAGGTGACGGTGCGTCCCGGCACTGTCGATCGG
The DNA here is from genome assembly GCF_016161935.1 of Mauremys reevesii. Lineage (NCBI taxonomy): Eukaryota > Metazoa > Chordata > Testudines > Geoemydidae > Mauremys > Mauremys reevesii. The sequence goes on from NC_052623.1 coordinate 219,194,948, forward strand.
AGATTTTCGGTAGCAGTGCCTGGTTGGGGCGCACGCACCCAGATGGTATCTCCCGTCTAGTTGGAATCTTCCTGAGTGCGTGCATCCCACACCCTCCTCAGTTCCTTCTCTACCGTGGAGAGTCATCTCAGTACTCCAAAGTAGAGGGGAGGAGGGCGGGGAGTGGAGCACCCACAGGGACACACATCTCGAAGAACCTCAGTTACTGCAAGGTGAGTAACTTTCTCTTCTTCTTTGAGTGCTGTCCCTGTGGGTGCTCCACTCTAGGTGAATGTGTAGCAGTACCCACTACGGTTGGTGGGACTTTGGAGATACGGCAGGGAGTACTGAAGATAGTACTGTATGACCTACTATTGTGTCTGCCGTGGTGTCTTGCATTAGAGCATAGTGTTTTGCAAACGTGCGTTCAGATGATCATGTAGCCGCTTTGCAGATATCAGGAATGGGAACGTTGTGTAAGAAAGCAATGGATGCCGACATGGCTCTAGTGGAATGAGTTCTAATGTCGTTGGGCGGTTGAAGATTCTTCGCACGGTAACCGGATCTGATGCAGTCAGAGATCCACTTGGACAGACGTTGTTTAGAGATAGCCATACCGTTTGATTTTTTTCAGTAATGGAAACAAAGAGTCGTGGAGACTTGTGAAATGGTTTAGTCCTGTCTAAATAAAAGGCAATTGCTCGCCTGACATCGAGAGTATGCAGGGTTGCCTCTTGTGGAGTCTTGTGAGGTTCGGGATAGAAAGTAGGTAAGTATATAGGTTGGTTGAGGTGGAAGGTAGATACCACTTTAGGAAGAAATTTAGGATGTGATCTCAAAGTGACTTTTTGTCTTTGGAGAAGATTGTGTAGGGCCATCAGGGCACTCATTTCACCTACTCTCCTTGCCGATGTTATGGCAAGTAGGAAAGCCACCTTCATGGACATATGGAGATGAGAGGAGGTAGCCAAGGGCTCGAATGGAGGTTTCATGAGAGTGTGTAGAACGAGGTTAAGATTCCATGAATTCCATGAATTCATATTGGGTGAATTTCAGGGTAGAGGTTTTGCAGGCCTGTGAGAAACCGTTTTATGGTTGGGTGAGTAAAGAGTGAATAACCTGCTAAGAGGTCATGGAAGGTGGTAAGTGCCACCAGATGCACTTTGGTGGAGCTGAGCGAATGTCCATCTTGTTTTAGTTCCAAGAGGTAGTCTAGAATGATAGGGAGGGTCACCATATTGGGCGCTAAGTGATTATGTGAGCACCAGAGGGTGAAACGGTTCCACTTCTGCAGATAGGTTTTATGAGTGGAGTCTTTCCTACTGTGCAGGAAGACATAGCGGACCTGCTCAGAACAGGCTAGTTCATGGGTTTGGAACCATGAAGGAACCACGCTGTGAGGTGGAGCTTGAGGAACTCAGGGTAAAGAGCCAGTCTATTGTTCTGGAAAAGGAGATCTGGCCTGCTGTGGAGAGCCCGTGGGTGACGGGAGGGCATGCAGAGTAGGTAGGGATACCACGTCTGTCTCAGCCAAGCCGGGGCAATAAGTATGACCCGATCCTTGTGGTCCACAATCTTCCGAAGAACCCGGTGTAGCAGAGGGATTGTTGGAAGGCGTACAGGAGAGAGCTGTTCCACGGGATGAGGAATGCGTCTCCTGGGGATGCAGTTCCGAGTCCCACTCTGGAGCAAAACTGGGGACATTTTCGGTTCTGGATTGTGGCAAAGAGGTCTACTGACGGGGTGCCCCAGAGGGAAAATAGCTGTTGAAGTATTGTGGGGTGCAGTTCCCATTCGTGTTCCGTCGAGAAGTGCCTGCCGAGTGCGTCGGCAGTAGTGTTGTGGCAGTCTGGCAGGTAGGAAGCGGTTATCTGTATTTGACGTTATATACACCAATTCCATAGGCGGATGGCTTCCATGCAAAGAGAATGTGAGCATGCTCCCCCTTGTCTGTTGATGTAGTACATACATGCTATGTTGTCTGTTAAGACTCACAGGTTCTTTATGAGGGGAAGAAAATGAAGGCACGCTCATCTCACAGCTCTGAGCAATAAGAGATTTATGTGTAGGTGCGACTCTGATGCAGACCACTGGCCTTGTGCCCTGTGTCCCCCTAAATGCGCTCCGCAACCAATTAGGGAAGCGTCCGTGGTGAGCACGAGTGCTGGGGATCAGTTCTGGAAGGAAACCTTAGTGCAGAGGTTCTCTGGTCTTGTCCACCACTGTAGGGAAGCTAGAACGTTGGGAGGCGGAGTTAACAGCATCCCTAAGGTGTGTCTGTTGGGTTTGAAATTGGAATTGAGCCAGCCCTGAAGACATTTCATGTGCAGCCTGGCGTACTGGACTATGAAGGTGGTGGCTGCCATATGACCAAGGAGCTGTAGGCAGAGTTTTGCCTGTGTCCTTGGATGAATAGAGAGCGTGCGTTTGAGCTGCTTGATAGCGAGGAATCTGTGATATGAGAGCAAGGCTCTGCTCTGGATTGAGTTGAGATGAGCTCCGAGAAACTCAATCTGTTGTGTAGGTGTCAGGGTGGATTTTTGGGCGTTTATTTGGAGGCCTAGGCTGTGAAAGAGGGTGATAGTGAAAGAGTAGCTTGGAGTGTCTCGCCATAGGAGTTGCCCTTGATGAGGCAATCGTCCAGGTAGGGGAACAGCGTGACCCCATGTTTGTGGAGGTGAGCCACAAGCACAGCTAGAGTTTAGGAAGAGACTCCCGGCGCTGTGGAGAGGCCGAAAGGAAGAACTCTGTATTGGAAATGGTCATGACCAATTGTGAAGCTTAGAAAGCGTCTGTGAGCTGGATGAATTGATATATGAAAAGAGATGTACTGTGGGTCGAGGGCTGTAAACCAGTCCCCTTGATCCAGTGCAGGAATTAATGTGCCCAGTGTGACCATTTTGAATTTTTGTATCCTCGCGAATTTGTTCAGTTGGCGTAAGTCTAGTATAGGCCTCCAGCCCCAGTCTTTTTCTGGGTCAGGAAGTAATGGGAGTAGAAATCTTTCCCTGGATGTTGCATCAGCACAGGCTCCACTGCGCCTAGCTGTAGAAGGTAAGCCACTTCTGCGCGAAGCAGGTGCTCATGAGAGGGGTCCCTGAAGAGGGACGGGGAAGGGGAGGAGGATAGGATATGAATGGGCTAGAATAACCGGACTGAACTATCTCGAGGACTCAGCGGTCCTGTGTAATTTGCTGACAGGCATGTTGGAAACTCTGGAGGCGGTGGAGAAATGGGCAAATAGGCTGTGGAATCAAGGAGTGGTCGCACAGACCCTGGACCAACCTTTTAAAATTGTTGTTTATTCCCAGATGGATGGGAAGTGGTTGCTTGAGCTTGATTTTGTCTGCACTTAGGGGGTCTAGCGCGATTCCTATTTACGTGGTAAGGTTTGTGTTGAGGCCGATAAGACTGTTGTGTATGTAGTCTTAGGTAGGGTTGGTGCCTACATCCCCGCAAAGTGCCTCCACTGTATGAGCCTCGAGTCAAGGGCTCGGCACGACAGAGACCTGCGGCTTGAAATACTTCTCATGGAAAAATCCCCGCAGCCGCTTTTGGAGATGGGGAAAGTTAAACCCACTCCCACATCCTCCCCAGCCAGATCGGAACTGGTGGGGAGCGTTGCTTCACCCTCCCTGGAGCGGAGGCAAGAAGCAGAGCAGTCTCACAGGAGAGACTCTAACAAGGGTAAGGGGTCTCCTGCGAGATCCCTACCCTCTGTGCTGACAGCGCCAAAGGTAGGTGCCTCAGCCCCGGATCACGCCTCAACAACGGCTCCCACAGGCCGTAGAGGCAGAAAAAATTCCTATTTACGTGGTAAGGTTTGTGTTGAGGCCGATAAGACTGTTGTGTATGTAGTCTTAGGTAGGGTTGGTATCGTTGACCCCTGGGAAGAGATGGGTGAATGCCCAGGGTGCGCAGTGTCGCTCTAGAATCTTTCATTGTATGAAGTAGTTCACCAGGTGGGTTTTTTTGTTTTTTTAAAGAAAACAGTTTATATTTATCAAAGGGGAGGTCCTCCACTTTGTTCTGCAGGTCTTTAGGGATGCCAGATGCAGAAAGCCATGAAGATCTGCGCCTAACCACAGCTGGTGCAGTTGTACGGGCTGCTGTGTCTCTCGTGTTTAAAGAGGCTTGTAGGGCTGTTCTGGAAATCAATTGGCACTCGCTCAGAATTGATTTAAAGTCCGCTGTCCTGTCCTCTGGAATGTAAGAGGCGAATTCAAAAGTTTATTGTAGTTATCAAAGTCATGCCTGGCAAGGAGTGCAAGGTAGTTTGCGATCCAGAATTGTAGAGTGGAGGATATGTAAACCTTGCATTTAAGGTCCTTGTCTTGCGGGGTGGACTGATATTGTGGCTGTTTCGTTCTTTGTGCGACTGCATCGATAATGAAAGAGTTCAGTTGTGAGAAAATAGGAAGTCAGCGTCCTTAGCAGGAACATAGTATCTATGTTCGGCTTTTCTGCAGGTTGGTAATAAAGAACCTGGAGTTTGCAGAGAGCGTCAGCTGGTTCCAAGAGTGCCTCATGTATAGGGAGCGAAGTAGGGAAACTGAGGCTGGTGGCTGCGGACCTTAGCCTGAGGTGGAAAAGGCTCCAGTGGGGGGAGGTGCGGAGAACTCTGTTTGCATTGTAGATCAGGTTCACTCTCAGTGAAGGTAGGCAGTTCAGGGTTGGAGGTGCCCTGCAGGGGGTCTGCTGCTGGTGCAGGGGCAGAAGGCAGGCTTGGTGCCGACGTTCTTCCTGGCACCGGGGGAGAGCACGCGGTCGGAACCGTGGCTTTTTTTTTTTTCTTCCCCCTTTCATCCGCCCTGAGGCTTGCGCTGCCGACGGCTTTGTCAGCACCGGGGCAGAGCGCGTAGCCGGCTCCGTGGCTATTTTTAGCGCTGAGGGTTGGGTGCCGACGTCCTTGTCGGCACCGGGGCAGAGCGCGCAGCCGGCTTCGCGGCTATTTTTAGCGCTGAGGCTTGCGGTGCCGATGTCCTTGTCGGCACCGGGGCAGAGCGCGCAGCCGGCTTCGCGGCTGTTTTTAGCCCTGGGGCTTGCGGTGCCGCAGTCCTTGTCGGCACCGGGGCAGAGCGCACAGCCAGCTTCACGGCTGTTTTTAGCGCTGAGGCGCTTGGTGCCGCGGAATCCTGCTGTGTCCGGGAGGTTGAATTTCTGCCTCTACGGCCTGTGGGAGCCGTTGTTGAGGCGTGATCCGGGGCTGAGGCACCTACCTTTGGCGCTGTCAGCACAGAGGGTAGGGATCTCGCAGGAGACCCCTTACCCTTGTTAGAGTCTCTCCTGTGAGACTGCTCTGCTTCTTGCCTCCGCTCCAGGGAGGGTGAAGCAACGCTCCCCACCAGTTCCGATCTGGCTGGGGAGGATGTGGGAGTGGGTTTAACTTTCCCCATCTCCAAAAGCGGCTGCGGGGATTTTTCCATGAGAAGTATTTCAAGCCGCAGGTCTCTGTCGTGCCGAGCCCTTGACTCGAGGCTCATACAGTGGAGGCACTTTGCGGGGATGTAGGCTTCCGCGAGGCACTTCACACAATGTGAGTGCCCATCCAAACTTGGTATGGAGTCCTGCCAGAAAACACACCTCTTGAATCCTGAAGCCCCTGGCATTGTAAATTAGAAATGGCAGGGGAGAGTGTCTCAGTGAGAGACAAGTCTGAAGTGATTTTTTTTTAAACTAAGTAACTAACTATGTAACTATACTAAAGGAAGGGAAACAACTGGGAAGTAATTAATAATTATTTCTATGTTCTTTGGTACTGTTTCCTATAGATACCAGGGAAGAGAAGGCAGCACTGCTCCGAGTCCCATCTTCAGCCGAGGACGGTTGAGAAGGAACTGAGGAGGGTGTGGGGCGCACGCACTCAGGAAGATTCCAACTAGATGGGAGATACCATCTGGGTCCGTGCGCCCCAACCAGGCACTGCTACCGAAAATCTCCGATCGACAGCGCCGGGACGCACCGTCACCTAGAGTGGAGCACCCACAGGGACAGCACTCGAAGAAGAATAAGAGCTGCCCTGCCATTGGAGAAGCATGTGGCAATTGCACTGTAGAAGCTGGCTACTGCAGACTGCTACCAATCGGTCACTAACCAGTTCGGAGTAGGAAAGTCGACCATTGGATGCCTGTTGACAAGTGTGCAGGGCCATTAATTGCATCCTGCTCTGAAAGACTGAGACTCTGGGAAACACGCATGACAGTGTGGATGGCTTTGCACAAATGGGCTTCTCTAATTGTGGAGGGGGATAGATGGCACGCATATTTCAATCCTGACACCTGATTACCTAGGCACTGAGTACATTAATCACAAGAGGTATTTTTCTATGGTTCTCCAGGCACTTGTGGATGACCGTGGGCATTTCACGGACATTAACCGGTACGGTTTTAGGAGCGAGCGGTGCCAAGATCTCGAGCGACGGGACGGTGACCTGCGGCGGGACCGGGAATGTGACCGGGACCGGGAGCGTCGTCCGTGCCGTCTGTCCGGAGAGGGGGGGCCGTATCATCATTGCCGGCTTTCCCGCCGAAACGACAGCCCGCACCGGCGGTGCCGGGGGCCGGAGGCTTGGTGCCTCTGTGAGCTCTATGAGCTCGCGCGCCGTGGAGAAAGTCTCTGGCATCGATGGCAGCCGGAGCTCAACCGCGGTCGGTGCCGGGGAGCATGGCGGTGCCGGACTCGACGGCCCTTGCGGCGCCGGAGTCAACGGCCCGGTGCACGTCCTGTGCACAGCCACAGCGGGGACCGCAGGTGGCGCAATTGTCTTGGCTGCTGGGCCCTCAGCGTGGGACTTGGCACCCGCTTTCGCCGGCTTGCGCTTCCTTGATGGCAACAGGGAGCGGTGCCAGGCCTTCGGTGCCGGTGGCTGAGGTCGCGGAGTCTCGGTGCCGGAACGGCCCGGGGCCGGCGGTGCACTCCATACCGATGAAGCCTTCGGCACTGGCGTGGATGGTGCCGGGGGCTGGAGCGAAGCCTCCATGAGGAGCTGCTTTAATCTTATGTCCCGCTCCTTACGCGTCCGGGGTTTGAAAGCGGAACAGATAGGGCACTTATCTGCCCTGTGACTCTCACCGAGGCAACGGAGGCAGGAGTCGTGTGGATCCCCTACTGGCATAGGCCGCTGGCAAGATGCACAGGGCTTAAAGCCCGGTGCCTTGGGCATGAGCCCGCACCGGGGGAGGAAAGGGGGGGGAACCCCCCTTAACCTTATCCTAAAAACTAACTATCTAACTAACAGAAACTATCTATACTAATCACTAAACGAACTATATACACGAAAAAGTAGCGAGAGCTAGGGTTGTGGAGGACAGAGAGCACTCCACAGTTCTTGTTCGAGTGATTGCTCCTATGCATTCCAATTTAGGTGTGCACACCGCGCGTGCACGGCTCTCCGGAACATTTTTACCCTAGCAACTCCGGCGGGCCGGCTGGCGCCCCCTGGAGTGGCGCCTCTATGGCGCCTGTTATATACCCCAGCCGGCCCGTCCGCTCCTCAGTTCCTTCTTACCGCCCGTGATGGCCAGTTGGAACAGTGGAGTGCTCCCTTACCTCCACAGCCCTAGCGTTTCTCCATCTCTTACTGTATATAGTTCGTTAGTTAGTTTGATAGTTGTATAGTTTTATAGTTAGATAAGTATAGTAGTGTAAATAGGGAATTAGAGGGGTTAGCCCCTCTTCTTCCGCACCCGGTGCGGGCTTATGCCCGGGGCACCGGGATTCAAGCCCTGCGCGGCTTGCCAGCGGCACATGCCGGTGAGTGACCCGCACGACTCGTGCCTTCGCTGCCTCGGGGAGGCATACAGAACCGACAAGTGCCCGATCTGCGTGGCCTTCAAACCCCGGACGAGAAAGGAGCGGGACTCGCGCCTTAAACAGTTACTAATGGAGGATTCGCTCCAGCCTCCGGCGCCAACTCCATCGGCGCCGAAGCCTTCCTCGGCGAGCAGCGCACCGGCAGCACCGAGCCGCTCCGGTGCCGAGGCTCCTCGACGCCCGGCACCGACGTCCCGGCACCGCTCCCTCTCCCCAGGAAGGAAGCACAAGGTGCCGAAGGCGGTCTCTTCTAAACATCAGCAGAGACCGCTAGCCCAGCCGCCTCCGACACAAGCGGTACAGGCTGAGGCAGTGCACAGGCAGTGCACGGTGCCGTCGACTCCGGCGCCGCAAGGGCCGTCGAGTCCGGCACCACCCAGCTCCCCGGTACCCACCGAGGTAGAGCTGCGGATCCCGTCCACGCCGGAGGCGTTTGCGACGGCGAGGGAGCTAATCAAGCTCGCGGAAGCTCCAAACCCCCGGCCCCCGGCACCGCCGGTGCGGGCACTTAAGTCAGTGGGCAAACCGCTGATGATGCGGCCTCCTTCCCCTGACAAGCGAGACGGACGCTCCAGGATTCGGTCTCGATCCCGGTCCCACTCTTGGAGGCGATCCCGATCCAGAGGTCAATCAACATCGCAACACCGCTCTCCGTCTCGGCACTGGTCGCAGTCGCGGTACCGGTCGTACTCCCGGCAACGGTCCCGGTCACCGAGTCACCGGCACCGCAAGAGGTCCGTATCCAAAGACCGCTTTCGGCACCGAGACTCCCGGAGCCGCTCACGACGACGCCGATCGCCGTCGAAGTTGAGCTCCAGGCACCGCCGGTCAACCTTCCGGCACCGCCGGTCGACCTCCCGGCGCCGTCGGTCGAGCTCCCGGGGGGGGGCTGAGATCCCCTTGGATTTACCGCTGCCCCCTCCCATGGGGACCCCCCCATCCTCTCCCATCCTGCCCCCTTTCTCTCTAGAGAGCAACGAGCAACATCCAGGGTGACCCCCCTTTCCCTCAAATCCCTGAGACGTTCCCTGTTCCCCTCCCCTGATTGTGCCCTATTTTCTCTCCACTTTGCCAATGTCCAGTTCAAATCTCAGGTTTGGGGTGTTTCCCCCCATTTTTACCTGCAGTGATTTGTCCTTGTTTAGGTGGAAAATGGTTCCCCTAAGTGATTACTGAATTAATGGGCAGAGGCTGGGGGAGCCCTGAGACAGGGACACCTCTGGGCTGGGGGGGCACTCTCTGCTGGCAACAGGGCGTGGGAAGGCCCAGGAAGGGAAGGGAGGAGCAAGTGCTCCCCCCAATATGGCCCAACCCTGGGTTTCCCAGACCAGCTACTTCACCTCTCCCATCCTGCCCAACCCAGCAGCCCCCTCCCCCCATCACCTGCTAGTCATATTCCCAGACCCCATTGCCAGCCCCTCCACACTGATAGTGACTTTCTGACTCCAGCCCCACTCCTTTCCCCTGTGAAAGCCACATCACCCAGGGCTCTGGTGGCCATGTGAATATGTGACAAGAAGAATCCATCCCATTCTGTTGTTGACTGAATATCCCTGTATGATCCCCTCAAATTTCCCCTCTTTTCTCTTGAACTGTTAAATGGTGACATAAAATCTCCCCAGATGTTGGCAGATATTACTTTGGGAGATATTTAGTTTGTCCCCCATTTTCTCCTCAGTTCTGAAATACTGATATCAAATTCTTGAAAATCTTCCCGCTTTTCTCCCCAGGTGTCTGACTGAGATCAGGGCTCTTATACAGAGCGTGGTGCAGGCCTTGCTTGAGATCAGGTCCCCCAGTGTGCCGGGCACTGCACAAACCATGACCGAGTTTGGGGCACTGGATGTGCCAGGAACTGCACAGTCCCCTATAGAGAGCAGGGACCTTGTTGTGCCAGGTGCTACAGTGACCCTGACTGAACTCCCGGCCCCTGTTGTGCCAGGCCCTGCATCAACACCAAGTGAAATCAGTCCCCATTGTGCCAGGTGCTGCAGAGACAGCAAACAAAATCAGGGACCTTGTTCTTCCAGGTGCTGCAGAGACCCCCAACAGAGGTCAGACCCCACTGTTGTGAGAGGTGCTGTGGAGACCCCAACTGAGATCTGTGCCCCTGTTGTGCTGGGCACTGCAGAGACCCCACAGACATCAGGTCCCCCATTGTGCCAGGTAAAACTGAGACCTGGACCGAGATCACGGCTCCCCTTGTGCCGGGCAGCACATGACTGTGGCACAGATTTCTGCCTCCATTGTGCTGGGCACATCAGAGATCTCAACTGAGATGTGTGTCCTCAATGGGCCTGGCACTGCACTGACCCTGATCCAGATCACATCCCACCTCTGTACTGGGCACTGCAGAGACCCTGACAGAGATCCTGCCCCCACATTTTGCCAGATGCTGCAGGGACCCTAAACAAAATCAGGGATCCTGTAATGCCGGGAGTTTCAGAGACCCCGACTGAGATCAGGCCCCCTGTTGTGCAGGGCTCTGCACAGACACTGACCAAGTTCAGGGTCCCCATTGTGACTGGTGCTGAACAGACAGCAAGGTTATCTCTACCCTGCCATTAACACCCCCCAGCTGGCCCATGCCAGCTGACAGGCTCACTGGGCTCAGGTGAAGGGGCTGTTTAATTGCCGTGTAGATGTCTGGGCTCCTTTCCAGTATCAGAAAATATTGTATTAATATTTCCGATGAGAGCACGACTGCTTCTAGTTGACTCATAGATTTGTTTAGCATCTTAAAGCTGAGCTGTGTGTGCAGATAATATGCATGCAGGAGGGATAATTTTGTGAGTAGAGTAGGTCTCTCCTGTTAACTCCTGCTCCAGTCCTGGCATGGTTTGCAGGTGTGGAGGGGCTGGGCCAGTCCAGACTAAAGCAGCAGTTTAACCCCTTCTGTGCCAGCGTGGGGTTTATATAGCCCTTCATAGGCACCCAGGGACTTGTCCCCTATCAGCCCCATGCCTGATGTGATGGGGCGACCCACTGGCAGCATTGCCTTTGAGGGTGCTGCTCCCACTCCCTCCCCTCCTCCTTTACTGGCACCACAATGCCTGTCACCTTCACTTCCTGGGGAGTGACCCCATAAGGTGTGTTTTGTTATCCCTCTCCCTACTTCCCTGGGAGCCATTGTGCACCCTCTGTCACTCACTTCTGTCTGAGGAGACAAGGCGGGTCATGGGTGATGCTTTGCTGGAGATCCATCATCACTGAAGGGGCGGCAGCTTTGACACTCCTAGAAGGTTGCCAGGATGCTGACGTGCACTGGAGGAGAACTGGGGCTTGACTGAGTCCACAGACCATGTGGTCCACACTGTGTCCCTGTAAAGCCTGCTCTGCACTGCTGCAAATTGCTGCTGGTGGGATTGTGCCCGTAAGTCTCTGTAACGCTGTCTCCAGTGACTCGAGAGCACGAGGGCAGACTGGTAAGAAGCAGGGAACAAATCCCAAACTGATTGTAAGGTCTGTATGGAGATTTCACCAACCAAGAATCCAGTGTAAACGCTTCAGGTTCTGTAACAGCATTAACATGGACTCACGGACAGTCCCTTTGGGTGATCCCATATATCTCACCACGCAGGTGAGCTCACCTTTGTGACAGATGGGGCCCGGGACTTCAGTCCCATGCGCTGGGACTTCAGCTTTCTGCCCTGGGCCTCAGCGAGTCTAATGCCGGCGTTGCTTGGCGGCCCCCCTGAAACCTGCTAGTGGCCCCCCAGCGGGACCCATACGCCTGGTTGAGAGCCACTGCTTTACACCACGAATCACAGCAATGTTCAGGTTACTGCCAGTCCCAAAGGACCAGTCACTTCCTTAGGTGAAGTGAATCTTAGATCTCACAACAAAGACAACACGTAGCCAGTCCTGTCCTAACCTGTATTAAGATTTATTTAAAAGGAAATGAGAGTTGTTTACAAAGTTAAAGCAGGTTAAAGCAGATGCAGACAAGTTAGAGTCTTAAATTTCAAAGGTAATAGAAGCTTCTATAATAAGCAAGCCCTACATATTCTTTAGGACTAACCCGGTCTAATCAGCTGGGGATCTCTTGCTTATGCCTAGAAACTTTGCCCCCCAGAGTCCAAGCAGCGTACAGACCATCAGTTCCTTCTGTATGTTTTTTTTTATTCCCTTCCTACCATGTGCTCTGAGCTGCAAACTCAGCTAATGAGAAGTCAAGGGAACAACAACAGTCTTGTGTCTTCTTTAACATCCCATAATCTCTCTGGTGTTGATGGACCTTTCCTGCCAGGCAGGGTATAATGCATTCTGTTGCCAATCAGCACTTCACCTAGGTAAAGTCTCTCTACTGTCTGGTGATTTACATAGCCACAGAGGCTCACAATACAACTAGTCAGATATTAACCCAGGCGGCAACTCATGAGCATTCAATAAAGTCTAAACACATTGTTAAAACAAGTATTACAATTATAACAATACTAACACAGGTGAGTCAGACTGATTCCAGCTATGTGTTTGTCCCTGTTCAATTAAGACATGGGGGCTTTTGCAAGAGCTAACACCTCATCTGCCAGTGTCACAGGCAGGGATAGTGTCTCTAGCCTCTATTTGCCACAAGCTGGGAATGGGTGACAGGGGATGGATCACTTGATGGTTACCTGTTCTATTCCTTGCCTCTGAAGCACCTGGCATTGGCAATTGAGCTACATGGACATTGCTCTGATGCTGTGGGCCCTTCTTATGTTCACAGTCTGTATGAGGAGTATCTACTCATTTGGACTCGCTGGGGAGCCACAGAATGAAGCAAGATATGCTGAGGCAAGAAGGCCCAGCCTCAGAGCCCCCAGGGTCACGCTTGTCAAAAGATAAAAATAGGCCCAGCCGATGAAAGGGGCACTCCCAGGAGAGACTGTATAAAGGCTGGAGCATCAAACAACTTTGTAAACCTGAGACAGCTGCCTTGGGAACAATGAGAGAGAGAATCCCCCAAAGTGACTCCTTTGATTCTGCTCTTCTCTGGCCTTTGGTTTATAGAATCATAGAACTGGAAGAGACCTCGAGATGTCATCCAGTCCAGTCCCCTGCACTCAAGACAGGACTAAGTACTATCTAGACCAGGAGTGGCCAACCTGAGCCTGAGAAGGAGCCAGAATTTACCAATGTACATTGCCAAAGAGTCACAGTAATATGTGAGCTGCCCCCATCAGCTCCCCCACCCCACTCCCAGCGCCTCCCACCCACGGGCAGCCACACTAATCAGCACCTCCCCCTCCCTCCCCGCACCTCCTGATCAGTTGTTCATGCTATGCAAGACACTCGGGGGTCGGGGGCGGGAATGGAGTGAGGGCACTGCTGGCTCAGGGAAGGGGGTGGGAAAGGGTGGAGTGGGGGCAGGGCCTGTAGCTGAGTAGTGAGCACACCCCGCACATTGGAAAGATGGTGCCTGTAGCTCCAGCCCCAGAGTTGGTACCTATACAAGGAGCTGCATATTAAATTCTAAAGAGCCACATGTTGGCCACCCCTGATCTAGACTATCCCTGAGAGGTGTTTGTCCAGCCTGCTCTTAAACATCCCCAATGATGGAGATTCCACAACCTCCCTAGGCAATTTATTCTAGTGCTTAACCACTCTGACAGTTAGGGAGTTTTTCCTAATGGCCAACCTAAACCTTCCCTGCTGCAATTTAAGCCCACTGCTTTTTGTCCTATCCACAGAGGTTAAGAAGAACAATGTTTCTCCCTCCTCCTTGAAACAAACTTTTATATACATAAAAGCTGATCATATCATATCATACCATTGTTAGGGATTAATTTTGTAATTAATATACTTTTTAAAAACTTCCTTCTTATTTTCATTGGCTGATCATTGATTTCTGATAGATTCCCTTACCAACTTTCTACAATTCTGACTTTCTAACTTCTCTTCTTTACTATTGACTTCCCCTTTCTTCCATATATTTAATTTGGAGAGTGTTGGGCTTCCTACCATGGAGCCACCATCAGGGTCCAGAGGCAGCCCCATCTCCTATATCAAGCTCTGGCTAGTAGGTATGTGATAAATGTGATGACTCTGCCTCCGTCTGTCAGCTGGGAGACACAAAGGTTCTCTCTCTCCACCCTCTGATGCCTCCTGGCTGCTCTAAGCAAGGTGGGGGTGGATCTCTGTTAACATGTGCCTCCCAGAGCTTCCATTTACCTGGTGCTGCTGTTCTGTGAATAGTGGGGCTGTGAGTGGGGCAACAGGTACTGAGTGTTGGACCCTTTCTCTTTCAGGGACCAGTGAACTTTGACGAGGTGGCTGTGTATTTCACCAGGGGAGAGGGGGCTCTGCTGGACCTGTTCAGAGAGCCCTCTACGGGGTGTCACGCAGGAGAACTATGAGACGGTGGTCTTGGTGGGTAAGGAGTCCTGTCCCCTGGGTTATTAGAAGCTGTGGGGTCTCTAAAGAACCTGAGTAGTAATAACTTTATACCTTTGTTTGTCATACAAGTTTTTCAGGTTTCCTTGCCCCCCTTTTTTTGCCTTATCTCCCACCCACTAGTATCATTTTTGGACATGTGCCTTTTTGGTGCCATCAGTCATTTTAAAATTGGATTTAATATATCCTTATTGGCTACATTAATAACTGTAGCTTTCATTCCTTTTCCTCATTTTAAGAAGAAAATAGGCTGCCTGTAGAATTCTAAATTGAGTAAATAGGTGTATGACTCATGCATGGTTTGTGTGACAGTCAGATGAACTCTTTTAGGATAGCGTGTAATATCGCCGTTCAGGATCCCATGGATGAAGGGATAAGAGAGCTGAGGGAGGGGCAGAGAAGGGGGGGAGTAGATAATTCTGTGGTGCCAGGTCATGAGGAGGGTGTGTGCAGGGTTAGAGCTAAGAAGCAACAGGGAGGTAGGAGGTAGTGATAGACGAGGAGGGAACACAAGAAGTTTCCAAGGTGCCGGGAGGTGGTGCTGGCTGAGAGTAATGGGAAGAAGGGGAGGGGAATGTGGAGGAAGGGCACCCAGAAAGTGGTCTGGCTGGGTCAGTGGGAGGAAGGAGAGGTTTGGGGATCTAGAGTTGAGGGGGATCCCAGACATTAATCCTTAATCCCTACCCAAACCTTGTTGCTTTAGAGCTTAAACTCCAGTTTTATTTGTCCAGTTTCACTTCATTATACATTTTTTCCCCAAATATTATTATTCTAACTCTTGACCTCCCTCTCCCACTCGTTACCCCATCCCCATATAACCTCCCAATGTCTATGCACAGAGACCCTGGCCACCAATGCTGAGTTCTTGCTGCATTCCTCCCTCCCATAGCAGGGCTGGTACCCAGGCACAAATGGGCACTTTGTTGATGATGTCAGAGGTTGATAATGTGGCCTGTACAATTTCTACGCCTATAACAGGGGTATGCAACCCGCAGCTCCGGAGCCGCATGCGGCTCTTCAGCCTCCTTGTTGTGGCTCCCTTCGGCCTTGACAAAAGAAAAAAAAAGAAAAAAAAGAATAACGGTTATTTATTAATTTAATTTTTATTTATATATTTTATTTTATTGCACAGTTATCTTGGAGTTCGAGGTGATACTTTAACATCGAATTTTTAAAAAGTTTTTATTATTTGTCAATTAAAATATGCGTCACATTCACGTCTATAGCCCTCGCCTTTACCTGCAGGTGGCTTCTTGAGTGTGCGACCCCCGCGGTAAGCTTACCATGAATACATCCCAAAAAAGAAAAATCTCAGAAGAAAATAGAGAGTTTAATTATGCATGGACAGATTCCTTTGCCTTCACTGCCAACGACGCTGGCTTACCTGTGTGCTTGATATGTGGCGAGAAATTAGCAAACAACAAAAAATGTAACCTTGAAAGACATTTTCAAAACAAGCACTCAGCATTTTCTGAAAAGTACCCAACTGAAGATGGGCGAAAGAGAGCGATTTCGGAACTACTACGGAAAGTTGAGCAGAGCAAACATACTTTCAAGAAGTGGATCAACTCTCCAAACTGAACTACAGCTGCTAGTTTTGTGGCAGCTCATGAGATCGTAAGGAGGGGAAGCCGTTCACAGACAGAGAATACATGAAAGAATCGTTCATAAAAATATCAGAGCAGCTATTCTCCGAATTCAAAAACAAACAGGAAATTATTCAGAAAATTAAAGAAATGCCTCTCTCTGCAAAGACCGTCAAGGACAGGACCATTAAAATGGCAACAAACATCACCAGTAAGCAAATTGATGACATGAATTCAGCTCAAGCATATTCAATTGCCTGTGATGAGTCAAGTGATGTAAACGATATTGAGCAGACAGCACTGTTATGCCGATATGTGAAAACTGATGGGCTGCAGGAAGAACTGATTGAACTCATACTGCTAAACACGGGGACAGGACATTTGTGAGGCTGTTTTGAGTTGTCTAAAAGCCAAAGAAATAAAAACCACTCACCTGGTGTTAGTGTCTACTGATGGTGCACCCAGTATGAGAGGAGCACAGAAGGGCTTTGTGAATTTACTTCAAAAGTCGCTGGATCAAGAGCTGATGACATTTCACTGCAGCTTGCACCAAGAAGCACTGTGCGCTCAAACATTCCCCCCTGAATGTGTGGAAGTGATGAACCTCGTTATTAAGATAATGAACAAAATAATTGCAAACGGGTTAAACCACCGACAGTTTTGTTTATCTAACCATGAAGTCAAGAGCGCATATTTGGATCTCCTGCTGCACAACAGAGTTCGGTGGCTGTCAAGGGGAGACATGCTGAAACGCTTCGCTGCTTGTCTGGAACATGTGAAAACCTTCTTGGAAAGCAAAGGCCTCAGCTATCCCGAACTGGGAGACCTCGATTGGCTGGAAAAGTTTTATTTCATGGTGGATATGACAAGTCACTTAAACACGCTGAATAAAAATATCCAGGGAAAGGAAAGCACGGCCCTGCAGTTGCTGGAGGATGTTCTGGCATTTGAGCGCAAGATGACAGTGTTTGCCAGAGATGTACAGAGAGGTACGCTCTCTCACTTCCCCTCCCTGAGAGAGTTCAAAGAAGAGAACAATCACATAAATTGTGATTATTTACACCGTGCAATTATGGCAATGCAAGCTGCATTTGGAGAAAGATTCAGCGAGTTCAGAAAGGAAAAAAACACTCTGTCCTTCCCTGTCACACCACTGGACATCGATCCATCCCTGCTGAACATATCCACATTCACAGGGATGTCAGCCCGATCTTGAAATTGAACTGTCCGACATAGCGGATAAAGACTTATGGGTGTCCAAGTTCAAAAGCCTGACAGGGGATCTGAAAGAAGTCGCCCATCAGAAGGCCACTCTTGCTAAAATGGAATGATATTGAAAACCTCCCCAAACCCGACAAACTTGTTTTTGAAACATGGAGTGCCATTCCCGACACGTATATGAACATGAAAAAGTATGCATTTGGAGTCCTGTCCATCTTTGGCTCAAAATACTTATGCGAGCAAGTTTTCTCGAGCATGAACTTCAAAAAGTCCAAATATCGTTCCCGCCTCACAAATGAGAGCTTACAGTCCTGTGTGAAGATCAAACTCACATCTTACAGCCCTGACATAGGGAAGATCAGCATCGAGCTTCAGAAACAGAAGTCACATTAAACAGGAGAGAACACTAGCATTTAATAGGCTATTATTATTCAGAAAAAAACATTTATTTCAGACCCGGAGCTGATGTAGTTTTTTATTGTATGTTCAGGTGCTTCGGTTGATTGCTGGCTGAGAAAGAAACCCGAAGAGGATGAGAGCACACTGAAATGGACTTGTCAAAAAACGTTCCTCATTTTATCTTTACTTTTTTAAAACTGCTAAGCTGCAACTATATTTTTTTATATTAAAGTGGCCTACGTTTTATTTTAATTTTACACAAATATGGGAAGGACTCAAAAAGGCCTGCATAGTTCACTGTTTAATTTATTTCAAAATAGGCCTACACATGCACACTGTACTTCTGTTTGTTGTATTCTGTTGTTGTAACAGGTAAAATTTAAAAAAAAGATTAAAACTTTTAAAACTTTATAAGCAGTGTTATGTTTTGCGGCTCCAGATTATTTTTCTTTAGTGGAAGAGGGGGCAAAATGGCTCTTTTGATAGTAAAGGTTGCCGACCCGTGGCCTATAAGATTACATATTCCGAAGCCCAGTCGGGTTTATCTCTATACGCCGATACAGTGTGTTCCCCAGTGTTCCATTTCCAGCTCTGATGCCGCGGAGCGTTTAGCCCCTGTCTCCCTTCCCAGCTCTGATGCCGCAGAGCCTAGCCCATGTCCCTGTTCCCATTTCCTCCCCCCAACAAAGATTCAACATTCATGCGGCCTCACCTGGACTATTGTGTCCAGTTTTGACCCCAACACTATAAGAAGGATGTGGAAAAAATGGAAAGCATCCAGCGGAGGGCAACAAAAATGACTAGCGGACTGGAACACGTGACTTCTGAGGAGAGGCTGAGGGAACTGGGATTATTTAGTCTGCAGAAGAGAAAAATGAGGAGGGATTTGATAGCTGTTTTCAACTACTTGAAGTGGGGTTCCAAAGAGGCTGCATCTAGACTTTTCTCAGTGATAGCAGATGACAGAACAAAGAGTAATGGTTTCAAGTTGCAGCGGGAGAGGTTTAGGTTTATGTTGGATATTAGGAAACACTATTTCACTAGGAGGGTGGTGAAGCACTGGAATGGGTTACCTAGGGAGGTGGTGGAATCTTCTTTCTTAGAGGTTTTTAAGGTCAGGCTTGACAAACCCCTGGCTGGGATGATTTAGTTGGGGATTGGTTCTGCTTTGAGCAGGGGGTGGGAACTAGATGATATCCAAGGTGCCTTCCAACCCTGATATTCTACGATTCCAATTTCCTTTCCCCCTCCTGTTTGACCCCATTTATAGAGCAACATTCTCAGCTATACCTTAACCAATCATTGTGCTGAAATTCAACTAACCAATTCTAACATATTGTGACATAATTTTCTAAACCAGGCGTCGGCCACCTTTCAGAAATGGTGTGCCGAGTCTTCATTTATTCAATCTAATTTAAGGTTTCACATGCCAGTAATACATTTTAACGTTTTTAGAAGGTCTCATTCTATAAGTCTATAATACATAATTACACTATTGTATGTTGTCATAGG
Organism: Mauremys reevesii; assembly: GCF_016161935.1. NCBI lineage: Eukaryota > Metazoa > Chordata > Testudines > Geoemydidae > Mauremys > Mauremys reevesii. The sequence goes on from NC_052623.1 coordinate 219,213,832, forward strand.
TTTATTCCCCACGTTGAACTTTAACGTTCACAAGATGGGGACCTGCATGGACTCCTTGAAACTAAAATCCTAGTTTAGATCTGGTTCTCGCTGCCACCAGTCAAGTTTTAAGTGTCTAATACACTCCCTGTTCCCCCAAAAACTTTTTCTGGGGAACACAGATCCAAACACCTTGAATCTCAGCACAAAGGGAAATAATCCATTTCCCCCACCTTCTTCCCCCTCCCCTTGTCCTTGGGAGAGAAACCTTGATTCAAGGAGTTTGAATCAAACAAAGAGGGATTCACTTTTCCCCCTCCCCTTCCCCTGAAAATCCAAACAAGGGAAGAAATCAATCAAGTTCTAAAAAAGAAAAGATGTTATTAAAGAAAGTACACTATCTCTGTAATACCAGGATGGAAAATATCACAGAGTCTGACTTATAAACCTGGAGAGACATCCCCCCTCCCTCCTCCTCAGAATAATCAAAGTAACCGCAAACAGGAATAAAGAATTATCCAGCAAACACACAATTGCAAGTAAGTAAGTAACTCAAAAGACTAATCTGCCTTTTTAACTTATACTCACTATATTGAATAGAAGAGGCTATTTCAGGAAACTTGGAGAACTTTAAGGATATGACTGGCCTCTCTTAAATCCAAAAAGAGACTCAATCCAAAACAAAGGACACAGACAAAGACTTCCCTCCACAGAGATTTTAAATTATCCTGTCCCTTGATTGGTCCTCTGGTCAGGTGTTCATCAGGTTACTGAGCTTGTTAACCCTTTACAGGTAAAAGAGATCTTAACCCTGATCTGTTTATTTATGACACGCCCCCCAAATCGCATACAGTGGGGAAACCAAACTGGCGGTGATTTCTTGCTAGAACTTGAAAATAAACAGAGTAATAAAACAGATGCACTATTACATGTAGTATGTAAACAACGAGAATTTCCACATTTCAATAAAACTTTTTAACCGTTTGATTCTGGGAAACTTTCATGAGCGAGTGCATCAGCTACTTTGTTGGAAGCTCCTGAAATGTGATGAATCTCAAAATAAAATCTTGGAGAGCTAAACTCCATCAGAGAAGTTTCTTGTTGTTTCCCTTGGCAGTATGAAGCCACTTTAGCGCAGCATGGTCGGTTTGTAGCTGGAACCGCCGTCCCCAAACGTATGGGCGTAGCTTTTCCAGGGCATACACAATGGCATAACATTCTTTTTCACTGATGGACCAGTGGCTTTCCCTCGCAGTTTCTTGCTGAGAAACACGACAGGATGGAAGTTGTGGTCCGGTCCTTCCTGCATTAGAACTGCTCCTACCCCACGCTCAGATGAATCGGTGGTTACTAGGAAGGGTTTGTCAAAGTCCGGGGCCCTTAACACAGGGTCAGACATGAGCGTCACCTTAAGCTGGGTAAAGGCTTTCTGACACTCATCAGTCCACTTAACTGCATTTGGCTGTGTTTTTCTGGTCAGATCAGTTAGTGGGGCAGCGATTTGGCAGTAGTGTGGTACAAATAGCCTGTAATAGCCGGCCAAGCCTAAGAAGGATTGGACCTGTTTCTTTGACCTTGGGACAGGCCACTTTTGGATAGCCTCCACCTTGGCCTGTAGGGGGTTTATTGTTCCTTGACCCACCTGGTGCCCTAGGTAAGTCAGTCTGTTTTGACCTATTTGACACTTTTTGGCCTTAACAGTTAGTCCTGCCTGCCTGATGCGCTCAAAGACCGTTTCCAGGAATCAGAGAAAATGGCCACATCATCGAGGTAGGCAACTGCACATTCTCCTAATCCTGCTAGTAGACCATCTACCAGCCTTTGGAAGGCGGTGGGTGCATTTCGCAGCCCAAAGGGAAGCACATTAAATTCATACACCCCCTGCATGAGTGATGAATGCTGACTTTTCTTTGGCAGGTTCATCTAGTGGTACTTGCCAGTACCCCTTGGTTAAATCTATTGTGGAGATTAACTGAGCGCGTCCCAATTTCTCCAATAGCTCATCGTTGCGTGGCATTGGTTAGCTGTTGGGGCGAGTTACAGCATTCAGCTTCCGGTAGTCTACGCAAAAGCGTATTTCCCCGTTTGGTTTGGGAACTAGAACCACTGGAGATGCCCATGCACTGTTAGAGGGGCGGATTATACCCATCTCTAGCACGTTTTGGATCTCCCATTTAATAGCAACTTGGGCATGAGGAGACACCCTGTAGGGTGGGGTTCTAATTGGTTGAGCATTACCTGTGTCAATTGTGTGGTATGTTTGTTCAGTCCGTCCTGGGGTGGCTGAGAACAAAGGGCCGAAGCAAGTGCACAGCTCCTTGATCTGTTGCCGCTCTAGACGTTCCAGGGTTGTAGAGAGGGTCACCTATTCCACACCACCATTAATTTTCCCTTCAGGCCACTAAGCGTCATCTCCTCCCTGGGCTGTAAACTGACAAACCTGAAATTTTCTGGGATAAAAGGGCTTTAGTACACTGGTACACTTTAGTCTTTAAGGAGGAATTAGGAAATGCTATGAGGTAGTTAACGGCTCCCAGGCGCCCCTTGACCGTGAATGGGCCTTCCCATGATGCTTCCATCTTATGGGCCTGTTGCGCCTTCAAGACCATGACCTGGTCTCCTACCTTGAAGGAATGCTCTCTGGTGTGTCTATCATACCAGACCTTTTGCTCTGCTTCAGCATCCTTTAGGTTCTCTTTAGCAAGGGTCAAAGAGTGTCGGAGGGTGCTTTGTAGGTTGCTCACAAAGTCCAGAATGTTAGTTCCTGTAGAAGGCGTAAACCCCTCCCATTGCTGCTTCACCAACTGTAATGGCCCCTTAACCTCGTGGCCATACACAAGCTCGAATGGTGAGAACCCTAAACTGGGATGTGGTACAGCCCTGTAGGCAAACAGCAACTGCTGCAACACTAGATCCCAATTATTGGAGTGTTCATTCACGAATTTACGGCTCATGGCCCCCAAAGTTCCATTAAACCTCTCCACCAGGCCATTGGTTTGGTGGTGGTATGGGGTGGCAACCAAGTGATTCACCCCATGCGTTTCCCACAGCTCTTTCATGGTCCCTGACAGGAAATTTGTTCCCGAATCTGTAAGAATGTCGGAGGGCCAACCTACCCTGGCAAAAATGTCAGTTAAGGCCTGGCACACAGTTTTAGCCCTGCTGTTGCCTAGCGCTATGCTACCAGATGGCCGGAAGCAGAAGTCCACAAAAGTCAGTATGTACTGCTTTCCTCTGGGGTCTTCTTTGGGAAAGGACCCATAATATCCACAACTACTCGCTGAAATGGGACCTCAATTATGGTGAGTGGCTGGAGAGGGGTCTTGATGCTTTCCTACCTTTTTGCATACCTCACAAGACCGGACATACTTGGCAACGTCCTTGCCCATCCCCTCCCAGTGGAAGGACTTCCCCAACGTGTCCTTGGTTCTGTTCACCCCAGAATGACCACTGGGATGATCATGGGCCAAGCTTAAGAGCTTTTCCTGGTACTTAGTTGGAACTACCAACCGTTTTTGAGGATGCCAGCCTTTCTGGTGTCTACCAGAAAGAATCTCCTTGTATAAAAGTCCTTGTTCTACAACAAACAGGGATCGGTTAGAAGAGCTGAGAGGCAGTGGGTTGCTCCGTGCCACCGCCCAAGCTTTCTTAAGGCTGTCATCGGCTTCCTGCTCAGTCTAGAACTGTTCCCTTGAGGCTGGAGACACCAGTTCCTCCGTAGACTGTGGACTTGGGCTGGGTCCCTCCGGAAGCGATGTAGGTGATGAGGTTGTTTCCGTTGACTGCGGACCACTCTCCGCTGGTCCACTAGGTGATATTTCAGGCTCTGGCTGAGCCTCTTGGGTAGAGATGTCTGCTGCTTCTGCCAGTTCAGGCCCGCTGGCGCCCTCTGGCGATGGGGTTGGCGACGGGTTTGCAAGCGCTGGCGTCAGTGCCGGCAATGGTTCTGCCACTGGTTGCTCTTCCAGGTCCGGTTCTGGGATTGGATGTACTATGGCTGCTGTAGTTGTTGGCATGGGCTCTGGTTCCACCACCCCTGTCTGGGTCTCTGGTAACACAGACGGGGTCCTGGTGGACGGCTCAGGAACAGGGGTGGGAGTGGAAGCTTGTCTGGCCTGACTGCGGGTGACCACTCCCCACCTCTTGGCCAGCTCCACATGTTTGGCCAAGTCTTCCCCCAGTAGCATGGGGATGGAATAATTGTCATAGACAGCAAAAGTCCACTTTCCTGACCAGCCCTTGTACTGGACAGGCAACTCAGCTGTAGGTAAGGTTACAGATTTTGACATGAATGGAGAAATTGTGATTTTGACCTCTGGGTTGATGAATTTTGGGTCCACTAAGGACTGGTGGATAACTGACACGGTTGCCGCGGTGTTTCTCCATGCTGTAATCTTTTTCCCGCCCACTCTCAAGGTTTCCCTGCGCTTCGGGGGTATTTGAGAGATATCTGGGCCTGGGGATCCTTCGTGTGATGATGGTGTAATGGACTGTACTCGATTGGGGTTCTTGGGGCATTTGACCTTTATATGTCCCAGTTTATTACATTAAAAACATCCTCCGGCTGACGGGTCACTAGGCCGAGGTGGGTTGCTGGAGACTGGTGAGGTGGGACTGGCGGTAGTCTGAGGCTTTCCTTGGGTTGTAGCTGGGGTCTTGGGTGGCCCTGGGTGGTAGGATTTATTGTCAGCTTGTCCCTTGTTACCTTCGCTCCCCTGGATGGTAGTTTTGTTCTTTTCTGCTACCTCCGCCCATTTGGCTCCAATCTCCCCTGCATGGGTAATAGTTTTGGGTTCTCTATCTAGGATGTACCGTTCTATTTCCTCAGGAACACCATTTAAAAACTGTTCCATTCTCATCAGGAGTGAAAGCTCTTCAAAATTTTGAACCTTTGTTCCTGATATTCATGTATTCCAATTGTTGTCAATGTTGTAGGCGTGTCTGGGGAATGACCCATCTGGTTTCCATTTTAGGGCTCTGAACCGCAGACGGGCATGTTCAGGTGTTAGCCCCATCCTGATTCTGGCCTTTGTTTGAAGCAGTCTATAATCGTTCATGTTTTCCTTAGGCATTGCAGCTGCCACTTCTGCTAAGGGTCCACTGAGCTGTGGCCTCAGCTCTATCATGTACTGGTCTTCAGAGATGCTGTACCCATGGCAGGTTCTTTCAAAATTTTCCAAGAAGGCCTCAGTGTCATCACCTGCCCTGTAGGTGGGAAATATCTTGGGATGGAGAACAGTGTCTGGAGAAGGGTTGGTAGAGTTAGCTGGAACATTCTGCTTAGCCCTTTCTAATTCCAGTTCTTTCTCTTTTAGCTCCATTTGTCTCATGTGGTCAGCGTCTTTGGCTTGTTGTGTCTCCATCTCTCTCTTGCGGTGAGCCTCTTTGGCTTTTTGTTTCTCCAGCTTTCTCTTGTGGACAGCTTCCTCCCTGGCCATGTCTGCATTAATTAGGTCTATCTGCTTCCTAGCAAGTTCCAGTTTGTCAACTGTGTCACTGCTACTAATGTTTGTGCCTTCTGGTGCTGGCCACACCCCTCTGCAGTCAATGAACTGTGTTGCTTGGTTCGTTTGCTTGGTTTACAAATTCCTACCCTTTCTATTCACGATTGAATAATAAGAAACAAAAAAACTTTTCATTTGCAAATGGTGTTTTGCTGCTTGTTTGCTGGCTCACAAGAAACTAGAAAATCTGGTTTGTTCTGTTTCTAGCAACTTGCTAAGTACCTCACAGTAGGGGTCCTTTCTAACAAAGCCTGTTAGAAAACCTAATACCTCCAGCCCAGCCCAGCTAGAAACTCCTTCTAACAATACCTTGTTAGAAGCTGAATACCCCTAACCCCGCCACTCTCCTCAGGCTGCCTCCCTGCTCTAGAGGGAAAGAATAGCTCTCAATGGCTCCTGGTTCTTAATACCATCCCACCACTGCCTACCATGTCATAGGTTTATTCCCCACTTTGAACTTTAGCGTTCACAAGATGGGGACCTGCATGGACTCCTCGAAACTAAAATCCTAGTTTAGATCTGGTTCTCGCTGCCACCAGTCAAGTTTTAAGTGTCTGACACACTCCCTGTTCCCCCAAAAACTTTTCCTGGGGAACACAGATCCAAACACCTTGAATCTCAGCACAAAGGGAAATAATCCATTTCCCCCCCATCTTCTTCCCCCTCCCCTTGTCCTTGGGAGGGATTGTTTGATTCAAACTCCTTGAATCAAACAAAGAGGGATTCACTTTTCCCCCCTCCCCTTCCGCTGAAAATCCAAACAAAGGAAGAAATCAATCAAGTTTTTAAAAAAGAAAAGATTTTATTAAAGAAAGTACACTATCTCTGTAATACCAGGATGGAAAATATCACAGGGTCTGACTTATAAACCTGGAGAGACTTCCCCCCTCCCTCCTCCTCAGAATAACAGCAATTTAAAAAAAGCTAGCAGAACACTGTGAATTTAAGGAGATGTTAAATTGATGCCCTGCATGACAGGTTAGTGTGTGGCCTGTACAGTGAAGCTATACGAAAATGCCTACTGACAGAGGCTCAACTTACCTTACAGAAGGCTGTTGATATTGCAGTCTCCATAGAACTGGCTACAAAGGAGGCGCAATACATCGGTGCATTCCCCTAGGGAGTGTCACAAGAACCTACCCACAAAACTGTGGGGAGTCAGGAATGTTACCGCTGTGGTAAGCCGGGTCACCAGGCATCAGAATGTAAGGACCTGGTGTGTCGACACTGTGGCAAAAAAGGACACATTGAGTGTGCCTGTAAACAAAAGAAAAAGAGGCCTGTGGTCTGGCCGACAAAAAGGGGAACTCTGCATACCCTAGAGCAGACCCAGGATGATCAAGGTGACACCTCATCGCAAGAGGACGTGCCACTGCATGTTTTGTCTTTGGCAGTGGGTTCACATGAATACTGGGTAACCCTGTTGGATGGCAAACCACACATGGAACTGGACACCAGTGCAGCCATCTCACTGGTCTCCGAGACTGTGTATAAAGAAAAGCTACAGCATCTTCCGCTTAAGGCAACAAAAACTGTTCTGAAGATGTATATGGGAGAAGCTGTGCCCATGTTGGGCACTATTGACGTTAAGGTGGAGCTCAATGGACAGGCTGCTAAATTGCCACTCTTTGTGATGAGAGGTAATTACCCAGTCTTAATGGGTAGGTCTTGGCTTGGGAAGATTCAGCTGAACTGGGCAGAAAGTGCACCGAATAAACCAGTCTAACCCCTATGCTAAGGAAACATGCTGCTGTTTTTGGAGAGGATCTGGGAAGTATGAAGGGAATCACTGTGACATTGAACATTAAACCTGACAGTCCACCAAAATATCTGAAAGCCCGAACTGTGCCATATGCCATCAGGCCAAAAGTTGAAGCGGACCTGGAATGCCTGGTCAACAATGGAGTCCTAATACCAGTTACCCATAGCTCATGGGCCACTCCTATCACTCCAATCGTGAAGAAAGATGGCTCTCTCCGGATTTGGGGTGATTTTAAAGTTACTGTCAACCCAGCGTTGTGTGCAGAACAATACCCACTTCCCCGCATCGATGATCTCTTCACAGGCCTGGCTGGGGGACAGCCTTCCTAATGATGGGACGACAGCTGCGCACTTGATTTGATCTGCTGAAACCTTCTGAACCCCGACAAATTGTGCAACGTCAGCAGCAATATCAAGTCATCAGACAGGCACATGTAGATCCGCTGTTGCCAGGTCAGGCCAGTCCTCAGGACACATCTGCAGTTGAGTGGTCTGACTTCACCTCTTCTGGTGAGGCACTGAATCAAGAATTACCTGTTCCTGACTGTTCTCCTCCATTACTACCGGCGGCTACCCCTTTGCCCAGCACGAGCTGATACCACCTCCTCACCCGTTCGTGCTGCGAACCCTGAGCCCATTCTCATAGTACTTTCGGGTGCAATACCACCAGAAGTTTACCGTAATCCACCTAGAGACAGAAGACCTCCTCAATGGCTGGATCTTTAGCTAGGGCAAACCCACGGTTATGGGGCGAAATAATCCCCAGGGTTTAGCTGGGAATGGAGGCAGTCTACCCTCCTTCTCTAGTCTAGTGTGTGTTTTATTTAGGGGATGTTCTTATAAGGGGTGAGGAATATGTTGTGTATTTGGTTGTCATGATTTTTTTTCCTATGGCAACTGAGTTGGATTATTAGGGGATAGTCCAGCCACCTTGAGCTGGTCAAGTGAGCTCCATGGCTGTAAATAAATGGTAGTTTTGTTAGCTGTTTGTTCTCTGGCCTCAAGTGGTTTCTTCCTAAGCTGACTACCCCCAAGGATATAACAGCAGCAGTGTCTGGTCTCTCAGGAGCTGCCCGGGGGTTGATGGTCCCGGTTCTTTGTTCTCCCATCTCCTGCCTCCACCCCCACCCCCAAGCTGCCCCAGCCCCTTCCTGTGCCCTGCAACCCCGGGCCAATTTATCAGCTTTTTCATTTTCCATAGCATAAGGGTCCAATTTCCAGTGAGCTTTCACTTTTTTTTACTTTGATTGGCCGCTCTGAAACAATAAATGGTCAAATGGTTGTTAAGATTTTGGCAGCTCATCACTGGCTGCACCACTGTCACTGCAGCCTGGGGCCCTGCATTTTCTCTGGAAAAGCTGCTCCCTGTTTCACCACCTCCTCTCAGTCTGAGTCCCAGGGACCCTGCACAGGCATCTGCAGGGCAGGATGGGCCCTGAAATCTGGCAGCTGGGAGGTTTGCAGCAGTTTCTAACCCTCCCTCCCCTGCTTCTTCCAGGAGGTACCACAAAAGCATCTGGCCCCTCTGGGAAAAGAGAGAGAAGCAGCCAAAGCCGAGGAGGAGCAGCAAAGTGAGGAGCTGCTGGTAGGTGCCTAGAGCCCCCCGCCCCTAAGGTTTGCCTGGCACAAGAATGACCTGGTGACTGCAGGGCCCACCCTGCCAGCCTCAGCCAGGGACCCATCCCCACTGGAGACCAGGGAGCCTGCAAGGTCAGACACAGAGGTAACATGATGCCCAAAGGATGCAGGAGGCTGCTGGGCAGGAGAGGGTCAGCCTGTGTTAGCCCAGAGTCCCTGCCCACGTGCTGTGTGGATGTCACAGTGACCAGGGATCCTTCTAGCTCCTGGGGGGATGGGGTGTAAGGAGATTAAATATGGGCTGCAGAGATGGGGGATTTGGCTCAGTGCAAGTTGATGAGGTTTTGGGGAGAAGTGTCCCTCCTGTTGGTGATGTACAGCTCACCCTGACCCTGATCCCTCCTCCCTTCCCAGGATAAATGAACTTCCCATAACTCACTGCAAGAGATCTTGTGTTCTGGTAAATAACTCTGCCACCTTCCCCAAGGCACATTTATGATTTTCTCCAGTTGAAACAGATGAATTTCAATGTTGGTAAAAAATAATGCATATTGGAAAAGATAATACAAAATGGACATAAAATGATGGGGTCTAAATTAGCTGTTACCACTCAAGAAAGATCTTGGAGTCATTACGGATAGTTCTCTGGAAACTTCCACTCAATCTGTTAAAAAAAACTGAACAGAATATTGGGAATCATTAAGAAAGGGATAGACAATAAAAGAGAAAATATCGTATTGCCTCTATATAAATCCATGATATGTCCACACCTTGAATACTGCCTGCAGATCTTGTCGCCCCATCTGAAAAATATATTGGAATTGGAAAAGGTTCAGAGAAGGCCAACAAAATGATGAAGGGTGCGGAACAGCTTCCGTATGAGGACAGATTAATAAGACTGAGGCTATGGCTACTCTCCGCAGCTGTTCTGCTGACAGGCGTGCAATGTAGCTGCTCTTTGTCGGCAGGAGTGAAGTGCCAGTGTAGACAAAGCCTGAGACTGTTCAGCTTGGAAAAGAGACGACTAAGAGGGAATATGGTAGAGGTCTATAAAATCATGTCTTGTGTGGCAAAAGTAAATAAGGAAGTGTTATTTCCTCCTCCTAACACAAGAACTAGGGGATCACCCAATGAAATGAATAGGCAGCAGGTTTAAAAAACAAACAAAAGGAAGTATTTCTTTCCACAACACAGTCAACTTGTGGAACCCCTTGCCAGAGGATGTTGTGAAGGCCAAGACATTAACAGAGTTAAATAAAGAACTAGATAAGTTCATGGAGGACAGGTCCATTAGTGGCTATTAACCAGGATGGGTAGGGATGGTATCCCTAGCCTCTGTTTGCCAGAAGCTAGGAATAGGCAACAGGGGATGAATCACTTGATGATTCCCTGTTCTGTTCATTCCCTTTGGGGCACCTGGCATTGGCCACTGTCAGAATACAGGGTACTGGGCTAGATGGACCTTTGGTCTGACCCAGTCTGGCCGTTCTTATGTTCCCCTGTTACTGAGCCTCCATCTCCCTGTTGCAGAAACAGACAGAAGCTGAGAGGCAGAATATCGTCTGGGAGAGTGATGGCTATAGAGAGACATTGTCCAGAGAAGGGATGAGGGCAACTACAGTCTGTCCTGGGAGATTTCCCTGCTCAGCAAGAGGGGAGGAGAGAAGGGGCAGCAGGTGCTGAGCCAACCCATACAGATCAGGCTGTCATTGCAATGATCATATGCAGCGTTTTGATAAGTGTTTCTGAGCCCTAGACCCCCAAAGCACTTTACAAAGTGGGGTCAGGGGCATTATCCCTCTGGGACAAATGGGGAAAGTGAGGCGGAGGGAGGGGCAGAGCTCTGGCCCAGGCCACACAGTGAGTCTGTGTCAGTGCCAGGGATGGGTCCTGGGAGTCCTTTATGCTGCAGCCCCAAGACCATCTCTCCTGGAAATGTGTCTCTGCATTTGTTCTTGGAGGGTGAAATCTCTTCCCCCACCATGCTGAGGTCCCAAGCCAGGCCTAAGGCCCCTCGCACCGCAGGTTAGTGGGTTTAGTGGGACCAGGGGCCTTCTGGGTCTCTCAGCACTGAGGGGAATTTGATTCTCAATGCAGAGAAACATGTTCTGCCTGTAAAGTGCCTGGGGAAGAAGATCCCCGCAGTGGCAACCTGCCCGCAGTGATTGCTGGGGCTGCGTAGGGGAAAGTCCCTGGTAGGGAGGGCAGCTGCTCTGGTAATGTAAACCTGAAATTCCCCTACTGCCCGAGGCTTCAGTGGTGACCCCTGCAGAGCATCAGGTCTCCCCACCCAGGGGCACTCCCCCTGAGTGCCTCCTCTTTCTCTCTCTCTTTAGGATACTGGGAGCAGGTAAGTCCTGGGCTCCATTTCCCTCCGCCCTTATGGGCCATTAGGTTTGATAACTGCACTGAATAGGAAGCTGCCCACTGCCCTTGTAGCATATGATTCTGTCTCCCCTAGTGGCTGATTCAGGTAGGAGAAGAGCCGGTTACCGTCTGATCGCTAATGAGGTCACAGCAGAGCTGCTAGACACAGGGCCGATGGGACAGACCAGGCCTGTCTCCTGGACTTATGTGTCCGCATCACGTATTCCGAGGGCGCAGAATCTCAGCTTTCACATTTGTTTAAGTGAGGTGTTGGCCCTCAGCACCTCCCCTGTGTAAACGAAGACAGCATTGCCTTGCTGGGGCTACCAGCAGCCTGAAACCGTAGCTCGAAGAGCATGAACTCTCCTGTCCCCTGTTACTGTAATCGGGGTGTCAACTGAAATGCCAACACTTCGATGTCAACATTCAACATTCCCTGACTGATCACTCGAGCAGGTGGAACAGGAGGGGCAGGAGTCAAGCCTTCGTGGGGTGCAAATAGGGGCTTGCTGTAGGGAGGGAAGAACAGAGGAGAGAGACGACAAGGAAGCAAGAGAGAAATGGAGAAGGGAGGGTGGGTAAGGAAGGGAAACACAGGGAAGAACAGGCAGGGCCCTACAGGGTGCCTGGGAAGGGGGCTGTTTTCCTCCTGAATGACACTGAGTGTAATAGACAAAAAAGGCAAAATACTAAGAACTAAAATTTTATTTCCATACGAAGAGCAGATTCTCTCCTTGTTCTTTGTACGTGGGTGTCCCATGGAGAGCAGTGGGTGTTCTGCTGATGCCCTGGGCCACTGACCATAACGGACAGGGCAATGTGGCCCTCTCTGCCAAATGAGCTGGCCATCCCAGCGTTACTGCTCCAGCTGAAGGGTTTGAAGGTTTTGGTGTTTAAGGGCCCATTTGCATTCCCTGCTGGAGACCTGGGCTCTGTCTGTGGCCACTGTCAGCATGTAGGACCTGCCCACTCTTTGGTGTGTGTCTCCTCCCTTTCTACATAATCCCAGTGCTGGTGCCCCTTGTACTGCAGTAAACCAGTGTAGGGGGGGGCTCTTCCCCCCCACAGAACCAGAGCGTCCCTGGGAACAATGTCTCCATTCTTTGCTCTAGTGTCTCCCTACTTCCCGTCTCTCAGGGGAGCACAGGGCTGAGGTGACTCACCATGACAACGACCATCTCAGACTACAAAGCTCAGATCCAGGTTTCCTGGAGTTTGGGAGTTGCTGGGCTCAGGCCTATTTCTCACCCCTCCTCCTTTCCCTGGTAGGGAGGACGGGATGTTTCAGAAGCCAGAGTCATTTGCGGAGCTGGAGAAGAGACTCAGTGATTTCTCTCTGAAAAGTGCCATGCTGCAGGAGGTGCTGCTGTGATTCAAAGGTGAATTGCAGTTTGGGGGGTGGCATGTCCTCTGGTTAGAGCGACGCTCACCCTTGGGAGGAGTCGGGGACTCTAGTGATGTCACTGATCCTCGGCTCCATCTCACAGCCCAGCTCAATGAGTCACCCTTCCCCATGAAGCAGCCCTGTGAGGCTGGCTCTGTCTGCAGCCGCTGCGTTATCGACCTCTGATCTCGGTCACCATCTCGTAGTTAACAGACGTTATATTAATAAGCAATGGGGATTTCTCCATGAATGCGAGGGCCTGAATTCTCCCCTCTCCCATCTTCTCCTTCCCCTAGGGGCACTGCAACAGGTGCTGGGGAGCGACACAGGTATGTGTCTGTCTCTGACTGGCCATGGGGAGATTCAGACCAGTAACCATGTTAAAGACAGGATCGCATTCTCCAGCACCTGGAAGCTGTGTAACAATGTGAAGGGACGTTACTTTGTTCTTGCACCACTATATTTTCAACTGACTTGTCTCTTAAATATTTTAGCTCAGGGATCGGCAACCTTTAGCACATGGCTCGCCAGGGCAAGCACCCTGGCAGGCCGGGCAAGTTTGTTTACTTGTTTACCAAACCACGTTGGCAGGTTTGGCCGATCGCGGCTCCCACTGGCCACAATTTTTCACTCCAGGCCAATGGGGGCGGTGGGAAGTGGCAGGCAGCACATCCGTCGCCGCTTCCTGCATCCCCCATTAACCTGGGATGGCAGACCGCCAGTGGGAGCTGCAATTGCCCAAACCCACGGACATGGCAGGTAAAGAAACTGGCCCAGCCTGCCAGGGTATGTGGATTGGAGTTTCCCCAAGGTCCTTCAAGTGTTTCTTGATTGGTCACTTGATTTGCAAATTCCTTTCTGAAGAAGCTGACCTAATGCTTTACTAAGGCTACTTCAGAATCAAAACACATTGATGTACAAGAACATAGCCAATATTCCTAACTTTGACTAAAAAATGATACACCCATACAGATAGTATAATCATCAGCAGCAAATTATAGCCTTTTCCTATGAAGGGGAAGGGGATTACATGACAACCTTTGTAAAATATTTGCTGCAAATATATAACTCTGGTTGCACCAATGAATTATACAGTCACAGGTTATATTAACAACATCACAGCCAGGGCTGGTGTTAAGGGGTAGCAAACAGGGTAACTTCCTGGGGTCCCATACCCCCACAAAGCTACATTGCTTAGGCTTCAGCTCTGGGTGGTGGGGCTCAGGGGCCCAGACTTCAGCCCCATGTGCTGGGACTTCAGTTTTCTGCCCTGGGCCTCAGCGAGTCTAATGCTGGCCTTGCTTGACAGCCCTCCTGAAACCTGCTAGTGACCCCCCCCCAGGGGGACCCAGACCCCTGACTGAGAACCCGTGCCTTACCCCACAAATCACAGCAATGTTCAGGTTACTGCCAGTCCCAAAGGACCAGTCATTTACTTAGGTCAATTGAATCTTAAATCTCCCAACAAAGGCAACACTTGTAGCCAGTCCTGTCATAAGCTGTATTAACATTTATTTTAAAAGGAAATGAGAGTTGTTTACAAAGTTAAAGCAGTATGACAATTCTCTGTCCTTGTCTCCATGGACCCTGCATTTCCTGGTGGATTTCGCTAGCCTCAGAGGCTCACTGTGACCCTCCATGTAGCCCTTCTCTCTATGGACAATGGTCACAGCCTACTGAGCCATTTTCATCATAAGCCAGCAAGAGAGGTGTAGCAAAGCTACCCTCCCTTGCACAGTCCCTGTTGTCTCGCAGTCTCAATGATTAATCAGCGGGGCGCCCAGGACCACCGTCTACTCCAGTCTCCAGCCCAGGGACCCTAATAGCTATGGTATCTGACCTTTTAGAAACAGGACACATACACTTGCCTGATCTGGTCTTTACTGCTCAGTCTCTCCCACAGCTCCTGTTATACACACCCCATGCTTAACTGGAAGTTTTTAACTCGTTTCAGCCAGACCCTGATTGGCTTCAGGTGTCCCAATCAACCTAGCTGTCTCCACGGCTTTCTGGAAGGATATAAAAAAAAAAGGATATTGGCCCCAGGTGTCTTCATTAACCTGGAGCAACTGTCATTTGGTTACCATGATAACCATGATAACAGGGATTTGTTTAGCCTGCGGCTAACATACCTGTTTCTCACTACTTTCCTATAGCCATCTGGCCTTGCCCTGTCACAGCAGCTAATCATCCAGATGCAGACAAGTTAGAAGAGTCTTAAATTTCAGAAGGTAATAGAAGCTTCTATAATAAGCAAGCGCTACATATTCTTTAGGACTAACCCAGGCTAAGCAGCTGGGAATCTCTTGCTTATGCCTAAAAACTTTGCCTCCCAGAGTCCAAGCAGCATACAGATAATCAGTTCCTTATGTATGGGGTTTTTAATCCCCTTCCTGCCATGTGCTCTGAGCTGCAAACTCAGCTAATGGGAAGTCACGAGCACAACAACACTCTTGTGTCTTCTTTAACATCCAATAATAGTCCATCTGGTGTTGATGGACCTTTCCTGCCAGGCAGGGTGTAATGCATTCTGTTGCCAATCAGCACTTCCCCTAGGTAAAGTCTCTCTCCTGTCTGATGATTTGCTAAACCCAGGGTTGTGAGTTCATTGCAGTCCTAGCCAAAAAAAACCCAGAACCAACCTCTGGAGATTGGCCAGGAACACTGGGGGTGGGCACAGGGTGTTGATTCAGTGCCAGAGCATGGACAGGACCAGTTGGTTAAACACCAGCACTCTCCCCCAGAGGGAGAGGCATCAGAGCAGTCCTGTCCAGCTCCACAACCACCCAGTCATCCTGCTCTCTAAACCATGCCAGTTCTCCAGCAGAGATGGATGTGTGGCTGAGAAATAAACACCAAGATAGAGCAGTGGACCTGTGCCCCACCGAATGGCTTGAAGTGTGGGTGGGAGGGGGCTTGCCTGCCACCCAGCCCCTTTACTTTCTTTTAAAAGAACCACAGAATATCAGGAGATTACCTAGTCCAACCCCCTGCTCAAAGCAGGACCAATCCCCAGACAGATTTTTGCCCCAGTTCCCCAAATGGCCCCCTGACAGCCTGCTTTTAAAAATTCTCAATGATGGAGATTCCACAACCTCCCTAGGGAATTTATTCCAGTGCTTAACCACTCTGACAGGAAGTTTTTTCCCTAATCTCCATCCTAAACCACCCTTGCTGCAATTTAAAGCCCATTGCTTCTTATCCTATCCTCAGAGGTTAAGAAGAACATTTTTTCTCCAGCATCTTTGTAACAACCTTTTATGTACTTGAAAACTATTACCATGTCCCCTATCAGACTTTTCTTCTCCAGTCTAAACAAACCCAATTTTTTCAATCTTCCCTCATAGGTCATGTTTTCTAGACCTTTAATCATTTTTTGTTGCTCTTCTCTTGACTTTCTCCAGTCTGTCCACATCTTTCCTGAAATGTGGCACCCAGAAATGGACACAGTTCTCCAGTTGAGGCCTAATCAGCGCAGAGTAGAGTGGAAGAATTGCTTCTCATGTCTTGCCTACAATACTCCTGCTAATACATCCCAGAACGATGTTTGCTTTTTTTGCAACAGCGTTACACTGTTGACTCACATTAAGCTCATGATCCACTATAACCCCCAGATCCATTTCCACAGTACTCCTTCCTAGCAGGGGCGGCTCTAGACATTTTGCCACCCCACGCACGGAAGGCAGGCTGTCTTCGGCGGCTTGCCTGCTGAGGGTCCGCTGGTCCCGCGGCTTTGGCGGAAGCAGCGGGACCAGCGAATCCTCCACAGGCAAGCCGCCGAAGGCAGCCTGCCTGCCTCCCTCACGGCGACCAGCAGAGCACCCCTAGTGGCTTGCCACCCCAGGTACACGCTTGGAGCACTGGTGCCTGGCGCCGCCCTGCTTCCTAGGCAGTCATTCCCCATTTTGTATGATTGTCCCTTCCTAAGTGTAGTACTTTGCATTTGTCCTTATTGAATTTCATCCTATTTACTTCAGACCATGTCTCCAGTTTCTCCAGATCATTTTGAATTTTAATCCTATCCTCCTAAGCACTTGAAACCCCTCCCAGTTTTGTATTGTAAGCAAACTTTGTAAGTGTAACAGAGAGACTAGAATGTCTATTAGCAGAGAAAAATTGGGGGGGCATTGGCTTGTGGAATGGACAAAAACCCTGTCTGATTTCTCTCACATTGCTCTTCTCACTCCGGCAGGCTACAGAATAACGTCCACGTTTCGCTCCAGATAATCCCATCCTCCCAGGGGGAAGGAAATGGCTGCAATGGAGCTGGCTCAGGTAAGGGATTATCAGGGAGCTGATGGTGGATTCTGCTTGGAGGGAGAGGAGCGGTAAATGTATAGGAGGGTGGGAGTTGCTCGAGGTGGTGGGAAGCAGGAACTATCTAGGATGGGGAAAGGGAGGGGACAGGATGTGAGAAACCTGCTGAGACTTGTGTACTCTAGGGTGTGATGGGTTGTCACCCCGGGATGCAGTCTGGGAACTGCTGTGCCCTCTAACCCTCAAGCTGGGCTGGCTCTTCTCACACTGCTTTGCTGGAGAGTCAGCCAGCCTCTTCAGGCCCTGTTATCACCCAACACGACAGCAGGTGGCGCCATACACCCAACTAAGCTACCTGAGTGCTTTACCTAAGCCACTCAAGGAGAGAGAGAAGACAACAGCGAATTTCCCAGCTCCTCAACCTTGCACACCTGATATAGTATAAATTCAGAATTATACCATCTTATAGTGCACAGTGATCTGTGTAATGTAAGCTCATTAATATAGTTCCCCTTCTCCTCGATATGGGGAAGATATGCACAACAAGATTGTGCTAACCAAGCTGAGATTTTCCCCAGATGCGTCATTCAAAATACACTGGTTAAGATAAATCATAAAACAGGTTTATTAGCTATAGAACGATAGATTAAATGATTCTAAGTGATAACAAACAGATCAAAGCAGATTACCTAGCAAATAACCAAAACCTCAAACTAAGCCTAACATACTAGATGGATATAATTTGAATTAGCAATTTCTCACGCTGACTGATGATATAGCAGTTCACCAAGTTTCC
Organism: Mauremys reevesii; assembly: GCF_016161935.1. Taxonomy (NCBI): domain Eukaryota; kingdom Metazoa; phylum Chordata; order Testudines; family Geoemydidae; genus Mauremys; species Mauremys reevesii. The sequence continues at coordinate 219,231,458 of NC_052623.1, forward strand.
ATACACAATCTTGAAATCCCTTTAGCCTCAGACCCAGCACTTCTCCCACTTTAGTTTTTGTTTCTCAGGTGTTTCCAGGAGTTCTCTTGTGTGGTGAATGAGACCAAGAGATGACGTCACACCCCACCTTATGTAGCTTTTCCATAATGCAGGAACCCTTTCTTCCAAACTCAGTTCCCAGTCCAGTTTGTGGAAAAATACAGGAACCAAAATGGAGTTGTGTCATGTGGTCTGGTCACATGCCCTAGCATGCCCTGCTGAGTCGCAGTAGCCATGACTCCTAGGCTGGCTGAAACATTCACAGGAAGGCTAAGCTCTTCCATGGTCCATTGTCTTTGTTGATGAGCCATCAGCACTGTCTGGCTTCTTCATTGTTGTACCTGAAAGGCTAGTTGTGGGTGTTACCCAGAGTAAGCACATTTGAAAGACAGATACAGAATCAATATCCATAACTTCAGATATAAACATGATCTACGCCCACAAATAGGATAATCCTATTCAGCAAATCATAACTTTTCCAATGATACTGCACATGATGCATCTTACACCAAAATACATCATAATTATGTCCTAATCATATTTTAATCATACCACTATGATGAATATAGGGTGAAGAGTCAGATAGGGCCTAATTTCACAGGAGTTGGGAATGTTACTTCCCCTCTTTGTGGAACAGGAAATAACCTTCAAGCAATGGCTGGGAAAATTTCCCAGACTCCCAGTGCTGGAGCCTGACTCTACTGGTACTTCATTAGTTAACACCACCCCCAATCTTTATGTCAGTGATGATTTTATTTTCTCTTCTAGGTTATTGATAAGAATGTTAAATAGCACAGGGCCAAGAACCAATCCTTGTGGGAATGCGCTAGAAATAAATCCACTCAACAGTGGTTCCCCATTTGCAATTCCTCCATATATTTTATTTGGAGAGTGTTGGGATTCCTACCAGGGAGCCACCATCAGGGTCCAGAGACAGTCCCATCTCCTATATCAAGCTCTGACTAGTAGGTATGTGATAAATGTGAAGACCCTGCCTCCGTCTATCAGCTGGGAGACACAAAGGTTCTCTCTTTCTGCCCTCTCATGCCTCCTGGCTGCTCTAGGCAAGGTAGGGTGGGACTCTGTTAACATGTGCCTCCCAGAGCTTCCATTTACCTGATGCTGCTGTTCCGTGAATAGTGGGGTTGTGACTGATGCAGCAGGTTCTGAGTGTTGGACTCTTTCTTTTTCATGGGCTGGTGACTTTCAAGGAGGTGGTTGTGTATTTCACCAGGGAAGAGTGGGCTCCGCTGGACCTTGTTCAGAGAGCCCTCTACAGGGATGTCATGCAGGAGAACTATGAGACGGTGGTCTTGCTGGGTAAGGAGTCCTGTCCCCTCAGTTATTAGGAGCTGTGGGGTTACTAAGGAACCTGAGTAGTAATAACTTTATACCTTTATTCGTCATACAAGTTTTGACAAGTTTCCTTGCCCACCCTTTTTTGCCTTATCTCCCATATGCTAGTTTTGGACATGTGCCTTTTTGGTGCCATCAGTCATTTTAAAATTGCATTTAATGTATCCTTATTGGCTACATTAGCAACTACATTAATAACTGTAGCTTTCATGCCTTTTCCTCATTTTAATAGGAAAATATGCTGACTGTTGAATTCTAAATTAAGTAAATAGGTGTATGATTCATTCATGGCTTGTGTGTTAGTCAGATCAGCTCATCTTTTGATAGGAGATGCATCTGAAGAAGTGAAGTTTTTTACCCATGAAAGCTGATGCCCAAATAAATCTGTTAGTCTTTAAGGTGCCACCACTGGACTCCTTGTTGTTTTTGATAGGAGAGCATATAACGTTGACATTCAGGACCCCACAGGTGAAGGGAGAACAGAGCTGGGAGAAGGGGGGAAGGGGAGGAGTAGATAATTCTGGGGTGCCAGGACGTGGGGAGGTTGTGTGCAGGATTAGAGCTAAGAAGCAGCAGGGAGGGAGGAGGTTGTGAGAGAAGAGGAGGGAACACAAGAAGTTCCCAATGTGCCGGGAGGTGGTGCTGGCTGATAGTAGTGGGATGAAGGGAAGGGGAGTGTGGAGGAAGGGCACCCAGGAAGTGGGCTGGGTGGGTCAGTGGGAGGGAGGAGAGGTTTAGGGATCTGGAGCTGTGGGGGATCCCAGATCTTTAACCCCGAATCCCTACCCAAGCTTTAGAGCCTACACTCCAGTTTTATTTCTGTTCAGTTTTGCTTCATTATACATTTTGTCCCCAAATACTATTATTTTAACTCTTGACCTCCCTCTCCCACTCATTACCCCCCTCCCCATATAACTTCCCCATCTCTATGCACAGCAAGCCTGGCCACCTATCCGGAGTCCTTGCTGCATTCCTCCCTCCCACAGCAGGGTCCCTACCCATGGCAGCTATGTGACAAAACACCTCAAGTCTCCTGCTCTTTATAATCATAGCAATACCAATCACAGAGGGAAACTGAGGTGTGTATTGGCATCATACAATTATCACCAAAATCACCACCTCTCTCTCATACACACTGATCACAGCCCTTGGAGAGAAAGCAAAGCACAGGGGCTGGACGTTAGTCCAGTGAATGCAGTGGAGCACAAGCTGCAATCCTCAAACCCTAGTCAAAAAGGAGAGGCATGTGGGTCCCTACCCATAGAGAGGGGCTGGCTAGAGACAGGGCATTCCTTGAGCACCCCGTGGAGGCAGGTCAAAGGCTTCGCTACCCCAGAACAGTGATATCACAAAAGCACATTTTGGGGAATTAGGAAATCTAGTGACTCAGGTGTAATGGGAGGGAGAATTAAACTCCCCCAGTGAGTGGAGAAGGCTGGGGAATTAATCACTAAAATTCAGGAGCAACAACCTCTAATTCTTCCACAAAAGGAGACTGTAAGAAACAAGAACTGGGCCACACAACCTCAGGAGGGACAGGCTCAGAGATCCAAGGAGCCTGGAGGGAAGACAGCTTGTGGCTGCTGCAGATGGAGAGAGCGGGGACAAGTCTCTCCAAACTCTCACTCCTGTTGACCTGGAACAGGGAACGGCGGCCAATGGGAGCTTTGTGGGAGGTACCTAGAGGAGTGGCAAAGCCTCTGAGACTCAGCAGATGCCAGAGGAAAACGTCAGTAGCCTCTCAGACCTTATTACAAGTGAGAGAATCAACTTGGAAGAGACACACTACACATGCCATGAGTGTGAGAAAAGCTTTAATCAGAGCTCAAGCCTTATCATACATTGGAGAACCCACACTGGAGAGAAACCTTATGGATGCTCTGAGTGCGGGAAACAAGAGTTCAACCCTCATCTCACATCAGTGAATACACATAGGGGAGACGCCCTACACGTGCTTTGAGTGTGGGAAAGGCTTCAGTCACACCTTGTCACCCATAGGAGAATCCACATGGGTGAGAAACCTTATGGATGCTCTGAGTGTATGGCCTGGTCTACACTACGCGTTTATACCAATTTAGCAGCGTTAAACCCAGGGACGGCTCTACCTTTTTGGCCGCCCCAAGCAGTCATGCGCGGGAGGCACCCCGGAGCCGCGGGAGCAGCGGACCTCCCGCGGGCATGACTGCTGGACCTCCCGCGGGGGGCGGCAGGCTCCGCTTGAGCTGCCGCAGTCATGCCTGCGGGAGGTCCAGCCGAGCCGCGGGACGAGCGCCCCCTCCGCAGTCGTCCCGGGGCACCGGTGGACCTCCCGCAGGCATGACTGCGGCAGCTCAAGCGGAGCCTGCCGCCCCCCACGGCGGCAGGAGACGAGCCGCTCCTCAGCCCCAGCCTTTTGCCGCCCCCTAGATTTTGCCGCCTAGGCACCAGCTTGTTTTGCTGGTGCCTAGAGCCGCCCCTGGTTAAACCGAATTAACCCTGCACCTGTCCGCACAACAAAGCCCTTTATATCGATATAAAGGGCTCTTAAAACCGATTTCTGTAATCCTCCCCGACGAGGGGAGAAGCGCTGAAATCGGTATTGCCATGTCGGATTAGGTTTAGTGTGGTCGCAATTCGACGGTATTGGCCTCCGGGCTGTATCCCTCAGTGCACCATTGTGACCACTCTGGAAAGCAATCTGAACTCGGATGCACAGGCCAGGTAGACAGAAAAAGCCCCGCGAACTTTTGAATTTTCATTTCCTGATCAGCACATGTGGCCATGCAGTCCCAAATCCAAAAAGAGCTCCAGCATGGACCGGATGGGAGATACTGGATCTGATCGCTGTATGGGGAGACAAATCTGTTCTATCAGAGCTCCATTTCAGAAGATGAAATGCCAAAGCATTTGAAAAAATCTCCAGGCTATGATAGACAGAGGCCACAGCAGGGACTCAACACAGTGCTGTGTGAAAACCGTAACGGAAAGCCAAAGAATCAAATGGCCGATAGTGGAGGGAGGGACGGGGGACTGAGGACTCGAGCTATCCCACAGTTCCTGCAGTCTCCGAAAAGCATTTGCATTCTTGGCTGAGCTCCCAATGCGTGAAGGGTCAAAAACATTGTTGCCAATGGTTCAGGGAATATGTTGTCAATTTACAACATATGTTGTCAATTTACTCCCCCCCTCAAAGAAAAGGGAAAAAAATCATTTCTTGCCTCTTTTCAATGTCACCGTATGTCTACTGGCTGCTGCTGGTAGACGGGGTGCTGCAGCGCTAAACAGCATCATCCTCTCCCCTCCCCTCCCCGGTGGCAGACAGTATGGTACTGTGAAAGTATAACGAATTATATTGTAAAATAAGAATGGATTAAAGAAATGTTGTATGCACCTTTAAGCAGAAATAAGAAATGTTGAAATACAGGTGCCAGGAAAAGAACCATTAGGCATAAACAAGGGTGCTAATGGCAAAACATTAACAGAAGATCGGGAATAGTTAGTAAGGAAATAAGATATGCATGTCTAGCCCAGGTAAACTTATCAGATTCTGCTTCCTTTGTTATCTTGTTAAGTGCTCACCCTTTTATCTGTATAAATGAGTTTGTGTCTTGCATGGTGCCCACATTATCTGGGTGTTATTAGCAGAGAGCTGTGCTAATAAAACAGAGTGGTCTGACAAACTGTGAGTCCTGAGTATAACTTTGACAGTACAAAATGACTGATAGCTGTCCTCATCATCATTCTGTGAGTGCTCCTGGCTGGCCTCGGTGAGGTCGGCCAGGGGCGCCTCGGCAAAAATGGGAATGACTCCAGGTCATTCCCTTCTTTAAACTTTGTGTCCTGGAGATTCAGTCCTGGCAGATGGTGCAATACGGCTGGTAACCATCCTCATCATAGCAGCTGGAGGCTGTGCTCCTCTCCCCCCACTTTAATGAGTAATGGAGATGTCCTGCCTGGAATATCATAGCAGCTGGAGGCTGCCACCCCCTCATTTTATCTCACTAAAAACTCAGTGTTTCTTATTCCTGCATTCTTTATTACTTCATCACACAAATGGAGAGATAACTGCCACGGTAGCCCAGGAGGGGTGTGGGAGGAGGGAAGCAACGGGTGGGGTTGTTGTAGGGGCACCCCCTAGAATGGCATGCAGCTCATCATTTCTGCGGGAAATCTGGGGCTCTGACCCGGAGTGGCTGTGCTCTCTGGTTCTCTAGTAGACTTGCCCCATATTCTAGGCAGGACTGACTCTATTTTTAGACAAAACATAAAGAAGGGAATGACCTGGGAAGTCTCTCCCATTTTTGTCCATGTGCCCCCGGCCAACCTCAGTGAGGCCAGCCAGGAGTACCCATGACAGCAGCAGACAGTACAATATGACTGGTAACCATCATTGCCAATTTCCAAAGCAGCAGACGGTGCAATAGGGCTGGTAACTGTCTCTGCTACCTTACAAAGGCTAATGAATGCTGCTGTGTAGCACTGCAGTACTGAGTCTGTTAGGAGCATCCAGTACACATACGGTGACAGTGAAAAAAGGCTAAACGGGCTCCATGGTTACCATGCTATGGCGTCTGCCAGGGCAATCCAGAGAAAAAGGGCGCGAAATGATTGTCTGCTGTTGCTTTCACGGATGAAGGATTGAGTGACGACATTTACCCAGAATCACGCGCGACACTGTTTTTGCTCCATCAGGCATTGTGATCTCAACCCAGAATTCCAATGGGCAGGGGACTGCACCCCAGACTTTTAATCTGACGGTCCAGTGTTCAAGTCCCTGTTTAAGTAAAAAACTACTCACTAAGATTGTAAAAATCTGTGTTTTTGCAGTCTTCTTTGATGTTACTTTTTCTCTGCAGGATTTTGCCTTTCCTAAGAAGGGCCTTTGTGTGGTGTGGGGGGAATAAAGGGGCAACTTCCTGACAGCCCCTCTGTCCTCACAGGCTGGAGGAATAAAGGCCTCTGGGCATATAGCATGTTCCTCTCCTGCACACACACACACACACACACACACACACACACACAATATCCCTAAGGAATTACAATCACCTGCTGCCTCCCCCGTCCTGCTGGATCCCCAAATGAGGATGCTCTTCAGCCCCAACCCATGTCCCCTCTACTCCCAGTGCCCCTCAGATCCAACCCACAGTCCCTCCAATGCTCACTGCTCCTCACTCCCAACCAGAGTCTACTCCTCTTCACCCTTCTCCTCTGTCCCAACCCACAGCCCCCTCCTATTCCCAGTGCCCCTCAAACCCAACCCACATGCCCCTCCTCCTCACGCTGCTCCTCAATTCCAACCTGCGGCTCCCTCCTTCCCTCTAGCACCAGGTGCTTCAGACCCCTCAGGAAGATTTTCTTGCAAGGTTTCATGTATGAGTCTGCATGTGGATTTTACAATATGTTGGATTGCTTGCCGAAATGATCACTTTTGGCTAGTGTTGGATTCCCAGTCTCCTTGTTATTGGGGCAGGAGAAATAAAGGGTTGTTATCCTTGTTGTGTGAATCAAGGACTCAACCCTTGGTGTAATCTTTATGAGCCACCCACAGATTCTGGCAGCCACAATGAGGCATTTGGTGTGAGAGCTCAGACCTGCTCCTATCAAAGAGGTTGGGGGTCATTTGCAAGGGGCTTGGACCACTGACCTACCAGGTCTTAACTCCCAAATTTTCAGTAACTCTATTATCAGTGCCTGTGAGTGTAATTTAAACCATAAGAAAAACCACACTTGGCTAGACCAAAGGTCCATCTAGCTCTGTATTTTGTCTTCTGACAGTAGTCAATACCAGGTGCCATCTCAACAAGGCACTAGTGGGAGTTGAACCCAGGATCTCCTCTTTACAGAACAAGTGTTACCCAGCTAAGCCATGGTGCCTGCCTGTAACTAAGGTAGAGTGGGTGCTCAAACCTGACTCCCTGCCATCCCCACCTGGACCTGACAAGCTTTGCTTGTGTTTGGATTCTGCAAAGCAGAGGAGCAGGTGAGGTTTTCCTTGCAAGCTGTGTGAGTGTGAGTGAATCTTTGGCCAGGTCTGCACTACAAAGTTATTTCAGCATCATTATATTGCTCATGTATGTGAAAAACACACTATGCTCCCTTGGTTGGCAGCTTGTGGCTGGTGCACACAGTGCAATGCCACATCTGGTGACAAAACTGCCCTGTTTTGGTGACAAAATAAAACCACTTCGATGAGAAGCCTAAAGCTTTTTCCAGCAAACTTAAAGTGACAGAGTGTCAGTGTAGATGCTGCCGTTCATTATATCACCATAACTGGCCTCTGCCAGTATCCCACAATGCCCTCTGTGAACTCGCCTGCCCGGCATTCCTGCTACAGAGTCTGGGCCCCTCCCCTTTCATCGCACTGGGAAGTTCTGACAGCTGAGCCTGCTGTGCTCTGGCAGCCAGGAGCAAATCACTGTGGTGGAATGTTGCTCTCTCCTGCACTGCAAACACAGAGCAGGGTGGCAGGAACTTCCTTACAGGGGGCCCTCTGGTGTCCAAACTGTGATGCCCCCAGGACACCCTTTCCCTCGAAGAGGCTCTTACCTTCTAAACAGAGATGGCTGTTTTCTAGTAAAATCACTACAAGGGAAGGAGAAAACTCGAAAGAGGTTCCTCCTGGCACTCAAGTACGTGAACCCCAATACTCTCTCAGTCCTTGAGAAGCATTTTTCTCCAGCCCTCAGAACATTTGGTGGCTCTTTGATGCCCCAGCTCCAATTTCACATCTTTTTCAAATGAGGAGAGCAAAACTGGAGGCAGTATTCCAGTATAAGTCTCACCGATGCCGTGTCACCTCCTGTGCCGTTATTGACAAAATCTGTAACTGTATAGATCATCATTGCGACCACTTTTCTATATTTGTAGCCAATATTGTAGAAAGGTTGTCCTGTAAGGGAGCTATGAAGAGGCTATGATTGGCTGATTATAATTATGCTATCTCTAGATGTGAATCATTTTTGTAGTTCACGTTATGAATATTGGCTCTATGCTGTCCGTATTTCAAACTTGTGCTATGCTTCTGGGGAACACCCTCGCCAGACAAGTTGGTGTCAGTTCTGCCTAGCCTGCTTGATGGCCCATGAAGGACCATCAGCTATACAATCGACCCATTGAGAGAAGGCAGATAGATATGCCTTGTAACACAGCAAGGTATGCGGGGACCTGCCTATGGACAGAACTCTAAGGTTTTTTTCTATGCCACGTGCCGGATAGAGTGTCTTTGGGACAAAGAAAGCAAAGACCACATGGCAAGAGACTATAAAAGGCTGATGCCTCATCTCCATCTTGTCTTCAATCCTGCTTCATACCTCTGGAGGGACTTTGCTACAAACTGAAGCTCTGTAGAAAGGACTGAATGACCCATCCCAGCTGTGGATGGACTCCAGAGACTTGATTTGAACCTGCAGTTTATTCCATCACTGCTACAAGCCTGAACCAAGAACTTTGCCATTACTGGATGTAATTGATTCCTTTAACAATTTTAACTCTCATCTATTCTTTCTTTTTATGAATAAACCTTTAGATTTTAGATGCTAAAGGATTTGCAACAGCATGATTTGTGGGTAAGATCTGACTTGTCTATTGACCTGGATCTGGGGCTTGGTCCTTTGGAGTCCTTTGAGAGAACCATTTTTCTTTTACTGGGGTATTGGTTTTCGTAAGCATTCATCCCTAAAAGGAGTGGTGCTGGTGAACAAGGGAACTGGAATATCTGAGGGACTTGCTTGTATGACTTCCGATTAGTGTAGCCTGATTTTGGGTGTGTTAGTAATGTTGGTTTAATGTATCCACTTAATTTAGTTTTATTTAATTAATTTTAACTAACTAATAATTATAATAATAATATTATGGATATTAATTAGTGTGGGTTCCGGCTTGCCAATTTGTTTGATGAGAAGATAAAGTTGGTTATTTGGCTTGCCAATTTGTTTGATGAGAAGATAAAGTTGGTTATTCAAGAGATACATATAATACAATATTATGTGCTGCAAACTTTGGTTAATACTCACACTCTGTTTTAATAGCCTAGTGTTGGAAGAGAAGTGACCGCGCCTGTGGCAGTTCCGTTTTCACACCTCTAGCAGAGGAAGCTAAATGCAGAGCAGTTAAAGCTGTTTATTCTTTAACTTAACTCAATAAGCCTTAAACTGAAAGAAAGTGTAGGGAAACCAAGCTTAGCCTATTTCCCTTAAAACTTAAAGTTTGAAAAGAAAGAAAATGCGGCCTATTAATAGTTATTAGACGTCGTAGACGAGTAGCATCAATAAGTTGTTGAAGGTGGAGGCAAATGAAGAGTAGACAGGAGTAGATAGGTGGATAGATTGCCTGCCTAATGGCAAGATGCATCGCCTTTTTCTAGGGCATTGGTCGGAAATCCTTCCTCTTATGCCCAAATTTCATCCTTCCCCCACGGAAATGTTAGGGTACGCTTAACCCATAGGCTAGTATGTATGTGAGTATGGATGACAGGTATGTACGCACTTGTGGTGTACTTGTTAAGTCTGTGGGTACAATTTTGAAAAATCCCCTTTGCCATCTTCATTCTTTATTGGTTTAGGCAAAAGGTCTCTAGACATCTGCGTGGGTGTTTTTTCTGTTTTTACTTTTCTGGATAAGGGTCTCAAAATGTGTTAACTTTGTCTTAGCTTCACATTCAGAATTTTGACCTGTAGGTCTCTTGCATTACAGCCAAACTTATTTTTAATATAAATCTATGAGCCTATTACATCAAATACTCACATTTATAAGAAAAGATAAATTTATACAAACAAGCAGCTTAATCCTTGGGACTAAAAGCCTTTCAGTCAGAGCTGAACCCCACCCCCTTTATTGGGGGAGGGGGTATTTTGGGGAGTAGGCAGTGACATTTCCATAAAGGGCCATTGTGTTCTGGTGACTGGTTTTGACCAGGGTCACACGTCCGCTGACACAGAATCATGTACAGAACATGGAAACTCGGCTTTTCCTATAAGGTGTAGCGTGAGAGTTCCTGGGAAAGGGCAAGGGGAGAGGGAGCAAAAGAAATGCATAGACATTGAAGGAGAGAAATGCGCGGGAAGAGACAGAGAGACAATAAATGATTGACACAGACCAGGTGTCCCAACTCAATCTTGATCATCACAGGTTTCCAGAGACAAGTAGTAGCAGGTTTTCTACAGTGTCAAGTCTGAATTTTGATTCTAGCAATCTGAGTTCAAATATCAAGGAGCTCTCCACATACCTCATCTCTTCTCCCCTCCCCCCTTAGTATTATTTTTTTATTTTGAAGTGTTTGGCTTAACTATGATCTTCTCTTTCCCTAACTGTATTGCAATTTTGGGTTTATTTTTATTTTGCCTCCGTTTTGTTCATGTCATTATAAGTGGCACAGCAAAGGAATCTGACCCAGAACTTTATTTCCCCATCATGCAGGAACATCACACAAACATCGCACACAGCTGGAATCATAACACGGAAGGCCAGGGGATGGGAGATGCAGATTTCCAAGTGTTCTGTTTTTCTCAGATGACACAAGGATGTGTGCTGCAGCTCCCTGTACATTCCAGCCCCTTGTATGCCTCCATCCTCTACGACCTGCTGGGCTTTGAGACATTTATTGTCTCATTTTATTGGTAATGTGATTGTAACACAATGTGACTGAAATTAAACCACTTCCAGACAAGGAAACAGTAAAAGAGAGAAGCCAATGTTGAATTAGCTGGCAATCAAACCCAGATCAACTACTCAGAAAGCAGCAATGTGCTCCACTATACCACCAATGTATCTGGCAGTGCTAGCTTTCCTGCATGCTATGGGTGCTAGAAAAGTTGGTGACCATGGTTGGCCATGGACTTAGTAACCAGGGTGGATGGGCTGGAGGCTGCCTTACAGCTGGGAGCAGAGTTACCATCCCAAGTGAATGAAAGGAGACAACGGAGAAAATAGATCTCAGTGGGAGATCTGTTGGCCCCACCCCCACCCCACCCCTAGGAGTGGGGAACTGAAGCTCAACTTCAGTCATAGCAAAATCTTCCCTGAAAAGGAAGGGAACAGCTTGTTTTAAAGACAAGGTTTGTGTTTGTTCCTGCTACATACAGAGAGGCTGTGTAGTGCTGATTCCAGCCCCCAGACTCTGGGAGGATAAGGAACAGATTCAGGCTGCCAGTGACCTGCAGGAGGGCGATGATCTTTTGACAGTGACGGACGCCTCGTCCTAAAGGCATATGTCTGCCTCCTTCTAGTGACTGTTTGGCACAGGAATGCAGCCCCACTCCTGGGTCTCGTCTGGGGAAATAATGTTTCTGTGCAAAATACCACAGGATGGGACCAGGACATAAGGAATGAAACACAAGATGCTTCTTCCATGTGCATTTACTTTGACCTTTGCTATTTGTGGTGTTATTGTATCAATGTTGGTTCCAGGACATGAGAGATGGTGTGTGTGTGTGTCACACAATATCTTTCAAAGGACCAAGGAAGGGAGTTATTTACTCCTTCTCATAGCACAAGAAGTAGGAAGGTCACCAGATGAAATGAATAGGCTGCAGGTTTGAAAAGAATGAAAGGAAGTATTTCTACACACAACGCACAGTTAACCTTGCAGAGGATGTTGTAAAAGCCAAGATTATAACAGGGTTAAAAAAGGGACTAGATAAGTTCATGGAGGATAGGTTCATCAGTGGCTATTAGCCAGGATGGGGCGGGATGGTGTCCCTAGCTTTGCCAGAAGCTGGGAATGGATGACAGGGGATGGATCACTTGATGATTACCTGTTCTGTTCATTCCCTCTGTGGCACATGGCATTGGCTTGTCAGAAAACAGGATAATAGGCTAGAATGAACTGGTCTGACTCAGTATGACTGTTCTTACCTTCTAACTGCTTTTTATTGAACAGACCTTTCAGGCTACACAGAACTGAAGAAGAGTTCTGGGTTAACTCCAAAGCTTGTCTCTTTCACCAACAGGGGTTGGTCCTCTGCAAGCTCTTACCCTCACCCATCTTGTCTCTCCTGAACTCTGAAAAGTGTTTTCTCTCCACTCCTCTTGGAGATAATTTAAGTTTTCCCTTTGGGAAAGTATCAGGCTAAAGCAATTGTATTGATTGTGACACTGGAATTGAAGGACTATTTAATATTATAAATAAACGAGTCTAAATCTGAGCTTCCTGTTTTCAAATTGGTTTTGCCAACTCAGTTCTCAATTCTCTTCTAGAAAGGCCTCCAGGATGTCTGGTCATGCCAGCAGAAGTGGCAAGAGGAAAGCCTCCCAGTGCTGCTCTTAGTCCCAGGTGGATTGTTCAGTGGCAGAAGGAGTTGATTTGTTTGCTACCACGAAAGGAGTCTGGGCACCAGATCTCCCTGCTTCTTCCAGCACAACCCTGGCTCTATCCCTGCCCCAGTCACTGGTGTAAGAGGTTCCTTCATGCACTTAACCAAAAGCTTTACACAGCCTTCTTAGTGTAGTTGGGAGCATGTCAATCTCATAATCTGAAGCTCCTGAGTTTGAGCATCAGCTTTTTCTAAAGGAAATCCCAGAAAAAAGACACTGGAGCAAACTGATTTCTGGAAACCCTCCCACACATCTTACACACAGAGAGACTTCTCTTTCTAAGACATTAACTCTTCCTTCTCTTGTATGACTCTTTAATGCAGCTGCAAATACCAGTTCCTGGAGACCCTTTCTACAGAGAACACAGCCACAGTGCAATGACAAAGCAGGGGGCTGCCAGGTTGTCATAGGCAAGTAGTTAAGGGGATGCATTAAAAATCCAGCAGAGTCACTCCCCTCTCCCCCCCAAAGCTGCTTTGAACCTTGATGACTGTGATGCTGAAATTCCACTGCCTCAGCAACCTCAACCCCCACTGGAGGCCAGTGTAGAGTCCTTAGATCGCTGTTCATTTTTCAGACCCCAGCCAGTGCAGCATCCCTGCCCAGCAACTCACCATCTGCCCCTGGAGAACCAGCTGGTGGGCTGCACCAACAAGCAGACAGCCTATACCGCTCCCCTCAGAGCAGCAGCTGCAGCTGTTGGCAGCTAATCCCCACCTGAGGCTTGGGGGAAGGAGCTGGGGATCACTTGTGTTCAAACACAGTGAGACTCGATGTATGGAAGAAATAACATTTCTCTCTAACACTGATTTAAATTCAGAGCCCCTCCCCCCATTTCTGCTTTGTAAGAGCCTCATTCCTGTACATAAAACATAAGAACAGCCGTACTGGGCCAGACCAATGGTCCATCCAGTCCAGTGTCCTGTCTTGCAACAGTGGTAAGTGCCAGATGCTTCAGAGGGAATTAACAGAACACGTAATCATGAAGTGATCCATCCCATCGCCCATTCCCAGCATCTTTACAGATGTGAACACAAAAACATTTGAGGACCACTTGTAGCTACTTAGAATCATAGAATATCAGGATTGGAAGGGACCTCAGGAGGTCATCTAGTCCCACTGCTCAAAGCAGGACCAAGCCCAACTAAATCATCCCAGCCAGGGCTCTGTTAAGCTGGGCCTTACAAACCTCTAAGGATGGAGATTGTACCACCTCCCTAGGGAATGCATTCCAGTGCTTCACCACCCTCCTAGGGAAACAGTTTTTTCCTAATATCCAACCTAGACCTCCCACATTGCAAGTTGAGACCATTGCTCCTTGTTCTGTCATCTGCCACCACTGAGAACAGCCGAGCTCCATCCTCTTTGGAACCCCCCCTTCAGGTAGTTGAAGGCTGCTGTCAAATTCCAACTCAGTCTTCTCTTCTGCAGACTAAACAATCCCAGTTCCTCACCATCTCTTCATAAATCATATGCCTAGGCCCCCTAATCATTTTCATTGCCTCCGCTGAACGCTCTCCAATTTGTTCACATCCTTTCTGTAGCAGGGGGCCCAAAACTGGTCAGAGTACTCCAGACGTGGCCACACCAGTGCGAAATAGATGGGAATAATCACTTCCCTCGATCTGCTGGCAACATTCCTACTAATGCTGCCCAATATGCTGGTAACCTTCCCGGCAACAAGGGCACATTATTGACTCATATCCAGCTTCTCGTCCACTGTAATCCCCAGGTCCTTTTCTGCAGAACTGCCACTTAGCCAGTCTGTCCCCAGCCTGTAACGGTGCATGGGACTCTTCTGTCCTAAGTGTAGAAATCTGCACTTGTCCTTGTTGAACCTCATCCGATTTCTTTTGGCCCAATCCTCCAATTTGTCTAGCTCACTTTGGACCCAATCCCTACTCTCCAGCACTTGGATTCTTTACGTGCTTTCACAGAGAGAAGAACACATGTTCCATGATTTAATAGGGCAGAGTTTTATGCTATAGGGAGCTTCCCCTGTGTAGATCTGACAGGTGGATCAACATAGAGACACATTGTGATCCATCTCAGGGTGCTGAGGACTGTGTGTCTCCTTGTTGCCACCTGCCACGAGGAAGAGGGAGTTTTGCATTTGGTAGCTGGATGTTAGTGACCAAACTCACCCAGCCTGTCAGGCAGTCAAGCACTCTCCTCTGAGCTACAGCAGCCCTGACAGTTGACAACAGAGGCACCTTAATCCCTGAGTTCCTTCAATGTGTCCATCTCTGGGGTCCAGCTCCGATCACCAGATACTCGGGGTATGTCTATACTACCTGCTGAATTGGCGGTCAGCGATTGATCCAGCGGGGGTCGATATATCGCGTCTAGTGTAGATGCAATAAATCGATCCCTGAGTGCTCTCCCGTCGGTACTCGCGTGTACTCCAGCTTGGTGAGAGGTGCAGGCAGAGTCTATGGGGGAGCTGCAGCAGTTGACTCACCGCGATGAAGACACCAGGGTAAGTCAATCTAAGTACATCAACTTCAGCTACGTTATTCATGTAGCTGAAGTTGCGTAACTTAGATCGATCCCCTCCCCTAGGGTAGACCAGGGCTCAGAAAAATCCCAGATCCTTTCTGCCCAAAGCAATGGTACATCCCAGGTTACCAGTTTTACTGTAGTCCACTGCTACTGTATCATACACAGCACTTGGGCACAGTTACTGAACAAATGGAATTTTCTTTAACAAGGGACAGAGATTTAAACAGAAACAAATGTGAGTGATGGAAACCAACCATTACCAACAAAACAAAATCACAAAATGCAACCTACACTTTTTAATAGTTACCTTTCCTATCTAAGTAGATTGAAGTGTGAGGTGACAGTCTATTGCAGTGATTGCTAGTCCCTAGGAGCCATGCCCCTGCCTTTCTTGAAGCACCACTGGTCATTAGTGATCTTCTTGGTGAATGGATCCAGAGTGTTTCTCTCCAACCTGTTATAAACTGAATCAGTCTTTTGTGTATATTCACAGAAAGGACCATTTCCTCATTGTCATATTGTCCTTTTCACTTCCACAGGGTTTCAATGTCTATAATTTGTCTCTAATAGCTTTCCATTGGCTTTTCTGGGCTGGTGCAAAGGTTGACAATGCAGCAATACATCGCATAACTGGCTAGCAAGAGACGGGTGACAATTCCCTCCCACTTGAATGGGCCATCCCCAACAAGACCTATGATTGGGGTGACTCACTTTCACGACAATACCATATGGGCATAATTTTCCATATACTTACATTACTCCTTCAATAGGACTCTCACACCTCTTGCAGTGATCAGGAGTAACAATAATTTACAAGCTTTCACTAGAGATCTCACTGCTCTGCTTCCTGGATAAATATATATATAAAAAAATAGTGCACTAGGTGTGATGAGTTTGTCAGATCTGAGACAGGAGTTTCTTGTGAATTACTTTGACCTCTTTGCCTATTGCCACCAAAGAGCTTTTATCACACATGCACTGAGCTATACAGTCACACCCTGATAGAATAGAAAAATCAGCACAAAAAATAGGGAAAGGAACAATAAAATACTAAAATGACAATGGTTGGAACTCTCCATTTCTCTCAGTCTTTGGACTGATGGGTACGAAGAGCTTTTCCCTCAGTTGAATCAGGCGATCAGATACCTGGCTCAGCCCTCCATACTAGCAGCTTTCTCACATACAGAGAGATGGGTCAAAATTGGAATTGATGTCATGACTCGCTTCCCAGAGGGGATCAATCTGTCTAAGGCTGTGTCTACACTTCAAACACTGGAAATATTCTTCTGACAACCTAACACTGTCTACACTGGGGCTTAGGTCACATTAACTACTGCTCTCAGAGGAGTGGATTTTTCACACCCCTGAGAGATGTGACTATGTCAACACAGCTTTTCAGTGTAGACCAGCCTTTAAGTGGCTTTTTGATATGAAAGGCAATGGACTTCAGCCTTTTCCTTGGTATTGATGGTTGACGATTGCAGTTTTCCTACATGCTGGACACATCCTATGACAGATGTCAGGCCTTTCCTTTGCAAATTAGAGAAGTGTGGAAGTCAGTGACCCTTACAGTGTAAGTGGGTAAAAACTTATACAACTTGTCTCCTCGAGTAGTTTTCCTTTTAATAGAAATTGACTTTGAAGCTAAGCAAAATAAGTTCTATTTGAAATACAAAAAAATAAAATCTACAGGCCCAATATTCTCTTATACACTCTTTCTCACACACATTCTCCCACCCCAACCTTTGGAGTGAGGTTTTCGACCAGAACTCCTTACACTACAGGGGGTAAATTAAATCAAATTCACTTTTGAAGACTAGCCATCATTTCTAACAAAAGAAAAAACAAGACAACTTTCAGTTTTCCAAAATAATTCAGATGATCAAACAATTAGTCTCTTACTCTTTAACCAATAACATCTCCTATTATTTCATTTTCACTAGTAACACTAATATATTCAAAGATCACAAATTGTTGTCATATATGTTAGTTTTCTTTTAATCCCCATTGCCAACAACTGAATCTTGGCTCAAGTTGTGTTTTGTCTCAACACTTCTGAGAGAGTTCATATATCTCTGGTTCTTCTGCCACGCGTGTTGGTGGAAGGCGTCTCCTATGTGGAAATGTTTGCATCATGAGGAAAAATACCTCTCTTTTCACACTTTAAATCTTTCACAGTAGGAGGTAGCAGGGGAGAAGTGATGTAAATGTATAAAACACAAAAGAAAACTGTCTGGTCTATTCTAAAGACATTTATCAGTATAATTATTGCTCAGAGGTGTGAAAAATCGATACAGCTGAGCAACGTAGTTACACAGCTCTAATCCCCTGTGTAGACAGTGCTACATCAGCTGGAGAGGTTCTCCGGCCAACATAGCCATCTGAGACAATATTGATTTAAACAATTGAACTACACTGTGGTCATATATGCACTTTCTTCAGTTAGTTGGGGGTCTGCTGTTGTTCACAATTTCCAAGTGGCGATTTTAAATCACTGCTGTGTCTTTGTTAGCATGGCCAGTAAATTGGAGAGTTCTCTCCTGTTGACATAACTGCACTTGAACTTTCTCCATGTCATCATGGAAGGATGGGGAAAAAGCAAAGCTGAAGTGAGAAATGATGACTTTAGCAAATGGCCATTTGTCTTAAATTCTCCAATAAATCTGAGCTGAACTAATATCTAATTGTGTGACCACACAGCCATCAAGAAAGATAGAAACCCAGATCACAGAGAGATAGAATACATGACAATGAAAGTGTAAATTGAAATCCCAGAGCAGATTACATCTAATTATTTAGACTCAGGACAAGAGATTCTCCCATCACATTCTCCTCTGATCCATTCAAACATATTTCATTGAGCACTCTCTCAATAGTCAGTTATGTTATTTGCAACATGTTTAGTATCCTAGCATACCCATAATGGGGAAAAAAGCAGCCACCTTGCCAGAAGTGGCTTTACCAATAGATGAAACCTGGGATTTAAACTCGAAATGATCACACTGCATTTAGAATCCATATGAATTCCCCTTCCCGGTCTTTGATACTTTCATCTCCAGTCATAGCAACTCTGGTATAGGATTAAATAAGTCAAAGCATCATCTCCAAGCACAGAAAACTGAGAACACTTCATCACATGACACTTTGAGAAGTGGAGAGGTAGAATATGATGACGATAAACTCTGCCTGGCTCAGACAAAATGTAACAGTTCTGCCGTGACAAGGAAGGAGGGCTGCAGGATGGCTATTTTTAAATCTGCGATTGTGTGTCCAGGGAGATTGAAGTGTTATCCTATAGGTTTCTGTTTATTGCTTATGCTCCAAAACATTTTTTAGTCTATAAGGTGCCACAGGACTCTGTCGCTTTTTACATCTCCTTCCAGTATCACAGAGGCTGAAATGACACTTTTTTCCTGCCCTTGCTCCTCTTCATTTAAATATAATTTGAAAGGTTCCCATGATAATTGCTCTTCAGCACAACCCAGAGCAACGTGAGAACAACTGGCAATGATACAATCTGAATCATTGGTGACTCTAACAATAACTTTGCAATAGGAAGAATGGTATAAATGTGATGCTTCCTTGTTTCTTATGGGAAGGGCACACTCGAATTACTCATGGGACAACGGAGTTGATAGAAAGGACAAATGGATCCACCTCAAAGAGGTCAAACTGTAAAATGCAAAACTGGGCCACTCATCTGGACAAGTTGAGGGATATCGGTGCTTCAAACAGTTCAAACACCTTTTAAAAGTTACTATGTGGGAATCAGGAAAAGTATTACAGTATTGATAGCCATAGAGGTTTTTATGGTGTTGATCCCCCTTGCAGATTCTCTGATGGCTCACATGGGCTCAGTGGCAAGACAAGGTTTTCCCACACTTACTGCTTCCATTGGGTCTCATACCTGTGTGCATTCTCTGATGGCTAATAAGCTGCTGGCGGTGAATGAAGTTTTTCCCACAATCACTGCATTTATAGGGCCTCTCCCCTGTGTGGATTCTGAGATGGGTAAGAAGGTGCGAGCTGTGATTGAAGGTTTTCCCACACTCACTGCATACATAGGGCCTCTCTCCTGTGTGGATTCTCTGATGTCCAGTAAGGTGAGAGCTGTGAGTGAAGCTTTTCCCACACTCACGGCATTCATAGGGCCTCTCCCCTGTGTGGATTCTCTGATGTTTAGAAAGGGCTGAGCTGTGAGTGAAGCTTTTCCCACACTCACGGCATCCATAGGGCCTCTCGCCTGTGTGGATTCGCTTATGAACAAGAAGATTTGATTTGTAAGTGAAGGTTTTCCCACACTCACTGCATTCAAAGGGCCTCTCCCCTGTGTGGATTCTCTGATGTTCAGAAAGGGCTGAGTTGGTAATAAAGCTTTTCCCACACTCACGGCATTCATAGGGCCTCTCCCCTGTGTGGATTCTCTGATGTTGAGTAAGGGCTGAGCTGGTAATAAAGCTTTTCCCACATTCACGGCATTCATAGGGCCTCTCCCCTGTGTGGATTCTCTGATGTTGAGAAAGGGCTGAGCTGGTAATAAAGCTTTTCCCACACTCACGGCATTCATAGGGCCTCTTCCCTGTGTGGATTCTCTGATGTTTAGAAAGGACTAAGCTGCTAGTGAAGCTTTTCCCACACTCATTGCATTTATAAGGCCTCTCCCCTGTGTGGATTCTCTCATGATGAACAAGGTTTGATTTGTAAGTGAAGGTTTTCCCACACTCACGGCATTCATAGGGCCTCTTCCCTGTGTGGATTCTCTGATGTTTAGAAAGGCCTGATCTGTGACTGAAGCTTATCCCACACTCACTGCATTCATAGGGCCTCTCCCCTGTGTGGATTCTCTCATGATGAACAAGGTTTGATTTGTAAGTGAAGGTTTTCCCACACTCACGGCATTCATAGGGCCTCTCCCCTGTGTGGATTCTCTCATGATGAACAAGGTTTGATTTGTAAGTGAAGGTTTTCCCACACTCACGGCATTCATAGGGCCTCTTCCCTGTGTGGATTCTCTGATGTTGATAAAAGGCTGATCTTTCAATGAAGCTTTCCCCACACTCACGGCATTCATAGGGCCTCTTCCCTGTGTGGATTCTCTGATGGAGAAAAAGGCCTGATCTGCGAGTGAAGTTTTCCCCACACTCACGGCATTCATAGGGCCTCTCCCCAGTGTGGATTCTCTTATGATCAACAAGACTTGATTTGTAAGTGAAGGTTTTCCCACAGTCACGGCATTCATAGGGCCTCTCCCCTGTGTGGATTCTCTGATGTTGAGAAAGGGCTGAGCTGCTAGAGAAGCTTTTCCCACACTCATGGCATGTATTTTTCCTCTTTCTCATGAGGATTTTCTGCTGTGTTGTGGTTTCCTTGACGCTCTTCTGAGTTCCCTGACAGGAAATAAATTTACCCATTTTCTCTCCTGGCTGGTTTCCCTGCTCTCTTTCTGGTCTGTGCTGAATCTCACAGGAGTTTCCCTGCTCATGACTCCTGGACACATTCCTTTTCGATCTTTGCAATAATTCTCTGTATTTATCCATTTGCTCGACATTTTCCTGCTGAGAATTCTGCTCCTCTTTCTCACCTACCATTGCATCACCTGCTGTGATAGAGACAGAAACCTCAAACAGGGATGGAAAGGGGAAGGCCAAACCAATACAAGTGCTTGAGAGAGGTCAAATAAAAACAAGAACTGAACTCCTCCAAACTCTCCCCCTAAATAGGTGAGAGGAGGAGATCAATTTGGCCTTCACATCCCATCCAAATTCACAGGGGGAAAGAAGGAAGCCACGGCCTGGTGTGCTAGGATCTACAGGAAGCCATGAACTATATTTACTCTGAGGATGCGACCCTTGCTAGGGACAATAATGAACTGAGAGACCTCCCAAGGGCTTTGTAGGGCATCCCAGATGTTTCTTTCAGGCACTTATAGATTCTGAGTTGGTTTAATGTTTCCTCACCTGTGTGGGGAGCACTCAGGATCTCTCTTCCCTCTGAACCCTGGAGGTCTGGGACCCATGACTCTTCTCCTTGTTCCAGCTGGGAGATCATATGAGGTTTGGAAACTGGAAACCCTGCTCAGATGAAAGAAAACAAAGGAGTTCAGTTGATTTCATATGACTGTGTCATAAAAAATACTCCATTAATTTAACTTCAGTGCTTAGTGTGACCCAGTGTGCCTGGGTCAGACCTCACTGAAAAGGCCAAGGTCAGGGCAGGCTGAAAAAGGGAGAGCAGTTGCTCCCAAAACTGCTGGTTAACACTGAAGTTAAACTAACCGACCAGTCACAAACTGTGCTTCTGATCCCCCGTGCTGGTTATTGAGAAACTGAAAAAAGAAATCACACAGCCCCCTTTATTGCATTCCAGTTCTCTGACTCCCAATCAGCACCTAGGTCCAGCACAGTGAGAGGTTATTTAAAAACTCTGCTCACATAAACAAAGTGTTCTTCTGACCAAGAGTCAGCCACATTACACAAAATGCCAGCCAATCCTTAGCATCTAAACTAAAGGTTTATAAGCAAGAAAACATCTAAACTAAAGGTTTATTATAAAGGATAGAAAGAAAAAGGGAGTTTTTAAATGGGAAAGCAGTCAGATACATTCAGAAATATATATATCTGGTTCTTAGCAGTGTTGGTGAGTTTCTGGATTGAAAGGCTCTCTGGTACACATCCACATTATTCAGTCCTTTGTTCAAGCCTTCAGTTTGTAGAGAAGTTGCTCCAGAGGTAGGAAGAGGGATTGAAGACAAAATGGAGATGATGCAGCTGCCCTTCATATTCCTTTTGCCAAGTGGCTTCTACTTCCTGTGTCCCAAACGCAAGATTCACAGCACATGGCATGGAAAAGCCTTGGAGTTCTCAGTACACAGGCATACCCCTGCATGTCTTGCTGACTCAATAGGTGTATCCCCTTAATCCTTTCAATGGGTTCATTGTATGGCTGATGACCCTGGATGGGCCATCGAACAGGCTGGGCAGCAGTGAAGCCAATATGTCTGGGGGTGTCACTCAGAAACACTACACAAGTCTGGAATACAGATACACCCTATATATCTATAACTTACAACATAAAAATAGAAACAAAATGATCAAACTTGGAAAATCATAGCATTTTCATTGACACCTTACATGGCATATCTAGCACGATTCATTGCAATTTCATCATATTGGTATTTATAATAAAATAATAATGATAATATAAAGTGTTTCTCAATTCCATACAGTGTCACTTAATAAACCAGTGAATTCCTAGGACCGGTTCCCCAGGTATTTGAAGATGCCGAACACCTTGCTTGTGAGGGACTGAAATACCCACATATATGTTGGGAACACACATGCAGACACTGTGCAAGTCTGAACCCCTATGTTCACTCTTCTACAAAATTATGATCAATTTTGTTCATAGTATGTGTCAGGGCTGAATCCCCACTCTGTCACTCCGAGTGCAGAAAGTGGGGGCCCGCCAGGATTCTAAAGATTAATTCATGCCACTCTAGGCTTGTATTAAACCCCCAAAGTTACAGCTTTTCTCTGACTTCGGCTTGGTAAATGCTGCCACCACCCAAATGCAAAAAAACCCCAAACCCTTGGACCCAGGAAGGAGCACTTGAGAATTCTTCCCTCTGGGGCACCCTCAAGCCCTTTCACCTCCCCTCCGGGAAAGAGCCGAGAAAGAAAATAAAGGAAATTAGCTGTAGCTACCAGATAATCAAATAACACACAAACCTCTTAGGACACCAAAAATCCAATCCTGTGCTTAAAAGAGGTAAATTTTATTAAAATTGAAAAGGAAAACAATACATCTGGAACTTAGGCTTTTGCTAGATCTTAAAAGAAACAATTTTTGTAAGCACCCAAAATAGCTTTCTTGGGGGTTCAGCTTAAAGCTTACAAGCAAACAAAAGCATCTGGGATAGCACAGAGGAGATCCAAAAGCCAAAATAAAAAATAAACCTGATTGTGTCCGTTTCCTATCCAAATCATTTCTTCTAGGTATGGAAGATGAATTTTCATACCTGGCTTGAGCATTTACACAGCATTGCTACTCCGTGTCTCCTTCTCCAGAGAACAGACAAAGGGAAAGTTACTTTCCCAGTTAAAAAAGTTCTAGCCTTTCCATTGGCTCTTTTGGTCAGGTGCCCAATGCTTTTTTTTTTTTTAAACCCTGTTGGCTTGTTAACCCTTTAGAGGTAAAGCAAGCAGAGAACTCACACCAACAGGGATTTTACAGCCAACTGGCTGGCTGGGTGTTTATAAAAGGGAGATCCCTTCCCTCCCCTTCATTTATCACTGTATGGCTTGTGAGGTATCATTTGAAAAGACATAATCTACTGAATATTCTCCTGTTAAACTGTGTAGCAACATTGTATGTAAAGTTATGAGATGTTATGGTATGATATTACTGAAAAAGTTGCAACCCTAATCTTAAATTCTTCAGAGACAGCAAGGCAAACAGCTGGTCAAATAGATATTCTCCAGGAGGGGGAAGGTGTGAAGATGACATTTACATTCCATCACAGGGACCACTTGAAGCTCATATCTATGATAGCCTGTCACCATGACTCAGCTGAGAACTGAATTTGTTTCTAGTACAAAGGACTGAATTATAAAAAGATGTGAGACTCTTTCTCTCTCTCCCCTCTTTCCCTCTGCTCATGACAACTCCTGATGAACTGAATGTGGGCAGCAGGGGCAGGTTAGGGGCAGTCCTGGCTGAAAGGAAAACCAGCCTGTCTCAGCAGATGGTGAAACATTTGTTTTAAATCCATTTTAGCTTGTTAAGTTAAACATTAGTTCGTGTTTTATTTTGCATTTCTTTTGTGAACAATTCTGACTTTTATGCCTCATTACTTTTAGTCACTTAAAATCTTTTTTTCCCAGTAGTTAATAATTTTGTTTCCTTTTTTAATCAAACCAGTGTGCTTGGATTAAAGTGTGTTGGAAACTCCATTTGGAACAACAAGGCTGGTGCATATCATTTTCCACTGATGAAACAGATTTCATATGAGCTCCCATTGTTCAGGAGTGTGCTGGACAGGACAAGATGCACATTTCTGGAAGAAGTCTGGGAGCAGAGAATTTTCTGGGGTTCTCCTGTGGGGTACTGTAATTCAGGAGTTGCTGACTAGCAGCACTCAAAACTGTGTAGTTGGGAGCGAGTTACGTGCTGGAGACGTAACCACCAAGGAGTGGCTGCTCTCACAGTAGAGCAGTGTAAAAGGCACCCCAGCTTGGGGAACTGAGGGGACAGAGCTGTTCAACAGTCCAGATTGTACTGTGCTTTATGTCACAGACATTCAATTTCAAAGAGTCTCCTAAAATACACAGAAAGTAAATCCATATCCCAGAAATCGAAGTCTCCAGAGAGAGGGCAAGTCTCCCTGGCACTGCTTCTTGCTGACTGACAGGTCCAGAGACACAGGGTATGTCTACACTACAGGATTATTCTGATTTTACAGAAACCGGTTTTTTTAAACAGATTGTATAAAGTCGAGTGCACGCGGCCACACTAAGCACATTAATTCAGTGGTGTGCATCCATGTACTGAGGCTAGCGTCGATTTCCGGAGCATTGCACTGTGGGTAGCTATCCCAAAGCTATCCCATAGTTCCTGCAGTCTCCCACGCCCACTGGAATTCTGGGTTGAGATCCCAGTGCCTGATGGGGCAAAAAACATTGCCGCTGGTGGTTCTGGGTACTGCCTCACCCCTCCCTCCGTGAAAGCAGCGGCAGACAACTGTTTCACGCCTTTTTTCCTGGGTGAACTGTGCAGACGCCATACCACGGCAAGCATGGACCCTGCTCAGCTCAAGACAGCAATCGTGGACATTGTAAACACCTCGCGCATTCTCGTGCAGTCTATGCATAACCAGGACCTGCAAAGCCAGGCGAGGAGGCGGCGGCAAGAGTGATGAGGACATGGACACAGAATTCTCTCATACCGCGGGCCCCAGCGCGTTGGAGATCCTGCTGGTAATGGGGCAGGTTCTAGCCATGGAACGCCGATTTTGGGCCCGGGAAACAAGCACAGACTGGTGGGACCGCATAGCGTTGCAGGTGTGGGATGATTCCCAGTGGCTGCAAAACTTTTGCATGCGAAAGGGCACTTTCATGGAACTTTCTGACTTGTTTTCCCCTGCCCTGACACACCAGAATACCAAGATGAGAGCAGCCCTCCCAGTTGAGAAGTGAGTGGCAATAGCCCTCTGGAAGCTTGCAATGCCAGACAGCTACCGGTCAGTCGGGAATCAATTTGGAGTGGGCAAATCTACTGTGGGGGCTGCTGTGATGCAAGTAGCCAAAGCAGCTTAGTGATTGCTGCTACAAAAGGTTGTGACTCTGGGAAATGTGCAGGTCATAGTGGATGGCTTTGCCGCAATGGGATTCCCTAACTGTGGTGGGGCGATAGATGGAACCCATATCCCTATCTTGGCACCGGAGCACCAGGGCACCCAGTACATAAACCGCAAGGGGTACGTTTCAATGGTGCTGCAAGCACTGGTGGATCACAAGGGACGTTTCACCAACATCCACGTGGGATGGCCGGGAAGGGTTCATGACGCTCGCGTCTTCAGGAACACTACTCTGTTTAAACGGCTGCAGCAAGGGAATTACTTCCCAGACCAGAAAACAACAGTTGGGGATGTTGAAATGCCTGTAGTTATCCTGGGGGACTCAGCATACCTCTTGATGCCATGGCTCATGAAGCCATACACAGGCAGCCTGGACAGTAGTCAGGAGCTGTTCAACTATAGGCTGAGCAAGTCCAGAATGGTGGTAGAATGTGCATTGGGCCGTTTAAAGGCGCGCTGGCGCACATTACTGACTCGCTCAGACCTCAGCAAATCAATGTCCCCATTGTTATTGCTGCTTGCTGTGTGCTCCACAATCTCTGTGAGAGTAAGGGAGAGACCTTTATGGTGGGGTGGGAGGCTGAGGCAAAACACCTGGCCACTCATTACGCGCAGCCAGACACCAGGGTGATTAGAAGAGCACACCAGGAAGTGGTGCACATCACAGAAGCTTTGAAAAACAGTTTCATCACTGGCCAGGGTACGGTGTGACTGTTGTGTTTGTTTCTCCTTGATGAACTCCACCCCCCCTTGATTGACTCATTCCCTGTAAGCCACCCACCCTCCCCCTTCGATCACAGCTTGCTTTCTAAGGAAATAAAGTCACTCTCGTTTAAAAATCATGTATTCTTTATTAATTAATTATAAAAAAAGGGAGAGAACTGACAAGGTAGCCCGGGTGGGGTTTGGGAGGAGGAAAAGGCCACTAAAAAATTTCAAAATGACAGCCTTTTGGTTGGGCTGTCCACTGGAGTGGAATGGGCGGGTGCACGGAGCCTCCCCCCACGCGTTCTTACATGTCTGGTGGGTGAGGAGGCTAAGGAACATGGTGAGGGTGGTTATACAGTGGCTGCAGCGGCACTCTGTGATCCTGCTGCCATTCCTGAAGCTCCACCAGATGCCAGAGCATGTCAGTTTGATCACGCAGCAGCCCCAGAGTTGCATCCCGACACCTCTGATCTTCCTGCCACCACCTCTCATTTCGGGCATCCCTCCTGTCCTCACGTTCGTCCTTCTTGCCCTCACGTTGGTCCCTCCTGCCCTCACAGTCACTGGCATCTTTCCTGTACTTTGCTACCACGTCCTTCCACTCATTCAGATGAGCTCTTTCATTGCGGGTCACTTCCATGATTTCCGAGAACATTTTGTCTCGCGTCTTTTTTTTCCGCCGCCTTATCTGAGATAGCCTTCGGGATGGAGGAGGGAGACTTGCAAAATTTGCAGCTGCAGGAGGGAGGGAAAAAAGGGAGAGAAGTATTTAAAAAGATACATTTTACAGAACAATGCTTATACTCTTTCACGGTGAACAACGCTATTCACCTTACATTGCACATGTGATTTCAGTACAAGGTTGCATTTTGCATCTTAATATTGAGGGCCTGCGGCTTTGGTGTTAGAGATCACAGACGCAGGTCTGGGCAGCAGAACTCGGCTTGCATGCGGCCATGGTAAGCCATTGTCTTTCGGCTTCTGCAGCCTTCATATATCCAGCTGCTTCTTTCCTGTTAATGTGCAACACCAGGACCCCACCCCACCCCCATCCAATTCTCTGGGATGATCGCTTTACCCCTCCCCCCATCGCGTGGCTGGTATCATCGAAGATCACTGCTAGCCACCCCCCTACCACGTGGCTGGTAGCAGGGAAGATCCCAGCTAGCCAAACGCGAAAAAGCTCAGCGCCAATCACCCCCCTCTCCTCCCCATGCTTGGCTAACTGCAGGGAAGGATTTCTTTTAAGCCACAGACAAACAGCCCAGTAGGAATGGTCATCTCTATCCCCTTAATTAAATTCCTGTATTTCAACCAGGTTACCATGAACAATATCACTCTCCTGAGGATAACACAGCGAGATAAAGAACGGATGTTACTTGAATGCCAGCAAACACCGGGACCATACACAGCTAGGCTTTGTCATGCAATGCATCCCAAGTCCTCAGGGGAAATTAATCATTAAAAAACGCTTGCTTTTAAACCATGTTTTATATTTACAAAGGTACACTCACCAGAGGTCCCTTCCATGGCTTCATTGTCTGGGATAGTGGCTTGGGAGGGCTGGGAGGGTAATTCCGTCAGGCTGAGAAAAAGCTCCTGGCTGTTGGGGAGAACGGAGTGCTGTGTGCTCTCTGCAAGCTCGTCCTCCTCTTCCTCCTCATCTTCCCCGTCCGCAGAATCCTCGGGCATGGCTGAGATTACCACCCCCACCTCAGAATCCACGGACAGGGGTTGGGTAGTGGTGGCGGACCCCCCTAGAATTGCATGCAGCTCAGCGTAGAAGCGGTATGTTTGCAGCCCTGCCCCGGAACTTCCGTTTGCTTCTTTGGTTTTCTGGTAGGCTTGTCTGAGCTCCTTAACTTTCACATGGCACTGTACTGAGTCCCTGGTGTGGCCTCTCTCCATCATGGCCTTGGAAATTTTTTCAAATGTTTTTTCATTTCGTCTTTTGGAACGGAGTTCTGTTAGCACAGAATCCTCTCCCCATATAGTGATCAGATCCAGTACCTCCTGTGCGGTCCATGCTGGAGCTCTTTTTCTATTCTCAGACTGTATGGTCACCTGTGCTGATGAGCTCTCCACGCTGGGCAAACAGGAAATGAAATTCAAAAGTTTGTGGGGCTTTTCCTGTCTACCTGGCTAGTGCATCTGACTCCAGACTGCTGTCCAAACCGGTCACAATGGTGTACTGTGGGATAGCTCCTGGAGGCCATTACCGTTGAATTGCGGCCACACTAACCCTAATTCGAAATGGCAATACCGATTTCAGCGCTACCCCCCTCGTCGGGGAGGAGTACAGATAGCGGTATTAAGAGCCCTTTATATCGAAATAAAGGGCTTTGTTGTGTGGACGGGTGCAGGGTTAATTCGGTTTAATGCTGCTAAATTCAGTATAAACTCGTAGTGTAGAC
Organism: Mauremys reevesii; assembly: GCF_016161935.1. Classification (NCBI taxonomy): domain Eukaryota; kingdom Metazoa; phylum Chordata; order Testudines; family Geoemydidae; genus Mauremys; species Mauremys reevesii. Next base: position 219,260,120 of record NC_052623.1, read on the forward strand.
CAGGCCAAAGAGAGAGTCCTGAGGAAGCTGGAAACATAAGTGTGGGGTTCAGTGGAGAAAGGAAACAGGAAGGGCAGGGATATTATTGAATGCAGGATCTCAGCAGTACTAAACGTCAGGATAACACATATTGCAGCCCATTGGAAAACATAAACCCAAATATACATATAAAATGATGGGGTCTATTAGTTATTTCCATTGATTTATATAAGGGCAATTAGATATTCTCTGTATTATTGTCTATCCCTTTTAAATAATTCCTAACATCCTGTTTGCTTTTTTGACTTCTGCTGCACACTTCATAGAACTATCCACAATGACAAAAAGATCTTTTTCCTGATTAGCCTAATTTTGCCCCCATCATATTGTATGTATAGTTGGGGTTATTTTTTCCAATGTGCATTACTTTACATTTATCCACATTAAATTTCATTTGCCATTTTGTTGCCCATTCACTTAGTTTTGTGACATCTCTGTGAAGTTCTTCACAGTCTGCTTTGGTCTTAACTATCTTGAGCAGTTTAGTATCATCAGCAAACTTTGCCATCTCACTGTTTACCCCTTTTTCCAGATCATTTATGAATAAATTGAATAGGATTGGTCCTAGGACTGACCCTTGGGGAACACCACTAGTTACTCCTCTCCATTCTGAAAGTTTACCATTTATTCGTACCCTTTGTTCCTTGTCTTTTAACTAGTTCTCAATCCATGAAAAGATCTTCCCTCTTATCCCACTTAATTTATGTAACAGCCTTTGGTGAGGGATCTCGTCAAAGGCTTTCTGGAAATCTAAGTACACTATGTCCACTGGATCCCCCTTGTCCACGTTTGTTGATCCCTTCAAAGAACTCTAATAGATTAGTAAGACACGATTTCCCTTTACAGAAGCCATGTTGACTTTTGCTCAACAATTTTTGTTCTTCTATGTGCCTGACAATTTTATTCTTTACTATTGTTTCAACTAATTTGCCTGGTACAGATGTTAGACTTACTGGTCTGTAATTGCCAGGATCGCCTCTAGAGCCCTTTTTAAATATTGGCGTTACATTAGCAATCTTCCAGTCATTGGGTACAGAAGCTGATTTAAAGGACAGGTTACAAACCATAGCTAATAGCTCCCCAATTTCACATTTGAGTTCCTTCAGAACTCTTGGGTAAATACCATCTGATTCTGGTGACTTGTTACAGTTAAGTTTATCAATTAGTTCCAAAACCTCTTCTAGTGACACTTCAATCTGTGGCAATTCCTCAGATTTGTCACCCACAAAAGGTTTGGGAATCTCCCTAACATCCTCAGCCATGAAGACTGAAGCAAAGAATGCATTTAGTTTCTCTGCAATGACTTTATCCTCTTTTAAGGGCTCCTTTTGTATCTCAATCATCCAGTGGCCCCACTGGTTGTTTAGCAGGCTTCCTGCTTTTGATGTACTTAAACATTTTATTACCTTCTGAGTTTTTGGCTAGCTGTTCTTCAAACTCCTCTTTGGCTTTTCTTATTACATTTTTACACTTAATTTGGCAGTGCTTATGCTCCCTTCTATATACCTCACTAGGATTTGATTTCCACTTTTTAAAAGATGCCTTTTTTCTCTCTCACTGCTTCTTTTACATGGTTGTTAAGCCACAGTGGCTCTTTTTTAGTTCTTTTGCTGTGTTTTTTAATTTGGGGTATACATTTAAGTTGGGCCTCTAATATTGTGTTTTTGAAAAGTGTCCATGCAGCTTGCAGGGATTTCACTCTAGTCATTGTACCTTTTAATTTCTGTTTAACTAACCCCCTCATTTTTGCATAGCTCCCCTTTCTGAAATTAAATGCTACAGTGTTGAGCTGTTCTTCCCACCACAGGAATGTTAAATGTTGTTATATTATGATCACTATTTCCAAGTGGTCCTGTTATAGTTAGCTCTTAAACTAGATCCTGCGCTCCACTCAGGACTAAATCAGGAGTTGCTTCTCCCCTTGCGGGTTCTTGTACCAGCTGCTCCAAGAAACAGTCATTTAAAGTATCGAGAAATTTTGTCTCTACATTTTGTCCTGAGGTGACATGTACCCAGTCAATACGGGGATAATTGAAATCTCCCACTATTATGGAGTTCTTTATTTTGATAGCCTCTCTAATTTCCCTTCGCATTTCATCATATCACTGTCACTGTCTTTGACAGGTGGTCAATAATAGATCCCTATTGTTATATTCTTTTTAGAGCATGGAATTACTATCCATAGAGATTCTATGGAACATGCGGTTTCATTTAAGATTTTTACTTCATTTGAGTCTACATTTTCTTTAACATACAGTGCCACTCCCCTCCCCACCCCCCGAGTATGACCTGCTCTGTCCTTCAGATATATTTTGTATCCTGGAATGATTGTGTCCCATTGATTGTCCTCACTCCACCAGGTTTCTGTGATGCCTATTATGTCAATATCCTCTTTTAACACGAGGCACTCTAATTTACCCATCTTATTATTTAGACTTCTAGCATTTGTGTACAAGCACTTTAAAAACTTGTCACTGTTTATTTGTCTGCCCTTTTCTGATGTGTCAGATTATTTTGTGTGTGAATGCTTCTCGTCTGATCTGGCCCCTACTTTACCCTCTTCCAGCCTCTCTTCCTGACTAAAACTAGAAAATCTCTATCACTAGATTCTTCTCTAAGACAAGTCTCTGTCCGATCCACGAGCTCCTCTGCAGCCATTGGCTTTCCCCCATCTCTTAGTTTAAAAACTGCTCTGCAACCTTTTTAATGTTAAGTGCCAGCCGTCCGGTTCCACTTTGGTTTAGGTGGAGCCCATCTTTCCTGTATAGGCTCCCCAATCCCCAGAGTTTCCCCAGTTCCTAATAAATCTAAACGTCTCCTCTCTACACCATCATCTCATCCACGCACTGAGACTCTGAAGCTCTGCCTGCATACCTGGCCCTGTGCGTGGAACTGGAAGCATTTCTGAGAATGCCACCATAGAGGTCCCAGATTTCAGTCTCTTTCCTAGCAGACTAAATTTGGCCTCCAGGACGTCTCGCCTACTGTTCCTTATGTCATTGGTGCCTACATATACCACAACCACCGGCTCCTCCCCAGCACTCCACATAAATCTATCTAGATGCTTCGAGAAATCAGCAACCTTTGCACCAGGCAGGCAAGTCACCATACGGTTTTCCCGGTCATCACAAACCCAGCTATCTAGGTTTCTAATGATCAAATCTCCCATTACTAACAGCTGCCTTTTCTTAATAACTGGAGTTCCCTCCCCGGAGAGGTAACCTCAGTGCAAGAGGTTACCCCAACACCATCTGGAAGGAGGGTCCCAACTATGGGAAGGTTTCCCTCTACTCCCATTGACTGCTCTTCTTCCCTGGGCCTTTCATCCTCCTCAACAGCGCAGGGGTGGTTTGACCGGAGGTGGGAGGAATCTACAGTGTCCTGGAAAGCCTCATCAACATACTTCTCTGCCTCCCTTAGCGTCTCCAGTTCCACCACCCTGGCCTCCAAAGCCTCCACGCCGTCTCTGAGGGCCAGGAGCTCCTTGCACCGAATGCACACATAAGCCACCCGCCCACAGGGCAGGTAATCATACATGCTACATTGAGTGCAATAAACAGGATAGCCCCCACTCTGCTGCTGGCTTCTGCCTGCACTCTCTCTTACAGCTACCTAGGTTAACAACAGAGTTTTTGTTTTAATCAAGAAGTTTGTATTATAGCTTAAATGTTTTAAAGAATGGCAAGAGTACCTCGCCCCCTTCTAAACTCCCTCACGAAACTCCCTGTTAGCAGCCCTGGTCGCTTGCTCACTGCTTTACAAAGCACTCCCCTATCACATATCTCCCCACCCCCAGCCCCTGCTGTGAGCCACTCAGGGTAGGAGGTTGGGAGCACCCCCAGGGCCCCAGCCCACACCCCCAGCTCTGACTCCAGCACCCCCTCCCACATACCCAGCCCTCACACCCCCAGCCCTTACTCCTTCACCCCTCTCAAAACACACCCCAGTTCCCTGCCCTCCCTGATTCCTGCAATGACCCATAACCTCTTCTCCCCCCACCCCCAGCCCCTCACCACCCCCAGCCCTGACTCCTGCACCCCCTCCCACATACCCAGTCCTCACACCCCATGCTCTGACCCCTGCACCCCCCACATCCTCACCCCGACCCTGAGCACCAAATATGCGAGCTTCTGCACACACACACAGCCATCTGCATCCCTCGCACCAAATGGGAGCTGACCCAGGTAAGCACTCCACACCCAAATGTCCTGTCCCAACCCTGAGCCCCCTCCTGCATCCTAAAACCTGGCAGACCCTGCACCCCAATCTCCAGCCAGCTCCTGCACCCTAACTCCCTCCCAGACCCTGCACCCCCAGCCCTGACTCCTGTACCCTGAACACCCTGCCCTCACTGACTCCTGCACCCTCTCTCACACCCCCAGCCCTTGCTCCTTCACCCCTTTCAAAAACACCCCAGTTCCCTGCCCTCCCTGATTCCTGCAACCACCCATAACCCCTTTCCCCCCCACCTCCCTGACCCTCACACATCCCCAACCCTGACTCCCGCACCCCTCCCAAACAGCCTCCTCCCCATCCTGACTCCTGCCCCCCCCCCAACATCCCCACCTGCATCGCTCGCATGAAACAGGAGCTGCTCCAGGTAAGCGCTCCACACCCCAACCACCTGCCCCAGCCCTGAGCCCCCTCCCACACCCTAACTCCTGGCCAGACCCTGAACTCCAACATTTTTTAATTTTTAATAAAGGGCTCTTATCCAAAACATTTTACAATAGTTAGCTAACAGTACAAACAATATTTGGAAAGATCATTAAGTGGTGCACTGAGACTCTCAGCGATTTTCAAGTGGTCTGTGGAAAACTCAGACTACAAAAACAATCAAGGTACCTCATTTTATCCTCATTTACTTCCTATTACTTATAGGAGCAGGAGGAAGAAAAAAAAAGAATAAAAAATAGGGGTGGAGGAAAATAAGAGAGAATGTTCTTTCTTGCCTGGGTCCCAAGGAGGGACCCCCTAAAAAGAAGCTGAGCACAGGGCCCCACTAACACTAAATTTGCCACTCAGCTTCCTTCTCTGGATACTTCCAGCCAGCATTCAAGGACACACGGAGTGTCTGTGTGATAAGTAACCCTGGACCAGCAGCTCTGACTCCAGCAGGCTGCTTGTTACACCCCAAGCATAATTGTGGTCTGAGTGGTCAGGGTTTGCGAGGTCAGGCTTCTGCTGATTATGCCACACCTAACCCTCAGTTTTACTTGAGCAAATGGAAGATATTTGACACTGTGCGATACGGCTCCTGTGCTCTGTTCCCAAAGTGTTCTGCAGCAGGGGAGGGTCTCTGGTAGCGGGGGTGTCACTGGCATATTGGGCTGATGCAGAAACAGGGCAGAGTAGAGGTGGCATTGGGTGGCTGGCGTGAACCATATCTCTTCTTTTCCCCTCCCAAGAACTGAGGGGACAGGAACCCTTACCCAGCGAGGTCACATTCTCATAGTTCTCTTGCATGACATCCCTGTAGATAGCTCTCTGAGTGGGGTCCAGCAGAGCCCACTCTTCCCTGGTGAAATACACAGCCACCTCCTCGAAGGTCACCGGCCCCTGAAAGAGTGAGAGTCCAACACTCAGTACCTGCTGCCCAACTCATAGCCCCCCTATACATGGGGACAGGAGCCAAACAGAAACTCTGGGTGGATTGCAGTCAGAGTCCCACCCCCAACCTGCTCAGAGCATCCAGGAAGATAACAAAGAGAGTGCCCCTCCTCTCTCCCAGCAGATCCATCACACACCTAATAACCACAGACTGATTCAGGAGATGGAGCCCCTAGCAGGGTCCAGGGAGAGCTCCCTGGTAGGAAGCCCAACAACCTCCCCATTCTGAAGAGCTGGATGTGAAGGGAGGGGAATCTCCCCTAAGCCTGACTGGTGGGTGCCCCCTTCATATCTCACAGTAGCCGCTGGTTAGTCAGGTCGGGCTCCAGCACTATGAGTTTGGTCAGTTTTCCCAGCCCCATGTAGCTGAGTTATCTTCTGCTCCACAAACTAGAGCATTTCCACCACCGAACCTCATGGGTCTGTTCCTAGAATCTAGGCCACTTATTAAATAACTCCCAGCAGGTTTAGCACACCCTGTCCTCCTCCCTTTCTCCACCCTGTGCATTTCCTGCAAACCAGACTGCAACCTCCAAACCAGACTGTGCAAACCTTCCTATCTCCCATGTAGTTGCTGTCCCTCTCCCTCCTGGAGGAACTCACCAGCAACCCCCTGATAATACCTACCTGAACTGGCTCCTCTGCAGCCATTTCTCTACCCTGTCCAATGAGAGGATGGGATGAACTGGAGCAAAACATAGACATTCTGCAGCCTGGCAGGGTGAGAAGGGCAGTTGTGAAGGTTTCAGAACAGGCTTTAATTAATTTCACAGCATGATTCCCCAAGGCCCTTTCTCTGCAGACAGACACCCTAGAGTCTGCCATGCTGAGAAAAGGCTTGATCTCTTTATACAGTGAAGACCTGGCTGCTCCTGCCAGGCTAAACCCACAGTGATATTTTTAACCTCCCTTTTCCCTCCCCCCATCCCATAACAGTCTCTGAACACAAGGCTAGAAAAAAGAAGAACCAAAGGAGTCACTTTCGACGATTCCCTTGACACTAACGCCATGGCAGCCACACCCCAGCAGAGGGGATTTTCCTCTGTCTGATTGTCATCTTTTCCACAGGAAAGTGACTATCCAGGGTGCAGCAATACATCTTTCTGGGCAGATAAGAGATCTGGAAATCTCTCTCAAAACTCATCTCTTCACGGCCCCTTTCAGTCTCTCTTTCTCCTTCTATCTCCTTTTCCCTGTCCCCTCTCCCTGCCCGTCTGGTAGGAAAGTCCCATTCCTGGATAGTTTGCTCCCCATGGCTGGATTTGCTCCTGCAATTGCTAATTGGACGAGAAATGAGGGGGGTCTGTTTGTGTAGAGTCATTTTAAGGCCAGACCCCCAGCATTTTCCCTTTGTTTCTTTCAGTTACTTGGAATGTCTGGATGAGAATTTAGTATTAACAGGGCCTGGGCTGCCCTAGGGGGGCTAGTACCAGCTGGAGAAAGTCATCCCCTGAGCTAGGCAGAGAAGCAGCTTTAATTAAGGTCACTTCCCAGCACAGAACCCCCGCTGGGGGAGCAGCAGCTGCCAAGCCTGGTCTTTCAGATCACAATGGAGGCTGCAGTGTCTGACCCAGGAAGCTGAACCCCAGAATCCTGAGCAGAGAGGGACAGAGCGTTTGAGCAGCTTCCCTCCTTTAGCTCTCTGGGGAGAGCAGCTAATGAGAGCCCCTCCTCACAGGGAGAATTGCTGATCTCATTCGCCCCACTGTCCATCTGAAGTCACTCCTTGTCATTCCATACAGTGACTCTGGATTAACAATGGTCTCAATGAAACCAGATTTCAGAAAGAATGAGTCCAGAACGTTGTGGAAGAGACCATTGTGTGGCAGTGCTGACCCCCTTCCCACCTCCCTCACCCCCCAGATAGAAAACAAGGACTGGGGGCACAAATTTTCCAAACAGAATCGAAAGTTCCTGAAGTTTTCAAAAGAGGAGAAAAGCAAAATCTGTGATTTCACACGAACAGTGTCTAATAAATGGATAGAAAGTTATCACAGTGACAGGTCATGTGATTGGGGAATGCCAGGCAGTGCTTGGAGACAGGACTCTGGCACAAGCTGATCAGAGAGAAGGATCATAGTAAGAAGTTCCCAGAGCCCACAGCCAGGATCCCACCAAATATTCCCTGGGATGCAGCCCCCAGAGTCCCTGGCCAGGGACCGCAGATACTCCTCAAAGCCCCACCGGCCAGGGAATCACCACCAGACCATGACTATCAGGTTGGGAATCCCAAAGGGTTCCCCCCACCAAGAGCCCCCAGTAGCCAGGGACTCCTTCACTGCCTGCCTCTTCCCCCCCACCAGCAGGATCTGCCATGCCGTTTGTCTGGGACCCCCTCCTCCACCCAGCGGGACCCCCTGATGCTTTACAGTGGGACCCCTCACTCTGCTTGCCTGGCATCCCCTGACCTAGTGCCAGGGATCCCTCCCCCAGCTCTGTGCACTGGGCATTGCAACGATCCCAGAAGCCAGCTGGGGAAGCCCAGAGAGAGCCCCTGGCACAGCATCAGGCTCCCTCTAACCCCCTGTCCCGCCTCCTCAAGAGACACCCACCCCTGCTGTTCTGCAGCCAACAGGATCCCAGCAATATCCACCTTCAGGACCCATAGCCTTAGGGCTGCACACATCAGAACCAACCCCCCAAAACCCCAAACCTCCAGAACCCACCAACCTGACTAGGGTACCTCCTTGTCCAGCCACCCAAACACTTCCCCCTACCACAATGCCCCTTCATATCCAGCTGCAATCTCCTCACACAGACACCCCTTCCCCCAGAGCAACAGGGTTACCTCACAGTGTCAGATATGTGGATAGAAAGTGACCACTGCCCCCTGCTGGCCAGTCATACAGGCAGAGGGAGCCCTGGGGGATGCTTCTTTAACAGGAGAATGGAAGGCCTGGAGGGCAAGAAAGGTAAGAAACTTCCATGCCCTGTCACTAGCAAATAATGGCCACCATGGAGCCACCCCAAGGTGGCTACATCTTAGCACTGCAGAAAGCAACCCCTCATGGAGAGCATTTGTCATGGGGTTTGAGAAACTTCTGGACCCACACTGCACTCAGAGAGACCTCCTCATCCCGTGTCAGCTAGAGAAAAGAAAAGGATTCAGCCAACTCTCCTGTTATCAGCTGGGAACCACTGATCCCCAAACAGGGGGAGGCCTCTGCCTTCGATACGTATTAAATACGTGGCTGGTCTCTTTCATCGGCAAACATTTTAGCAGAGATAAAGGAGGAAAAAATGATTCTCAAAAGGAGAGGGGAAAGATGATCACTGGGCAATTTAACTCCCTGCAACAACCAGGATGGAGAACGACTCAGGGCAACAGGTTCCCTCCAATGAAGGAGAACTTGCTGGTATTTAGAGACATGGAGAACAGCCCCAAACCTGAGAGGATTTTTAATTGACATTTGATGATGACATAGAAAGAGGCAAAACCTGAGATTTGAGATCAGTGTTCAGCAATGAAAGAGAAAGGGTGGAAATCGGAGGGATTTTGGATCCATTTTTGTAAATTAGTGAGTGGAAAGTGGAACATCAGAGGGATTTTATATCAGTTGTTGATATGAGGTAAAATCTGAGTATTTCACATCCATATTTGATAAATGAATAAAGAGGAAGTGGGGAACATTTGGACACATTTTGTATCCATATTCAAGAATCTGAGAAAAGGTGTAAATCTGAGATTTTTTTTTTAGGATTTTATAATTAGAGGAAAGGAAAAAAACTCAGGGCATATTCACTTAGAAATAGACAAGTAGAGAGAAAGTGGGGCAAATGTTTAGGGTATTTTATATGACTCTGCGATTTGCAGAGAATACATGGCACAAGCTAAGCAATTGATAACATGAGAGAAAAACATGAAGATCTGAGGGGGGATTATATTGCTGTTAAATAACTAGAGGGAAAAGGGAGACTGTTGGACTGGATTTTATATTACTGTCCAATACATATACAGAAAGTGCTGGGTCCCCCACTCTGCCACCATTCACATGGGCAGCAGGGAGCCCTTTGAGGAGCTGCTTTAAGAGGGCAACGGAGGGGAGCTGGAGCTAGAAGGTCCCTGGATGAGGGAAGGGGGCAGCAGTGGGGAATGGGCAGGTGACTGGAAACTGGTGGCTGCGGGCAACTGTGTTGGTAGTTAGGGGGTAGCAGGTGGGATTGGGAAACTGGGGTCCGGGCAGTCCCCATGGGGGACACGTGCCCCTCCCGTCCCTGCCCTGGCAGAGAACGGGCATCTCCTCCCTTCCCCACTCCAGGGGCAGCCATGTTCTGGGGAATGACCCAGGGCAACAATTTCCCACTCAAACAAGGACAAATCCCTGCAGGTAAAATGGGTGGGAAAATGCCCCTCATTAGAGAAGATTTTAAATTGACATTTGAGAATTATGGAGAGACAGGGGGAAATCAGGAGAGACGAGAGAGCGGATCATTTGGGAGGGGGGGAATCTCCCCGGATTTTATAGCCCCGTGTGAGAGACTGAGCGAGAAAAGGGGCAGAACTAGAGAGAATTTGTATCAGGGGGTGAGAGGCAAGTGGCACAAACAGGGACAGGATCCAATTAACTCCCCTCCCCCGCCCGGGGATTTCCTGGCTGCCCAGAGATAGTTCAAACCCCCCCCCCCCGCCCTCGCGTCCCACTGACCTTCCCGCCCGACACCCGCCTCCCCCGACAGGGACCCCCCGGGCCGAGCCGGGCCCCGGGCTCCGACCCCCATCCCAGCGGGGCCGGGGCGGATCCTGCTGCAGCTCCCCTGGGGCCGAGGCAGCTCCGAGGTCCCCGGGGCAGAGAGTCACTTTCCCGCCCGGCCCCAGCGCGGGGTCTCTCACTCACCGGGTCACACGGAGGCAGCAGCCGCTTTGTTCTCCCGCCCCCAGCGGGACTCGCACGGAGCATGCGCAATTTCACCTGCTGAAACCGTCCCTTACCTGAGCTACGGAGAGGGCGGAAGCGCCCCGGGGCACGCTGGGAGATGTAGTTTCTGACGCTCCCCAGAGCGGAAGTGACGTCAGACGGCACCGGAGAAGTGTTTGTGCCGTTGGAGCTCGGGGCATGCGCAGATCACGGTGGGCGAGACTTTCATTAACCCCACCGTGCTCAGGCCGCCCCGCTGCGGAGCTGCAGCCTCCAGGTACCGGAGCGAGCCCCGGGGGCGGGGCCGGGGCCGGGCGGTGACTCTGCCCCAGTGTCCGGGGGGGGAGACCCGGCATCTCGCAGCGCCGGGATCTGCTCCCTGGGTGGAGGGGCAGCTCTGCCCTGGGGCCCCACGGAGGGTCCCGGGGGGAGGGGACCGGCCCCATGGGGGTCCCCGCGTGGGGCCAGGCGGGGGCTGCCGGGATGGGGGGCGGGTGGAAAATGTCTGTGCAGCCCGGACATGGCCGGGGGAGGAGAAGAGCCGGTGACCCCTGAGGAGCGGGGAGAGAAAGGGGGGGGGGTCTGGGATCCACTTGGATTTATCGCTGCCCCCTCCCGTGGGGACCCGCCACCCCCCCGTCCTGCCCCCTTTCTCTCTAGAGAGCAACGAGCAACACCCAGGGTGACCCCCCCCTTCCCTCAAATCCCTGAGAAGTTCCCTGTTCTCCTCCCCCCGACTGTGCCCCGTTTTCTCTCCACTTCGCCAATGTCCAGTTCAAATCTCAGGTTTGGGGTGTATCCCCCCATTTTCACCTGCAGTGATTTGTCCTTGTTTAAGTGGGAAACGGTTCCCCTGAGTGATTCCTGAACTGGGCAGAGGGTTAATGGGCAGAGGCTGGGAGAGCCCTGACACAAGGATAAGCCTGGGGTGGGGGGCCACTCTCTGCTGGCAACAGGGCCTGGGAAGGGCCAGGAAGGGGACAGAGGAGCAAGCATCCCCCATGAAGATGGCCCAGCCCCAGGTTTCTCAGTCCCAGCTACTTTCCCCTCCCCCACCCTGTCCAACCCAGAGCCCCCACCCCTTTCCTGCTAGTCACATTCCCAGACCCCACTGCCAGCCCCTCCCCACAGCCAGCGACCTTCTGACTCCAGCCCCACTCCTTTCTCTGCAAAAAGACATCACCCAGGGCTCCCTCCTGGCCGTGTGAGTCAAGAAAAATCCATCCCATTCTGTCGTTGAGTGAATATCCCTGTATAATCCCCTCAAATTTCCCATCTTTTATCTTGAATGGTGATATAAAATCTCCCCACATGTTGATGCTTATCCCTTACATTAGCAAATATTTAGTTTGTGCCCCATTTTCTCCTCAGTTCTGAAATACTGATATCAAAATCTCAAAAATTTTCCCACTTTTCTCTCCAGGTGACTGACTGAGATCAGGGCTCTTATCGTACTGAGCATGGCCCTGTTCTGCCAGGCACTGAAGAGACCCCAGGTGAGATCAGACCCCACTATTGTGCCAGGTAAAATTGAGACCTGGACCAAGATCACGGCCCCCCTCTTGTGCCAGGCAGCACATGACTGTGACCCAAACTGCTGCGTCCATTGTGCTGGGCACTTCAGAGACCTCGACTGAGATCTGTGTTCCCGTTGAGTCTGGCATTGCACTGACCCTAACGAAGATCACATCGCACCACTGTACTGGGCACTGCACACACCCTGACAGAGATCCTGGCCCCACATTTTGCCAGATGCTGCAGGGGCCCTAAACAAAATCAGGGATCCTGTAATGCCAGGAGTTGTAGAGACCCCAACTGAGCTCAGGCCCCCTGTAGGTCAGGGCTCTGCACAGACACTGACCATGATCAGGGTCCCCATTGTGACAGGTGCTGAACAGACACTAAGGGTGTCTCTACACTGCCATTAAAAAACCCCAGCTGGCTCATGCCAGCTGACTCAGGCTCACAGGGCTCAGGCCAAGGGACTGTTTAATTGCAGTGTAGATGTCTGGATTCGGGCTGGAGCCAGGCTGTAGGACCCTGCGAAGTGAGAGGATGCCAGACCTTGGGCTGCAGCCCAAGCTGGAACATCTACAGCATAATTAAACAGCCTTGCAGCTTGAGCCATGTGAGCCCAAGTCAGCGGGCACGAGCCAGCTGCCCGTGTCTGACTGCAGTGTAGACATGCCCACGGTGACAGAGAGTCCTTGCCACAAAAGGTTCAAAGGCTAAATAGGCAGATGGTGGGAGGCAACTCCATTTTACAGATGGGGAAACTGAAACTCAAAGACCTGAAGTAATTTGCTCAAGTCTGCATGGAGAATTTGAGGCAAACTGGGAACTGAACCCAGATTGTTTGAATTGTTGCCTTTCCCCTTAACCACAAGCCCAGTGTGTGTGTGTACAATACTGTTTTAGTCTCTGTTTGCATTTCATTGGCTTCTAAGGGAGGTTGTGGAATTGCCTTCACTGGGGATCTTTAAGATCAGGTTAGAAATACACCAGTCTGGGAATGTCTAGGGATACTTGGTCCTGACTCATCACAGGAGCCTGAGTAGATGTTAATCACTGGCTCTCATACTGGGGCTATTTAGATTTCAGGAAACAATTTATCAGAATTACTGACTCTGGGAGGTGGGAGAGAGGAGAGACTGAGAGGTCGTTTGCTCTTAGGGCCATGTTCAACTCTGTTAGCCTCCATGTTACCTCATCCTCCACCCTCCTCCATGTGTCTCTGCTTATGTGTCAGTGTGTCACCTTCAGATCATAATGCCACTGGCCTCAGCAGAGCTCCCAGACAGGAGCTACATCACAAGGGAGTTATGGTACTGAGAGTGAAATACATAACAGGGAGGGTGTAATTATCCTGAAGTGAAACATTACAGTCTAGTATCAGAGGGGTAGTTGTGTCAGTCTGGATCTATAAAAGCAGCAAAGAGTCCTGTGGCACCTTATAGACTAACAGACGTATTGGAGCATGAGCTTTCGTGGGTGAATACCCACTTTGTCAGATGCATGACAGTCTAGGAAGTGAAAGAATTCATGCATTTCATTACTTAAAATTATGCTTGAAAGGATTGGATTTTTATGAATAAATTACAGTAAATGTTGATTTTACTGTACACACAGATGAAAAAATATTTATATAGGTAGTATACAGAAATGCTTCTGGAGAAAGTCAAGTTTGATTTAAGGATATTTACACTGTATATTTTGCGTGTGACATTGACAATTTCTCTTTGAACAGTTATATTATTTGGCTTTTGGAAACCCAATAGGTACTGTTGTTAAATAATTGTTGTCTGACGACCCCCATAACTTCCCACAGCTCTGAACATTGAAATTGTAAACATTGAAAAAAGGGCTTAAAAATAAATATCGCTATCTATTGAAATTAAAAGAAAAATAGACAAAATGAATTTTGTCAAACCCACTTAACAGCAATTGCAATATGCTAGGGGATGGAAATTCACAACTAAAGCACCCAACCTTAATTCTGCCCTGTAGTGACACCAGGCAATTGCTGTAGGGCTATGAATTAGGCATTTTAGTGTATAAAGTTCCAGATTACAAATCGGCATGATCTAAAGACACACGAGATCTTTATCTCACAGGATATCACCTTCACTGAGTTGTTTCTCTTATTGGTAATTCCCAGAAGTGAACAGAATAATATCAGTTATGAAGTGGCCATTTCAGATTTTTGGGGAATGTCTGTTCTTTTGCACTAGGGGCCAGGTCCTTGGAGAGACGGAACCTTAGTTTCATTTTAACTTGTGCATGCTCAGCAGCTGGAATTTGGTTCAAAGTATTTACATGTTTCCCTGGCCTGTTCTTAAAAGTGCTGCTTTAGAAAGTAGGGAAGGGCAGGAACTGACTGCAGGCTCAATAGCTGAGTCCCATAGATATTTATAGCTCATCGGAAGGAGGACGAGGATTGGTGGGTGTCTGGGGATTTAATAATAAACACACAAATATCATTGATCTTAGTGAATTTTCATCTTCTAATTCCCATAACCCACTAATTATCTCTGACTGCCCCCGGGAGTCTGGGGAGGGAATACTAGTAAACTCCTGTGGCCAGTGTGGAACAAGGATCTTTCAGTGGGTGGCTCAAAGTCATCCAGAGTGAAATTCACTTCACTGAATAAATCCCTAGTTGCTGAGCTCTGCAGAGGGGTGGGGAGTGAATTCCATTCCCCATTTTGAGCATGGACCCCCCACAATCCTCATCCCGATCTCAGACACTACCCCAACCTTCCCACTTGATGCTTCCAGAGCCATCTGCCATGGGACCTGGAGGGGACAGAGGCCCAGCTCCAGAACTGCTACCCGTGCCAACAGCCCCCATGCTCTGCTGGAGTTGCCCTATATCTTCCTTACGACTAACCCAGGCTGAGCATTTTAGGGGATCTCTTCCTTTTGCCTAGAAACTTTGCCCCCTAGAGTCCAAGCAGCATACAGATAATCAGTTCCTTCTTGTACAAGGGTTTGCCGGGGCTCTACCCTCTCCGGGGCAGCGGGGAGCCACACCGGCTCACTACCCACAGTTGATCCCGGGGAATTAGTCCAGCCATGGGGTCTCCCTTGGTAGCCCTTGCTGTAGCCAGCAGAAACCTGGTCAGCCCGGCCCTGGCTCAGGGCGGGGCAACAATGCTAAGTCTGAGTTCTGGCCCTAAGTCAGGGCTGAGCAATAAGTACAACAATATTAAGCCCAGGCCCTAGGTCAGGGCGGGGCAACAAATGCTGAGTCAGGAGCTCAGGCCCTCAGTCAGGGCTGAGCAGTAACAGTAGGTCCCAGCCTCCTCAGGCCAGGGAGAGGGGGAGTCTGCCACCCAAGAGTTGGGTGGCAGGGGGGACGCAGGCCCTCCCACTCCACTGCATCCCAGCCCAGGGCCCTAGCAGCAGCAGAAGACCCGCTGCATAGTCAGTGGGGATCCTGGCTGCAACACATCGACATCGGCTCTGGTAGTGCTGCAGCCAGACTGGGGTCGGCTGCCCCCGGGCTACTTCCACACTCCCCCTCAGGCCCTATCTGGGTCTTGGTGTTGGCCTCTGGGGGAATCCAGGAGCCTGGGTTCTTCAGGGCAGGGAATGATCGGCAGGCCCGGCAACTCTTCCGGATAGCGGGCGCCTTGGGCGGCGGGGCTTTCCCAGTCACAGGCTCCACTAGGGATGTCTATTCTCTCCGGCGGTTGGGCTCCTACTGAGCTCTGAAGGCGAGCCTTTATAGTTCTGGGTCGCTGCCTGACCCTCTGAGGGGCGGGCTCAGCGCTCCCTAGCTCCGCCCACTCCGGCCTCCGGATGGGCTCTTCCCCCTCTGGGGTGGCAGGGAGCCACACCGCCTCGCTACATTTCTGTATGGGTTTTTTTAATCCCCTTCGTGCCATGTGCTCTGAACTGCAAACTCAGCTAATGGGAAGTCAAGAGCACAACAACAGTCTTGTGTCTTCTTTAACATCCCGTAATAGTCCATCTGGTGTTGATGAACCTTTCCTGCCAGGCAGGATGTAATGGATTGTGTTGCCAATCAGCACTTCACATAGGTAAAGTCTCTCTCCTCTGGTGATTTACAGAGCCACAGAGACTCACAATACAACTAGTCAGATATTATCCCAGGCAGCAACTCACGAGTATTCAATGAAGTCTAAACACATTCTTATAATCCTAATACCTGTTTTAACTATACTAGCACAGGTGAGCCAGACTGATTCCAGCTATGTGTTTGTCCATGTTCAATTAAGACATGGGGGCTTTTGCAAGAGCTAACGCCTCATCTGCCAGTGTCACAGGCAGAATGGGCAGGGATGGTGTCTCTAGCCTCTGTTTGCCAGAAGCTGGGAATGAGTGACGGGATGGATCAGTTGATGATCACCTGTTCTGTTCTTTCCGTCTGAAGCACCTGGCATTGGCCACTGAGCTAGATGGACCATTGTTCTGAGGCAGTGGGCAGCTCTTATGTTCACAGTCTCTATGAGGAGTATCTACTCATTTGGACTTGCTGGGGAGCCACAGAAAGAAACAAGGTGTGCTGAGGCAAGGAGGCCCAGTTTCAGAGCCCCCGGGGGCATGCCTGTCAAAAGCTAAAACTAGGCCCAGCCCTTGAAAGGGGCACTCCCAGGAGAGACTGTATAAAGGCTGGAGCATCAAACAACTTTGTAAACCTGAGAGAGCTGCCTTGGAGACAATGACAGGGAGAATCCCCCAAAGTGACTCCTTTGATTCTGCTCTTCTCTGGCCTTTGATTGATAGAATCATAGAACCGGAAGGGACCTTGAGAGATCATCTAGTCCAGTCCCCTGCACTCAAGGGAGGACTAAGTATTATTGTAGCCAATCCCTGACAGGTGTTTGTCCAGCCTGCTCTTAAAAATCCCCAATGATGGAGATTCCAGAACTTCCCTAGGCAATTTATTCCAGTACTTAACCACTCTGACAGGATTTTTTTTTCCCTAATCTCCATCTTAAACCACCCTTGCTGCAAGTTAAGCCCATTGCTTCTTATCCTATCCTCAGAGGTTAAGAAGAACAATTTTTCTCACATATCTTTGTAACAACCTTTTATGTACTTGAAAACTCTGATCATGTCCCTTCTCAGTCTTCTCTTCTCCAGACTAAACACACACAATTTTTTCAATCTTCCCTCATAGGTCATGTTTTCTAGATCTTTAATCTTTTTTTTTTTTTTTTTTTTTTTTGCTCTTCTCTGGACTTTCTCCAATTTGTTCACATCTTTTCTGAAATGTGGCATCCGCAACTGGACACAGTACTCCAGTTGTGGCCTAATTAGTGTGAAGTAGAGCAGAAGAATGACTTCTCGTGTCTTGCTTACAGTACTCCTGCTAATATATCCAAGAATGATGTTTTCTTTTTTTTGCAACAGCGTTACACTGTTGACTCATATTTCACTTGTGATCCACTATGACCCCCAGATCCCTTTCCACAGCACTCCTTCCTAGGCTGTCATTTCCCGTTTTGTATGTGTGCACTTGATTGTTTCTTCCTAAGCGGTGTACTTTGCATTTGTCCTTATTGAATTTCATCTTATTTACTTCAGACCATTTCTCCAGTTTGTCCAGACCATTTTTAATTTTAATCCTATCCTCCAAAGCACTTGCAACCCCTCCCAGCTTGGTATCATCCGCAAACTTTATAAGTATAACAGAGAGACTCTGTTACTGGGAGGGTTTTACCGCGTGTCAGAGGGTTACATCCTGGTGGGAGAATGCTAGGCCTGTACTAGAATAATGTCATTCTGTGCTTCACAGTGTGGCAGAACCTAGAATATCCATTAGCAGGGGAAAATCCTGGGGGGAATTGGCTTGTGGAATGGACGAAAACCCCATCTGAATTCTCTCACATTGCCCTTCTCGCCCTGAATAACGTCCACGTCCGCTCCAGATCATCCCCTCCTCCCATTGGGAAGGAAACAGCTGCGATGGAGCTGGCTCAGGTAAGAGATTTTCACGGAGTTGGTGGTGGGCTCTGCTTGGAGGGAGAGGAGCAGTAAAGGCATGGGAAGGTGGTAGCTGCTACAGGTGGTGGGAGGCAGGAAATAACAGGATGTGAAAAACCCGCTGAGACTTGTGTAATCTAGAGTGTGATGGGTTGTCACCCCCAGGGTGCAGACTGGGGGGCTTCTAGAAACCACTGTGCCCGCTAACCCTCAAGCTGGGCTGGCCGTTCTCACACTGCTTTGCTGGAGATTCAGCCAGCCTCTCCAGGGCCTGTTATCACCCAACATGACAGCAGGTGGCGCCATGCACCCAACTAAGCTACCAGAGTGCTTTACCTAAGGCACTCAAGGACAGATAGAAGACAACAGCCAATTTCCCAGCTCCCCAACCTTGCATACTTGCTGTAGTAGTATAAATTCAGAATTATTATAGTGCACAGGGATCTCTATAATGTAAGCTCATTAATATAATTTGCCTTCCCCTTGATATGGTAAAGATACGCACAGCAAGCTTGTGCTAACCAATCTCAGATTTTCCCCAGACACTTCACTCAAAATACTTAACACTGGTTAAGATAAAGCATAAAATGAGTTTATTAACTGCAGAAAGATAGATTTTAAGTGATTTTTGTTAGAAGAATAAAGGAGCAGGTTGACCGGGAGGCAGATATGAATACAGGCTTCTCTATTGCAATACTTGTTCCCCTCGACCCAATTGTCGAGTAAGCACTGGATTAGTTACATCACACTCCTTTTATCTAAGTTAGTATGTACACGTGCTCTGCAGAGGGGTGGGGAGGTGAATTCCATTCATCCATTACAACACCCCCAAAACCCCTATTAAGTAATAGAAACACCCATACTGTTAGTATACCCACCCCTATCTATTATTCACGGGATTACGCATGTCATACAGACATTTTTACCTTGAAAATACAGTTCTTTGTATTAATGTGTTGCTACAAATTTCCTTAATCAGCAGGAGGGAGGAGGGGGCCACAAGTCAGGGCTTGTTTATGTAGCTGGGAAAGGAAGGGAGGGGGAGATAACATTCCTTTTACTTTCTTTTACACAAAGGACATTCATTCCAACAACTACGTTTCTCATGCAGCTGCATCGTTATCACTTCTTACAAGCAACAGGGAAAGGAAAAATATAGCAACTTATTTATTAAGCAAAGAATTACTGACTGCTTATGCCTTTGTCCCTTAATCCCATGTCTGCACATTAGCAGTTCCCAGCTCTTTTACTTAACCCTAACATATCCCAACAATTCTAAGTGATAGCAAACAGATCAAAGCAGATTACTTAGCAAATAACCAAAAACTCAAACTAAGCCTAACCTACTAGATGGATAGAATTTGAATTAGCAATTTCTCACCCTGACTGATGCTACAAGCAGTCCACCAAGTTTCCACACACAAGCTAGAAATCCCTTTACCCTGGGACCAGCACTTCTCCCACTTCAGTCTTTGTTCCTCAGGTGTTTCCAGGAGTTCTCTTGTGTAGGCAATGAGGCCAAGAGATGATGTCACACCCCACCTTATGTAGCTTTTCCACATGGCAGGAATGCTTTGTTGCAAACTCAGTTCCCAGTTCAATGTGTGGAGAAATACAGGAACCAAAATGGAGTTCAGTGTCATGTGGTCTGGTCACATGCCCTAGCATGCCCTGCTGAGTCATAGTAGCCATGATTCATAGGCTGGCTGAAACATTCACAGGAAGGCTAAGCTCTTCCGCAGTCCATTGTCTTTGTTGATGAGCCATCAGCACTGTCTGGCTTCTTCATTGTTGTACCTGAAAGGCTAGTTGTGGGTGTTACCCAGAGTAAGCACATTTGAAAGACAGATACAGAATCAATATCCATAACTTCAGATATAAACATGATCTACGCCCACAAATAGGATAATCCTATTCAGCAAATCATAACTTTTCCAATGACACTGCACATGATGTATCTTGCACATAATGCATCATAATTATGACCTAATTTGATTATGATCATACCACTATGCTGAATATGGGGGGGGGGGGGTAGTGTCAGATAGGGCCTAATTTCAAGGCACAGGAGTTGGGAATGGAACTTCCCCTCTTTGTGGAACAGGAAATAGCCCTCCAACAAGGGCTGGGAAAACTTCCCAGACATCCAGTGCTGGAGCCTGAATCTACTGACACTTCATTTGTTACGACCAACCCCAATCTTCGTGGCAACTGCAAACTTTATCAGTGATGATTTTATATTCTCTTTTAGGTCATTGATAAGAATGTTAAATAGCACAGGGCCAAGATCCAATCCTTAATGGAACCCGCTAGAAATAAATCCATTCGACCATGGTTCCCCATTTACAATCCCAGTTTTTAATCTATTTAATGTATGCTGTGTTTATTTTGTATCTTTCTAGATTTTTAGTTAAAATATTGTGCTAAACCAAGTCATATGCCTTACAGAAGTCTTGGTATATTACATCAATACTGTTAGCTGCAACCAAACTTTTGATCTCATCTAATAAGGATATCCAGTTAGTTTGATAGGATCTATTTTCTCTAAACCTTTGTTCATGGGTACTAGTTATATTACCCTCCTTTAATTCTTTATTAATAAAATCCAGTATCGGCTGCTCCATTCTCTTGCCCACTATCGATGTCAGACTGACACTCTTGTAATTAGCTGGGTCATCTCTTTTACACTTTTAAAATATTGGGACTGCATTAGCTTTATTCCAGTCTTTTGGAATTTCCCCAGTGTTCGAAGTTCTAATTAAAATCAACATTAACAGTCCACCATGCTCCTCCACCAGGCCTTTTAAAACTCTTGGATACAAGTTATCTGGACTTGCTGATTTAAACATGTCTAACTTTAATAGCTGCTGTTTAATGTCCTTGTGAGTTCTTGTCAGAATGGAAAGAGTGTCATCGTCAACATCTTATGATATGAGTACAACATCTGTTTTTCTCCAAATGCAGGACAGAAATATTTATTGAACACTTTTTTACCTCTTCTGCATTATTTTTTATAATTCTGCCATTTCCGTCTAGTAATTTACCACTACCATTGTTAGGATTAATTTTGTACTTAATATACTTTTAAAAACTTTCTTCTTATTGTCATTGATTGGTCATTCTGACCTTCTCACTTGTATTCTTTACTATTGATGTCCCCTTTCTTCCATATATTTGGAGTGTGTTGGTATTCCTACCATGGATCCACCAGCAGGGTCCAGAGACAGCCCCATCTCCTATATCAAGCTCTGGCTAGTAGCTATGTGATAAATGTGATGACCCTCCCTCCGTCTGTCACCTGGGAGACACAAAGGTTCTCTCTTTCTACCCTCTGATGCCTCCTGGCTGCACTAAGCAAGGTGCGGGTGGGACTCTGTTAACATGTGTCTCACGGAGCTTCCATTTACCTGGTGCTGCTGTTCTGTGAATTGTGGGGTTGTGAGTGGGGCAGCAGGTACTGAGTGGACTCTTGCTCTTTCAGGGGCCGGTGACCTTCGAGGAGGTGGCTGTGTATTTCACCAGGGAAGAGTGGGCTCTGCTGCACCCCACTTAGAGAGCCCTCTACAGAGATGTCATGCAGGAGAACTATGAGACGGTAGTTTTTCTGGGTAAGGAGTCCTGTCCCCTGGGTTATTAGAAGCTGTGGAGTGTCTAAAGAACCTGAGTAATAATAACTTTATACCTTTTATTCATCATACAAGTTTTGACAAGTTTCCTTGCCCCCCCTTTTTTTCCTTATCTCCCACCCACTACAATAATTTTTGGACATGTGCTTTTTTGGTGCCGTCAGTCATTTTAAAATTGCATTGAATGTATCCTTATTGGATACATTAATAACTGCATTAATAACTAGAGCAGTGGTCCCCAACCTTTTTCTCTGGCGGGTGCCAGAGGAAGGACCACTGCGGCGGTGGAGCACCCGCCAAAATGCCACCCAATTTCAGCGGCATTTCGGCAGCGACGCCTCTCGATGACGCTGCTTGCCATCGACAAGTGACGTCATTGAGAGGCGTCGCCGCTGAAATTCAGGAGCAACACCTCTTGATGATGTCATGTGTTGACGGCAGCGGTGTCATCAAGAGGCGTCACCGCCGAAATTCGGGGGCGACGCCTCTCGATGACATCACTTGCCAGCAAGGTCGTCATCGAGAGGCGTCCCCGCTGAAATGCCGCTGAAATTCGGCGGCATTTCAGCGGGTGCTCTCCCGGGGGCCAGGACACGGGCGCATTAAAATGCCCCCGCGGGCGCCACATTGGGGACCCCTGAACTAGAGCTTTCATGCCGTTTCGTTATTTTAAGAGGAAAATATGCCACCTGTAGAATTCTAAATTGAGTAAATAGGTGTGTGACTGATGCATGGCTTGCGTGAGAGTCAGATGAACTCCTCTTTCGATAGGAGAGCGTATAATGTTGCCATTCAGGACCCCACCGGTGAAGGGAGAACAGAGCAGTGGGAGGGGAGGAGACGGGGGGAGTAAATAATTTTGGGGTGCCAGGACTTGGGGAGGGTGTGTGCAGTGTTAGAGCTAAGAAGCAGCAGGGAGGGATGAGGTAATGAGAGATGAGGAGGGAACACAAGAAGCTCCCAAGCTGCCAGGAGGTGGTGCCGGCTGAGAGTAATGGGAAGAAGGGGAGGGGAGTGCGGAGGAAGGGCACCCAGGAAGTGGGCTGGGTGGGTCAGTGGGAAGGGTTTGTGGATCTAGAGCTGTGGGGGATCCCAGACCTTTAACCCCGAAGCCTTGTTGCTTTAGAGCCTATACTCCAGTTTTATTTCTGTTCAGTTTCACTTCATTATACATTTCCCCCCCAAAAATTATTATTTTAACTCTTAACCTCCCTCTCCCACTCATTTCCCCCCTCCTTATATAACCTCCCCCATCTCTATGCACAGCGACCCTGACCACTGATCCTGAGTCCTTGCTGCATTCCTCCCTTCCATAGCAGGGTGGCAACCCAGGCACAAATGGCCACTTTGTTGATGATGTCACAGGGCGGTAGTATAGTCTGTACAATTTTTACACCTATAAGATGATGTATTCCAAAGCCCTTCATGCCAGTCTCTATACGCTGATACAGTCTGTTCCCCAGTGTTCCCTTCCCAGATCTGATGCCACAGAGTGTTTACACCGTGTCTCCTTTCCCAGCTCTGATGCCGCAGTGCCTTGCCAGTGTCCCCGTTTCCTGTTCCTGTTCCCCCACTTAGCAAACATTCAACATTGGTGGGGCCTCATCTGGAATACTGTGTCCAGTTTTGGGCCCCACACTACAAGAAGGACGTGGAAAAATTAGAAAGCATCCAGCAGAGGGCAACAAAAATGACCAGGGGACTGGAACACATGATTTATGAGGACAGGTTGAGAGAACTGGGATTATTTAATCTGCAGAAGAGAAGAATGAGGGGGGATTTGATAGCTGCTTTCAACTACCTGAAGGGGGGTTCCAAAGAGGATGGATCTAGACTGTTCTCAGTGGCAGCAGATGACAGAACAATGAGTAATGATCTCAAGTTGCAGTGGGGGAGGTTTAGGTTTATGTTGAATACTAGGAAACACTGTTTCGCTAGGAGGGTGGTGAAACCCTGGAATGGGTTACCTAGGGAGGTGGTGGAATCTCCATCCCTAGAGGTTTTTAAGGTCAGGCTTGACAAAGCCCTGATTGGGATGATTTAGTTGGGAATTAGTCCCGCTTTGAGCAGGGGGTTGGACTAGATGACCTCCTGAGGTCCCTTCCAACCCTGATATTCTATGATTCATAGAATCTATGATTCCAATTTTTCTTCCCTCTCCTGTTTATAGAGTAATATTCTCAGCTATACCTTAACCAATCATTGTGCTGAAATTTAACTAACAAATTCTAACATATTGTAACATAATTCTCTAACCAATTATATCAAACTACTCTAATTAACTTACACCTAGCAAAATTAATTATACAGCAGACAGAAACAATTAGAGAACCAGACTGATTAACAATGTAAAAGTGGTGGCCATAAAGATAAAACAATACAGAAATGAGGGTTTCACAACCATTGATAAGTAATTTCTTGCCAGACAGGATGCCATCAAACTAAGTTTTCTTTAACCATCTTAAGATCTGTTTCTTTATCTGGTGGTGATGGGCACTATCCAAACATAATCCTATTCTTAACACCCCAATACCACCTTATTTCATGTGACTGGGATGTTAAGATGTGACCCTTTGCTTCCCAGCTTATGGCTGCCCCTGCTGCTTAGCCAAAGGCCTTAGCCTAAGAACAAGACCTCAGACTATCCTAGTGAGAGAAGGCCCATACACAGGCGGACTGAGATTTTGATTCTTTGTTTTTATAACTCTGTAACTAGCTAAAAGTGATAAAAATACACCTAAGTACTTAAAGTATAGGCTTTACAGGCAGGCCTGAATATCTCTATTCTAACAGTGGGGTCTACCCCTTCCCCCATTCAGTGTCTGTCTTTTCTATTTAGATTGTAAATTCTTCAGGGCATGGCCCAGCTACTATTCTCATTTGTACTTTGCCTAGCACAATGGGGACCCACTGTTAGTTGGCCCTTAGCCAATAAGGTAATGAATATGATTCATAATAATAACTCTCCTGGCACTTTGAGCCAAGGAAGCTGGCCTTGGGATGTTACTGCTTAAAAATTAGCTGGGGGTTAAAACCATGGACTATTCTTTGTGACAAGTATCCCACAAATTCCACTGACCTCCCTCGTTTTCTTTGCCTGGAGTAGGGTTTCCAGTTTCCAAACCTGATGTGATCTTGCAGCTGGAACGAGGGGAAGAGCCGTGGGTCCCAGACCTCCAGGGCTCTGAGAAAGAAGTGCTTCCAAGAGCTGCCTTCACAGGTGAGAAATTGATTAAACCAACTCAAAAACTGTTTGGGAATTCAGGAAACATTTGGGATGCCCTACAAAGACCCTGTGAGCGCTCCAAGTTCCGGATTGTTCCCTGCAAATGTGGAATCATTATGGCAGATGTCACTCATGGCTTCCCTCCTATTCTGACTGATAACTGGCAGCAGGTCCCTCCCCGATCTCGCTTTCCCCCGAGTGTTTTCATGAGATGCAGACCAAAACTGATCCCTTCCTCTCTCCTCTGGGGAAGGTTTTGGGGAAAATCAGCTCCTGATAGGTTTGATCTCTCCCACACATATTTTGGATTGTTCATCCCTTTTTCCATTCCTCTCTCTGAGACTTTCTTTCTTTCTGGCACAGGGAGTGACCTATGTCTGGATTCTCTCTGTCTCCCATCAGGTGTTGGGATGGTGAGTGAGAACAAGAAGGAGAATCCCCATCAGGAAGATGCTGAGCAAGGAGAACCACATGGAACGTTAGCAGAAAGATCTAAAGGGAATGTTTCCGGGAGTTGTGCAGTCCCAGGAAAAAAAAAAAAAACCTTTGTCGGAGAAAACTCAGTTCTCGCTTTTTCTTTGGGTGCAGCAAAATCAAATACTTTATTATTTCTCCAGTAATTACAATAGAGGGAGGGAGTGCCCTAGGACACAGGGTCGCCCCAGTCCCGGACAGGTCTCTCAACAGGTAAACAATTACAGCAAGCATTTATACCTTTGTTACAGACAATAACAAGCAATAATACAGACAATAATGAGCAACAACTGCATTTTGTTTATACATAAGCCATCCTGCTATCTTATTTTTCTCACTTCTAGGAGACGCCAGTCTACATATTTGGTTATCAGTTGCAAGGTCGTAACAACTTCTCACATAGTTTCTTTCCCTCTCGCCTCACACCATCCTCGCTTCTACAAGTCTCACGTCATTAGGGTTACAGTGTGGCCTAACTCTTGCTAACTACTAGCCTGACTCTTGCTAACTGACTGACATGCATTAAGATCCCCTTCAAATCCTTGTTAATTCTTTCCCTACTTCCACACCTGTGAGACTCAGCAGAGGCCAGAGGAAAACTTTAGTAGCCACTCAGACCTTATAACAAGTGACAGAATCAACTTGGAAGAGACACACTACATGTGACATGAGTGCAGGAAAAGCTTCAATCAGAGCTCTGCCCTTATCACTCATCAGACAATCCACATGGATGAAAAACCTTATGAATGCTCTGAGTGTGGGAAAAGGTTCAATAGGAGCTCTGCCCTTATCACAAATCAGAGAATCCACACAGGGGAGACACCCTACACGTGCTCAGTGTGTGAGAAAAGCTTCAATCAGCACTCAAACCTTGTTAGACATCAGAAAATCCACATAAGAGAGAACTGTAATAAATCCCTTGACTCTAGGGCTGGGCAAAATTTAAAAAAAAATAAAAATCACATTTCCTAATTCCCACATTGTGATTTTTGCACCATCTTCACCGTGATCTCTCAGCTCCCCCAGATGAGTTAGCTGCTTCTGCCTTTTGCAGTTCACCCTTCTTTGGGGTCAGTGTGATCTTTTCTATCAACTCCTTTCCTTTTGAGCCAGGAATGTTCAGCTCCCGGAGGTTTGATCCCAACAAGCTACACTGAGGTAAAAACTACCTGTGCCTTCCATCCACTAAGACTGTACATGGCGTTGGCTGCTCAAGTTAGTGATCTTGGTGTAAAAAGACAATTATAGTTGTAGTGCAGATGCAACCCAGTTGCAGTGGTTGGCATTAGCTTTCCCCTTGACCCGACCTAAACTCCATCACTTCCTAGTCTAAACAAACCCTGAGCATCATGGTTATACTGTTCCCCCATTTCAAAGCAATTGTTGGTCATCGAGTTCCCCTTTTGGAAACAAATTGTTTCATTCCCAGTTGCTCTGATGTTCCTTCAAGTTGTGTTGGAGAGGAGACATTTTTATGACCATTTTTCTCACTTAAAATATATTGAACTATAAGAAAAAGCAGGGATAGGAAAAATTGTCATTTCGCCCTCTGTAACAACAGAAGAAGATGAGGTAAGTCAGAGGGATTCCTTATTCCCCATCATCATCCCAATCCCCCTGTTGTTCAATTGGTTAGGTTAATATTTTTTCTAAAGGGCTGGGAAGAGGATTCCCTAGTAAATGATTTGTAACTCAGCAAAATACCCATGCATTGGGCTCCCAAAGCAGTTGTGGCCCAGGCCCTGCAGCAGGGCGCTCCTGAAGATATCTCCTTTGTAATCAGATGCATGTTGCCTATTGTTTGGGAAATGCAATCCCTTTCTAGGTAGAGATGGGAAAAATGGAAGTGACGTTTCTCTTCAGCTCATCCCTGGGAGATGCTGCAAATGTGTAGAAAATGAAATCCGTGTTGAATGTGATATAGCTGCAGAAAGATACTTATTTTTAATAGATACCTGACATTTGGTGTCTTACAGGGATTCTAAGTCGCACCTGAATTTAGTCCCTAATTTAAATCTGTGCCACCAGATTAAAGAAATAAAAGGGTACAGTTGGAGGAGTTATACCTCACTATTGCTACTGATCTGTTGTGCGGTTGGTGAAGAATTCTATGCCAGAGAAGTGTAAAATTACCCCAAGTAAGATCAAAGATTTGACAAGAACTCAAGTAGAAATTGCAGGTCGTGGTGGTTGATTTTCACCCCCAAGATGGAAGCTATGGTGACCTGTGGCCCAGGTAAACTATTTTTAGAATGCTGCTCCCTAGTTAAGTGGCACTGATCACACTCCTAAAGGACGCCATTATTAAATTGGGAACAACTGTCTTTTACCATTTGGATACAAAGTTTTATGAAGCGCAGAGAGAAACATCTGATTGCTTCAGAGCTATTCCATGCCTATGGGTCCCAATCTGGCTACCTTGTTGGACAAGAAGCACTTCCATGCTGGACAAATGATGGTAGCCAATGAGGGAATGTATCAGATTCCAAGTTCAGACTGCAGGATACACGAATGCTGAGTCCAGATCTGTGGTTTGGTCTCTTAATTTTGCTATTAAGTCTTATGAATTTGTATCATTTCTCCACCTCCTGCTACTCTGAAAGATTAGAAAGTGTGAAAATAGAGCACAGGTGGTTTTTCTCATGATGCAGCCTTCTCACGTAGTGTGACACACCTTCCACCCACATTCATGGGAGAATACCCAGGAAGAAACGAACTCACAGAAGTGGAAGGCTCCTAGGTTATTGTAGAATGTGACTTCACACAAAGCTGACTGGGTGGAAATGGGAATTAAGAGAAAACTGCCCTATTGGTTTATATTTTGTAATCTTTGAATAAATTGTTACCATCAACAATGAAATTAAACATGAAGTTAATTGGTGTAATGTAAGAGGCTGATTGTGTGTTAACTTTCAGTGTTACAATATAATTCAGGTTTTCTTCTAGTTCTCTCCTTGCCCCCTCCTACTATCTAGGAAATGGTGGCTAATCCTGAAATTAAAACCCCACTCCAAAGGAATTAGAATGGGGGAATATGTGAGAGAAATAGCATGTGTGAGAAGAGAGACCCAGGATAGACTGTAGTTATTTCTATTTCAAATGGAATTTATTTTGATACATTTTAAAATAAATCTATTAAGAGGAAAATTACTCGAGACAAGATGTGTAACCTTTTACCCAGTTAGAGGGTAACAGCCACAGAGTTCCCCAAGTCTCTTGTTTGCAAAGCAAAGATGTCACACCAAGCAGGAGATGTCACACCAAGCAGATGACTGCTGCAGAGGAGTGTGTGGATCGGACACAGACTTCTCTTAGGGGAGAGTCTGATGATAGAGAATCTCCAGGTTATAGTCAGGAGCAGAGGAATGAGAAGTATAATGTAAGGGCCGGATCAGATGATAAACAATCACATAAAAAAGAATCTGGCACATCAGAAAAAGGCAGGCTAATAAACAGGGACAAGTTTTTAAAGTGCTTGTACACAAATGCCAGAAGTCTAAATAATAAGATGGGTGAACTAGAGTGCCTTGTGATAAAGGAGGATATAGATATAATAGGCATCACAGAAACCTGGTGGACTGAGACCAATCAATGGGACACAATCATTCCGGGGTACAAAATATATCGGAAGGACAGAACAGGCCGTGCAGGGGGAGGAGTGGCACTATATGTTAAAGAAAGTGTAGATTCAAATGAAGTAAAAATCTTAGGCGAACCCACAGGTTCCATAGAGTCTCTATGGATAGAAATTTCATGCTCTAGTAAAAATATAACAGTAGGGATCTATTATCGACCACCTGACCAGGACAGTAATAGTGATGATGAAATGCTAAGGGAAATTAGAGAGGCTATCAAAATTAAGAACCCAATAATAGTGGGGGATTTCAATTATCCCCATATTGACTGGGAACATTTCACTTCAGGACGAAATGCAGAGATAAAATTTCTCAATACTTTAAATGACTGCTTCATGGAGCAGCTGGTACGGGAACCCACAAGGGGAGAGGCGACTCTAGATTTAATCCTGAATGGAGCGCAGGAGCTGGTCCAAGAGGTAACTATAGCAGGACCGCTTGGAAATAGTGACCATAATACAATAGCATTCAACATCCCTGTGGTGGGAAGAACATCTCAACTGCCCAACACTGTGGCCTTTAATTTCAAAAGGGGGAACTATACAAAAATGAGGGGGTTAGTTAGACAAAAGTTAAAAGGTACAGTGACTAAAGTGAAATCCCTGCAAGTTGCATGGGCCCTTTTTAAAGACACCATAATAGAGGCCCAACTTCAATGTATACCCCAAATTAAGAAAAACAGTAAAAGAACTAAAAAAGAGCCACCGTGGCTTAACAACCATGTAAAAGAAGCAGTGAGAGATAAAAAGACTTCCTTTAAAAAGTGGAAGTCAAATCCCAGTGAGGCAAATAGAAAGGAGCACAAACACTGCCAACTTAAGTGCAAGAGTGTAATAAGAAAAGCCAAAGAGGAGTTTGAAGAACGGCTAGCCAAAAACTCCAAAGGTAATAACAAAATGTTTTTTAAGTACATCAGAAGCAGGAAGCCTGCTAAACAACCAGTGGGGCCCCTTGAAGATCAAAATACAAAAGGAGCGCTTAAAGATGATAAAGTCATTGCCGAGAAACTAAATGGATTCTTTGCTTCAGTCTTCACGGCTGAGGATGTTAGGGAGATTCCCAAACCTGAGCTGGCTTTTGTAGGTGACAAATCTGAGGAACTGTCACAGATTGAAGTGTCACTAGAGGAGGTTTTGGAATTAATTGATAAACTCAACATTAACAAGTCACCAGGACCAGATGGCATTCACCCAAGAGTTCTGAAAGAACTCAAATGTGAAGTTGCGGAACTATTAACCAAGGTTTGTAACCTGTCCTTTAAATCGGCTTCGGTACCCAATGACTGGAAGTTAGCTAATGTAACGCCAATATTTAAAAAGGGCTCTAGGGGTGATCCTGGCAATTACAGACCGGTAAGTCTAACGTCGGTACCGGGCAAATTAGTTGAAACAATAGTAAAGAATAAAATTGTCAGACACATAGAAAAACATAAACTCTTGAGCAATAATCAACATGGTTTCTGTAAAGGGAAATCGTGTCTTACTAAGCTATTAGAGTTCTTTGAAGAGGTCAACAAACATGTGGACAAGGGGGATCCGGTAGACATAGTGTACTTAGATTTCCAGAAAGCCTTTGACAAGGTCCCTCACCAAAGGCTCTTACGTAAATTAAGCTGTCATGGGATAAAAGGGAAGGTCCTTTCATGGATTGAGAACTGGTTAAAGGACAGGGAACAAAGGGTAGGAATTAATGGTAAATTCTCAGAATGGAGAGGGGTAACTAGTGGTGTTCCCCAAGGGTCAGTCCTAGGACCAATCCTATTCAATTTATTCATAAATGATCTGGAGAAAGGGGTAAACAGTGAGGTGGCAAAGTTTGCAGATGACACTAAACTACTCAAGATAGTTAAGACCAAAGCAGATTGTGAAGAACTTCAAAAAGATCTCACAAAACTAAGTGATTGGGCAACAAAATGGCAAATGAAATTTAATGTGGATAAATGTAAAGTAATGCACATTGGAAAAAATAACCCCAACTATACATACAACATGATGGGGGCTAATTTAGCTACAACGAGTCAGGAAAAAGATCTTGGAGTTATCGTGGATAGTTCTCTGAAGATGTCCACGCAGTGTGCAGAGGCGGTCAAAAAAGCAAACAGGATGTTAGGAATAATTAAAAAGGGGATAGAGAATAAGACACAGAATATATTATTGCCCTTATATAAATCCATGGTACGCCCACATCTCGAATACTGTGTACAGATGTGGTCTCCTCACCTCAAAAAAGATATTCTAGCACTAGAAAAGGTTCAGAAAAGAGCAACTAAAATGATTAGGGGTTTAGAGAGGGTCCCATATGAGGAAAGATTAAAGAGGCTAGGACTCTTCAGTTTGGAAAAGAGGAGACTAAGGGGGGACATGATAGAGGTATATAAAATCATGAGTGATGTTGAGAAAGTGGATAAGGAAAAGTTATTTACTTATTCCCATAATACAAGAACTAGGGGTCACCAAATGAAATTAATAGGCAGCAGGTTTAAAACAAATAAAAGGAAGTTCTTCTTCACGCAGCGCACAGTCAACTTGTGGAACTCCTTACCTGAGGAGGTTGTGAAGGCTAGGACTATAACAATGTTTAAAAGGGGACTGGATAAATTCATGGTGGCTAAGTCCATAAATGGCTATTAGCCAGGATGGGTAAGAATGGTGTCCCTAGCCTCTGTTCGTCAGAGGATGGAGATGGATGGCAGGAGAGAGATCACTTGATCATTGCCTGTTAGGTTCACTCCCTCAGGGGCACCTGGCATTGGCCACTGTCGGTAGACAGATACTGGGCTAGATGGACCTTTGGTCTGACCCGGTACGGCCTTTCTTATGTTCTTATGTCAAAATCCGAAATGGTGATGGGTGTGTGATGGGAGCTTTTCTGGATTGTTTTTCTACATTTGTTTTTTTTTAATTTAATTTAATTTTTGTTTTGTTTTGTTTTTGCCCCGTTTCCTTTTGAGCACAGCTGTTTAACCCTCAGGCCTGGCTCTGGAAACTTCTCAGAACTGGTCTTGTGTTTCTTTCATGTTTGATGTCTTTGCGGTTCACACATCCACACTACACGTGGTTCACAGCAACAGATACTTTGAGAAACCTGCAGGGTAAGTGGGCCTTTTCCAAACTGACATTGGCCCAAAGTCTGCCTCAATTCATCTGGATTGGGACACATCTGTGTCAAAGGAGTGGTTCGCACCTGATTTGCCCAGAGGCCTCGGGGGAGGTGTCGTGAGATAGGATAAGTAGGAATCGACAACAATGAAGTTAAAGGTAAGGGTAAAAGACCCTCATCTTGCAGGCCAGTAAGACTGTTCTGTTCATTCCCTCTGATGCATCTGGCACTAGTCACTCTCAAGCAGCACACTGGGCTAGATACACCATTGGTCTGACCCCATATGACCACTTTTGCATTCTTATGTAAGCCATTTATGGCCTTGACTACACTTGCAAGTTTCTGCACAGTAAAGCAGCTTTCTGTGGTGTAACATTTTAGGTGTACATACTGCCAAGCCACTTAGTGCGCAGAAACTGCGCAGTTGCAGCACTGTTAAAAAACACCCCAATGAGAGATGTACAGCTTTCTGCGCCGGGGCTACAACACCACAGTCCCATTGTAGACACCCTGGTCAATTACAGCACTGTGATTGGGCTCTGGGGGTTGTCCCACAATCTCCGTTCTCTCCTCTCTGATATTCCATTTGAACTCTACTGCACTGACCTCAGGTGATCAACCGTGAACCCCAACCCTTAAATTCCTTGGGAATTTTGAAAGTCCCACTTCAACAGAGACTGATTATGGTTACAGACTCATCCTGAAATTAGAGCAGGGTATTTTAAAGCTTTATCTCATAGTAAAGTAACACAATTCAAACATGTCAGCACAGAGGAGAAAGCACTCTGTCATTTCACATTTATTGCTACTGATCTCACTGACAAACTTTCTTTTCTCGGTGCTGCTCCAAGCGTTTCCCCTCTTTTCCTTCCAGCTGTGGTTATGGGACTGCAGCAGATCCCCAGGGCCAGCTTTGCTCTTTGACTTACATCCTTCACTTGTTTGGATAGAGCTGTGTCTGCCCCCAGTTTAATTCACATCTGAGACCTCAGGTACCAGCAGATAGTTACAAAGGCTAAATTCCCATCACCATCAGTGGGAGGTTATCCTGGACTGCCAGGGCTGCAGGATTTAGCCAATGATTGGTCAAGGTGCTACAGCAGCTGCACTCGTACATTGTGAGTCCTGCAGCCTATTACCAAACTGCTCTGCCACTGCCATAATCTGACTTTCTTAAAATCTGGCAGAAGAGACACCCTGGAATAGAGAAGGAAAATGTCCTCGGCAGTCACAGCTCAAGCCTTTAATCATTCCTATAGCTCTTTAATCATTCCTATAGCTCTTCTCTGAACCCTCTGCAATTTATCAGGGAAAACAACCAACCAGTGAACCAAACCAGACCAAACCAAACCAGACTCTTCTGCCCAATGTAACAATCTATTGCCTTCCAAGGTTGACTACAAATCAGATCATTGTATTCACCTAAGAGTTCCACTTCAAGGGCTTTTTGTTTTCTAGTTCCAATCAGATCCTGTGCAACAGCATCATTGTTAACTCACCACTTGGTCACTTCACATTCACATGTTAAAAAAGTTGGCAGGTCCAAGTCTTTCCTTCCACACCAACATGAAAAAAACCAGTGACAGAAAATACCCTAAAGCGCCTCTGCTGCCTTGCGCAACAGACTGGGGAAATACACGGGGGGAAGTGTTTTCCTCTCTCCTCCTGACACTCGGTAACATTTCTGTCTGTCCTTGAGATCCTGTCACAGGGACAAGGCTTGAGGATGCAAATGACAAGCTTCATTGGTTTGCACATTCCTGTACTACTCCATTAGTGATAAGGGTGCATGAGCTCGAAATAATCCTGCTCTGACTTTCACACTGTGAAATTTCCAGGCTCACAATAAAAAAAAAATCTTTCTAATCTGAGCAAGTTGAATTGAGTCCTTGCGAGATGATAAATACAGAGCCCCAGGATGACTTTATTTCATCACATATTTTTAGAGTAGATCACATTCACTGGATGAGTGTCCTGCTAGGAAGTGTCTGTCCAGTGGCAGCACCCAGTGCACATTCCCCACTTACAAACTCATCTTCAGTATATCAGCCACTGAACCTAGCAAAGGGGGAGGATCCCAGTGGTCGGGCTCCTGCCTGAGCAAGCCCCTGGATCCTGAGCCGGGCAAGCCTGAGTCAGCCGGCCTGGGCCAGCTGTAGGGTTTTAATTGTACTGCAGACATACACTTGGTGTCAAAATCCCAGCTTTCTCCTCAGAGAATCAAGCCCTAGTCCCCTCCGTGACAGGCAGGGAGAGTCACCACTATACTCATGAGGTCAGAACTGACACTGCTCCTGCACAGAGACCCAGGGGAACGGCTTGGCCAGCTGTGGCTGTCAGGAGACCCAGCGAGGCAGGAATTGCTCTGGGTTCTCTGCAGGGGAGATTAACTGGGAGAAGGGAGGAGTTTGTCTCTGATTTACAGGGAGCTTTACCAGACAGGAGCCTGTAGGTCACATGCTGGGGGGCTGTCATGGGCACACAGGCTCAGTGCTCTGGAACAGCTCTGAGTCAAGCCCAGGCAGGAGCCTCGTCAGTGTGACACTCCCCAGGGGACACTCTCACTGGGGGAAGCCTCCTTGGCTTCAGGGCCTCCTGGGACCTTTCAGCACCCCAGTTCCACACCAGGAGCTTCCTGCAGTGAGTCCACCTGAATCAGAGATCTCGGAAAGCCTTACACACACACACCCTGGGAATCATGCAGCCCCAACGTCCACAGTCACCATCATGGGCAATGGGTGGAGCCCCACTTTGGGGAGGCTAGCCCCCAGCTCCACCCCTTCTGCCCCCCCCATGGACAGAGCCCTGAGACCCCTTACCCACTCCCACAGCCCAAGGCCCTGCCCCTCCATTGTGGCAGCCCCAGGACCACCTGCCCCCTCACTGCCCAAGCCCCCCTCCCCCCCCATGGCCGGAGATCTGAGACCCCCTGCCTCACCCCATGGCCAGAGTCCTCAGACCCAGTCCCCCCTTCTGACTCAAACCCTGAGACATCTCCCACACAGCCTGAGACCCCCTACCCCTCCATGACAGGAGCCCTGAGACACCCTACCCCCAAAGTCAGAGGATCACCCATCCAGCCAGAGCCCTGAGCCCTCCTCCCACAAGCTGCTCAGAGGAGCCCCAGCCTGGCCAGAGGCCCAGCAGCTGCATCTCCCCTCTGCAGATCCAAAGCCACCCACAAAAATTCAAAAGCTCATCACTTCTTCTCTCTTCTGGAAGAAGAACCTGAGCTCTTGCTATGGCCCATGCAGGTTCCAGGGAGATTACTAACATACCCAGGAAGCTGAAAAGCACATACTGTCTCCTCAACCACCCCCACAACCTGCATGTGGCATAATAAAAAGCAAAATTTCCCCCGCCAAACCCGCAACTGGGGTCCCGCTGCAGCGGCTGTGGTAGGGGAGGCAGTGACTCAGCCAGCATTGTAAAACAGGTGGTTTATTAGTGGTCTGGAATCCAGCCTGGGAAAGTTCTGTGTTAGCACAGGAAGCAGGAAGATTCAGCAATGCCATCTTGGGGAGACCCAAAACTCAGAGCCTGGGATCGCTTGTCGAGTCCCAAAACCAGCAGACTCCTTGCTTCCAACAGTTCAACCTCAGTCAGGTCCAGCTTTAGCCCGATTCAACCAATTCGCCTGAATCGGGCCCCACTCCTAAGAGGGCCCCGTGCCCAATCCCCAGTATGGTGTACTGGCAAAAGCTGGTGTGCTGTACTGGGGTGGCCCGGCATTTTAAAGAGCTTGGGGCTCCCAGCAGGGCTGGACCCCAGGCCCTTTAAATTGCCACCAGAGCCCCACTGCTGGAGCCCTGAAGTAGGGCTGTGGGGCTCTGGGGGCTATTTAAAAAGTCCGGAGCTCCGTTTGCTTCCACTGCCCTGGCCCTTTAAATAGCCCCCGAGCCCCGGGCTGCTGCCGCTACCCCGGTGGCTGAGGGAGGAGAAGGAGGCACTTACCATACAGGGTGGGCTGTACCCCCTGCCCGCAGCCAGCCCCTGCTGCGCCCCCTGCCTGCACCAGCCCTGCACCCTGTGTCCTGCCGGCACCAGCCCCTGTCTCCATCCAGCCCCGCACCCCCTGCCCTGCCCGCAGCCAGCCCCTGCCTTCAGCCAGCCCCATGTCCACTGGTGCCCTGCAGTTCCCAGGGCAGTAACCCTGCACACCTGATTCAATGAAGGGGGCATGGAGCAGCTGGGACCCACACATATGCACACCCTAGGGTGACCAGACAGCAAGTGTGAAATATCCGGACAGGTGGTGGGGAGTAATAGGATCCTAGATAAGAAAAAGACCCAAAAATTGAGACTGTCCCTATACAATCGGGACATCTGGTCACCTTAGCACACCCCCAGGAAGTGGCAAGGACCCACATATGTGAAACGGCGCTCCTTTCTAGTTCAGGCCCATGTTTTTTAAAAAGAACTTTAGGTAGGGTTAACATACACCACTATTTCCCCAGACATGTCAGGCTCTATTGGTACAAAAAATACATACTGTGGCACAATCCTTAAATCATATTTTTTATAGGGAACCGGTTGCTAAGAAATGAAAGACTTTTTTTTACATGTTTATTTTTTTTTTTTAGTCATCCCTGCCGGGGCCCTGCCGAAAATGTTCCAATTGGGCCCTGCACTTCCTAAAGCCGGCCCTGAATACTGCCCTAGTGTGGGGGTGACAGAGCCTCCAGGATCCTGATATCCCAGCACTTTACACACCTTCCTGGAGCCTCCCAACCCCCCTGGGCTGTCGGGACTGCGACCCCAACCCTACTGATGAGAAACAGACCTGGGGAGGGGAAGCTACTGGCTCAGGGTCACGCCAAGTGTCAGAAGTATGGATGGGACCCAGCAGTCCTTCTTTCCAGGCCCCTTCGCTAACCACTGCTGCACACACCCTCCCACAGCTGGCAATAACAAGCAGGCCCTCATGGCCGCTCGCCCTGCCTTTGAGAGGGAGTGCGCTCCGCTGGAGTGACCAGACCAGGGGATTGGGAGTCAGGACTCCTGAGTTCCATTGCTGGGTTTCCTATTGGTTCCACTGCTGGTTGTTTTGCTTTTCCTGGGGGACTTTGGGTAAGTTGCTCCCTCCTCTAGGGCTCTGTCCCCAGCAGTCAAGTGGGGATTTAATACTTTCCTGCTATTAGAAAGTGCTGGGAGAATCCCCCAGCAAAAGCTGCTCTGACAGTGCTAAGCAGCATCTGACCATTCAAGGTCAGAGCGCACTGCCCAGGAGGAGGAGTGTTTGGCTCTGGGGTTTCACTTTAGCCCAGTCTATAGAGAGGGGCCCAGCCATGGAGTTTGGCTCAAGAAGACCAATTCTCCAATTTGTTAAGGGCGTTTTGAATTCCAAACCTGTGCTCCAAAGCTCATTTGCAAATTTTAGAAGCATGCTCTCCACTTTATTTTCCAAATGGAAATATTGAATAGTACCGGAGCCCGGAATGATCCCTGCCGGACCCACTAGGTGCACCCTCTCCGTTGGACAACCAGACATGGAGAAGGGCTATTGGAGTCTGGGCTTCCAACCAGCTCTGCACCCACATTACACTGATTGCAGCTAGACTGCATTTCCCTCGTTTGCTTGTGAGAATGTCCTACAGGACTGTGTCAAAAGCCTTAGTAACACCGAGATAGATCCCATCTACTGTTTACCCACCTCCACTAGGCCTGGAACCCTGCCAAAGAAGGAAAGAGGATTGGTTTGGAATGATTTGTTCTTGACAAATCCATGCTCACTAGTCCTAAGAACCAAATTATCCTGTAGGTGCTGCTGACAAACTGATTGTTTAAGAATGTATTCCAGTATCGCTCCAGTTGTGGAAGTGAGGCTAGCTAGTCTGTAAGTCCCAGGGTTCTCTTTGTTCCTCTTTTAAAGATAGGTCTTGTCTTGTTCATGGATGGAAAGATGTTCTTTTTCAGGGATCTCAGACGAGAACTGGGGCAAAGCACCTGGTTTGTTAAGGCCACAAAAATGGAGGCAGGAACCTCTTCTCTCCTGCTGGCAAAGAACTGCAGGAACCTAAAAGGCAGGGACTCACATCCATGATTGGGCTTTAAAAAAGATAGTGGTTAAAAAGTTTGGCCCTGACTATTTCTTGTTTCCGCAGACTAGACATTTTAGCAAACTTTAGAATTCCTTGGTGCTTGAGAAATTCCGCTTTCTCCTTCACACAGGGCTTTAACGCCCTTTATCTCACTCAGGCTCATGACCGCCCAGAGTTTGAGAACTGTCCCTGTTCCCATTGAACAGATGGGGAGGAGCCTGAGGTCCAGAGAAGGGAAGTGACCTACCCAAGGGCCAACACAGCAAGGTGGTGGCAGAGCCAGAAAGAGAAGCCACCAGTCCTGACTCCTGTTCTAACAGACAAAAAACCCTCAGAGGCAGGGATAGAGCCCGGGAATCGAGATGGTGGGGAAATTTCATTGAAACCGTTTCTGTCAGAAAATCCCATTCAGACTAAACCAGTTTGTTTCTTGAAATCATAACAAGTGAGAGGCAAGTTCTTTGCAAAAATATTTTGTTGCAAAAAAAGTATCTCCTGTTTGAAACAGTGTGTTAAATTGTCTTGTCACACACAAAGAGCAGACACTTAGATCTCAAACATTAGATAAGATGCTTCAGTCTGAGCTAAGTAGTTGCTGCTTTTAACAATTTCAAAATAAAAAATACAAATAAAATAGAATATTTCCGCTATTCTATTATGTCATAATCTGCTCTGAGTAAACATGATAGGACACCTCATCTTATGCACTACTCCTGGTGACACTCTCCAGTGGATCCCCATCCTCCACCCACTGTGAGGTAGGTAGGAGCGGATCATTATTATCCCTACTTGAAAGAGGGAGAAGCTAAGGCTGAGAAAGGAGAATTGACTTGTCTTAGGTCACACAGCCAGCCCGTGGCAGAGTGGGAATAGGACCCAAAAGCCCTGATTTTGAAACTAACCCGCGGATCTTGAATTTCATACACTGAATGACCTGAGTAAAGTGCTCTCAGATGAGTTCCAGACCAACAACAGTGCACAGTAATTATTCAGCAAGTATTTGAGGAGAACTGCAATGTTAGAGAGAATCATGAACTGCTCAGAGACAATTAATGCAGAGAAGCAGCAAAATTCATCAAACATAGAACTGGTTCTGACTTATTTCCTTGGTCGTAAAAGAGAAGAACAAGGACTTGAGTCTCCTCCCTGTCAATAACCCCCTGATCAGCCAATCAGGGTAGAGACTGAGGCTGAGGGTTCTCACCAGAGAGCCCAAAGGACGGCCCAGGTCACTGGTGGGGATCACTGCCCAAGCACAATTTCAGCCCCACATTTTTGGGTGGACCTCCCCCCCAAACACACACCTCCTGGTGTTGGGCGGGGAACAGGAGAAAGGACAAAAGAAGCAAGAGAAGAAGAGAAAGGAGGGACG
Organism: Mauremys reevesii; assembly: GCF_016161935.1. Taxonomy (NCBI): domain Eukaryota; kingdom Metazoa; phylum Chordata; order Testudines; family Geoemydidae; genus Mauremys; species Mauremys reevesii. The sequence goes on from NC_052623.1 coordinate 219,299,553, forward strand.
GATGGATGGAGGAAAAGGTGAAACAAAAAGGACAAACCCTAATGTCCCCAGTGATTCTAAGGGACAGAATCCCAGGTGTGGAATAAAATTCTGCCTCCTTAAGCTCATGTTTTCCATGCCTAGAATTCACCTGTCACCAGATGCATCAGACTGAACAGGTTTCAAACCTCGAGGAGGCTCTTACCTTCTAAACAGGGACGTCTGTTTTCTAGTAAAATCACTGAAAGGAAAGGAGAAAACTCGAAAGAGGTTCCCCCTGGTGCTCACGTACGTGAACCTGAATACTCTCTCAGTCCTCAAAGAGAGACCTGGAGAAGGAGACTTGCTGAAGCAAAGCCACAGGGGTCTCTGAGGTTTCCCTGGCCCCTCGCCCCTGTCCTGCCTGGCTGATGTCAGCATCTCTCTGTGAGGTCACCACCTCCCCACCACCTTTGACCAATAGTCTGAGGTCCTGCAAAAGGCCTTTGTGATGTCACTGCCACACCCCTCCCTTGCTGGGCTAATGTCCTGCCCCTGACCAGGCACTTTGGAGGTTTGAGCTACTCCCTGTGGATCACCCCACTCAAGGAGCATTCGTTCTAGGAAGCAAGCCGGCTAGACAGTAAAACATCAGATGCTGCTCCCAATGCTACACTCAGTTTTTCAGAAATTAGTCAACTTTATGGCCAGAGGAGACCATTAGAGCATCTAATCTGACCCCCTGCATCTCACAGGCCTCCTGTATGACACAAGAACTACTCTTGGGGCAAACTTTCCAGAAAGGCATCTAGTCTTCATTAAATGACATCAACAGATGGAGAATCCACCACTTCTCTTGGTAGCTTGTTCCTGCGGTGAATCATCCTCGCTGTTGACTATTTGTGCCTTAGTTGTACTATGAATTTGTCTCTTTTCACCTTCCAGCCATTGGCTCTTGTTATGCCTTTCTCTGCTAGATTCAAGAGCCCTTTAATACCCAATATTTTCTCTCCATTAAGGCACTTCAACACTTTAATGAAGTCACCTTTCAATCTTCTTTTGATAAGCTAAGCAGGTTGAGCTCTTTCAATAGCTCACTAGAAGGCATTTTTCTCCAGCCCTCAGAACATTTGGTGTCTCTCTGCTGCCCCAGCTCCAATTTCACTACATCTTTTTCAAATGAGGACACCAAAACTGGAGGCAGTATTCCAATATCAGTCTCACTGATGCTGTGTCACCTCCAGTGATGTTATTGACATAATCTGTAACTGTATAGCTCACCGTTACAACCACTGTTCTATATTTGCAGCCTGTTCTATATTGTGTGGAAGTAGAACAAGAGTCAGGTTAGCTGTAACCCTAATAACGAGATTTTTAGAAGCGATGATTGTCTGAGGCGAGTGGGAAAAAACTGTGTGAGAAGTTGTGACCTTGTGTCGATAATGAGGACTGTAGACTAGCGTCTAAATAGAAGTGAGAAAAATAAGATAAAGATGACCTATGTATAAACAAAACACAGCTGTTGCTTATTATTGTATGTAACAAAGGGTATAAATGCTTGCTGTAATTGTTTACCTGTAGAGAGACCTGCCTAGGAGGGGGAAACCCTGTGTCCTAGCGCACTCTCTCCCTCTATGCAATTGCTTGAGAAATAAAGTATCTGACTTTGCTGCACCCAATCAAAATGTGAGACCTAGTTTTTCTCTGACAATCTGGGGGCTCGTACGGGATGGCAACGTCTACTGAGACACAGGCAGCTGCTACGGATCATTCCCCTTTGAACTCCATGGAGCCACAAGAGAGGTATGAGACCTTTTGAAATCTCTATTGGGATATTGGAGGAGGACAGTCCGTGGGGTCGTCTGTCCCTGTTGGGCATACGCCATCTTAACTTATTGACTGTGTAGCAAGATCAGATGCAGAGCAGTGCAACCAATAAGGTTAGTTTATGCGGTGCTGGAGAACTGTTAGTTTGGCTACCCCCAATAAGGTTAATGCATTAGGGAAATGCATTAGGTGCACTAGTGCTGAGGGGTTTTTACCACCTCATAAGGGAAAGTGTATTGAGTCCGGACATAAGGTCCAGCTGCATCGTGATATTTAGAAACAGAGGCCTTGGGGTGTGTGTATCTGTGTACACAGTGTGAATGAGAGTTGCCGAAAAACGCTCATCGTATTCTGCGAAGCAATAGCTCGTGACCAAAAATATTCTAAAGCAAGCCCAGTAACTCCACCTAGAGGATCTGCAGAAGATCCGAGCCATGGTGGGCTGACTCAGCCTGGCATCGTCCGGCGAGGAAGCTTCCTGGGTCTAGGAGTGTGTGACCCATCTTCCCTCTCCCTTTTCTCTCCATGTGCCTCTCCTGTGTGAGTGCCTTGTAGCATGAAATTCTTAGTTTATTAGCCGCTAGCAAACAGGGTGTTTTCCCTGTGTGGGATTAAAAAATGGGTGGAGGACAGTCTAAGCATTCCCGCTCATCCCCTAAGGGTGCCTCAGCATATTACATGTATGTACATTTTGGTCCTAAAACTTGCAAATATTTAAAAAAATAAAGTCTTTACGCGTGTAAAGGAAATGGCCACAAGATGTAGCGAGGACATAAGGAAAGTAACACAACCCCGTTCTTAGGGGTAATCCATTATTTTTTGTCAAGGTCCAAAATTGTTGGGTCAGGGTCTAGTCAAGGTCCAGACTCCAGTGTAAATAATAATAAATAACAATAATGATAATAATAAGTAAATAAAAAGATTTTGGGTCCATTTATGAGCGATTTGGGCCACCGTCTGCCTATTGATTACCCCGCCTTGACTCTGAGATGTGATTTATCTCCACTCTCTTGGATTTGAAGAGCTGTTTAGTTTTACCCTGAGTATCCCACCAGGCTGAACAAGCCACTGTATCGATAGTGACACTAGGGTTGAAGGATTATATCGTATTATAAAAAACTGTAAATAAAGATGTGGTCTGAATGTGAGCGTTCTGTAAGGAGAGGCAGGTTCCCCAGTTCAGTTCCGAATGCTCTGCTAGAAATGCCCCTGGGACCCCAGCACTCCCCAGCAGGAGTGAAAGGAGAAACCCCCCAGCTCTGCACGTAGCTCCAGGCTGATTCATCAGGAGTGGAGGGCATTGACTTCTTTGCTGCTGAAAAGGGAGCCAGGGCAGGTCTCTGGGGATCAGGGTGCCCAGCCTGACCCAGCTGCTTCATTGCCCCTGGGGTGCTGCAGGCTTAGACTGTCCCTGAGGCCAGGCAGCTGCTCAGGGAGCTTTCCTGGTGTCGCTGGCAGGGCAGGAATATCCCACTCTAAGGGCCTGAGTTCAGTCATCAGGAAAGGCAGCAGCTTTGCTCCCTCCTTGTAGACAGAGCTCCAAGGCCATGGTTCTCAGCCAGGGGTCCGGAGCCCTCTGGGGGGCAGTGAGCTGGTTTCAGGGCGGGAGAAATATACCAGAAAGCAGGGCCAGGCTGGGGCTCAGGTCAGAAATCTGATTCCTTCCATCTGGGACTGAAGCCAAAGCAACTTAACTTCATGGGAGCCTCTGTGTTGTGCGGCCCTGTGCAATTGCTCTGCTGGCTACCCCCTAACGACAGCCCTGGCTTTTAGTCTACTGGACATGCAGAAAAACAGTTGCTGTGGCACAGGTGGGCTGTGGAGATTTTATACCATGTTGGGCGGGGGCCTCAGAAAGAAAAAGGTTGGGAACCCCCTGCTCCAGGGAATCCTAGTCACACCCTGATATAATAGAAAGGCCAGCACAAAAACAAAGAGAGGAACAATAAGCTACTAAAATGACAACAGTTGGAACTCTGCATTTCTCTCAGTCTTTGGATTGATGGGCACTAAGAACTGTAGCTACAGTTGAGGAACCAGACGATCAGACATCTGGCTCAGCCCTCCATACTAGTAACTTTCTCACCTATAGGGAGATGGGGCAAAATTGGAATTGATGTCATGACTCACTTCCCAGAGGGGATCAATCTGTCTAAGGCTATGTCTACACTTCAAACACTGGAAATATTCTTCTGACAACATAACACTGTCTACACTGGGGCTCAGGTCACATTAACTACTTCTCTCAGTGGAGAGGACTTTTCACACCCCTGAGAGCTGTGGCTCTGCCAACATAGCTTTTCAATATCGACCAGCCTTTAGATGGCTCATTGACCTGAAAGGTAATGGACTTCAGCCTTTTTCTTTATATTGATAGTGCAGCTTTCCTACATACTGAACACATCCTGTGACAGATGTCATACCTTTCCTTTGCAATTTAGAGAAGTGGGGAAGACAGTGACTCTTACAGTCTAAGTAGGTAAAAACTTAGACAATTTATCTACTCGAGTAGCTTTCCTTTTAATATAAATTGACTTTGAAACTAAGCAAAATAAGTTCTATTTGAAAACACAAAATATTAAAGTCTATACTGGGCCAATATTCTCTTATACACTCTTTCTCACACATTCTCCCACCCCAACCTTTGGAGTGAGGTTTTCGACCAGAACTCCTTACACTAAAGGGGGTAAATTAAATCAAATTCACTTTTGAAGATTAGCCATCATTTCCTGTATGATTAACAAAACAAAACACAAGACAACTTTCAGTTTTCCAAAATAATTCTGATTATCACACAGTCTCTTACTCTTTAACCAATAACTTCACCTAGAATTTCATTTTAATTGGTAACAATAACATATTCAAAGATCACAAATTCTTGTCATATATGTTAGTTTTCTTTTAATCCCCATTGCCAACAACTGAACTTTGGCTAAAGTTGTGGTTTGTCCCAACGTAGGTCCCAACCACATCTGTGAGTTCATATATCTCAGGATCTTCTGTCGTGTTTTGGTGGAAGGGCTCTCCTATGTCAGAATGTTTGCATCATGAGGAAAAATACCTCTCTTGTCACACTTTTTAATCTTTCAAAGTAGGAGGAGGTAGGGGAGAAGTGATGTAAATGCATAAAACACAAGAGAAAACTAAGGTCTGGTCTACACTAAAGACATTTATCGGGATAACTATATTGCTTAGGGGTGTGAAAAATCTACACAGCTGAGCAACATAGTTACACAGCCCTAACCCCCTGTGTAGATAGCGATACATGAGCTTCTCCTGCCAACATAGCCACCGCCGCTTGCAGGGGCTGGACTAATCAAGTCCAATGGGAGAAATATCTCCCATTGGCTTAGAGCATCTGTAATACATTGGTGCAGCTGTGCCAACATCAGCTTTATTGTGTAGTCATAGTGTCAGACACAAAACCATAGAATCAGGTCTCAATGTGTGTGTATCCGGAAGTCTGAAACTGGAGCCTGACAAATTTGTTGCCTCATTGGTTAACATCATTTCTACAGCCTGAAAGTCCTTGTTACCCAGCCAGGCAGCCAGTTTGGGATCCACGGGGAAGAAATGTCCTACGAAGCACTCTCTCACTCAAACAGTGAAGGAAGATTGTTCTCAGTCTAACCCTGGCATACTTTGGAAGTGTAATCAGTGACACTGAACTAGGAAGTGGAGTTGTACAAACAATTTTCCTTGGGTCACCATAGCTTCCTTTACTCGGGTGGAAACCAAGAACTGGGTGTGGACTCCTTCAACCTCAGCTCTTTCCAAATCCTTGGTCTTGGATAGGGTAAATTTACACTTCTCTGAAGTAGAATCCTTTACAAAACCACTTAAAATCTCAGCAGTGTTAATGAGGAATGGCTTCCTGAAACATGCCCAGCTTTTCTTTAATTCGGTGGCACAGGTCCAGGCAAGGGACGGGATACAGGCCTGGATCAGAATCTTTGTTAGTTACCAGAGCTGGAGACTCTATTAAAAAAAATGGCTATTTTTCTGAAGCTATTATATTTTCAACACTGGTTTCATTTTATACACATCTTTAGCACCTACAAAGGATAAATTCGACAAAAACTCCACTTCTATTTCCTCAACATGTTTGTCATGAAGGCCTGCATTTCCCATACCTAGGGTTAGCTAGGAGAGATCTTCTGTAGGGCCTGGGTTATAAATGTTTTGGGAACCAAATACATGGGCATTTTGCCTAGTTCAAAATCACTTACTATGGAATTCTCTTCCCAGATCATCTGAGACAAATATTGCCTTAAACAACTGAAATACACTTTGATCATATGCACTTCCTTCAGTTAGTTGGAGTTCTGCTGTTGTTCACCATTTCTGAGTGGAGATTTTAAATCACTGCTGTTTCTTTGTTAGCATGTCCATTAAATTGGAGAGTTCTCTCCTGTTGATAGAACTGCACTTGAACTTTCTCCATGTCATCATGGAGGGATGGAGAAAAAGCAAAGCTGAAATCATAAATGAGGACTTTAGCAAAGGGTCATTGTCTTAAATTCTCCAATAAATCTGAGCTAAATCCTATCAAACTGAACTTATATCCAATCGGGTGACCAAACAGCCTTCAGGAAACATAAAAACTCACATCATATAGAGAGAATACATTACAAAGAAAGTGTCAAGTGAAATTCCAGAGCAGGTTACATCTGATTATTCAGAATCGGGACAAGAGATTCTCTCATCACATTCTCCTCTGATCCATTCAAACCTGCTTCACTCATCCCTGTCTCAATAGTCAGTTATGTTATTTACAACATTTTTAGTATCCTAGCATTCCCATAATGAGGGTGTAGACGGGCCGGACTCACCCCCGCGGCGCCTCCTGCTGGTGACTCCGGGAATTAGCTCGTTCCAGCGCTGGAGCACTCTCTGCAGGCTGGTGATCCATCTGTCCTCAGGCCCCATGTCCCTCCCTGGACCCCGTGCCCTTTCACATGGGTTGCTGCCCCCGGCAGTAACCCCTTTTTCTCAGGGTCTCCCCTCTCAGGGAACCCTCACCCTCTATCCCCACCTTGCCTCAGGATATGGCTACTGCCAGTCATTGTCTAGCCCCACGTCCTGGGGCGGACTGCAGTATCAGCCTACTCATCACTGGCAAGGAAGGTTTGGACTGCTGCTTTGGCCTACCCCTGGGCTGCCCTCTGCAACCCCCAGTACCCATTTGCCTTCTGCTAGTCCGCAGCCTGGGGCTTTCCAGGCTGGAGCTTCCCAGCTCCTCTGCCTTTCCCCAGCCCTGCTCCTTTCAGGTACCCGGTCTAGCTCTCTGCAGCCAGGCCCATCTCCCTCTGAATGCAGAGAGAGACTATCTGGGTTTCTGGCTTCCCTGGCCTTCCTATAAGGCCCTGTTGGCTCAGTTTGGGGTGTGGCCCCAGCTGCAGCCACTTCCCCCAATCAGCCCAGCCTAAAGGCTGCTTTCTCAAGCCTCGGCCCCTTCTCAGGGCTGTTTTTAACCCCTTGAGGGCAGGAGCAGAAGTCCACCCTGCTACAGAGGGAAAAAACAGCCAACTTGCCAAAAGTGGCTTTACAATAGATGGAACCTAGGATTTAAACGCCAAATAATAACACTGTATTTGGGATCCATTTGAATTCCCCTCCCAGGCCAGTCATAGCGACTCTGATATAGGATTAAAGAAGTCAAAACATCATCTGCAAGCACAGACATTGGAGAATGCTTCATCACATGACACTTTGAGAAGTGGATGGATAGAATGTGATGAAGATAAACTCTGCATGGCTCAGACAAAAGGTAAAAGTTCTGCGGTGATGGGGAAGGAGGGAATCTCTGTGTCACCACGTATCCTTCCAGTGTCACAGAGGCTGAAATGACACTTTTTTCCCCTCTCCTCTTCATTTACATATAAAATTTGAAAAGTTTCCAATATATCTGCTCTTCAGCGCAACCCAGAGCAACGTGAGAACAACTGGCAATGATACAATCTGTATCATTGGTGACTCTAACAATAACTTTGCATAGGAGGAATGGTATAACTGTGATGCTCCCTGGTTCCTCTTAGGAAGGGCACACTCAAATTATTTGTAGGACAATAGAAAGAACAAATAGGTCCATCTCAAAAGAGGGTGAACTGCAAAAGGCAAAAATGGGCCACTCATCTGGACAAGCTGAGAGATAACGGTGCTGCAAACAGTTCAAACAGCTTCAAAAGTTACTATGTGGGAATCAGGAAAAGTGAAGTATTGATAGCCCTAGAGATTTTTACAATGTTGATCTCCCTTGCAGATTCTCTGATGTCTAACATGGGCTGAGTGCCAAGAGAAGGTTTTCCCACACTCACTGCATTCATAGGGCCTCTCCCCTGTGTGGATTCTCTGATATTCAGAAAGGGCTGAGCTGCAAGTGAAAGCTTTTCCACACCCACTGCATGTATTTTTTCTCTTTCCCATAAGGATTTCCTGCTGGGTTGTGGTTTCCATGAGGACATTCTGAGTTCCCCAAGAGGAAATAAATTTATCCACTTTCTCCCCTGACTGGTTTCCTTGCTGTGTTTCTGGCTCTGTGCTGAATCTCCCAGGATTTTCCCTGTTCATGACTCCAGGACACATTCCTTTTCGATCTTTGCAATAGTGCTCTGGTTTTACCCACTTGCTCAACATTTTCCTGCTGAGAATTCTGCTCCTCTTTCTCACATGCCATTGCATCACCTGCTGTGATAGAGACAGAAACCTCAAACAGGGATGGAAAGGGGAAGACCAACCAAAACAAGTACTGAAGAGAGGTCAAATAAAAATCATGGGGGAGGGATAGCTTAGTGGTTTGAGCATCGGCCTGCTAAATCCAGGGTTGTGAGTTCAATCCCTGAGGGGGCCATTTGGGGAACTGAGGCAAAAAATCTGTCTGGGGATTGGTCCTGCTTTGAGCAGGGGGTTGGACTAGATGACCTCCTGAGGTCCCTTCCAACCCCATGATTCTAACTCCCACAAACTCTTCCCTGAGAGAGGAGGGGGATGAATTCAGCCTTTACTTCCCATCTAAATATGCAGGGGGAAGGGAGGAAGCTACTCTCTGGTGTCTGCTAGGATCTACAGGAAGCCATGAACTATATTTACCCTGAGGATATGACCCCTGCTAGGGACAATAATGAACTGAGAGACCTCCCCAAGGGCTTTGTTGGGCATCCCAGATGTTTCCTTCAGGTACTTACAGATTCTGAGTTGGTTTAATGTTTCCTCACCTGTGCAGGGAGCTCTCAGGATCTCTCTTTCCTCTGAACCCTGGAGGTCTGGGATTCTTCCCTGTGTTCCAGCTGGAAGATCCCATCAAGTTGGAAAACTAGAAACCCTGCTCAGATGAAAGAAAACAAAGGAGTTCAGTTGATTTCATAAGACTTGGTCATTAAACCCATTCATTTAATTTAACTTCAGTGCCTAGTGTGACCTGGTGGGCCAGGGGCAGTTCTCACTGAAAATGCCAAGATCAGGGCAGGCTGAAAAAGGGAGAGCAGATGCTCCCAAAACTGCTGGTTAACACTGAAGTTAAATTCACTGACCAGTCACAAACTGCTTCTGATCCCCCACGTGGGTAATCAAGAAGCTGAAAAAGAAATCACACAGCCCCCTTTATTGTGTTGTGGAAAAATCGACCACACCTTTGAATTTTGGATCAGGCAGCCTTTTTCCCCTGTAAGGGTTAAGCTCCCCTCTCCCTGTCACAAATTTTACCAAGCTTATAAAGGTTAAAACCGCAAATTAGCATTTACTTAAAATTCCCTTATTTGGGAGTAACACTTGTAACATAAGCAAGCTACTTCAATCTTCTTCCATATATGGTTTTTCCTTTCATTGTTTCTGGGCAGTTTTTGTTGGTGGTCTGCCAGTCTTAAGACCCTTTCTTTGCGGTTACATTATGCCAGCTAAAATTCATACAGCAATCAAAAAACAAGCTGAACACTCCTATCTTATTTCCTTCTTTCGGTTCCTTATTTTCCCTGAATGCCCTTTATACAGATAAACCTATTAAAGCAAAAATGCAAACCTTGGCTTTATATATCACAGTTGTCTAGACTATAGGCCTTTGGGCCTACTACAATAAAAGCTGCAAGCAAATAATAACCTAGGCTGGACAGGTGGGGCAAATTTTCCCTATCATTCCCTCCTTTTTTATGCCTATTTTCATAGGCATCAACCCATTTAAATCTGAATATGCATTAGGTCTTGAATTTCTGGGTTAATAACTTTGGTTTCTTGGATGTTCTCTAAGAAGTTACTTTCAGCGATGGGGGGCGTATTCAGGTAAATATGGGAGTCAGGGGGACAAAGGTCCACATCTATTTCTCTCAATGGAACGAGGGTCACCTGGGGAGAGGGCTTATATAAAATGGGTATTAAACAGGGACAACAAAAACACAACAACAATCCGCCTAGGAGACCCCACAAAATGTACCTATGGGTCCGGGAGTATAAAATTTTAGTAATAGAACAGAGGACATCTGCGTCTGTACAAAGGGTTGTAACTCTATGGGCCGTTTGAAAGTCTTGTAGTTCAGTGTTGTATATGTTTTCAAGGATGTGAATCTGCCCCTGTAATTGAGAAATTTGTTGACTCTGTGGTAAAAGAGATATTAAAGAGGAAAATCGATCAAATACTAGGGTAGTCCAATTAACTGGAATTATAAAAGACAAAGAAAGTTGGTATTTTTTGTCTGCTGGCCAATAAAAAAATCGAATCCCTTAAGCCAAATGAGTTAACTATTATGCAACTATTATTGGCTTGGATAATGGGCTGGGGAGTGAGGTTCTTTAAGTTTCCGCTACCTTCCCAACGTATGTGCTCATGTATAGTAACGACCTCTCCAGGGCTAAGCTTTCGAATACACTGCAATTGGGGTGGTTCTAAAGGCCATAAAGTCCACAAATTACCCAATCCTATCCAAAGATCAGGTCTTATCTCCGTGGCACCGAGCAAAAACCGATTGGGGCCGTGGGGTGGCTTAATTTCCCACACATCTCGGTGGATTACCCAGTCCCACAAGCAACCTCCCCAAGGTCCAGGGAGAATGTGGTATGTGGGGGCCCAAACACCTTTCACAGGACCATAAGCCTGGAAGGAGCAATGTGAGCTTAAGCAATTCCATCCTGAGAATCTCCAAGTGTGTTTCCATGGCCATAAATCAGGTGGCACGCCTGAAGTATCTGTAAGGGCAGTGGGCCAAGTTTGGTGCTTGAGGTCTTCTTGAATGGAATTCAATTGGGCATTAAGGAACTCTTGTACCTCCGCACATGCGTGGTCCCACTGCGATGCCTTCCCAGCTTCAGAAACGCTCCGGATCATTTGGCTTAACATGTCGTGAGTGATGCCACTAAGGGTGGAGATTAAATGCAGTTCTCCAACCCCAGCCCTGACCCCAGTGATCTGTTCCCCGGTAATAAAACCCGCCGCTCGTTCCAATTGTCCCAATCTGTTTTCATGTTGATGGGTCTTATAAACACTCCAAGCGGAGGCAACACTATTTGCCCCTTTCCACAATGTGTTAGCAAGATCCCGCCTTTTTCTAGACTTACGAATCCAAACGCATTGTAACAATAGTGGGATGGCCGCCCCCCGGAAACAATTAGGATAAATGGCGGCAATTTGAAAATGAGTTAAAGGCAATATAAACCTAATAGTCCATAATGTGGCATTAAGTATAGTCCATTTAAATCCCTCGGGATCAGTAGTTTCTAAGGTTTCATACCACAACTGCTGGGGGTGGACTTGTACACCCTGCTTAGATATGGTCTCGTTAACAGTATGTGTGGGGGTAAACTGAACAAGAGTACATGTAATATTTTCAGTGAGGGGGAAAGTTTCTCGGCACAAAAATTTGGCCTGTGTGGAACATTGTCTATGGGTGGTTACAGCGTCCACCATCACCTGGGTGATTAGGAAACAAAAGGCACCCTGAGTATTAAGGGTTTGACACAGGCCAGGAAATAACATTGCATCTGTATCCTTTCCCCACTGTTGCATAAAAGAAACGGTTTTTGTGGGTTTGGTATTATAATAAACAGAAACGTTAATAAAATGGACATGTACAGTTCCCAAAGGTTCCCACTCCACTACCCGCTGGTAAAGGCGGCCTTGAGCGAAAAAAATTAAATTGCTAATAGAAGAGGGCCTAGGCCATGTAAAATCGTCAAAGGTCATGTTCTGTTCTTGGTGGGGGCGGGGATGGAGTGTAGGAACAATGTTTCTGGTTGGAGCTGCTGAAAGAGAAGGATTAGGTTCCGACAACAAGTCGGGAATAGTTTGACATGGGTATGGTACTTGGCCCCTTGTACAATGCGCAGCTTGTGGGATAAACCCTGCCAGCCATTCGGTACCACATTCCCAAGAATATGTCCCACATGTTCCCCCCTGCCAGTGGACTATATTGCGTCTTTTATACCAGGGCCAATTCTCTATATCATTCATGGTCAAAGGCTTAGTTCCCTTCTTTACCTCAGCCGACCGCGCTATTCTTTTCTTTACTGGGGCTGGGCATGGCTTCGTGGGTGGGGTTGGTTTTGTTTTGTACAAGGTTGGTTTGGTCTTTCGTAAGGGGGGACTTAAAGATGTTATAGGGATCGGGGTAACGGGAGCACTAACTTTCCCCGGCATCCAAAAAAACATAAGGTATCATGAAAATTTAAAAGCAACAAAAAAAAAACATAGTTACACAAATAAACCAAAGGGACGGCATAAGCCACTTTCGCACCATGGCTGATTCTTTGATTTTTGCTCTCGGATCAACCATTGCAATGAGTCTTTTAACAGATTGGAAATAAGTCTTTTCCTAGTTTTCCTTTAAAGTCTTTTCCTGAGATTATATCTTGGCTCCTTTTCCTGGGGCTAAGGTGTTAAAGAATTTTCTACTGGATTATAGTCCCTTTTAGTGAATTGGTTTTGAACCTCAGGAACGAAGGGTGCCGTAGTGGGATCCAAAGGTGGGGTAACCTTTTTGCAGTGAGAGTCGTGGACCCAACGTGGGAATCCCTGGCACTTGACCACCGTGTGAGTAACCAACAGCATCTGGTGAGGGCCCTTCCACCGAGGTTCCAGGGAGGATTTCCGCTGGTGCACCTTAAGGTAGACCCAATCACCGGGCTGCAATGGGTGGCATGCAGTATCCGCAGGTTCAGGTAGGGCTTCTGTAACCTGTGAATGGATAAATCTGACATGACGGATTAGTGCCCTACAATAATCCAAAACAGCATCATCATCTAGCTGTAAATTACTTTGCTTAGGGAGTAAGGGTGGGGAGACTGGCATTCTCATTGGTCGAGCCATGAGAATTTCGTGTGGAGACAACCCATGCTTTCGCATCGGGGTGTTCCTCATTTGCATCAGAGCTAGGGGCAGAGCATCAGGCCACTTAAGGCCAGTTTCAGAACAAAGCTTGGCAAGCTTGTTCTTAAGCTCCCCATTCTTATGCTCCACCACCCCTGCACTCTGAGGGTGGTGAGCACAGTGCAAGTGTTGCACGATATTGAGGGCCTTACAAAGATGCTGCATGATCTGGCCCATAAAATGAGTACCTCTATCACTATTTATAGAGACAGGTAGTCCAAACCTAGGAATAAAATCCTTTAATAGCTTTTTCGCCACTGTGATGGAATCAGCCTTAACACAAGGGTAGGCCTCAATCCACCCAGAATACATACACACATACTAGCACATATTCATAAGAACAACACTTTGGCATACTTATGAAATCAATTTGAATGTTCACAAATGGCCCCCACCGTACAGGGTGAGCTGCCAGATTATTGCGGACTGGTTTACCGCTGTTGTGTGCCAAAGAGATGGAACAAGAATTGCAATATTGCTGAGCCACACTTGAAAACTTTGTGGCATACCAATGTCTCGCTACCAATGCAATCATCCCCTCTTACTCACATGGGCCAAGCCATGGGCCAAGCGAGCCAGGTAGGGAAGAAAAGCTTGGGGCGCAACCAAGCGACCATTTAGATCACGCCACAAAGCATCTTCTGGGTGTTTTGAGCACCCAGACAGCTTCCAGACAACCTTTTCCTTCTCAGGTGCAGATTCCTGCATAAGTGCAAGGTCCTGAGAGGACGTAGCTCGAGAAAGAGGCTGAAGTACACAAAGGGGGAATATTTTGGTGGGAGCCAGAGACCCGGAAAGGGCCGCTTGCCTGGCGGCAGCATCCGCCAGGGCATTTCCTCGCGTAACATCATCGCAGGGTTTTCGGTGGGCCAAACATTTTACTACAGCAATAGAAGAAGGGAGCTGGAAGGCAAATAAAAGGGCCGAAACATAAGGGCCATTACAAATAGGTGAACCGCTAGAAGTAAGAAAACCCCTATATTTCCAGAGCTGCCCATAATCATGCACGACTCCAAAGGCATATCTGTAGTCGGTATAAATGGTTACTGAATATCCGATAGCCAGGTGGCAAGCTCTGGTATGGGCAAACAATTTGGCTATTTGAGCAGATTTAACAGTCGGAAGGGAAAAAGCCTCTACAATACTATACAGGTCACAAACAGCATAGCCCGCCATAAGCTGGCCAGCTGAATTCCTGAGGACAGACCCATCTACAAAAAATATCAAATCAGGGTTTTGAAGGGGGACATCCTGCAGGTCGTCTCTAGGGGTTATAAGCTCAGCAGTAACAGATATACAATCATGAGGCTCACCATCGATTGCTGTTGGTAACAAAGAAGCTGGGTTAAGAACTGGACACCTAACTAAGGTTACATTTGCTGCATTCAAAAGCAGCATTTCATATTTAGTAAGCCGAGAGTTAGAAAGGTGCTGAGTGTGGCCCTTAGTAAGGAGGGCCGTAACCACGTGTGGAACAGCAACAGTTAAATGATTTCCTAACACCAACGTAGCTGAAGCCTCCACAAGAGTGGCCGCTGCAGCCACAGATCGAAGACATGGAGGCAAACCTACCGCTACAGAATCTAAAAAAGAACTAAAATAAGCCACCGGTCTATTTTTTATCTCCATGCAACTGAGTAAGCACTCCTTGGGCTGAACCGTCTTTTTCATGACAGTACAGAATAAAAGGTTTTTTATAATCAGGGAGGCCTAATGCGGGGGCTTGTTTAACTTGTTTAACTTGTTGAAAAGCATTTTCAGCTTCTTCTGTCCAAAAAATAGGATCAGATACCTTATTCAAGGTTAAATCATATAAAGGGCGAACAAGAGAAGCATATCCGGAAATCCACTGTCGGCAGTAACCTGCCATGCCAAGGAATCCCCGCATCTGCTTCTTTGTGATTGGTTTAGGTATCTGAAGGATAGCCTGCACACGTGAAGGAGATAAACTCCGCTGCCCTGCCGAAATATCCTGTCCAAGATAGCGGACTAAAGGCAAGCAAAGTTGCAGTTTTGCTTTAGAGGCTTTGTGGCCCTTTTGAGCTAATGCCTGAAGTAAAATAAGTGTGTCCGCCTTAGAGGCTTCTAAAGTATCAGAAGCAAGTAACAAATCATCTACATACTGGATCAAAGCAGAACCCATAAGAAATTTAATATAATCTAAATCCCTTTTTAAGATTTGAGAAAAGATAGTAGGAGATTCAGTATAACCCTGCGGTAACCTAGTCCAGGTATACTGAAATCCCTGATAAGTAAAGGCAAACAAATATTGACTATCCTTGTGGATAGGAATAGAAAAAAAAGCAGAACACAAATCAATCACAGAGAAATAACATGCTGAAAAGGGAATACATGAAAGGATAGTAGCAGGGTTTGGGACCACAGGAAAGCTTGGAACAATAACAGCATTTATAGCTCGAAGATCCTGGACAAATCGCCAAGTCTGTTTCCCAGGCTTACGTACAGGTAAGATGGGAGAATTACATTCACTAACTGTCGGTACGATAACGCCTTGCTCCAACAGGGCAGTAATCACTGGGCGAAAGCCATCCTCAGCCTGTTTAGACAGAGGGTACTGTCGAATTCTGGGAAGAGGCTTTGCTGGGTTCACACAAATCTTCACCGGTTGGGCAGAGCCAATACGTCCAACCTGGTTTGCATGTTCCGCCCACAGTGAAGGGGAAACCTTAGCCAGCAATTCCTGTTGCAATAAGGAAGTGCCGGGCTCGGCATCCCCCGGTGGAGGCTGCCACCCCTGCAACAGAGCTAAAACTTCATTTTGTGCAGGATCGGGCACCTCCAAAAACACCCCGTCACGGGTACAAAATATGGTACAGTTCAATTTACACAGCAAATCCTTTCCCAATAAATTTACAGGGGAACATGGGCTGAGGAGAAACGCATGATGATCAGATAGGGGACCGCTAGAAACAGACAAAGGGGATGTGACAGGGTGGGGAATAGGGGAGTTTCCCACACCCACTGCAGTAACAATATCCGTGGACAGGGGTACGGACGGAAATTCCTGTGACCTCAGAGTAGAACATGAGGCTCCAGTATCTATTAAGCAAGGGGTGGGGATACCATTAATAATACAAGAGACAGTTGGACCAGTTTGATCCACCGGAAGAAGTGAAGCAACGATGTTACTAATCTCATGGCCCTCCTAACAATTAAATTGTAAAGGGGGTGGGTCAGGGAAAGGCTGAGATGTCCGAAAGGAGTTTCTTATTAAGTGCTCATTCCGCTTACAGTAAGCACAGTATAATTGGGGACATTGAGCCCTCCAATGCCCCTCTTGCCCACATTCAAAACAAGCACGTGAGGTGCTAGTACTGGGGTTTGGGTGAAAAGTCACCATAGGAACGTCTCTATTTTGTTTCTGTTTAGAGAATTTATCCTGGGATCCTTGCAAATTTTGAATCTGTAAAGTCATGAGTTTGGTTTCAGTGTCCTCCTTTTTCTTTTCCAATTGTCGAAAAAAATGTTGGGCGGCAGCCAAAATACCTTCCATGTCTTTTCCTTCCCAATCAACGATTACTAATTTCAACGGCTCACTGATTTTCGGGAGGAGCCCCTGAACGAAGGCTGCCACTACAGCTTGTCGAGCCGTTTCTTCCGCCCTGTTAATACCTGAATGCCTTTCAAATGCCTGTTTAAGGCGTTCCATGTAATCAGCAGGATTTTCTCCCTTCAATTGTTTACATGCATTTATTTTAGTCCAGTCGGTTCTTTTTGGACACACCGAAAGGACTTCTCTGATTAAATTTTCCGTGTTGAACCAAGTCCTGATGTGTAAGATTTGGTCCATCCTCTGGTCCTGGCCAGTGTGCTTTATCGTAGAGACGATTGAGTGTCTCCCTGGGTAACATGGCTCGCAGGAGCTGATCCATGTCAGCCCAGGATGGGTCATAACACTGTATAACCATTTTCAATTGTTCCTGAAATTTCTCGGGATCTTCCCGAATTTTAGGAAATTTGTCAATCAAATTATATAAATCAACTGGTGACCAAGGAGCATGTACAATTACCAACCGTCCATCTCCTCCGGGTAATTGCCTTAAAGGCAACAGCAAACTCCCTGTCTGAGGGTTAAACAACTCCTCATATCGGTTACCCGTTTTATCCTGACCCTTCTTTACAAGCGTTTTATATCGGGTACAGAAAGCCGGGGGTGAGGTAGGTGATTTAACAAAGGTTTTTAATAATTCAAAGGCATCTGATAGACGCTGTACTGGATCTTCGGTAGAATCACAGTCAGTTGCAGCTCGTGCAATCGCTTCTTCGACATGCTGCGATAACTCTGCAAGTCGTTGCTGAGCCTCAGGGGAAACCTGAATGGATCCTGAGTTCCCCGAGGAACTCAACTTCCCTGATTCGGAACCTGAGGAACCCGACCCTCCCGAAGTCGAAGGGAACTGGGTAGTAGTAGATGTGTAAGAAGAGGGTTCAGAGCGGACAGAGGCCTCCCGTGAGGGATTTACCGAGTCGTCCCCTTCCTCATCCGAGGCTGGGGCTTGGTCTCGGGGTTGGGTGGGCCACTGTCTGCACTCCAGGAACAGATCAATCACATCAGGAGACGGGGCTGATGGGGTTAAACAAGAAGCTGTCGCCTTTGTAATAGGGCGAACAGGAAAAAGGGATGATTTCGGGCCAACAGTTGGCTGGTCCGTAGGGCCACACGTAAGGCTCAATTTATACTGTGTCTCCTTAAGCTTTTGCTTAAGTTTCTCCTGAGACTCCTTTAGTCCCCTAACCTGAGACTCCTGACGCCTCTTTCCCATTTCATCATACCACAAAAAATATGCATCAAACTGTCCCTGAGGTACGGCATTGGAAAGAAGGGCTCCCCTTAGGTGCACAATCCTGTCAAGGTCGAAACTTCCCTCCAGGGGAAACTGCAGTTTCAAATCATCCCTAGTATACCAATTCCATTTCTCTAAATATTTACACGTCGATGAACCATAATGTACATACATATAAGCAGCAGGCGTGCCTTTAGGTGGGACCGGAATGGCTTTTGACCCTCCGGACCCCATTCTCACTCCAGCTCTTGCTTCTTATTCAAGCCAATCACACAAGGAACGCTTACTAGGACTGCCCCGGTTCTATCACCAGTGGCCCACTGACCTGCCCATGGCAGGAACACAAGGGAGCAGGTTCCGAGGCTCGGGATACCGCCTCTGCCAAACCTACAGGGCGAGCGGGTAAGGGGGGGTGGGCTAACAGAAAAGCCTGTGGTCTCCGCATGTCTCTCTTTAGCCCTGAGCACCAGCCTTCAAGCCAACGGTGCTGCAGCAGCTTCCGAGCCGACGGTGCGGTTTCCCTGGGGCTTCCCTCCTCTCCGAGAAGGGAAGGGATCTTATAGCTCCGGGGGGGAAACAAAGGGACCCTGCGGCCTTTCGGTGAAGGCAGTGCTCAAAGAGCGGTCACAGGATCATGGGGATGTGGAGAGGGAAAAGGGTAACGGGACGGGGGACGTACATGCACCTCGACTGGTTAGCCACTCACCAAGGCCTGCCAGTCGGGGAAGCTTTCACAGTCTCTCTTCAAGCAGGGTTGTGGGGCTTGCTTTCGAGACACTCCCGGTCACTAGCTTTCGCTTCGCGGAAGGTTCGGGGCGTCTTCCCACAACCGACAATCACACTGGCCGCATGGCCTTCACACACATACAGGCACATTCCTGGCACAGTCGCCAGGGCGAATACTGATCTGGTCCCTCCCGACCTGGCGGCTCCGGGACCCCCGAACCCCTAAAAAGGCGATCAGTTCCCTCGGACGAAAAGGAGCGCGGATCCGAGGCTTGAGCTTGCCGGCACCTCCAAACAACCAAACAACTCGGGACCCGTTACCACACGGGGAATTACATGGGTCAAAACAACCTCAAGAAAAGGCGTCCGGCCTGCCTGATGTTAAAAGTTCAGATCCAGCTTGTGACTTACCCCAAGCCGGAGCCTACGGATCAGTCCTCCTCCAGACCCCTCCAGAGATTTCAAAAGGTCTCTTACCTGTCAGATAGGCCCGGGGTCTGGAAGGGAACCGCCCGCGGTCCTCTGATCCAGGGATGCCATCTGTGGATCCCGGACAAGCCCCCAAATTGTTGTGGAAAAATCGACCACACCTTTGAATTTTGGATCAGGCAGCCTGAGGCACTTTATTGGAGTACAAGCATGCATGCAGGGAGAGAGGTAGCGTTTTCCCCTGTAAGGGTTAAGCTCCCCTCTCCCTGTTACAAATTTTACCAAGCTTATAAAGGTTAAAACCGCAAATTAGCATTTACTTAAAATTCCCTTATTTGGGAGTAACACTTGTAACATAAGCAAGCCACTTCAATCTTCTTCCATATATGGTTTTTCCTTTCATTGTTTCTGGGCATTTTGTTGGTGGTCTGCCAGTCTTAAGACCCTTTCTTTGCGGTTACATTATGCCAGCTAAAATTCATACAGCAAACAAAAAACAAGCTGAACACTCCTATCTTATTTCCTTCTTTCGGTTCCTTATTTTCCCTGAATGCCCTTTATACAGATAAACATATTAAAGCAAAAATTCAAACCTTGGCTTTATATATCACAGTTGTCTAGACTATAGGCCTTTGGGCCTACTACAATAAAAGCTGCAAGCAAATAATAACCTAGGCTGGACAGGTGGGGCAAATTTTCCCTATCAATTGCATCCCAGTTCTCTGACTCCTAATCAGCAGCTAGGTCCAGTACAGTGAGAGGTTATTTAAAAACTCTGCTCACATAAACAAAGTGTTCTTCTGACCCCAAAGGGTCAGTCACATTAACATGTCACTATAGGTTTGGATATTACCCAAAATTCCAGCCTTCCAGCCAATCCTTTAGAATCTAAACTAAAGGTTTAAACGAAAGAAAGACAGACAGAAGTTAAATGGAAAAGCAGTCTGATGCATTCCAAAATGGATATATCAGGTTTTTAGCAGTATTGGTGATGCTGGCTTGAAAGATCATCTGGAACACATCCACAGCTTGGATGGGTGATTCAGTCCTTTGTTCCAGGGTTCAGTTTGTAGAGAAGTTGCTCCAGAGATAGGAAGGGGATTGAAGAAAAAATGGAGATGATGCAGCTGCCCTTTATATTCCTTTTGCCATGTGGCTTGTACTTCCTGTGTCCCAAACACAAGATTCACGCCACATGGCATGGAAAAGCCTTGGAGGTCTCAGTACACAGGCATACCCCGGCATGTCTTGCTGACTCAATAGGTGTATCCCCTTGGTTCTTTCCATGGGCTCATTGTACAGCTGATGACCCTGAATGGGCCATCAAACAGGCTAGGTAGTGTTGATGCCAATATGTCTGGGGGTGTCACTCAGAAACACTGCACAAATCTGGAAATACAGATTTACTATACCCTACATATCTATAACTCACAATACAAAGGTGATACAAACATAGAAACAAAATTATCATACTTGGAAAATCATAACATTTTCACTGACACCTTACATGGCATATCTAGCACGATTCATTGCAATTTTATCACATTATACTATTAATACCAAAGTGTCTCACAATTCCATACAGTGTCACATTTGGTAAACCAGTGAATTCCCAGGACCAGTTCCCAAGGTCCTTGAAGATGCCGAACACTCTTCTTACGAGGGATTGAAATACCCACATATCTGCTGGGAACACACACACAGACACTGTGTCAGTCTATACCCCTATGTTCACTCTTCTAGAAAATTATGATCAATTTTGTACACAGTATGGCTTGTGAGGTATCATCTGAAAACGCATAATCTACTGAATATTATCCTCCTGTTAAAATGTGTAGTAACACTGTATGTAAAGTTATGAGATTTTACTGTATGAGATTACTGAAAAAGTTACAATTCTGGGGAACACCCACAGACCAGTTCCTCAGAGACAACAAGGCAAACAGCTGCTTAAATAGCCATTCTCCTGCATGGGGAAGGTAAGAAGACATTTACATTCCATCACAGGGAGCACTTGAAGCTGTTGCGGAAAATGACCACACGATTGATTTTGAATCAGCTCAGCCTGAGGCTCTTTTATTGGTTACAAGCACGCAGGGGGCAACAGCTATTGGAATACTGTCCCCCTGAGCTAAAAATCACACAAGCCTTTTAAAGCTTAAACCCACAAACAATGACACATACGTTGCACGTTAATTTCCTTATTTGGAATATATTGCAAAATATGATGCAGGTCAAAAGCAAGCTGAACAATCAGTTTTCCATATTCGGCCTTTCCTGTTATTGTTATTACACATGGTGATATGGGGGCAAGACTCTCCATGTCTCAGGAAGTTTCACTACCAACCTAGGCCATTTTCACATGCTGGGGTGCAATCCAGACCAGTGAGGAATTGTGTCATCTGTAATCCTGTGTGAGATTCAGTGTTCTGCAGCTAGAGCTCCCCTGTCTGGATACCCCCAGCCACCATTCAATGATGCACCGAGTGTCTGTGTGATAAGAAACCCTGCATCAGCAGCTCTGACTCCAGCAGCCTGCTTGTTACACCCCATGCACATTCTGGTTTGGGTAGAGAAGGCTCAGGGTTTGAGAGAAGGCCGGGGGTAGGAAGCTTCTGTTCATTACGCTAGACCTAACCCCCAGGTTTACTTGAGTAAAGAGGAGATATTTGACACTGTGTGATATGGCTCCTGTGCTCTGTTTCCAAAGTGTTCTGCAGCAGGGGAGGGTCTAAGGTAGTATGTGTGTCACTGGCATATTGGGGTGATGTTGCAACAGGACAGAGTACAGATGGCATTGTGGGGGTGGCATGAACCTTCCAAGAACAGAAGGGACAGGAATCCTTACCCAGTGAGGTCACATTCTCATAGTTCTCCTGCATGACATTCCTGTATAGGGCTCTCTGAGTGGGGTCCAGCAGAACCCAAACTTCCCTGGTGAAATACACAGCCACCTCCTCGAAGGTCACCGGCCCCTGAAAGAGCAAGAGTCCTACACTCAGTACCTGCTGCCCCACTCACACTCCCAATCAAATGGAAGCTCTGGTGGATCGCAGTCAACAGAGTCCCACCCCAGCCCGCTCAGAGGATCCTGGAAACACCAGGTTAAGGGGACGAAGAGAGAGCCCCTTGTCTCTCCCAGTAGATCCATCATACACCTACTAGCCACAGACTGATACAGGAGATGGAGCCCCTGGCAGGGTCCAGGGAGAGCTCCCTGGTAGGAAGCTCAACACCTCCTCATTCTGAGGAGCTGGATATGAAGGGAAGGGCAGCTTCCATAAACCTCGCTGCTGGGTGCCCCTTTCATATCTCACAGCAGCCGCTGGTTAGTCGGATCAGGCTCCAGCACTGGAAGTCTGGTTAGTTTTCCTAGTCTCATGTAGGTGGGTTATTTTCTGTTTCACAAATTAGAGCATTTCTGAACCTCATGGGTCTGTTCCTAGAATCTAGACCACTTATTAAACAACTTCCAGCAGGTTTGCCACACCCTGTCCTTCTCCCTTCCCCACCCTGTGAATTTCCTGACCCAGTTCAACCTCCAGACCAGACTGCGCAAACCTTCCCATCTCCGGTGTATTTGCTGTCCCTCTCCTCCACCAGGAACCCACCAACCCCCCCCCCCTCCACCACCACCAATAATCCCTACCTGAGCTGGCTCCACTGCAGCCATTTCTCTTCCCTGTGCCATGGGAGGAGTGAATCATAGAATCATAGAATCTCAGGGTTGGAAGGGACCTCAGGAGGTCATCTAGTCCAACCCCCTGCTCAAAGCAGGACCAAACCCATCTAAATCATCCCAGCCAGGGCTTTGTCAATCCTGACCTTAAAAACCTCTAAGGAAGGAGATTCCACAACCTCCCTAGGTAACCCATTCCAGTTCTTCACCACCCTACTAGTGAAAACGTTTTTCCTAATATCCAACCTAAACCTCCCCCTCTGCAACTTGAGACCATTACTCCTTGTTCTGTCATCTTCTACCACTGAGAACAGTCTAGATCCATCCTCTTTGGACCCCCCTTTCAGGTAGTTGAAAGCAGCTATCAAATCCCCCCTCAGTCTTCTCTTCTGCAGACTAAACAATCCCAGCTCCCTCAGCCTCTCCTCATAAGTCATGTGCTCCAGCCCCCTGATCATTTTTGTTGCCCTCCGCTGGACTCTCTCCAATTTATCCACATCCTTCTTGTAGTGTGGGGCCCAAAACTGGACACAGTACTCCAAATGAGGCCTCACCAGTGCTGAGTAGAGGGGAATGATCACATCCCTCGATCTGCTGGAAATGCCCCTACTTCTACAACCCAAAATGCCATTAGCCTTCTTGGCAACAAGGGCACACTGTTGACTCATATTCAGCTTTTCGTCCACCGTAACCCCTAGGTCCTTTTCTGCAGAACTGCTGCCCAGCCATTCGGTCCCTAGTCTGTAGCAGTGCATGGGATTCTTCCATCCTAAGTGCAGGACTCTGCACTTGTCCTTGTTGAACCTCATCAGATTTCTTTTGGCCCAATCCTCTAATTTGTCTAGGTCCCTCTGTATCCTATCCCTACCCTCCAGCGTATCAACCACTCCGCCCAGTTTAGTGTCATCTGCAAACTTGCTAAGGGTGCAGTCCACACCATCCTCCAGATCGTTAATGAAGATATTGAACAAAACCAGTCCCAGCACCGACCCTTGGGGCACTCCACTTGATACCGGCTGCCAACTAGACATGGAACCATTGATCAGTACCCGTTGAGCCCGACCATCTAGCCAGTTTTCTATCCACCTTACCGTCTATTCATCCAGCCCAGACTTCTTTAACTTGCTGGCAAGAATACTGTGGGAGACTGTATCAAAAGCTTTGCTAAAGTCCAGAAATAGCACATCCACTGCTTTCCCCTCATCCACAGAGCCGGTTATCTCATCATAGAAGGCAATTAGGTTAGTCAGGCATGACTTGCCCTTGGTGAATCCATGCTGACTGTTCCTGATCACTTTCCCCTCCTTTAAGTGGCTCAGGATTGACTCCTTGAGGACCTGTTCCATGATTTTTCCAGGGACTGAGGTGAGACTGACTGGCTTGTAGTTCCCTGGATCTTCCTTCTTCCCTTTTTTAAAGATGGGCACTACATTAGCCTTTTTCCAGTCATCTGGGACCTCCCCCGATCGCCATGATTTTTCAAAGATAATGGCCAATGGCTCTGCAATCTCATCGGCCAACTCCTTTAGGACTTGTGCTCGTCCAAAACGAACAAGTTCCACCGAGATGGATGAAATGGAGTGAAAGATGGACGTCATTCTGCAGCATTGGAGGGTGAGAAGGGTAATTATGGGGGTTTCAGAACAGGCTTTAGTTAATTTCAGATCATAATTCCCCCAGGCCCTTCCCCTGCAGACAGACATCCTACATTCTGCCATCCTGAGAAAATGCTTGATCTCTTTATTATAGTGTAGACCTGGCCCCTCCTGCCAGGCTAAGCCAACAGAGAGATTGTTAACCTCCCTTCTCCCTCACCCCACCCCGTAACAAAGTCTCTGAACACAAGGCTAGAAACGAGCAGAACCCAAGGAGTCACTGTGGGGGATTCCCTCGGACACTGACCCCAGGGCAGCCACAACCGAGCAGGGGGAGTATGTTGTCAGGAAGTGGCTTTTCCTCTGGCTGCTCCCCCAGCAGGTCACTTCCCAGCACAGAACCCGTGCTGGGGGAGCAGCAGCTGCTAAGCCTGGTCTCCAAGATCACAATGGAGGCTGCAGCGTCTGACCCAGGAAGCTGAAACCAAATATCCTGAGCAGAGAGGGACAGAGTGTTTGAGCAGCTTCCCTCCTTTAGCTCTCTGGGAGCCCCTCCTCACAGGGAGACTTGCTAATCTCATTCTCCCCACTGTCAATCTGGAGTTGTTATATCCTTAGGGGCAGCCGGTTTAGGAAGAAATCACTTGAGGCCAGAGAGCAGACAGCTAACAAAACTACCATTTATTTACAGACACGGAGCTCACCTAACCGGCCGAAGCTGGCTGGGCTATCCCCTAATAATCTAACTCAGTTACCATAGGAACAAAAACCATAACAATCAAATACACAACATATCCCCCCCCCATCCCCTAAATAAAACACACACTAGACTAGAGAAGGAGGGTAGACTGCCTCCATTCCCGACTAAACCCAGGGGATTATTTTGCCCCATAACCGTGGGTTCGCCCTAGCTAAAGATCCAGCTGATGAGGAGACCTTCTGTCTCTAGGTGGATTACGTCGAACTTCTGGTGTTGTTGCACCCGAAAGTACCATGGGCTCAGGGTCCGCAGCACGAACGGGTGAGGAGGTGGTATCAGCTCGTGCTGGGCAAAGGGGTATCTCAGCCACCGGCAGTAATGGAGAACAGTCAGGAACAGATGATTCGTGATTCGGTGTCTCACCAGAAGAGGTGAAGTCAGACCACTCAACTGCAGATGTGTCCTGAGGACTTGCATGACCTGGCAACAGCTGATCTACATGTCGCCGCCAGGTAAGATTCTCTGCAGTCCGGACTGTGTAGGAAACAGGTCCTGTTTGAGTGATGATGGTGGCAGGGACCCATTTAGCTCTGGAAGTATAATTCCGAGCCAAAACTGGCTGTCCCAGGCTAAAGGTTCGCTCTTTGCTCTGGGTGCCTGTCTGATGATTTGATATTGCTGCTGACGTTGCACAATTTGTCGGGGTTCAGAAGGTTTCAGCAGATCAAAGCAAGTGCACAGCTGTCGTCCCATCATTAGGAAGGCTGGGGATGCCTTGGTCGTAGCATGAGGTGTGTTTCTGTAGGAAAGTAAGAAGGTATCCAGACGCTTTTGAATGGAGTGTTGTCCCCTTGCTCATTTCAAAGCATGTTTCATTGTCTGCACAAATCTTTCAGCTAATCCCTTGGTGGATGGATGATATGGTGCTGAAGTGATGTGGTGTATCCCATTTGCCTTCATAAAATTTTGAAACTCCTAAGAGACGAACTGCGGTCCGTTGTCGCTCACGAGTTGTTCTGGCAGACCAAAACGACTACAGAGTCCCCGTAGTTTTTGGATAGTACTCTCTGCAGAAGTGGACTGCATTATAGAGACTTCTGGTCATTTAGAATGGGCATCTACTGCCACCAAGAACATGCTTCCTTCAAGGGGGCCAGCGAAGTCAACGTGAATATGTTGCAACGGGTTTTCAGGCCAGTCCCATGGGTGTAGGGGTGCCCACTGGGGTGCATTCCTCACACCCTGACATGACATACAAGCTTTTGCCTTCTCTTCAATAGCACTGTCCAATCCAGGCCACCAAAAATAGCTTCATGCAATTTCCTTCATGCGCACTATTCCACAGTGACCGGAATGTCACTGTGGAATAACAGCTGTGATATCAGTGGTGGTGGAATAATGACACGTCTCCCCCACAACAAACAACCAGATTGGACCAATAACTCCGTCCTCTTGGACATGTAGGTAACAAGGTCGGGTGAGACTGGAGAGGTGTGTCAAGATTTTCCATGCATCACCTGGTCCATAACTTGGGACAATACTGGGTCAACGCGAGTTGCCTTGTGTATTTGGTTGTCATGGTTTTTGTTCCTATGGCAACTGAGTTAGATTAGTAGGGGATAGCCCAGCCAGCTTCAGGCTTTCAGATATTTTGGTGGACTGTCAGGTTTAATGTTCAATGTCACAGTTATTCCCTTCATACTTCCCAGATCCTCTCCAAAAACAGCAGCATGTTTCCTTAGTATAGGGGTTAGACTGGTTTCTTCTTTAGTCATTCGGTGCACTTTCTGCCCAGTTCAGCTGAATCTTCCCAAGCCAAGACCTACCCATTAAGGCTGGGTAATTACCTCTCACCACAAACAGTGGCAATTTAGCAGCCTGTCCATTGAGCTCCACCTTAATATCAATAGTGCCCAACATGGGCACAGCTTCTCCCGTATATATCTTCAGAACAGTTTTTGTTGCCTTAAGCGGAGGATGCTGTAGCTTTTCTTTAAACTCAGTCTCTGAGACCAGCGAGACGGCTGCACCGGTGTCCAGTTCCATGCGTATAGGTTTGCCGTCCAACAGTGGGGTTACCCAGTATTCATGTGAGCCCACTGCCAAAGACAAAACATGCAGTGGCACTTCCTCTTGCGATGAGGTGTCACCTTGATCATCCTGGGTCTGCTTTAGGGTATGCAGGGTTCCCCTTTTTGTTGGCCAGACCACAGGCCTCTTTTTCTTTTGTTTACAGGCACACTCAATGTGTCCCTTTTTGCCACAGTGTCGACACACCAGGTCCTTACACCAGCATTCTGATGCCTGGTGACCCGGCTTACCACAGCGGTAACATTCCTGACTCCCCACAGTTTTGTGGGTAGGTTCTTGTGACACTTTTTGCACCCTAGGGGATGCACCGATGTTTTGCGCCTCCCTTGTAGCCAGTTCCATGGAGACAAAATATCAACTGCCTTCTGTAAGGTAAGCTGAGCCTCTGTCAGCAGGCGCTTCTGTGTAGCTTCACTGTACAGGCCACACACTAATCTGTCAGGCATGGCATCATTTAACATCTCCTTAAATTCAGTGTTCTGCTAGCTTTTTTAAAATTGCTACAAATTGTACAACTGTTTCATCATCCTTTTGGTCTCTTTTGTGGAACCTATATCTTTCAGCAATTACCAGAGGTTCTTTACCTCGACTTCTACTTCCTTCTGTGTTCCTTCCTTTCCACCCTCGTCACTACTTGTTATAAAAGCTACCATTTATTTACAGACACGGAGCTTACCTAACCGGCCGAAGCTGGCTGGGCTATCCCCTAATAATCTAACTCAGTTGCCATAGGAACAAAAACCATGACAACCAAATACACAACAAGGATGGTAGCGCAGGGTTGGGCTGGACAGCGTGGGTCTGGCAGCTCCCAGTTTGTAAACAGTGTCCTTGTACTGGGCTGGGTGGAGTGGGGCTGTCCCTGCCTTGCCATGACCCATCTCCCATTGCCCCCGGCCAGCCCCTCGCTCTGAGGACTCTGATCAACCAATACTCCAAGGTCTTTCTCCTCCTCTTTTACTTCCAACTGATGTGTCCCCAATTTATAACTAAAATTCTTGTCATTAATTCCTAAATGCATGACTTTGCACTTTTCACTATTAAATTTCATCCTATTACTATTACTCCAGTTTACAAGGTCATCCAGATCTTCCTGTATGATATCCCAGTCCTTCTCTGTGTTAGCAATACCTCCCAGCTTTGTGTCATCCGCAAACTTTATTAGCACATTCCTGCTTTTTGTGCCAAGGTCAGTAATAAAAAGGTTAAATAAGGTTGGTCCCAAAACTGGTCCCTGAGGAACTCCACTAGTAACCTCCTTCCAGCCTGACAGTTCACCTTTCAGTATGACCCGTTGTAGTCTCCCCTTTAACCAGTTCCTTATCCACCTTTTAATTTTCATATTGATCCCCATCTTTTCCAATTTAACTAATAATTCCCCATGTGGAACCGTGTCAAATGCCTTACTGAAATCGAGGTAAATTAGATCCACTGCGTTTCCTTTTTCTAAAAAATCTGTACCTTCTCAAAGAGGGAGATCAGGTTGGTTTGGCACGATCTACCTTTTGTAAAACCATGTTGTATTTTGTCCCAATTACCATTGACCTCAATGTCCTTAATTACTTTCTCCTTCAAAATTTTTTCCAAGACCTTACATATTACAGATGTCAAACTAACAGGCCTATAGTAACTCGGATCACTTTTTTTCCTTTCTTAAAAATAGGAACTATGTTAGCAATTCTCCAGTCGTACGGTACAACCTCTGAGTTTACTGATTCATTAAAATTTCTTGCTAATGGGCTTGCAATTTCATGTGCCAGTTCCTTTAATATTCTTGGATGAAGATTATCTGGGCCCTCCGATTTTGTCCCATTAAGCTGTTCGAGTTTGGCTTCTACCTCGGATGTGGTAATATCTACCTCCATATCCTCATTCCCATTTGTCATCCTTCCATTATCCCTAAGCTCCTCATTAGCCTTATTAAAGACTGAGGCAAAGTATTTATTTAGATATTGGGCAATGCCTAGATTATCCTTAACTTCCATTCAATTTCTTCCACTTTCTCCACATCACTCCATACCTCTATCATATCCCCCCTTAGTCTCCTCTTTTCCAAGCTGAAGAGTCCTAGCCTCTTTAATCTCTCCTCATAGGGGACCCTCTCCAAACCCCTAATCATTTTAGTTGCCGTTTTCTGAACCTTTTCTAGTGCCAGTATATCTTTTTTTTGAGATGAGGAGACCACATCTGTACGCAGTATTTGAGGTGTGGGTGTACCATTGATTTATATAAGGACAATAATATATTCTCAGTCTTATTCTCTATCCCCTTTTTAATGATTCCTAACATCCTGTTTGCTTTCTTGACCGCCTCTGCATACTGCATGGACATCTTCAGAGAACTGTCCACGATGACTCCAAGATCTTTTTCCTGACTCATTGTAGCTAAATTAGCCCCCATCATATTGTATGTATAGTTGGGGTAATTTTTTCCAATGTGCATTACTTTACATTTATCCACATTAAATTTTGTTTGCCATTTTGTTGCCCAATCACTTTGTGAGATCTTTTTGAAGTTCTTCACAGTCTGCTTTGGTCTTGAGCAGTTTAGTATAGTCTGCAAACTTTGCCACCTCACTTTTTACCCCTTTCTCCAGATCATTTATGAATAAGTTGAATAGGATTGGTCCGAGGACTGACCCTTGGGGACAGGGCCAGCTTTAGGAAGTGTGGGGCCCAATTCGAACAGTTTCGACGGGGCCCCGGCAGGGATGACTAAAAAAAAAAAAACTTTAAAAAAAAAACACCTTTCATTTCTTCCATCTATTACGCTGCTCTACAGCCAAAATGCTTCTGAAATAAATGTAGTCCAACTTTACTAATTCTGGGTCACTGAGAATGAAAATGATGCTTAAAATTGTTGATTGGCTCTAGTTTTCAAGTTATGCTGTTGGGTCAGTATATACGACCCCTGACTTGGGAATGGCGGAGGATAAGTGAGTTATAAAGGGAAGGGATCTCAATTTAAACAAGAAATGACTAAACTACATCTTTGACTGGATCTATGAATAAATCTATGACTGGGTTTGGACAGTACTTGCTTTTTAGGCAAAACAATGTATGATGCAATCTGAAGCTGGTATTGCATCATACATGATATGAATTGCATCATGTTATTCCTGGAAGTCATGGATGATGCAATCATAACGAAGCTTACATCACTCTGCTGAACAAATTGCCCTATATCAGCTCTAGAAATCATACAGTGTCGTGCTCTCTTATTTGTCAGTGTTTGATTTTGCAAAGGGACACATTTCTGTTTAGCCAAAGTGAGCAGAGATGCCTCGTACTTGTGTGAACAGTGCAGATAACTTCTGCTATGTTTGTGGTGAAGTGACTTTTGCATCACAAAAGCGCAGTATAACCACTATGGTTAAGAAAGCCTATAACCTTTATTTTGGCTGCAAAATTGGAGATCAGGACAAGAGGTGGGCCCCACACATATGCTGTGCAACAAATCTTCGCCAGTGGTTGAACAGGAAAAGGAAATCTATGCCTTTTGCAGTGCCAATGATTTGGAGAGAGCCAACAGATCATATCAGCAATTGTTACTTCTGCATGGTGCCTCCAGTTGGGAAAGGTGTGTCAAAGAGGAAAAAGTGGACTGTGCATTATCCTAACATTCCATCAGCTATACACCCAGTACCCCACGGAGAAGGACTGCCGGTTCCTGATGCACCAGAATCATTCTCACTTGAGTCAGACGAGGAAGAGGAAGAGGATGAAACTTCTGGTTCTGAACCATCAATGTCACAGGACCCACATTTTCTCCCATCCTCCTCCTCTGAACCACACCTCATAACACAAGGTGAACTGAATGACCTTGTCAAGGATTTGGAACTACCCAAGAGTAAGGCAGAGCTGTTGGGCTCCAGACTACAGCAGTGGAATCTCCTGGCAGGTGATGTTAGGGTTTCCATGTTCCATGACCGTCAAAAGGATCTTGTCCCATTCTTCTTCATGGAAGGTGATCTTGTAGCCTGCAACAACATCGATGGTGTGATGGCAGCCCTCAACATCATTCACGATCCAGATGAGTGGAGACTGTTCATTGATTCATCGAAGACAAGTCTTAAAGCTGTTTTACTGCATAATGGCAATGTTTTGCCATCAACTCCAGTTGGTCATGCAGTCCATATGAAGGAAACCTATGACAACATGAAACAACTTTTGAGGTGCCTAAACTATGACCAACATCAGTGGCAGCTTTGTGGCGATTTGAAGGTCATTGCTCTCTTGCTTGGTCTGCAGACTGGATACACAAAGTACTGCTGTTTTCTCTGCGAATGGGATAGTCGTGCAAGAGATTCCCATTACATCAAGAAAGATTGGCCACTCCGACAGTCATTGGAGCCTGGGAGGAAAAGTGTTCAGCATCCACCACTTGTTGAATCAAGGAAGATTTTGTTACCACCCTTACACATCAAGCTGGGTCTGATGAAGAACTTTGTCAAGGCCATTGACAAAACACAAGCAGCTTTCAAGTACCTCCATGGAAAATTTCCAAGGTTAAGTGAAGCTAAGATAAAGGAAGGTGTCTTGTTTGGTCCTCAGATTCGTGAACTTCTTCGAGATGATGCATTTGACCATGCACTGCGTGGCAAGGAAAAGACGGCATGGAAAGCCGTCCAGTTAGTGGCAATAAATTTTCTCGGAAACAACAAGGCAGACAACTACAGGTTGTTGGTGGAAAACCTCCTCAAGGCATATAAAAGCCTTGGTTGCAACATGTCACTAAAGATACATTTTTTGCACTCTCATCTAGATTTTTTTCCGTCGAACTGCGGAGCAGTGAGCGACGAGCACAGCGAGCGATTTCACCAGGACATTGCAACAATGGAGAAATGCTATCAGGGCAAATGGAGCCCATCAATGCTTGCAGACTATTGCTGGACAATGACAAGAGATGCTCCACTTAATGAATACAAGAGCCAAGCCGAGAAGCGCCAAGTAGACACTGAATAGGACTAAAATATGTACATAATAGTTTTTTGCCTTTTGTTTCATAATAAATTTTAGTTATATAACCCTTTTGCTGATTTTTAAAGTGTTACATAAACAGGACAGGTGAAATGTCCTGAGTAAATGTCCTGAGTTGCTTTACATGAGTAAAGCAACCATAAACACATGAAAAGACCTAGGTTTACAATTTATGATTAAAACTCTACTAGCTACACAATATACATAGACATAAAATGTAAATACTTAAATATCTTAGAAACAGTAGCCAATCAGTTGTTTTAATTGTCATATTTGAATTTAGCACATCAAAATACATAATAAATAGCACATTTTATCTCTGAAGCAGACGAATTCTAAAAAATTGTAGACCAGTTACTTCCCTAACTATATACATAACAAAATTTTATATTAAATACATTACATCATATATTATAAATATCAAGTTCATTAAGAAGAACTTTATTGTACACCTCACCTATGTTTTTAAAACTTTATCTTCCCCCGCTGACTTGCTGTGTCCCTCCTAGTCAGTCCCCCACCCACCACTCGCCTCCTTTCACTTTCTCCCTCCCCTGCCAGAAACCCCCATGCCCGCCCCTACAATCCCTGCTGGCTCACTGCTCGCCTCTTTGCCCACCTGACACTTGCCCACCCGCTCACCTCCGACTCGCTGCTGCACAGCCCCCCGCCCGAGTATATAACCTCATTCAAAGACACAGGGGTCACTATATTACTGCACACCGCGGTCAATCAATGCAGTTGTAGATAAATCTCTGAAGTTATTTTTGAATAACTTTTACATGACTTTGTATTGAACCTTGGTAATATGTTATAGCAGACCCCTAAGGTAGTATAATTAAGGTAAAGGAAAAATGTCTTTTTGCTAGAAGTAGAATAAGATCTTCCCTCCACTTTGTAATCAATTGCCCTATTGAATGAATGAGGTGTGAATGAGGAAGGTGTGGACGGCAGCACCTCCAGACACCTGCAACCCTTGGAGAGGGGCTGGGAGCCAGACCAAGGAGCTTTGCCCAGGGCTGAGTGGGACGGAATTTGGGTGCTGGGTGCAGGCTCCGGGCTGGGGCACGGGGTGGGGTACAGGAAGGGTGGAGGGGTGCAGGCTCTGGGAGGGAGTGCGGAGGAGTGGGTGCAGGCTTTAGGACAGAGTTTGGGGGCTGGAGAGGGATGCTGTGGGGAAGGGACTGCCATGTGGATTCCTTCCTCCCCTGATGCCCCTCATCATAGCCTCAGTGGGGGCTTGCCCAGTGTTTGCAGGAGTGGTGGCTGGGGGAAAACCCAGTCAAACTCTGGTTTTACTCTTTCGCTGATGGGTCACTTAAACCCCTTACAAACTCCTTCCTGCCTCTCTCACTCCCCTTTTCTACTGGGCTTGTTTGATCTTTTCAGTGGAGCCAGATGAAAACCACAAACCCCAGTGAGAGCAACAGGCTGGAAGACTAGACTGAACCCACCACCCAGCCTAGTCCATCCCAGAGCCCAGGACTGAGGGCAAATGTCCCCCCACCCCCAGGCCACCTGCTTCCACTCCTGGCCTCTCCCAGCACTGCCAGTGATTCTGTGTGGCTGCATCAGGTGGGATATCAAGCGGACCCCCCCAACCCCCCGCTAAATTCACCCCTGTTTTGCGACCACTCTGCACCAAAAGCACCTTCCTTCCCTGCCCTAGCATCTAGCTGGATGGCTAGAAAGCTGAGCTGGGCATTTGATTGATCTAGAATATTATCATGCCCCCCCCCAAAAAACCTTAATCTCTACACAGCTTGGGGGGAGGGCTATTCCCCCTCCTCCCAAAGCCAGTCTATTTTATTGTTGCAGGGCAAATGAAGGAGCCATAGTTTAATGGAAATATTCAGCCCCTACAGCGGTCTTGCAGCGGGGAAAGCAGAGTTGATGGGAAGGGAACTGGTTTGGATAGGAGCCTTAGTCCCCTTCCTTTGCAAAATAATTTGGAGAGGGAATCAGATCACGCCGTGCCTCAGTTTCCCCTTCTGCGGGGGGGGGGGGGATAAAAGTCTCAGCCTGCCATGTTGCAGACCTTTCGCATTCTCCCCTCTTGATGTATTTGATTTCCTCCTCCAAACCTCCCTCTCTCTCTCACTTGGAATTCACAGCACTAAGTACCGGCTCGGGGCTTTTTTCCTGGGTTACATGATCCTGACTTTAGTTTTGAAACAGACACAGGCAGGCACAAACTCACCCTCAAACAGCAACACCACCAAAAACCAAACCAACCCAATATTACAAACCTACGGGGAATCACAGGGTCAAACACTCACCGTTGGAAGCCCCAGCAGCTGCTCAGGTGACTGAGGTCCACTGCAGAGATTCCTGTCTCCCACCGGACGAGAAGCTCCCTCGGCGTCTCCTCCAGGTGAGTGCTGGGGGGAGGGGAGGGGAGGGGAGGGGAAGGAAGGCTGCAAAGCACGTGTGCCTTCTCCCCCCCCTTCCCCCTCCTGACCTGCAACACCCACGCGGCTGCCTCTGCCTCAGCCCTCTGCCAGCCAGCGTCTCTCGTTGCCTAGCAGCAACAGCTGCTGCTTCCGGGAGACGCAGAGCTTTGCTTCCGCTGCCGGCGCGGGGCCCAATTCGGGGGAATTGGGCAAATCGGCCTAAAGCCGGCCCTGCTTGGGGAACACCACTAGTTACCCCTCTCCATTCTGAGAATTTAACATTAATTCCTACCCTTTGTTCCCTGTCTTTTAACCAGTTCTCAGTCCATGAAAGGACCTTCCCTTTTATCCCATGACAGCTTAATTTACATAAGAGCCTTTGGTGAGGTACCTTGTCAAAGGCTTTCTGGAAATGCACTATGTCCACTGGATCCCCCTTGTCCACATGTTTGTTGACCCCTTCAAAGAACTCTAATAGATTAGTAAGACAAGATTTCCCTTTACAGAAACCATGTTGACTATTGCTCAACAGTTTATGTTTTTCTATGTGTCTGACAATTTTATTCTTAACTATTGTTTCGGCTAATTTGCCTGGTACCGACGTTAGACTTACTAGTCTGTAATTGCCGGGATCACCTCTAGAGCCCTTTTTAAATATTGGTGTTACATTAGCTAACTTCCAGTCATTGGGTACCAAAGCCAATTTAAAGGACAGGTTACAAACCTTAGTTAATACTTTACACCTCATATTTCTAACTTCAGATATAGGAATGATATATACATACAAATAGGAAAACCATATTCAGTAGATTACAACTTTTCCAATGATACCTTACATGGGGCCTTTTGCATAAAACATATTCCAGTTATGTCATATTGTTAGGCCTGAATAAAGATATAGCAGACAAAACAGGTATGCCAACCTGACCGAAGTCAGGCTAACAGAGGTTACTGGGTAATCCCTGAGTGGAAAAATACTGAGAAGCAGCATGTCTCACAAAGCGCTGGGAAAAAGTGAGATAAGTGAGGGGCTGCATTCCTGGCATAGTATCAGCTGTGCTGTGTTAGGAACAGTTCGTTTGAAGAACTGATAAGAAACCCCAGCCTCCCAGCGGCCTTACTTTCACTCCCTGGTTTAATTTTCTGTCTGTCTTTAACTCCCCTACATTCCTAACTTTTGGTGCTTGTTAAGATATTGTTAATCATCTAATGCTGTAAACATAGGGGACTAGGCATGCATGTATATTAAAGGTGTCTAGTTTCTAGTTGTTAGAAAAGGTGGAGGTGGGTTGCTCAA
Organism: Mauremys reevesii; assembly: GCF_016161935.1. Taxonomy (NCBI): domain Eukaryota; kingdom Metazoa; phylum Chordata; order Testudines; family Geoemydidae; genus Mauremys; species Mauremys reevesii. The sequence goes on from NC_052623.1 coordinate 219,335,379, forward strand.
GTGAATGATCTATGACGCAATGGAATTGTCTATATAGGCTGATACTAAGATGTAAAGAGCGGCCGGTTCTCTCTGGAGACGAGCTGCTCTCTATTGATGCGTGCACTTGTCAATAAAGAGCTTTTGATCGGACCTTGCTGGTGTTGCCTGTCTCTCTGCGGTCAGACAACGAACGTCGCCATCTGGGTTTGAGTCCCCGACAATATTCATAAGCGAACAGCGGAGGCTAACAGAGGGAGTTTACCTGGAATCTGTCTGAGAGGAGGTACGCTAAGTGCTGCATTGGGGGGCCGTGTTGGTGAGTATTTGAGTGTCTGTTGTGGGGACAGTTTGTCAGTTTGATCGTGTGCTTGACTGTTTGTTTGAAAAGTGTGAATTGGGAGTGCTTTGTTCCAGGTGGGCCTTCAGTGGCCCTGACTGTTATAAAAAGACAGTCAGCTGCGAACCAGCTGAGCGGTGCACAGCGGAGGCTAACAGAGGGACTTTGCCTGGGAAGAGCCCACTGAGGCTTTCATCTTGCGGTCTTCTGTGAGTAGTTACTGCAACAGCTGAGGAAGCTCTTAGAAGGAGGGTGATATGGAAGGTGAGCGCTGAGCTGTTGTGACCTGCACAGGCTGTGCCATGTTTGTCTTTTTTCCACAGGACAAAAGCCGCTTTTTCAGTACAAAGTGCAAGCGGGTCTCCATACTCGAAGAGAAGGTTCGAGGTCTGGAGGAACAAGTATCAACCCTGCGTTGCATAAGAGAAAATGAAGATTTCCTGGACATATGTTAGGATATGCTTCTACAGGCACAACGTTCTGAAGAATTGGAGGAGGCTGCGCAGAGGGGACAGCGGGACAGTGAGGAAATTTGGCAGCATGTGACCTCCAGAAGAAGAAAGAGGAGCGTCCATGTACCAGCAATGGAGATACAGGTGAGCAACAGTTTTCATGTTCTCTCCACAGGTACTAAAGCGGAGAGTGGACTAGGGAGGCGGGGTGTGTGTGTGGGAATGCAGGAGTCAGGGCCGGGTGTGTGTGTGGGGGTGCAGGAGTCAGGGTAGGGGGCTGGGCATGGGGGACCTCAGTTCAGGGGCAAGGCACCATTAGGGGGCGGCGCCGTGCTTCCCGTGTTCCCCAGGTAAGAATGCCGAGCGAGGCCGAGACAGCAGCAGCTATGAGCCAAGCAGCAGAGGATACACCGAGGATGATAGCATGCAGCAGCTGCGGTATGTACATGGTCCTAGCGGGGGAGCCAGAACAGTACTATGTATGCATGAAGTGCCGCCTAATAGAGCTGCTGGAGGAAAAGATCCAGGGTCTAGAGTTGCAGGTAGAAACCCTGGTAGAGCATAGAAGGGGGTTTGAGCAGCTGATGGAGCAATGGCAAGCAGTGGCTGAAGGGGAATGCCCAGAGGTACAGGGGGAAGCAGGGGCTAAGGCCAGTGAGGGGGGACTGCCAGACGAGGAATATGGGCGGTGGAAGCATGTGACTGTGAGAAGCAGGCAGGGGAAAAGGAGAGCCAGTGAAGGAGAAATAGAGCTAAGGAACAGGTTTGAAGGTTTGGAGAATGAGGAAGGGGTACAGCAGGTGGTAGCTGACGGTGGGAGGGCAAGGAAAAAGAGAAGAGCAGCTAGTCCGATAGAAAGAGGGGAGGAGTCCATGGAGGCAGCACCAAGTTTGGGCCCAGGAAGGATACAGGATGGCTTAAGGGAAACCAAAAGGGATGATAGGAATGGAAGGAGCTTGCAACCAGGGGGGACGGAGGTCAAGCCTGACCTTAAAGACCTCTAAGGAAGGAGATTCCACAACCTCCCTAGGTAACCCATTCCAGTTCTTCACAACCCTACTAGTGAAAAAGTTTTTCCTAATATCCAACCTAAACCTCCCCCTCTACAACTTGAGACCATTACTCCTTGTTCTGTCATCTTCTACTACTGAGAACAGTCTAGATCCATCCTCTTTGGAACCCCCTTTCAGGTAGTTGAAAGCAGCTATCAAATCCCCCCTCAGTCTTCTCTTCTGCAGACTAAACAATCCCAGTTCCCTCAGCCTCTCCTCATAAGTCATGTGCTCCAGCCCCCTGATCATTTTTGTTGCCCTCCGCTGGACTCTCTCCAATTTATCCACATCCTTCTTGTAGTGTGGGGCCCAAAACTGGACACAGTACTCCAAATGAGGCCTCACCAGTGCTGAGTAGAGGGGAATGATCACATCCCTCGATCTGCTGGAAATGCCCCTACTTCTACAACCCAAAATGCCATTAGCCTTCTTGGCAACAAGGGCACACTGTTGACTCATATTCAGCTTTTCGTCCACCGTAACCCCTAGGTCCTTTTATGCAGAACTGCTGCCCAGCCATTTGGTCCCTAGTCTGTAGCAGTGCATGGGATTCTTCCGTCCTAAGTGCAGGACTCTGCACTTGTCCTTGCTGAACCTCATCATATTTCTTTTGGCCCAATCCTCTAATTTGTCTAGGTCCCTCTGTATCCTATCCCTACCCTCCAGCGTATCAACCACTCCTCCCAGTTTAGTGTCATTTGCAAACTTGCTAAGGGTGCAGTCCACACCATCCTCCAGATCGTTAATGAAGATATTGAATAAAACCGGCCCCAGCACCGACCCTTGGGGCACCCCACTTGATAACAGCTGCCAACTAGACATGGAACCATTGATCACTACCCGTTGAGCCCGACCATCTAGCCAGTTTTCTATCCACCTTACCGTCCATTCATCCAGCCCAGACTTCTTTAACTTGCTGGCAAGAATACTGTGGGAGACTGTATCAAAAGCTTTGCTAAAGTCCAGAAATAGCACATCCACTGCTTTCCCCTCATCCACAGAGCCAGTTATCTCATCATAGAAGGCAATTAGGTTAGTCAGGCATGACTTGCCCTTGGTGAATCCATGCTGACTGTTCCTGATCACTTCCCCTCCTTTAAGTGGTTCAGAATTGATTCCTTGAGGAGCTCTTCCATGATTTTTCCAGGGACTGTGGTGAGACTGACTGGCCTGTAGTTCCCTGGATCTTCCTTCTTCCCTTTTTTAAAGATGGGCACTACATTAGCCTTTTTCCAGTCATCCGGGACCTTCCCCGATCACCATGATTTTTCAAAGATAATGGCCAATGGCTCTGCAATCTCGTCGGCCAACTCCTTTAGCACCCTCGGATGCAGCACATCCGGCCCCATGGACTTGTGCTCGTCCAGCTTTTCTAAATAGTCCCGAACTACTTCTTTCCCCAAAGAGAGCTGGTCACCTCCTCCCCATACCGTGCTGCAGAGTGCAGCTGTCTGGGAGCTGACCTTGTCTGTGAAGACAGAGGCAAAAAAAGCATTGAGTACACTAGCTTTCTCCACATCCTCTGTCACTAGGCTCCCTCCCTCATTCAGCAAGGGGCCCACACTTTCCTTGACTTTCTTCTTGGTGCTAACATATCTGAAGAAACCCTTCTTGTTACTCCTAACATCTCCGGCTAGCTGCAACTCCAAGCATGATTTGGCCTTCCTAATTTCACTCCTGCATGCCTGAGCAATACTTTTATACTCCTCCCTGGTTATTTGTCCAATCTTCCACTTCTTGTAAGCTGTTTTTTTGTGTTTAAGACGAGCAAGGATTTCACTGTTAAGCCAAGATGGTCGCCTGCCATATTTACTTTTCTTCCTACACATCGGGATGGTTTGTTCCTGCAACCTCAATAAGGTTTCTTTAAAATACAGCCAGCTTTCCTCGACTCCTGTTCTCACAGGATGGGCTCCACATAAGTAGGGAAGGAAGTAGAATTCTAGGAGGGAGGCTGGCTCATCTGATTAAAAGAGCTTTAAACTAGACATTGGGGGGAGATGGTTGGGAGAGGTCCAGGTACTCTCCACGCCAAATTTATACATTGAGAGTGAGAACAACAGTATAACAACAGATATAGCCAGAGGGGGACGGGTAGGTATAAGGAAGATGGGGGGGACGGATATTAGACCGACAGGTCATACTCGTAGTACTGTGTCCCTACCAAGTTGGGTGAAAAGGGTGAAAGGAGCCAAACAGCAAAAATTAGGATGTTTGTTCACCAGTGCGAGAAGCTTAGGTAACAAAATGGAGGAACTAGAGCTCCTGGTCCGAGAATTGAAACCGGATATCGTAGGAATAACCGAAACATGGTGGAACGGTAGCCATGACTGGAGTACAGGTATGGAAGGGTATGTGCTGTTTAGCAAAGACCGAAACAAAGGTAAAGGTGGGGGAGTAGCATTGTATGTCAATAATGAGGTGAAAAGTAACGAAATAACTAGCAATGCAATGGATAATACGGAGTCTGTTTGGGCAATGGTGACATTGGGGAAGAAAACTACTAGAGTGTCCCCTGGGATAGTGATTGGGGTGTGCTATAGACCGCCGGGATCTAGCCTGGATATGGATAGAGAGCTCTTTAATGTTTTTAAGGAGGTAAATACTAATAGGAACTGTATGATCATGGGAGATTTTAACTTCCCGGATATAGATTGGGAAACAAATGCTAGTAATAATAATAGGGCTCAGCTTTTCCTAGACGTGATAGCTGATGAATTCCTTCATCAAGTAGTTGCTGAACCGATGAGGGGGGATGCCATTTTAGATCTGATTTTGGTAAGTAACGAGGACCTTGTTGAGGAAATAGTTGTAGGGGACAACCTTGGCTCGAGTGATCATGAGCTAATTCGTTTCAAAATAAATGGAAGGATAAATAAAATTGCATCTGAGACTAAGGTTTACGATTTCAAAAGGGCTAACTTTACTAAATTGAGGCAACTATGTAGGAAAGTGGATTGGACTAACATATTTAGGGATCTAAAGGCGGAAGACGCCTGGGGTTATTTCAGGTTGAAGTTGCAGGAGCTGTCAGAGGCATGTATCCCGAGAAAGGGAAAACGGTTCGTAGGTAGCAGTTTTAGACCGAGCTGGATGAGCAAGCGTCTTAGAGGAGTGATTAAGAAAAAACAGAAAGCGTACAAGGAGTGGAAAATGGGAGGGATCAGCAAAGAAACCTACCTTATTGAGGTCAGAGGGTGTAGGGAAGCAGTGAGAAAGGCAAAGAGCAGGGTGGAGATGGACCTAGCGAAGGGGATTAAAACAAATAGCAAAAGGTTTTTGAGCCATATAAATAGGAAGAAAACCAAGACGGAAGAAGTGGGACCGCTTAAAACTTTAAACGGAGTGGAGATTAGGGATAATCTTGGCATGGCACAATATCTGAACGAATATTTTGCCTCGGTCTTTAATGAGGCTAATGAAGGGCTAAGGAATAGTGATAGAGGGACTGATGGGAATGAAGATATGGGGGTAGACATTACGGTATCTGAGGTGGAAGCCAAACTTGAACAGCTTAACGGAAGTAAATCGGGGGGGCCCGGATAATCTTCATCCTAGAATATTAAGGGAATTGGCAAGTGAAATTGCAAGCCCGTTAGCAATGATTTTTAATAAATCTCTAAACTCGGGGGTTGTACTGTTTGACTGGAGATTAGCTAATATAGTTCCTATATTCAAGAAGGGGTAAAAAAGTGACCCGGGTAACTACAGGCCTGTTAGTTTAACATCTGTAGTATGCAAAGTCATGGAAAAATTTTTAAAGGAGAGAGTGGTTACGGACCTTGAGGCCGATGGCAACTGGGACAAATTACAGCATGGTTTTACGAAAGGTAGATCGTGCCAAACCAACCTGATCTCCTTCTTTGAGAAAGTAACAGATTTTTTAGACAAGGGAAATGCGGTGGATCTAATATAGCTTGATTTCAGTAAGGCATTTGATACGGTACCGCATGAGGAATTACTGGTTAAATTGGAAAAGATGGGGATCGAAATGAAAATCCAGAGGTGGATAAGGAGCTGGTTAAAGGGGAGACTGCAGAGGGTTGTATTGAAGGGTGATCTGTCGGGTTGGAGGGGGGTTACCAGTGGAGTTCCTCAAGGTTCGGTTTTGGGTCCGATTTTATTCAATCTATTTATCGCTGACCTTGGAACCAAAAGTAGGAGTGGGCTGATAAAGTTTGCGGATGACACCAAGTTGGGAGGTATTGCCAATTCGGAAAAGGATCGGGATATCCTCCAGGGAGATTTGGATGACCTTGTAAACTGGAGTATTAGTAACAGGATGAAATACAATAATGAAAAGTGTAAGCTTATGCATTTAGGGATGACTAACAAGAATTTTAGTTATAAACTGGGGACGCACCAGTTGGAAGTAACGGAGGAGGAGAAGGACCTAGGAGTCCTGGTTGATCGTAGGATAACTATGAGTAGGCAATGTGATGTGGCCGCTAAAAAAGCTAATGCGGTCTTGGGATGCATTAGGCGAGGTATTTCTAGTAGAGATAAGGAGGTGCTAGTCCTGTTATATAAGGCGTTGGTGAGACCTCATTTGGAGTATTGTGTGCAGTTTTGGTCTCCCATGTTTAAGAAGGATGAATTCAAACTGGAACGGCTACAAAGAAGGGCCACTAGAATGATCCGAGGAATGGAAAGCCTGTCGTATGAAAGGAGACTTGAGGAGATCGGTTTGTTTTCCTTAACCAAAAGAAGGATAAGAGGAGATATGATTGCACTCTTTAAATATATCAGAGGGATAAATACCAGGGAAGGAGAGGAATTATTTCAGCTCAGTGCTAATGTGGACACGAGGACAAACGGATATAAATTGTCAGTCAGGAAATTTAGGCTTGAAATTAGACGAAGGTTTCTAACCATCAGAGGAGTGCAATTCTGGAACAGCCTACCGAGGGAAACAGTGGAGGCGAAGGACCTCCATGACTTTAAGATTAAGCTAGATACATTTATGGAGGGGATGGTATGATAGGATAACGGGTTTAGTCAATAGGTCAATAACATGCCACAATGGTAATTAGTACAAAGGGTCAATGATAGGATATTAGCCTTTTTCCAGAGGGTCTGGCTGGAGAGTCTTGCCCGCATGCTCGGGGTTCAGCTGATCGCCATATTTGGGGTCGGGAAGGAATTTTCCTCCAGGGTAGATTGGCAGTGGCCCTGGAGGTTTTTCGCCTTCCTCCGAAGCATGGGGCAGGGGTCGCTTGCTGGTGGATTATCTGCTACTAGAAGTCTTTAAATCATGATTTGGAGCATTCAACAGCAGAGTCAAGGGAGAGAATTAGTTCAGGAGTGGGTGGATCGGCTTATGTGGCCTGCATCTTGCAGGAGGTCAGACTAGATGATCATAATGGTCCCTTCTGATCTTAAATTCTATGATTCTATGATTCTATGATTAGGGAAGGCAGGGAGGGCTGAAGTTCCTCCCCGCCCCCCAGATTCCTACCAGGATGCTGCTTGCTTTTCTTCCCAGCCATCCCCACCTTGCTATCAGGGAGCGAGCAAAGAGCATGCAGCTGTCCTGCGTTCCTATCACTCCAGGCTGAGGAGCTGAGGGAGCAGAGGAGTACCATGCCCATGTGTGTGTCCGTTCACACTCCGTCCGCTCTTCTCCACAGATGCCCTTCACTGGGTGGAGAGTTTAGTGCCCAGATCTGTGGATAACTCACTCCGCCTGGGCTCCAGTTGAGGGTTGAGCCCAAGCCCCCAGTCTAGGCAGATACAATCAGTCTGGCTTGGGTCAGCAAGGACCCAGGTCCTAGGACAGAGCTAAGGGGGCTGAATCTCAGTCTGACCCACGTCCAAGCCCTGTCACTGCACAGTGTGGAGGCAGGCCAAGCTGCAGATCCAAGCCAGAATATCTGCAGAGCGCAGTGTGGACATGAGACCTGGGCCAAACCCACGTAAACCCAGGTTTACAATGCAACAGGGATGGTTAAACATGGGCTTGGAAACACCGAGTCCCCAAGCACCGGTCACACAGACCTTTGAGAGAAGCGTCACCCTCAACTCCTGCTGGTTTTGCGCCTCTCGTTCAGTTTCTTGAATCTAAGACCCACTAAGAGCTCTAGATCTGTCCCAGGAGAAACAGGCCTTATCTCTGGCACAATCTAGTCTGGGGCTGGCTGGCTGAGGAAAGATGGGGCAGATAAATTGATGTGGAAGAGAGGCTGAGTCAGAAACATTTGTGTTCATTGCACTTCCATCGCTGACTAAAGCATTGCTGATTTTCTTCTGAGACAAAGGCCTTTTTCTCAGAACCAGCAAATTAAATATAAGAAACAGGATGGACATTTTCATATCTCTTCCTCTATTTATTTTTTTTAAGAAAGCATAATGAACAACTAGAAATTCAATTCTGATTAGCTGTGTTGACCACCCAAGGTATGCTCAGAAAGCAGGTCCTTTGGATCCACCACACAGACTTCTGCCTCCTCAACTACTGGAGAAACAGCAGTAATAGGTTGTTATCCTCTATGTAGACTGGTCATTAGAGGGGGATGAGACTCCACACTTTTCCAGGGAATTTCACAGCTGGTTGCTGTCAGCAGAGGAATGTATGCACTATCCAATCCCAGCTCAGTCCTATGTAACTCCAGTAGTTCCCATTCTTCCCCCCATGATCCTAACTGCCTTCCACCCTCAGTCAGTAGCGAAGCTGGAGGGGTTCTGTGGAAGCAGCTGCTTCCCCTCAGGCCAGCAGGCGCGGAAGCGGCACCTGCTGGTTGGCGCTGCCGGCCACAGGGCCATAGGAGCCTCTCTAATGGGGGCCAGCGCCGCCACCCACACAGCCGGAAGAGCCGGGGACAGGCGGCAGCGCAGGAGGGAAAGTGTGGGGGTCCTGGTCTGGGGGCGTGGCCAGAGGAGGAGCCAAGGAGGGGCGCCTTTTTTATGTTTTTTGCTCCCCCTACACTGTAAACCTGGCTACGCCACTGCCCTCAGTAGTTCCTGGCTGTCTCCTTCCAGCTCCTCACCCCTTTGCATTGGGATCAGGCTACTTATTCATAGTACTGCATCCTGCTTGGTGCTAGAAGTGGGATCCTGGAGAGCACCAGAGAACAGACTCCTTGCTCTCAGTGCTGATGCTCGGGTACCAAAGCAAACCCTGTGTCATCTCCATGGCTGCAGCCTAGACGGAGCCCAGTGGGATGGGATCAGAGTTCAGGAGAGGGGTGGGAATTCTCTCTTTTTCTTTCTCTCTCCATTTTCTGTTCCTTTCTTTCCCTGCCAGGATGATGGCTTGTATTTCAAGTGATAAAAGTACTGAGGTTGCAGGAGCCTTCAGAGCAGAAAGAACCCAGGAGAAACTGCTCCCCTCCTTAAGTCCAGCCCAGCTGGGGTCTGTTTGGGGACAGTGTGGTGACGCAGAGCAGAGGCTGAATCTGAGGGTTGTTTGTTGGTAGGGAGAGGTTCTAGCAGATCATCTGAGCATGCAGTTGAGAAATGACCCCACCTTGTCTCAGTTCTACCAGTAGGGCTTCCAGGAGCTGGTGTCCTAAGATATATACATGCCAGTTGTGCTAAAGATTCATATGTCTCTTCAGCCACCTTTCCAGAGGACCTGCGTCCATGCTGATGACCGGTTCTGCTCAGTAACAATCCATAGCAGTGCAGACCAACACATGTTCATTTTCATCATCTGCAGAAGGTTGGTTTTCTTTTTGGTGGTTTGGGTTCTGTAGTTTCCGCATCGCAGTGTTGCTCTTTTAAGACATAAAAGCATGCTCCACCCCTTGTCCCCCTCAGATTTTGGAAGGGACGCCCTGGACCTGATTCTGAAACTGACATGCTGTGGGGGGAGGAGGCAGGTCAGGGTCAATGGGCAGGTGAACAAATGTGCTATGCAAATGAGCCCCTTCCCATCTCCTGGGGGCTGAGACTGTGTGCTCAGGGTGTACTGCCTGACTCAGTGATTGCAGAGCTTTCGAAGGGGATGGTTGCACCCAGGATAATGCGTGTGTCCTGTGGGTCCCAACTTGTCACTGTCTCTCTAGATCGGGACAGTGTTCACTGTGTCGGGGCTGGTCCTATCCCCCTGGAAGCTCCTCAGGAAAGAGACAAACCCTCACCTTTCCTCACTCTAAAGTCCTTGGTGGAATGGAGGGAGCGCCGGTGAGGACAATCCCACCAGATATCTCAGGGCCTGTAGGAGAGAGGGGCTGATTCCCTGGGCTTCTCCTGGTTCTCGAGGAAGGAGTCAGTGACTCATTTCTGAGAACCATCTTTTGGATCTTTTGGTGTGGGGGGAGGGGCAATGGTCCTAGGCCAGCCTGGGACCCTGTAGTTAGTGCTCATTTGAACCAGGCAGAGCTCTGGCTTGAAGTCCCAGCTCCTTCCCCTGTCGCTGAAGGAGGAAGGGCCCAACGTTGCTTTGCACTGAGTGCCCTGGCCAAGGATGGCTCAGTGGAATCCCAGCTAGGCAGACAGACTGGAAAATGGATCTTCCAGTCTCTCCATTTCAGGCTCCCCAGCATTAAGATAAAATTGCCTCCTCCCCTCTCCTCATCGGGCTCACCACCAAGAGGTACTGGGGCCTGTCTGTATCTGGAGATTCTGCCAGCAGCTCCCCAGCATGGCACCCAAGAGGTTGGCCAAGACCTTGTGCAGAGCCTATAACGGAAGGGAGAGCCACGGGTCAGGGGCTACACCTGCCACAGGACAGCAAGGAGTGGGAAGCACTGGTGAGACCCCAAACACATACCCTGGCCTCTCTGATTCATATCCTCCCGCAGGCTTTGTCCCCGACCATTTCTTCTTTCTCTAGACGAGACATTTTCACAAATGTCAGAATGCCTTGGTGCTCAACACCATGAAACAACCCTTTCTCCTCCCCAACGTGCTTTAATGCCTGTTCTCTCTCCCAGCCCCACTTCTGCCAGGCATTACAGACCTGTCTCTCTTCCCATTGCACAGATTGGGATGCTGAGGTACAGAGAGAGGAAATGACCTACCCCAGGTCACACAGCAAAGTGATGGCAGAGCTAGAGAGAAAAGCCAACAGCTCTCACTCTCGCTGTCATCATCAGACAACAAGCCCCCTAGAGGAAGGGACAGAGCCCAGCAATTGCGGGGTGGAGGGGGGGAATTTTCATCAACACAGTTTTCTGTTAGAAAATCCCATTAACATTAAACAAGTTTGGTTTGTGGAATCATGACTCAATTTGGATGAAAATTCTTTGCAAAAATATTCTGTTTTCCAAACCAAAAGCATCTCCCGTCTGTGGCGTCCTGTTAAACTCTCTCTTCGCACACAAGGAGAAGACACTTTGATTTAGAATCGAGATAAAATGCTTCAGTTAGGGTAAGTAGTTGCTCCCTCTAATGATTTAAAGATAATAAAATACCAGTAAAATTGACTCTTTCAGCCATTACACAGCAGACCCCACTGATGGGGTCAGGTCACCTAATCAAACATTCGGGTACACAGGGGAACGGGACAGTGCGAGGCTGCAGCGCCATCTAGCGGCCACAGGAGAAATCGCCGGCTGCTGCACCTGTGTGCACTGGTGGTTCGGTTAACATGGAAAGCTGCATACTGCAAGGTTGGGAAAACGGGGGTCTGCTGCACTACACCATAATCTGAAACGACTCAACCCGATAGGACTCTTGTGTTACACCACTACTAGTGACCCTCTCAGACAGGTCCCCACAGCTCCCCAGCCTCCCCCCACCAGGAGGCAGGCGTGAGAGGCTTGATATCCCCAACCGACAGAGGGAGAAATGATGGCTGAGAAGGCGAAGGGCCTTGTCTTACATCCCAGAACCTGTTGGCACAGAGTTGGGAACAGGACCCGGGTGTCCTGACTGCCAAACTAACCATCAGTCTGGAGTTTCACACACTGAATGATCAGAACAAAGTGACCTCGAATGAGCTACAGACCAACCACCATTCACAGTGATTATTCAGCAAGTGTTGTAGAAGCATTAGAACATCCGAGAGAACCAGGAATGGCTCAGAGACAGTCAATGGTGAGAAGGAAGGAGAACAATTCATCATCAGATGATTGGTTCGGGCTTATTTGCTGGGCCTTACAAGAGAACAACAAAGTCCTGAGTCTCCTCCTGTCACTAGATCCCCTGCTCCGCCAATCAGCATTGAGACTTCCCCAGACGGCCCAGGGATGGCTCAAGTCACCAATGAGGCTCGCTCTCAGAGCAGTCTTCCTGTCCCATCTCTTTGGGATGGCCTCCCTCCACGAGGGCTAAAGAGCAGCCCCCTCCTTGCCAGTGAAGGGAGGGAAGTAGGAAAAAGGGAAACCAAAAATGATTAACCCCAATGTCCCCCTGACTCTAATGGACAAAGGCCTAGGTGGTAAAAAAAATTCTCCCACCTTAACCTAGTGTTTTCCATGCCTTGAATTTGGCTAGCACCAGGTGGGTCAGGCTGCCTAGATTCCAAACCTCTCTGGGGCTCTTACCTTCTCCCCAGGGACGTCTGTCTTCTCACTAAATTAGCAGTGGGAAAGGGGAAAACTCCAATGAGGCTCCTCCTCGTGCTCACAGACATGACCCAGAATTCTCTCTCAGTCCTCAAGGAGAGATCTAAAGAAGGAGACTCTCTGCAGCAAAGCCACAGGGGTCTCTGAGATCACCCCAGCCCTGCAGCCTGTCCTACCTGGCTGTTGTCATGGACTCTCTGTGAGATCACCGCCTCCCAACCTCCTTTGACCAATCAGCTGAGGTGCTGCAAAAGGCCCTTGTGATGTCACTGCCACCCCCACCCCTGACCTGCAGGGCTAATGTCCTGCCCCTGGCCAGCCCCTTTGCATGTTTGTGCTGCTCCCCTGTGTCACCCCCACACACTCAGGGTCAGTGCTGGGGATCAAGCAGGCAACACATGGAAACCTCAGAGGCTCTCAATGTGCCACACTCAGTTTTGCAGAGATTTGGAGACTTTAAGGCCAGAAGAGACGGTTAGATCATCTCATCTGACCCCTCTGCATATCACAGGACTCCTGTATGGCACAGTAGCGAGTTTTGGACCAAAGCAGACTCCAGAAAGGCACCTCATCAAGGGATGGAGAAAGCACCACTTCCCTTGGTAGTATGGAGGAAATTGATGCTGTGGGGGGCAGGGAATTGACCCCAAGGCCACACTTCTGAGTCTGTATCATAACACACATGCACAACAGCACTGCGCAAAGTTTGTACATGTCACCTTAACTCTGATGGTTCCTAATATTTAAAGGCCCCCAGGGGTGCAACCAGGAACTGGGGTACTGCTGAGCCCTCTGTCTCCCCAGCCTGGGCTCCCTCTCACACTGCTGCTGGGAGAAGATGCAGATCGCTCCCGGCCCTGCACTCACACAAACCTTTACACAGGCAGGGACACACCCAGCTGCAGGTACTATGAAGCTTCTCCCCAGCTCCCCAGCCTAGGTCCCCGGTGCTGCAGCATCTTGCCCTGGCCAAAAGCCTGATGGTATCAGTTTATTCCCCAGTCTGCCCCTCCCTGCAAGTGGAGAGGACCATGCACCAGTCTCTGGTCCTGAGCAGGTGCCCCAAGCACATCTAGCAAGACACAGGGTTTAAGGGGGAAATACAACAGACATTTATTAAGTATGCAAAGATAGGCTTGAAGTGATTGTAAGCAATGACCATACAGCTCAACGCAGCTTACCCAAGAACTGACCCAAAAGAACCCTCTGCTTTGGCCCCAGCAGCAGATCTGGCCCAGAGCTGAGGGCAGGTGCCTCCCTGGGGCTGTGAGAGCTGAAGCTCCAGACTCACTTTCCTGCCCAGCCCCAGCCCTTTCCCCCGGGTGTCTCCGCTCACCGATAGGCTCTGGCTCAGGGGTTGGCTCCAGCCACTGCAAAGAGTCCAAACCCCAGACTCCAAATGCCCTGCACCAGACACACCCGCCGGGCTCACAGATCCTCCCCACCCTCCCATGGCACATGCAGGAGTCCGACTTCTACCAGCTCAGTTCAACTCTCTGTGGGAGACCACCTGGTACCCTGTTGGCTTGTGACCAAGCCCTGGAATCTCTGCTTCCTTCTATGGTGTTGTGCAAGAGCAAGTCTTTCCCCTCCTGCCGGTGACTAGCGCCCACTGGAGCCAGGTCCTCGGTCTGGCCGGCTTGATGGAATGGCCACAATGGACCGGGCCCCAGAACTTGACACCCTGGCTAGAGATGCTGCAGTCCTGTGGGTTGACCCGAGGGCTGCAATTCTCGCAGCTTCACCAGGTGCAAACAAGTTTGGTCCTTGCACTTGCTGCCGCGCTTTGGGTCTTGGTCACATGGCATATAACGAAAGGAGGGCCAGGCCCAGGCTTGATAGTCAGGGACAGGCAGGAGGGAGGAAGAGCCCCAGGCTGGAGCCCAGCACAACTTCCTCCTCTGGGCCCCTAGAGCAGAGGCAGCACCACAGAGCAACTGAGGGTGTGGCAAGAGGAAGGGAGGATCATGCCTCCACGTGGGCTGCAGACAGCCACAAAGACACCAGCCAGCCTGCTCCTTGGTGCACCAGACACCCACTGAAAGGCACCCGCAGACCAGCATGGGGGGCAGCTGCTGATGCTCTGTGGCCAATATCAGAAGATGGTAGGAAAGCAGGGCCTGCCTCGCTGCTGGAGCCTCTTACCGTTCCCGCTCCAAGGTTGCTCATTTTGGCAGTGGGGCAGGAGATTTTACCCCAAGAGGTTTTTCCCCAGCTGGTGAGAAGCAGAGAAACACACAAGCTCCAAAGGTGCTATTTAGCAAGCCCCCTCAAGCGGAGGCACAGGTGCACACTTGGAAGAGGGAAACTGCTCTGCACGCTAGCCTGGGCATCCGCCCATTTCTTTGGCACGTCAGGAATGGCAAAGGCTAGCCTGGAAGCAACTAAGGCTCATGCTCTAGCCTTTGGGATGCCCTATGTCCCAGTTCCATCCTGGGGCTCTAGCTGAAACCAGAGCATGGGCCTGAGCGGCCAAGAAGAGGTTCGAGTCCTGAAGAAAGCAGGAATTTCTGCACAAAGGGAAAACTAAGCAAGCACAACCATGAAGGGCCTTGACCCCTCAAGTGCCAAGTCCTTTGGAATCAGGAGAGAGGAGCAGGCCCAGAAAGCCCCGTCTCCAGCTGACCACAAGCACTGTGGGGCCAGGTGCTGAGAAAGCCAAGGGGAGCAGAGACAGCAGAGGAGAGAAGGAGAAGCAAAGAGTCCAAGTGTAAAGGGGGGCATGGTCCCAATCTTGTGGCACATTTTCCTGGCTTATACACACCCTCAGTGGAATGGGCTAGCTAGGATGTGAGCCCTCACTCCCATTCCTTTTACCCAGAGGCCTCCCTGACCTCAAGGACTCTCCTTCTACTCTTGTGTGTGGCAAAGTCCTCATAACCCTGGTAAGGCTGGGCCCAGGGTGTCTGGGGGGTTCAACCTCCAATCTTGCTGTGGTCACTTAGAACAGGGGCTAGGGTGTCCCCACTCCAGGGTTCTCTCTCTGCTCTGGCTGCTCCCCTAACCAGTGGAGCTGCTGCATTTGCACCTGGATCCAACCTTCTAACCAAGGTCCTAGAAGATTTCAGTTATTACTGGCTGCAATAGGAATCGAGACAGCACAGCTAAAGGTGAGGGCCTAAGAGCATTTCCAGACAGCTCTCTGCATTTCACAGGCAGGGCCAGATTAAGGTCAAGAGGAGTCTAAGGCTAATGGGAGGGAAGGGCCTAAGTATGAATTATCTATAGCAGGAAAAATTGTGAAGTCACCAAACGGAGTGCGGTTTAGTTGAAGGTGAGTCCCTCTGTCAGGCTATGCCAAGCACAGTTCTGCTGCCCTTGAGTCATACAACCAGGATAACAACACTTTAATGCCCTGCCCTCAATAACAAAGTGACTTGTGATCCAGCACCAGCCAAAAGTGACCATTTGGGCAAAGCAGCCCCCTCGTGCTGAGCACCAAGGCAGGGTGGGTGTGTCCGTGCAGAGAAGGTCGGCTCCTGAAGTCCTGTTTCTAGCTCACCACTGGGTCTCAGGGGAGAGCTCACTCAGACCCTGCTTGTATTGAGAATGTCCTAGTTCAAAATTGAGGGTCTGAACGGCACCTGGGAGGTGAGTCCCAGCTCGGGTCAGGCCCGCCAATGTGGGGGGGAGGGGGCGAAGGGGCAATTGCCCAGGGGCTTGGGCGATGTCACAGGGCCGGCGGGGCCCTGCCACACAGGAGAGAGTCACATGCCCCCTAGCTGCAAAGGCGGCAGGTGCCCTCCCTCCCCGCAACATTGCTCCATCCCGCTGCTCCTGGCTGGGACTCTCCCGCTAGGTGTGCAAAGCAGGGAGTGGGGCACCAGACAGCAAGTGTGAAAAATCATAAGGAAAAGCCCTGAATACCAGGGGGGTGCTGATGTCAGGGTGTCCTCTGCCCCTGTCCCCATCTCTGCAGAACAAGGGAGGGGACACAACCTGTCTCCGGAGAAAACTTGGAGGCGGAGCTGCCCCATTCTACTCTGCATGGGGAGTGTGTGACTGGGGCGCCTTTCTTAAAGAGACAGTGCACTGTGTCTGAGATCGCCCCAGCAGCCAGCTCCCAGCCTCTCTCTCTCTCTCTCTGTCTCCCTCCCCGCCCAGATACCCATCTCCACGAGAGCAGGGGAAGGCCGACAGTGCTCGGTAACAGAGAAGGAGACCTTTCAGTCAGTGTCTTAAAGAGACAGCTCAAATTTCCCCAGAAGCCAGCACGTGAACGCATGCACGCACACACACTCACACTCACTCCTCTCTCTCTCTGTGTGTGTCAGTCACACACACACTGTCCCGTCTGTGTCTCTCGCACACACATATTGTCCTGTCTGTGGGTCCCACCCCCTTCACTGCCCCTTTCTTGCTGCCCCTAGGCCAATCCTTCCCCCCAAGCTCCCCCCCTCATGCCACCCTGTCCCCACAAGGCCCCACTCTTGTACGACCCCTTCCCCCCAAGCCACATCCCCGCTCATAGAGTTTTACCGCCCGCCAGCCTAGGTGGAAATGGGGGGTGCACACAGGGTGTTAAGGAGCACCTTACGTGGCCCAGGGGGCTGACTGCCCCACCTCTCCATGGAGTTCTGCTGTGACCTTCACCACGAACGTCTCCACTCCACAGCCACTCCAAACATCCTGCAAACTGCTCCTCTCCACCAGCAGTCCAGCCATTCCCACAAACTGCTCCACTCACTCACTGTTCCGTGGGCTGCTCCAACCATCCCACAAACTGCTCATCTCTGCTCCTCTCACTGTCCTGCAAACTGCTCTGCCAGCACTTAGTGATATATCTTCAGGCTCCCCCACTAGTTAACACAGAACTCAGGGAGTTCAGCTCAGTAAGTTTAGCTCTTTTAGTGATTTCAGCTTGTAGTAGGGGAGACCCAGTGCTAGTGCACCATTAACCCAAAGTGAATTCAGTTCAGCAGCCTCTAGCTAGATTCCTAATAGAATCAAAACTAGCTTTGCTACTCAACAGTAGAGAGACAAAGAGGTGCCATTGGTGATCTAAATGCTCAAAGAGACCCCATACTATCAGGTACGCACACCTGTCCCCAGCCTCTATCAATTCACTGGGTTTTGGAACCCATATCCCTTGTCTTGTGAGTGATACTTAGGTGATGGTGAGACCCTCTGTCATAAAACAGTTTCACAGTCCCTCATTCACATACTCAGGGTAACAACACTTTATTCCTCCTGCCTCAATAACAGAGAAATTGGGGATCCCACAGCTGTCAAAGTTACCATTTTGGGCTGCCATGGACTCATACTAGGCGGGGTGGGTGTGCCTATGTAAACAAGATCAGCCCCTGAATTTTTTTTCCACACTCACCATAATTCACCACCAGATGTCAGGGTAGAGCTCATCCTGACTCTGCTCACACAAGCATTTATGGGGTTTCTCTCTTGTGTAGATTCTCCCATGCTTAATGAGGCTTGAGCGGTAACTGAAACTGTTCCCACAGCACAAGTATTTATAGGGTTTCTTTCCCATGTGGATTCTCCTGTGGCAAATAAGGCCTGAGTGCTGACTGAAGCTTTTCCCACACTCAAGGCATTGATAGGGTCACTCTCCTGTGTGGATTCTCCCATGCTTTAAAAAAGCCAGACTGCTGACTGAAGCTTTTCCCACACTCCAAGCATTTCTAGGGTTTCTTTTCTTTATGATTTGTCTGCTGGGCTGTGGTTTCCTTGGGACCATTGCCTCCTCTCTCACATTCAATGGATTCATCCACTTTCTTCCATGGGCTGTTTCCCAGCTTCCTCTCTGACCTCTGCCAATGACTCCAGGCTTTTCTCTGTTCCCAGCACTGGGAAAAATTCCCTTCAGCTCTTCTCAGAAACCTCCCCCTCAGATCCACTTCCTCAGGACCTTCCTGCTGTGGATTCCCCTCTTTGTTCTCAGTCATTGTCTCATCACCTGCTGGGGGAGAGAGAGGGAATCCAGGCAGGAGTCAGTGCCTGGGCTGGCAGAAAGGACACAAAGGGGAGTAGCAAAGAGGGAAACCACAACGCATTAACTGAAAGGGGCTTATAGCACATCTTGGGGGATTTTCAGATTTTTCCTTCATTTGCCAGATAGTTTCTATGTCAGTGTCACTGAATTCCTCACTTGTGTAGATGCCTCTTTGGGATGTTGCTTTCCTTGGAGGCATGAAGATCCAGGACCCAGGGCCAGCTCCAGGCACCAGCGCAGCAATCAGGTGCTTGGGGTGGCCAACGGAAAGGGGTGGCACATCTGGGGTTTCAGCAGCAATTTGGCAGTGGGTCCCTCAGTCCCTCTTGGCAGGAAGGACCTGCTGCCAAATTGCCACCGAAGAATGAAGCGGTGGTGGTAGAGCTGCCACCGAAGTGCTGCCGATCGCAGCTTATTTCCCCCCCCCCCATCGCTTGGGGCAGCAAAAACGCTGGAGCTCTTCCCCTGCTTCCAGCTGGGTGATCAGGGCAGGTTTGGGAATGGGGAGTCCTGCTCAGGAGCTGAAATCAGGTATGAGCACAGTGCACTGAGGATTGGGGCAGAATTTGTCACAAAGGGCGCGTCTTGAGTTTAACCTGAGCCCATGGTTTGCTGGGGAGTTGTGGGATGTGTCGGAGAAAAACTCAGTTCTCGCTTTTTCGTTTGGGTGCAGCAAAATCAAATACTTTATTATTTCTCCAGTAATTACAATGGAGGGAGAGAGTGCCATAGGACACAGGGTCGCCCCAGTCCTGGACAGGTCTCTCAACTGGTAAACAATTACAGCAAGCCTTTATACCTTTGTTACAGACAATTTCTAGCAATAATACAGACGGTAAAAAGAAACAATTGCATTTGTTTATACATAAGCCTTTCTGCTATCTTATTTGTCTCACTACTAGAAAAAGCAAGTCTGCATATTTGGTTATCAATGCAAGGTCATAATAACTTTTTACACAGTTCGTTCGTCTGTCCCACACTATCTTTGCTTCTACAAGTCTCATGTCATTAGGGTTACAGTATGGCCTGACTCTTGCTAACTGACTGACATGCATTAAAATCCCCTTCAAATCCTTGTTAATTATTTGTGGTCACTAAGCCCCCATGGGAGAGGCTGATGTCTGGAGGGAACGGGAAGTTCTCACAGCATTATCGGGAGCGTTCAGGGTTTGTGGCTCTGGGGGACTTGCTGAGGCACACACAGCTCTGGGGTTAAATCTCTGCCTGTGTCTGAACCCCCAGAGCCCTCCCCACACCTGGAGCCAGTCCCAGGAAGGGAGGTGCACAGAGACGCTGTGTCTGAGTGAGAATTAATACAGAGAGGATAAGACACTGCTCCTGCCCCTGTGACAGCTGGAGGGACGGGGATGAATTAGCATGTCCATTAGGTCCATGAGCCCCCTATCCCATTGGAGGGGGTTGGACGTGAACGTGTCTTTCACACTGGCGCTGCAGACTATGCGACCCATTCCCCTCTAATGTAACTGACCAGCTGCAGAAATGCAGACCCTGTGGCTTCACATAGCTGAGGGGACAGGAACCCTTACCCAGCGAGGTCACAGTCCCATAGTTCTCCTGCAGGACGTCCCTGAAGAGGGCTTTCTGAGCGGGGTCCAGCAGAGCACCCTGCTGCATGGGGATATACACAGCCACCTCCTCGAAGCTCACCGGCCCCTGAAACAACAAGTGCCCCCCACTCAGTGCCTGCTGCCCCAGCCACAGCCCCACTATTCATGGGGGAAGAAGCACAATAGGACGGGTCTGGGAGGGCCAGAGGAGCAAAATCCCACCCCACTCTGCCCAGAGTGGCCAGGAGGCTGCAGGGAACAGAGAGAAGGGGAGAGCTCCTTGTCCCTCCCAGCAGGCGGAGGAGGGCAGGGTCTTCCCATTTCCCACCCACCTACTAGGCACTGGCTGATGTGGGAGGCAAAGCTCAGTGCAGGGAACAGGGACAGGAATCCCAGCACCTCCCCTTTGTATTTCATCGCAGTCTCTGCCTGGGGGGTTCAGGCTCCAGAGCTCTGCTCTGTTTTCCCAGCCCCACCCAGGGCGGTGTTTCCAGCTTCAAAAATGGGGGAATGTTCACACACTGCCAATGGGTCTGTTCATAAACCAGACCCTAGGCTGAGCATGTCCCAGCAGATTTATCAGTCCCTGCCCCCCCACCTCACCCTCAGTGTTTCCTGACCCTCCCCCTCAACAACAACCCTCCCCAGCAGCTCCCCAAAATCCCCTACTTGAGCTGGATCCACCACAGCCATTTCCCTGCCCTGGCACCTAGGAAGATGGGATGCTCTGGAGCAAAACAAGGTCGTTATTCTGCAGCCTGTCAGGATGAGAAGGGAAATTCGGGAGGTTTCTGAATTAGTGTTAGTCCATTTCACACCCCCAGGCTCTGTCCCTGCAGACAGACACTCTAGACCAGGGGTGGGCAAACTTTTTGGGGCGAGGGCCACATCTGGGTGAGGAAATTGTATGCAGGGCCAGGGCACGGGGGGTGGAGTGCGGGATGTGGAGGAAGGGGCTCAGGACAAGGGATTGGGGCAGAGAAGGGGTGCAGAGTGTAAGAGGGGGCTCAGGGAAGGGGGCTGGGGTACAGGAGGGGTGCGGAGTGCAGGACGGGGCTCAGGGCAGGGAGTTGGGGTGCACGGGGTGCAGGGTGCAGCAGGGAGCTCAGGGCAGGTGGTTGGAATGCACAGGAGTGCAGAAAGGGGCTCAGGGCAGGGCGTTGGGTGCAGGAGGGGTGCGAGGTACAGGCAGAGGGCTTAGGGCAGGAAGTTGGGGGGCAGGGGGCAGGAGGGGTTTGAGATCCAGCCCGGTGCTGCTTACCTAAAGTGGCTCCGGGGTGGCAGTGGTGCACACCAGGGCCAAGGCAGGCTCCCTGCATGCCTGCCCTGTCCCCACGCCACTCCAGGAAGAGCTGTGGCCCCTGGGAGGGGGGGCAGAGGGCTCTGCGTGCGCACATGGAGCCCTTTGCCTCCCGGCCCGGGGGCTGCTTCTGAGAGCAGCGCCGGGCCTGCAGCACCACCAGGGGTAATCCCGCGGGCCGGATCCAAAGCCCTGAAGGGACGGATCCGGCCCGCGGGCCATAGTTTGCCCATCCCTGCTCTAGACTCTGCCATGCTGGGAGAAGCCTCAGTGACGCTATTACAGCACAGATCCGACCTCTCCCACCGGGACTAAACCCACCAGATGCTATTACACTCTCCCAGGAACAGAGTTTCTGAGCCAAATGCCAGAAAAGAGCAGAATCAAAGGAGCCACTTTGGAGGATCCCCCGACACTGTCCCTCAGCAGCACATTCCCCCAGCAGCGTGGGCACCAGGCAGAGGCAGGACCTGGCTTTTCCTCTCCCTGCCCCTCCCCTCTCCCAGGAAAGTCAGTCTGCCCCGGGGGGCTGCAGGGAATGGAACTGGGCAAGGCTGGGTGCCCGGCACCTCCCTCCCCACTGATTGCTCCAGCTGCCCCTTCCAGCCTCTCCCCCTCCGTCCTGCATGAAGAGCCAGTCACTGTCCTGCATTCCCGTGGGCGTTTCCTCACCAGTAGCTACAGCCACTGTTAACACTGTTAACGGGGGTGAGCCTGGGGGCACTGGAGCAACAGCTCTGCACCGCGCAGACATTCAGGGACAGAGATGGGGTGAGCAGGAGCCATTTCTGCAGAGTCACTTTCCAGCCTGGTCTCAGCACTTCCCCCGGATCTCGCTCATCACCTGCAGCCTCTGGCTCAGGAGCTGATGCCAGCAGAGCCCAGGGCTGCCCCAGGGGGATAGTTCCAGACCCAGGAGAAAATCCCCCCTCGGCTGGGCACAGCTGCTCTGGGATTATAGTGATGGTCTGTCCCAGCACAGACCCCACTCAGCACCAGCAGCTGCTCAGCCCAGGCCCTCAGATCCGAGCAGAGGCAGCAGCGTCTGCCCCAGGAAGCCCGGAGAGCTCCAGGCCTCCAGTATCCTGAGCTCAGAGAGAGACAGACACCGACTCCTCGGCCTGAGCAATGACCAGAGCCTCTGCTGGGGGCAGCTAACGACCGAGCCTCCCTGCACTGCCCCCGCAGCCCCCAGGGACAGTCAGGCCGATGCTGAGCTCATTTCCCCTCTGGACCGAGAGCAGAACTGGAGATTCAGTTCAACCCGGGATTTCATACATGAACCAGAACCGAATCTCCACCTCTGCATTTGTGTTACCGCCTGAACCAGAACTGAACCAAAAAAAGTGTGTGTGTGGCGGAGCGGGGGGGGAGGCGGGGAGGTTGTTACCAGTTAAAATAAAGATTCAGCATTTTCAAAGCAGACAGGGCTGGAGCCACTCCAGCACGGCTCTGTCCAGGATCCTGCCTGCCCACCGGCGTGGGGCTGCCCCACATCACCCAGCCCCCGGCGGCCGGGGCTCCTCCAGCCCAGGGGGGCTGGCTGGCCGGCGAGGTTAACTGGCAAGGTCCGGTTAACCAGTAAGCAAACCAGTAAACCCAGTACTCCCCGGTTCACCTTTGAGATGCCTGGTTTGACCCTCTCTGAGGAAAAAGATTCCCAGTGGCTGCTGGGGGGGCAGCCTCTCCCCCTCTCCTACCCCATGGGCTGGGGGAGCTGCCATTGTATTTCCCCCTCCCTCCTCCTGCCCCCTGGCTCTGCCCTCCCCAGCCAGTCTCTGCTTGCTCCATATTCTCCCTCCAGCCCCCCTACAGCCCATCCCCAAATCCCCCCTTTTCTTCCCTTTATCCAACACTCAGAGTTTCCCTCTAGTCCAGCCCCAGAACTCTCCCCCTGCCCCTCGATACCTGTGTGTTTCCCAAGCCTCCCTCCAGCGCCCCACATCCCCCTGGTCCCCTCCTGCCCCCTGCATCCCTGTTCCCCAATTCCTGCCCCCTCCCACCCCTTCCCACATCCCCTTTCCCTCTCCTGCCCCCTCCCACATCATAGAATCATAGAATCTCAGGGTTGGAAGGGACCTCAGGAGGTCATCTAGTCCAACCCCCTGCTCAAAGCAGGACCAAACCCAACTAAATCATCCCAGCCAGGGCTTTGTCAAGCCTGACCTTAAAAACCTCTAAGGAAGGAGATTCCACCACCTCCCTAGGTAACCCATTCCAGTTCTTCACCACCCTACTAGTGAAAAAGTTTTTCCTAATGTCCAACCTAAACCTCCCCCTCTGCAACTTGAGACCATTACTCCTTGTTCTGTCATCTGCCACCACTGAGAACAGTCTAGATCCATCCTCTTTGGAACCCCCTTTCAGGTAGTTAAAAGCAGCTATCAAATCTGCCATCACATCCCCAGTCACCCCCCTCCCATCCCCTCCTACATCCCCCTTCTCTCTCCTGTCCCCTCCCACATTCCTGGTCACTCCCCTCCTGCCCTATCTAGCATCCCTGTTACATACATAAGAGCATAAGAATGGCCGTACCGGGTCAGATCAAAGGTCCATCTAGGCCAGTATCCTGTCTACTGACAGTGGCCAGTGCCAGGTGCCCCAGAGGGAGTGAACCTAACAAAGTGAACCTGTTCCCCAATTCCTGCCCCCTCCCACCCCCTGCATCCCTGTCCCCCAGTTCCTGCCCCCTCCCACATCCCTGATCCCCAATTCTTGCCCCTTCCCACATCCCTAGTCACCCCACAATGCCCTGTGGCTCAGAGCCCCCTGCCCGTCTTCAACCCCCTCCCGACTCCCCCCACCCTGGCTCCCTACAGGTTGCTGCCTCCCCCACTTTGCAAACCCTGGGCGCTGCTGCAGCTTCCCTCTGCCCCGGGACAGTTTTGGGGGCAGGGGAGCAGTGGGAATGTCCCTCCCCCGCCCACAGCCAGGGCTCAGGGGGCCCCCACGGCAGCAGATGAGGCCCCGGGGGGCTGGCGAGGCAGCACCCGCAATTCACTCCTGCTGCCGGGCTGGGCCCTGGGCTCTCTCCGCCCGGCACCTCCTGGGCCCTGGCGAGCTGGAGTCCCTGGGTCTAGCTGGGGGGGCCTGGCTCTTATTCCATGGCTTGTAGCATCACCCCCGCCCCCCCAGCAGCGATGTGGGGCCAAGGGGTCCATGCCCAAGGGCCCAGGGATTTCACAGGTCCCGGCCGAGGGGATCGATCTGTATTTGTAAATAAAAATGAAGATATAAAATGTCACTAGATCAGTCGATGCCACACCTTAAGCCTAGTGGGTGACAGACCCCCTGTCCCCCGCTGGTGCACACCGCCAGAGATGCCCCAAGGCCGACCAACAGCCATGGCCTGGTGTCACCCCACTACCCCTCCCACAGCCCCATGGGGCTGCCCCCTAAAATACCCCAAAGGCCCCAGCCTGACCTGCCACTCTGCAATCCATCAACTCTTCTCCTGGCCCAAAGCCGGGGTGCAGCCACTCCTCCACCCCTGCTGTGCCACATCAACTCCTCCCCCGCACAACCTCCCAGCCGGGTGGGGGGGGCTCATTGCTGCCTCATTGCCTCCCACCCCAACAGCCAAAGCCAGGCCATTGTTCTGAGTCCCCATCCCGTCCCCTACAGCCTCCCCCTCCCAGTCCCCATCCCTGCAACCCAACCACCCCCTGCCATCTCCTCCTCCCATAGCACAGCCCCATTGATTCACCCATCCATCCCTGCCCCCCACAGCCCACACCACACAGACCCCCCCCCAACTCCCAGCTGTGCCATCCCCTTGCCCAGGCCCAGCCATAACACCACCAGCCCCAGGCAGACCCCCTCCCTGCTGGTGCCACCACCAGAGATGCCCCAGGCCCAACCAACAACCGTGGTATGGTGCCACCCACTCTCCCTCTCACAGCCCCATGGGGCTTCCCTCCACAAGCCCCCAGGCCCAATGTGGCCCTGCCACTCCACAGTCTCCCACCGACTGTCCTCTCCCCAAGCCAGGGTGCAGCCGACCCACCTAGCTGTGCCAGCCCACCCCAAATCCCACTCTTGTCTCTCTCCTCCTGCCTCCACCTCTGACCCAGGCACTGGACAGTTCAGTGGTGAAGGGATGAACCGATGATCATCAGTTTGTTTTATGATGGGGGGGAGGGGGAGGTTTAAACTATTTCCCTGAATCACGTCTCCCTTGGCAGCTCAGTCACCATTTCAGCTAGAGCAGAGCTGTGGTGCCTGGGCACTGGGTCACCCGAGGCCTTTAACACCACAGCCCTGGGGGGGTGGGGCTGAGATGGACCATCCCGTGAGGAACACGAGTCCTTCTACCATCCACCACACCCTAGTTTGGAACTGCTACTGCCAGGTAAGTATGCCCAGTGGTCTGTGATGGGATGTTAGATGGGTTGGGATCTGAGTTACTACAGAGAATTCTTTCCTGGGTGCTGGCTGGTGAGTCTTGCCCACATGCTCAGGGTTTAGCTGATTGCCATATTTGAGGTCGGGAAGGAATTTTCCCCCAGGGCAGATTGGCAGAAGCCCTGGAGGTTTTTCGCCTTCCTCTGCAGCATGGGGCACGGGTCACCTGCTGGAGGATTCTCTGCAGCTTGAGGTCTTCAAACCACAATTTGAGGACTTCAATAACTCAGACATAGGCTAAGGGTTTGCTACAGGAGTGGATCGGTGAGATTCTGTGGCCTGCATTGTGCAGGAGGTCATACTAGATGATCATAATGGTCCCTTCTGACCTTAAAGTCTATGAGTCTATGAGCTCACCCCATCTGTGGGAACTTTTATCCCCTCTGCCTCCCTCTAGCTGGCGGTTTTCCCTTCTGCATCTATCTGGCAGGGCAGCCCCCGTCTGAACCCCTGATCCTGTCCCAGTTTTGTCCCTCTGCCCATCCCAGCCCTCCGATTTCCCCCCTTCAGGGGGATTTTCCCTGCCTTTGATTGCAGGGAGCAGATTCTGATGGCGCATGAGGGCAGCAACTTGCAGCTGTTACTGAGCATGGGAGAAGAGCATTAGAAGAGAAGAACAGCCAGACTGGGTCACACCAAAGCTCCATCTAGCCCAATGTCCTGTCGTCCGACAGTGGCCGATGCCAGATGCCCCAGAGGGAATGAACAGACAGGAATCATCCAGTGAGCCATCCCCTGTCGTCCAATTCCCAGCTTCTGACAGACAGAGGTTAGGGACACCATCCCTGCCCACCCTGGCCAATAGCCATTGATGGACCTGTCCTCCACAGAAACACAGAATCATAGACAATTAGGGTTCAAAGAGACCTCAGGAGGTCATCAAGCCTAACCCCCTGCTGAAAGCAGGACCACGAATCTCTCTAGTTCCCTTTTGATCACAGGACCCTGCTCAGGAACAGTGAAGTTGCAAGTTCTAACAGGAAACAGCTTCTGAAAGAAGGGCAGCTCCTCTTCCTCCTCCCCTCCCATGGGGATGAGCAGCCCCCACAACTGCCTCTCTGCCCCGGCCTCCTTCAACCCATTGCCCCCTTTAGCTTCCCCCAACTTCCCCCATCACCCCCTTCAGCCTCCTCCAACTTCCCCCATTGCTTCCTTCAGCCTCCCACAACTGCCCTGGTCCCCTTCCCCTCATTGTCCACCTCAACTTTCCCCTACCCCCAGGCTCCTCCCCAGCTGCCCTCCTTCAGCCTTCCCCCCAAACCCCTCACCCAGCTGCCTCACCTGACCCCCTTTAACCTCCCTTCACCCTACTGCCCCTTCACCCCCTCACACACTTCCCTCCCTCTGCCTCTCCCCAAGTTCCCGACTCCACCACTCGCAGGTTCCCTTCCCCACAACCATCCGCTTCCTCGCCATGGGGAACAGGGGCAGAAAATGCTTTTGAAAAAACCTTTTGCAAAGTAAAAAGTAAAACAAGACAAGCAACCCCCTCCCTTGCTTTGTGCTGGGAGCCCAGCTGTGGGCTTGTGTGTGTGTGTGTGTGGGAGGGGGATTGTTCTGAGCACACTCCGGTCAGGGAAGGGGTGGAGTTGGCCAAATGGGCAGGTCAAATCTTTAGCAGAGAATTCCTTTCTCCATTCTGTTAGCCAAATGTTGCTGTCAAATGTCAGCTGACGGATGCAGCATTTGAAACAATCTGACTCTAAATCCCCTGCCCTCTCAGTTGCTGTAGTTCTCACCCTCTCTGCTCTTGTGATGTCACCACATGACATGGTGTCTTATTCCCAGAGAATCTTGTAGGTTAGACAGGACTTAAGTTTATAAGGTAAAAACTGAAGCATAACTCCTTCCTTTTCCCCTTTTGATTTAGGAAAAATAAATCCTGTTCACTCCCCCTGCCCCAAATCCCCCTGCTGTGGCCAGGAGACAGGTGTCTTCTCACCTGACCCTGATCTGCTGTGGTGAGAGATAGCTGGTGGGAGGGGGAGAGTCCTCTCTCCCTAGGGCAATCTGCATCCCAAACCCCTCATTCCCAGCCCCACCCCAGAGCCCGCATCCCTAGCCGGAGCCCTCACACCCCTGCACCCCAACCCTTTGCTCCAGCCCTGAGCTGCTCATCCCCAACCCTACCCCAGAGACTGCACCCCCAGCCAGAGCCCTTGCACCCCACCCTCTGCCCCACCTGAGCCCCCTCCCACACTCCAAACCCTTCAGCCTCACCCCTGCCACGCACCCTCCATGTGCAGAATGAATTTTGTTATGTGCACCAATATACAGGTGAAGTGTCACACCTCACCTCCATATTGGTGCACACAACAAGTGAGCTACAGACCAACAGTGGTTCATAGTAATTATTCAGCAAGTATTTTAGAAGACCTAGACCATTAGAGGAAATCATGACCTGCTAAGAGACAATTAATGGAGAGAAGCAGGAAAATTAATCCCACACATTGGATTGGTTGTGACTTATTTGCCTGATTTGAAAAGAGACCAAAAGGACCTGAGTCTCCTCGCTGTCGATAGCCCCCTGCTCTGCCAATCAGCACTGAGACTCTGAGGGGCTGAGGCTGAGGGGTCTCACCAGAAGTCCCAAAGGACGGCCCAGATCATCATCAGAGGGGATCACTCTCAGATCCAGACCCACCTCTTGGTGAAGACCTCCCACAATGAAAGTAACACACCCCCCCGCCCTCACTCCACACACCCCTCCTTGGTAGAGGAAGGGAAGCAGGGGAAAGGGGGAAAAGAAGCAAGAGAAGAGGAGAAAGGAGGGAGGAAAGAGGAAAAGGGAAACCAAAAAGGACAAACCCCAATGTCCCCAGGGATTCCAACCATCAAATCCTAGGTAGGAAATCAAATTCTGCCACCTGAAGCCAGTGTTTTCTATG
Source organism: Mauremys reevesii (assembly GCF_016161935.1). NCBI lineage: Eukaryota > Metazoa > Chordata > Testudines > Geoemydidae > Mauremys > Mauremys reevesii. Next base: position 219,363,763 of record NC_052623.1, read on the forward strand.
CCTAGAATGCTGCCTGCGCCAGGTGGATCAGACTGAACAGGTTCCAAACCTCTCTGAGCCTCTTACCCTGTAAAAGGGAAGTTTGTTTTTGGCACAATCAGTGGTAGGAAAGGAGAAAACGCCACACAGGTTCCTCCTCATGCTCACATCCGTGAATCCTAATTCTCTCTCAGCCCTCGAGGAGAGACCTCGCGAAGGAGACTTGGGGCAGCAAAGCCGGGGGGGTCTCAGAGACTGGCCTGGCCCTGCACCTCGGGCCTGCCCGGCTGATGTCGGGGTCTCTCTGTGAGGTCACCCCTTCCCCACCACCTTTGCCCAATAGGCTGAGTTTCTGCAAAAGGCCTTTGTGATGTCACTGCCTCCCCTCAAAGCTGATGTCCTGCCCCTGGCCAGCCTCGTTGGGTGTTTGAGTTGTTTCCCCTGGATCTAGGGTCGCCAACTTTCTGACCCCACAAAACTGAACACCCTTGTCCCGCCCCTCCACCGCGGTCCTGGCCCGCTCACTCCATCTCCCTCCATCGCTCACTCTCCCCCATGCTCGCTCATTTGCTTATTTTCACCGGGCTGGGGAGGGTCCCTTTTCAACTGGGTGTTGTCGGGACAGACCTGGGAAGGAGGCTGCCTGCCAAACACCTTTAAGAGGAGGCGTCCCTCCCTGTCAGAAAATCATCTCCCTCCTTCAGTTCAGTGATGACCTGAATTGTTCCTTATCCCCGTAGAGCCAGAGGATTGAAAGCAGCAACATCAAACCCCTGTGCAGCTAGCAGGAATGAACACAAACACTGTCGGTTCAGCGATAGAACCACACTCATTGCTTCTGACACACAAAGACTCACACACACACCATGCATGCAAAACCTCACCAAGGAGTCAGATGCACCTGGTTCCCTGCACCCCTGCTGTACAGAATCCAATCACAAGGAAAGCTTGTCAGCCCCAGAGCTGGCGAGGAGTCCGGGGCTGGAGGCTTTAACCTACAGTGACGGCACTCGGAGGAAAGATGCTGAACGAGTGCAAGTTAAACTTTGGTAGCTCTGGTCCCAGTCCCCTCACAGGTCAGTCCATCCCTCCAGGAAATGGGCACATCTGAATTCTCAGCTGGCTCAGTCTAGCTTCATAGTTCTTGTTTACATCCAGTCAGGTCTGAGGCCTGTTTCGCACCCTGTGTTTGAGGAGACTGTTATAACCGACTCTCTGCAATAGCAAATGCAGGAGGCCGTGTTATTGCTCCTGCCCCAGCACAGACAGACAATGAGGGAAATAGTCTGTATTTGAGGGTGGGATTCCCTGCCCTTGGCCAAAGACCAGCACCTCCCTTTGCCCTTTGTCACTTGTGAAGCTTTTCTTTCAGCAGCGAGCCTTAGAGCTCAGTTGCTGGAGCACTGCGTTTGTCACTGACGGTTGGGGAGCTCCAACATCACTGGGTTCTTCTACCAGCAAGTCCAACAAAAGGACTGATTTCCTCATGTGACAATCCTGGGCTTGTCTGAGGGGGTGTCCAGACTGCACACTGAGCCTGTCTCTGCGTGGCCTGGGCTTGGTGATTTGTGTTGCCAAGCTGGTGTTTGAGCATCCAGACTGCAGTGGAAACTCAGGCCTCAGGCTGTGTCCATCCTACCGCAGTAAGTCATCCTAAGTGACGCTGCTACAGCTACGTGAATAACACAGCTGGATTCGACATAGCTTAGGTTGACTTACTGCTGTGTCTACTCTGTGCTGGGCCGACGGGAGACTTACCTTACTCCTGTCATTCCCGGTGTAGTCCCAGAGTCGCCTGGAGAGCGCTCTGCTGTCAATTTAGTGGGTCTTCACTAGACCCCCACTAAATTGATCCTGGTGCTTCAATCGCAGCAAACAGCCTCACAGCTGTGCTGCGCATCCACCATGCACTACTCAGCCCCGACTCAGAAATTCAGCTCCTGTGGAGTGTGTCACCCTCCTCAGCTGAAGATGCTCCCCGAGTCCCCAGTGATTTCTGCAATAACATGTCTCCAGCCTGTTTGGATCCATACGCTCCCCGCAGGGAGGCTGTGAGTGGTCTAGTGACAAGCTCTAGTTGCTGAGGCCTATCAGGGAAGGGGAGCTCCGGGGAACATTGAGACTCTGGCGATCCCTCAGTGGAAGCACAGGTGGTGGGTATAATAGGCGGGGAGGCTAAGCCTCCCCTTGCACAGCTGCCACCAACCAGGCCACAGATGCCTGGGCCCTAGTGCCCAGCCTGGGCTCCATCTCTTCCTGTATCTGCTTTGCCCCTTCTCCGAGGCCCATCACCCCCATCACCCACCACTGCCTGGCTGAGTCCCCCTCTCCTCCCCTGCACCCCCCTCTCTGGGGTCCCCACCACTCACTGTGTGCCTCCTCTCTTCCACCCCCTCCCCTGCTGAACAGTGTCAGTCCTGGGGCCGGTTTTATTCAGCATCTTCATTAATAATCTGGATGATGGGATGGATTGCACCCTCAGCAAGTTTGCAGATGAAACTAAGCTGGGGGTAGGGGTAGATATGCTGGAGGGTAGGGATAAGGTCCAGAGTGACCTACACAAATTATAAAATTGGGCCAAAAAAAAATCTGAAGAGGTTCAAGAAGGACAAGTGCAGAGTCCTGTACTTAAGAAGGAAGAATCCCATGCACCGCTGGGAACCGACTGGCTAAGCGGCAGTTCTGCAGAAAGTGATGTGAGGATTACAGTGGATGCTAATTCATATCTAGCTTCTCAGTGTGCCCTTGTTGCCAAGAAGGCTAACAGCACATTGGGCTGCATTAGTAAGCGCATTGCCAGAAGATCAAGGGATGTGATTATTCCCCTCTGTTCAACACTGATGAGGCCAAATCTGGAGTATTGTGTCCTGTTTTAGGGCCCCCACTACAGAAAGGATGTGGAAAAATTGGAGAGAGTCAAGCAGAGGGCAAGGGAAATGATTAGGTGGCTGGGGCACATGATGTATGAGGAGAGGCTGAGGGAACTGGGCTTATTTAGTTTACAGAAGAGAAGAGTGAGGGGGGATTTGATAGCAGCTTTCAACTACCTGAAAGGGGGTTCCAAAGAGGATGGAGCTCGGCTGTTCTCAGTGGTGGCAGATGACAGAACAAGGAGCAATGGTCTCAAGTTGCAGTGTGGGAGGTCTAGGTTGGATATTAGGAAACACTATTTCACTAGGAGGGTGGTGAAGCACTGGAATGGGTTCCCTACGAAGGTGGTGGAATCTCCATCCTTGGAGGTTTTTAAGGCCCGGCTTGACAAAGCCCTGGCTGGGATGATTTAGTTGGGGTTGGTCCTGCCATGAGCTGGGGTTTGGACTGGATGACGTCCTGAGGTCCCTTCCAACCCTAATCTTCTGTGATTCTATCCGTTTTTTGTCCATCCCCTCAGTAGGCACCGACTTCCCCTCTGGCCAGTGGTTGCTCAACTCCTGCTCTGTCTCAGGCCCTTCCCTCACTCCACCTCTTCCCCAAAGCACCACCCCATCTTTTTCCTGGTCTGCCCCACCGCACCCCCAAATCAACCCCTTCCTCTAAACCTCTGCCCCCTCTCTTCCTAACCCTGCTCCACCCCTGCCCCGCTTCTATCCCACCCCTTCCCCCAAACCCACACCCCACCTCTTCCCCATCTCCTCCTCCAAGTATGCCATGTCCCCGCTTGAGCCCTACCCTCCAGAAGCATCCTAATTCCATGACAGAGCTGTTTTGTGGGGGGCAGGAAGTGCTGGGAGGGAGCAGGAGGAGTTCCTCAGTGGGGCCACTGGCGGGTGAGAAGCATTGAGGGGAGGGCAGAGCTTGGCTGCCAGTGGGTGTTAAGCACCCGCTAATTTTTCCTTGTGGGTGCTCCACGCCCGGAGCTCCTATGCAATTGGCATCAATAATCCCCCTCCTCAAAATCAAAGTTCCTAGAGATTTTGGGTGAGTGTCTCAGTGTTGTTAATGTTACTAACTCTTGTGTGTGCGTGTCTCTCTGGGTGCGTGTCCAGGTGTGTTTATGGATAAGTTTATTGTGATGTCACGTATCCCAACAGCAAGGAATGTTCTGCTTCAGCGTTTTTGCCCTGCCTGCAGTCTGCCAACTGGCTTGGCTGACAACGGCTGGTGACCCAAGGAGCTGCTAATAGACACGTACTATCCATTTCTCAACAACTTCTTGAATCAGCTATTTCCACAGATGTTCGAAAGAAGATGAGTTTTCACAGAAGGTAATTCCCAGATTCTTTTCCTGCTCCTTAGATCACACATGCCAGGTTGGTGCCTCCTTCTCCTAGTGTAGGGGTGGCCAACCTTTGGCTCCAGAGCTGCATACGGCTCTTCAGAGGTTACTATGTGGCTCCTTGCATAGGCGCTGACTCCAAGGCTGGAGCTAGAGATGCAAACTTTCCAATATGCTGTGGGGTGCTCACTGCTCAACCCCCTGCTTTGCACCACTCCTGCTACCACCCCACCTCTTCCCCCAAGGCCTCTGCCCCTTCCCCCTAGCCTCCCATGCCCTCGCTCCTCCCCCCTCCCCACCACAGCCTCCTGCGCACTGCAAAACAGCTGATTATGGCGGGTGGGAGGAGTCGGGGGGGGAGGCGTTGATCGGGGAGGCTGCCGGTTGGTGGGAGATGTTGGGGGCTGGGGGGTAGCGGATGGGGGCTGCTGCCATGTCACTGTGGCTTTTTGGCAATGTTCATTGGTCAATTCTGGCTCCTTCTCAGGCTCAGGTCGGCCACCCTAGGGACTGGCGGGGGCCAGTGTTGCACCAGTCAGTTCTCAACATTTTGTTTTGATTTGAATGTCGGCATCTTTCAGCTCCCTCCTGCGCCAGCCTTTCACCTTCTCTGGAGGCAGATTTCCACTCTTTTATCTTTCAGCAGACGAGTGGGGGTGAATTTCCATGGGTATCACCTAAAGGGAAGATAACAAAACTGGTGTAGAATTTAGATTGATACCTCCATAAATAGTATTTCCTCTGGAGTTGCCCCAATGCACTTCTTGCCTTCCAGCTGTGAATAGAAACCTTTTGTCTCATGTAATGATTGTCTAATGTATGTGTATTCTTCATTCCCTCTGGGGCACTGGTAATTGTCTGAAGACAGGATACTGGGCTAGATGGATCTTTGGTTTGACCCAGGATGGATGGTCTTGTGGTGCTTATGTTCTCAGTTGTATGAATCAGTCCTGGCTATTAGAGGAGCAGATGGCTTCAAAAGACCAGTCTCCTGGATCTGGGAATCCTAGGCAAACTAATTCCCTTCCTTTAGAGAATGACAGAAAAACCTATTTCCTTCGTCTTTCTATTGTAGGCTTCGTTCCTTTTTCCAAAGACTCGCCTCTAGGGAGCACAGAGAGATCCATGTGCACAAAGTGCTTGTCCAACCTGCAGCAGTGGAGGCATGCTCTGACTTCAGCCAGCAAGAACAGGCCTTGCCAAAGAAGCCACAGAGAAGGAAATGTTCATGGTCCATCCTATCAGGCATGAAAAGACTCTGTGTCTGTAGCCAATCTGACACCTCCATGGCAGATAGGAATGAGGAGAGAACAATTTCCTCACAAAGAAGATGGACGCACTTGTCCCTGAAGAAGAAAGCAGCTGAGAACCAGATGGAGTCAGAGGATGTGAAGCTGCAGGAGGATACAGGGAAAGTTGAACTGGATCCCACAGGTGAGGATTCAATCCACATGGTTAGCGAGGAGCATGTGAGGATTACTCACAACAGTCACCCTATAAGCCTTATACATCAGGGCCTTATCATGGGACAGTGATGGGTACCACAGAGTCTGGAATCCATTTAGTGCCAGATTCTCTTGGCGAGGGTGGCCAAGGTCCATCGCTGAGGTGGGGAGAGCTGACAGTGTCAGGTCACCCCCCCTCTGGGGGTCTGGCACTGTGGGGTGTGGAGTACTAACATTGATCCAGGCTGTAAGGAGAACAGAGAGGCTGGACGTTGTAGGAAATCATTTCTTTTCTCCTGGATCGGGTCCGTTTCATCAATAAAATGCTCCAGAGGTCTCAGCAGGTCACAGCTGGGAACCATACCAGAGCTGAGCCATTACTTCTTGGGGGGTTAAAGGCAAATCAGGCCTGTTGCCCATCAGTGACAGGAAAGGTGTGCAAGGGGAGGGGACGAGTAGAATACACCATGGAAAAGAAACTGGCCCATAGGTCCGAGGAAGCCTCGTGTGGTTCTCTGCTTAGCTCTGCCAACAACCTTCAGTCTGACCCTGGGCAAGTCGCTTCTGGGCTCTGGGCCCAACTTCCATCCTCTGTAAACCAGGGATAATACATGGAAAAGCAAAATGTTACGAATGTTTCTTTCTGCTCCAGGGATGAAGATGGAGGCGCCCGAGTCGAAGGGGAAGTGGGAAAAGGGGAGCCCAGAAGAGCAGGAAGAAGAGCGCACTCTCACCCACCCCCCATTACCAAGCAGCTCCCATATGATGATGATAATGACGCTTTGTGACTGTGCTAATGGAAAGCATCCCCTGCTGTGTGTATTAATATCTCCTGGAGCTGGGATCTCTGACAGGAGACCTACCTGCCTCTTGCTCAGGGAGCTGAAAAGAAACACTCTTCAAGTGTGATCGACTCCAGCCAGTCTTTACAAGTTTCGCTGGGTTGCTTGAATGAGGTCCAGATTGACAAAGGGGTTTAGGCACCTCAAGAAGTACAGAGGTGCCTAGTGGGATTTGCAGAAGTGCCTGACTCACCTGCCTGATTCTGATGCACTCTCCATGGGACTCAGGCACTGCTGAAAATCGTACCAGGCCCCTCCCTGCACTTCTAGGGGTAACCCACACACCTGCTGGGTATGGTGTCCTGGCTGTCTAGTGGCACCAGGACCACTTAGAGACAGAGATAAATTGAGTCTGTGCTAGAGCCTTAGCTAACAGCCGGTTGGGTTTTAGCTCATGCGGTAGAGGCTTCTGCACTAAGCTCCCGAGGTCCCAAGTTGGATCTCGCCTGCCAACATCTGCCAGGCATCTAGACGCCTTCATAACTCTTATGATTACTGAGAGAGCACCCTGCAGCACATACAACAGTCTGCAATTCTGGGAGCTTGTTACATGCCAGGGAACTGGAGTATCTATGCGAGTGTGTCACTCTGGTGTGCTCTACTGCATCCTCAGCTGCTGGCATCCAGGACAGACGGTGCTAATCCAGCCACACAGGCCAGCTGCAGTAACACTCAGGAGGTGCCTGAGTCACCAGGGTAAAGACTTCCAGCACCCCAGGCCCTGGGTTTAGGTGACCCTGGAACCAGGCCCCCTGCAACCAGGCCCCCTGCAGTAACATTGTGCCCAGTGAGTTCTGACCCACGGGGGTCTGGCCCCAGAGGCCCACGGTTTGGGATCCTCCTCAACCAGGCAGACTTGCTCCTTCAGTCGAAGCTACTTTCTGTCCTGCTGGCGATTCCTGCCTGTTTTGTGGCAGCACCACACGCTGCGGGGTGGGGAAGGAAGAGGCATTTCTGTTTGGGCTCTGTTCTCAGTCCTTTCCTCACAGACACTGTGGGCTGCTAGAGTTGCTGAGCCAATCTGCTCAGGCGCTCAGGGTGGGATGGGACATGGGGCAGGTTCTCCAGTGACCCCTCGGCTGCACTCAACAAGCAACTTGAATGGGCTTTGCAGGCCACTGAGGCTTTCTCAGCAAAAACTGGGCTTCCTGGGAGGAGGGGCTAGAGGGAGGAAATGGGGTGGCCTTGGGGTCCCAGCACTGGCTGAGAGGCTCCCATCTCTTCTCAGGCAGAGGGGGAGGGGGAAGCATATGAATGACTGAGGAAACCTCGGCACCTGTTGAGGTTTGTTAAGAAAAGGGCTCAGCTGGAGTCTCCACACTCACTGGGCGCTGCCAGCCTCCCGCGGGGACAGACTGTTCCAGGGCAGCTGAGCAATGGAAATACTCAGTCCCAACAGGCTTTGTCCCTCTTCATTGCAGACCCCCGGGGAGCAGCTTTCCTCAGCCCAGCTCCAAGCCCTGCTGGTGAGAGCCGTGAAGGCTCTGACAACACCCATCCTAGAGCGAATTCAAGCTGCAGAAGAAGAGCTGATGACCATCGTTTCTCTACATGGAGACCAGATGGAGAGAGTAAGAGACTCCCGCCGTGGGGCAGGGGGATGCTGCGCAGAGAGGGGGAGGGGAGAATTTCCTCTCCTAGGAAACCATTCCTGGGACACATGGGCATGGTGCTTTGAAGGTTGGCTCAGCCCCTTTCCCTTTATCACTTGGCTGCGGGGATCTGCAGCGTCAGGTGTTTAACGTGTTCTCTGCCCGCTGGAGCTCTGACACGGCCCTGAGGACAGCCCAGCCCCACTGAAGGGGCGCGATAGCCCCAGCTCTGGTAGCGCAGCACTTACCTCGTCTGCCCATGGGTCTCCACATTAGGCTCCAGGAGCAGACATGGTTTCCTCAGACATGCTGCAGGGCCTTGTTTTTCCAGCTGAAGGATCAGGAGGAATTTGGCTTTGCACTTTTCTCTCTGTCTCTCCCTAGCTCTGATTCTGTTGCCCATCCCCACAGGATCTGAGTGCCTCCCCCGTGAATTAGACTGGCCTAGGGAGGTTTCTGGCAGACTTCATTTCTACATCCCCTGGGTAGGAGGCTCTCAGAGTCATTTATTCCCACTGATTAATGAAGCTCTACCGCCCTCCAGGGAGGTAGGAATTCAACCCATTCGACACCTGGGGAAACTGAAGCCCAGAGAGCTCCTTGACTTGCCCAAGCCTGCGCAGGTGGGGTTATCGAGAAAGGAATCAGGGTCCATGTTCCCTACAGCCCTTTAAATGTTGCCTTTAATTGCTTCGCCTGGAAATAGGTGACATTCCTGCCCTTCTCCAGATACTGCCTGCCCCTGGCGTGTAAGTGCAGACTTATTCCCTTCCTGGGCTTTGGCTTCCTCCCCAAACCTGCCTGTTCCTGGGGTTTCCTGCAGGTCGTCCCTGTCTCTGGCCGAGTTCCCTGTTTCCAGCAGGTCCCAGCGGGAAGTTAACAAATGACCCCTGAATCAGCAAATTGATTTGTGCAGGGCTCTAACTCCTGCTAGCAGTGTAGAGGTTCTCCTTAGGGCTGGGGCCTGGAGCTGGCTAGCCCCGTCCAACTAGCCCTGCCTGCCATCTCTGGGATGGGCTCTGGGGTACATCAGTAGAACCAGCTGGGTCTGGAGCAGTGCTTCTCTACCTGGGACATCCTCAGGGCCAAACAGGTGGTATTGGATGTGCCCCACACAACACATATGTGGCCCACAATGGAAACTAGGTTGAGAAACACTGGCCTGGAGGAACTGATTGTGCTAGAAAGAGCAAGAGGAAGTTGCAGAGATGGAGGAAAGGCTCCTGCAGGGAAGCCCTTGAGAGCAGGGCTGAGAGCAGTTTGCTGAGGCAGGGAAGGCCCTGGGACATCAGGGGAGTTTGGGCTGTGCCCACGGTAAGGTTTTTGTGTGTGTTTCTGAGCTTTAAGGTGCTAAACCAGACCTCAGGAAGACTGGGGTTCCTGGACTTGTCAAAGCCTCTTTCTTGAGATTATGGACGAGCCAAGATGGGCAACCGAGGTGAGAGGCAGCTTGCAGGGCTGCCAGGAGGGGTTACCTGGGAGGACACCATTCATTGATAAATCCATCCCTCAACTTTCTGGCATTCTTCCAGGTTGGAGACATCATGGGATGTATCTTCATCTGGCTGGACAATGTCTGTGATCCCAGAGCCAGAAAAGCAGCGCTGAGGGCCACGGCCTTGCTGGCTGACTCCTACCCTCAGGACGTGGTTCTGAGCTGTGTGGCGCACATGCTGTCATCGGACAGGTAGGGAGCTGGGCTGTTATCACCTCAGGCCATTATTTCTCTTCCTGCTCCTACAGACAGGCAACAGTCCAGGAAGGGTCCGTCAGGCTCACACAGTTGGAGGGAGTTTCCTACTGTGCAGAGAGCTGTCCATGCTCACTAAGAGGAGATGCCTAGGCCCAACCACTGAGGAGCCAACCCTCCTCCTGCATTCCCCGGGATGGAGAAGTGCCAGTTTTCTGGAGAATTCCAGCATTGTCCTGATTTCTATGGGTCACTCCACTTCCTCTCCCATCAGGCCAATAAATGACTTTGGGGCTCACTCCACATCCCTGGGTCATGAGGTCTGGCTGCTCCCTATTGCGTGAGAGAAGATAGAGATGGAAGAGGTCCATGAGGGCCATCTGTCTGTCCCCTGGGGACCAGTGCAGGCTTGTTACCTGTAGTCAGATCCCTAGTTATTCCATGGCTGAGGAAGTGGTGAAAAAACACACTTATCCTTATGGAGCTGCGCAACGGAGGTAAATCTCTTAAGACAGAAAGTTCCAGCCCTAATTGTCACAAAACAAATAAATAAATAATCCTCACATGACAAGAGCATAAATGCAGTGCAGCCTGCCTGAGTCTGCAGAAAGCCGGCAATAACAGCTCTGAGAGGGCTGAGTGCCTCTTTTCATCTCAATATGTTGTGAATTCTGAGTCCTGCTGGTTATTGCCAAACACTTTGCAGAGTCATCCAGCTGAGGTGTTTATAACACAATCCCCATGTGCCTAGGGGCTGTGAAATCCAGCAGGAGCCTAGCCAGAGGTCAAAACTCCAGCTTTCGTCAGCATAGGAGTACCTGGAAAGCTCACAGACAACAATAAGACATTCTGCAGCCCTGTTCATTGGTAAGCAGAGCAACTTCACTTGATCTTTTTTGAACTGCTTCTTTCAAAGCCCTTTTCTAGACAGCTGCTCTGTTCCCTCAGACAGCACCAGAATCCTAAAACTCTGTGTGTGTGTGTGTGTGTGTGTGTGTGTGTGTGTGAGAGAGAGAGAGAGAGTGAGAGAGAGAGAGAGAGCGAGAGAGAGAGAGAATTAAGATGTCTTCCAAGATGAAGGGAGCAACTTAGCTGTATCGACTGCACCAACTTCCCCTGTCCACAACTCCTCTTTGGCTGCACCTAGGGGAAACCAGCATGATGTGAATTCAATCTCCTTTGGAAATGAGTCTCTCGGTGACTTCTAGGCTTCTGATGCTTTATCTAATGTGCTTTGTGAACAGATGTAAGGAATGTATTTAATTTCTCAAGGGCTGTCTTGGGGGAATGGCTGCATCTTTAGCAGTTTTCAGCAAAGGATTTGAAAAGAAATGAGATTCATTGTCTGTCTAGGAAATACTATCCACCATTATTGCGACTTGTTGTCTGAAACAGTGAATGAAGATGGCATCTCCGGCCTCTATGAAAGTAAGGAAATACCTCTGTGTGTTTGTGCCTCTGTGGGAAGTACAGGGGTGCAGCACAGGGCCTGAACACAGGTTTGAATGTGTCCCTGTCTAAGGACAGTGTTTAAGGAAGAAGGATGGTCACTTTCACTGAGGTGCCACAATATGTGTATGGGAGCAGGGAAATTCCATCCCTAGCTCCTAGAATAGACGTAGCCTTAGAGCTGTGTGGGGAGACTGTCTTCATAGAGGTCTGAAGGTCTCTAAAGGAAGGCCTGACAGAATTGAAAAGGGCTGTTGTTATTATTAAGGGTGATGATGATGATGACAATTACTCTCTGTAGGGAAAGATTCATCACTTGCCCTCCCTATAATGGAGAGATTTCAGGCCGGGGAACCACTCAGAACTGGTTATCAGCTCATAGGAAAACCCCTGAGTGCACATTGGAAACATCTTTCCCTGTGACCTCTTAAGGAAGGAAGGCACAGGGCCACAAAGGATTTCAGTGGATGTTAGGAGTCTAAATCCCTTTGCAGATCTGTGCGTAAATGTTGGATGATTTAACACCTCTGCTCTTGTCACTTTTCTGTTACATCCCAATAACAGTTGCTGCCACCTGCCGGTGTTTTAGTGTGTGGACGTGTGTGTGGACGTGTGTATGCTATGGGAGGGGGAAGTTACGCACGGAATGGGGTCTCCTCTGTGTCCAGGGCTATTTTGGGAGTAGCTGAGTTGTTGTTTCTGTGCCCCCAGACTCTTGGGTAGCTAATAGCATGTGGCAATGGCCATCTGAAGGGGAGGTTTCCTAGGCACCAGTCACATCAGCACCATGGGGCTTTCAACCTGTTTCCTCTTTGTTTCAGCTTTTCAGGAAGTGCCTTTGACATCTGACAGGACCACATGGTACATCCTCAATAGATATTACAAATGGCTGCAGAAGCTTGGAAATCTCGTGTCGGGTTCTGCATTCGACTAGGGAACCGGGACCGACACAGAAGACCCCTTTGTCCTGCTATGGTATGTACAACAGCGTCTTTGGAACAGGGACTGAACAACGAGGTGGATATTGGCAGATGATAGAAAATTATGTAGGTCAGTGAGGCGTAGAGAAGACTTTGAAGAAGTTGAAAGGGATCTAATAAAGCCATGTGACTGGGCAGCACAATGGCAGATGAAAATCAGAGCTGACAAATGCAGGGCCATACGCACAGAAAGCAGTGAGGTGAACAACTCCTACATATTGCTGGTGTCGGACACCAAAGCACGGATGGTGGAGCCCAGTGGCTGGAGCAGCAGTGGTGGGGCCTAGTGGTCAGGGTGGTGGAGGTTGAGCCGAGGGGAGCCAAGGGTTGGAGCCAGAGTCAGGAGTGAAGAGCAGGATTGGAACAGGCGAGGAGTAGGGCCAGGGTGGGATTAACGATTCCCAGCCAATGGGAGCTGTGGGGGGGTGGAGTCTACAGGCAAGAGCAGCTCCCGGGACAGAGGTTCCTGGTGTGGTGCTCGTCGCGGCGACGCAGCTGCGGGGGAGAGGAACGGCAGTGAGTGGAGCCGCCTCGCCCCACCCCAGCCTGGCAGAGCCGGTCTGGCTGGAACGCAGCACACAGGGGCTTTAGTAGCTGCAGCATGGGCCCCCCCTTAGCACTACTCCTTTCATGAGTGCATCACTGCCCCACTTCTGCCCCATCCCCATACATGGTTACAGGGCAGAACCCTGTAGCTGAGCTCTGAAATCTCTCTCACTGCAATTAAGTTACTGCAGTCAGGACAACCCCACCTTTGGGCTCCATGTCTGACATCTCTCCCCACTGCACAGAGCCCAACATTCACAGAGCTTCTTGCATGCGATTCCCTCAGTCATCAGAGCCAGGCAGAGAGAGGAGAAATTCTCCCAGACTCTCTTTATCCATTGCCAGCCCACAGGGTAGCGGAGGTTGTGGGGGATTGGGTGCTCTCTTTAAGCAATGCCAGCTCTCAGGGAAGTTGTAAGTGAGCATTACCAAAGTGGGGTGGTTTTGTGCCATGGAAAACTACCCTGCTTGAAGGTTTTGTTCTTCTGATTTGTGTTCCTGCCCTTTCTCCCTCTTACAGACATCTAGAGGCTAACAGGAGACAACTAAGCCCACCACTCATCACATCTCTTGGGAGATGGCAAAGCAGCTGTTGCATGGGAAGGAGGAGACAGAAGAGGCAGAGCAGGATGTGCCGGGGTGCACCAGCCACACATAACCCCACAGTCTAGGCAGAGGAAGCCAAGCCCCTCCTCAGCCCTGCCGAACATGCTACAACTGGAGCACCAGTGTGAAAGGGAGCAGCTCAGCTCAGTCTAGGCAGATGCCAAAAATGGAGGATGCACATTGTAGGCTCTAGTCCAGAAGCAGCTGAAGCCCCTGACTGCAGATCCCCGAGGTACCGAGACCCAGACCCAACCCCGTCCCTGGGTGCCTGCAGACGTGCAAGAGAGCTCAGAGTCTCTGGGAGTTTCCCACGCCAGGAGTCCAGAAACCCCCAGCCCATGGCCTAGAGACATCTCGTAGGAAGTAACTGGGGAGAACTAGCCATTGTCATGCTGAGTGATGTCAGATGTTCTGGTTGGATCCCCACTGACTCAATGCCAAAGACATTGGCCATGGACAAGGCCCTGGGCTAGGACCCGGGGGAGTAACGAAGGCCCGGTTCCCCCCGTCCTGGCCGCCATCCATCCTTGGGTGGCAGCCCACCTCCCTAATGTGCCACTAGACTGCACAGCCCCAAGAGAAGGGGCAGCCATCTTGTCTCTGAACTCTCAGCCAAACAGCCCTGCACTGAAGGGCAGCGATATTGACTCTGGTCATTGGGCCACACAGCACTGAGGGAGAGAGCAGCCATATTATCTGGAGCCATCGAGCCACACAGGCGTGAGAGGCAGGATAGCGGCATGGACACTGGTCTCTGGATCACACAGCCCCGACGGAGAGGGCGTCCGCACGGACTTTGGTCATTGGGCCACACAGGCCCGATGGAGAGAGGGGGCCGCACGGACTCTGGTTGTTGGGCCACACAGCCCCGATGGAGGGGGGGGGCCGCACGGACTCTGGTTGTTGGGCCACACAGCCCTGAGGGGGAGGGCAGCCATTTTGACTCTGGCCATTATGCAAAACCACCCTGAGGCTAAGGGCATTTGGTTTCAGCCATGGGACCTCGCCCCTTCACCTCTAAGGCATCGCTCATCTGTCACCATGAGAGTGATCCCATGACATGAGACTTTCAGGGTCAAGATGCAAACATGAGCTGAAGCAAGGAGTGGCACGTGACCCCTCTAAGAGCTCCTCCCACTCTTCTACCAATCTGGGGGTGTTTTATTGCCATCAATCTGCCTCAGGATTTGAGCAATAGGGGAAAGTTCTGGGGCAGAGTGACTCATCCGGAAGTGGGTCATGTGACCCTGTTGGTGTCCCTAGGCCTAAGTGAACCAAAGTTGTGACTCTAGGCCTGAGTGAACCAAAGTTCTTCCATGCTGTAAACTTTAACCAACCTAAGATGCTAATAAACAGCAAGCAAAATGTGTAACTGTCAGCTTTCTTAGCTTGCAGCTGCAGTATACCTCGAAACAGCAAAAAGCGGCTGTAAGACAAGGGAAAAGGGGGAGGAAAGTCTGCATGCGTCTGTGCTGTGAAGGCCATAGATAAACATGTGAATGAGAACAGTTCTAACAAGCTACATTATAGTGTTAAGTGTAACTGTTGCAAGGGGGAGGGAGGAAGGGGGAAAAACAAGGGGGGTATAAATGCTGGGACCCCACCTGCGTGCGGGTGTGCAGGATTTGAGATGGCTTTTTCTCCCTTGCACCTTATTTGGGCTCAAATAAACTTGGTTTTCTTCTCTACCCTGGTGTGTTAATTAGTGCGACGCACACCGGGCAACGAACCCCGCTGTTTCCCCTCCTCGGGCCCTTTGTGCCGGCAACAACCCCTCCGAGACCTTCCCCCAGTTGGGGTGGGCCTCATCCCCTTAGGACCAACCAGAGAGGGGATTTCACCGGATAGGGTAAGTGCTGTGGTGTGGTGACCAGTCCGTAAGAGGGGCCCATCACCTCTCCATGAAATCCCCCACCGTCCTCTGCTAATCTGTCAGGGTTTCGCACTCACCCCTTAGGTCGTCCCAGAAGGGAAATGTACCGATCAGAATAAATAGTGCCTGAAGGCCTAGGCCAGAAGACGCTGATCTCCGGAGCTCCATGTTTGCGTGGCTGGCAGCATCGTCCTGGAAGTCGCAACCCAACACTGCGGGGAAGAGGCCAACTCGTTCCAAGGATGTGTTTTGTGGAAATCACAGCCTACACCTTCGGGCTATATCTTTTCTGATTGGTACATGTTTCCCTTCTGTGATGGCCTAAGGTGGGAGTGAAACCCTCACCAAGGGTAGAGGGTGATGTGAGGACTTTTTAGAGGGACCACGGGATCCTGTTGCGGGCAGGTCACTCCGCTACAGCACTTCCTTGTTTGGTCAAATCCCCTCTCGTGGTGGTCCTACAGGGCTGATGCCTACTTCAATTGGTAGAGGACAGAGGGAGGAGTTCTCAGAGGAGATATACAACCCCCTTCTGGATGGGTCACCCTGTCCCAGAACAACCCCCGATTGGTCAAATCCAGTCTCCAGGTTGTAAAATGCTGGTTGCCCCTGCCAAATTTTAGTAAAAGAAGGGAAGAAAGGCATGGATGTTTTGGGTTATCTGTAGGGGGCCATCTTGGACTTGGGAAAAGAATGCGGTGACCTTTTGCCATTTGCTTTATTATTTTGGGATCGGAAGCACACTCCCACGCATGGATTGAATCCGCGTAGATAGGATCTAACATCCAGGCAGAGACGACACAAAGAGGGATAGGGAGGGTTTTTAGTTAGGTCTACTCACCCGTTCCTGTGTCCAGCATTGAAGTCCATCCCTGATGTCCAATGTCAAGAGAGCAGCAGCCGTCCATTGCTGCCCCTGCATGAGAAGGCAGAGAGAACATCAATATTACCTCATGGGTGTAATTGTTTGCAGGGCCGGCTCCAGGCACCAGCTTATAAAGCAGGTGCTTGGGGCGGCAACTCCGGAGGGGGGCGGCACTTTCAAGTATTCGGCGGCGGGTCCCTCACTCCCACTCGGAGCGAAGGACCTCCCGCTGAATTGCAACAGATTGTGATCGCGGCTCTTTTTTTTCTTTTTTTTTTTTTGGCTACTTGGGGTGGGAAAACCCTTGGAGCTGGCCCTGATTGTTTGTGAGAGTGGAGCATTTCCAGAGTTAAAATTTTGTTAATCTGCTCCTTCTCTATCCTATCCTATCCCTTTTCCCCATAGTAAATAAAGTCTCGTTTGTGTGGTTACCACTGTGTGGCCTTATTTTCTTGTGTGTCAGAGAAAAACTCAGTTCTCGCGTTTTTGTTTGGGTGCAGCAGAGTCAGATACTTTATTCTGTTTAGCAGCTACAACAGGGAGAGAGTGCACTAGGACATAGGGTCTCCCCTTCCTAGACAGGTCTCTCAACAGGTAAACAATTACAGCCAGCATTTATACTTTTGTTACAGACAATAATAAGCAACAGCTGCATTTTGTTTATACATAGGTCATCCTGATATCTTGTTTTTCTCACTTCTAAAAAGACGCCAGTCTACATATTTTATCAGTGCAAGGTTGCAACAACTTCTCACACAGTTCTTTTCCACTCGCCTCACACAATCCTCGCTTCTACAAATCTCGCGTTATTAGGGTTACAGCTAGCCTAACTCTTGCTAACAAAGACTGTCATGCATTAAGATCCCTGTCAGTTCTTTCTGTACTTCCACATGTACTAAGGCAAGCTCCGATAGACGGGCTTTACAAAGGGGACCACGTGGGAAGAATTTACTGTAAGATTCCCTGCATCTTCTGAATGGGGTTTGGGTTCTGCCCTCTTTAAAGGAAGGAAAACTCCTTACAGGTGATCCCACAGGGTTGAAACCTACTGTGATTACTTAGTAATCTGTCCTATTCACCACGATGTTTGTGACCCTGTGTATCACAGGGAAGTAGCCCATCGGGCATTATGAATCCTCTGATTTAAAATGGACACTTGTGGTGTACAGACAAAGAAGGACAACTTTTCAAATCCAACGTGAACCGAGATTGTATCCGACGAAGTGGGTATTCACCCACAAAAGCTCATGCTTCAATACGTCTTGTGACAGACCCAAACCAGTGGAGTACAGGAGTCTGGTAGAGAGCAAATATACTGGTCACTGGATGAGTAGTTTTCTGTTCCCTGAGTGACCAGAGCAGGGGCTGCACTAGAGTAATCAGGAACCTGCTACAACCAATTAAGGCAGACAGGCTGATTAGAAAATGCAGCCAATCAAGGCAGGCTAATCAGGGCACCTGGGTTTAAAAAGGAGCTCACTCCAGTCAGGCTGGAGGGAGCCAGAGGAGAGGAAGTGCATGTGAGGCGCTGGGAGCAAGAGGTGCAAGGAGGTGAGAGGGTGAGGGTGAGGGTGTGGGTGTGGGTGTGGGTGTGGGTGTGGGTGTGGGTGTGCTGCTGGAGGACTAAGGAGTACAAGCATTATCAGACACCAGGAGGAAGGTCCTGTGGTGAGGATAAAGAAGGTGTTTGGAGGAGGCCATGGGGAAGTAGCCCAGGGAGTTGTAACTGTCATGCAGCTGTTACAGGAGGCACTATAGAAAGCTGCAATCCACAGGGCTCTGGGCTGGAACCTGGAGTAGAGGCGGGCCTGGGTTCCCCCCAAAACTCCCAACTCCTGATCAGACACAGGAGGAGTTGACCCAAACTGTGGGGAAGATCACTGAGGTGAGCAAATCTGCCAATAAGTGCAGGACCCACCAAGGTAGAGGAGGAACTTTGTCACATTATATAGATGCCTATTACCCCCACCCCGTCCTGATTTTTCACACTTGCTGTCTGGTGCCTCACCCCCTGCTCTGCACACCTAGCAGGAGAGTCCCAGCCAGGAGCAGCGGGACGGAGCAACGATGAGAGGTGGGGGGGCACCTCCTGCCTCTGCAGCTAGGAGGCATGTGAATCTCTCCTGTGCGGCAGGACCCCGCCGGGCCCTGTGACATCGCCCAGGCCCCTGGGCAATTGCCCCTTTGCTTCCCCCCTACCCCCGTCGGCGGGCCTGACCCGAGCTGGGACTCACCTCCCAGGTGCTGTTGAGACTCTCAATTGAACTAGGACAATCTCAATGCAAGCAGGGTCTGAGTGAGCTCTCCCCTGAGACCTAGTGGTGAGCTGGGATCAGGACTTCAGGAGCCGACCTTCTCTGCATGGACACACCCACCCTGCCTCGGTGCTCAGCACGAGGGGGCTGCTTTGCCCAAATGGTCACTTTTGGCTGGTGCTGGATCACAAGTCACTTTGTTATTGGGGGCAGGGCACTAAAGGGTTGTTATCCTGGTTGTATGACTCAAGAGCAGCAGAACTGTGCTTGGCATAGCCTGACGGAGGGACTCATCCTCAACTAAACCTCACTCCGTTTGGTGACTTCACAATTTTTCCTGCTATATGTAATTCATACTTAGGCCCTTCCCTCCCGTTAGTCTTAGCCCCTCTTGACCTTAATCTGGCCCTGCCTGTGAAATGCAGAGAGCTGTCTGGAGATGCTCTCAGGCCCCCACCTTTAGCTGTGCTGTCTCGATTCCTGTTGCAGCCAGTAGTAGCTGAAACCATCTAGGACCTTGGTTAGAAGGTTGGATCCAGGTGCAAATGCAGCAGCTCCACTGGTTAGGGGAGCAGCCAGAGCAGAGAGAGAACCGCGGAGTGGGGACATCCTAGCCCCTGTTCTAAGTGACCACAGCAAGATTGGAGGTTGAACCCCCCAGACACCCTGGGCCCAGCCTTACCAGGGTTATGAGGACTTTGCCACACAAAAGAGTAGAAGGAGAGTCCTCGAGGTCAGGGAGGCCTCTGGGTAAAGGGAATGGGAGTGAGGGCTCACATCCTAGCTAGCCCATTCCACTGAGGGTGTGTATAAGTCAGGAAAATGTGCCACAATGTTGGAAAATCATAGTGCTAATGAAGCCTTTTTGTATTAGGCCTGAGTGAACCAAAGTTATGCTACGCTTGCCCAAACCGTGTTGGAAAGCTTACAGAACTCATTAGACTGAAGGCCGTGTATTTACCTATGTCAGCTATTTTGCTTATCAGTTTTATTTGGCTCCCCAAGTATATGTTGGCTCCCCAGTATATGCAGCTGTGTTCCCATGAATGTTTCCAAAGTATATAGCACAAAGGGTCGACGGGTGTATCTTGTTTCCCCTTCAGAATGACAAGTGTATCCTCAACAGCTGTATGTATCTTGTAGCCCCCACAAAATGATATATGTATCCTGCATATCCAATTATCCCCTAATAGATACATGTACAGGGTCTATAGGTCAACCAAATGACGTAGACAAACGTAGGCTAAGTTGTTTGTTACCGGCTATAAAGGTAGGCCGCTTGGCCATGAAAGGTGTGTCTCTTTCTCTGGCACTAGCCGAGAGGAGCACCCGCTCAGCTGACCGATCAATAAAGGGTGTGGTACTCGTCTTCCTGTCTCCGTGCCTCCTTGGTGTAATTAGGTAAGCTCCAGGGGGAAACGAGCCCTTTTGGCTAACAAATGGCGACCCAGATGGGACTTCTCTCCCTGTAGGGGGCGCGACCGGCAGCCGAGGACGGCTCAGGAGAGTGGCCACCTTGAGCTATTGGTTTGCTCGAGCTCCGGGTCGCCGCAATCGGCCGGGACGGCTACGCCCCCTTCATAGAGAACTCCAACCGACACGGAGACAAGACGGTACCAGAAGAGGGGATTCCACCTGCCGGACGAGGCCACTCCGGGCGCGGTAAGTGCGTTTACCTCCTGGGTTTGAGGATTAACGCCCCCGAAGAGTGAGGGTTGGGACCTTGGGCCCCTAATGGTAAAGGAACCCACAAATAGGAAGGTGTGTGTGGGTAAAAGCTTTCTGGTTAAGGTACCTAGGTTCAGACACAGCTAATGAATAATTCCATTAACTCCATGAGTCCGTGGGCCGTGCTGAACAATTACTGGGACTTAGAGCAGCCCCAGGGCTGGCTTTTCTTTTTGGTAGGGGTACTTTTGTTTCTTGTTCTATTGGTATGCTGGAAGCCAAAACTGTAACCGGGTCTAGGAGCGTGTGAACCCATCTTCTCTCCCCCCCCTTCTTTTCCGTGTGGGCTACTGACAGTCTGATCATCTCACTGGACGCAATCAGAGCAAGCCGACGCCCTCTCCTAGAGACTAGCCGACGCTCTTTGCTGAAGGGAGGTGTAGGAGAGTCGTGGTCATCCTCGTTAGTCTCTCCTGTGTGAGTGCCCTGTAGGGAGAGATCCTTAGTTTATGAGCTGCTAGCGCGGACAGGGCACCCTCTCTGTGTGTGTGAGTAGAAAATGGGTAAGGGACAGTCTAAACATTCCACCTCACCCCCTAAGGGTACCCCAGCATATTATATGTACGTACATTATGGTTCTAAAACCTGCAGGTATTTAGAGAATTGGAATCTTTATACGCGTGAAGATCCATCTAAACAATGCCCATTAAAAGGTACCTTTAATCTAGATAAGATCATATATCTCAGAGGAGCTTTTAATCACCAAAGAAAAGCCTCTGACACAGTGTGAGCAATTTGTCTAGGAATGGGTTAATTTGAAATTCAGCTTGGCAGAGAGATGAAGAAAAAGTTGTTTTATGCTCAAGGTCAAAAATCAGCATAAACTATGTTAAGTACAAAGAAAAACTGCTTTCAGCCCCAGCTGGCTGTGGAAAAATAGAGACAGGCAAACCAAAGGCAGTACAAGTTACAGAACTGAGATTACATTTGCAAAGCTTAACTGTTTGGTGAGATCCAACAGTCTGACTTTGTGATGGATGCCGGTGCTGGTGTGGCTTGGTGACACTGGAGAGGCCACAGGTAGCTGACCTGGACTGGAATCTCTGAAAGAGACACCGCAGGAGATTCCAGGGTGTAAAAGAACAGCCTTCCCAAGAGCGGAAGCATGTTGGAAATTCTGAACAAGCTGTATACAGGATAATCTCCCGTCCACCTATTCCCCTTTTCTGAATGTTATATACAGACGTGGCCAGTCTGGATATGTGTAAGTATGGGGCATTCATATTTTTTATGAGTGATGTGGAAGCGTTCCCAACACTCTCCATTGTTGTTTTATTATTTGTAATGAAGCTTTAAAATTTGGTTATATGGTGTGTTTTCTCTATCCTCCCCCACCGTCCTGCAGTGTCAGTTTGATCACCTGACATGAGGCATAAATTGGTAACAGAAATTTGTCACAGTTTGGTGAGCAATAGAGAATGGGGGAGCCCTGCAGAATTTACACCATCTATTTGTTTTACCCTTGTTATTTTATGTTTGTTCTGTTTGGTATTGTTGGTGTTATATGTTGAGGATTGCATAATTAAAGGTGTGCCCATTCTCAGCTGCAGTAAGTCTGAGAACTGGAGAAGGGTTTAGCATTCCTCTCTCCACCCTGGTTGACCAGGAAGGGTGGCAGGTGGATCTACCCCCAGTCGTAGCAGGACTGGGCAATAGAGTAGTTGGCGAAAAGGAAAAAAATGTGTACTTGATAACTAGAATTGAGCAATTAAGAGCATAGATCATGAACCAGGCAGCAACTCAAACCTGCGCCCAGGGCAAGTTGCAGGCCTTGAGACAGGACTTCCAGTTACAAAAGGAAGCCCTGGCTAAGCAAGTACCAGTCCTTCAGGGACTTGTTAAAATGTAACCATTCGTGCTCAGCATACGCCCTAACAGCAGTGTGTTTGCTACAAGAGGCAATTAAATAGTTAAACGCCAGTGGGCCATGCGTTTTGCCCAGGTGGCGAGCCTCACACGGGAGGACTCGGGTAGTCTTGTGAATAAAATGTTTTAGGGAAAAGACCAGAAGGGTGGGGGCAGAAGCCCATGAAAGAAACGGTTCAGCGCAAGAAAATAAAAAAAATAAAAAAAAAGGATCGGGCCCAGGCGGGCAGGCAACAGACAGAGAGCTTGGAGAACAGGTTGGAAACTTTTGAGGGTCTAGTGGAAGGAAGAAGTAAGTGAGTGTAAGCATGGGGATTTCAAATACTCAGGAGGATATTTGGAATGGCGATTTGAATTGGTAAGTGGCTGTTGAAAGACAAAGCAAGTGATTTAAGGGAAGAGCAAGTGATTTAAAGGAGAGTGAAGAGTTAACTCTGTAGTTGCTGGAGGGAACAGCAGTTGAACTTTGTAAAAATGCTAAAAAGAAAAGTTTTTGGCAAATTCAGGCAAAGAAATTATTAGATTGCAATCATTTGGCTATGAACAATTTTGTTGAATTAGCTAAAGAATGTATACAGTGCTGTGTAAATGAAAATTTATTAGGCTCTAAGGCACTATAAGTGGTGATGGTTTCTTTCAGTGTTTAAAAGCAGGAGTTAAAAGTAAAAAGCAAGCCAGAAAGCATCTGTATTGATGCAAATTATCTAACTGATAAGGTAGAGGCCACTGAAATCTGGGCTGTCTATGAAACACATACAAGAAAATATGGGGTAATTCCCCTGTTTTGCCTGAAATCAACAAGGGTATCTGTATATTTTAAGCAATGATTGACTGCCCAGAAGGGGTAGACCTTTGTTTTTGTCTTTCAGATAATCAAAGAAAACTAATGCCAGCTAAACAGCATACAACATACCATGATTTACTGGCAGAGTAAAAATTATGTTTTGTGTTCTATGTTCTGTCTTGTGGTGTTTGTCTCGTGGTCAGAATTGTTGTGTTTAATATTTTCATGGGATGGTCTGGTTTGAAATAAAGCAGAAGGCTTGAATTGAAATGCAGATATTTGTTTTGTTCAACTTAAAATACAAAGTGTTTGGATACATCAGAAAAATGTGATATACTAAAGTCTTATGTATTTTCTTAAGTAAAAGAAAAAACTGCATTGGCCAAATTGCATACTAACAGTCTTTGGAAGCAAGGACATAAAAAGTTAACCCACTCCCCATATTGTACATGGGATCCTTCTGGCTACCTCAGATTTCTAGCCAGAGGGCTGGGGATGGTGGGAAGCTATTGGACTAGAGGTTGTATTGAATGAACTCATCAAAGTGGGTGTGCTTGTCCTGGCTTGTTGTTCCAAAGCTCTGTAATAAGGTTATTTTAGTAGAAGGGTATATGTGGCATACATTAAATAATAAGACTAATGTACTGTATAACAGCAATGTGTATGTGTTCATTGTTAACAAAAGGTGTATAAATAAAAAGTAAAAGTTTCCTTTGTAGGTTAAAAAAAAAAGAAGCCAAAAAGGGGAAAAGGAAAAAGAACGAGTTAACTGAGAAAAACTTTAATTAGCAAGCTCAGTCCAAAAAAAAAAAAAAAAAAAAAATAAAAACCACTGACTTCGTTCAAGGACACTTGGCTAACAACCAGAAAAGGGGGGCTTGAATATGCCCAACCAGCTGTAAAATCTGCAAAGACACTAATGCAATGTGTTAGGTTTCCTTTTTACACAGGTAAAGACGCACTACCGAAGACCCTAGCAGCCCTGCCACTCCATGGAACCTGGAGACCGGATCAATGTACAGGTCCACCAACGAAAGACTGCTTTGGCTCCACGCTGGAAAGGCCCTTATTGAGTCCTGCTGATTACCAACACCGCTGTGAAGTGCCAAAGACTGATTGCCTGGACCCAGGATTCTCACTGCAAAAAGACCCCTCCACCTCAGAAGAATTTTCCTACTGATGATTAGCCTATTTCTTTTTCTAGTTCTATTGTGCTTCTGGACAGCAGGGAAAAAGGACAAGGTGACGTGCTGGTTGAACCTCTCCCTTGTCCACGCACAAATTTACTGTGCCTTTGAATTTTTCTAAAAGAAGCAAAACCATTACAGGGTGGTGTATTCCTAATCCCTCCCCTGTAGAATGCTGAACTACAACTGTTTGGGGAAAGAAGAAAAAAAACACTCATTTCACTGACATTGCCAAAGTCCAGGAATTCCTGACCAGAAAGGACATTGAGAACTGACCCTGGTGAAGAAACCCGAGGAATTATACACTGGCAGAAAAAACTTGTGGGACCCATGTTTGGGAATGTGGTATTAATTGGATTTTGGGGTTTATTCTACAGGCTGCGCCCTGTGTTTTGGATAAATCCTTCAGTATGTATTGCCCTCCCTAATTGGATTTTAAATGACATTGCCTTTATCCAGTTTTCAGATCACTTTTACATACCCAGATTGCTCACAAGGGGCTGCCATTAGATTAGCACAACAAAGAGCCTGGGTTATTTCCTCTGGAAAAAGAAGAAATTGGGCAGATCCCTGTGGGCTGGGGCCAATAGTGTAGCAGCCATTTGGAATATTCTTAAAGGCCAAGAACATAATAAGAAATTGGGCCGACTAGAAAGGGCCACTAGCCTTATTTCTGAAGTTCAGCTAACCCAAGTATAGGCTGAAGTTGGTGAGTTACATGTCATTTCCACCCTTAGTTCTATAACCCAGAAGTTACTGACAGAGATGGTATTGAATATCACTGAGGCTGGGAAGGCATTGCAGTGGGATCTAGTATGTTTAAAATTTCAGGATTTCCTGAATGACCAGCTGATGGCCATTTGGAGTGATCTTGAGCACCAGACTTGACCCACTGCCCTTACAGACATATCAAGAGTACCATCTGATCTGTGGTCATGAAGACATACTTGGACACTTTCTGGGTGGAAGTGTGTACATTTACAGTGCTCCTTCCAAGCATATGGACCGGTTGGGGTGGGTGTGGCTCCCACATACCGAATCCTGCCGGGTCCATGGGAAGGATGCATATGGGACTAAATTATTCACCAAGACGTCTGGGAAATTAAACCACTGGGTATACCTACCTGAGTTATAGTCAGTGCCCCGATCCCTTAGTTGTTAAATGAACAAGGTTCCACTCTTTTGCCCATGCATTCATTCCTGGGTTGGGGGTGACTAAGCTTAAAAGAGCAGTTGTAAATATTTCTGCAGAGCTTCATTGCTTTTTGGCCTCAAAGTGTGAGAAAACTCAGCCAAAAGGTTTGGTGAGTATTCTCAAAGGGGGGAGTTGTTGGAAAATCATAGTGCTAATGAAGCCTTTTTGTATTAGGCCTGAGTGAACCAAAGTTATGCTATGCTTGCCCAAACCGTGTTGGAAAGCTTACAGAACTCATTAGACTGAAGGCCGTGTATTTACCTATGTCAGCTATTTTGCTTATCAGTTTTATTTGCTCCCCAAGTATATGTTGGCTCCCCAGTATATGCAGCTGTGTTCCCATGAATGTTTCCAAAGTATATAGCACAAAGGGTCGACGGGTGTATCTTGTTTCCCCTTCAGAATGACAAATGTATCCTCAACAGCTGTATGTATCTTGTAGCCCCCACAAAATGATATATGTATCCTGCATATCCAATTATCCCCTAATAGATACATGTACAGGGTCTATAGGTCAACCAAATGACGTAGACAAACGTAGGCTAAGTTGTTTGTTACCGGCTATAAAGGTAGGCCGCTTGGCCATGAAAGGTGTGTCTCTTTCTCTGGCACTAGCCGAGAGGAGCACCCGCTCAGCTGACCGATCAATAAAGGGTATGGTACTCGTCTTCCTGTCTCCGTGCCTCCTTGGTGTAATTAGGTAAGCTCCAGGGGGAAACGAGCCCTTTTGGCTAACAACAAGATTGGGACCATGCCCCCCTTTACACTTGGACTCTTTGCTTCTCCTTCTCTCCTCTGCTGTCTCTGCTCCCCTTGGCTTTCTCAGCACCTGGCCCCACAGTGCTTGTGGTCAGCTGGAGACGGGGCTTTCTGGGCCTGCTCCTCTCTCCTGATTCCAAAGGACTTGGCACTTGAGGGGTCAAGGCCCTTCATGGTTGTGCTTGCTTAGTTTTCCCTTTGTGCAGAAATTCCTGCTTTCTTCAGGACTGGAACCTCTTCTTGGCTGCTCAGGCCCATGCTCTGGTTTCAGCTAGAGCCCCACGATGGAGCTGGGACATAGGGCGTCCCAAAGGCTAGAGAATGAGCCTTAGTTGCTTCCAGGCTAGCCTTTGCCATTCTTGACGTGCCAAAGAAAATGGGCAGATGCCCAGGCTAGTGTGCAGAGCAGTTTCCCTCTTCCAAGTGTGCGCCTGTGCCTCCGCTTGAGGGGGCTTGCTAAATAGCACCTTTGGAGTTTGTGTGTTTCTCTGCTTCTCACCAGCTGGGGAAAAGCCTCTTGGGGTAAAATCTCCTGCCCTACTGCCAAAATGAGCAACCTTGGAGCGGGAACGGTAAGAGGCTCCAGCAGCGAGGCAGGCCCTGCTTTCCTACCATCTTCTGATATTGGCCACAGAGCATCAGCAGCTGCCCCCCATGCTGGTCTGCGGGTGCCTTTCAGTGGGTGTCTGGTGCACCAAGGAGCAGGCTGGCTGGTGTCTTTGTGGCTGTCTGCAGCCCATGTGGAGGCATGATCCTCCCTTCCTCTTGCCACACCCTCAGTCGCTCTGAGGTGCTGCCTCTGCTCTAGGGGCCCAGAGGAGGAAGTTGTGCTGGGCTCCAGCCTGGGGCTCTTCCTCCCTCCTGCCTGTCCCTGACTATCAAGCCTGGGCCTGGCCCTCCTTTCGTTATGCGCCATGTGACCAAGACCCAAAGCGCGGCAGCAAGTGCAAGGGCCAAACTTGTTTGCACCTGGTGAAGCTGCGAGAATTGCAGCCCTCGGGTCAACCCA
Source organism: Mauremys reevesii (assembly GCF_016161935.1). Taxonomy (NCBI): domain Eukaryota; kingdom Metazoa; phylum Chordata; order Testudines; family Geoemydidae; genus Mauremys; species Mauremys reevesii. Next base: position 219,390,629 of record NC_052623.1, read on the forward strand.
CAGGACTGCAGCATCTCTAGCCAGGGTGTCAAGTTCTAGGGCCCGGTCCATTGTGGCCATTCCGTCAAGCTGGCCAGACCGAGGACCTGGCTCCAGTGGGCGCTAGTCACCGGCAGGAGGGGAAAGACTTGCTCTTGCACAACTCCATAGAAGGAAGCAGAGATTCCAGGGCTTGGCCACAAGCCAACAGGGTACCAGGTGGTCCCACGGAGAGTTGAACTGAGCTGGCAGGAGTCAGACTCCTGCATGAGCCCATCACACCATGGGAGGGTGGGGAGGAGCTGTGAGCCGGGTGGATGTGTCCGGTGCAGGGCATTTGGAGTCCGGGGGCTGCTGCACAAACCAGCTGCTGGGGGGGACGATGGGTGTCTGGGCTGCTGCTGCCCCCAGCCGGGTCTGTACTGTGGAGAGATCTGCATTAGCCCCCCACTTGTGCCCAGCCCTGGGGGGCGGGGAGGGTTCGGACTTTTTGCGGTGGCTGGAGCCAGCCCCTGAGCCAGAGCCTGTCGGTGAGCAGAGACACCCAGGGGAAAGGGCTGGCGCTGGGCAGGAAAGTGAGTGTGAAGCTTCAGATCTCACAGCCCCAGAGAGGCACCTGCCCTCAGCTCTGGGCCAGATCTGCCGCTGGGGCCAAAGCAGAGCGTTCTTTTGGGTCAGTTCTTGGGTAATCTGCTTTGAGCTGTACGCTCATTGCTTACAATCACTTCAAGCCTATCTTTGTGTAGTTAATAAATGTTTGTTATATTTCCCCCTAAAACCCTGTGTTTTGCTAGATGTGCTTGGGGCACCTGCTCAGGACCAGAGACTGGTGCATGGTCCTCTCCACTTGGAGGGAGGGGCAGACTGGGGAATAAACTGATACCATCAGGCTTTTGGCCAGGGCAAGATGGTGCAGCGCTAGGTACCTAGGGAGTACCTGCAGCTGGGTGTGTCCCTTCCTCCGTAAAGGTTTGTGTGAGTGCAGGATCGGGAGCGATCTGCATCTTCTCCCAGCAGCAGTGTGAGAGGGAGTGTAACGGGTCAGACTCACCCCTGCGGTGCCTCCTGCTGGTGACTCCGGGGAATTAGCTCAGTTTCCAGCCCGGAGCGCCCTCTGCAAGCCAGTGATCCGCCTGATCCCTGGCCCCGAGTCCCTCCCTGGACCCCGGTGCCCTTTTTCATGGGGTGCTGCCCCCCCGGCAGTAACCCCTTTCTCTCAGGGTGTCCCTTCCCCAGGGAACCCCCACCCTCTATCCCCACCTTGCCTCAGTGTATAGCTACTGCCAGTCATTGTCTAGCCCCACGTCCTCGGGCAGACTGCAGTATCAGCCTATTCATCACTGGCAAGGAGGGTTTGGACCTGCTGCCTTTGGCCTACCCCTGGGCTGCCTCTGCAACCCCCAGTACCTGTTAGCCCTCTGCTAGGCAGCAGCCTGGGGCTTTCCAGGCTGGAGCTCCCCAGCTCCTCAGCCTGTCCCCAGCCCTGCTCCACTCAAGTACCCAGTCTAGCTCCCTGCAGCCAGGCCCATCTCCCTCTGAATGCAGAGAGAGACTGTCTCGGCTTCTGGCTTCCCTGGCCTTCTTATAAGGCCCTGTGGCTCAGGTTGGGGCGTGGCCCCCGCTGCAGCCACTTCCCCAATCAGCCCAGCCTAAAGGCTGCTTCCCGGGGCTGTTTTAAAGCCCCAAAAGGGCAGGAGCGGGTAACCACCCCGCTACAGGGAGCCCAGGCTGGGGAGACAGAGGGCTCAGCGGTACCCCAGCCCCAGGTTGCACCCCGGGGGCCCCCTCACTATAACAAATAAATTAGTGCATCTCTCCCCAAACTAGTTCTAGAAGCACAAAGAACACCATGAAGACCAGGCCTTTAAACGTTAGGAACCATCAGAGTTAAGGTGACGTGTACTAATTTTGTGCACTGCTGTTGTGCGTGTGTGTTATGATACAGACTCACAAGTGTGGCCTTGGAGTTAATTCCCTGCCCCCCACAGCATCAATTTCCTCCAGACTACCAAGGGAAGTATTGCTTTCTCCATCATTTGATGAGGTGCCTTTCTGGAGTCTGCTTTGGTCCAAAACTCGCTACTGCACCATACAGGAGGCCTGTGATGTGCAGAGGGGTCAGATGAGATGATCTAACCATCTCTTCTGGCCATAGTCTCCAAATCTCTGCAAAACTGAGTGTGGCACATTGAGAGCCTCTGAGGTTTCCATGTGTCACCTGCCTGATCCCCAGCAGATCCCCAGTGGGGTTCTGCTCTTTAATGGCTGAAAGAGTCAATTTTACTGGTATTTTATTATCTTTAAATCATTAAGGGGAGCAACTACTTACCCTGACTGAAGCATCTTATCTCGTTTCTAAATCAAAGTGTCTCCTTCTTGTGTGCAAAGAGACACTTTAATGGGACGCCACAAATGGCAGATTTGGTTTCTGTATGTAAATTGAGATGTCTTCCTGTCCCATCTTTCATGCAGATGAGGCTAGGGGAGTTCTCTGTTCTTCATTCTGTATGCTAATGGAGATGTCTTAATCTTGTCACCCTGGCTTGGGGCAAGTAGGACAGTCAAGAGGCCTTGCAGGCCGCACTGGGAGGGGGATCGTAACCACCATGGCGGGGGCGACACTGAGGGGAAGGGCCCTTCAACTAGAGCCTGAGGGTGAGTGGCCACCGCCAGAGTGAATGTCCGACCCACGGTATCCCTGCAGCACAGCCAGGGCCTGGGCAGGGGCCTGGGATGTGTGAGGAACAGGCTGCGAACTGTCCTGACTTTCCAGCCACAGCTGTTTGGGGTTCCCCCAGGCCGCAGAGCGGGGTGACGGCTTTTCCTTCTTTTCCCTTCACCTTTCCCAGTTTCTCCTTGTGTTTAATAACTTGCTGTTTCATAAACTGTCTTTGCTTTGAACTATATGCGATGATCAGTGGGTCAGGGAAGCGTCTGGAGCAGAAAGAGTACCCCAGAGTGAGGACACCTGAGCCCTGTCCTAAGTACAACAACCAGACTGGGGTTCGAGCCCCAGGAATCCTGGGCCCAGCTTTGTCAGGGTTATGAGGACTCTGCAACACGAGAGTAGAACGGTGTCCTGAGTCAGGCGGGCCGCTGGGTGAAGGGAATGGGAGCGAGGACTCAGATCCTTTCACTAGCCAATTCCACGGGGGTAGTGTACAAACCAGGAAAGTTCCCCACGATAGCGGGACCATTCCCCTGCTTACATAGGCCTGGACACAGAATGTCTTTAGCTGCAGATTGCACTGCAGATCTGATTGGCTGTACATTCTGGATACCTCTGGCACCATGAGACTGCATGAACTGGTCCTTTCCTGTGGTCTGGCTCTGGTGAGGTAAGACTAAAAGGTGTTTTCACGGTTGGACAAGGACAGACTCTGGGGACTGCATTATTCTCCTCGGCAATTCCATTCTGCAGTGCCCTGACAGCAAGATCCCAGTTGAATGTGTGGGTTACTCTCCCCGGCAGGGTCAGGTTTTCTGTTCACTGTTTTTAATGACTGAAATGCTCTTCTCTTCTTTGTAACCTACGCATCTGTTTTGAATCTAATCGCGGAGCAGAAGCAGAAAATAGTCACCATTCCCCCGAGATGCCCAGCCAGAGGGAACTTTTCAGTAAGAGCTCCCTGCTGGTTCACACATGCATGTAGACAGCATCCATACGGGTGTCTGTCAGTGAGGTTTCTCTATCTGTTCTCTCAAATGTTTGCCTACTTGTTTTCTGGCTGGTGCTGGTGAAAGGATTTAGTATCCAAGGAAGGACGTTAGCAAACAAACAAAGCAGCACATTCCGTGTCCAGATTATATTTAGTCATAAATAAACATTGTCATGGTGTCCCCCCACCCCCACCCCAGTAGCATAGCTAGTGGGGTGCAGGGGAAACAGCCACTTCCCCTCAGCATGTTTTCCAAAAGCAGCGCCTGCCAGGCCGGCGCTGGGGGCAGCATGGCTGGAGGAGCCAATGGGGGGGAGGGCGGCAGGCACGGACAGAAGAGTGAGGGGGCCACCTCCTCGGTCATCGCGCCCCATGCTCAGCGCGGCCCCAACATCACCGCAGCCACCTCCTGCGGCAGCCCAGCCTGGCCTGGCCCAGCAGCACCATGGACCGAGGCTCGGCTAGCGACTCATGAGCCGGAGCCAGAGCCGGAGCTGGGATCCGCCCACAGTGCAGGGCCGGGGACAGGCGGCAGCGCAGGATGGAAGGTGAGCAGTGGGTAGGGTGACCAGATCGCAAGAGTGAAATATCATGACACACTGGGCGAGCGGGGGCGGGGGAGATGACGACAATGACGATACAGGTGCACAGAGCCATGAGAGGGGTCCCTAGGAAGCTGCGAGAGGGGTTGTATGACCCCTGCTGCAGCCTGCACCACAAGCCACAGGGCAAGGACTCATGGCCCCAGCTCCAACCCTCAGTAGAAGCCACAGGGCCAGGGGCACAGGGCTCCGGCTCCAGCCCCCAGCTGAAGCTGCAGGACAGGGGCAAAGGATTGTGGTTGTAAAGTCAGATCCAGTTGCAGGGCAGGGAAGTGAAGGGTCCAGTTCTAGCTCTGGCTTCAGCCACAGTCACAGAGGGGAGGTCCCCAGTCCTGCCTTCAGCCCCAGCTTCAGCCACTGACAGCTGAAGCAAACTACATCACAGAGGTCTGGAATCAGTGAGTCTAAATTATAGACTTAGTCGTAATACATATTTAAACATACAGATTTATTTGTACACTAAACAAACAGGGGTAAAGGGCCGGGGTTTTTATTTAGTCAATAAATCAACTTCCCAATTTGCATATCTCTCAGATATGCCAGAACTCTAGTACTTTTTGGCTGACTTTGCCATAGCCATAACTTGCTTCTGGGCAATCACAAAGCTATAGAAGTCCTTGCAACTCATCCGGAAATTCATTTTGACAAGGGTTTCACTCCGCACCAAGTCTAAAGTGACTTTCTGGAAGTCTCAGGCTTATGGCCCACTTAGGACATTATAATGACTAAAGCCTAGGGGCAGAGTGCTTAGTACCGTGAGTGGGTCCACTGACTTTCAGTGGGACTACTCACAGGAGTAAAGTTACTCACATGTGCGTTTGCATGATCAGGCCTTCAACTATTACCAGTAACTAAACACAAGTTTGTCCAATTAACAGCTTTGCTTAAGACCAGATTGCAACTTGCCGTTGTGGAGGGATGCTGGTGGAGGCACAAAACCTTTCCCCAATGAAGCCCTGCCAAATGGCCAGCATAGTCACTGCATTTGAGGGACCACAGAGATTGATCCCTCTGTGCACACCCCAGGAAGATAAATCTCCTCAAAGAAAGGGAAGACGAAGGACTAGAGCAGGCTAAGCACAGGACTAGGGGTAGCAGGCTTATCTGGAAGTTCACGGATGGATTGTGTCTCCCCATGGTGAAATCCCTCGCTGAACTCCCATAGGGGTGTTTCAGCTCTATGTATCTACTCAGGACTGAGTTATAAAGGCACAATCTAGCCCTTCATAGCCAAGTATTGTAAACTAATAGATTACATATCTGTTGCCCTTTCATCAATCTGAGCAACATTTCATTCAATGAGAAGAGTGACATGGCACCTGTAGAAATCATTAGCGGAGAGTGTGTTGTACTGCGCTACTACAATCTTGTTTAGAAGAAAATTACATTGACAGATGAAAGTATGGAGAGTCACAGATTAGGATGAAACATAAAAGAGAGACAAGGGTGCAGTGGTTAAGGTGCTAGCATAGGACTTGGGTTTTCTTGAGCCTGAAGTGCAGTGCATCTGTCGTCATTCACACCTATTTACATCAAAGCTAAACTATTTGGTTTAATTATTCAGATACATTCCTCTCCCATGCTCCCTGAACAGTCACATCTTGGTGCAGTCAGTAACAAAGAAACTGCTCAGTTTCCTATTGTGATACACAGATGTTTTTGGTTTTTCTCTCCTCCTGTTATTTCTTTAGGAAGGGTACTTTAATATTATACAGGGCGTGTTTACTCTGACCAGCGAATCTATGGCGCTGGACACAATTTGTATGAAATAAACTCATCTCTTAATTATTATTAGACATCACCAGCATGTGCAGTACGCCAGGAAAGACAAACTGACTGAATAACATTATTCCCCAAAATCCACTGATGGGTTCCTAGCAAGAGTAAAGAATTATTGTCCTACTGGGAGCCCCATTTTCTGTTGCCAGTTCAGATTCTCTGCTGACCTGTGTCAGAACAGAAACAAATATTTGTATTTGCCTCCTGGTTTTGGAGCCTTTAGGGATTAGATCTTAAAGGTTTTGCTTGGTTCTTATTTTTCATCCAACAAACATAAAGGCTGGAAACTTACTTTTTAAAAAAATGCAAACTAAAAGTGTCCTGTAGTCCAAGGAGGACCCTCAACAAATCAGAACTTAAGCAAAATACCAAATATCACAAGACTTATGATAAAACCGCATCTCCTGTGCTATTAGGACAATTTAAACCAGTGAGATTTGACTATTTCTAATGTAAATGTTAATACTAGGATCTTCATACTCTGATTCCTGCATTCGGTTTCAAACTTGAGAATTAGTTCATTTTGTTTTCACAAACTCTAAGTGAAAGCATAAGGCAAACCCTACCCCCAATAGTGACTGCTGTGGTTAGAAAAGGGAAATTTGAATCAGGGCTCCTCAAATCCATTTCTGGCTCTGCCATTGATTTATTATGTGGTCTTTACCTTTCCCCATCTGTATAATTATGATATATTCTTTGTAATACAGCAGTAATACAGAGTCTCTAACTAGCCCCTTTGTGCTTGGGATACTGGATCTAATAATGCTTAGCTACTTCTCAGGTGTATTGTGAGGATATAAACCTTGTAAAATGTTTTGAGATTCTTTGAAGAAAAATGCTATACATGTTTAAAGATATAGCGATGAGTGTGATGTAACTGTCTGGACATATAGTGGTGCAAACCATTATTACTCTTCCAATACATAAGGAAAATATTTTGGAAATTAAGGTTTAATCAAAGAGCACTGGGTGAGGGATTTTATCCTCTCTTATAATCCAAGTGTTTCTAAATATATTTATAAAGCTAACTATGTATGTGAAGGGAGATTCTCAACCTAGGAAAGCCAAAATGGTAAGTATTGCACTAAAACGGTTAGGTGATCTTAAAAATACTTACTCAAATACAATTTGATTAATTTTATGCCACTTAACTTTTTATAAATATTTTAAAAAATATCTATGTGAAATCTTCTACAAAACGTTTACTGTAAAAATCTGATGCATTTTTGTACTTTATTTCTGAAGTGAAACAAAAATATTGCTAGAATCCAGAGACTGCGTCAACATACTACTGCTTGGGTGACTTTTTTGGCCATGGGGTACAAAGTGACCAACGTTTTGCATTCACAATTCTTCAAAGCCAGTCAGGAAGAAAAGTTTTATTCAATCTTTTTAGGTGTCATTAATATCAGAGCTATAAAGCCAAGGAAAGAATGGTAGTTATTTCTGAAGAAAAGTAATTTTGATATATCTTGTCTAATAAATATTTATATAGCTATCCAAGGTGTTGGAACTAATCACTCTAGTTTTCCTTTAAAAGGGAAAATTTCTCATGGCTCAAGCTCAGAAATGTAGCATACACAGTAGTGTGATATTTCAGTTCAAGAGACGGATTCAAATAGACATTTTCATAAGGTCACAGTAAAACTTCATAGCATGGTACTATTCTATGAAGTGATGATATAAAATTTTTCATGTTCTTACTCAGGAGTTGTGCTCACTGCAGATTGAGTTGGACTCGCCCCTTAATATAAAGATAAACCCCAATCTGTTGCAGACAGATGAACCCAGAGACAATCCCCCAGCACGAGGTGGGGACAGAGCGCTGTCTCCCGGGGAAGTGGGGAGCGTCACGCGGGGAGAAGCGGCAGCTCTTCCCCCGCCCCAAGTGCAAACGCCCCAGCCGCAGCTGCAGCACCAGGATCAAACACAGCGAAGCCCCCAGGCTGGGGGCAGGAGCGCTCCTGGGCGGTGATGTCCTGGGGCTGCACGTGTCACTGGGCAGTGACCGGACACCGCGTGTGAGATGCCCAGAGCCATGCGGTGCAGCGGGGCCTTGCCAAGCTCCAGGGGAGCCACGCGCCCCGCCCGCTGGACCCAACCCGGGCCGGTCCCGCCTCTCCCAGGGTCTGGCCTCAGCCCCTCTTCCCTGAGCCCTGCCCCTGAGCCCCACCCCCTGCCACCTCCCACCCGAGCCCCGAGCCCTCAGCTCCCACCATCCCCGAGCCCCGCCCCTTGCCACCTCCCACCCGAGCCCCGATCCCTCAGCTCCCACCATCCCCGAGCCCCGCCCCCTGCCACCTCCCACCCGAGCCCCGATCCCTCAGCTCCCACCATCCCCGAGCCCCGCCCCTGCCACCTCCCCCCCGAGCCCCGCTCCCGCAGCGCCCCCCATCCCCGAGCCCCGCCCCGTCCGCCCCTGAGCCCGCCGGCCCCCCGCCACTGAGCCCCGCCCCTTAGCCCCTCTCCTGAGCCCCACCCCTGCCACCTCCCGCCCCTGAGCCCTCCGGCCCCGCCACTGAGCCCCGCCCCCTCAGCCCCCTCTCCCTGAGCCCCACCCCCTGCTACCTCCCGCCCCTGAGCGCCGCCCCACATGCCCCGTCCCCTGCCACCCCCTTTCCCCTCCCCAGCGCCCCACCCTGAAACGCCTCTACCCAGGGCGAAGCCAGAAGCGGAAGTTGAGAAACGGAAGTGAGTGCGGCGCTCAGGACGCCATTAGGAGAAGGTCAGATGCGCCAGACCCGGGGAGGCGGGGTCGGGAGTGTTGCGCGCGGCTCCTGACAGCAGCGGTGCATTGTGGGATTCCTCTTCCTCCCAGCGGGTCTCTGCTGTTTTCAGTCACGTGTCGCTCTCGCGGCTCCGCGCCGCAAGCAGCTGGGCCCTGCCCCCCCCCGCCTGAGTCTGCGCGGGTGGGGTCCCCCAGCCCCTCCCCCACCTGCTCCCTGCTCCGTAGGGACGTGACATCCCCCTCAGCCCCCCCCGACCCCGCCCGTGGGGACCCCTCAACCCCCCCATCTACCCCGCCGGCCCTGCCCTGCACCCGTGGGGACCCCTCAGTCCTGCTCCCCAACTCCCCCTAGTTCAGTCCCCAGCCTCCCCCTCATCCCCAGCTCCCCCCTCCTGTCCTCTCTCCCTGGCTTTTCCCTTTGCCCTGGCAACGTGCTGCCTCCCCCAGCATCGTCCTCCCACCCCACCCCCATCGACTCCAACCCATTTCTCCAGGGCTGGGCCCCATGTCCCTGTCACCCCACGGCCCCCTCCCAGCCCAGTGTGTGAGTCCCTCATTTCCACTCTCTGCTCCCCTCAACCTGCCTGGTTCCCCTTTTCAGCCCCCATGGGGCCCTCCAACCCACCCCACCCGTCCTCTCTGGGGTCTCTAAATCCCCATTCCCACAGTGCACCTTGGTAACCCTACCCTCCTCTCCCCAATCCCCCTAGTCCCTTACCTTGGGTCCTCCTGGACACCCCAACCCCACAGGCCAGACCCCCACATATATCCCAGTCACTCATTCACACACTGAGCCAGTCCCTCGGGGCCCCACTACCCACCAAACTTCTCCATCCGTGAGCCCGGGGAAGTGGGGGCAAGGTCCCAGTTTGGCTGGGCTTGGTGTGGGTTTGTGCTGGGCTCACAAAGGGGTTTTGCTCCCTTGGGGTGGGGTGTAGTTTTTGGCCAAAGGTGACATGGTTTGGTAGTCCTGTGGATGCCATGTGGTGTCTGGAATGGGGCGTGTGTGTTCCCATGATGCCCCTTCCCTTCTGCCTGCAGAGCCGGGGAAAGATAGGTCTGAGGAGCAGAGCAAGAGTTCTGGAAAGGAGAAGAGCAATATGAAGATGGAGTCTAAGAGGAGACCAGGTGACTTATGTGGAGGGAGACATGCTGGACAGCACCAAGGTTTGGGGAGATAACCAGGTGTGAGCCCAGGGTGCAGAGAGAGCTGGGGGAGGGTCTCTGTAACACTTCCCTGTCCTCTCTCACAGATGGAGTCCAAGAGGGATAGGAAGGAGAGGACAAGAGCCCCAGTACTAAAGAAAAATAAGGTGCATCTTAGCTGGGCCCGGGGCTAAGACCAGTGGAAGGGACAAGGAGTCTCCTGTGCAGAGTGACTATGTTGGGTGCAGGTGCAGTGCGGTGCTTTCTAATTGTAGCTGTGACAACATCATGCAAAGGGGGTTCAGGGTACAGCCCTGGGGCGTGGGCGAGGCAAGAAGGAGAGCCTAGCCATCACGGCAGATTGTGATGATAACTTTTGTTTTTTCTTCTTGTGTTGTGTTTGGCACCAAGGGGGGAAAGAAGTGTGTGTGGGGGGAGAGGAAGGGGGGAAAGAGTCTATCCCGGTGGTGAGATGGAAAATGAATGAGAGCACAAGCGTTGTTGATGCCAGGCAAGACCTGTCCAGCTGGGAGCGGAGCAGCTGTCACTGGCTGTGAGATAAGTATCTGGTCTGACGAGGGCTCTTGTCACCTGGCTCCAGGCAGGGACTTCCTGTTAGCTGAATGTGAGTTTCTTTAGAAAAAACAAAAACAAGGAAAAAAAAATGTCCTGACTAGCTGTGGATTCAAGGGAGATTCATAGACTCTAGGACTGGAAGGGACCTCGAGAGGGCATTGAGACCAAATACTGTCTAGACCATCCCTGATAGACATTTATCTAGCCTACTCTTAAATATCTCCAGAGATGGAGATTCTACAACCTCCCTAGGCAGTTTATTCCAGTGTTTAACCACCCTGAGAGTTAGGAACTTTTTCCTAATGTCCAGTCTAAACCTCCCTTGCTGCAGTTTAAGCCCATTGCTTCTTGTTCTATCCTTAGAGGCTAAGATGAATAAGTTTTCTCCCACCTTCTTATGACACCGTTTTAGATACTTGAAAACTACTATCATGTCCCCTCTCAGTCTTCTCTTTTCCAAACTTAACAAACCCAATTCTTTCAGCCTTCCTTCACAGGTCATGTTCTCTAGACCTTTAATCATTCTTATTGCGCTTCTCTGGACCCTCTCCAATTTCTCCACATCTTTCTTGAAATGCGATGCCCAGAACTGGACACAATATTCCTGCTGAGGCCTGACCAGCGCGGAGTAGAGTGGAAGAATGACTTCTTGCGTCTTGTTCACAACACACCTGTTAATGTATCCCAGAATCATGTTTTCTTTTTTTGCAACAGCATCACACTGTTGACTCATATTTAGCTTGTGGTCCACTATAACCCCTAGATCCCTTTCTGCCATACTCCTTCCTAGACAGTCTCTTCCCATTCTGTATGTGTGAAACTGATTGTTCCTTCCTACGTGGAGCACTTTGCATTTGTCTTTGTTAACGTCATCCTATTTACCTCAGACCATTTCTCCAATTTGTCTAGATCATTTTGAATTTTGACCCTATCCTCCAAAGCAGTTGCAATCCCTCCCAGTTTGGTATCATCTGCAAATTTAATAAGCGTACTTTCTGTGCCAATATCTAAATCATTGATGAAGATATTGGACAGAGCCGGTCCCAAAACAGACCCCTGCGGAACCCCACTCATTATACCTTTCCAGTAGGATTGGGAACCATTTATAACTACTCTCTGAGTACAATTATCCAGATGATGTTTCCATTTGCAGGGGCTGTTCATCTCTCTGGCCAGCAGTGGTGTGTGCAGCCTTGGAGAAGATTGAATCCCTGAGGGTGACTCCCTGTTCTGAGTTTCGTTTCTTCCTCCTAGGTGTCTCTGTCTCTCTTCTCTACTGTGTTGGGCAACCCACACTCAAACGCTCTCTCCTTTCATGAACACCTGTCATGTTCAGTTGCTTACATCCTCTTCCTGTTCCCCCACACCCAGTCTCCTATGGGCTGGGCTGGGTCTATCTGCCTATGGGCAGGGTCTCTGCCATACTGGGAAGGATGGGTCCTGCCTGCCAGGCTAAGGGGGTTGCTCCTTCCACTCCCGTCTTTCTAGAGAGTTTGGGAAGCCTTCATAGCTGTAACTGGGCTTCAGCGTGAGTGGCCAGTCATGTCTCTGGGGTCTGAGACTGAGAGGGGTGGGCTGATGGCCATGGTTTTGGGCACAGGAGAAGCGGGGCTGGGATTAGAGATGTGTGGAACTGCCCTTATCACCCCCTAGCTCCATTACTGCATCACCCAAAAAGCCTCACTCAGGGTCCACGGCCAGTACTGGGTTTCCGATGGTGCCACTGGCACCATGGCGCTGGGCCCAGGCTCCAAAGGGGCCCCGGCCTGGCCCCCTCCACTTGCGATGCACCCTGAGGTCCCCTTGCCCACTGGTCCTCTCCCCTCTACCCCCTTGCCCCTGTCCACTGCTCGCTCCTCTCGGCCGGCCAGGCCCAGGGCTCCTTTCCGCCTCCTGCCCCCCACCCACTGCCGCTGCTCGCTCCTCTCAGCCGGCCAGGCCCAGGGCTCCTCTCCGCCTCCTGCCCCCCACCCACTGCTCGCTCCTCTCCACTGCGGGTGGTGAAAGCTATAAGGGTAAAAGGCTCCTTTATCGGGCACTAGCTCGCCTAGCTCAGGACATGGGGCTCCTTCTGCTGCCCAGACTCTCTGAACTACCTGTGTCTTGTGGAAATGAGCCTGCCCCTGTCACCAGGGCGGCTGACGAAGGAGTCTCCTGCCTGGCGTGGCTCTGGCAGTGCGATGCAAGCACAGTGCAGCAGGGAGTTAACGCAAGGACAGTAGTTCTTCCTTCCCAGAAACAGGAAGTACGTGCTTGCAAAATGGGACAGACCCCAGAGCCCCCCAGTGCAGCGCAAGGTCAGTGTTTCTCAAGAGGGAGCAGCAGGAGCTCCTAACCCTACGTGGGCTGGGATCGATACCTGGCTGGCCTGTGCCCCGAGGAGTGAGAGCAAAGGGAAGATTTGTTTGTGGATTTTCCCCTTCAGGTTGCCTACGGAGCTCTTTCTCCGAGAGCTGCATGGGAGGAAGTGAAGGATCAACCCTGAGCTGGAGGCTGGCAGCAATATTCTGTTCAGGGCTGGTGGGGTGGGGGAGCTCCCCGCAGTGAGGCTTAAAGGCTCTTTGCTAAAATCTGGCCTGTAAGAGATTAGTCTTGCAGTGTTTGTTCAGTGCTGAGGAATTGGCTGTAGGAGCTGTGTCTGCGGAGTCCCGGCTGAAAGAGGGGGCTGTTCAGTTCTGCTGACTTTGCAGCTGGATGCAGCCTTTTGGGTCCTAGTGCTGGTCGTGCCCCCCTTCTATATGCTGGGAGGGGCCATCCTGTTCTGTACAGCAGGGAGTGCATGTGCTGGGGTGGGGCAAGGGGGGCTGGGGGAAATAAGCAGTAGGGGAGGAAGGGGGTGGGATGGGGAGGAGATGGGGCAGTGGGGAAGGAGCATGGGATGGGGAAGAGAATGGGATAGAAGAAGCGAGGGCAGGGGAGAAGCGGGGCCCCAGCATGCAGCATCCCCCTTAGCAGCAGCTGAGGCTCGCCCATTAAGCAGCCCCATCGAACCGTCCCCCTGACTAGCCCCACCTCCCCTGCATCTGTACCACCCCAATGAGCCCCCAGACACCCACCTCACAGAGCCCCAGCCAGCTGCACTTAGCCCCCCACCCCAATGAGCCCTATCTCCCCTGCACCCAGCCCCCCTTGTGCTGAGCTCCCCACACCTAGAGACCCCCTGCTGAGCTCCAAGCACCTTCACCTGGACCTCTCTTCAGAGTCCCACTGCCCCATCAGCCCCAACAAGCCCCTGTGCATCGAGATCCTCTACTGAGCCACCTGCTCTCTGACTGCTCCACCCAGAACCCTGCTAGCCCCACCTGGATCCCCCCTCCAAGCCCCTCCACACTTGGATCCTGCCAGGCTGAGCTCCCTCCCACACCTGGTGCACCTGGCTCAGAGGCGCAGTGCTCAAAGGTGTTTCTGGGGCAGGCTCATTCCTTACACTGTGTCAGGGTCGGGTGCAGCCCTGACCTGGAGGGCTTGGAGGGGGACGGGACTGCAGGGTGATCTCCCACCTCCATGCAGCCAATGGCCTGTACTCCCACTGCAGGCTGGAGCTTCCATTTTTGTTTATTGGCAAATAAAATTTGCAGAATTTTAAAATAGTGCACAGAATGTTGAATGTTTTGGTGATGAATTCCCTCAAATATGGAGCGCTGGACAGTTGTGGGGGGGCTGTGAGGGGGTACTAGGCAGTGGGGGGTGCTGGTTATAGGGCTCTGTGGCCACAGGGGCACTGGGCATGGGAGCTGCCAGGCATAAGGGGATGGGGGTAATGGGCAGGGGGTAGTATGGCAGAGCACGTTGGCAGCGCAGGGCTGGGTCAGGGGTGAAAGTAGTTTAAAGGATTTACCGGTACTCCAGAGTCCTGTGGAAGGGGAGGGGCCTCAACCGGAAGAGGCGTGACCTTTATTTGAAGAGGTGGGGCCTTTAAATCCTGGGGCTTTTAAATCAGGATTTAAAGGGCTCGGGGATTCGGCTGAAGCTAGGAGCCGGGCCCTTTAAATCACCCCCAGAGCTACCAGCTGCAGAGGCGGCTGGGAGCCCTGAGGTTTGGGCAGGGACTAAAGTAATTTACATTTCTTACCCATATGGTCCAATCGCAAGCAATCCACCTCTCCTATGTACTTCATGGATCCCTCCCATTGCATAACATAGGTAGAGAAAATAAAGCTACTATTATTACTACCAGTACTGTCTGTAATGAAACTTTACTATTGGAATAAGCCTGAAAAAGTGAAAAGCCTGAAAAGTCACATTTTTCTCCGTGTCTTCCCTCCTCCTCCAGCCAGGCTGCCGACACTAGGCTCCGTGCTTTCTCCTTGCCTGGCACTCAGCAGCTGCAGGGGCTTCCCTCTAGCTTGCAGCAGGGAGATTGGCTAAGGGAGGGAGAAGCCTGCCTCCTGCATAAGAACAGTTTAAACTCAGCTGTTCCCTGCGCAGTTCAGTAACATTTCAAGGAGGATCTGCAAGCAGTTTGGACATCACAGCCATGATCCTCTGCTGGGGAGGGAATGGGATAGATTTGAACTTGGAAATGGTTCCTGATTTTGATTGTGTTTTTTGTATATAGGAGATCCCCCTCATCCCGGGGGCAGAAAAGAACTGCCCCTGCCATGGTCACACACCCCGTCCCTGGAACAACAACTGGGAATGAAATTAACAAGGATGCAAGAAATGGCTCCTAACCCTGGGGATTGAACTGCGCAGGGAACAGCTGAGTTTAAACTGTTCTTATGCAGGCAGGAGCAGCAGGCATTTCAGCCAGTCTTCATACTGCAAGCTAGAGCCTAGAGGAGAACCCCTGCTGGGGGTGGAGGGTGGGAGGAATGCAGAGCCTTGTCTGCAGCCTGGCTGGAGGAGGGGGAGGGAGGAGACGAGAAACCAATGTGACAGTGAGTTTTCCCCTTCCACCTGCTTTTATTAGCTCTGGATTTAAGCTGTGCAGCCAAATGCTTGTATTGTTGTGTATATTAGTATTGGAGAGATCCCCTCATCCCGGGAGCAGAAAAGGACTGCCTCTGCCATGGTCAAACACACCCTCCCCCGGGTACTGTGAGTGAAATTAACAAGGATGCCAGAAACCACTCCTAACCCGCAGGAGCCTGAACCACTCAGGGAACAGCTGAGTTTAAATTATTCTTATGCAGGGGGCAGGCTTCTCCCTCCCTCAGACAGTCTCCTTTTCTTACTGGTCCTCCGTACCTGCCCGTACCGGCTTACTTTCACCTCTGGCTGGGTGGGCCAGTATGCCTCTGGCGGCTGCGGGTTTGTAAACAGTGGCCTTGTTGGGCTGTGCGGACCATGGCTGTGCTAACAGCCCCCCCTCCCTCCCGCCTTGCCCTTGGCCAGCCCCTTGCTCTGGAGTCAACCCCCCTCATGCCATTCCCCATTGTCCCATGGAAGCCCACAAAAGGTTGATCCTGCCCTGTCCACACCTCCTTGTGCTGGGCTCTGCATGGACAGTCAGAGGGACAGCGGGGTGATGTGGAGATAGATGAGTGTGTAAGGCATGCAGATGGGTGCAGGGTGTGTGTGGCATACAGTGGGGACGGATGGGGGCTGGAGGGTTGGATGGACAGCGGGACAGACGGAGAGCTGCAGGGACGGATGGGGACATCACAGGCCAGAAGTGTGATGGGATCCGCTCATGGCTGCTGGCCCTGTCATCTGCTGCCTTCATCTGCCCGTCGGACTCTGCCCCTGTCTCTTGTAGGCAACGCTCAGCGGAGTCCGGCTCTGTGGCGTTACATTGGTGCCTACATCCAGTGCACACCTGTGCGTAATGTGCTCCTGGAGAGCTCGGGCACGGACAAGTGTGCGGGCTCTCGGCTGCTGAGCCAGCTACTCCAGAGATTGCCCCAGATCTCACCCCCCTTGGGCAGCAAGACTCTGGCCGGTGGGTTCCTTGTCCCTCCTTGCAGCCAAAGAAGCCTGCTCAGCACAGAGACTGAGGTCACCTGCCCCTGCCCAGCCTCTAGCTGGAGCTGCTCCAGCCCCGAATTGCTGGTGTCCCAGCCTGGCTGGAGTTGGTGTGAGATCCTAGCGGAGTCCGTTCTTTCTCTGCGGTAGATTATGATTTTCCCCACTGCGGTTAGTTGCTCTTTCTCTGCTTCCCCATAGCCCCTCCCCAGAGTCTGTCACTGCTTCACCTAAAAGCTGCTTCCCTTTTGGGTCTGTGTGTTCTGGGGTCTCTGCTGTCAGCAGGGACACTGCTCTGGCTCTGGGCAGGTGCTTGCCAAGGTAGGGTTGTAAGTTAGAACTTTCTTCAGCAGAAATTGTAGTAAAATTAGCCTTTGCCTCATTTCTTAAAGTGCAGAATAACACCCAGGCACACTCCTGCTCATCGGGGTATGTGTGGGTAGGTGTCCGGGTGCAGTGCCTCCTGTTGTCCAGGTGGGGCAGTGCCCTATGTGTATTATCTGGAGGCCAGGTGTGGCAGAGCCCTATGTGTATCTCCCCCCCAGCACTGTGATAGTGACCTCTGCTGGCCAGGCACAGGGGTGCCCTGTAGTGCCTTCTTGTTGGAGCAGTGACTCCTGGTGGCCAGGTGCGGCAATGCCTTGCATATATCCCCCCATTATTAATGCGGCGATCCCTAGTGGCCACTGATGGCAGTTGCCTATGTGACCCCACCACTACCATTACACCTGTGACGGTTGATGGCTGGGTGAGGCAGGGTCCTGCATGTGTATCAGCTGCTGGGGCAGTGCCCTCTGTGTATCCCACTCTCATCTTGGTGACTCATGTTGTCCAGGTGGGGCAATCCTCTGTGTGTATTTACTCACCCCAGCCCCTGCACTGGGGCAGTGACCACTGGTAGCCAGAGGAGTCGGTGCCCTAGGTGTGTTCTTCACCTCCCCTAAGGTGGCAGGGTGCCTGGGTGGCCTTGGGTGTCAGGCAGTGCCCCTGGGTATCTTCCAACCCCTTTATGGCAGTGAGCCCTGTTCCTGGTGTGCATCACTACCCCACTAGGGACGTGCACTGGTGGCCAAGTTGGGGTAGTGCCCTACTGGTATCTCCTCCCCCCGCCCCAACACACCATTGTGGTAGTGGCCTGTTTCATTCCCTTACCACCACTACCATTGCAGCAGTGACCCCGGTGGCCAGGTGAGGCAGTGCCCTGCATGTATCCTCTCCAACCAGTGCCCAGTCTGTGGCCTCTGGTAGCCACGTGGGGCAGTGGGCTGTGTGCACCTGTGTCTGGGTTACACAGTGGGGCTGTTTACAGGCCAGTGGGGACAGGCCCCCACTATTCTAGGAAGAACGGGAGTGTCTGGGACTCGGGGCAGAACACTGCACCTTGTATGTACGTGTGACGCTCTGAGCACCTTTCCCTGACATGAAGAAGAGCCCTGTGTGGCTGAAAAGCTGGTCCAATAACAGGTATCCCCTCACCTGCTTTGTCTCCCCAGTATTCTAGCAAGTGTCCAACTTCCCCTTCACTGCTGTTCTCCAAACCCCCCAGGCAACACACACCCCCAGGTCCCTTGACCTGCCAAACCTCCCCTGGACCCTGAGCCTGATCCCAACCCTAGGGGAGCACCCCACCTGCAAACCCTATAGAGCCTAGGGTAATCAGATGTCCCAATTTTATAGGGACAGTCCTGATTTTGGGGTCTTTTTATTATATAGGCTCTTATTACCTCCACCCCCATCCCGATTTTTCAAATTTGCTATCTGGTTATCCTAGACCTGCTCCGAGGAGGAGAGGGGAAATCCTGGGGCTGAGGGGTCTGTAGGAGGAGCAGTGTGGGGATCTCTCTGTCTTTGGATGCTTACATGGGAGGGGGAAACATTAAATCTGCTCTCTCCATCTCTTAAAACCCCTGTCCTTCCTCTTCCCCCTACCCCCAGCAGGAGTCACACTCTGCCCTTGTCTCTTTGACGCAGAGACCCCCACGGACCAGTCAGAGAAGAAGGACCTTGCCTCTGAGGAGAAGGCAGAGGAGGATGAAGACCCAGACACAGAAGGAGAGGAAGAAGAGGAAGACCTAGAGACAGAGAAGAAGAAGTAGGAAGAGCAAGTCCTGATCACAGAAAAAGAGGAGGAGGAGGTGGAGGAGCTAGCCATAAAAGAGGAGGAGGACATGACCATAGAGGAGAAGGAGGAGGAGGACATATCTGTAGAAGAAGAAAAGTAGGAGGAGGAGAGCCTGTCTGCAGAAGAGGAAGGAGGAGGAGGAGAGCCTGTCTGCAGAAGAGGAAGGAGGAGGAGGAGAGCCTGCCTGCAGAAGAGGAGGGAGAAGGAGGAGAGCCTGTCTGCAGAAGAGGAAGGAGGAAGAGGAGGAGAACTTGTCAGCACAAGAGGAGGAGGAGGAGGAGCACCTCTCCATAGAAGAGGAAGAGGACTGACCACAGAGAAGGAGAAGGAAGAAGAAGGTTGAGGAAGAGAAGGACATGGCCCTGATGGAGGAACACCTGATCATGAAGCAAAAGGAAGAAGAGAAGGACCTGGCCATGGAGGAGGAAGAGGAAGAGGACCTGGCCACCGGAGTGGAGCACCTGACCATGGAGCAAGTGGAAGAGGAGGACGACCTGGCTCCAGAGGAGGAAGAGGAGGACCTGGCCATGGAGAAGGACCATTCCACAGAGAAGGACAAGGAGGACCTGGATCAGGAGGAGGAGAAGGAAGAGGACCTGGCAATGGAGGAGGATGAGGATGTGGCCATGCAGGAGAAGGAAGAGGAGATACTGGCTATGGAGGAAAAGGAAGTGGAGGAGGATTAGGACTTGGCCACAGAGAAGGAGTAGGAGGAAGAGGACCCAGCCACAGAGGTAAAGGAGGAGAATGTGGCCATGCAGGGGGAAGAAGAAGAGAAGGAGATGGACCTGGCCATGGAGGAGGAGCAAGAGAACCTGGCCAGAGAGGAAGACGAGAAGGAGGAAAAGGAGGAGGAGAACCTGGCCATGGAGGAGGAGGAGGACCTGACCAGAGAGGAGGACAAGAAGGAGGAGGAGGAGGAGAACCTGGCGACAGAGAAGGAGCAGGAGGAAGAGGACCTGGTCACAGAGGAGGAGGAGGAAGATGTGGCCATGCAGGGGGAAGAAGAGGAGGTAGAGGACATGGCTATAGACTAGAAGGACCCAGGAATGGAGGAGGATGAGGATGTGCTGATGCAGGGGGAAGAAGAGAAGGAGGTGGATCTCACCATGGAGGAGGAGCAAGAGGACCTGGCCATAGAGGAGGAAGTGGAGGAGGGGAAGGACCTGGCCATGTGAATGGAGCACGTGGTCATGGAGAAGAAAGCGGACGAGGACGACTTGGATGAGGAGGAGGATGAGGAGGGCAAAGCCAAGTCCTCCTCCACCTCCATGGCCAGGTCCCCCTTGCCCAAATGCATAAATAGGGCAGTAATGAGTAGGAGCAGGGAGGGGATCTTACCTCTCTCTCTCTAGCATTGGTGAGAGCGATAATGGAATGGTGACAGCCAGTTCTGGTGTCCGTGTTTTAAAAGGATGGTGTTAAATTGGAGAGTGTGCAGAAGAGTCACACAAATGATCTGAGAGCTGGAGAAAATGACCTACAGTGAGAGACTCAGACTGTAGGTGGGTGAAATTTAATGGCCTGGAACATTCAGGAGATCAGATGAGATGATCCAACGGTGCCTTCTGGCATTAAGCTCTATGACACTCCATGAAGCATCGTCTCCTTCCCTCCGCCCCTCCCCCACTCCGATGTGTTTCACTGCACAGAAGGGTGTCCGGGCAGCCTGGAATGGCCCTGCTCCAAAGTGGCCCTGGTGGAGAAGACAGCAGTGAGTGAGAGATGGTTGTGGGGACCTGGTGGGAGGGCAGGAGACCTCGGAGAAGGAGGGGTCTCCCTTGGGCAGGGAAGCAGATCAGTGGCATTGGAGGGGACAGCAGAGAGCAGGGATTCCTGAGGCTGAGGACTGGGCAGCAGCCAAGAGGAAATTCTGGGTGTAAGCACTGGGAGCAGGTGGGGAATTGTGGGACTGGAGGGTAAGGCGAGGCTGGGGGTAGAAAGGTAGGGGGCAGCTGCGAGAGGCTGGGCGTGGGCCAAGTTGGAAGGGAAGGAAGGAATCGGGATGATAGGGCCCAGCTGTGTTGCCAGAGGATCCTGCTGGCTGTGTCTGGGAAGCCTCTCTGGGAAGCACCCAGGGGTCAGTGGGGCCTGAATCTGACATTCTCCTTTGAGTCTTACAGGAACTAACTGAGGAGCTGCTGCAGGACTCTGGGCTCAGCTCTGTCCTCTCCAGCTCCATGGACCGCACGTGAAACCTCCCGTACCAGAAGCTCCCACCCGGCTCCCCCAGCTCCGGTGCTGCTCAGACCCAGAGATGCTGCCTCCTCCATGGCCAGGTTATCCTCCACCTCCTGAACAGCCTGCGGTGATGGGTAAGGGAACCCATGGCCACACAGAGACACCATGGCCACGGGTGGGGATTGAATCTAGGCCCTTCACCACCACAGGCACAAGCCCTGCCAGGCTCTCATTCAGGAAGCCATGGAAGGCTCTGCCTGCAGACACCCCCCTCTCCATTTCCACTGCCAGACTCTTGCCCGTGGTGACAATGAAGGAGCAGGAGAACTCCTGGGGGAGAACCCCCGGGCTGCACAGTCGGGTGTCACAGGGACATCTCTGGGAGCCATTGACAGAGTGTTCTGTTGGGGCCATTTTCCTGCTCTGACCTCTGTTGAGGCCACCCTGCAGAATATGTCCTCACAGTTTGGCGATGGGCTGCGAGTCACCACGTAGGTGTGCAGCAGCCATAGTGGCTGCATTGACCAGGGACCAAAACCTGCAGCCCAGGCTGCCCCCATAGATGGCAATGGGATTGTAGCCTGGGTAACTAGCTGCTGGGGCAGGGCATATAGAGAGAGGATCAGAGATGCAGCAAACCACTGGCCAGAGAAGTGAAAGAGGTAAGGGAAAGAGGAGAGCGAGGACATCGGGGGGAGCTGCTGCAGTCAAGGGACCCCAGCCAGAAGAGAGAAGCTGGGTGGGTTAGACACACAAAGTCCTGTATCTTGGCAGGTGTTAGACTAGATGAACCTTGCCAGAGGCGGCGAGTTATATGGTACCCAGACTCCAGCAAATTCAGGGCCCCGGGGGCCCGGCTCCACTAATGTTCAGGGTAGGGTTTCTCCCCCAGCCCTACCTGCCACCCCCGCGCGCCTCCCCCAGAACATCCCCCAGCCCTGCCTGTAGGTGACTCTGAGTTGAATCTGGGGGCAGGGGGCTTATCCTGCCTGGACTTCTTGAGCAGCAGCCTGGTGGGGCTTGGGTGAGTATCTTGTCCCTGGGGGGAATCCTCCCCTCTGGCCCCCCACCGCAGCCCAGAGGGCCTGCTGCACCCCAAACTCCTCATCCCTGGCCCAGCCCCACACCCTGCACTCCCTCCTGCACCCCAACACCCTGTCCCAGCCCAGAGCCTGCACCCAGCACCCAAACCCCCTCTCACACTGAGCCCCCCAAACCCCCTCCTGCACCCCAACCCCGTCCACGCCCAGAGCCTGCACCCAAACCCCCTCCCACACTCCCTCCTGCACTGCAACCCCATCCCAGCCCAGAGCCTGCACCCATCACCCCAACCCCCCTGCACCCCTTCCTGCACCCCAACCCCTATCCTACCCCAGAGCCTGCACCCAGCACCCCAAACCCCATCCTGCACCCCAGCCCCCATCCCAGCCTAGAGCCTGCACCCAGCACCCAAACTCTGGCCCAGAGCCCGCACTCCTCCCGCACCCAAACTTTATCCCGAGCCCACACCCCAAACCCCCTTGTGGCAACCCTAATTGTGGCACAAGTGGGCCGTGGAGTTTTTATAGCATGTTGGGGGTCCTCAGAAAGAAAAAGGTTGAGAACTCTGCCTTAGGATGATGCAGTGTGGCTGTTATTTTGCAGCCTGTCAGGACGAGAAGGGCAGTCTGGGACATTTCTGAATTAGCATTAGTCCATTTCACACCACAATTCCCGCCAGGCTCTGTCCCTGCAGACAGACACTCTAGATTCTGCCAGGCTGGGAAAACCTTCAGGTATGTTATTACAACACAGAACTGACCCCTCTCCCGGGACTAAACTCACAAGACACTTTTAAACCCTCCCAGGAACACTTCCTTGAGAGGAGATTTGTAATGGGAATTACTAGGAGAGGAATGATCCTGGGGAAGTCAGTGCCTAGCCTCTCAACCCCGCTCCTTTGGCTTCGTTTAATGAACAGATTAAAGATAAAAGTATTGTACTCGTTCAGTGTCAATACAGTCTCGGCACACGTTGGATTTGAAAAGTTGTTCTTCTTCGTCTGTACACCACAAGTGTCCATTTTAAATCGGAAGATTCATAATGCCCTACGGGTTACTTCCCTATAATACACAGGGTCACAAACATTGTGGTGAATAGCACAGGTTAATCTGTAATCACAGTGAGTTTCAGCCCGTAGGATCACCTGTAAGGATTTTTCCTTCCTTTAAAGAGGGCAGAACCCTAACCCCATTCAGAAGATGCAGGGAATCTTACAGTAAACTCTTCCCACATGGTCACCTTTGGGTATGTCTACACTATGGGATTATTCCAATTTTACAGAAACTGATTTTTGGAAACAGATTGTACAAAGTTGAGTGCACGTGGCCACACTAAGCACATTAATTCGGCGGTTCATGTACCGAGGCTAGCGTCGACTTCGGGAGCGTTGCACTGTGGGTAGCTATTCCATAGCTTCCCCATAGTTTCCACAATCTCCCCCACCCATTGGAATTCTGGGTTGAGATCCCAATGCCTGATGGGGCCAAACATTTGTTGTGGGTAGTTATGGGTAAATGTCATCAGTCAAGCCTCCCTCTGTGAAAGCAACAGCAGACAATCATTTCGCGCTGTGAGGGAAAATATGGTGGGCTTACAACTTTGGCCAGGCTTTTAGGCCTAAAGTTTGGATAAGCTTGTTTCTAGGCTGTGTTGAACTTTGGTTCAGCTTGTCTCTGTGTATAAGGGGAAGAGAGGAGGGGGACAGAGTGATGAAAGAGTGATGGAAAGTTGCTTTTGTGTGTCAAGAGGTAAAAGAAGTCACAGTGGAAAGTTCCCGAAACGGATCTATGGCTTTGTGTGTATAAAGGGCATGAGGGGGCAGAATGATAAAGTCCCCAAGTAGCATAATTTGCAATGGCCAGGCTTATGAAATATATAACCACAATAGTTGTGTTAGAAAGGTCACTGACCGCAAAAGAACAGACAGTGAGTAACAGGTGGGGGTGGGGGGTTAGTGGGCGAGACGCTTGTTTTTGCTTTTGTCCTATATTAATTTTGCAATGTATTCCAAATAAGGTAATTAATACAGAAGCATGTGTAATTTGTCTGTGGTTTTAATCTTTATAAGATAGCTAAAATTTAAGGAGGGTAGAGCAGCTTACCATCTGCATGTGGCCATGTTGACTCTCCTTGCATATATGCTTGTATAAAATAAAGGAGCCTCAGGCTGTCTGATCCAAAATCAACCATGTGGTCGATTTTCCACAACAGCGCCCTTTTCCCTGGATTGCCCAGGCAGACTCCATAGCACAGCAACCATGGAGCCCGTTCAGCCTTTTTTCACTGTCACTGTCTGTCTACTGGATGTTGCTAACAGACGTGGTACTGCAGTGCTACACAGCAGCATCCCCTGGCCTTTGCAAGTTAGCAAAGAGTTTCCAGCCCTACTGTACCATCTGCTGCTTTGCAAGTTGACAATGACAGTTACCAGTTATACTGTACTGTCTGCTGCTGTAATGGGTGCTCCTGGCCGGCCTCGGTGAGGTCGGCCGGGGGTGGATGGATAAAAATGGGAATGACTCCCCAGGTCATTGTCTTCTTTAAGTTTTGTCTAATGGAGAGTCAGTCCTGTCTAGACTATCAGGCAAGCCTACTAAAGAACCAGAGAGGCAAACGGCCACTCCGAGTCAGAGCCCCAGACATCCTGCAGAAATGATGAGCTGCATGCCATTCTAGGGGGTGCCCCTGCAACAACGCCACTCATTGCTTCCCTCCTCCCCCACCCCTCCTGGGCTACCGTGGCAGTTATCCCCCCATTTGTGTGATGAAGTAATAAAAAATGCATGAATAAGAAACAACACTGACTTTATTGCCTCTGCAAACAAAGCTCAAAGGGGGGAGGGGAGGGCAGCCTCCAGCTGCCATGATATTCCAGGCAGGAGTGAATCTCCTTTAGACAAAACTTAAAGAAGAGAATGACCTGGGAGTCATTCCCATTTTTGCCCAGGCGCCCCCGGCTGACCTCACCGAGGCGAGCCAGGGGCACCCATGGGATGACGATGATGGATACCAGTCGTACTGTACTGTCTGCCATCCGCAAGGGAAGGGAAGGGGATGCTGCTGTGTAGCGCTGCAGCACCACATCTGCCAGCAGCATCCAGTAGACATACGGTGACATTGAAAAAAGGCGAGAGAGGATTTTTCCCCTTTGCATTCATGGGGCGGCGGGGATGGAGAGGGGGAGGAGGGCTGACGACATATACCCTGAACCACCCGCGACAATGTTTTTGACCCTTTAGGCTTTGGGAGCTCAGCCAAGAATTTAGATGGTTTTTGGAGAGTGCGGGAACTGTGGGATAGCTACAGTCATCAGTCGCCCCTCCCTCCGTGAGCATCCATTTGATTCTTTGGCTTTCTGGTACACTTGTCTCGGCTCCTTAAGTTTCACGCAGCACTGTGTTGAGTCCCTGTTGTGGCCTCTGTCCATCATAGCCTTGGAGATTTTTTCAAATGTTTTGGCATTTCGTCTATTGGAATGGAGTTCTGATAGAAGAGATTCATCTCCTCATACAGAGATCAGTTTCAGTATCTCCCGTACGGTCCATGCTGGAGCTCTTTTTTTATTCTGGGACTGCCTGGTCACTTGTGCTGATCAACTCTCCATGCTGGGCAAACAGAAAATGAAATTCAAAAGTTCGCGGCGCTTTTCTTGTCTACCTGGCCAGTGCATCTGAGTTCAGATTGCTGTCCAGAGTGGTCACAATGGTGCACAGTGGGATAGCTCCTGGAGACCAATACCGTCGAATTGCAGCCACACTAACCCTAATTCGCAGTGGCAATACCGATTTCAGCGCTACTCCCCTCGTCGGGGAAGAGTACAGATATCAATATTAAGAGCCTTTTATATCGAAATAAAGGGCTTCATTGTGTGGACGGGTGCAGGGTTAATTGGGTTTAACACTGCTAAATTCGAGATGAAACTCGTAGGGTGGAGCAGGCCTTTGTAAAGCCCATCTATCGGAGCTTGCCTTAGCACAAGAAAATAAGGCCACGCAGTGGTAACCACACAAACAAGGCTTTATTTACTACGAGGAAAAGGGCTAGGATAGGCTAGAGAAGGGGCAGATTAACAAAATTTTAACTCTGGAAATGCTCCACTCTCACAAACAATTACACCCATGAGGTAATGTTGATGTTCTCTCTCTTCTCTTGCAGGGGCAGCGATGGACGGCTGCTGCTCTCTTGACATTGGACGTCAGGGATGGACTTCGATGCTGGACACAGGAACGGGTGAGTAGACCTAACTAAAAACCCTCCCTATCCCTCTTTGAGTCGTCTCTGTCTGGATGTTAGATCCTATCTACGCGGATTCAATCCGTGCGTGGGAGTGTGCTTCCCATCCCAAAATCATAGAGCGCATGGCAAAAGGTCACCACATTCTTGTCCCAAGTCCAAGATGGCACCCTATAGATAGGCATGGACATTTTGGGTTTTCTTCCCTTCTTTTACTAACATTTGGCAGGGGCAGCCAGCATTTTACACACCCAAAGACTGGATTTGACTAATCAAGGAACGTTCCGCGGTAGGGTGACCCATCCAGAAGGGTGCTGTATATCTCCTCTGAGAACTCCTCCCTCTGTCCTCTACTAATTGAAGTGGGCCTCAGCTAATGCTCCTTTGCAATTTTCCTGAGAACTGGCATTGCTTAAAGAGAGCAGCCAACCACCTGCAACTCTACCCTGTGGGCTGGCAATGGATAAAGGGAGTCTGGGAGAATTTCCCCTCTCTCCACCTGGCTCTGATGTCTGAGGGCTAGTCTACACTTACCAGCCGGGTCGACGCGGTGAGTTCGACTTCTCGGAGTTCGAACTATTGCGTCTAATCTGGACGCGATAGTTCGAACTCCGGAAGCGCCGCGGTCGACTCCGGTACTCCACCACTGCAAAAGGCGGTGGCGGAGTCGACCTTGGAGCCGCGGACTTCGATTCCGCGGCGTCTGGACGGGTGAGTAGTTCGAACTAGGGTACTTCGAATTCAGCTATGCTATTCACGTAGCTGAACTTGCGTACCCTAGTTCGACCCCCGCCCTTAGTGTAGACCTGCCCTGAGAGAATCACATGCAAGAAGCTCTGTGAATGTTGGGTTCTATGCAGTGGGATGAGATGTCAGACATGGAGCCCAAAGGACAACATGTCCTGACTCTGCAGTAACTTCATTACATAAGAACGGTTGTACTGGGTCAGACCAAAGGTCCATCTAGCCCAGTATCCTGCTTACTGACAGTGGCTAATGCCAGGTGCCCCAGAGGGAGTGAACCTAACAGGTAATGATCAAGTGATCTCTCTCCTGCCATTCATCTCCACCTTCTGACAAACAAACAGTCTAGGGATACCATTCCTTACCCATCGTGGCTAATAGCCATTAATGGACTTAATCTTACAGTGAGAGATTTCAGAGATCATCCAGAGGGTTCTGCCCTATAACAGTGTGTGGGGATGGGGCAGAAGTGGGGCAGTGATTCACTCATGAAAGAAGTAGGGCTCAAGGGGTCCTCATGCTGCAGCCACTAAAGCCCTTGTGTGCTGCGTTCCAGCCGGGCCGGCTCTGCCTGGCTGGGGTGGGGGCGAGGCAGCGCCATGCGGCTGTGCGGGAGAGGAACGGCAGCGCATTGCCATGACGAGCACTGCACTGGGAACCTCTGTCCTGGATGCTGTTCTTACCTGTAGGCTCTGCCCCCTTGCAGCTCCATTGGCCGAGAATCGATAATCCAGCCAGCACTGGTTTTTATCTGCCATTGTGCTGCCCAGTCACATGGCTTTATTAGATGCTTTTGAACTTCTTCAAAGTCTTCTCTACGCCTGACTAACCTACATAATATTGTGTCATCTGCCAATATCCAACTCGTCGTTCAGCTGCCCGGTTCCAAACATAAAGTCCATACCGGGTCAGACCAAAGGTCCATCTAGACCAGTATCCTGTCTTCCGACAGCAGCCAATGCCAGGTGCCCCAGAGGGAATGAACAGACAGGTAATCTAGTGATCAATCCCCTGTCACTCATTCCCAGCTTCTGGCAAACAGAGGCTAGGGACACCAAAAAGTTGATAAGCGTCTGTTGTATGTACCATAGCAGGACAAAGAGGTCTTCTGTGTCAGTTCCGGTTCCCTAGTCAAATGCAGAACCCGACACGAGATTGCCAAGCTTCTGCAACCATTTGTAATGTCTATTGAGGATGTACCATGTGGTCCTGTCAGATGTCAAAGGCACTTCCTGAAAAGCTGAAACAAAGAGGAAACGGGTTGAAAGCCCCATGGTGCTGATGTGACGGGTGTCTAGGAAACCTCCCCTTCAGATGTTCTTTGTCACATGCTATTAGCTACCCAAGAGTCTGGGGGCACAGAAACAACAACTCAGCTACTCCCAAAATAGCCCTGGACAGAGAGGAGACCCCATTCTGTGCATAACTTTCCCCTCCGCCGGCATACACATGGACAGACACATGTACACACAGACAGTTGGGGACACTTGTTCTTTGGATCGAACAGGAACATGACAGCAGCAGAGGCGTTAAACCATCAAACATTTAGGCCGAAATCCACAAAGGGATTTAGGCTCCTAACATCTACTGAAATCCTTTGTGGCCCTGTGCCTTCATTCTTTAAGAGGTCACAGGGAAAAGTGTTTCCCATCTGCACTCATGGGATTTCCTATGAACTGATAACTAATCTCTGAGTGAAGTTCCCTGGCCATCACTCCATTACAGGGAGGTCAGGAAATGAATCATTTACTACAGAGGGTAATTGTCGTCGTCATCATCATCGCCGCCGCCACCACCCTTAATAATAACAGCCCTTTTCAATTCTGTCAGGCCTTCCTTTAGAGGCCTTCAGACCTCTATGAAGACAGTCTCCCCACACAGCTCTAAGGCTACGTCTATTCTAGGAGCTAGGGATGGAATTTCCCTGCTCCCATACACATATTGTGGCACCTTGGTGAAAGTGACCATCCTTCTTCCTTAAACACTGTCCTTAGACAGAGGGACACATTCAAACCTGTGTTCAGGCCCTGTGCTGCACCCCTGTACTTCCCACAGAGGCACAAACACACAGAGGTATTTCCTTACTTTCATAGAGGCCGGAGATGCCATCTTCATTCACCGTTTCAGACAACAAGTCGCAGTAATGGTGGATAGTATTTCCTAGATAGACAATGAATCTCATTACTTTTCAAATCCTTTGCTGAAAATTGCTAAAGATGTAGCCATTCCCCCAAGACAGCCCTTGGGAAATTAAATACATTCCTTACATCTGTTCACAAAGCACATTAGATAAAGCATCAGAAGCCTAGAAGTCACTGAGAGACTGATTTCCAAAGGAGATTGAATTCACATCATGCTGGTTTCCCCTAGGCGCAGTCAAAGAGGAGTTGTGGACAGGGGACGTTAGTGCGGTCGGTAAAGTTAAGTTGCTCCCTTCGCACACACGCTCACACACACGCTCTCACACTGTTAGGATTATGGCACTGTCAGAGGGAACAGAGCAGCAGTCTAGAAAAGGGCTTTGAAGGAAGCATTTTAAAAAAGATCAAGTGAAGTTGCTCTGCTTACCAATGGACAGGGCTGCAGAATGTCTTATTGTTGTCTCCCACTCCGCCTCTGGCTCCTTCAGGTACTTGGCTGCTGGCAGCTCCGGCTCCTCCAGGTACTCGGCTGCTGGCAGCTCCAGCTCCCCCTCCGCATCTGGCTCCTCCAGCTCCTTCGGGTACTCAGCTGCTGGCAGCTCCAGCTCTCCCTGCGCCTCAGGCTCCTCCAGTTCCTCTGGGTACTCGGTGGCAGGCAGCTCTGGCAGCCCTTGTCCTTCCTCCAGGTCAGGTTTCTCCTGGTCCAGGGCCTCCCTTGGCCCAGCAGCAGGGTCTGAAGGGAGCAGCCAGCGATCTGCATCTGCCTCTCTCCCTGGTGCTGCCCTGACTGGGCTAAGGGCCCCACCCTTTGTACTTCCTGTTCCACGGCTCCCCTTCCGGGAGGTGGAGTAAGCTTGGTCTGGCCCGTCTCCTCAGGCTGAGAGAGCAGCTCTTTACCCTCAGGTTCGGAGGGAAGCCACCCTGGCTCCCTACAATGAGCCTTCCAGGTACTCTAAGGCCTGGAACAGGAATTTGGGGATGCAGCTCTCATTGTTCTGCATCTAGGAAGAAAGAGAGAAGAAATGCACAATATACAAACGACATGTTCTCCCCACAGCGACTAGTCCAAGAAAACCAAAGTGTAGAGCCAGGGCATGGCAACAACCAGCATGAGCCCATACACCATAGCAGCACCTCTCTGGAGTTACTATTGTGTTCTCCATAACCTCAGCTCTCATTTTAACAGAAAAAAGTTTGCCGGTCTGACAGTTGTGGAGAAAAAAATTCAAAAATGTGAAGAACTGCAGAAATGAACCAGCAGAGAGCCTGGAATAGAGTCCTGCCACCCAACCGAAGCGGATGGGACCTGACTACTGGGTCAGGTCCAGGTGAGGAAACAACTGGACCCTCTCAGGGTCAAGGCCAGTTGCAGAGGAGGCGCAGGAGTCACAGCGTTTCTAACGCCACAGCGCCTGCAGTGCAGCAGGGGCCACAGACAGCAGGAGCAGGGTACACAGCCGATGTGCTGACCCCACAGGCACACGGAGCAGAGTCCCCACAGGCAAAACATAGAGGCAGCACTGAGGGAGGTTTAGGGAGGGGGAAAGGGTCAGATTGGAAAACAACTCAAAAAAAAAAAAGCCAGAAAGCCTCTGGAAGGGATTGCTTCTAATTTCACGGGCTAATGAGTGGGAAGCAGAAATTACCCTTGGTACTCAGGGTGTGCGGTTAGAAAGGTCTCCCTCAAGTCCCCATTCACCACTCTCAAGGCACAAGGAATTCACCTACCAAGCACTTCCAGGCACACTTCAGGAGCTGAGAGGAGCCATCCCAGGCCATGCTGCGGAACAGCATCTTCAAATGAGCCCACCTGAGAAACACTGTGCAGCGGAAGAGGGTCAGTTTACATCTCTGCAAGAGAAGGTGAGACCAAGAGAGTTCTCATTAAGGGAGCGATAGTCTGGGGGACATCGGACCTTCCCCGTCCCTTGTTCTTCTTTTCCTGCTAGTGGAGATTCCTGTAATTTGTTGTACACAGGACTGTGCTCAGGAGAGGGAACTGAGAATTGATTGGAGGGAGCCATAAGAGATCTCCACAGCTCAGTCCTTCTGTGCAAAGAGACTGCATGAGAGCGTGAGTCAGCTTTGGGATCCCAAAGAGTCAGACCAAAGGGGCCCCCAGATCAGACTTCCCTCCACACCCCAATTGGCCCAACGAAAGAAATCAATGTCTAGTGAATGTTGGAAAGCTAGGACCTGGAGAAGTTCTCTCAGGAGCCCCAGGGAAGAAGTCAGGGCAGCTGCACCCACTTTCCAGAAGGCTGTGGGCAGATATCAGCTCCCTGAACCGAAGGGGCACTTACAGATTTATGCTCCCTTTTCTTTTGCTGCCTCTTGTTGTAAACCTGAGGCCTGTCTTTGCAATAGAGGGTCAGGACTCTTTCCCAGAAGAAGGCTTTTCTTCCAAATTGTGCTGTGTGCTGTGCGAATAGATGAGGCACTAGGCTCCAGCATGGAGTGAAGCAGGGAGAAGACTCTGCTTGGGCAAGGGGCTCTGGCCATTAATGGAGTGGGGGCCCCAGGGGATTCTGGCTCTTTGCTCTTAAGGAAATAATGACCGTGGCACTTACCAGTGACACACTCTCATCCTGGTCTTCAAGATGCAGCAGCAGCGGGAGCAAGCAGAGGATCATTTCCTGCTGCACAATGGGTTTGTCCGGTGTGGCAAGGCACCTTCTCAGTCTCCCCAGCCTCTGCTGCTTTTAGCCCTGGTGAGACCGGCTTGGGTAATGCGGTCCCCCTTGGGACACAGGGGAAGTCTGCTCCCCGTCTCTCCACCAGTCCTGTTTAGAGTATTTTTACTCCTTTGTGGGAGAGAGCACTGCCTCTCCCCCTGGGGAGGCTCGCTGTCTTGCTGCTCCAACACTCCTGGCAGCAGGGCTCCTTCTCTCTCCACTCTCCTCCCTTCCTTCCTCCCAGGGAAGGGTTTAAAAAGGTCTCAGGCAGCCCCAAGTTGGAATCAGCTGATCCTAATTAACCTCAGGTAGCTCCCCCTCAGCTGATTCTAATTTGCTACCTTGGTAACCCTTTCTCAGCTGAACCTGATTGACCTGTAGTCGCCTCCCAGTTGATAAGGAGGAGGGCCTTTTAACCCTCTGGGACTGATTCCTACCCCTCCCTTAAAGCTGTCTGTCCTGAGTTTATCACACCGGGTGCTTCACGCTGCTCACCATGTTGACAAGCAGTAAAATGGCAGCGGAGGCACACTGCCCTCTCCTGGCAGTGACACACAGGGAATGGGGAAGCCCGGTTAAAGCCAGGCAGTATCAGAGCATAACATGACAGTCATAATCTGCACGCTGCTCCGGTTCCCCCCGTCTTAACTGACTTGGCTCGCAGGAGCAGTGAGGCCACCAGGCCAGCGCCATAGACATTTTGTGCAGAACAGGGCCTGAGATGCTGTGCAGGGCAGTGCAGCCCCATGGTGTCCTAGACGCAATGTCTGTCTGGAGAGCACAGAATCCTAGACCCCTAGAAGATTAGGGGAGAGAGAGGGAAGGCTGCTGGAGACCGGTCTGGGGAAGGGGAGGAGCAGCTGCTGGAGCCTTGCAGGGAGGTGCTGCTACAAAACACTGCATTACTTTTGTTCGTCGGTGCCCCTGAGAACTGGGCCATTCCTGACCCACCTCTTTCCTGCTGGGAATCTCCACCTCTTTGGGGCCTGTGTTCTCCAGACAGCTGATCATCTGCCCAGTGCCAGGCCCCCTCTCCCCCAGGCCAGGCTCCAGCAGGGGCTGGAAGCATGGCACTGAGGAGGCTCCATGGTAGGGCTGAGGGGCAGGAGGCAAGGGGATGGGGAGAGAGAGACAAGGGCATCAGAGACAGGCGGAGAGGGTGAATGGGCTTATCCTGCGGTTCCAAGCCTTACATCGTCAATGAAGGGGCGAAGGCTGACGGCAATGTTCTCGGAGATGGAGCCAAGCCCCTCCCCGTTGAGGAGGTAGATGATGTCTGCAGCTTTATGCATTGCCCCCATGACATGCCCTCCATCCCTGTCACACAACATGTCCTCAATCGCTGGTAGCTGGGCCCGTAATGATTGCACCTGCAGGAATGAAGAAGGCAGCTCATTACTATGCTGGGCGACAGCCTAGGGTATATGCTGCACCATCCCACTCCCACCTATGAGAAACCACAGCTGGCACAGCCCCACAATGGGGGAGAGAAAGTTATTCTCCTGTCACTCTTGCAGGAGTTTTGCACTCCTTGACCTGAGGCTTCAGTGACACCTGCTTGGAGCAGCTCCAGGCCCCACAAACTGACCTCTGATCCATGCTGACTCTTCTGCTCTTGCTAAGCCTGGGCTTGTCTCCCTGCCTCCACTGTCTCCCCATTGCCCTGAGCAACAACTTCAGTCCCTTTCTCCTCCTTTCAGGCCCTGCAGCCCTCTGCCCATCCTACACCTTGGACTTTGTCTCCTGACACTTTGGCCCTTCCAGCTCCACTCAACCATCCAGACTGGCCTTGTCATCTTTGTTCCATTCCTGCTCCCAGCTCTGACTTGTCCACGACGGTCCCTATGCATGGAACGTCTTCTCCATCGTCATCTAACATTGTCTCCTCCTATAACCCCACCTCTGCAGGGCGCCTGCAAGCAGTGAGTTAATTCACCCCATTCACAACAATTCCCAGTTATATGGAATGGAGCCATTGAGATGGACAGTTGCTAAAACTGAGCACCTGTGCCAGCTGATCACTGTAACCTTTGTCTTTGCTCATCCCAATTTCCCCCTCTCCCACTGCATCACATCTGCAATCAGGGGTCAGCTCACGGGAGCACCACGTCGTGCCTTGATTTGCTCAGTAAAGCACCTCCAACATTTGCGTGCTGTGTGTTAAACAACAAGGCTTGTGTGGGGATCATTTCTGAGCTATTCGATAGACATGGGCTTCCTCGGTCCCCCGGGCAATCCACAGTTCTCACCTTTTCTGTCTGGAGCACAATACTGCCAAGGACTCGCAGACTGAGCCTACGTACAATGGGATTTTTGTCTTGGGTCCATTCCATGAGCTGCGCCTGGAGCTCTGATTTTGTCAATATCGTCTCAATGGAAGGACTCTGGAGAAACTGGAAAGAGCCAAATCAACATCAGGTTGAGGAGCAGAGGTCTTCCTGTGGGGTATGTTCCCTGGACACTCATCTTTACCAAATGGCCACTTACTCCCATACAAAGTCTCTGGTGTGTAGGGAGCCAGGTGCTGCTCTTTCAGTTGGTTGATTCCCAGAACTTAGTCTAATGCACAAGTCACAAATAAACCCCCAGGGAAAGGGGAATCTCCAGGCCCCATTGAGTGCCATGGAGCGACCCCTGGGGCAGAAGAAAAGCAGAACCCCAGGAAAAGGTGAGGAGAGAAGCATGGCCTTGGGGGCACCAGAGAAACATCTCCTCTTGCCACATGATCCCATCTAGGCACATCCAGCCAGGAGCGATCTCACCCTCTCTCTCCCTCCCTCTCTTTGCCATGCCCCATGACCATCCAGAGGAGCTAGCTGGCTGTAGGCTGCTGACAATGTGCCCAGGGCTTACTGGCCTGAGCTGCTCTCCAAAAAGCCCACTTGTGCCTGTCAACTAATGAATCTCACCTCAGTGCAGAATGTCATGGCGATATTTCTCTGCTCCTCCTCCTCCTTCTCACTTTGGACAATGGTGACGGCCTCTCTGAAAACTGCAGGGAGCTGAGGGTTCTCAAACTCGATCATGGCTCTGGAACATGGAGCAGAAAGTCCCTTGTGGTTATCAAGGGGGAGAGAGAGTTCCTCTCTAGTTGCTGGGCTGAGATGTCAGCCTGGAACAGAGGAATATTTCACATGGAAACTTTGGGCTCCTACCTTGCAATCAGGCCAACACACTGCGAGTAGTAATTTCGGGAGGATATCATGTCCCAACCCTGCCAAAAATGGATGCTGGCAAATTCCTTCCAGTATCGGGGCATGGAAAAGAGAGTCTTCACAGCCTCCACTGACGTGCTAAAGACAAAAAATACCAGTGTTAGGCCAGGAGATCAGCCCCAAGCATGGCAAATCTGAACAAGCCCTGGCGCACACAGCATGGTCAGCAGTAGCTAGCCTCCTCGAGGATAGATCCAGTGTAATATCATGGTGCTTCCCTGCACAGTGGGCCCTGTCGACACTGCAGTTTCATTGAGTTTGTAACCAGTTAGTGACACTGTAGCTTCTTAAGATGGTGATGTCATCACTCAATACGGTTGAATTCTTGATTCTTTACTGTGGCAGGTAACAGGAGTGAAGCCGGCATGTGGGGCCAGATCCTTAGTTGGTGTAAGCGAGCAAAGCTGTGTCAGTTTATACCAGCTGCAGTATCTTCTGGCATGTAGATAGAGGCCCCAACTGTGCCCACAGAACCAGTTGAACTGGTCCCTCTTCCTCCTGTCTACCTGTGACACTGACATCCTGCGGTGCCTGGCCCCATGTGCTTCTGGTGTGGCTCTGTCCGCGTTCTGGGACAGAGGCCCACAGATTTGCGCAGCAGGCCGAGATAAAAGTACTGACGCTTTTTTTGGCAGGTGGCACATGTGGATGGCTGCACAAACATGACTGCTGCCTGACTGTGTAGTGAAAGCAGCTGGCCTTTGGACAGAGTCAGATGAGCAAGTGTGATTTACAAGAACACACAGCTCTCAACCTTTTTCCCCTCAAGAGAGACCTGGACTGAACTGATCCTGGGCTAATTACAGCACCCGAACAAATGATGGCCATGAACAGACCACGTGTTTAACAGAACAAATCTGTTCTTCCTTTTCCTTTCAGTCATTACCTTAGGGGGCTGAGGAGTTGGATCCTTCCTCGGGGCTGGATATCTCGCTGGCATGTGGATCCCTGGCAAGCACAGATCCATCACATACTGCACTTGCGGGAGGCAGAGGATGAGCATCTGGGGACACATTTCCAGGATGGCTTCTCGGTATCCCCACAGGAAAAGGACCTCGTAAATGGTCCTTATTGCCTGGAGGGAGGAAAGAATTTCACTCAACTATACCAATCTGCTACCTGGCCCCACTGTCATTTGCTATTGTCCTTTTGTCATGTCTAATTTCCTCTCCAGTGTATTACAAAACAGGATTGGCTCCTGAGAGGGGAGGAGACATATGTTGGCTCCTGAACCTTCACCCATTCCTGGAACGGAAGCAGGATGGATCCCTATGGAAAGTTCAGAAGAGTCTGGATGATGTTATTCCCCATTATTTCTCTTAGTGGTGCAGACCCTGTGCTTTGGCTTTCCAGTCATGACTGGACAGGCTGAAACCATCCTGAGGAGATCCGTTCTCATATCCCCAGTGTTTCTGGCCCAGTCAAAAGTACCGGACATCTCATGATCGCATGCTGGGAAGATTCTTAGTCACAATTTACAGAGCCAGAAACCTAGATACTTCCAAGAGACACTGGAACTGAACCTGTTCACTAAAGGGCCACCTAGAGTAGAAGACAACTGAGCCAGGGTACCAGTGGATAAACCACTTCAGATCCGTAACTTTTACCTGGGGGAAACTTTATTTACACCTCTTTGGTTTGGGGGTGTAACTGAGACCCAGTGTTTGACCAAGCGTCTCTTAGCAGGTCAATCTTATTGCAGTGTGGTGGACAGGGTCAGACACTGAATCAGAACATGCTCTGATAGGAGAGGATTCAGGAGCTTAGAAGGGGAAATTGTGCTGCCCAATGTGACAGAGATGGAAGGAAATTAGTACTGAAATCCCCCACCTCTCTTCTCTTCATTCTTGCTGGTCTAAGCACTGCTGGTCCCCCCAGGCATCTGCAGAGGAAGCCTGCAGATGGATCCAAAAGGCTTCCAGTCATTTGACTTCCAAGTTTGGTGAGGAAGGTCGAACATGGTGGTCAAGCCCTGGGGACACTGAGAACTAGGTTGGACAAACCAAGAGCAAATGGCCTGGATTTAAGGTCTTCAGGAAGCTTGACTGAAATTCTGTGCCAACGCTGCCGAGTTTCTATAGTTTCTGAGCACAGACCCTGGAAAGCACTGTGGCTGCTTCAAGGAATTCAAACCTGAAAGGTTTACAAATCAAACACTCAATATGAAAACCAACACTGTATTCCTCTGGTAACTGAACTGGGTAAGAAATTCAATGTCTTTCATGCTGCTCTTCAATTTGCTCTCTCCCACGTGACACACATTTGTTTATGGTCAGTGCAGAACTGCATTGCAGAAGATGCCGAGGAAAGCCGGAGTTTTGACCTCTGGCTAGGCTCCAGTTGGGTTTCACGGCCCCTAGGCATATGGGGGTTGTGTTATAAACACCTGAGCTGGATGACTCTGCAAAGTGATTGGCGATAACCAGCAGGACTCAGAATTCACAGAATATTGAGATGAAAAGAGGCACTCACCCCTCTCAGAGCTGTTATTGCCGGCTGTCTGCAGACTCAGGCAGGCTGCACAGCATTTATGCTCTGGTCATGTGTGGATGTGGTGGTGTTGTGTTTCCCCCTCTCCCCACCCCCATCCCCCAACAATAAGGTCTGGAATTTTCTGTCTTAAGAGATTTACCTCTGCTGCGCAGCTCCATAAGGATGAGTGCGTTTTTTCACCACTTCCTCAGCCATGGAAGAACTAGGGATCTGAGTACAGGTAACAATCCTTCACTGGTCCCCAGGGGACAGACAGATGAACCTCATGGGCCTCTTCCATCTTTGCCTTCTCTCACGCAATAGGGAGCAGCCAGACCTCATGATCCAGGGATGTGGAGTGAGCCCCAAAGTCATTTATTGGCCCTGTACTGAATGGGAGAGGAAATGGGGTGACCCATAGAAATCAGGACAATGCTGGAATTCTCCAGAAAACTGGCACGTCTCCATCCTGGGGAGTGCAGGAGAAGGGTGGGCTTCTCAGTGGTTTGGCCTGGGCATCTCCTCTTAGTGAGCATGGACAGCTCTCTGCACAGCAGGTAACACCCCCCAAGTGTGTGAGCCCGACGGACCCTTCCCAGACTGTGGCCTGTTAGTAGAAGCAGAAGAGAAATAATGGCCTGAGGTGATAACAGACCAGCTCCCTACCTGTCCGATGACAGCATGTGCGCCACACAGGTCAGAACCACGTCCTGGGGGTGGGAACGAGCCAGCAAGGCCGTGGCCCTCAGCGCTGCTTTTCTGGCTCTGGGATCACAGACGTTGTCCAGCCAGATGAAGATACATCCCATGATGTCTCCAACCTGGAAGAATGCCAGAAAGTTGAGGGATGGATTTATCAATAAGTGGCGTCCTCCCGGGTAACCCTCCTGGCAGCCATGCAAGCCGCCTCTCACCTCAGTTGCCCATCTTGGCTCGTCCATAATCTCAAGAAAGAGGCTTTGACAAGTCCAGGAACCCCAGTCTTCCTGAGGTCTGGTTTAGCATCTTAAAGCTCAGAAACACACATAAAAGCCTTCCCCAAAACGTTACTGTGTGCACAGCCCAAACTCCCCTGATGTCCCAGGGCCTTCCCTGCCTCAGCAAACTGCTCTCAGCCCTGCTCTCAAGGGCTTCCCTGCAGGAGCCTTTCCTCCATCTCTGCAACTTCCTCTTGCTCTTTCTAGCACAATCAGTTCCTCCAGGCCAGTGCTTCTCAACCTAGTTTCCATTGTGGGCAACATATGTGTTGTGTGGGGCACATCCAATACCACCTGTTTGGCCCTGAGGATGTCCCAGGTAGAGAAGTGCTGCTCCAGACCCAGCTGGTTCTACTGATGTACCCCAGAGCCCATCCCAGAGATGGCAGGCAGGGCTAGTTGGACGGGGCTAGCCAGTTCCAGGCCCCAGCCCTAAGGAGAACCTCTACACTGCGGGATTTTAAAACCTGCCGTAACAAATCTCAAAGCCGGGTCTCTAACCTCGGGCTCAGGCTATGGCACTGGGAACAGCAGTGCAGACATGGTGACTTGGGTTGGAGCCCAGGTTCTGAAGCCCCCTACTCCCCAGGCTTCAGAGCTCAAGTTCCAGCCCAAGCCCAGAAGAGGCTGCATTGACATTTGGCCCCACAGTGCCAGCCCTGGGAGCCCAAGTCCGTAGGGCCAGGCTTTACGGCTCCTGCTGCAGAGTGTGCAGCACAGGGTAGATAGACCCGAAAGGGACAAGCCGCCCCCTCGGGCTCTTCCATGAGGAATTGGTCATTGCTCTTTCCTCTCTTGAACAAGGAGCAGGAGGTACAACCTGGGTGGCTGGATTCTGTTGCCCTGTTCTGCTAGCAGGAGTTAGAGCCCTGCACAAATCAATCTGCTGATTGAGGGGCCATTTCTTAACTTCCCGCTGGGACCTGCTGGAAACAGGGAACTCGGCCAGAGACAGGGACGACCTGCAGGAAACCCCAGGAACAGGCAGGTTTGGGGAGGAAGCCAAAGCCCACGAGGGGAATAGGTCTGCACTTATATGCCATGGGCAGGCGTTATCTGGAGAAGGGCAGGAATGTCACCTATTTCCAGGCAGAGCGATTGAAGGCAACGTTTAAAGGACTATAGGGAACGTGAACCCTGATTCCTTTCTCAATAACCCCACCTGCGCAGGCTTGGGCAAGTCAAGGAGCTCTCTGGGCTTCAGTTTCCCCAGGTGTCGAATAGGTTGAATTCCTACTTCCCAGGAGGGAGGTGGAGCTTCATTAATCAGTGGGAGGAAATGATGCTGAGAGCCTCCTACCCAGGGGATGTAGATATGAAGTCTGCCAGAAACCTCCCTAGGCGAGTCTAATTCACGGGGGAGGCACTCAGATCCTGTGGGGATGGGCAACAGGATCAGAGCTAGGGAGAGACAGAGAGAAAAGTGCAAAACCAAATTCCTCCTGATCCTACAGCTGGAAAAACAAGGCCCTGCAGCATGTCTGAGGAAACCATGTCTGCTCCTGGAGCCTAATGTGGAGGCCCATGGGCAGACTAGGTAAGTGCTGCACTGCCAGGGCTGGGGCTATCGCGCCCCTTCAGTGTAGCTGGGCTGTCCCCGCGGCCAAGCGATTAATGGAAAAGGGGCTGAGCCAACCTTCAAAGCACCATGTCAGTGTATCCCAGGAACGGTTTCCTAGTAGAGGAAATTCTCCCCTCCCCCTCTCTGCGCAGCATCCCCCTGCCCCACGGCGGGAGTCTCTTACTCTCTCCATCTGGTCTCCATATAGAGATACGATGGTCCTCAGCTCTTCCTCTTCAGCTTGAATTCGCTCTAGGATGGGTGTTGTCAGAGCCTTCACGGCTCTCACCAGCAGGGCTTGGAGCTGGGCTGAGGAAAGCTGCTCCCCGGGGGTCTGCAATGAAGAGGGACAAAGCCTGTTGGGACTGAGTGTTTCCATTGCTCAGCTGCCCTGGAACAGTCTGTCCCCGCGGGAGGCTGGCAGCGCCCAGTGAGTGTGGAGACTCCAGCTGAGCCCTTTTCTTAACAAACCTCAACAGGTGCCGAGGTTTCCTCAGTCATTCATACACTTCCCCCTCCCCCTCTGCCTGAGAAGAGATGGGAGCCTCTCAGCCAGTGCTGGGACCCCAAGGCCACCCCATTTCCTCCCTCTAGCCCCTCCTCCCAGGAAGCCCAGTTTTTGCTGAGAAAGCCTCAGTGGCCTGCAAAGCCCATTCAAGTTGCTTGTTGAGTGCAGCCGAGGGGTCACTGGAGAACCTGCCCCATGTCCCATCCCACCCTGAGCGCCTGAGCAGATTGGCTCAGCAACTCTAGCAGCCCACAGTGTCTGTGAGGAAAGGACTGAGAACAGGGCCCAAACAGAAATGCCTCTTCCTTCCCCACCCCGCAGCATGTGGTGCTGCCACAAAACAGGCAGGAATCGCTGGCAGGACAGAAAGTAGCTTCGACTGAAGGAGCAAGTCTGCCTGGTTGAGGAGGATCCCAAACCGTGGGCCTCTGGGGCCAGACCCCTGTTGGTCAGAACTCACTGGGCACAATGTTACTGCAGGGGGCCTGGTTGCAGGGGGCCTGGTTCCAGGGTCACCTAAACCCAGGGCCTGGGGTGCTGGAAGTCTTTACCCTGGTGACTCAGGCACCTCCTGAGTGTTACTGCAGCTGGCCTGTGTGGCTGGATTAGCACCGTCTGTCCTGGATGCCAGCAGCTGAGGATGCAGTAGAGCACACCAGAGTGACACACTCGCATAGATACTCCAGCCCCCTGGCGTGTAACAAGCTCCCAGAATTGCAGACTGTTGTATGTGCTGCAGGGTGCTCTCTTAGTAATCATAAGAGTTATGAAGGCATCTAGATGCCTGGCAGATGTTGGCAGGCGAGATCCAACTTGGGACCTCGGGAGCTTAGTGCAGAAGCCTCTACCGCATGAACTAAAACCCAACCTGCTGTTAGCTAAGGCTGTAGCGCAGACTCAATTTATCTCTGTCTCTAAGTGGTCCTGGTGCCACTAGACGGCCAGGACACCATACCCAGCAGGTGTGTGGGTTACCCCTAGAAGTGCAGGGAGGGGCCTGGTACGATTTTCAGCAGTGCCTGAGTCCCATGGAGAGTGCATCAGAATCAGGCAGGTGAGTCAGGCACTTCTGCAAATCCCACTAGGCACCTCTGTACTTCTTGAGGTGCCTAAACCCCTTTGTCAATCTGGACCTCGTTCAAGCAACCCAGTGAAACTTATAAAGACTGGCTGGAATCGATCACACTTGAAGAGTGTTTCTTTTCAGCTCCCTGAGCAAGGGGCAGGTAGGTCTCCTGTCAGAGATCCCAGCTCCAGGAGATATTAATACACACAGCAGGGGATACTTTCCATTAGCACAGTCACAAAGCGTCATTATCATCGTCATATAGGAGCTGCTTGCTAATGAGGGGGTGGGAGTGCGCTCTTCTTCCTGCTCTTCTGGGCTCCCCTTTTCCCACTTGCCCTTCGACTCAGACACCTCCTTCTTTGTCCCTGGAGCAGAAAGAAACATTCATAACATTTTGCTTTTCCATGTATTATCCCTGGTTTACAGAGGATGGAAGTTGGGCTAAGAGCCTTGAAGCGACTTGCCCAGGGTCAGACTGAAGGTTGTTGGCAGAGCTAAGCAGAGAACTCGGATCTCATGACTCTTACCTGGGGGCTTTTACCACACAAGGTTTCTTTGGACCTAGGAGCCAGTTTCTTTTCCATGGTGTATTCTACTCGTCTTGTCCCCTCCCCTTGCAAACTTTTCCTGTCAGTGATGGGCAATGGGCCTGATTTGCATTTAACCCCCCAAGAAGTAATGGCTCAGCTCTAGTATGGTTCCCAGCTGTGACCTGCTGAGACCTCTGGAGCATTTTACTGATGAAACGGACCCGATCCAGGAGAAAAGAAATGATTTCCTACAACATCCAGCCTCTCTGTTCTCCTTACAGCCTGGATCAATGTTAGTACTCCCCACCCCACAGTACCAGCTCTCCCCACCTCAGCAATGGACCTTGGCCACCCTCTCCAAGAGGATCTGGCATTAAATGGATTCCAGAGTCTGAGGTACCCATCACTGTCCCATGAGAAGGTCCTGATGTATAAGGCTTGTAGAGTGACTGATGTCAGTATTCCTCACATGCTCCTTGCGAACAATGTGGATTGAATCCTCACCTGTAAGATCCAATTCGACTTTTCCAGTATCCTCCTGCAGCTTCACCTCCTCTGACTCCACCTGGTTCTCAGCTGCTTTCTTCTTCAGGGACAAGCGCATCAACCTTCTTGGAGAGGAAACTGTTCTCTACTCGTCGCCATCTGCCATTGAGGTGTCAGTTTGGCTACAGACACAGAGTCTTTTCATGCCTGATAGGATGGACCATGAGCATTTGCTTCTCTGGGGCTTCTCTCGCAAGGCCTGTTCTTGCTGGCTGAAGTCAGAGCATGCCTCCCTTTCTGCAGGTTGGACAAACACTTTTTGCACGTGGATCTTTCCCTGCTCCCTAGAGGCGAATCTTTGAAAAAAAGAACAAAGCCTGGAATAGAAAGGAGGAGGAAATGGGTTTTTCTGTCATTCTCTAAAGGAAGGGAATTAGTTTGCCCAGGATTCCCAGATCCAAGAGACTGGTCTTTTGAAGCCATCTGCTCCTCTAATAGCCAGGACTGGTTCATACAACCAAGAACATAAGCCACACAAGACCTGCCATCCTGGGTCAAACAAAAGGTCCATCTAGCCCACTATCGTGTCTTCCAACAGTAGCCAGTGCCGAGTGCCCTAGAGGGAATGAACAAATAATGATCAAGTGATCCATTCCTGTCGCTCATTCCTGGCTCCTGGCAAACCGAGGCTAGTGACACCATCCCTGCCCATCCTGGCTAAGAGCCATTAATGAATTTATCTAGTTCATTTATCTAGTTCATTTATTTATCTCCTGCATGAATTTATCTAGTTCATTTTTTAACTCTGTTAAAGTCTTGGACTTCACAACATCCTCTGGCAAAGAGTTCAACAGGTTAACTGTGCGTTGTGTGAAAAAATGCTTCCTTTTGTTTTTGTGTAACCTGCTGCTTATTAACAAAGACATCAAAGGGTGTCTAGGATGTAAACCAAGGACCACTTGATCTGTAATTAAACACTCTACCCCTGAGCTCTACCCCCAGCTGAAGGCGAAGACACATGGGACCGTGGTGCAACAGGAATTCTGGGGAAGTTCTAGGGCCTGTGTTATGCAGGAGGTCAGACTAGATGATCAGGGCTGGCCTTAGAACCTTTGAAACTATGAATTTATGTACCTAAAGTTGGCTGTAACTGCTAGCGTGAAGGTTGCTGCTCCTGTCCAGGAGGAGCTGCTTTGTCTGAGGTTTCCTTGCAGAGAGGCACCAGCATCCCTGTTCCCCTTTCTCATAACCCTTCTTGGTCAGAGCACATCACAGGTTCTCCCCTTTTGCTCTTGTGAAAGTAGAATGAATTATATTGTAAAATAAGAATGGATTAAAGAAATGTTGTATCTACCTTTAAGCAGAAATAAGAAATGTTAAAATACAGGTGTCAGAAAAAGAAACATTAGGCATAAACAATGGTGCTAATGGCAAAACATTAACAGAAGATTGGTAATAGGTAGTAAGGAAATAAGATATGCATGCCTAGCCCAGGTAAACTTATCAGATTCTGCTTCCTTTGTTATTTTGTTAAGTTCTCGCCCTTTTATCTGTATAAATAAGATAGTTTGTGTCTTGCATGGTGCTCACATTATCTGGGTGTTATTAGCAGAGCG
Organism: Mauremys reevesii; assembly: GCF_016161935.1. Classification (NCBI taxonomy): domain Eukaryota; kingdom Metazoa; phylum Chordata; order Testudines; family Geoemydidae; genus Mauremys; species Mauremys reevesii. Next base: position 219,434,576 of record NC_052623.1, read on the forward strand.
TTGTGCTAATAAAACAGAGTGGTCTGACAAACTGTGAGTCCTGAGTCTAACTTTGACAATTTGGAGGTTCCACCGAGATGGCAACCATCTTCACTGGGGCCGTGTGATTCCTGACCGTTTTTGTAGGACGACTGTGGCAGCTAGCACCTGGGCATTTGGCCCGAGTGGTCCTCCACAAGAACGGAAAGGCGCACGACCACAGTGAAGTCTACACCATCGAACCTGTTGGTTCCCACTCTGTTCTGGTAGGGATCCCGGGATCTGACATCAGGAATCTGGTCAGGTAATTATTTCTGTGTTTTGTCCGGACTGAGGACTGTCCTGTCTCTGTGTCTATCCATCCTCCTGTGGAATGTTTGAGTCTGGGTGCCGTCTCCATCTGGGGATCGGCCGACCAAGGGGTTCCTGTCCCCGCGGTCTGAGTGAATGGAATCTGCACAATCACAGCCGCACCACACTTTGGATAAAACCCTTGGTGTGAAAGCAAGGGTGACTGAGGCAGTAACCTGTGGGCTCCTTTTGTGTGTTGCACCGGGCATCTCTCTGACGAACCCGAATTTCCTTCTTGTGCAATTGGTGTGTGAAGTCCTCCTGTATGGGTAACCAGATGTCTAAGTCGGGACAGTTCCCTAAACGAATGCCAGCTCATTTTATGTATTTAGGATGGGTCCAGACTCCTGTAAATTTCTGGAAAAATGGTCTAGGCTAACTCAGGGGGATCCCAAAACTCAGTGGTCACTGTTAAAATCTTGGAACAAAGACTGAGTGGACGTCTTAAAGGAGAAAATCAGCCAACCTAAAACTAAACTGACTAAAGGAGAGGTTAATTGTTTCATGCAGTGGTGGGAAGAGGCAAATCATAGGTGGACAAAATCAAAACTCGCCTCTCTCAAATATTCAAATAATAAGTTAAAAGCTTTATTAAAAGCCTCCTCTCCCACCACCAGACCGAGCGCTCCCCTTTACCCCGTTCTCAAAAAACCCCAACCACCCTGGATCGATCCAACCCCCTTAATACTCCCATCTCATTGTAAAAAGGACAAAAAGCCCCTTGTTCTGTTCCCCTTTGTTATCTGCCTCAAAAACTGATTCTTTAGTGTTCCACTACCAATTCAGCAAAGAGAGTGGGCTCCTCAATTAGCCCCCACCCTTCCTGGTCCCTTTCTTTAAACATTTCTTTCAAAATTGTGAAATGACCACAATATCACTCACAAACGGTTCATTGGAAAAAGCAGGATCGGGCCCAGGCAAGCAACAGATAAAGAAACTGAAAAACGGGTTGGAAGCCCTAAGGGCATAGTGTCAGGAGTAAGAAAAGCAGTAAGTGCTGGAATGAACCCCCGGAACAATGCTTAAAATGGTGAAATCTGAGGTGATAAAGGTGTCATTTTGGGAGATAAACAAGTGATTTAAGGGAAGAGTGAAAAGTTAACTCTACAGAGGATGGAGAGAATTAAGCAGTTAAACTTTGTGAAAATGTTAAAAAGGACCATGTTAAAGAGAGAGAATTCTTGGTTTCTTTGCAGCCAATCTGAAGGGAAAATGGGCCCTTTTCCAAAAGAGTGCCTGTAAATAATCCAAATATATGTACAGCTATGTAAAAACAAAGCAGTGTAAAGGAATGTCAAGGAAAAGAAAATGTGTATGTATCTATTTGTCTGAAAATATGTAAAGTTCTAAGAATCTAAACCAGCACATCTGGTTTGTAAAATTCTGGTTTTGTAGGTGTAACGTAAATTGGTTTTGTTTTTGTTTTTAATGCCACTAAAAATTCATTTGACTCTTTAATTCAAAGTTGCAAAACTGACAGACCTTTTTGCAAGACACAGGTAATTAGTGTTGTTTGGCTTTGGGATTTAGCATTTAACCCTTAAGGGGTAACTTGATTCTTTATAAAATTTAAAATGTTTTTAAATAAAAACCAAGTCATGGCTGCAATAGGGCAGTCAAAATCAAGAGAATAGGGAAAGATTCTGGAGTCTCTTTGTTTGGTTGGTTGTTTTTTTGTAACAATAGCGGATAATTTTTTATTCTTTCACTACAGCTCTTAACAGTGACCCTCTGAAGCAACAGCAGAACTGAGGTGCACAAAACAAAAAGAAGTTATGTTTAAATCACTGAGCCTTAAAATGGCTCTGTGTAATCAGACTGTCACTTTGATAAGGGTACATGGAAAACTGTAAGAACAAAAGAAACAGTTACACCTTATGTAAAAATTAATATGGCTAATGGTTTTTTTAAAAAAGTTATAGTATAGAAGGAATGTGCATTTTCCCTAGGACATATGCAGTGTATATTGTAGAAAGGGGTAATAGAAATGCAAATGAAACATGTTGCTGAATTAAAATTTTATTAGGGCTCCAAAAAGAGCCGCAATAGGCTGTGTTTTCTTTTTCAGATCTCTGTTTGTTAAGACAGAGTCTCTGAGCTCTGCTGATGGCTTTGAATCCAAAAAGCCAAGCCTGTGTTAATGCAAATTACCTAACTGATAAAGAAAGGTGAGAACTGCCAGCACAAAAGAAGCTGCAAATAAGAAACATACCTGATGCTTCTCAGCTATTACCTGTGCATAAACTTAAAGCTTAACACAGCAGGAAAAACATTATCAAATGTCTTGATGTTGTTGGTCTTTTGGCCTCGAGATGAAAACCTTGTCTTGTGTCTCTGGGACCTTGAGGTAAAAATATTATCTGTTCTTATCAGTTTAATATCTGATACGTTCTCTGTCTGAGGACTATATATTACAAACTTGGTCTGCTATATAAGAGGAAAAACTAAGGTACACCACCTCATGGATTTAATGACTAAACAGTGGGATAATTTCCCCATAACCCTTAAAAAGTAGAAGCCATTAAAACCTGGCCTGCCTATAGAACAAAAAACACAGGAAAATATGGGGCTAATTCCTTTGTTTTGCCTGCAATCAGCAAGGGTATTTGTAAAAGAACGGAATCTTTAAACAATAATCAATGCCACCCCAAAAAGGGGTAGAAAAAATGTTTTTTTTGTCTTTCAGAAAATCAGAAAAAGCTAATACCAGCTACAGAACAACCTATTACAAAAACAAATGAAGGTTAAAAAAAAAACATACTGCGATAGCTATGGAATGTACTGAAAGGCAGATATTTAGAACATAAGATGTTCTGGGTAATATCAGAGAATATTAAGGTTTTGATACATCTGTTAAAGCAAAGAAAAAGATAATAGGTATTAAACAATCAATATAAATGGATGCAGTATGTCTCCAGTACGGTAAGACAAAATTTGTTAAGTGAAGAAATTGTTGTTAAAATCACACACCAACAGGCTCTGGAAGCAAAGATACGGAAAGTTAGCCCACTCCCCAGATTGCACCTGGGATCCTTCTGGCTACCCCAGACCTCAAGCCAGTGGGCTGGGGAGGAAGGGAAACTATTGGACACTAGAGGTTGTACCAAGTGGACTCCTCAAAAGTGGGTATGCTTATCCATGCCTGTTGCTCCAAAGCCCTGTAGTAAAGACATTTCACTAGAATCCTGTATGTGGGATAAAATGAATTATGAGACCGAAGTACTGTATAATGGGCTATGTGTATGTGTTAATTCTTGGAGAAAAGTGTTTTAAAAGGATAAAAGTGTTAGCAACCCACCAGAAGACAAATGTAAATGTAATGTAAGTACTGTGTTTACCAGTAATAACATTTACTATTTGCCACAACAACAACAAAAAGTCTCAGCTTACTGTAAGCACTGATTTAGCTGAGTACTCTTATCAATCTTGGCATTAAATGGCAAACAGTTACCAATCATCTGTTAAAGGTAAAAAGGAACATATTTCCTTTAAAAACAAAAAAAAGTGGGAAACGGAACCATTCATTTTATATACACAAATGGGGACATGTTAACAATTGCCACTGCAGAAAGACATAACAGCTTACCATTGATATAACATATTTTCTGAATAGTCTCTCTCAACTACTGGCATATTAATGATACTACCCCTAATTGTTTTTGGTTTTAAATTGCATGTGTTTAATAGAAATGTTTGAAATGTGCTGTTGGATAAAACAAATGTATGCAAAGCTAGAGCCACAGGCCCAAATCACCTCCCAGTATTTTCTGTTATGCAAACTAAATAAGAAGTGACACTGGCGATTAATAATCTTAGTGTCAAAAGGAGGATATGTATGAGCTGAATTTTATAATGTACTATGAGAATTAATGTATGATTTGATTTCATCCTGTCAGCCACCCTTTTTGAATAGCAGAAAGGAATAACAGACCAGAACAATCCTTATAAGTGATTATGGCCGGCCACCCTTTTGTTTTAGAATGTGTTATAATGTCTACTATGGTTTCCTATATGTATTACAAATTAGGCACTCTAGTTAAATATACATTTCTTTGTTTTAAGATTTAGTAAGAGACAGGATTCTGTATTGTGTCTATGTTAAGTAAATTAAAGAAACATTGAAGGCCTGGGTCTCAATGTAAATTGTCTTGGTTATTAATTGTAAAACTTAGTAAGGTTTCATTTGCAATGCCTTTTTGCTCGATATAAAATACTACTGTTTGTATTCTCAATCTGTTTGTGTGAATGAGAAATGTATGCATCAGGAAAAAATAAGGTGTGAAGGCCATTGTTATAGCCAGAGTCAAGGAAAGAAGCAAAGAGACTTAAAAAAAACATCGAAGAATCATCAGGTACTGCTTACTAGTCAGACGACTGTTAAACTGTCTGGCATTGCAGCAGAGTGAATACATGCTTCGCAGTATAAGAATGCACCACCCCCAGTGAACCAATCATCACCTCAGGACCACGCAGAGTCAATTTTGACTCCAGAAGAAGACGTAGAGGAACAGCCTGCAATACCTTACAATCTCCGCTCTCATAAGGGTTGCCAGAAGCAGACGACGGTCTAAAGCAAGGCCCAAGAAAAAGCAGTAGTGAGCCTAGCGCCTGCTGCCTGGTGGACATAAAGCCCGCGACTGCGGTTCCCTCAGTTGAGGTTGTCAGAACCAGAAGGGCCCTGCCTCCAACATGCGCCTCCGGTGGTGCCTGTTCCTCAGTTGCTGGTGTCTTAAGGTCTGGGAAATCCACAATGACAATTCTTTTATCCAGCAGCAAGTGTGGATAGCTCAGACCCCTAATATTTCTAAATGCTGGATCTGCAGCCACATCCCAGCCCACTCTCAAACTGGTGTTCCTGTCCTGGCTATCCCACTCAATTCCTCAGACCTCACTGGAGGACCTCATCCGTTTAACACAATATGGAACAGCAATGACACCTGGGAAGAGACTATTGGCAGTTCCTTTATCCCACTTAGGGGAGTAATACACCATGCAAAAAGGCTCCTGAGGTTACAAGCAGTAGTTAAAATAATGGCAAATAAAATTGGAGAAAGTTTTTAGAAGCCCTGACCAAAGAAACAGGGGCGATCCGACAGATGGCCCTCCAAAACCGTCAGGCATTGAACATAGTGCTGGTGGCCAAAGGAGGGTACTGTGCTCTCATTGGAAAACAACACCAATGAGGTAACAGATCGCGCTAGCCACTTAGAACAAATCACATATCTTCCCCATAAAGAGCCAAGTTCTTTATGGAAATGGCTAAGTAACCTGTTCAATTTCTCTGGCATAGGAAACTGGTTGTTTCAGGGAGCCCTGACTATCCTGTTTGGAATCCTAATAATTTTTGTATGTTTTCAGTCAGTCTCCTGTTGTATCCAAAATTGTGTAAGGCATGCCACGCAGGTGACTGCCCCAGAACAGAGTGCTAATATGATGATTTTAAATATCACTGATGAACAAAGAGATAAAGAACGGTTAATATGTGGAACCCAGTAAAATGTTGGTCATGGCAAAAGCTTGACCAAAAGGAGGGATTGTGAAAGTAGAATGAATTATATTGTAAAAATAAGAATGGATTAAAGAAATGTTGTACGAATTAACTGGGGGAAAAAATAGCTAGCATGCTCAGTCTAAGACACTAGCCCCAATCAAGGACACTGCTCACAGCTAAGACTTGGCTGACAACCAAGAAAAGAGGGGGCTTGAATGTGCCCAAGCAGCTATGAGATCTGCAAAACACTGCCACGCATTAATGAAATGTTAGGTTTCTTTTCTCACAGGTAGAGAAGCGCTACCCAAAGACCCTAGCAGCCCTGCCACTCCTTGGAACCAGGAGACTGGATCTATGTAAAGGTCCATCAGCAAAAGACTGCTCTGGCTCCACACTGGAAGGGCCCTTTCCAAGTCCTGTTATCCACCAACACTGTCATGAAGTGCCAAGGACTGACTGCTTGGACCCATGCTTCTCACTGCAAAAAGACCCCTCCACCTTGGGAGGATTCTCCTACTGACGATTGGCCTATTTCTCCTTCTAGGTCTGCTGTGCCTTCTGGACAGCAGGGAAAAAGGACAAGGTGAAGTGCTAGTAACCTCTCCCTTGTCCACTGACAGACCTACTGTACCTTTGGATTTTTGTAGAAGAAGCAAAACCATCACAGGGTGATGTGCTGGTAACTTCTCCCCTATAGGATGCTGAACCACGAAAGAAGAAGGAACACTTTCCTTCAGGAAAGAAGAAGGAACACTCGCTCCACTGAAATTGCCAAAGTCCAGGAATTCCTGACTAGAAAGGACATTAAGAACTGACCCTAGTGAAGAAACAAAGAATTATACACTGGCAGGAAGAAATTTGTGGGACCCATGCTTGGGAATGTGGTATTGATTGGATGTTGAGGTTTATTCTACAGGCTGTGCCCTGTGTTTTAGATAAACCCTTCAGCATGTATTGCCCTCCCTAATTGCATTTTAAATGACAAGTATCAAAGGCACCTTGTTGCCACTGCCCTTGCAATCTCCTCCATTACACTATTACCCCTGTAATACATCCAAATACAGACAATGGCCAAGGCCTTCAACTTGAGTGATTTATTTAAAGATTGTTTGGAAAAAAATATTTTTAAAGTTCAGGGTATTCCATATAAGCGAACAATTGAGTGGAGAATAAATGGATCAGTGGAAATAGAAATCTATGATATCACTACAAATGAACCCCAAGAATCTGTAATTGAAATTGATGGGTTCTATAGTGAAGTAGCTATGATGGCTGTTCCTGGAATTTGCACTGTGTTAAGGGCCTCTTTCATGTATCATTATTTGGTCACCCAATTAGTGAATAATCAAATGAATACCCAAAGAGTTTGTTCTGCCACAGGAAATTTTACCTATATAGAAATTATTCCAGTGACTTATATTGTAACCTGTACCTTATTGCAATACACCACGTCCTATGCTATTAATGTTAATGCCTCTTGAAAGTACCTAAGGATAGTTAAATAACAGATGTGGTATAGTACTACACCAAAGAGAGATGTATTAGAATATCAATGGACTGTGATTAATACTACACTAGGGACTATTAAGGTTACATTGCCCTTATCCAATTTCCAGATCACCTCTACATACCCAAATTGCCCACAAGAGGCTGCCATTAGTTTAGCACAACAGAGGGCCTGGGTTATTTCCTCTGGAAGAAGAGGAACTTGACCAGATCCCTATGGGATGGAGCCAACAGTGCAGCAGCAGTTCAGAATATTTTAAGAACCAAGAACATGATGAGAAATTGGGCCAACTGGAAAAGGCCACCAGCTAACCCAAAGTACAGGTTGAAGTTGGTGAGTTACATGTCATTTCCGCCCTTAGTTCTATGACCCAGAAGTTACTGACAGAGATGGTATTGAATATCACTGAGGCTGGGAAGGCATTGCAGTGAGATCTAGTCACAGCCTGTCTTGAGCTGCAGGCAGAGCGCCGGGCACCACAAGCCACAGCAGCAGTGTAGACGCAAGGGTGGGAATGATAGCCAATGATTTTAGTTTACTGTTCATTTATTGTGTGGTATAATAAATAACTAACACGTTATGTCATATAGAATCACTGTATGCTAAATAGAGAATCGATTGATCGGTATGTAGCAAAAATAATCATATATTAGGTATCTAAGTAAATAGGGTTGAAACGCAAGGCCTGTAGGCTGAGACCTGCAAGATTTTAGCTTAGCTATTTTAGGCCTTGGAGCTAAGAAATGCTGACATCAGTAAATGACAGAGGAATAACCCGATGCCTTAAGATTATGGGAAAAGAGGTACCAGGTGGTAACAGGGTGAAAAATTAGCCGGAAGATTAATTTTAAATAAAAAAAATTCTGGAAAGGCACCTCTGTTTCCAAATGTGCCTTAACCACAGGATACAGGTTGTGCGTCAATACTAATGGGGGATCATCAGAATCACATTACAAAAAGGGGGTGCCCAGAGCAGGAAAATTGAGCTCCCTATGGGAAATTCCAGCAGGAACCATCCCTCTACTGATGATCAATCCATGAGAGACTCATCAGACCCTAATACTATTGTTCAGGATGTGAGTAGAACTAGAGTTGTAACTTTTGCACAGGTCGTTATAGAATGTCTATATGCTTGGGTCGTCATAACCTTAACTGTAACTTTAATAAAACTTGTAAAACCGACTAGACCTTGTACTTGTGAATGTCTCTGTGGTCACTTCCCTTGGTCTTTGTGTGTTCCTAAAGACTGTACATTTGAAGCAAGTTGCAGAGGCGACTTTCACTCTGTTAAGCTTGAAACTGTCGCCACCAGAGCCGACCCCGCGGCGGTGTAATGCCACATTACAAACTGCACTTTACATAAAATAAAAGGCTGCACAATACACCACACACCAGGCCACCCTTACTTCTGCACTGCTGCTGGTGGTGGCATTGCCTTCAGAGCTGGGTGCTCGGCCAGCACCCACTGCTACAAGGCCACCCTGCCGCTGCTGAATTTGTGCCAGGGCTGAGCTCTGGCACCTCTTTCAATACAAATTAAGCACTAGAGGGAGGCACTGGGGTCTGGACATGATGGTAGGGAGCCCATGGGGACCAGGGGTGATGGGGGGCACCAAAATACAAGTTCACCCATTTTCTCTAAGGCCAGCCCTGGAGCTGGGTACGGGGGAGGGGCATATCCCCTAAGGCAGTGGTTCTCAAGCAGGGGTCCCTGGACCTCTGCGGGGCTATGAGCAGGTTTCACGGGGTCCTCCAAGCAGGGCCAGTGTTAGACTCGCTTAGGCCCAGAGCAGAAAGCCCAAACCTCACTGCCTGGGGCTGAAGCCTGGGACCATGAGCCCTGCCACCAGGGGCTGAGGCCAAAGCTTGAACAATTAGCTTTGCGGGGGGGCCTGTCACACGGGGTGGCAATTGCCCTGGTTGCCACCCCGTAATGCCAGCCCTGGCTTTTATATGCAGAGAACCAGGCATATGCAGGGCCGTGGAGTTTTTATAGCATGTTGGAGGCCTTAGAAAGAAAAAGGTTAAGAACACCACCCTAAGCCTCACTGGTGGGTGCCCCCTCTACATCTCATAGTAGCCACTGGTTAATCAGGTCAGGCTCCAGCACTGGGATTCTGGTCCATTTTCCTAGCCCCACCTAGGTGGGTTGTTTCCTGTCCCACAAATGAGAGTATTTCCACCTTCTAACCTCATGGGTCTGTCCCTAGAATGGAAGCCACATATTAAACAAGTCCCAACAGGTTTGCCACACCCTGGCCTTCTCCCATTCCCCACCCTATGAATTTTTTGGCATACTCCAACCTCCAAACCAGATTGCCCAAACCTCCCACCTCCGGTGTATTTGGTGTCCATCTCCCTCTAGCAGGAACCCACCAGCAACTCCCCCCCACCCTCCCATAATCCCTACCTGAACTGGCTCCACTGCAGCCATTTTCCTTTCCTTTTCCATGAGAGGATGGGATGAGATGGAGCGAAACATGGATGACATTCTGCAGCCTGGCAGGGTGAGAAGGGCAACTGTGGAGGTTTCAGAACAGGCTTTAGTTCATTTCACATCACGGTTCCCCCAGGATCTTTCCCTGCAGAGACACAGTCTAGATTCTGCCATGCTGGGAACATGCTCAATCTCTTTATTACATGGGAGACCACAGAAAGATTTTTCAGCCTCCCCAGTAATAAAGTCTCTGAACAAAATGCTAGAAAGGAGCAGAACCAAAGGGGCTGGGCAGGCTCCATAGAGACACTGGCTCCTCCCTTTCCCTGCCATGTCCTGTTTCTGGCAGGGAACGGCCACCCCATCTCCACCCCAGAGGCAGCCATGTCTGTGGGCTCCCTCAACCAGCACCTACTAACCACCCCCACGTTGGGGGAATGCACAGGACAGCAAATTCCCACCTAACCAAGGACAAATTGCTTCATATAAAATGGGCTGGGTTAACATCCCAAATCTGAGCAGAATTGAAATGGCAATTTGAAAATTACAGAGAAAATAGGGCAAAATAAGAGACTAGAGAGTCAATAATTTTAGGAAAAACGAGGAAATCGCCTTAGATTTTCTAGCCATATGTGGTGAGGGGAGAAAAGGGGGAGAACTAGAGAGAATTGTTTCAGTGTTGCAGACGGAAGTGGCAAAAACAGGAAAAGTGTCCCACCCCCCAGCTCACACACTCTCCCCCTGGACTTTCCTGGCTGCACAGAGACCGTTCAACCCCACACCTGTCCCACTGCCCTTCCCCTGCCTGCAGCTCCGGCTTCTCCCCTCCACTCCCATCCTGCCAGCCACACAAAGGGGACCCCCCCGGGCCCCAGTCTCTGTCCCACCTGGATCCCAGCGGGGCCTGGGGCAGATTCTGGCTGCAGCTGAGAACAGCGGCTCCGCTCTGGCTCGGGTGGCTCCAGCCAGGGCCGGCTCTAGGTTTTTTGCCGCCCCAAGCAAAAAAAAATTTGGCTGCCCCCTATCCCAGCCCAGCCCTGGGCTCCCCCACGCACCCTCCTGCTGCCCCAGCCCTGGGCTCTCCCCCCCCCACCCTCACCCCCTGCCGCCCCAGCGCTGGGATTCCCCCTTTTCCCCCCACTAGTGCCCTCCCCCCAACCCCCTGCCGCCCCAGCCCTGGGCTCCCCCCTTCTCCCCCACCAGTGCCCCCTCACACACCTCCTGACGCCCCAGCCCTGGGCTCTCCCCCCCCCCACCTGCCCCCTCCTTCCGCCGCAGCCCTGGGTCACTGGTAACTCGTTCCCAGGGCGGGTCATTCAGCAGGAATTTTGGATGTGCACAAAACACAGACAGGATTGGTTCCCATATGGTTACAGAGCTGCAGTAAAGTGGAACAATTTTCAGCTTGTGTGATTGGAGGATATCTGGATGCATATTATAAGACTGTCCTCCATAAATGAGGAAAAGTTGAGGTGCCTTTATTCTTCTTTTGTTCCACTCTTCCTTTCTATGGGGAATTTGCCAATGGAATATCACTGTCTTCCTTTTAAACAAACAAACAAACAAACAAAAAAGGCAATGGCTGTTGAAAATAGCAATTCCAGTCCTAATAACCACTGGGAAACATTTCTTCCTCAATTTTACCCTACTTTTTCTACAGCAAGTTACAATGGATCAGTGTATTTGATTTGGGAGAAATGAAGTAACAGCTGCCCAAACTGAGCTTGAGCACTCCTGAATTTTGAGGTGTTCAAATCTGGAAGGCAGGTGCTGGGTGTGTGTGTGTGGGGGGGCTCTGCAGGGGAGCACAGCAGCATGTATGCAGCAGCGTGTCTGGCGCTGCGTGGAGCCAGACATGCTGGTCTGAGTGGCATGGTAAGGGGGCTGCGGGGGCTGGAGAAAGGCTAGGAGGTTCTGGGGGGCAGTCAAGGGACAGGGAGCGGGGGGTGTTGGATGGGGTGGAGGTTCAGGGGGCAGTCAGGGGCAGGGAGAAGGGGGGTTAGATAGGTCAGGGGTTCGGGGGGGCAGTCAGGGGACAGGCAGCGGTTGGATAGGCATGGGAGTCCAAGGGGTTTGTCAGGGGACAGGTAGGGGTGGGATCCTAGGGGAAGTTGGGGGTCTCAGGAGGGGGCAGTTGGGGACAAGGAGAAGGGAGGCTTAGATAGGGGGTGGGGTCCTGGAGGGCAGTTAGGGGCAGGGGTCCTGGGAGGGGGTGATCAGGGGACAGGGGGAGGTTGGATGGGTTGGGGTTTCTGTGGGGGGCAGTCAGAGGGAGTGGATGGTGGCAGAGGGGGGCTTCCCTCCCCCTGGAGTGTCCTGTATTTTGAATGTTAAAATATGGTCTCCCTGCCATTCACTGCACTGACAGCACACTGCTGCATGAGGTCCCCCTCCTTCCTTTCCAGTTGGTAGTGGACAAGGAAATGCTGGGAAATGTAGTTCTTTCCCTGCTCTGGGGCTGGCTCTACAAGCAGGGAGCTAACCAAGGAACTACAGCTCCCAGAGCCCCCTGTTGGTTCTCAGCTCTCAGGCTGGATCCCTGCCACCCCTGTAAATGGGCTGCCCCAAGCACGTGCTTGCTTTGCTGGTGCCTAGAGCCACCCCTCGCTCCAGTGCTGCTGGCAGCACATGGACAACCAGGGAGGAGATTCCCGGGGGCTGCAACAACTGCAGATCCGGGGGGCAGAGAGTCACTTTCCTGCCCCTCCTCTGCACTCCCCTGGGGGCTCTCACTCACTTGGAGTCTCTGGTGGCAGAGTCCGGGGCTCTAGGAGGCTGGTTCCTCTGGGGAACATCCCAGCCCATCTGGCCTGGCAGGGAAGGAGCTTTAATGCCGGGATCTCCCCCGCACAGACCCGGGGGAGCAGCAGCTACTCAGCCCCGCCTCTGGGTCACACAGAGGCAGCAGCAGAGTCCGGTCTGTGCCGGAGCTCCGCCCCCAGGAGCTGCCCCACCCCTGGTCTGGGCCAGAGCCCTGCCCCCAAGAGCTGCCCCGCCCCCGGTCTGGGCCAGAGCCCCACCCCCAGGAGCTGTCCCCAACCCGGTCTCTGGGTTTTGTTCTCCCAGCTCCTGCCTCCTTCTTCCCAGCACCCACCGCTCCCAGCTACTCCCTTCCTGTGTCTGCAAACACCCCCACCCCGGGCAGGCTGCAGCAATCGCTGGGGCTGTCTCCAGTGGATGAAGTTGCCTCCATCTCAGCTTCACCTGGCTTGGGGGAGGGACGAAGAGAGGAGATGGTCCCAGGGTGTGCAAGCAAAATTAGGGGGCAGGGAAAGAAGGACTGTTTGGAAAGGTGGGGTTTTTTGCAAGGGTTTTGTGTGATCCAGATGGAGTCAGAAGAAGTTGGGCAGCAGAGGCTCAGAGAAATTGAGGGAACCCCATGTGTGTCCCAGTGTTGGCCAGGGACTGTACAGCACCTTGCACAATATGGGGTCCTGATCTCAGTCATGGTCTGTGCTGCATCTGGGAGCCCTGATATCTGTTTCCTGATCACAGGCACTGGGAATGGATAGAGGAAAAACTCAGCACCTGAAGGGTTGATGCATCCCTGTGTGTAATCCCTGCTGGGTGGCGCTGCTGCTCTTATGAGGGGTTGTCTTAGTAGACAAACACAGCAATCCTAGTCCCATATGGTCTAGTGGTCAGGATTCTTGGCTTTCACCCTGGTGGCCTGGGTTTGATTCGTGTTGTGGGAATAATGCAGAGCTTTTGCTCAGAGGGGAGGAAGGGAATGGGGCGGGATCCTGGAAGCAGGGCATTTGAACAGTGTTGGGAGGGGATCCCAGATGTGGGAGTGGGGGATAGATGTCTGAGGGGAGATGAGGGAAGGATCCCAGTATTGTGGGAAGTGGGCAGCATGGAGAGCCCAGGCCTACCATAGGGACTGGGAAGAGTGATTCTGTCCTTCTAAACTCACCAACTGTAGACTAGGCAGGCTTGGAAGAATTACGTATTTGTTGGTAAATGTCAATTTCTGTGTAAACACACAACCCAATGGCAAAATATTTCCATCAATAATAATCAAAATTGACAGATGGGCAAAGTTAGAAACATGCTGCTTGAGAACTTATCCTATTCTAATCCTATAGGGGTCCCTTCTGCCTTAGGCACCACCATGTGGGTGTTTCATTTCCCTCCTCATTTTCACACGGAGACACAATTTCCTTTGCATGGATCCATGAACAGCAAAACCTCCCTGTGTCTCTTGTCTGAGCCAGGGCATTCGATTCCATTGAAACCTTCTCTCCTGCAATGGCAATGGTCAAACAGAGGGGATGTGTCCAACTTCTCCCCCATCCCCGGCAGTGAGATATTCCCTCTCCTCTTCATGCTGCTGTTGTTATTCCATGAGTCATCAAGGCTAGAATAAAAAGCTGAGTTTACTCCAGGGTGAGGAAAGAAAGGAGCCACCAACTCCTTGAAAAATCTCAGTGGCCAGAGAAAATCTGCCCCGCTATTGGAATCACAGAGGTGCTGGCGATACGACGGGAAAAGGGACTGTCTGAATTGCCAAGGCAGGGAATGAACAATCTACAGCAACATCATTAACCACAAACACACTCTAACCGTGCTCCAGCCAGTAGGGAAATGGGCAGGAATTCTTCTGTTCAGCCATGGCCACACCTACAGAGCTGCACAGCACTGAGTGTGCTGGGGAAGCTGGTCTGAGCAAACAATTGGAAATGACCTTTCAGTGAGAACAGAACCATAGTGTAGAAGGCCCCTGTGTTAAGTGGTTATGGCTGAGTGCTTAGGGAGCTGGGCTAGAAAACCATGGGTATCTGTCTGTGGAAGTTTGATTCTTGCCACCTAGGCGAGGCTGGTGTGTGGTGTCTCCATGGCTGTACTTTCAGTCTAGATGTATTCAGAGGCTAAGGACATGTCAACATCTCAAACATTGAGTCTATGCTGCTGCAGCTCAGTAATGGAGATGCTCTATGCCAGGGTTTCTCAAACTTCCTTTCACTGCAACCCCCTTCTGCCAAAAAAACTTACTACATGACCCTGGAAAAAGGGACCAAGCACCAAGCCCCTCCACACTGGGGGGAGCCAAAGCCTGAGTTCTGCCCCAGTGTGGGAAGGGCAAAACCAAAGCTTGAGGGATTCAGCCCTGGGTGGTGGAGCTCAGAATTCTGGCCTCAGCCTCAGGCCCCAGCAAGTCTAACGCCAGCCCTGGTGACCCCATTAAACAGGGTCACGACCCACTTTGGGGTCCTGACTCACAGTTTGAGAACCACTGCTCTATGCTGATGGGAGAGAGTTTTCCTGTGGGTGTAGTTAATCCACTTCCCAAGAGGTGGCAGCTATGTCAGGGGGAGAAGCTATATCAGTGGGTGTGCAAGCTGTGGTGTTTACCACATTTAAGAAGTTTAATCAAACCCCATTTTTAAAACCACCTGTGGTCTGGGAATGGCAAAGGAGCTCGATGAAGCAGGGTCTGTCCTTCAAAGTCCTGGCGATCACAATTCCACATTCTTGTGGTAATGGGGGTATCGCTCAGTGGGAGAGTGTTTGAATACAGCTCAAGTGGTCCTTGGTTCAAACCCCAGTGTTCTCTTATAACCTTCCTTTAAAAAAAAAAAAAAGGAACACATTTTCATTTCCATTCTCCATTATGTTCAGGAAATGCTTGAAATGCTAGACATTTCGCTGTCCAAATGCATAAAAACCTACCAAAGCTGTCCATCAGCTGAAATCAGTTCCAATCCTCTAAGTGTCTAGTTTATGTTTTCATCGATTAAACTAAGGTATCATATGAATGTATATTTGCAGATCCCTCTTCTCCAGGGGCTGTGTTGTGCAGAAGGACAAGAACCACATCCAGTTGCAGTTCAGGAGTCTGATGAGCAAAGGCAACTTGGTGCAGGCTAAAGTCACCAGCACTTTGTCTCCTTCATATTCAACCAGCAGCTGGGCCCCCAGGACAAGGCATGAGAAGAAGACAGTGGCTGTGAGCAGGAAAATAGCCACCAAGAAGCTGGCTAAAGCTGTCAAGATCACCAGGGAGGTCACCATACCCATGTCTAGATTGTGGTTGTGGAGATTAATGGAAGGAGGAGGCACATGGGAGGCTCCCATCAGGGCCCTAGTGGGGCTCTGGGTGATCGCTGCTTCCCACCACCCAACACAGATGTAATGAGGTTGAGTTGTGTCCACAAAAGAGAAACTAAACAACTAATTATTCCTCAAGAAAGGTTTTTAATGACTTACAACTATAAAGGCAACACAGACAGAATGAGAAAAACAGAATTAAAGACCAGCACTGAGTGAGGATTAATAAAAATGGCAAGTTATACTAGAGACAAGCACAAGTACATGTAATATTATGCATTAATTGCCTGTTCCTATAAGTGCACATATAAGAGGTAAATAATATTGAAAATAGTCACAAGCACGTGCAATGCTACGATTACTGATTGCCCAGCAACTTTACATGTACTGTAACCACCCCCAACAAATACAAATACATTGATTCACTATATTTTACTAACCTTAACCTACTTATAACCTTATATAACAACTTATAAACTTTGATTTACTTTTATGATAATCTTGATGGTAACTTATCCTGAAGACAGGCACAGCGACTTGTAAAGCTATTATGGTTTATAAACGACTAGCTTCACCAGTGAAGGACATAAATCGACAGCATGTAGAGGTCAAGCATAGCAGTTTATTACACAGAGCGCTGGCGGAGTGTCACCTTGCTTATTAGGCTCAGAGACACTGTCAATCAATTGATTACAATAGAATATATAGATTTTCCATGAGCAGGGGAAAGTGACGGGGTAGGCAGTTCCACACCCCGGGACAGGTTTTGCAAGAAGACAAGATAAGCACATTAGCCAGTGGTTAACAGGTTACATAATTTCTCCGCCCATGGTCTTAAGTTAGCAAGTTAACATTTAATCAATACTCTGTTAAAATGTTAGTAGTATAAAATATATATGTTGAATTCTGATTTGGGGTCCATAGGAATGGAGCAACTCCTCTGATTGTCCAACAGGTACATTCCTAGGGGTTAAAGCAAAGAACCAGTGAAAGTATATGGCAATAAAGATTGTTCTCTGTGTGTCTTAAGGCAGACATTGGTCCCTGGGAAGGGAGGTGGAAGGATGCCATATCTTATACTGACATGTGCCAACTTCTCATAAACTCAAGGTTGGATCTGTGGGAAGAACGTCTCCCTACAGAAGAAACCAACACAATAGAAACAGGGATTCTTTGTTCAGTCTGCAACTCTGAATAAGACACAATTATTTAGTTCTTAGCTCCAACACCTGGCAATTTGCTCACCAGGTCTATCTTAGCAAGCAGGGCTTTCTGTTTATCGCAGCTTTCTCTTAGCTGATCACTATTTGCTAGGCCTCTGGTCCCTTGACCATACTCTGGAGTTTGGGTCTGGAAAAGAGCTGGCACAATCCATAAATAAGGTTGTTATACAAAATGCACATGGATTTTAACTCTTCACATCCAGTAATGGCAAAGTTCTTGGTTCAGGCTTGTAGCAGTGATGGAATAAACTGCAGGTTGAAATCAAGTTTCTGGAGTACATCCACAGCTGGGATGGGTTATTCAATCCTTTGTACAGAGCTTCAGTTTGTAGCAAAGTCCATCCAGAGGTATGAAGCAGGGTTGAAGACAAAATGGAGACGAGGCATCAGCCTTTTATAATCTCTTGCCATGTAGTCTTTGCTTTCTTTGTCCCAAGGACAGTCTATCCAGCATGTGACATAGAAAAACCTTAGAGTTCTGTCCATAGGCAGGTCCCTGCATACCTTGCTGAGTCACAAGATGGATCTGCCTTCTCTCAATGGGTCAATTGTATAGCTGATGGTCCTTAATGGGCCATCAAGCAGGCTAGGCAGAGCTGACACCAACTTGTCTGGGGTGTTTCCCGGAAACAGAGTACAAGTTTAAAATACGGGGCAGCATAGAGCCAATATTCATAACGTCAACTACAAAATTGATACACATCTAGAGATAGCATAATTATAATCAGCCAATCAGAACCTCTCCATAGACCCCTTACACGACAACCTTTCTACAATATTGGCTGCAAATATAGAACAGTGGTCACAACAGTGATCTATACAGTTACAGATTATGTCAATAACATCACAGGAGGTGACACAGCATCAGTGAGACTGATACTGGAATACGGCCTCCAGTTTTGGTGTCCTCATTTGAAAAAGATGTTGTGAAATTGGAGCTGGGGCAGCAAAGAGACACCAAATGTTCTGAGGGCTGGAGAAAAATGCCTTCTAGTGAGCTATTGAAAGAGCTGAACCTGTTTGGCTTATCAAAAGAAGATTGAAAGGTGACTTCACTGAAGTGTTGAAGTGCCTTAATGGAGAGAAACTATTAGGTATTAAAGGGCTCTTGAATCTAGCAGAGAAAGGCATAACAAGACCCAATGGCTGGAAGGTGAAAAGAGACAAATTCATATTACAACTAAGGCACAAATATTCAACAGCGAGGGTGATTCACCAAGGAAAGTGGTGGATTCTCCATCTCCTGATGTCATTTAATGAAGACTAGATGCCTTTCTGGAATGGGTTTGCCTCAAAAGTAGCTATCATGTCATACAGGAGGCCAGTGAGATGCAGAAAGTCAGATTAGATGCTCTAATGCTCTCTTCTGGACATAAAGTCGACTAATTTCTGAAAAACTGAGTGTAGCATTGGGAGCAGTGTCTGATGTTTTCCTGTCTAGCCAGCTTGCTTCCTAGAACGAACGCTCCTTGAGTGGGGTGATCCACAGGGAGTAGCTTAAACCTCCAAAGTGCCTGACCAGAGGCAGGACATTAGCCCAGTAAGGGAGGGGTGTGGCAGTGACACCACAAAGGCCTTTTGCAGGACCTCAGATTATTGGTCAAAGGTCGTGAGGAGGTGGTGACTTCACAGAGAGATGCTGACTTCAGCCAGGCAGGACAGGGGCGAGGGGCCAGGGAAACCTCAGAGACCCCTGTGGCTTTGCTTCAGCAAGTCTCCTTCTCCAGGTCTCTCTTTGAGGACTGAGAGAGTATTCGGGTTCACGTACGTGAGCACCAGGAGGAACCTCTTTTGAGTTTTCTCCTTCCCTTTTAGTGATTTTACTAGAAAACAGCCGTCCCTGTTTAGAAGGTAAGAGCCTCCTCGAGGTTTGAAACCTGTTCAGTCTTATCCATGTGGTGACAGTTGAATTCTAGGCATGGAAAACACTAGCTGAAGGAGGCAGAATTTTATTCGGCACCTGGGATTTTGTCCCTTAGAATCACTGGGGACATTAGGGTTTGTCCTTTTTGTTTCACCGTTCCCTCCATCCCTCCCTCCCTCCTTTCTCTTCTTCTCTTGCTTCTTTTGTCCTTTCTCCTGTTCCCCTCCCAACACCAGGAGGTGTGTGTGTGTTGCGGGGGAGTGCTCTGCAGCTCCCACTGTGGGAGGTACACCCAAAAATGTGGGGCTGAAATAGTGCTCGGGCAGTGATCCCCACGAATGACCTTGGCCATCCTTTGGGATCTCTGGTGTGAACCCTCAGCCTCAGTCTCTATCCTGATTGTCTGATCAGGGGGTTATTGACAGGGAGAAGACTCAGGTCCTTGTTGTTCTCTTTTAAGACCAAGTAAATAAGTCATAACCCCTTACATGTTTGATGAATTTTGCTGCTTCTCTGCATCAATGTCTCTGAGCAGTTCATGATTCTCTGTAACATTCCAGTTCTTCTAAAATACTTGCTGAATAATTACTGTGCACTGTTGTTAGTCTTGAGCTCATGTGAGAGCACTTTATTCAGGTCATTCAATGTATGAAATTCAAGATCCAATGGTTAGTTTGAAAATCAGGGCTCTTGGGTCCTATTCCCAACTCTGCCACTGGCTGGCTGTGTGACCTAAGACAAGTCAATTCTCCTTTCTCAGCCTTAGTTTCTCCCTCTTTCAAGTAGGGATAATAATGATCCACTCCTACCTACCTCATGGTAGGTGGAGGATGGGGATCCATTGGAGAGTGTCACTAGGAGTAGTGCATAATATGAGGTGTCCTATCACGTTTACTCAGAGCAGATTATGACATAAGAGAATAGCTGAAATAGTCTATTTGATCTGTATTTTTTTATTTTGCAATTGTTAAGAGCAGCAACTATCTAGCTCAGACTGAAGCATCTTATCTAATTTTTGAGATCTAAGTGTCTCATCTTTGTGTGCGACGAGACAATTTAACACACTGTGACAAACAGGAGATGCTTTTGTTTTGCAACAAAATATTTTTGCAAAGAACTTTCATCCCACTTGTTATGATTTGGAGAAACAAACTGATTTAGTCTGAATGAGATTTTCTGACAAAAGGTTTCAATGAAATTTCCCCACCATCTCGATTCCTGGGCTCTATCCCTGCCTCTGGGGGGTTTGTTGTCAGTTAGAACAGGAGTCAGGACTGGTGGCTTCTCTTTCTGGCTCTGCCACCACCCGGCTGTGTAGGCCCTTCCCCTCTCTCTACCTCAGCTCCTCCCCATCTGTCCAATGTGAACAGGAACAGTTCTCGAACTCTGGGCAGTTGTGAGCCTGAGTGAGATAAGGAGAAAGGGGAGTTTCACGGTGTTTAGCACCAAGGAATTCTAAAGTTTGCTAAAATGTCTATTCTGCGGAAAGAAGAAATGGTCGGGCCCAAACTTTTTAACCACTGCCTTTTTTAAAGCCCATTCAGGGATATGAGTCCCTGTCTTTTAGGTACCTGGGGTTCTTTGCCAGCAGGAGAGAAGAGGATCCTGCCTCCATTTTTGTGGCCTTAACAAACCCAGTGCTATTCCCCAGTTCTTGTCTGAGATCCCTGAAAAAGAACATCTTCCCATCCATGAACAAGACCTATCTTTCAAAGGGGAACAAAGAGAACCCTGGGACTTACAGACTAGCTAGCCTCACTTCCAGCGCTGGAGAGATACTGGAATACATTCTTAAACAATCAGTTTGTCAGCAGCACCTACAGGATAATTTAGTTCTTAGGACTAGTGAGCATGGATTTGTCAAGAACAAATCATTCCAAACCAATCCTCTTTCCTTCTTTGGCAGGGTTCCAGGCCTAGTGGAGGTGGGTAAACAGTAGATGGGATCTATCTCGGTGTTACTAAGGCTTTTGACACAGTCCCGTAGGACATTCTCACAAGCAAACGAGGGAAATGCGGTCTAGCTGCAATCAGTGTAATGTGGGTGCAGAGCTGGTTGAAAGCCCAGACTCCAGGAGCCCTTCTCCATGTTTGGCTGTCAAACGGAAAGGGTGCACCTAGTGGGTCCGGCAGGGATCAGTCTGGGGTCCGGTACTGTTCAATATTTTCATTATTGCTTTGGAAAATGGAGTGGAGAGCATGCTTCTAAAATTTGCAACTGACACCAAGCACTTTGGAGCACAGGGTTGGAATTCAAAATGCCCTTAACAAATTGGAGAATTGGTCTTCTTGAGCCAAACTCCATGGCTGGGCCCCTCTCTATAGACTGGGCTAAAGTGAAACCCTAGAGCCAAACACTCCTCCTCCTGGGCAGTGCACTCCGACCTTGAATGGTCAGATGCTGCTTAGCACTGTCAGAGCAGCTTTTGCTGGGGGATTCTCCCAGCACTTTCTAATAGCAGGAAAGTATTAAATCCCCATTTGACTGCTGGGGACAGAGCCCTAGAGGGGGGAGCAACTTGCCCAAAGTCCCACAGGAAAAGGAAAACAACCAGCAGTAGAACCAATAGGAAACCCAGCAATAGAACTCAGGAGTCCTGACTCCCAATCCCCTGGTCTGGTCACTCCAGCGGAGCACACTCCCTCTCAAAGGCAGGGGGAGCGGCCATGAGGGCCTGCTTGTAATTGCCAGCTGTGGGAGGGAGTGTGCAGCAGTGGTTAGCAAAGAGGCCGGGAAAGAAGGACTTCTGGGTCCCATCCATACTTCTGACACTTGGTGTGACCCTGAGCCAGTAGCTTCCCCTCCCCAGGTCTGTTTCTCATCAGTAGGGTTGGGGTCGCAGTCCCGACAGCCCAGGGGTTGGGAGGCTCCAGGAAGGTGTGTAAAGTGCTGGGATGTCAGGATCCTGGAGGCCCTGTCACCCCAGCACTAGGGCGGCGTAAGTGAGTGGCATTAGGGTTCCTCGGTGGCATCCCCTGTCTGTCTGGGGAGAGGCAGAAATTGGGGGAGAGAATCTCTCCCAAAGGAGATTGGATCTGCAAACAGCCCCAACAGGCTCAGTGGTTTGAGCATTGGCCTGCTAAACCCAGGGTTGCGAGTTCAATCCTTGAGGAGGCCACTTAGGGATCTGGGGCAAAAATTGGTCCTGCTAGTGAAGGCAGGAGGCTGGACTCAATGACCTTTCAAGGTCCCTTCCAGCTCTAGGAGATTGGTATATCTCCAATCATTACCTATTACCCCAAGAGCCCCTCGCGCTCAGACCAGGGAGAGGCTTCTCCAGAGCCATCTCCAGTGTGTTTGACAAGGTCCCAGGAATGGGGCTCCCAGCCCTTCCCTTGTGAAATACTGTTCCCCAGGCTGAGAGTCTCTGAGCTGGGCCAGACCAGGTGAGCTGCTGAGCATGGAAACTGAGGGGTCCGTGGCCTTGCTATGCCTCCTAGGGACTCCGAAATGGGGAATGGTTTCCCAGGAGAAGTCCAGACTCCTGGGGTCTGTTCCTTCTCTAGCCTGAGCGGAGGGTTGGGGGTGGAGACTGTGAGTGTGTCCTGGGCTGGCAGGAGGGAGCTGCTTGTCCAAAGTGACCGATGATCTTTGTGACTGACCCCAGTGCTCGAAAAGGACGAGACTCCCCGGTTCTTGCAGCCCCAGGGAGGACAAGGGGGAGCAAATTATGCAATGAACTCCTGCCAGTGTGTGTAACTTGCACTCCCTGCACCCCTGGGGAGCAGGGGAGGAGGAGCTGCTCTGGCTGGGGCAGGGATGGAGAGGGAGCAAACAGGCTGGTTATTGAGAGGCTGCCTTGACCCCAGACTCACGTCTGCTCCTCGCTCGGTTCCAGGATGGCCGGGCTCCTGAGGATGTTCAGGAAGAAGGCTCTGCAGGTGGCTCCAGAGCCTGAGGGAAGCAGCTGCCATCTTCCCCAGGAGCAGAGCAGCCCCTTGGTCCCCGCTGGTGGGGAAGGAGCTCCCGGCCAGGCCAGGAGGTGGAAGTGCTCAGCCTTCTGGAAGAGGAAATCTGCTCCCGGTGCAGGCACTGAGGTGGGAGAGTGACCGGCCAGGCCAAAATAGAGGTGGGCCAGGATGCGGCTGGGCAGGCAGGACCCAGCCCAGGAGGGGAGCCGGGCAGGGTGGCTCCAAGGCTTGTTGTGTGAGCAGCAGTGGCCCCAGGAGCCCAGCCCCGATTTCCAGCAGGAGGCATCGCCCTGCCCGGTCAGTGGGGACCTGCCAGCCTTCTCAGGGCAGGAGGTGGAGGATCCCTCTCCCAGCCCCAGCAGCTCGGCCCGCTCCCCATGTGACAGCAGCAGCGCCTGGGACTCAGACAGCAACGTGGCTGACAGACGCTTCTGCTTTGTTCCAGGTGAGGAGCCAGGCTGGGCTCAGGGAGGGGTGAGGAGGAGGCTGTGAACACCCTGGGGCCAGGCCCTCGAGCAGTGCTCTGGGGGCAGGCAGAGCCGTAACGACCTATTTTTGTGTCTGAGGCAAGAATATAAAATTACACCCCCCCCAGCGCCACCCAGCCCCCCCAAAAGAGACTCAAACCCGCAGCACCGCCCAGCTCTGTGGAAACAACACCTACCCCCAGCACTGCCCGCCCTATGGAAACAAACCCTCCTTCCCCAGCGCTGCCCAGCCAAAACAGCTGTGGGCTAAAAAGGAAGGTGTGTGTGTGTCGGGAGGAGAAATGGCATGCATAGAGTGACCAGATCACAGCAGTAAATTAGGACCCACACCCTCCCCACTCAGCCCCACCATCACACCCCTCTTCACCCCCTAGCTCCCCGCTGACTTGCTGCATCCCTCCTAGTCAGTCCCCCACCCACCACTCGCCTCCTTCTCCCTCCCTGCCAGAAACCCCCATGCCTGCCCCTAGAATCTCTGCTAGCTCACTGCTCGCCTCTTTGCCAACCTGCCACTTGCCCACCCGCTCGCCCCCGACTCACCACTCACCCCCCCAAGCATAAAGCCTCATTCAAAGACCCAGGGGTCACTATATTACTGCACACAGCAGTCAATCAATGCAGTTGTAGATAAATCTCTGCATTATGCATTTTTGTATAACTTGTATATGCTTTTGTATTGAACCTTGGTAATATGTTATAGGGGGCCCCTAAAGTAATATAATTAAGATAAAAGAAAAATGTCTTTTTGCTAGAAGTAGAGTAACATCTTCCCCCCACTTTGTAATCAATTGCCCTGTTGAATGAACAAGGTGTGAATGAGGAAGCGTGGAAGGCAGCACCTCCAGACAGCTGCAACCCTTGGAGAGGGGCTGGGAGCCAGACCAAGGACAATCAAGCTTGTCAAGTGGGCTGACTGGAGAAGAGCAGACATACTGATGGCCTCAGGGGTTAGAAGCAAGCACTTTCCTTTGGGAACACTCTCTTTGCAGCATTGGGACAACCCCCAGCCCAGAGAAAAGCAGCAAAAAGGACCAACAGACACAGTCCCAGATTTTGAATCTGGGAGATTTGCCCCTCTCCAGCCACCAACTCGCCGCTCATCTCCTCACCTCACCCCCACCCACAAGTATAAAGACTCATTCAAAGAGGCAAGAGGTCACTATATTAATGCACACAGTAGTCAATCAATGCAGTATCAACAATTAAAATACAGAAAATGGGGGCCTCCCTCCATCCACCGACTCGCTGCTCACCCCCACCCCCCAAACTCTGCCCCACACCTGCCTAAGACTCTGCGAGGGAGTTTGGGTTGCGGGAGGAGGTCTGGGATGCAGGCCCTGGGTTGGGGCAGGGGATTGGGGTGTAGGATGGTTGAGAGGTTGGGCTCTGGGATGGAGTCTGGGGTGCAGGCTCTGGGATGGCGTTTGGGTGCTGGGTGCAGGCTCTGGGCTGGGGCACAGGGTGGGAGTGCAGGACAGGTGGAGGGGTGCAGGCTCTGGGAGGGAGTGTGGAGGGCCTGGGTGCAGGCTCTGGGACAAAGTTTGGGGGCTGGAGGGGGGTGTGGTCTCTGGGAGGGGGTGGTGGCTGCTGGGGGGGGAGGGGACTGCCCTTACAGGTGGCTTCCTTGCTCACCTGCTTCCCCTTGCCATAGCCTCACTTGTGTGGGGGCGGGGGTATGGGGCTGCCCCTTGCCCAGTTTGCAGGAGTGGTGGCTGGGAAGGGGGGTGGGGGTGGGGGTGTGGATCACAGGGTCAAACACTCACCGAAGCCCCAGCAGCTGCTCAGGTGAGTGAGATCCACTGGCTGCAGATGATCCTGTCTGTATCCCACTGGAAGGCCCCTCGGCATCTCCTCCAGGTGAGTGCCGGGGGAGGGGAGGGCAGGTGTGTGCCTCCCTCTTCCCCCTCCTGACATGCTGCAGCTGCCTCAGCCAGCTGCCTGCTGGCATCCTGTTGCCAAGGCAGCAGCAGCTTTCATTCTGGCAAGGACACTCTGGGGCCTTTCCATGCCCCTCAGCTTTGGGTGCCCGAGGCAAGTGCCTCACTCGCCTCACCCTTGTTACAGCACTGGAGCACAGACCCCAAAATCCCTCTGTGCTTTGGAAGGCAGGTTTGCTGTTTGAATTCTGTATTTCAGATGATTTCAAGCCCTGGCATTGTGATTATCTACCGGTTTCTGTCGCACTGCAGCTTCAAGGGGGTCACAGTTGTGATGGCCGAGTGTTTAAGGTTTTAGAATAAAAATCCCATGGGGTTCTCCTGCTCAGGTTTCAATCCTGCGCTTGTATGAACTGCCTTTTAGCCACAGTTTCTAACCAGAGCAATACATCTATACACACCCCAGAGACATTTTCAATTCACTTCCCATCGCAAGTAAACTCTGTTCTGCTACTTTCATATTGATGCTTGGGATCCTGCCTCACACTGTGCCCCTGAGGTCTCAGGCAAATTCTCAGCTCCCAAAGCCTCTGCCACTCACCTAGCGCCCCACAACTTAACCCAAACCCTGGACGCTGCTCCTCTCTGGAGAGTGTGAAAGGAGCTGAGGCAGTGCAGGAGCCTTCCCTGGGTCATGAGGCTTTGAGAGAACAGACATCAGAATGTTGGAAACCATGCGGCCACTGCCTAAATCAGGGGCCTGTTCCAGCCCTGAGTCTAAGCTGCCAGGAAACCCCCCCCCCCACACACACAGAGCAGGGTGCCCCAGATTACGGTGCCAAGGAAAGCGCTTTTGGGCCCCGGGAGACCACCGGGCCCTACAAGGGTGTGCCAAGTCTTTTCGGCGCTGTAGATGGCACCGCTGGAGAAGTGATCTGCACTGAGGTGCTTGGGGCTGAGTCTTGTGGCAGATGGAGAGCAGACTCCATGAGGAGCTGTATTAGTTTAATGTCCCTCTCCTTTCTAGTGTGAGGTTTGAACGCCTTGAAAATCCTGCACTTACCTGCCTGATGGGCTTCTCCCAGACACCAAAGACAGGAGTATTGGGGATCGCCCGTGGGCATAGGCTTGCTGCAGGAGCTACAAGGCTTGAAGCCCTGGAACGGCAGAGCCCCGTGGGGCACTAATTGAAGGGAAAACCCCTTCAAGTGCTAAAGACTATACTTAACAACTAAAGATAACAATTAACTAACACTGGGTAACTATATTAGGGAGTAGTGGAGCACTTGAGAACAAGAGACCACTGTTCCAACAACCATCACAGGCGGTAAGAAGGAACTGAAGTGGGGTCAGGCCGGCAGGGTCATATATAGAGCACCATATCGGCACCACTCCTGGTGGCTCCACAGCTGGCCCGACGGGTAGCTGCTAGAGAAAACGTTTCTGACATCCGTTCATGCAGCTGGTCTTGGGTCTAGGGGTTCCCCAGCTAGTGGTCCCAGTTCTGAGTCCGGGGGCAATAGGGTGATGAATAAGGCCTCCCTGGCCTTCCATGCCTTCAAAAGATTCACGTGGTATGTCTGGGTGTCCCTCCATCGTCTGGGTAACTGGGCTTCATAATCTACAGGCTTGACACATCGGATCACCTCGTAAGGCCCCTGCCACTTGGCCAGGAGCTTTGATTCAGCCGAGGGCAACAAGAGCAACACACAGTCCCCAGGGTCAAAACTCTGTACCTTAGCCCCTCCGTTATATATCCGTTCCTGTGTCTCTTGGGCCTGCAGCAGATTCTCCCGGGTTAAAGCCCGCAGGCTTGGAGCCATTCTCGAAGATAGGTGGTCCTGAGTACTCGTGTCTCCTGTGCCTCCCAGTCTTCCCTTAGGAGGTCCAGGATCCCTTGGGGCTGCCTGCCATACAACAGTTTGAAGGGCAAGAACCTGGTCGACGCTTGGGGTACCTCCCTTATGGTGAACAGCAGAGCTGGCAATAGTATATCCCAAAGACTGGGATCTTCCTCCATAAACTTCCGCAACATGGACTTCAGGGTACCATTAAAATGCTCCACTAGACCGTCTGTTTGGGGATGGTAATCCAATGTTCAGAGTGTCCATATATTCAGGAGGTGGCACAGCTCTGCTATCAGTTTCGAGGATACATTAATACCCTGGTCAGCCAGGATCTCTGCGGATATCCCAATCCTAGCGAAGACCTTCATGAGTTTGGCAGCTATCACCAGCGCTGTGGCTACTCAGAGGGGAACAGCCTCAGGGTAACGGGTCGCATAGCCCATGATCACTAAAATAAATCGATTCCCTGTCTTGCTTCTTTCTAAGGGCCAAACCAAGTCCATTCTGATGCGTTCAAAGGGTATGCTGACCACGGGCAGGGGTATTAACGGGGCTCAGGGTACACCCTTCGGTCCAGCCCGTTGGCATTCTGGGCAAGACGCGCAATACTTCCAGACCTCTTGGTGAATGCCGGGCAAAAAGACCTCTGAAGGGTCTTTTCCCGCCCCAGGTGTTCTGCCCAAGGGTTTGCATGCGCTAGCTGTAGGAAGCCTCGTTGCAACCTCCGGGAAACCAACAGTTAGCAGAGCGGCTCAGGTGTCCGTGGTTCCTGTACCACCCGATATAAGCGGTCCCACTGGAGCTCAAACCGGGGCCCCTGCTGAGGTCTCGGAGATGTGTTCTCTCCAGGGCTGGGGAAAGTGGCCTGCTCCCAGGCCTTACTCAGGGTTGGGTCCATTCTCTGCTCCCTCACAAAGTCAATATCCCACTCCAGTACTATCTGCATGTCTTCCATGAATGGACGTCGGGAGTTGGCAGGCACCTTCCCCACTGTAGACGTCCCTTCCCCAGGATCTGCCTCCGGTGTGTGTCCAGAGAGTCCCCCTCATGGAGACGTAGCCCCTTCCATTTGTGGAGTGGGTGGTTGACATTGCTGGAGGACCTCCCTAAATACTGGCCAGTCTCGCCCCAACACTATGGGGCAGGCCAATCTGGGGGCCACACCCACATGGAGGATTTCCTCCCCTGGGCCAATCTCGATCCTCATGCAGGCTGTGGGGTAAGGGCAGATGTCCTCATGGACATGCTGTAGGTGTATCTTTTCCTCCGAGAATCTAAGGCGCAGGACCAGTGGGGCTCAGCCGGTAGTTGCATTGGATGCCCTGTTAGAATTTCATGAGGGCTGAGTTCGGTCTTTCGATTGGGAGTGGCCTTCAAAGGGCATTTGGCCTTATTGGTGAAGCTGCACATAACTTTTTTATAATTTGTCCAAATATGCCAGACTGTGATACAAAATCCTTAAATAAAAGTTTTACAACAGTTTGGGCATCTGCCTTTTTACAAGGAAATACATTACTAAAACTGACACATACTTACAATTACAACATTTAAACATTTAAATAAAATCAATCTGAATATTTCCAAAAGGTTCCCAGAGAGGGGAAAGTGCTGCCTGCCTAACCTTGATAGCTTTACCAACATTATATTGCTGACAGATAACACACTGTTGGTAGCAGTGATGAGCTGCCAAAATTTTAACAACCGGTTCCCTATAAAAAGTTCTGATTTAAGGGGGGGGGGAGCGGGGGAGGGGCCGGGGCAGGCAGAGACATACTTGTGGGGCTGGGGGCCCCTGTGGGGCCTGTGGCAAATTGCCCCACTTGCCTCCCCAGCAGCCATAGAGCTTGCAGCCGCCTCCCCCCTTACCTTGCTGGCAGCTCAAAGCAACTCCGGAGCTCAGCTGAGCTGCCCAGCTGGTGCTGGCGGCTGGCCACGCTGCAGCTGGGGGGAAAGCGGGGGAAGGGCTGGGGGAGCCTCAGCCTCCCCAGCTGGGAATCCTGGGAGCAACAGGATGGTCCGGCCCACGGACCGGAGTTCTTTGCCCACCCCCTGGCCCTTTAACAACCGGTTCTCCACGGAGGTCTAATTTTAGCAACCGGTTCTTGGGAACCTGTGGGAACCTGCTCCAGCTCACCACTGCTTGGCAGTATTGCTGGGCCACAGGAAAAAAAAAACAGTTTTATTTAACTACAGCAATCATTTCCCCACTTTGCTCACGCGTGCCATCCGGTGATGCATGTGAGCAAATAGGGCCAGAGCACCTGAGGCGCCACCAGGCGGCGTCCGGGGAGCGCCAAAGGTGATCTGGGTGTAAAGCATACCCAGCAACACTTCAAGAACAATTTGCGACATTTCAGTTGGTAAAAGCTTTTCCTAATTTTTTTTTCTGAAAGATAGAGATAGAGCATATCTCTACCCCCAGATTATAGCTTAAAATATTTCTTTCTTTACAAATACCCTTGCTGATAGCAGGCAAAATTAAGGAATTACTAAAATTACTCCCCATATTTTTTGTATTTGTTTTATAGGCAAGTCAGGTTTTAATGGCTTTTATCTTTATTATTTAGGTATTAACACAGACATTTTTGGCTTGCCTTCGGATTTAAAGTTATCAGCCATTTAGGGATTCTGTCTTAAAAGGACACAATTAACTTAACTTCTGCTTTTAAACA
Organism: Mauremys reevesii; assembly: GCF_016161935.1. Classification (NCBI taxonomy): domain Eukaryota; kingdom Metazoa; phylum Chordata; order Testudines; family Geoemydidae; genus Mauremys; species Mauremys reevesii. The sequence continues at coordinate 219,464,275 of NC_052623.1, forward strand.
CACCTTGATTGGAAGAGGAAAACACAATTCATTTTGGCTCCCCTCTAGCAAAGTGACCATTGATCTACACGGAGCCACCTTAAGGCATAGTGTGGGGGAACTCGCTACAACTTCTATCTGCTATTTGTTACCAAAATGGATTTAAAATCTTTTACCATTTTCCTGGCCTTCGCTGCCTTGCTGCAGCCACAACTTTGGTTTTTATTAAAAAACAACAATTTAAATCTTGTAAAGCATTAAGTTACCTTAAGGATTAAATGCTAAATACCAAAATTAAATGACACTAGTTTCTTTTGTTTGGCAAAAGTATTTCTCAGTGTTTCAACCCTAAAACACCACCAATTTATTTTAAAAACTTATAAAACAAAGATTGTACACACCAGGAGTGTGCTTTAGCACATTTGACTAACTTGTTTATATAGTCAAATGATTTCACTTAAATAACCTCTTGCATGGATTATTTACAGACATTGCCAAAGGAATGGCTGCAAAGAAACCAAGAATTTTCTTTCATAACACTTTTAAAAAAAAACATTTGTACATAGTTTTACTGCTTAATTCCCTCCAGTAACTACAGAATTAACTTCTCACTTTCTTTCTTTCAACTTCCTCAAAATGTGGTCGCCTGCTTGTTTGCGCCTGATCCTTTTTTTTCCTTATTATTTCTTTCCATGGGCACAGGCATTGTTTCACTACCAATTTAACAAGGAGGGTGGGTTTTTTACTAACCCCCTTTTAATTACTTATACACACCTATTTACACACACACATTACATTTAGATGCATCTTATTTAATAATAACCTTAATTCTTTATGTCCAGACTTAATACAATCTTTCCTTGAGGCAGTAACAACCCCTCAGCACCGGTGCATTATAAGAAAGGATAATAGCAGAGCTAGGAACAACAGGACAGATAGGAAAAACAGCCACATTAACAGCACTATAAAATGGTGGGGGGGTTACACTCACTGACCATAGGAATAATGATTCCTTGCTGAATGCAGGAGATAACAACAGGTTGGATTTTTTTCTTGGCCTGTTTTGATAGAGGGTACTGCTGCACCTTGGGAAGGGGTCTTGCTGGGTTTAGGCGAATCTTAACAGGTTGGGCAGACCCAATCTGGTTGGCATGACAGGCTCACAAGGCTCACAGGGAGAGACCTTAGTCAGCAGTTCCTGTTGCAACGAGGAAGGGCTGGGGTCGGTCTCCTCCTTTGGAGCGTCCATGTACAATTTAATTTACATAGCAAGTCTCTTCCCAAAAGGTTAACCAACGAACAAGGACAGAGGACAAAAAGAAATGGTCAGAGGTGAAGAGATGGGGTGCGGAATAGGAGTATTTCCCACCCCTACTGCATTTACTATCTCAGAAGTTAAAGGGAAATAATGGAAGTCACTGGCACGGAGACTAGATCATGATGTGCCAGTATCTAGCAGACAAGTGGTGGGCTTGCCATCAAAAATACAGGTTACATATGGCCCAGCATGATTCAAGGGAATAAGCGGAGCGATGATTTAAAGGGTAGAGAGATATCTGCTGGCCAGCAGGGGCTTGTAAAAAAACCAATTTCTCCTTTGTCTCCTTTAATTGTGTTTTTAAGTTTCTCCTGGGAGTCCTTGATCCTCCTTTGAGATTCACAGCAACATATTTCTGTTTCTCCATACCAATCAAAATATGCATCAAACCTTGGCCAGAAGTGTGCCTCTGAGGTGCACAATCTTGTCAAGGTCAAAACTTTCCCTTTAGGGGAGACCATAATTTTGAATCATCCCTGGAATACCAATTCCACTTTTTCCAGAAACTTGCAAGTAAAAGTGCTACAATTTGTGTACATATAAAACACTGGTGTGCCTTTTGGTGGGACGGCAGTTCTTTTGGACTCACCGACTCCCATTTCCCTGGAGTCTTCCTGACTGTGGGATTCGAGCTCGCTATCCCTAAGTTACCGACTGTGTGATCCAATCTCACATTCCCTAAATTCCTGACTGCGTGACCCGAACCCACAATCCCCAGTTCCCACAATCCTCAGCTTTCTGGAATACTGTCGCTCAGGTCACTCACGCCAATTATTCACATTTGCACACAACCGCTGAGGCGAGTGCTGGAGCCGAAGTGCTGGAGAGAGGTCATATGAAAATCAGGAACTGAATTCCTGCAAACTCTTCCCCCAAATGTAGTAGTAGGAATTTATGTTTGTATTTTATATAATTTAGAATGAAGGATAAAGAATAAGAATGTAGCATGTATTAAATGTATTGGTTTAGGATTTGATCATATTCTACCAGCCGCCCTTTTTGAATAACAGAAAGGAATGGACCAATGGGTAGAGATATATTAGCCAGAATCTGTGTCTGGACTGATTTCAAGGCGGTAACAGATCTTTGAGGGTCACCAATTTGTTGCAGGTTTAGCATTTTAAAATAAGTAAAAGAATGCCATGATTGTTTTATTTTGCACTGCAATTTGATATTCCCGTTCCAAATGTTGTGTGTAAATTAATTCTGTTTTGTGTGTGAATGAGAAATGTAGGTATTAAGAGATAAGCGTGAAGGCCATTGCTGAACCAAATGTACGAGGGAGGAACCAAAGACAGATGCAAGGGCATCAGGAGGCTGCAACACACCCCTAATGAAATGTCAAAGGAGGCAGATTGACAACTCTAAAGATGAGACAGGCACCTATCAATGGGGAGAAGACAGCTCTGATCAAAACCAGCATGGGATAATTCACTGAGGAACTTGATGAAAGAAAAAGATAAAGGATGAGAAGGACAATTTAAGAAAACAACACTCGTCAAACAACAATTGATTACAGCATGACAGTGCAAAACTCATTGGTCACAAACCACCACTCCCAAGAGGAGGAGGAGGGTGGTGGTGGTCAGGGACTCTCTTCTCAGGGGGACTGAGTCATCTATCTGCCGCCCTGACCGGGAAAACCAAGAGGTGTGCTGCTTGCCAGGGGCTAGGATTCACGATGTGACGGAGAGACTGCCGAGACTCATCAAGCCCTCGGATCGCTACCCCTTCCTGCTTCTCCACGTGGGCACCAATGATACTGCCAAGAATGACCTTGAGCATATCACTGCAGACTACGTGGCTCTGGGAAGAAAGATAAAGGAGTTTGAGGCGCAAGTGGTGTTCTCGTCTATCCTCCCTGTGGCAGGAAAAGGCCAGGGTAGAGACCGTTGAATCGTGGAAATCAACGAATGGCTACGCAGCTGGTGTCGGAGAGAAGGGTTTGGATTCTTTGACCATGGAATGGTCTTCCAAGAAGAAGGATTGCTAGGCAGAGATGGGCTCCACCTCACGAAGAGCGGGAAGAGCATCTTTGCAAGCAGGCTGGCTAACCTAGTGAGGAGGGCTTTAAACTAGGTTCACCGGGGGAAGGAGACCAAAGCCCCGAGGTAAGTGGGGAAGTGGGATTCCGGGAGGAAGCACAAGCAGGAGACTGCAAGAGGGGAGGACTCCTGTCTCAGACCGAGAAAGCGGGACAATCAGCGAGTTATCTTAAGTGTCTATACACAAATGCAAGAAGCCTGGGGAACAAGCAGGGAGAACTAGAAGTCCTGGCACAGTCAAGGAATTATGATGTAATTGGAATAACAGAGACTTGGTGGGATAACTCACATGATTGGAGTACTGTCATGGATGGATATAAACTGTTCAGGAAGGATAGGCAGGGCAGAAAAGGTGGGGGAGTTGTGTTGTATGTAAGAGAGCAGTATGACTGCTCAGAGCTCCAGTATGAAACTGCAGAAAAACCTGAGAGTCTCTGGATTAAATTTAGAAGTATGAACAACAAGGGTAATGTCGTGGTGGGAGTCTGCTACAGACCACCAGACCAGGGGGATGAAGTGGACAAGGCTTTCTTCCAGTAACTAACAGAAGTTGCTAGATCACAGGCCCTGGTTCTCATGGGTGACTTTAATCACCCTGATATCTGCTGGGAGAGCAATACAGCAGTGCACAGACAATCCAGGAAGTTTCTGGAAAGTGTAGGGGACAATTTCCTGGAGCAAGTGCTGGAGGAACCAACTAGGGGAAAAGCTCTTCTTGACCTGCTGCTCACAAACAGGAAAGAAATAGTAGAGGAAGCAATAGTGGATGGGAACCTGGGAGGCAGTGACCATGAGATGGTCAAGTTCAGGATCCTGACACAAGGAAGAAAGGAGAGCAGTAGAACAGAGACCCTGGACTTCAGAAAAGCAGACTTCGACTCCCTCAGGGAACTGATGGGCAAGGTCCCCTGGGAGAATAACATGACGGGGAAAGGAGTCGAGGAAAGCTGGCTGTATTTTAAAGAAACCTTATTGAGGTTGCAAGAACAAACCATCCTGATTTGTAGGAAGAAAAGTAAATATGGCAGGCGACCAGCTTGGCTCAACAGTGAAATCCTTGCTCGTCTTAAACACAAAAAAACAGCTTATAAGAAGTGGAAGATTGGACAAATAACCAGGGAGGAGTATAAAAGTATTGCTCAGGCATGCAGGAGTGAAATTAGGAAGGCCAAATCACACTTGGAGTTGCAGCTAGCCGGAGATGTTAGGAGTAACAAGAAGGGTTTCTTCAGGTATGTTAGCAACAAGAAGAAAGTCAAGGAAAGTGTGGGCCCCTTGCAGAATGAGGGAGGGAACCTAGTGACAGAGGATGTGGAGAAAGCTAGTGTACTCAATGCTATTTTTGCCTCTGTCTTCACAGACATAGTCAGCTCCCAGACAGCTGCACTCTGCAGCACGGTATGGGGAGGAGGTGACCAGCTCTCTGTGGGGAAAGAAGTAGTTCAGGACTATTTAGAAAAGCTGGACGAGCACAAGTCCATGGGGCCGGATGCGCTGCATCCGAGGGTGCTAAAGGAGTTGGCCGATGAGATTGCAGAGCCATTGGCCATTATCTTTGAAAAATCATGGCAATCGGGGGAGGTCCCGGATGACTGGAAAAAGGCTAATGTAGTGCCCATCTTTAAAAAAGGGAAGAAGGAAGATCCAGGGAACTACAGGCCAGTCAGTCTCACCTCAGTCCCTGGAAAAATCATGGAACAGGTCCTCAAGGAATCAATTCTGAACCACTTAAAGGAGGGGAAAGTGATCAGGAACAGTCAGCATGGATTCACCAAGGGCAAATCATGCCTGACTAATCTAATTGCCTTCTATGATGAGATAACCGGCTCTGTGGATGAGGGGAAAGCAGTGGATGTGCTATTTCTGGACTTTAGCAAAGCTTTTGATACAGTCTCCCACAGTATTCTTGCCAGCAAGTTAAATAAGTTTGGGCTGGATGAATGGACGGTAAGGTGGATAGAAAACTGGCTAGATGGTCGGGCTCAATGGGTACTGATCAATGGTTCCATGTCTAGTTGGCAGCCGGTATCAAGTGGAGTGCCCCAAGGGTCGGTGCTGGGGCCGGTTTTATTCAATATCTTCATTAACGATCTGGAGGATGGTGTGGACTGCACCCTTAGCAAGTTTGCAGATGACACTAAACTGGGAGGAGTGGTTGATACGCTGGAGGGTAGGGATAGGATACAGAGGGACCTAGACAAATTAGAGGATTGGGCCAAAAGAAATCTGATGAGGTTCAACAAGGACAAGTGCAGAGTCCTGCACTTAGGACGGAAGAATCCCATGCACTGCTACAGACTAGGGACCGAATGGCTGGGCAGCAGTTCTGCAGAAAAGGACCTAGGGGTTACGGTGGATGAAAAGCTGAATATGAGTCAACAATGTGCCCTTGTTGCCAAGAAGGCTAATGGCATTTTGGGTTGTAGAAGTAGGGGCATTTCCAGCAGATCGAGGGATGTGATCATTCCCCTCTACTCAGCACTGGTGAGGCCTCATTTGGAGTACTGTGTCCAGTTTTGGGCCCCACACTACAAGAAGGATGTGGATAAATTGGAGAGAGTCCAGCAGAGGGCAACAAAAATGATTAGGGGGCTAGAGCACATGACTTATGAGGAGAGGCTGAGGGAACTGGGATTGTTTAGTCTGCAGAAGAGAAGAATGAGGGGGGATTTGATAGCTGCTTTCAACTACCTGAAAGAGGGTTCCAAAGAGGATGGATCTAGACTGTTCTCAGTGGTAGAAGATGACAGAACAAGGAGTAATGGTCTCAAGTTGCAGAGGGGGAGGTTTAGGTTGGATATTAGGAAAAACTTTTTCACTAGTAGGGTGGTGAAGAACTGGAATGGGTTACCTAGGGAGGTAGTGGAATCTCCTTCCTTGGAGGTTTTTAAGGTCAGGCTTGACAAAGCCCTGGCTGGGATGATTTAGTTGGGTTTGGTCCTGCTTTGAGCAGGGGGTTGGACTAGATGACCTCCTGAGGTCCCTTCCAACCCTGAGATTCTATGATTCTATGAAGGAAAATCACTATATAAACAGGGTGCCTTGCCATGAAACTTTGGGTCCATCCTGCCAAGACTTCCCCAGAGAATCATGTTGCAACCAACAGGGCCCAGCTCCTCCTACGAGTGATCAACCTGTCTGGCCACCAGATTGATCTGGACTCTGGACTGGTAACTGTAACATCGACTGGCAGGACAGTGTATATATGTGGTGGGACTGAATGCATATGCTAATTGTTGTATCTTCAATAAACGCAGTGTATTGCCTTTTCCCCTAAAAAAGATCCTGTGTGCTTATTATAAGCATAACACAAATAGGAGAGGAGGGAATCAATTTGGCCTTCACATCCCATCCAAATTCACAGGGGGGGGAAGAAGCTACTGCCTGGTGTCTACTAGGAACTACAGGAAACCATGAGCTAATTTACTGTGAGGATATGACCCCTGCTAGGGACAATAATGAAGCTACAGGCTTTGTAGGGGATCCCAGATGTTTCCTTCAGGCACTTCCAGATTCTGAGTTGGTTGAATGTTTCCTCAACTGCGCAGGGAGCTCTCAGGATCTCTCTTTCCTCTGAACCCTGGAGTTCTGAGACCCATGACTCTTCCCCTTGTTCCAGCTGGGAGATCACATCAGATTTGGAAACTGGAAACCCTGCTCAGATGAAAGAAAATAAAGGAGTTCACTTGATTTCATAAGACTTTGTCATAAAAAAAAATCTATTAATTTAAATTCAGTACTTAGTGTGAGCTGGTGTGCCTGGGGCAGCCCTCACTGAAAATGCCAAGATCGGGGCAGGCTGAAAAAGGGAGGGCAGATGCTCCTAAAACTGGTAGTTAACACTGAAGTTAAACTCACCAACCAGTCACAAACTGTACTTCTGATCACCCACACTGGTTATTGAGAAGCTGAAAAAAGAAATCACACGGCCCCCTTTATTGCATTCCAGTTCTCTGACTCCCAATCAGCACCTAGGTCCAGTACAGTGAGAGGTTATTTAAAAACTCTGCACGCATAGACAAACTGTTCTTCTGACCCCAAAGGGTCAGCCACATCACCTGGTCAGTATAGGTTTGGATCTTACACAAAATACCACGTTGCCAGCCAATCCTTTAGCATCTAAACTAAAGTTTATTATAAAAGAAAGAAAAAAGAAGGGAGTTGTTAAATTGGAAAGGAGAAGGATTCATTCCAAAATCTATATATCAGGTTCTTAGCAGTATTGGTAAGTTGCTGGCATGAAAGTCCATCTGTAACACATCCACAGTTTGGCTGGTTCATTCAGTCCTTTGTTCAAGACTTCAGTTTGGTGAAAAGTTGCTCTAGAGGGTTTGAAGAGAAAATGGAGATGATGCAGCTTCCCTTTATATTCCTTTGGCCTTGTAGCTTCTACTTCCTGTGTCCCAAACACAAGCTTCACAGCACATGGCATGGAAAAGCCTTGGAGTTCTCAGTACACAGGCTGTGACGCAGAAGGGAGCGGGGCAGATTGACGTGGGAATGTCGCAGGGGAGATTTACTGGGACTGTCTGCATTAGGGATGGGATAGCAGGGGATGACTTCATTTGAGGGATGATACCTGAGCCTGTAACCTGAGCCAGGAGGGGGGTTGGGGCCAGGTGACACCTTTGCCCGGGAAACTGGACGAAGGCTGGAGGAGGAGCTGGAGGAAGGCTGGGTGAGACTACTGGAGGGGGTTTTCAGTTTGGAGCAGTCTGAGGAAGCGGAGAGAACCCCAAGGCTGGGGTCTAAACTCCCTGCCCCCCCCACCAAGGGACCTGACTGAGGGGTCCCGGCTGTATCTACAAGCTCTGTTTGGGACTGTGTTCCTGTCATCTAATAAACCTTCTGGTTTACTGGCTGGCTGAGAGTCACAGTGAATGAAAGGAAGTGAGGGTGCAGGGTTCTGACTCCCCCACACTCCGTGACAACTGGTGGCAGTGGTGGGATGTACTGCACCCCGTGGATGGCACTTCCTGCAGTAAGTGACTGGTGAGCAGTAAAACGAAGGGGGATTGATGGGGACCAGGTGTGCTGAAGATTCAGAGAGGAGCGGTTTTGGGGGACGGAGGAGCTTAACCCCTGGGAGTGTGTGACCAGCGAGAAGGACTGCAGTAATGGGGTCACCCTGGGGACTGTGGTGAGCAGGCTCGGGGCAGAGTCTTCTGCAGCTTGACCCTGGGAGAGAGGTGGTGATCAGGAAAAGGTCTGGCACACTAGGGGTTCCTCCTGGAAACCGTGGGGAGCTGAGAGTACACAGGCCTGTGAGTGGCCAGCAGGAAGATGTATAAGAAGCGCCTTAAGAGCGACCCAGTCGAGCTGTGCAGGCAAAGGTGGCTGCACATAGGGAGGCTCACCAAAGAACAGCTGATTGCCTAGCTGGAGGAGGAGGAGGATCAGTCGGAGGAGCCCGTCCCTGTCTCTAAGGGAAGCAGCCCAGCAGATGAAGGGCAGGCACCAGTATGTGTCCCATATGGGAGTGGTCAGAGAGCTGCCGAGGGCATCCCAGGACCCCTCCTACCTATTCCTAGGGAAAGGCCTGGGAGGAGCCCAGCAAATACCGAGGGCACCGTGACCCCAGCAGCCATAGCCACCCCCATCACTGAGCTATGCAAGAAGGGGAAGCCACACAAAGTGGTCTGGGCCAAGGAGTGCCAGATGGCTCTCTGTGCACTGAAGGAGACTCTGGTCAGTGGCCCAGTTCTGGCAAACCCAGATTTTGACAAGCCCTTTATGGTGTTCACCGATGCCTCAGACAGGGGACTGGGGGCAGTGTTAATGCAGGATGATGAAAAGGGGGAGATGCACCCCACTGTGTAACTGAACAAGAAGTTGCTACCCTGGGAGCAAAACTACGTGGCCATGGAGAAGGAATGCCTGGCTGTGGTGTGGGCCTTTAAGAAACTAGAGCCATATCTATTTGGGCGACACTTCACCATGTACACAGACCACTCTCTCCTGACTGGGCTACACCAGATGAAAGGAGCCAATGTCGAACTCCTGAGGTGGAGCCTGCTCCTGCAAGATTATGATATGGACGTGGTTCATAGGAAGGGGAGTGCCAACATGATAGTGGATGTGTTGTCCTGGAGAGGTGGTACTGAACTTCCCCAGGTCACTGGTCAGAGTGACCCTGCTCATAAGAACATAAGAACAGCCGTACCGTGTCAGACCAAAGGTCCATCTAGCCCAGTATCTGTCTACCGACAGTGGCCAATGCCAGGTTCCCCAGAGGGAGTGAACCTAACAGGCAATGATCAAGTGATCTCTCTCCTGCCATCCATCTCCACCCTCTGACAAACAGAGGCTAGAGACACCATTCCTTACCCATCCTGGCTAATAGCCATTTATGGACTTCACCACCATGAATTTATCTAGTTCTCTTTTAAACGCTGTTATAGTCCTAGCCTTCACAACCTCATCAGGTAAGGAGTTCCACAAGTTGACTGTGTGCTGCGTGAAGAAGAACTTCCTTTTATTTCCCAGAATTGCAGACTGTTGTATGCCTGACTATTAATTTCATTTGGTGACCCGTAGTTCTTGTATTATGGGAATAAGTAAATAACTTTTCCTTTTCTACTTTCTCCACATCACTCATGATTTTATATACCTCTATCATATCCCTCCTTAGTTTACTCTTTTCCAAGCTGAAAAGTGCTAGCCTCTTTAATCTCTCCTTATATGGGACCCCTAATCCAAACTCCTAATCATTTTAGTTGCCCTGCTCTGAATCTTTTCTAGTGCCAGTATATCTTTTTTTAGATGAGGAGACCACATCTGTATGCAGTATTCAAGATGTGGGCGTACCATGGATTTGTATAAGGGCAATAATATATTCTCAGTCTTATTCTCTATCCCCTTTTTAATGATTCCTAACATCCTGTTTGCTTTTCTAACCGCCTCTGAACACTGCGTGGACATCTTCAGAGAACTATCCATGATGACTTCAAGATCTTTTTCCTGATGCATTGTAGCTAAATTAGCCCCCATCATATTGTATGTATAGTTGGGGTTATTTTTTCCAATGTGCATTACTTGACATTTATCCACATTAAATTTAATTTGCCATTTTGTTGCCCAATCACTTAGTTTTGTGAGATCTTTTTAAAGTTCTTCACAATCTGCATTGGTCTTAACTATCTTGAGCAGTTTAGTATCATCTGCAAACTTTGCCACCTCACTGCTTACCCCTTTCTCTAGATCATTTATGAATAAGTTGAATAGAAATGGTCTTAGGGACTGACCCTTGGGGAACACCACTAGTTACCCCTCTCCATTCTGAGAATTTACCGTTTATTCCTACCCTTTCTTCCCTGTCTTTTAACCAGTTCTCAATCCATTAAAGGACCTTTCCTTTTATCCCATGACAATTTAATTTACATAAGAGCCTTTGGGGAGGGACCTTGTCAAAGGCTTTCTGGAAATCTAAGTACACTATGTTCACTGGATCTCCCTTGTCCACATATTTGTTGACACCTTCAAAGAACGCTAATAGATCAGAAAGACATGATTTCCCTTTACAGAACCATGTTGACTTTTGCCCAATAATTTATGTTCTTCTATGTGTCTGACAATTTTATTCTTTACTATTGTTTCAACTAATTTGCCTGGTATTGACATTAGACTTATTGGTCTGTAATTGCCTGGATCACCTCTAGAGCCCTTTTTAAATATTGGCGTTACATTAGCAATCTTCCAGTCATTGGGTACAGAAGCCAATTTAAAGGACAGGTTAAAAACTACAGTTAATAATTCTGCAACTTCACATATGAGTTCTTTCAAAACTCTTGGGTGAATGCCATCTGGTCCCAGTGATTTGTTAATGTTACGTTTATCAATTAATTCCAAAACCTCTAGTGACACTTCAGTCTGTGACAGTTCCTCACATTTGTCACCTACAAAAGCTGGCTCAGGTTTGGGAATCTCCCTAACATCCTCAGCTGTGAAGACTGACGCAAAGAATCCATTTAGGTTCTCCGCAATGACTTTACCATCTTTAAGCGCTCCTTTTGTATCTCGATCATCCAGGGGCCCCACTGGTTGTTTAGTTTTTACTTTTGATGTACTTAAAAAAACATTTTGTTATTACCTTTGGAGTTTTTGGCTAGCCATTCTTCAAACTCCTCTTTGGCTTTTCTTATTACATGTTTACACTTAATTTTGCAGTGTTTATGCTCCTTTCTATTTGCCTCACTAGCATTTGACTTCCACTTTTTAAAGGAAGTCTTTTTATCTCTCACCGCTTCTTTTACATGGCTGTTAAGCCCCAGTGGCTCTTTTTTAGTTCTTTTACTCTGTTTCTTAAACTGGGATATACATTTAAGTTGGGCCTCTATTATGGTGTCTTTAAAAAGCGTCCATGCAGCGTGCAGGGATTTCACTTTAGTCACTGTATCTTTTAATTTCTGTTTAACTAACCCCCTCATTTTTGCATAGTTCCCCTTTTTTAAATTAAATGCCACAGTGTTGGGTTGTTGAGATGTTCTTCCCACCACAGTGGTGTTAAATGTTATGCAGTTTATTTATGCAGTGTATTTTGAGCAACTGCAGTTAGTCGGGAGAGTACACACGGGCAGAGTTTCCCCTACCGAGGTAGGTCTCGGTTAGATAAACAATTAAGGCAAGCATTTATACCTTTTGTGACGTACAGTAATGAGCAACAACTGCATTTTGTTTATACATATTCCTTTCCGATATCTTACTTCTCTCAGCAATTTCTGCTACAGTCTGCATGCTATTCTTATCTAACACAAGGTTGAAAAACAGCATCTCTTACAGTTCTTTTCCACTCGCCCAGGCCCTGCTTGGAAGTCTCGCGTTATTAGCTGTTAGAGTTAGCCTGTTAAATATCAAATTCAGGAGAAAACACAGTTATACGAAGCAAAATGAAATCACAAACAGAAATGTCATTGGAAATACAGAAATAAAAAAGGGAAATGCAATCCCCACCACTTTATCGTATCTGGGCCATGTGCTTATGAGAAACCTGGAGGAACTCATACCACAGCCTGTACATGAAACTCAACTGTTCCCAGGTGCCGCAGTAAAACCCTTTCCCTGCTGTGATGTTGATGATTTTATGAAAATATGCTAATGAGTGTGAATATAATGTAACTGGAACCTGCTTCATGCAAAAGGTCTCTTATACCGTATTGCTTATTATCTATTGTGTGTGTTCATCCTATTTGTATGAATTGATCATTCTTGTATCTGAAACTAGAAATATGAAATATAACTCTGAGGTCCTGTTGTAATTATGCAAAGCGGGGGCCATTAATAATGGTTTGGACTCTTGATGGCTCCCATTAACCAGGACAATTGACTGTAGATGGCTCTGTCCTGCACCATCTGTGAGTCAGGCCAGGAAGAATGAAGGCTTGGGGCTCTCACAGGACATGTGACCATGTCACCTGGTACAGGAATCCATCTTAAACCTGGGGCTTTTCCCCAGGAGAGAGACAAAAGATTCCTGCCTTGTACCAAAGCTGCATAAGGGGGTGGAACAGAACAAAGGTGGCTGCAGTCATGAGAGATCGTCTAGCTACCACCTGAGCTGGAACAAGGACCGTGCCAGGTGAAAAGGTTGGGCCCAGACTAGAAATAAGTCTAGTATGTGAAAGAAGCTTATTGGAAGATCTCTGAGGGTGAAATTTTATCTCTATTGAGTTTCATACTGTATTAGGCTTAAACTTGCATGTTTTTGTTTTATTTTGCTCTATGGAGAATACAAACTACACAGAGAAGGAAAAGTTAATGCCTTAGAAAAGTCTGTGTGTGTGTGTGTGTGTGTGTGTGTTAGATGGGTGGGAGGGTGTCTGGCAACTAGTCTCCTCTAGTTTCTTTTCTCTGATTTCCTTTAGAAAATCTGAAGCAGGGACAAAAATCATTGCCTTTTCTGAGGCTTGACCTCAGGACCTTCAGATTATGAGACTGATGTGCTGCCAGCTGCACTAAGAAGGCTTGGAAAAGCTTTAGGCTCAGTGCATATAGGACCTTCCTACAGCAGTGACTGGGGAAGGGCAGGAGTCAGGGGTGTGCTGGAAGAAGCAGGGACATCTAGTGCCCACACACCTGTCCTGGCAGCTTTCGCAGCAGCAAAGAAATCAATTTTCCTTTGCTGGTGAACAATCTACTAAAACCAATGACATCACAGGGTGGATGTTTCCAAACTCTGCACCCACCTCCATATTTTAGAACTTACTCTCCTTTTCCTAGTATGGCACTTTCCATGTGAATTAGGCAAAGCAAACTACACAGCTAATAGAAACAAGTTGGGGAAACTACATGGGTAACAGAAACCAGTGCTCCAAGTAAGACTTGAACTCATAACTCCAGCAGTATGGCTCTTTGCACTAATTAGTTGCACAACTGCAGGTGCTTCATAGACAAAGCTGGGAAGCAGGCAGTTATCAGTCTCTGTGGGTCACACCTTTGCCTGGTAATTGAAAGGCTGATGCCTCAAACCTAACTCAAGATATGGCTTTCCAGTGATGAGACTCCAGTACCTTTTAACAGGAAGAAAATTTCCTCTATTCTGGTTTAGCCTCATTTGACACCTTCTGCCCATCTTCTCCCCCCAGCCCCGTCTCTTTCCTTCCCCACTGGGGCCATGCAGAGAGGAGCCCTAGTCAATCTCTGTCACAGAGTCTGTATCCCATAAAGGGAGGGGGGGTCACTCTAAAACATTGATAATGGGGAGGGGAGGGGTGTGCGTGGTTAGGGGGAGAAAGGATGGAGAACTAACAGTGGGGCCCAGAGAGATTCCTCCAGATTGGGGAGATCCCCTGCTGCCCCCCATCACCCTGTGGGAAGAACAACTTGGGATTGCTTGGAGAAGCCACCTTTAAAAACACAAGTGTAACATGCTAATTCCATTTTAATAAGACCAAAGCCTCCTCAAACCCAGTGTCATAATCACTGAAATGACTTTGCCTTGATACTTTACCAGTCACAGACACAAAGCAAGTCAAATTACAGTTTCTGTTTGGAGTCAGTGCACACACAAGAATCCAGAGGCTTTTAATTCCTTAGGTTCTGCCGCCATTTCTATCCTGTTCCAAGATTTATCATTGTGCAAAGCAACTTTAGGCCCTTGAGAGTGTCCTCCCTGGTCCCACATGCTGCCCCCTCTTTTGCCCTATTCCTGCCTCACTTCCTCCTTTGGCAAGTCACGCAAAGGAGGCCAGCAGGAAGAGCCGGCTTCCATAGGCCAACCTCCAAGGGCGGAGGAGGCCAAGCCACAAGCATTCAAAGGGTGACTGGCCTAATTCCTCTAGCTTCCCCAGGCTGACACCAAAGTACTTTGTCCACTGATGTCACCACCCTCTATCGTGCAGGGGTTGGGGTTACTCCAGGGACAGGCCAGTGGCAAGAGGAGAAGCGCCTTGCTGGACAGCAAGGGGAGCTGGGAAAAGGAAGCCACTATGTTTCTGCCTGGTTTTGGGCTGAGGCCCTTTTGCATCTTAGACAAACGTGAGAACCACTACACTACAGAAACTCCATCACAGTGTGCTGCCCTGCCCCGCCCTCAAATTCCATGCACTTTGGTGGTGCTCACCCTGGCACACACCGAGGGGCGAACCTGGAGAAACTGGCGGCAGCTCTTCGATGGGTCAGCTGGAAGAGTAGAGGACTGTAGCTGGGGCTCAGGAAGTCATTCTTGCGTCACCCTTGTGACTCCAGCTAGAGGGAGGGCTTCTTTTTCTTCCCCTTGCTGAGAAAGAGCAAGAGAACAAAGAAAGGTCAGGTGGGCCAACTGGGTGCAGAAGCCAATGCTGCCTTTTCCTGCAGCAAAGCCTGAAATGAGGGACTTGCATCAGGTAAAGGAACTGCTGTGTTTCCAGGAAACAGCCCACCCCTGCAGAAAGAGGGATGAAAGAGCCTGATGAAGCCAGGGACCTTTAAAACTTCAGTCTAATGCTCTCCCAGCTGAGCTAGTTCAGCACCTGGAGGGGTCCTTTCTGGGCTGCTGCTTCTCATCTTGAAGCTTATTCTCAATAAACCATCTCTCCAGTCAACAATGGCCAATGCAAGACGGACATCGCTTGCTATCTTAGCACTTGGAAATGTCATTAACTAGTCTTTGGAGCTCTCAAATGCTGTGCTTCAGTTCATGGGGGAAAGGCGAGAGAAGCAATCTCTGAACAAATGCACTAGGGTTAACATCCTAATGCTGTCTCTTACTGTAACTAGTATATTTCAGTTACTGTTAAAATTAAGTTTCTATGTGCTTAAAGGAAATGATTTTCATTTGCTTATATATGGCATGAATAAATACAGATTTACACATCCTAGCTTGAAAATTTATTGTCTTATATGACACAGAAAATCATGCATCCAAATTGTGAATCAAAATCATGAAATGTGCTACAAATACAATAAAAAATAAGGTATTCAATGGTTTAACATATGGAGTGGGGCGGGAGGGGGGGCACCGAAGACACTTCTTGCCTGGGATGCCACTTGGTCTAGGGGAAGCCCTGTTAGGGAAAGCAAGAAGTCTCACATGCCTATTTTCAGGCTGTAATCTGTGGGCATCCTGCTCTGTGGGAGGGATTGCGATAGCCCAGACTCAGGGCTGGAACAGGCCCCTGATTGAGGGGGTGGCTGCAGGGTTTGCAGTGCTCTGATGTCTCAGACAATGTGTCTCTCCCAAAGCCTCAGATCTGTGCCCCCAGAAGGCTCTTGCGCAGCCTCTGCTCCTTTCACAGTCTATAGCAAGGAGCAGCAGCAAGGGTCAGGGATGAGCCATAGGGCACTAGGTGGGGGGCAGAGGCTTCAGGAGTAAACCCAGCACCAAAAGCAGAGGGGGATAAGAGGCTTTTTTTTCTTTCCTTAGCAACATGCTATAGCTCCGAGAGCTCTTTGAAATGCTTCCCTCCCACAGCCTGGGAAAGGGGAAGGATTCTCAGGTTCTAGCTTGATTTGAATGAGGATCACTGGACCCTAGAACCATTCACTGCCCTTTCCTAGAGAAACCTGTGATGCACAGAACGGGGCTGAGATAAATGCTGACTGGAGTCAGGAATTGCTCCCCTGGAACAGCAGCAGGATTGAGCAGCTGGAAATTCACCGAAGGAGCTGAAACCTTGGTGGTTCAGTAATAGATGTACTAGGTACTGCATGGGAGGTTTAGGTTTGTTTCCGGACAATAGCAGTGAGAGTTTTATTGTCTCAACATTTCAGCAGAAAAATTCAGACCCAAACTGTGTGTGGTGGGGAGGTCGATAGCCATTTCTTTGGTTTTAATTAGCTTGTTCTCTTATTCTCATTTTAAAAGCCCTGGATCATTTTGCTGGGTACAATGTTTGTGGAAGGCCAAGGAAAAGTAAGAAAAGTTAAAAATCTGCATTGGAGTGAGGGAGTCTTTGTGTGCCAGGGCAGGGTTGGAGATTTTCATGGGGAGGGAATTAAGGGATAAATGAGAGGCTTTTGCGGGAACACAGGGGATATTTTGAAGTTTAATTTTTCCAAAGGGAAACCTCTCCACTTTCCCTGTGCTGCTGCCCAGCTCGGACCCCACTAACACCTGTGATGAAGTGGGAATTTTCTGGACATTTTGTATGCATGTTGTGTATGCCTCAGTTTCCCCTATTTGTTGCACAATTATCTAAGTCATAGGTCCAAAATGTGGGGTGCAGCCCGCCAGGGGGTGGAGTAACATTCAGGGGAATGCAACTGGGGCCCAGCCAGCACCCCACAGGGTGTGGGGAGGGAGAGCCACCCAGCTCCGCTCATGGCCCCAGGGCCACCCACAGGATTCAGGGGGCCTGGGGCAGGGCCGGGTGTTTGGCGGCAGGTCTCTCGCAGAGAGAAGGACTCGCTACCGAAGTTCCACCAAAAATCTGGAGTGGCTCCCGGGACAAATTGCCCTACTTGCCCTCCCTGCCAATCCCGGGCAGCCCTGCCTGGCCCCAGCCCCAGCTGTTGGCCCTGGCTGCAGGCACTGCTCCCAGGGCTCCACTCCCAGCCCTTCTCCTGGGGCTTCACTGCCGGTCTCACCCCCGACCCCCAGCTCTGGCCCCTGCCTCAGCCCCCTGACCCCTATTTGCATCCCTTCGCCTGTAGCGGTGGCCCTTCCCAGCCGTGGCTCATGGGGAACATGGAAAAAGGTAAGAGCAGGCATGACCCTCAAAAGTTTTGGGACCACTGATCTTGGTGGTGGGACAAGGGTGTTAAATCTTGGCAGAGACCCCCTAAAGGGCAGGTGTGGCTGCTGTCTAGCTGCTTGGGCCCAGACAATGGCCACAAATTCTGTATCCTAGCAACTGATGGCCAGGGTGCACCTGCTGCAAGGAGCCAGCTGGCTGGGACGAGTTGGAGAACAAGGAAAGAGCTGGAGGCCAGGTGACCAGGTTTCCAGGGAAACAGAACAAAGGACAGAAGAGGGGCAAAAGGGCCTGGCTGAGTTGGGCTGTTAGAAGCAAGGAGTCTGCTGGGTTTGGGACTCGAGGGGAGAGTCCAGGCTCTGAGTTCTGGGGCTCCCCAAGATGGACGTTGCTGAATCTTCCTGCTTCCTGTGCTAACACAGAACTTTCCCAGGCTTTATTCCAGACCACTAACAAACCTTCTGTTTTACAATGCTGGCTGAGAGTCACTGCCTCCCCTAGCACAGCCACTGCTGCGGGACCCTGTTTGTGGGTTTGGCAGGGGATCAGTAGCAATAAATATGAAATGAAGGAGTGCTTTCTCCTCTGTGATGAACGTCTGAACTTTGGAATTTGAAGATGTTGTCTTGGACCATCAAGTGGAACAGTTGCAAAGAGACCATTGAGGAAGGCATGGTGGCTTAGCTGGCTAAAGCACTTCCCTAGTTAAACAGGAGATCATGGGTTCAACTCCCAGTGGTGCCTTGTTGTACAGCTTCTGTCCCCTCTACTCTCGTTGTCCTCTGTCCTCTTAGGAAAGAGAGGAGACCTCCCTTGGCAACCCAAGTAATTGTTTGCGAAGGAATAAGGCTTCTTTCCAACAGAGCGTTAGAGAGAATCAAATCCTCAGTATGGAGTTGATGGAAAGGTCATTGGCAAGGAGGCTGCTCTGGCTGCAATTTCCTGTCACAGGAGAGCCTATGTTGTGCACCCATGTGATTCACTGGGGATATCTATGCACAGACACCCTTCTAGAGGGTTCTTTACAGGAAATGGAGAATTACTATCTTTTCATGTTGATGAAACATGGAGCAGTTACGGAGAAGTCCCAGAAAGGAGAGGCACTGTGGCAGAGCTTGCCAAGAGACCTGCTGGATAAAGAGCAGATTCAGGATACAGCATCCAGTGCTGCCTTGCTGAACGTGCCGCCTCTTGTCACCTTTTGCTCAATCTTTTTTGTTAACGGAGAAGCCCAACTCTGGCTACCCATACAAATGCTTGCAAAAGAAAGAGGTCTTTTTGCTGACAAGTGTCGAAAGGAGGCATCGGCTAAACATGGAAACAAGGTCAAGGTCATTGTAACTCATCTTGCATCTGCAGCTGTTGAAGCTACAAGGCACTAAGCACAATATTACCACGGCTGGTCACAGGAGGGTCTCTGTGTGGTGGGATCCGTGGGGTACAATCCCAAACTGTGGGACTGCTCTGTCCTCCTAGCTCTCCAGCCTGGGCTGTGTCTTACAATGCTGCAGTAGTGACAAACAGCAAAACCCCTCCTGGGGACATAATAAAAGGAGAGACATTTGCCATGTTTTATCTCTCTCTGCCACCTACATCTACAGACACCACCACACCAAGCAACTGAAATGCTGATCAAAGGGGAGAGCCTGGCTGAAAAGCAACCAGCCAGCCTGTGGTGAGAAGCATCTAAGTTTGTAAGGGCATTGAAAGTGTTAAGATCAGCTTAGAATGCGGTTTGCTTTTATTTCACAAAAACAACGAGGAGTCTGGTGGCACCTTAAGGACTAACAGATTTATTTGGGCATAAGCATTCGTGGGTAAAAAGCCAACTTCTTCAGATGCATGGAGTGAAAATTGCAGATACAGGGATAAATACATATTGGAACATGATGTGATGGGAGTTACCTTACAAGGGGAGAACCAGTGTTGAAGGCTAATTCAGTCAGGTTGGATGTGGTCCACTCCCAATAATTGATGGGGAGGTGTCAATACAAGAGAGGGAAAATTGCTTTTGTAGTGGAGCCAGCCACTCCCAGTCCCTATTCAAGCTCAAATTAATGGTGTTAATTTTGCAAATAAATTATAACTCTGCAATTTCTCTTTGAAGTCTGTTTTTGAAGTTTTTTTGAACGCTCCAGGTCTGCTTCAACCTTTGGCCTGATGGCATATGGCACAGTTTGGGCTTTCAGATACTTTGGTGGACTGTCAGGTTTAATGTTCAATGTCACAATGATTCCCTTCATACTTCCCAAATCATCTCCAAAAACAGCAGCATGTTTCCTTAGAATAGGGGTTAGACTGGTTTCTTCTTTAGTCATCCGGTGCACTTCTGCCCAGTTCAGTTGAATCTTCCCAAGCCAAGACCTACCCATTAAGGCTGGGTAGTCACCTCTCACCACAAACAGTGGCAATTTAGCTGCCTGTTCATTGAGCTCCACCTTAACATCAATAGTGCCCAACATGGGCACAGCTTCACCTGTATACGTCTTCAGAACAGTTTTTGTTGCCTTAAGCGGAAGATGCTGTAGCTTTTCCTTATACACAGTCTCAGGAACCAGCGAGACAGCTGCACCGGTGTCTAGTTCCATGCGTATAGGTTTGCCCTCCAATAAAGGGGTTACCCAGTATTCATGTGAGCCCGCTGCCAAAGACAAAACATGCAGTGGCACTTCCTCTTGTGAGGAGGTGTCACCTTGATCATCCTGGGTCTGCTCTAGGGTATGCAAGGTTCCTCTTTTTGTCGGCCAGACCACAGGCCTCTTTTTCTTTTGTTTACAGGCATACTCAATGTGTCCCTTTTTGCCACAGTGTCGACACACCAGGTCCTTACACCAGCATTCTGATGCCTGGTGACCCAGCTACCACAGCGGTAACATTCTTGACTCTGCACCGTTTTGTGGGTCAGTTCTTGTGACACTTTTGCACCCTATAGGGTGCACCGATGTATTGTGCCTCCCTTGTAGCCAGTTCCATGGAGACAGCAATATCAACAGCCTTCTGTAATGTAAGCTGAGCCTCTGTCAGTAGGCGCTTCCGTATAGCTTCACTGCAGAGGCCACACACTAACCTGTCACGCAGGGCATCATTTAACATCTCTTTAAATTCACAGTGTTCTGCTAGCTTTTTTAAAATGGCTACAAATTGTACAACTGTTTCATCTTCCTTTTGGTCTCTTTTGTGGAACCTATATCTTTCAGCAATTACCAGTGGTTTTGGGGAGAAATGAGACCCCAGGATTTCCACAATGTCACTGTAAGATTTAGTCTCAGGCTTAACAGGGTGCAGTAAGCTGCGTAGCAGAGAGTAGGTTTTAGCCCCTACAACAGTTAAGAATATTGGCACCTTCTTCGCTTCTGTAATGTCATTTGCAATACCAAAAAGCTCAAAACGCTCAGTATACACATGCCACTGCTCTGTATTCTCATCAAAAGGCTCCAGGGGCCTGGTCAGAGTAGCCATGATTTTTAGTTTCACTTTCAGTCAGTGCAAACAAGCAGCTTTTTTTGTTTGTTTGTTCTTTACCTTGACTTCCACTTCCTTCTGTTACTGGAGCAGCACCAGGATCCCACCCTCGTCGCCAGTGTTAGATCCTTGGGGCAGCCGGTGTAGGAAGCAATCACTTGAGGCCAGAGAGCAGGCAGCTAACCAAAACCTCCATTTTATTTACAGATATATAGAGAGCTCCTCAACCGGTTGAAACCGGTTGAGCTAACCCATAATAATCTAACACAGTTGCCATAGCAACAAAAACCATGACAACTAAATACACAACAGCCACAAGCTCTGCTGTATCCTGTGTTCCTGTTGTCCAATAAACCTTCTGTTTTATTGGCTGTCTGAGAGTCACTGTGAGTCCCAGGAAGAGGGGTGCAGGGCAGGACTCCCCCACACTCCGTGACAATCAGTGATAAAGTTTGCAGTTGCCACAAAGATTGGGATTGGTGGTAACTAATGAAGTGTCAGTAGGTTCAGGTTTCAGCACTGGGAGTCTGGGAAGTTTTCCCAGCCCTGGCTGGAGGGTTATTACCTGTTCCACAAAGAGGGGAAGTTCCATTCCCAACTCCTGTGCCTTGAAATTAGGCCCTGACACTACACCCCACATTCAGCATAGTGGTACGATTATCAAATGATTAGGACACAAGTAAGATGCATTTTGTGCAAGATGTCATGTTCAGTGTCATTGGAAAAGTTATGATTGGCCGAATATGACTGTCCTATTTGTGTGCATGTATCATGTTCGTATCTGAAGTTATGGATATCGACTATGTATCTGTATTTCAAAAGTACTTACTCTGGGTAACACCCACAACGAGCCTTTCAGGTACAACAAAGAAGCCAGACAGTGTTGACGGCTCATCAACAAAGACAATGGACCATGGAAGAGCTTAGCCTTCCTCTGAATGTTTCAGCCAGCCTATTAGTCATGGATACTATGACGCAGCAGGGCATGCTAGGGCATGTGACCAGACCATATGACAATAAACTCCATTTTGGTACCTGTATTTTTCAACAAACTGGACTGGGAACTGAGTTTGGAACAAAGGGTTCCTACCATATAGAAAAGCTACATCAGGGGTGTGTGTGACCATCTCTTGCCCTCATTCCGCACACAAGAAAACTCATGGAAACACCTCAGGAACAAAGACTGAACTGGGGGAAGTGCTGGTCCCAGGGTAAAGGGATTTCTAGCTTGTGTAAGGAAACTTGGTGGACTGCTTGTATCATCAGTCAGGGTGAGAAATTGCTAATTAAAATTCTACCTAGATAGTACATTAGGCTTAGTTTGAGGTTTTGGTTATTTGTTAAGTAATCTGCTTTGATCTGTTTGCTATCACTTTTCGCTGGGAAATTGGCTTTTGTCTTCTATCTGTCCTTGAGTGGCTTAGGTAAAGCCATCAGGTAGCTTAGTTGGGTGTATGGCACCACCTGCTGTTGTGTTGGCTGATAACAGGGACTGGAGAGGCTCGCTGAATCTCCAGCAAAGCGATGTGAGAAGGGCCAGCCCAGCTTGAGGGTTAGAGGGCACAGCAGTTCCCAGAAGCCCCCCAGACTGCACCCCAGGGTGACAACCCATCACACTCTAGAGTGCACAAGTCTCAGCAGGTTTGTCACATCCTTTCCCCCCCATTCCGCACCCTAGATAGTTCCTGCCTCCCACCACCTCTAGCAGCTCCCACCCTCCTATGAATTTACTTCTCCTCTCCCTTACCTGAGCCAGCTCCATTGCAGCCATTTCCTTCCCCCTGGGAGGAGGGGATGATTTGGAGCGAAACATGGACATTATTCTGTAGCCTGCCAGGGCGAGAAGGACAATGTGAGAATTCAGACAGGGTTTCTGTCCTTTCCACATGTCGATTCCCCCCAGGATTTTTCCCTGGTAATGGACATTCTAGGTTCTGCCACACTGTGAAGCAGAGTGACCTTATTCCAGTACAGGCCTAGCCCCCTCCCACCAGGGTGTAACCCTCTGAGACATGGTGAAACCCTCCCAGTAGCAGAGTCTCTCTGTTACACTTATCAAGTTTGTTGACGATACCAAGCTGGGATGGGTTGCAAGTGCTTTGGAGGACAGAATTAAAATTAAAAATCATCTGGACAAACTGGAGAAATGGTCTGAAGTAAATAGGATGAAATTCAATAAGGACAAATCCAAAGTACTCCACTTAGGAAGGAACAATCAGTTGCACACATACAAGACAGGAAATGACGGCCTAGGAAGCAGTACTGCAGAAATGGATCTGGGAGTCACAGTGGATCACAAGCTAAATATGAGTCAACAGTGTTACACTGTTGCAAAAAAAGCAAGTATAATTCTGAGATGTATTAGCAGCAGTATTGTAAGCAAGACACGATAAGTAATTCTTCCGCTCTACTCCACACTGATTAGGCCTCAACTGGACTAGTGTGTCCAGTTCTGGGCCCCACATTTCAGGAAAGATGTGGAAAAACTGGAGAAAGTCCAGAGAAGAGCAACAAAAATGATTAAAGATCTAGAAAACATGACCTATGAGGGAAGATTGAAAACATTGTGTTTGTTTAGTCTGGAGAAGATATGACCAGCTTTCAAGTACATAAAAGTTTGTTTCAAGGAGGAGGGAGAAACATTGTTCTTCTTAGCCTCTGCGGACAGGACAAAAAGCAATGGGCTTAAATTGCAGCAAGGAAGGTTTAGGTTGGACATTAGGAAAAACTCCCTAACTGTCATAATGGTTAAGCACTGGAATAAATTGCCTAGGGAGGTTGTGGAATCTCCATCATTGGGGATTTTTAAGAGCAGGCTGGACAAACACCTCTCAGGGATGGTCTAGATCAGGGGTGGCCAACATGTGGCTCTTTAGAATTTACTATGCGGCTCCTTGTATAGGTACCAGCTCCGGGGTTGGAGCTACAGGCACCAACTTTCCAATGTGCTGGGTGTGTTCAATACTCAGCTATAGGCCCTGCCCCCACTCCACCACTTCCCACCCCCTTTCCTGAGCCTGCAGTGCCCTCGTTCCATTCCCCCCCACCCTCCCCCAGTGTCTTGCATAGCGTGAACAGCTGATTGGGAGGTGCGAGGAGGAGGTGCTGATTACTGTGGCTTCCCATGGGTGGGAGCTGATGGGGGGTTGATGACGTATTACTGTGATTCTTTGGCAATGTACATTGGTAAATTTTGGCTCCTTCTCAGGCTCAGTTTGGCCACTCCTGGTCTAGATAATACTTTGTCCTGCCTTGAGGGCAGGGGACTGGACTAGCTACCTCTCGAGGTCGCTTCCAGTTCTGTGATTCTATGAACCAAAGGCCAGAGACGAGCAGAATCAAAGGAGTCACTCTGGGGATTCTCCCTGTCATTGTCCCCAAGGCAGCTCTCTCAGGTTAACTAAGTTATTTGATGTTCCAGCCTTTATACAGTCTCTCCTGGGAGTGCCCCTTTCATTGGCTGGGCCTAGTTTTAGCTTTTGGGAAGCGTGACCCTGGGGGCTCTGAGACTGAGCCTTCTTGCCTCAGCACATCTTGTTTCTTTCTGTGGTTCCCCAGTGAGTCCAAATGAGTAGATACTCCTCATACAGACTGTGAACATAAGAACGTGTTTAGTATTTACACTTTATTGAATGCTTGTGAGTTGCTGCCTGGGTTAACATCTGACTAGTTGCATTGTGAGCCTTTGTGGCTCTGTAAATCACCAGACAGGAGAGAGACTTTACCTATGCAAAGGGCTGATTGGCAACAGAACGCATTACACCCTGCCTGGCAGGAAAGGTCCATCAACACCAGACAGACTACTATGGGATGTTAAAGAAGACACAAGACTGTTGTTGTGCTCTTGACCTCCCATTAGCTGAGTTTGCAGCTCAGAGCACATGGCAGGAAGGGGATGAAAAATCCCATACAGAAGGAACTGATTATCTGTATGCTGCTTGGACTCTGGGGGGCAAAGTTTCTAGGCATAAGCAAGAGATCCCCAGCTGCTTAGCCTGGGTTAGTCCTAAAGAATATGTAGAGCTTGCTTATTATAGAAGCTTCTATTACCTTTGAAATTTAAGACTGCAACTCATCTGCATCTATAGGATTACCTGCTTTAACTTTGTAAACAACTCTCGTTTCCTTTTAAATAAATCTTAATACAGGTTATTACAGGACTGGCTATCTTTGTTGGAAGATCTAAGATTCAATTGACCTAAGGAAGTGACTGGTCCTTTGGGACTGGCAGTAACCTGAACATTGCTGTGATTCGTGGTGTAAGGCAGTGGTTCTCAACCAGGGGTCTGGGGCCCCCTGGGGGGCCATGAGCAGGTTTCAGGGGGCTGCCAAGCAAAGCCAGCATTAGACTCACTGAGGCCCAGGGCAGAAAGCTGAAGTCCCAGCGCATGGGGCTGAAGTCCAGGGCCCTGAGCCCCATCACCCAGAGCTAAAGACAAAGCCTGAGCAATGTAGCTTTGTGGGGGCCGCAGGCAATTGCCCTGCTTGCTGCCCCCTAATGCCAGCCCTGGCTTTTGTATGCAGAAAACCAGTTACTGTGGCCCACATGGGAAGTGGAGTTTTTATAGCATGTTGGGGGTGTAAGGGACCATCTGTCACAAAGGTGAGCTCACCTGCATGGTGAGATATATGGGATCACCCAAAGGGACTGTCTGTGATTCCATGTTAATGCTGTTACAGAGCCTGAAGCATTTACACTGGATTCTTGGTTGGTGAAATCTCCATACAGACCTCACAACCAATTTGGAGTTTGTTCCCTGCTTCTCACCAATCTGCCTGAGGCTGGTGCTTGTGCTCTCGAGTCACTGGAGACAGCGTCACAGAGACTTACGGGCACAATCCCACCGGCAGCAATTTGCAGCAGTGCAGAGCACACTTTACAGTGACACAGTGGGGGCCAAATGGTCCATGGACTCAGCCAAGCCACAGTTCTCCTCCAGTGCACGTCAGCATCCCGGCAACCTTCTAGGGGGTCAAGGCTGCCGCCCCTTCAGTGACGATGGATCCCCAGCAAAGCATCACCCGCGGCCCATGATCTGCCTTGTCTCTGGAGACAGAGGTGAGTGATAGAGGGTGCACAATGGCTCCTAGGGGGGTAGGGAGAGGGATAACAAAACCCACCTTCTGGGGTCACCCCTCAGGAAGTGAAGGTGACAGGCATTGTGGTGGCAGTAAAGGGGGAGGGGAGGGAGTGGGAACAGCACCCTCAAGGGCAATGCTGCCAGTGGGTCGCTTCATCACATCAGGCATGGGGCTGATAGGGGGCCATTCCCTGGGTCTGGGTGCCTGTGAAGGGCTATATAAACCCCACGCTGGCACAGAAGGGGTTAAACTGCTGCTTTAGTCCGGACTGGCCCAGCCCCTCCACCCCTGCAAACCATGCCAGGACTGGAGCAGGAGTTAACAGGAGAGGCCTGCTCTACTCAGAGGGGAGCCGTCCTGGGAAGGGAACAGTCTGTGGAGCATCTCCAGCCCCAAAACGAGGGCTGGCAGCATTTGGGGCTCTGGCCTTCACTGAGGGAGGGTGGGGATCCCCGGAGCTCAAAGGGGGAACAGGCTGAAACTTGCGCTGGAGACCCAGTAAACTCTGAAGGGGACTGAGACACTCCCAGGGCCCCCAGAAGTAAGAGAGGCCCATATCCTGAAGGGACCTGTCCACATTCCCCTCCCCCCCCCAGTTTCTTTTTTTCCATTCCTTTATTTACCCTTGTTTGCAGAGTCAGCTCTTTTGCTGTTTCACCTGGTGCCCCGAGAGGAAGAAAGTGCCCCAAGGCCTCAGGCAGAGGGTGGAGCCCTGACACACTAGAAGGACGTGCCCCATAGCACCCCTGGGGCAATGGGACTCACAGAGCTGCAACCCAGAAGGCCTGAGGCCCAGCGGTTTGGCACCAGTTTGACAGGCTGGATGGCCTCTCCCTGGGGGCTGCTAGCAGCCTGGCAAATGGAGTAGCCATGGGGTGGCCTGGGGAGCAGGAAATGGGGCAGCATCCCAGACAGCACACTGAGAAGGGAAATGGAGAGGGGATATGGGGCACAGCAGTGAACTCAGCACCCGTCCTGAAGGCCATTGGCAGAAAGTTGTCCTCTCCCTGGCCTACTGGGGTCAGACAGTGACACTGAGATCCCTTGGCAAAGGGTCACTTTGGTCTTTGCCAACAGTTCTCACCTGAGACCTAACAAACCCACCACACCAAACATCTCTTGGAGGATGATCCTGTGAGGTGTCTACAGAAAGCTCGTAACTGGTCAAGACTCATAATGACTGAGAGATTAATGTGCTAAGAGAGGGGTGGAGATGATGGACAAGAATAACTAAAACACACTTATCTTTCTTAATGTATTTTCATCTTCTAATACCCATAACCCACTAATTATCCCTGGCTGCCCCCGGCAGTCTGGGGAGACAGTACTAGTAAACTCTTGTGGCCAGTGTAGAACTGAAGGCACAAGGATCTTTCAGTGACTGGCTCAAAGTCACCCAGAGTGAAATTCACTTCACTGGATAAATCCCTAGTTTCTGGGCTCTGCAGAGGGGTGGGGAGGTGAATTCCATTCGTGGACATGGAGCCACTCCCCATCCTCACCCTGATCTCAAACACTACCCCAACCTTCCCCTGCAGTAATGGACCCACTTGATGTCACCAGAGCCATCTGCCATGGGACCTACATGGAAGAATTAAGGTTGGGTGACTTAGCTGTGAATTTCCATCCTCTAGTGTATTGTGATTGCTGTTAAGTCGGTTTGGCAAAAAATAATTTTGTCTATTTCTTTTTTTTAATTTCAATTGATGGTATCAATAGTTATTTTAAAGCCCTTTTTTAATGTTTAGAATTTCAATGTTCAGAGCTGTGGGAAGTTATGGAGATCGTCAGACAACAATTATTTAATTACAGCCAATATTGAGTTTTGAAAAGCCAAATCTTTATAACTGTTCAAACACAATTGTCAATGTCACATGCAAACTATACAGTGTAAATATCCTTAAATCAAACT
This sequence comes from Mauremys reevesii, assembly GCF_016161935.1. Classification (NCBI taxonomy): domain Eukaryota; kingdom Metazoa; phylum Chordata; order Testudines; family Geoemydidae; genus Mauremys; species Mauremys reevesii. The sequence continues at coordinate 219,492,181 of NC_052623.1, forward strand.
CGACTTTCTCCAGAAGCATTTCTATATTATACCTATATAAATATTTTTTTATCTGTGTGTGTACAAGTGAGTACTTGTGGCACCTTAGAGACTAAAAAATTTATTTGCGCATAAGCTTTTGTGGGCTACAGCCCACTTCATCAGATGCACAGAATGGAACATATAGTAAGAAGATATATACACATACAGAACAAGAAAAGGTGGAAGTTGTCATACCAACTCTAAGACACTAATTAAGATGAGCTATCATCAGCAGGGAAAAAAAAACTTTTGTAGTGATAATCAAGATGGCCCATTTCAGACAGCTGACAAGAGCTGTGAGGATAATTACTGCAATTTATTAATAAAAACCCAGTCCTTTCAAGCGTACTTTTAAGTAATGAAGTACTTTAATTCTTTCACATTCTAGACTGTAATGCTTGCTGAGGATAATTACACCCTCCCTGTGATGTATTTTACTCTCAGTATCGTAACCCCATCATGATGTAGCTCCTGTCTAGGAGACAGTTAAGACAACTCCCACCTTTTCATGCTCTCTGTATGTGTGTATATATCTCCTCAATATATGTTCCATTCCATGCATCCGAAGAAGTGGGCTGTAGCCCACGAAAGCTTATGCTCAAATAAATTTGTTAGTCTCTAAGGTGCCACAAGTACTCCTTGTTCTTTCTCCTGTCTAGGAGCTTTGCTGAGGCCAATGGCGTATGATCAGAAGGTGACACTCTGACACATGAGCAGAGACACATGGGGGAGGGTGGAGGATGAGGTAACATGGTGGCTACCAGGGTTGAACATAGCCCTGTAGAGAGTGCAAAGCAAACTCCCTCTCAGCCTCTCCTCTCTCCCACCGTGAGTGACTCTGATAAATCATTCCCTGAAATTTAAATAGCCCCAGTATGTGGGACAGTGATTAACGCAGGTGCCTTGGGTGCTGCAGCACCAACCCCCTGCCTGGATGAGAGGGATGAAGAACTGCAGTAGAAACGGGTTAGGCTGGGAGAGGGCACAGCTGATGTGGGATTGGGAGCGGAGTTGACCAAGAGGCCAGAACTCATGGGGGAGTTGGGAGAAGAAGTCAACTGGACTGGGTAGAGGCAATCCTGTGTATTTTCCCATTGACTATCCTGCCATGTATTTAATTTAGAAACTTTTCATTCACATTTAAACACATTGGAGCTAAGCTGGGATGATGCATTTTCACTTACAGCGGTACAGTTTTAAATGGGCGCTTAATCAGATGCTCATGCAACACAAAGCATAAGAACATAAGAAAGGCCGTACCGGGTCAGACCAAAGGTCCATCTAGCCCAGTATCTGTCTACCGACAGTGGCCAATGCCAGGTGCCCCTGAGGGAATGAACCTAACAGGCAATGATCAAGTGATCTCTCTCCTGCCATCCATCTCCATCCTCTGACGAACAGAGGCTAGGGACACCATTCTTACCCATCCTGGCTAATAGCCATTTATGGACTTAGCCACCATGAATTTATCCAGTCCCCTTTTAAACATTGTTATAGTCCTAGCCTTCACAACCTCCTCAGGTAAGGAGTTCCACAAGTTGACTGTGCGGTGCGTGAAGAAGAACTTCCTTTTATTTGTTTTAAACCTGCTGCCTATTAATTTCATTTGGTGACCCCTAGTTCTTGCATTATGGGAATAAGTAAATAACTTTTCCTTATCCACTTTCTCAACATCACTCATGATTTTATATACCTCTATCATGTCCCCCCTTAGTCTTCTCTTTTCCAAACTGAAGAGTCCTAGCCTCTTTAATCTTTCCTCATATGGGACCTGTTATATCCTTGGGGCAGCCGGTGTAGGAAGCAATCACTTGAGGCCAGAGAGCAGGCAGCTAACCAAAACCTCCATTTTATTTACATATATACAGAGAGCTCCTCAACCGGTTGAAACCGGTTGAGCTAACCCATAATAATCTAACTCAGTTGCCATAGCAACAAAACCATGACAACCAAATACACAACATATTCCTCCCCCCCTAATAAGAACATCCCCTAAATAAAACACACACTAGACTAGAGAAGGAGGGTAGACTGCCTCCATTCCCGGCTAAACCCTGGGGATTATTTTGCCCCATAACCGTGGGTTCGCCCTAGCTAAAGATCCAGCCGATGAGGAGGTCTTCTGTCTCTAGGTGGATTACGGCGAACTACTGGTGTTGTTGCACCCGAAAGCACTAGGGGCTCAGGGTCCGCAGCACGAACAGGTGAGGAGGGGGTATCAGCTCGTGCTGGGCAAAGGGGTATCTCAGCCGCCGGCAGTAATGGAGGAGAACAGTCAGAAACAGGTGACTCGTGATTCGGTCCCTCACCAGAAGAGGTGAAGTCAGACCCCTCAACTGCAGATGGGTCCTGAGGACTGGCATGACCTGGAACCCATTTAGCTCTGGAAGTATAATTCCGAGCCAAAACTGGCTGTCCCGGGCTAAAGGTTCGGTCTTTTGCTCTGGGTGCCCGTCTGATGACTTGATATTGCTGCTGATGTTGCACAATTTGTCGGGGTTCAGAAGGTTTCAGCAGATCAAAGCAAGTGCGCAGCTGTCGTCCCATCATTAGAAAGGCCGGAGATGCGTGGGTCGTAGCATGAGGTGTGTTTCTGTAGGAAAGTAAAAAGGTATCCAGACGCTTTTGAATGGAGTGATGTCCCCTTGCTGATTTCAAAGCGTTTTTCATTGTCTGCACAAATCTTTCAGCTAATCCGTTGGTGGACGGATGATATGGTGCTGACGTGATGTGGTGTATCCCATTTGCTTTCATAAAATTTTGAAACTCCTGAGAAACGAACTGCGGTCCGTTGTCGCTCACAAGTTGTTCTGGCAGACCAAAACGACTAAAGAGTCCTCGTAGTTTTTGGATAGTACTCTCTGCAGAAGTGGACTGCATTATAGAGACTTCTGGCCATTTAGAATGGGCATCTATTGCCACCAAGAACATGCTTCCTTCAAGGGGGCCAGCAAAGTCAACGTGAATACGTTGCCACGGGTTTTCAGGCCAGTCCCATGGGTGTAGGGGTGCCCACTGGGGTGCATTCCTCACACCCTGACATGACATACAAGCTTTTGCCTTCTCTTCAATAGTGCTGTCCAGTCCAGGCCACCAAAAATAGCTTCGTGCAATTTCCTTCATGCGCACTATTCCACAGTGACCGGAATGTAGCTGTTCTAACATCTGTGATCTCAGTGGTGGTGGAATAATGACACGTCTCCCCCACAACAAACAACCAGATTGGACCAATAACTCCGTCCGCTTGGACATGTAGGGAACAAGGTCGGATGAGACCGGAGAGGTTTGTCGAGATGTTCCATGCATCACCAGGTCCATAACGTGGGACAATACTGGGTCAACACGAGTTGCCTTCTTTATCTGAGTAGCAGTGACGGGTGTATTCTCTACCTGTTCAAAGTAGAAGATTTCCTTGTGGGCACTATCGTGGTGTTTGACCGGCAAAGGCAACCTTGAGAGGCCATCTGCATTGCCGTGCAGAGTGGATTTCCGATATTTGATTTCATATGTGTGTGCTGAAAGTAACAATGCCCAACGTTGCATACGACTAGCAGCTAATGGGGGAATGCCTGTGTAAGGTCCAAAAATTGATGTCAGAGGTCGATGGTCTGTGAGAAGAGTAAATTTTCGCCCAAACAGGTACTGATGAAACTTCCGAATTCCAAAAACAATTCCTAATGCCTCACGTTCGATTTGGGCGTAGTTAGTTTCTGCTTTGCTTAGAGTGCGTGAAGCAAAAGCAATAGGTCTCTCTTCTCCTGAAGGCATAATATGTAACACGACTGCTCCCACTCCATAAGGGGAGGCATCGCAGGCCAATTGCAGTGGTAAGGATGGATCAAAGTGCGTTAGAACTTCAGAATTTAGCAATGCATCCTTAGCTTTGTTAAACGCAACATCACAGGCTTCAGTCCACTTCCAGGCCTTGTTCTGCCCAAGGAGCTCATGAAGTGGTTTTAGCAGTGTGGCTAACTGTGAGATGAACTTTCCATAATAGTTCAGGAGTCCTAGAAACGAGCGCAGCTGGCTTACATTTCGAGGTGGGGGAGCCTCCACAATAGCTTTAACTTTTGCAGGGGCCTTATGAAGACCTGCAGAATCAGTGATGTGTCCCAAATATTCAACAGAGGGCTTGAAGAATTCACACTTGTCTTTGCGAACTCGTAGGCCATACTCTTCCAGTCTTTGTAGGGTAGCCTCTAAATTCTTTAAGTGATCCTCTTCATTTCTTCCAGTGACCAGGATATCATCCAGATAGCACTGAACTCCTGACAAGCCACACAAGATCTGGTCCATAGCCCTCTGGAACAGAGCGGGAGCAGATGTTATTCCGAAGGGTAGACGACAGTATCGATAAAGCTCCTTATGAGTCACAATAGTCAACAGCTCTTGGGACTTTTCATCGACGTGCATCTGTAAATATGCTTGACTCAGATCAATCTTACTGAACTTTTGTCCCCCAGCCAGGCCTGCGAAGAGGTCATCGATGCGGGGAAGTGGGTATTGCTCTGCACACAACACTGGGTTGACAGTGACTTTAAAATCACCGCAAATCCGGAGAGAGCCATCTTTCTTCACGATTGGAACGATAGGAGTGGCCCATGAGCTATGGGTAACTGGTATTAGGACTCCATTGGTGACCAGGCGCTCCAGGTCTGCTTCAACTTTTGGCATCATGGCATATGGCACAGTTCGGGCTTTCAGATATTTTGGTGGACTGCCAGGTTTAATGTTCAATGTCACAGTGATTCCCTTCATACTTCCCAAATCATCTCCAAAAACAGCAGCATGTTTCCTTAGTATAGGGGTTAGACTGGTTTCTTCTTTAGTCATCCGGTGCACTTCTGCCCAGTTCAGTTGAATCTTCCCAAGCCAAGACCTACTCATTAAGGCTGGGTAGTTATCTCTCACCACAAACAGTGGCAATTTAGCCACCTGTCCATTGAGCTCCACCTTAACATCAATAGTGCCCAGCATAGGCACAGCTTCTCCCGTATACGTCTTCAGAACAGTTTTTGTTGCCTTAAGCGGAAGATGCTGTAGCTTTTCTTTATACACAGTCTCGGAGATCAGTGAGACGGCTGCACCGGTGTCCAGTTCCATGCGTATACGTTTGCCATCCAATAACGGGGTTACCCAGTATTCATGTGAGCCCATTGCCAAAGACAAAACATGCAGTGGCACTTCCTCTTGCGATGAGGTGTCACCTTGATCATCCTGGGTCTGCTCTAGGGTATGCAGGGTTCCTCTTTTTGTCGGCCAGACCACAGGCCTCTTTTCTTTTGTTTACAGGCACACTCAATGTGTCCCTTTTGCCACAGTGTCGACACACCAGGTCCTTACACCAGCATTCTGATGCCTGGTGACCCGGCTTACTACAGCGGTAACATTCTTGACTCTGCACAGTTTTGTGGGTCGGTTCTTGTGACACTTTTTGCACCCTAGGGGGTGCACCGATGTATTGTGCCTCCCTTGTAGCCAGTTCCATGGAGACAGCAATATCAACAGCCTTCTGTAAGGTAAGCTGAGCCTCTGTCAGTAGGCGCTTCCGTATAGCTTCACTGTACAGGCCACACACTAACCTGTCACGCAGGGCATCATGTAACATTTCTTTAAATTCACAGTGTTCTGCTAGCTTTTTTAAAATGGCTACAAATTGTACAACTGTTTCATCTTCCTTTTGGTCTCTTTTGTGGAACCTATATCTTTCAGCAATTACCAGTGGTTTTGGGGAGAAATGAGACCCCAGGATTTCCACAATGTCACTGTAAGATTTAGTCTCAGGCTTAACAGGGTGCAGTAAGCTGCGTAGCAGAGAGTAGGTTTTAGCCCCTACAACAGTTAAGAATATTGGCACCTTCTTTGCTTCTGTAATGTCATTTGCAATACCAAAAAGCTCAAAACGCTCAGTATACACATGCCACTGCTCTGTATTCTCATCAAAAGGCTCCAGGGGCCTGGTCAGAGTAGCCATGATTTTTAGTTTCACTTTCACAGTCAGTGCAAAGAAGCAGCTTTTTTCCTTTGTTTGGTCTTTACCTTGACTTCTACTTCCTTCTGTTACTGGAGCAGCACCGGAATCCCATCCTCGTCGCCAGTGTTATATCCTTGGGGCAGCCGGTGTAGGAAGCAATCACTTGAGGCCAGAGAGCAGGCAGCTAACCAGAACCTCCATTTTATTTACATATATACAGAGAGCTCCTCAACCGGTTGAAACCGGTTGAGCTAACCCATAATAATCTAACTCAGTTGCCATAGCAACAAAACCATGACAACCAAATACACAACAGGACCCTCTCTAAACCCCTAATCATTTTAGTTGCTCTTTTCTGAACCTTTTCTAGTGCTAGAATATCTTTTTTGAGGTGAGGAGACCACATCTGTACACAGTATTCGAGATGTGGGCGTACCATGGATTTATATAAGGGCAATAATATATTCTCAGTCTTATTCTCTATCCCCTTTTTAATGATTCCTAACATCCTGTTTGCTTTTTTGACCGCCTCAAATAAGCAGTCAATAATCGGTGTGCTTTCATTAATTAACTTTACTGTGTGCTGTGCATCACTTTTAAAAAAAAGATGGTGGGAGGGAGTGTCAAAATTTTAGGCATTAAGACATGGTAAGTAGGTGTCAGTTCATTTCTCATGCGTTTATCTCATAATTTTAATTTCAGTTTTGAATCAGTATTAATACCATGTTGTTTTAATAACAGTAGGGTCCATTTGTATAATTGTTTGCAAGATTTCACTGGATATTGTGAACCAGCCGTCTCAACCTTTTATTTTGAGATTCCTAAATACAACCCAGCGCACCACTCCTGAAAGACTGCAAGCTCTGGAAGGTGACATGTTCCTTAGAGAGCAAACATCTGACGAGCCCTTTCGCCCTGGCTCTTTGACATTGCTTTATCTGCTCCACCAAAAAATGCTATAGGGAACCAGGGAATTACAGCAGACCTTCACTAGGTATCGTTCTACCAGCTATGGGCCAAAATTCAAATTGTTCTGTTGTTTATCTTTCATTCAGCTTTGCAATTCTTAGATCCCATTTAAAAGCTGGAAGTGAAATAATCAAAGCAAGTTAAGACGAGAGTGACATCGGGCATAGGCGGGGGTAAAACAATAAATGGAAAGAACTGACTATGCAAAAAGGAACATCGCAAACTATCAGACCCCCAGACCCCTGTCCAAGTGAAGCCACCCCAGCCAGGCATATCAAGCTGGGCCCCTGAAAAATTGCCCATCTCGTCTGGCAGCGAATGCTGCGTGTTCCAGATGGAACTATGGTGTGTGCGTTTGCTCTGCTGACATGCTGCTTTGGTACGGAATGCACCACGGCCACAGGGAGCAGAGACATGGACTCCTACAAAACACAATCCCAGATACACCTCCAACATCCCATCTCCTCCCCCACCTCCCCATTGTCTGCCATCCCCTCCCCCACCTCCACATGGCCATTCTCAGCCCATTGCTAACAGTTCCTCCCAGCCTTCAGCACTATAAATAAATAAAACATGGTGTTACAAAAGGTAGCTTGTGCCAAAGAAACCTGATCTGGACGTCAGTAAGGTTTTTGATACAGTTCCACATGGGAAACTATTCGTTAAATTGGAGAAGATGGGGATTAATATGAGAACTGAAAGGTCAATAAAGAATTGGTTAAAGGGGAGTCTACAAGGGGGTCATATTGAATGATGAGTTGTCAGGCTGGATTGAGGTTACTGGTGGAGTTCCTCAGATCAGTCTTGGGACCAATCTTACTCAACACCTTCATTAGTGATCTTGGCACAAGAAGTGGGAGTGTGACACAAAGCTGGGAGGGATTGCCAATATGAAGGACGACAGGAAAATCATACAAGAAAATCTGCACGTCCTTGAAAGCTGGAGTAATAGAAATGGGATGAAAATTAATAGTGTACAAATTCTAGTTGTTAGTCCCCAAATGCATAATTTTGCAATAAGCTGGGGATTTATCAATTGGAAGTGACAGAGGAGGAGAAAGACCTATATGTATTGGTTGATCACAGGATAATTATGAGTTGCCAATGTGATGCAGCCGTGAAATAGGTTAATGCAGTCCTAGGATACATCAGGTGAGGTATTTCCAGCAGACACATGAAAGGGTCAGTACTGTTATACAAGGCACTGATGAGACCTCATCTGAAATACACCTCTAACGTCTGGCCTTAAAGTCTGAGGTCTATAAACTGTGCCTTGTGTTGCACAGACACTGATGGAGATCAGGGCCCCATTGTGCTGCGCATGGCAGAGACCCTGACTGAGATCAGCACCCCCATTGTGATGGGCACTGCACAGACAGAGAGAGACAGTCCTTGCCCCAAAGAGATCACAATCCAAATAGATAATAGGTAGGAGGAAAACAGAGAGGGGCTGTGACTTCCCCGAGGCCACCAACCAGGTCACTGACAGAGCCAGAAACAGACCCCAGTAATGCCAGAGCCCCGTCACCCACAGCTTGGAAAGGTCCCCAGACCCCCATTGTATTAGGCTGCAGGAAGAGGTGGTTTGTCAATGGATGCACAGGCTGTCTTGGCAGGGCAGCTCAGCTGCAGTCCCTGCACACAGCTGGGCTGTGTGTCCTGGGTCAGGAGAAGTTAGTGTCCAGTCCTGTGGGGCTGTGCACCTGGCTCATGCCTCCAGCACTCACTGCTGCCCCTCCGTTACCAGCTGCACTTTTCAGCCAGCCCCAGGCCTCTGTGAGGTCACTGTCTCCCGCCCCCTCCCCCGCAAGCCCTCAAACCGGGACATGGTGCACCAGTGCCAATCAGAGTGCACTAGTGTAAATTCTGTCTATACTAAGGGTTTGCACCAGTGCCTAAAACACCAGTGTGGCAGAAACCTTCAGTGCCCAAAACAGCAGTACGGTGGCACTAGAACTGGGATCTATTTCTGGCTCTGTCACAGGCAGCCTGGGTGACCTGGGACACGTCAATGTTTCTCCTCCCAACTTTAGTCTCTTTACCCAGCTGCCCACTCACTGGGGTCTCCTCTCTCTCCAGAGCCGCTCACCGCTAAAATCTGTGCGGGTGTCACCAGAGCTAAGGTAGTTCAGCTCTGGAATAGTCTTACAAGGGGGGCTGTGGAGTCTCTTTCCCTGGAAGTTTATAAGAGCAGGTAGCATAAACCTCTGTCGGAGATAATCTACATATACTTGGTCCTGCCTCGGGAGAGAGAGCTGGACTTGATGACAGCTTGAGGTCCTATCTAGCCCTACATTTCTATGATGCTATGAAATATACACGTATAAAACACAACATACAGAATACAACCCACCACAACATAATGTCAGGCAATTCAGAAAAACAACAAAAACCACAGCATAAAATGACAATACGAAGGAAAAGAAAACAACACCATGTTAAGTAATACACCCTAGGCCAAAATTACACAATGAAAAAGAGCTCAACTCAAACCAACATAACACAGGCACCTAACACACTGAAGCAAAACAATGCACCATAAAACTATGCAACACAACATGGTGCAATCAGAGTTCCAAATGGCACCATGTAAAACAGCTCAGCATAGAACACGACACAGCACAAAAGAGAATTATTTCAATGTAGGCCTGGAAGGGATCTTGAGAGGTCGTCTCCTCAAACCTCCTGCGCTGAGACAGAACCAAGTATCCCCAGACATTCCCAGACTGGTGTACCCCTAACCTGGTCTTAAAAACCTCCAGTGAAGGAAATTCCACAACCTCCCTTGGAAGCCAATGCAAGGCAAACACAGACCAAAACAAAGTTGTACACACACACGCTGGGCTTGAGGTTAAGGGGAGGCAAGAATTCAAACAATCTGGGTTCACTTCCCAGTTTTGCCCCAAATTCTCCATGCAAACTTGAGCAAATTACTTCAGCTCTCTGAGCTTCACTTTCCCCATCTGTAAAATGGAGAGTCGCCTCCCACTATTTGCCTATTTAGCCTTTCAGCTTTTTGTGGCAAGGCCTCTCTGTCACTGTGGGCATGTCTACACTGCAGTCAGACACCGGGGGCTGGCTTGTGCCCGCTGACTTGGGCTCACACGGCTCAGGCTGCAGAGCTGTTTAATTGTCCTGTTGATGTTCCGGCTGGGGGTGCAGCCCAAGGTCTGGCACCCTCCCACCTCGCAGGGTCCTGCAGCCCGGCTCTAGCCTGAGCCCAGACATTTACACTGCAATTAAACAGCCCCTTCGCCTGAGCCCTGTGAGCCTGAGTCAGCTGGCATGGGCCAGCTGGAGGGTTTTAATGACAGAGTAGAGATACCCCTGGTGTCTGTTGAACACCTGTCACAATGGGGACCCTGATCTTGGTCAGTGTCCGTACAGAGCCCTGACCAACAGGGGGCCTGATCTCAGTTGAGGGCTCTGCAACTCCCAGCATTACAGGATCCCTGATTTTGTTTAGGGCCCCTGCAGCATCTGGCAAAATGTGGAGGCAGGATCTCTGTCAGGGTCTGCGCAGTGCCCAGTACAGTGGTGGGGCGTGATCTGGGTTGGGGTCATCGCAATGCCAGACCCAACGGGGACACAGATCTCAGTTGAGGTCTCTGAAGGGCCCAGCACAATGGACACAGCACTTTGGATCACAGTCACGCACTGCTTGGCACAAGAGTGGCTGTGATCTCGGCCCAGGTCTCAGTTTTACCTGGCACAACAGTGGGGTCTGATCTCACCAGGGGTCTCTGCAGCACCTGGCAGAACAGGGCCATGCTCAGTATGATAAGAGCCCTGATCTGTCAGTCAGTCACCTGGAGAGAAAAGTGGGAAGATTTTCGAGAATTTGATATCAGTATTTCAGAACTGAGGAGAAAATGGGGCACAAACTAAATATTTGCCAATATAAGGGATAAGTATCAACATGTGGGGAGATTTTATGTCACCATTCAACCACTTGAGAGAAAAGAGGGGAAATTGGAGGGGCTTATACAGTGATATTGAATCAACATCAGAATGGGACGGATTTTTCTTACCTCACATTCACATGGCTGGCAGGGAGCTCTGGGTGATGTGGCTTTCACAGGGGAAAGGAGTGGGGCTGGAGTCAGAAGGTCACTGGCTGTAGGGTCTGGGAATGTGACTAGCAGTTGTGGGTGGGGCTCTGGATTGGTCAGGGTCAGGGAGGGGAAGTAGATGGGACTGGGAAACCTGGGGCTGGGCCCTCTCCATGGGGGACACTTGCTCCTCCCTTCCCTTCCTGGGCCTTTCCATGCCCTGTTGCCAGCAGAGAGTGCCCCTCCCACCCCGTCTGGGCATATCCCTGTTTCAGGGCTCCCTCAGCTTCTGCCCATTAACCCTCTGCCCAGTTCAGGAATCACTCAGGGGAACAATTTCCCACCTAAACAAGGACAAATCACTGGAGGTAAAAATGGGGGGAAACACCCCAAACCTGAGATTTGAACTGGACATTGGCAAAGTGGAGAGAAAATGGGGCACAATCGGGGGAGAACAGGGAACTTCTCAGGGATTTGAGGGAAGGGCGGGGGTCACCCCGGGTGTTGCTCCTTGCTCTCTAGAGAGAAAGGGGGCAGGACGGGAGAGGATGGGGGGGTCCCCACGGGAGGGGGTAGCGGTAAATCCAAGTGGATCTCAGACCCCCCCCCCTTTCTCTCCCCGCTCCTCGGGGGTCACCGGCTCTTCTCCTCCCCCGGCCATGTCCCGGCTACACAGATATTTTCCACCCGCCCCCCACCCCGGCAGCCCCTGCCCGGTCCCACGCAGGGACCCCCATGGGGCCGGTCCCCCTCCCCCCGGGACCTCCCGAGGGGCCCCAGGGCAGAGCATGGCCAGACCCGGGGGTCGCTGGGCTCCTGCGGGGACAGCAGCTCCGAGCCCCCTGCGGGCGCTGCCCCCCCACCCCAGGGAGCAGATCCTGGTGCTGCGAGATGCCGGGTCCCCCCCACGGACACTGGGGCAGAGTCACCGCCTGGCCCCGCCCCCGGGGCTCACTCCGGTACCTGGAGGCTGCAGCTCCGCAGCGGGAGCAGGGCCCGGGCCGGGCACAGGGGGGTTAATGGGTCTCACAGGTGCACCGACACATTTCGAAACCCTCCCGTTTTGCAACCAGTTGCAGTTTCTGCCACACAACGTAACCATCCGGGCTCCTGCTCAGGACTTGCTGCCGCCTGATCCATGGGGTTGCAAATCAGGAGGGATAGGGTTTGTGGTCAAAAACACTCACGATCTGCTTCCTCCTGGCTAATGTGCCAAATTGACCTATTACAGGGGTCTGGGGGGTTCTGCGTTTTCATTTAATTTTAAATGAAGCTTCTTAAGCATTTTAAAAACCTTATTTTCTTTATATACAACAATAGTTTAGTTATATATTATAGCCATAAAAAGAGACCTTCTAAAAATATTAAAATGTATTACTGGCATGCAAAACCTTAAATCAGAGAGACTAAATGAAGACTCGGCACAGCTCTTCTGAAAGGTTGCCGAACCCTGATCTTTTGGATGCTTGAGGCATGCTCTTTCACTTTTTTGTGTGTGAATATATGAAAAGGGAGGTAAGGTTTGGGGGTACAGAGCACTCCCCTGACCCCAAGGTAATAACCAGAGTGGCCCCATTCATTTTTTTCAATGGCTTCCTCCTTGATTATTTCCAATGACTTGGCTGCCTACGCACCTGTCACTGGTCCAGGGTTGGCTGTGCCCCTGTCACTGGTCCAGGGTTGGCTGTGCCCCTTTCACTGGTCCAGGGATGGTTGCAAATCTGGAGGGATGGGGTTTGTGGTCGAAAACGCTCACGATTTGCTTCCTCCTGGCTAATGTGCCAAATTGACCTATTGGATGAGTGAGGTGCATGCTTTCACTGTTTTGTGTGTGAATACGTGAAAAGGGAGGTAAGGTTTGGGGGTACAGAGGACGCCCCTGACCCCAAGGTGATAACCAGAATGGCCCCTTTCATTTTTTCCACTGGCTTCCTCCTTGATTATTTCCAGTGACTTGGCTGCCTATGCCCCTGTCACTGGTCCAGGGATGGTTGCAAATCTGGAGGGATGGGGTTTGTGGTCGAAAACGCTCACGATTTGCTTCCTCCTGGCTAATGTGCCAAATTGACCTATTGTATGAGTGAGGCACACTCTTTCACTCGTTTGTGTGTGTGTGACATTATTGATATAAACTGGGACCATTTAGAACATGGTTTGCAACCAAGGTCCTGTAGTGGCACCAAATCTTAGGTAAAGGTGGTCATATACGGTGGCTAAGACCAGGTTATGGGTTGGTGGTTATGATTATGCTGTCTGTATCATTTTGTAGTTGAAGTTATAAGTATTGGCTCTGTACTGTCTGTATTTTGTATTTGTGCTTTGCTTCTGGGTGACACCGCAGACAAGTTGGTGTTAGCTCTGATAAGTTCACTTGATGGCCTATTAAGGACCATCAGCTACACAATCGACCCATGGAGAGAAGGCAGATACGCCTTGTAACTGAGCAAAGTATGCAGGGACTTGCCCATGTGACTCTAGACTCCATTTTGCTGTAATGTTCCACAGTAAGGACAAAGAGGTTCTTACACCTGGAAAAGCCTATATAAGGCTAATGCCTCATCTCCATCTTGTCTTCAGTCCTGCTTCTTACCTCTGGAGGGATTTTGCTAGGAAATGAAGCTCTACACAAGGGACTAGTGACCCATCCCAGCGGGGGATGTTCTCCAGAGACTTGATTTGAACCTGCAGTTTACTCCATCACTGTTACAAGCCTAAACTAAGAACTTTGTCATTACTCTATGTAATTGATTCCATTTAACCAATTCTAGCTCTCATCTCTACCTTTTTCCCTTTATGAATAAACCTTTAGATTTTATATTCTAAAGGATTGGCAACAGCGTGATTTGTGGGTAAGATCAGATGTGTATATTGACCTGGGGCTGGGGCTTGGTCCTTTGGGATCGAGAGAACCGTTTTCTTTTATTGGGGTGTTGGTTTTCATAACCATTCATTCCCAGGACGAGTGGGTCTGGTGGTGATACTGGGAGACTGGAGTGTCTAAGGACATTGTTTGTGTGACTTGTGTTACCCAGTGCGGTGAAACCAAAGTCCTTTTTGTCTGGCTGGTTTGGGTTGCCTTAGAGGTGGAAAACCCCCAGCCGAGGGCTGTAACTGCCCTGTTTGAGCAATTTGTCCTGAACTGGCACTCTCACTTTGGTACCGCCAGAACTGCCTCGTCACAGTGTGAATAAGTGAAAAGGGAGGTAAGGTTTGGGGGGTACAGAGGACGCCCCTGACCCCAAAGTGGTAACCAGAGTGGCCCCATTCATTTTTTCCACTGGCTTCCTCCTTGATTATTTCCAATGACTTGGCTCCCTATGCACATGTCACTGGTCCAGGGATGGTTGTGCACCTGTCACTGTTCCGGGGATGGTTGTGCCCCTGTCACTGGTCCGGGGATGGTTGCAAATCTGGAGGGATGGGCTTTGCGGTCAAAAATGCTCACGATCTGCTTCCTCCTGGCTAATGTGCCAAATTGACCTATTGGATGAGTGAGGCGCGCTCTTTCACTCGTTTGTGTGTGAGTACGTGAAAAGGGAGGTAAGGTTTGGGGGTATACCTAAATGCACTCCCCTTCCCCACTCCCAGCCCTATGCATGCTGGCTTGGGAATATCACTACTGTAGTGTCAGCTTTTAAGAGAGCTTCACATGCAGAGCCATAACTAGGGATTTTTGGCACACAAGGCAAGGAACAGAGGCAGCATGTCTGGCTCTTCCCTATTGGAGGGAAGGATCCACCAACGAATTTCTGCAAAAGAGCTATATGCGCCGCCCCTCTCCGTTGAAGACGACCAGCGGCACTTCGGCAACGAGTACCACAGTCCCTCTCAGAGGGAAGGACTTGCTGCCGAATTGCCGCTGAAGGAGAGACTTTCTGAGCCCCTCACTTTCCGTGCCCGAGGCAAGTGCCTCACTCTCCTTGCCCTCGTTACGGCAATAGTCACATGCACCACTTCTAGTATTACAGTAAGTTAAAACAAGCTACAGTACATTGAGACATTAATGCTCTATTACAGTGTTTGCAGTAGCATATTAAAAGCTATAACACTGAACAGACTAGTTAGGGCCGGCTTTAGGAAGTTTGGGGCCCACCCAATTCAAACATTTTCGGCGGGGCCCCAGCAGGGATGACTTTAAAAAAAAGGAAAAAAAGGTGGGAAAAAAAAGCCTTTCCTTTCTTAGCAACCGGTTCCCTATAAAAAGTTCTGATTTAAGGGATGTGCCAGAATATGTATTTCTGGTACCAATAGGGTTACTATATTTCCAGATTTAAAAATTCCTCCCGGACAGCAATTTAAGAACCAAAAAGTCTGACATGTCCGGGAAAATATGGCTGTATGTTAACACTACCTACAGTTCTTTTTTAAAAAGATGGGACTGAACTAGAAATGAACTCCGCTTCACATGTGTGGGTCCCCGCCACTCCCTGGGAGTGTGCTAGGGTGACCAGATGTCCCAATTTTATAGAGACAGTCCCAATCTTGGAGTCTTTTTCTTATATAGGATCCTATTAACCTCCACCCCATCCTGATTTTTCACACTTGATGTCTGGTCACCCTAGGGTGTGCACATGGGTACCAGCTGCTCTCTTCTCCCATCATTGAAGCAGGTGTGCAGGGTTACTGCCCAGGGAATTGCAGGGCACCAGTGGACATGGGACTGGCTGCAGGCAGGGCAAGGGGTGCAGGTACAGGGGGTACAGACCACCCGGTATGGTAAGTGCTCCCTCCTCCTCCTCCCTCCCCCACCAGAGTAGCAGCAGCCACCTGGGGCTCCCCTGCTTCCACAGCCCTGGCCATGTACACAGCTGCCGGAGCCCTGGGGGAGTGGCGGGGCTCCAGTGGCTATTTAAAGGGCTGGGGCGATAGAAGCAACGGGAGCCACAGACTTTTTAAGTGTAACTTTAGCGCCCTCGTGGCCAAGATGGAGTCTGCTCTGCAGGCAGCTCTGGCCAAGAGAAGGCGCGCGCAGGAATGCAGCAGGAGAAATCCCTTCCACCCCAGGGGCACCTGTTCCAACCCCCCAGAGTGAACACACCCACCCACAGGAAAAGCACAGTCTATATAACAAAGGGAGATATTTATTTACAGAGGGCTGGGAGGAGAAAAACAACAAGGGGAAATATAGGGGGAGCAGGAAAACAGGGCTGCATTCAAACCAAGGCCCCACGGACCCAGCGGTAGCACAGTCTGACAGGGCAGATACCGAGCAATGTGTCTGTACACAGTGTTCAGGAGGCCTGAGCAAAGTTCCAGTCCGGTGGTGAGTCTTGGGTGCTCCTGGTCGTCTTCAGCGCCAGTGAACTCTCCCCAGCAAACCCCTCCGGTGCCTCTTCTGACGCTCTCTGCAAAGCCCCACAGAGCGGCCACCTCCCCACTTAACTATCTAACAGCCTCCCTCCTTATTCCCAGTGCGGAGTCACAAGCCCCAGTACTCACAGCCCCAGGCAGCTCCGGGCAGCCGTGATACTGGGTCCAGCTCTGGCCTGTCCTTCTCGGGCGATTCCCCCCGGCACAGGACTTCTCCTGGCTCCTGTCGTGGGCTGTCCCCGATCAGGCTTGTCCTCCTCAGGCCTCCAGCAGGTTCTCTCTGCTTCCTTCCCCAGGGCCAGCCATGCTGCTTCTCCTCTCTCTCCCTCCAGCTTCAGCCCTGCCCCCTGGAGTTTCCCTCCTTTTTTTTTACTCTCCCCCTCCCCCTTTGGGAAAAAGATTTAAAGGGGCCATGCTCTCTAGACCCCAAAGGGGTTACACTCTCCCCCCCCAAAAGAAATAATTCTTGATGTCCCCATCAAGGTAGACAACTTTAAGCCATGGATCCCCAGCAGGAGACCCAGGGCCCCCATTCGTCAGAAGCATTCCCATCATCCATCCCACAGGACCCCGAGGGGTGGAACAGGTTTCCCATGAGGCAGCTCGCCCCCCGTGGCACCCCAGGAAGCTGTAGGTCACTGGGTTCCCCTAAACGATCATACGTCAGCACACACCTGGGCTTCCCTTCCCTAGAGGAACGTCTAGGCTGGCTGTCGGATGTTGGCTGAGGTGACACCACTGGACATGGAGGCAAGATGATGGGTCCTTGAGGTACAAATTCAAGTGCATCTGGGTTTAAAGTGGCTGTTTGGGGTACAGGGTTCTCTGCCTGCACTGAACCTTCCTCATCATGTTCTTGGGGGGTCTCCACAGCTTGGGACAGTGAGGCCTCGGGAATGCTCAGTGTGGGGTCTTCCCCTTCACCATCTCTTTGCGTGACAACAAAAGGATCCATTAGGGTCAGGTCATTCCCAACTGGATGTTCACCAAACCCTATTTCATCCTCACTCTCCGAGGAGCTGGGTGTTTGCAGAGGACGGGTATATTTCCGTCGTTGGGACCGTGTCCGACTTGCAGGTCCGGGAGTCTCAGAATCTGTGGAAACATCCTCACAGGGAAACAATACTTGTCCTATAGGTAACAGATGATTCCGGTGGAGAGTTTTGGTGGGGCCGCGACTGCCCTCAGGGCGTATGCGATACACTGGTAGATCCCCAAGTTTCTTCTCTATAATGTACGGGTGTGACTCCCAACGATCTGCAATTTTGTGTTTTCCCTGTAGGCCGAGATTTCGGGCCAAAACTCGGTCACCAACCCGAATCTCCTGTTGCCTCACTCGCTGATCATATCGGGTTTTATTCTTTTGATTCTGGTGACCAGCTGCTTGCGTCGCTATTCGATATGCCTCTTTCAGTTGATCTCTTAAGCGCGCCACATACCCCAAGTATGTTTTTGGGAGTGCCCCATCTGAAGACACTTCAAAACAGAGATCGATCGGCAACCGGGCCTCTCGACCGAACATTAACATGTATGGTGTGAACCCAGTTGCATCGTGTCGAGTGCAGTTATATGCATGAACCAAATGCTCTACGTGCTGGCTCCAGTATTTTTTCTGCTGAGGCTCCAGAGTTCCCAGCATGTTCAGTAGCGTGCGGTTGAATCGTTCTGGTAGTGGATCCCCTTGGGGATGATAAGGGGTGGTGCGTGATTTTTTTATCCCCATGATCTTACAAAGTTCTTTTATTAATCGACTTTCAAAATCCCGTCCCTGATCTGAGTGTAGTCGGGCGGGCAACCCATAGTGGACGAAGAACTTTTCCCACAGGATCTTGGCAACCGTGGAAGCTTTTTGATCTTTGGTGGGATAAGCCTGGGCATAACGAGTAAAATGGTCAGTGACCACCAAGATATTTGCAGTACCCCGGCGGTCAGGCTCTAATGACAGAAAGTCCATAAAGACAAGCTCCATGGGTGCAGAACTTGTGATGCTGACAAGAGGAGCTGCCTGCTTAGGCAGAGTCTTTCGCTGGATACATCTGGTGCAGGTGCGAATATGGTGGGCGATGTCAGGCCCCATTCGGGGCCAATAGAATCTTGCCTTAACTAGGGCCTCCAACCGCTCGATTCCCAGATGCCCCATTCGATCGTGGCAGGCCTCTAGCACGCCTTGCCGGTACTTCTGCGGTAGCACCAACTGCTTATGGTGAGGCCTCTGAGGATGCTTCTGCCCTCGGTAAAGTCGTCCATCCCGAACCAATAAGCGATCCCATTCTTTCAGCAAAAGGGCCTCCTCTGGGTGACTCGGTCGAAAAGCCCTCGGCTATTTACCCAGTTCCAATGCATAAAGGATGTCCTTCATCCGTGGATCAGCTCGCTGGGCGTACTCTACCTCTCGATCCTTTAGTTTGGGCAGCTGTGGGTCCAGTACTCTAGTAAAACTTGAGTAGGCTATGGGTATGGCTTCTGGTGGTGCACCCAGACAGTCAATTGCCCGTTCTCCATTGGCTGTGGATTTTCCTCCACAATGGATACCCGTTGGCATAAAGCTCTCAGTTCAGAGGTCCCCACATTCATCTGATCATTGAGTAATAAATCCTTAGAGTGAGGTTGCCGAGACAAGGCATCTGCATCCATGTTTGTTCGACCGGGTCGATACTGCAGAGTGAAATCATAGGCAGAGAGTGCCGCTAACCACCGGTGTCCTGCTACGGATAATTTTGCTGTTGTCTTGATGTATGTCAAAGGGTTATTATCAGTTTTTACAGTGAACTTGGCCCCATAGAGGTAGTCATGGAACCTCTCTGTGATGGCCCATTTCAATGCCAGGAACTCCACTTGATGTGCAGGGTAGTTTCTCTCAGGCGGTGTGAGACCTCGACTTGCAAATGCTACCGGTCGGAGTTTGCCCTCACGCTCTTGATAAAGGACAGCGCCTAAACCAGTGTAGCTTGCATCAACATGAAGTTCATACGGCTGGGTGGGATCAGCGTACACCAAAACAGGTGCTTGCGTGAGCTGTTGAATGATTTTATGGAAAGCTTCTTCACACTCAGCAGTCCACCGTTTTCCAAAAGGTGCACCCACATTGAAGTATTTATGGCGAGGTGAGTTCCCCTTCTTCTTATTTGTGGGGGGGTATCCCTTGGTGAGCTCTGTGAGTGCATGTACGATGTGCGAAAAATTCTTGATAAACTTGCGGTAATAGCCACAGAATCCCAGAAATGACCTTAATTCCTTGAGAGTTGTGGGCCTCGGCCAGGTAGTTACCGCCTTCACCTTCTCTGGGTCTGTAGCTATACCATCTGCAGACACTATGTGTCCCACATACCGCACGGATGTCTGGCAGAAGATGCACTTGTCTAAGGATAACTTGAGGCCAGCCTGTTCCAAACGATCCAGGACTTTGCACAGCCGAGTCTCGTGTTCTTCTAAAGTGCGCCCGAACACTATAATGTCATCCAGGTATACCAGACACTCCAACAGGTGCATGTCCCCTACCACCCGCTCCATGAGTCGCTGAAATGTGGCTGGAGCTCCAGATACTCCTTGAGGCATGCGATTAAATTGGTAAAATCCTAAAGGGCAGATGAATGCTGTCTTCTCCCGGTCCTCGGGTGCCATGGGCACTTGATAGTATCCACTGCGGAGGTCAAGGACAGAGAACCAGCAGCTACCATTCAAGCTATCCAAAGCGTCATCCACCCGGGGCATTGTGTATTGGTCAGGGATCGTCCGCTGGTTCAGAGTGCGATAGTCGACGCACATGCGCACCTTTCCACTTTTCTTTCGTACTACGACGATCGGCGATGCGTAGGGGCTCCTGGATTCCTCAATGATACCTGCTTGAACCAGTTCCTGTAGGTGCTGCCTCACATCTTCAATATCAGCGGGGGCTAATCGTCTCGACCTCTCTCGAAAAGGCCGACCATCCTGCATTTGGATATGGTGCTCCACATCATGTGCACACCCAACATCCCATTCGTGCATAGAGAAAACAGCCTTCCTCTTGATTAACTTCTCACACAGGCGGTCCTTCCACTCAGCAGGAATGGGGGAATCCCCAAACTGGAAACTATCCCTCCCAAAAGGCCTAGCCTTGGTCTTCTCTTGGGATGGGGGCCCCCTGGCTCGCTGGTATGCAGCTTTACATAACGCATGCATTGGCAGCTCCTGCAGATAGTTGTTCCCTGCCATCTCACGGCATTTCCACGCCAACCTCTGGAACAGGTTTGCATTTGTCCCTAGGATTAAAGGTGCATACGTTCTTCCCTTTGGATCTGGGCAGACCAGTGCCAAAGTTTCTATTTCCTGGTTTACCCCCGCAACATTCTTTGGGAACTGAACATTTAACAGGATATATCCCCGATAGGGGCAGGAGTCACAGCCAATTCCCCAGACTGTCAGGCCAGACAGGGGACGCAGGGGCAAGTGCTGCAGGTGTTCTCGGTAGTAGGATTCATAAAGTATGGTGACCTGTGATCCACTGTCCAGCAATGCTTCACACAATCGTCCTTCTACACGAACAGGTACTATAGCTTGGGGGCCTATCAGCCCACGTGGGTAGCCTCTGTTTGTGGTTTTTTCTGGGGAGCCTTGGAATTTCAGGGTCTTGGGTTGCTCCTTCCCCAAGCCCTGTTGGTGTTTCCCTGAAGCCTCCTAATGGTCTGCTGCAATCTCTGAGATACCCTTGCATGATCTGTCTTGTTTTGACAGTCGAAGGCATAGTGACCATCTCTTCCACAGTTATAACAGAAACCTTCACGCTGGCTATCACCCCTTCTGCTACTCTCCTCTCTTGAGGATGGCACAGTATGTCCCTGAGCTTTCATCATGGCCACTTCTCGGTCAAATCTCTCAGTGCTGCTGCCACTGATGGGGCATCCTCCATCTCTCCAAGCACTGTGGTGGTGTGACTCCTGCCATCTTCGGCTGCAACACTGCATCCGCTTGCAACAATCGGTCCTCCTCCTCACGTATCTCTCGAATGAGCTTGTGGAATGGGGGTGGGTTTTGGGCCCGCTCCCTCAGCTGCAGTTTCCACAACATCAACCCATCTTGTCGGGTGCCCCGGAGGATTTGGTCCAACCTAGCGAAATCAATGCGCTTGGTGGGGATGCCCTCCTTCCGCACTACCTGCTGTAGCAAATCCTCTAGTCTCCTGATGAAATCAGACAATCGTTCGTGGGGCTCCTGATAGGTATGGCGGAAACGATAATACAGGTCTTCACTGCTATCAGTAGCACCATAGACACTCTCAAGAGCGGTTAAATAGTCTTGCACTGTGGCAGCTGGTTGTGAGTCTTTCAGGGTTCGGATAATTCGCATGGCAGGTCCCCTTAGACTCTCAAGCACCCGTTTCCGCTTCTCAGCATCAGAGCATTCCCACTCTTGGACAAGTGGCACCGTAAAATCCCTCCATGTTTCATAATCATCCTCCCCTGAGGGTACAGGTGACACCCCCGAGAATGAACGTAACCGCTTGTATGGAGCATTTTCATGCACCGGCTTCAATGCATCTTTGAGAGCATTTCCCAGCTCTTTGGCCCATCCCACCAGGCTGGGTGCTGCAGGTGTTGGAGCCCCTCCTAATGCTAAAATTAATTCTTCTCTTGTCCGCTTCTCATCTACCATCAGAGCTTGCAATTTCTGTGCTAAAGAATCCACCTCAAGTGACTCAGGCACACTAGGAGGGGACTGCTCTGCGCCGAGAATTGTCCAGGGGATACCTTCTACTTTCACCTCTTTGGGCACTTTGTCAAGATCTGCTTCCTTGGAGTGAGTACATAGTGCTACCATGCCCTTCACTTTGCGGTTGTAAATACGGGTGTGGACCTTTACCCTCCCCAGTATTTCAGCTGCATCTAAGCTCTCCTCAATCTCATTTGGTTCCATCTCTTCTGGGAACCCCGCCACCAGCACAGCTTTGGTTACTGGGATTCGTGCCCCTCGGCACAGGTCTTCTAATAATCCTCTCTCCATTTTTTTTTTTTTACTGAGATGAAAGTCACTCAGGAGTTTCTTTTCTCTGTGAAGAAAAAGCCCAGGGTGCGCAACGTAGGGGTGTGGGTATGTGTGTGTGTGTGCTGCAAATCCCCGTACGGGCCACCAAGTGTAACTTTAGCGCCCTCATGGCCAAGATGGAGTCTGCTCTGCAGGCAGCTCTGGCCAAGAGAAGGCGCGCGCAGGAATGCAGCAGGAGAAATCCCTTCCACCCCAGGGGCACCTGTTCCAACCCCCCAGAGTGAACACACCCACCCACAGGAAAAGCACAGTCTATATAACAAAGGGAGATATTTATTTACAGAGGGCTGGGAGGAGAAAAACAACAAGGGGAAATATAGGGGGAGCAGGAAAACAGGGCTGCATTCAAACCAAGGCCCCACGGACCCAGCGGTAGCACAGTCTGACAGGGCAGATACCGAGCAATGTGTCTGTACACAGTGTTCAGGAGGCCTGAGCAAAGTTCCAGTCCGGTGGTGAGTCTTGGGTGCTCCTGGTCGTCTTCAGCGCCAGTGAACTCTCCCCAGCAAACCCCTCCGGTGCCTCTTCTGACGCTCTCTGCAAAGCCCCACAGAGCGGCCACCTCCCCACTTAACTATCTAACAGCCTCCCTCCTTATTCCCAGTGCGGAGTCACAAGCCCCAGTACTCACAGCCCCAGGCAGCTCCGGGCAGCCGTGATACTGGGTCCAGCTCTGGCCTGTCCTTCTCGGGCGATTCCCCCCGGCACAGGACTTCTCCTGGCTCCTGTCGTGGGCTGTCCCCGATCAGGCTTGTCCTCCTCAGGCCTCCAGCAGGTTCTCTCTGCTTCCTTCCCCAGGGCCAGCCATGCTGCTTCTCCTCTCTCTCCCTCCAGCTTCAGCCCTGCCCCCTGGAGTTTCCCTCCTTTTTTTTTACTCTCCCCCTCCCCCTTTGGGAAAAAGATTTAAAGGGGCCATGCTCTCTAGACCCCAAAGGGGTTACATAAGTAGCCCACAGATCCCACCAGCCCTACCCCATGGCTCCAGCAGTGTGGCAGTGGTGGCAATTTAAAGGGCCCCCAGGCCCTTTAAATTGTCCCCTGGAGAAGCCGGGCCACCCCGGTACAGTGCACTGACTCTTGCCAATACACCGAACCGGGGCTTGGGCACGGGACCCTCTTAGGGGCAGGGCCCGATTCAGGGGAATTGGTTGAATTAGCCTAAAGCCGGCCCTGCCAGTATATCCAGGACATTAGTAGCACACTTTTCCCCCACCAATACCTAGTAGTTGCACTGTCATCTCCCATAGCTACTTAGGTTGCAGCTTTATTGTTAAACCTAAATTGGGAAGAAAGACGACTGATTCAGAACTTCTTTAATGGTTACTTTATCGCTAAAGGGTGTAGTGGGGTGTAGACTTGGGAGAGAGGAAGGTTTCTATGATGTA
The DNA here is from genome assembly GCF_016161935.1 of Mauremys reevesii. Lineage (NCBI taxonomy): Eukaryota > Metazoa > Chordata > Testudines > Geoemydidae > Mauremys > Mauremys reevesii. The sequence goes on from NC_052623.1 coordinate 219,515,913, forward strand.
GGCAAGATCAAGTATTTTATCCAAAACCAGAATACGAATGGCGCTGGTCTTCTTGGTGTCTGACCTTGAGCTATTGTCAAAAGTTTGAGGGTGACTCGTCTCCTTCCTCATATTTTGGTTGAGGATTCCATTGATAAAGGGATTGGCCTCAAATACCTGGTTGTAGGACTCTGCCACGGTGTAGTTTTCATCTTGGGTTGCCTGGTCCTAATTATAGTAAAGCATGTACTTTAGTCTTTGTAATTATCTGTTATAACAATGTGGAACTAGCTGTTTTACGGGATGTCTCGATTTCATTCCTGTAGTAACATAACTGGTGATAGGAAAGCAGGGAGAGAGAGAGGTGTGTGCTCTGCAAGGCTGCTGGCCACGGGGCCAATGGGTGTGGGTGGGCTGGGTAGGATCGCGGGAGTCACGTCTCAGGGATCTGCCCCACTACCCAGCACTGCTCCAGCTCTGAGCTGTCTCCACTGCCTGGGACCTGTGGGGCCCCACCTGCCTCCCTGGGGGAAGAGCCACCTGGGACTGGTGCAGAGGCTGGGCCAGTCTCAGCCACTCACAGGGAACAGTCGGGGAGGGGGGAGGCTCAGCTGGGTCCTGAGAGAGCCTGGCCTGGGTAGGCTCTGCTCCTGCTCCAGCCTGGCTGCTTCCACCATTCCCAAGAGGCCAGAGTTATCCTGCCCCAGGACCAGTTCTGGCTGCACTGCCATCTCAGCCTCGCAGCCACAGTCACCTCCCATCAGGGCTGGCTACTGTGGCTGGGGGTTAGGGTGTGGGAGAGTAGGTCTCTAGGGGGTCTGGGTAGGTGCTGGGCACTGGGGGGGTGGGGAGATCTATGTGTTGGGGGCTGTCAGTGGGGGAGATCTGTGTGTGTGTGGGCGCTGGGAAGTGTGGGGTCTGTGCGGGTCACTGCAGTTGTGGTGGTGGGGGCACTGGACAGTGAGGGGCTCTGTAGGGGCCTCTGGGTGGGAAGGTGTGGGGCACTGTGCAGTTGTGGGAGGGCTGTGGGGTCTTCAGCTGGGGGCACTGGTCAGTGAGAGGATCTGTGGGGGTTCTGAGTGGGTGGGGGAGTGATCTGGGAGTGCACTGGGCAGGGGGGTTTGTGGGGGTCTCTGGATGGTGCAGCACTGGGCGAAGGGAGTCAGAGGGGTGCAGGGCAGGGGATTTGTGGGGGTCTCTGGGTGGCATGGCACTGGGCATAGGGAGTCGGAGGGGTGCTGGACAGGGGGTTTGTGGGGGTCTCTGGGTGGTGTGGCACTGGGCAAAGGGAGTCAGAGGGGTACAGGGCAGGGGGTTTGTGGGGGTCTCTGGGTGGTGTGGCACTGGGCATAGGGAGTCGGAGGGGTGCTGGGCAGGGGGTTTGTGGGGGTCTCTGGGTGGTGTGCCACTGCGCGTAGGGAGCCGGAGGGGTGCTGGGCAGGGGGTAGCATGGTGCAGCATGGGCCCACCCCCAAGGGGAAGAAGTACAATGGCAGTGCAGGGCTGGGCTGGACAGCGTGGGTCTGGCAGCTCCTGGTTTGTAAAGAGTGCCCTTGTACTGGGCTGGGTGGAGTGGGGCTGTCCCTGCCGTGCCATGACTCATATCCCATTGCCCCCAGTCAGCCCCTCGCTCTGAGGACTCTGCCCCATGCCTCATGTCCCCATTTCCCCCATGGGGACCCACAAATATGTTTAGCACCGGGCCCACAACAGGTTAATCCGGCCCTGTTTGGGGTGCAGGCTCTGGGATGGAGTTGGGGGTGCAGGAGGGTTGCAGGCTATGTAGAGTTTGAGTGATGGGTGCAGGCTTTGACCTGGGGCAGGGGATTCGGGTACAGGAGGGGGTACAGACATGTGGGCTCTGGGAGGGAGTTACCAAATCAGCACGTTGTATAAGAGAAAGGAGCTGCAGTGATTTCATATAGACATAGAAACTGATAGAAGACACTTTTACATAGTCAGAATGTGAGAGGCAGAGTTTGAGGGAGGGAGGGGGCGTCTGTACAATATTTCCCCGCATTTAGTCTTCTGGCTGGAGCAGTAAGAGCCCTGCAGCACTTGTACAGGATAGAGAGGAGCTGCAGTGTCTGAGCTTTGACAGTCTGGGAATTGGGCTGCCTGTGCCTTTAAGACCCAGCCCCAGGAACCCGCCCCCTGCTCCGGGGCTGACAGGCAGCAGAACTGAAAACAGCCTGTGCACCCCCCACAACCCCGACCCCCCCCAGATCTGTGAGCCCAGCAGGTGGCTCATCCCGAGGGGGTGCAGCCTGTGCATCCCCCCACCCCCTCCCTAAACGGGGGTTTTGTCCCCGCACAGGGTCTGGCAGCGTCTCCCCCCCCCCCCGCTTAACCCCGGCTACCACCCCCCACCCCCGATTTTTCCCCTTCATCCTCTCTCCTGCCGCTGCCTAGAGCAGCTTGAACCCCTCTGGCCAGTAAATTTCTGTCCCCCGCTCAGACCCTGGCAGCCCCCCCGCTGCGATTTGCCCCCTTGAGCATTTTAAACGCCCCCAAAGAGCAGGCAGCAAATCGTGAGTAGAAGTGAGGGCAGAGAGAGGGCAGTGGCGACAGCGGAGGTTACTGGGCATGCGCAGTTCGGGCGCGCATGCTCCGTGCAGCCAAAGTAGCGAATCGGGAGCGGTTCGTGTTTCTGTCGGTACACCGGGGCTCGCACGGAGCATGCGCACTTACAGCTCCCTTGCCTGGGACAGAGAGGGTGAAAGCGTTCCCGGAGCAGGCTGGGAGATGTAGTTCCTGACTCTCCCTGGAGCGGAAGTGACATCGGCGGGGGAGGCGGAGCCGGAACCGGGGCCGGGCTCGGACTGCGAACGCGCGCGAGGCTTTGCGGTTCTGCCTGGCTCGTGCGGGGCCGTTGGAGCCTCTCCCGGGGCCGGAGAAGTGTTTCTGCTGTTGGAGCTCTGGGCATGCGCAGATCGCGGCAGGTGAGAGCCCTTCATTAATGTGCCCGGCCCGGGGCCTGCTCCCGCTGGAGCCGCCCTAGGGCCGCCCCGGGCTCTGCCCGCCCGGCTGCGGAGCTGCAGCCTCCAGGTACCGGAGCGAGCCCCGGGGGCGGGGCCGGGCGGTGACTCTGCCCCAGTGTCCGTGGGGGGGGACCCGGGATCTCGCAGCGCCGGGATCTGCTCCCTGGGGGGCAGCGCCCACGTGGGGCTCGGAGCTGCTGCCCCCGTAGGAGCCCAGCGACCCCCGGGCCCGGCCAGGCTCTGCCCTGGGGCCCCACGAGGGGATCCTGGGGGGAGGGGACCGGCCCCATGGGGGTCCCTGCGTGAGGCCTGGGGGGGGGGAGAGGCCTGGGAAAGGGGCGGGTGGAAAATGTCTGTGCAGCCCGGACATGGCCGGGGAGGAGAAGAGCCGGTGACCCCCGAGGAGCGGGGAGAGAAAGGAGGGGGGGCTGAGATCCGCTCGGATTTACCGCTGCCCCCTCCCATGGGGACCCTCCACCCCCCCGTCCTGCCCCCTTTCTCTCTAGAGAGCAACGAGCAACAGCCAGGGTGACCCCCCCTTCCCTCAAATCCCTGAGAAGTTCCCTGTTCCCCTCCCCCCGACTGTGCCCCGTTTTCTCTTCATTTCACCAGTGTCCAGCTCTCATTGTGGCTGGTGGGGGCTCTGAGGAGTATCTGGGGTCCCTGGCCAGGGACTCTGGGGACTGGGTGCCAGGGAATAGCTGACGGGACCCTGGCTGGGGTTGGGGTGTCTGGGGCTCCTGGCTGTGGGGTCTGGGCTCTGGGTGTCTTGGGGCCCCTCACTGGGGGGCTGCTACTGACCATGATCCTGCTCCCTGATCAGTTTGTGCCAGAATCCTGACTCCAAGCAGTGGCAGGCAGTTCCAAGCCATATGCCCAGTCACCATGATAACTTTCTATCCACTTATCAAACACTGTGAGGTGAAATCACAAATTTTTCTTTTCTCCCCTCTTGAAAATTGCAGGAACGTCCGGTTCCATTGGGAATATTCATGTCCCCCAGTCTTTGTCCTAGATCTGGGGGGTGAGGGAGGTGGGAAGGGGGTCAGCACTGCCACACAATGGTCTCTTCCACAGCATTCTGGACTCATTCTTTCTGAAATCTGGTTTCATTGAGACCATTGTTAATCTAGAGACATTGCATAGAGAGACAAGGAGTGACTCCAGATGGACAGTGGGGCAAATGAGATCAGCAATTCTCCCTGTGACGAGGGGCTCTCATTAGCTGCTCTCCCCAGAGAGCTAAAGGAGGGAAGCTGCTCAAATGCACTGTCCCTCTCTGCTCAGGATATTGGGGTTCAGCTTCCTGGGTCAGACTCTACAGCCTCCATTGTGATCTGGGAGATCAGGCTTAACTGCTGCTGCTTCCTCAGCAAGGGCTGTGTGCTGGGGTGTGACCTTAATTAAAGCTGCTTCTCTGCATGGCCCAGGGGATGACTTTCTCCAGCTGGTCCTAGCCCCCTAGGGCAGCCCTGGGCCTTGTTAATACTAAATTCTGAGCCAGAGACTCCAGGTAACTGAAAGACCTCAGGGAAAGTCCTGGGGACTGGCATGAAAGTGACTCTGCACAAACAGCCCCTCCTCATTTCTCCTCCCATTAGCAATTGCCAGGAGAAAATCCAGCCATGGGAGAGCAAAGCATCCAGGAATGGGACTTTCCCAGCCAGGGGGGCAGGGAGATCAGACAGGGAAGGAGAGACTGAAAGGCGCAGTGGGAGAAATGAGTGAGGGGAGAGATTTCCAGCTCTCTAATCCACCCAGACACGTGTATTGCAGCATCCCTGGGCAGAATCACTTTCCAGTGAACAAAAAAGAATCAGACAGAAGAAAAGCCAGTTCCTGACTCCATATTCCCCCTGCTGGGGTGTGGCTACTGTGGAGTCAGTGTCCGAGGGAATCCTCCACAGTGACTCCTTTGGTTCTGTTCTTTTCAAGTCTTGTGTTCAGAGACTGTTATGGGGTGAGGGGAGGGAGAAGGGAGGTTAAAAACCTCTCTGTGGGCTTAGAGATCAACCATTTTCCCAGGATGGTAGATTCTAGGATATCTGTCGTGATGTGAAACCCCCACAACTGCCCTTCTCACCTAAACAGGCTGCAGAATGACATCCATGTTTCGCTCCAGATCATCCCATCCTCCCATGGGAGAGGTAAGAGAAATGGCGGCAGAGGAGCCTGTTCAGGTAGGGATTATTGGGGGTTGCTGGTGGGTTCCTGCAGGAGGGAGAGGGACAGCAAATACACCAGAGATGGGAAGGTTTGTGCAGTCTGGTTTGGAGGTTGGGGCGGGGCAGAAAATGCACAGGGTGGGGAAAGGAGGAGGATAGCTTGTGACAAACCTGCTGGGAGTTGTTTAATAAGTGGCCCAGATTCTAGGAACAGACCCATGAGATTAGGAGGTGGAAATACCCTAATTTGTGCAACAGAAAATAACCCACCTACATGGGGTTAGGAAAACTGACCAGACTCCCAGTGCTGGAGCCTGACCTGACTACCCAGCGACTGCTGTGAGATATGAAGGGGGCACCCACCAGTGAGGTTTAAGGTAGATTCCCCTCCCTTCATATCCAGCTCCTCACAATGAGGAGGGTGTTGGGCTTCCTACCAGGGAGCTCTCCCTGGTCCCTGCTAGAGGCTCCATCTCCTGTATCAGTCTGTGGCTAGTAGGCATGTGATGGATCTGCTGAGAGAGATAAGGGGCTCTCTCTTCATCCCCTTAACCTGGTGTTTCCAGGATGCTCTGAGTGGGGTGGAGGTGGGACTCTGACTGTGATCCACCCAGAGCTTCCATTTGATTGTGGGGGAGAGGAGCCAAATAGTGGGAGTGTGAGTGGGGCATCAGCTACTGAGTGTAGGACTCTCTTTCAGGGGCTGGTGACCTTCGAGGAGGTGGCTTTGTATTTCACCAGGGCAGAGTGGGCTCTGCTGGACTCTGCTCAGAGAGCCCTCTACAGAGACGTCATGCAGGAGAACTATGAGAATGTGACCTCGCTGGGTAAGGGTTCCTGTCCCCTCGGTTCTTGGAAGGGGAAATGGGTTCACACCAGCTCCACAATGCCATCTCTGCTCAGTCCTGTTTCTGCCAGTGACACACACACTGCCACAGACCCTCCCCTGCTGCAGAACACTTTGGGAACAGAGCACAGGAGCAGTATCGCACAGTGTCAAATCACCTGTTTGTTCAAGTAAACTTCTTTGAGATTGGGTGACTACATCTGCACACAGTGTTATGCCCCTACAAAGCACACGGGATCTTTATAGCGGAAGGTAAATACACAGCATTTATTGAGAATAAAACAGTTAGCATATGATTTTTAGTCTCACGCACTCTCTCTCTCTCCTGCCAGTGATGTTCATAGTTACCAGTCTGTTGTAGCTTGAGTCAATCTAATGGCCAGTTAGATTAAGCACAAGTGTGGAGCTTGGCTCTTGTCGGTCACGATCCAATGCTCCTGGAGCGTGGCAAGATGAACCCAAAGTCCCATGGCCAAACAGCCTGGTTCTTACAGGTTTTTTTCCTTTGTTGAAGTCTATGGATTTTGCTGTCAGTTTGTGATCGGTTATTTCTTAATTGATGTAAACATTCCAGTACACCTTCAAGAGGGTCATCCTGACCTTTGTTCTGATTTAATCAATTGTCCTCAGGGGTGCCAGCCTTTACCTCAGAGTCATCAATCTTCATTATGGATGCACATTGATGATTCTTTGATGTCCTTTAAGTCTCTTTACTTCTTCTTCCTCGACTCTGGCTCTAACAATGGCCTTTACACCTTATCTTTTCCTGATTCACATAAACTGATTGAGAATACAAACAGTAGTATTTTATATTGAGCAAAAAGGCATTGCAAATTAAACCTTGCCTTCAATCTTTCTCTAATCTACTTAACAGACACAATAGAGAATCCTGTCTCTTACTTACTAAACCTTAAAACAAAGAAATGTATATATAACTAGAGTGCCTAATTTGTAATACATATAGGAAACCATAGTAGACATTATAACTTATCCTAAAACAAAAGGTGACCATAATCAGTCAGAAGGATTGTTCTGGTCTGTCATTCTTTTCTGCTATTCAAAAAGGCTGACTGACAGGATGAAAGCAATTAATTAATTGATTAATTCTCACAGTACATTATAAAATCCAGCTCCTACAGCCGTATTCAAGATGTAGGTGTACCATGGATTTATATACAGGCGATATGATATTTTCTGTCTTATTATCTATCCCTTTCTTAATGATTCCCAACATTCTGTTCGCTTTTTTCCACTGCCGCTGCACATTGAGTGGATGTTTTCAGAGAACTATCCACAACGACTCCAAGATCTCTCTTGAGTGGAAACAGTTAATTTAGACCTCATCATTTTATATGTATAGTTGGGATTATGTTTTCCAATGGGCAGCAATGTGTTATCCTGACATCTAGTACTGCTGAAATCCTGAATTTAGTAATATCCCTGCCCTTCCTGTTTCCTTTCTCCACTGAACCCCACCAGCCCATGGTTACTGTTCCCAGCTTCCCCAGGACTCTCTCTTTGTCTCTGGAACTCTCTGTCAGCAAGAACCAGTGCCAGGGAGACTTGCCCTCTGTCTGGATTTCTGCGACATGGATTTACTTTCTCTGTTTTAGGAGCCTCTTTGAAATTGAGTGTCTGTGACATTAACCACAGTGCAATCTGGACTGTTGAACAGCTGTGTCCACTCAGTTTCCCAAGCTGGGGTGACTTTTACACTCCTGGGCTGTTAACACACAGTCTTCAGCATGTAACTCGTTCCCAGCTACACAGTATTGAGTGCTGCTAGTCAATGACTCACAAGTTACAGTGCAGCACAGGAAAACCCCAGAAAATTCTCTGGTCCCAGACTTTCCCCCAGAAATGTGCATCTTTCCCTGTCCAGCACACTACTGAACACTGCAAGCTCATATGAAGTCTGTCATTTCATCAGTGGAAAATGACATGCACCAGCCTTGTTATCTCATGTAGATGAGTGGACTCACCCCTGTGGTGCCTCTTGCTGGTGACTTCTGGGAATTAGCTCATTTCAGCTCCGGAGCGCCCTCTGCAGGCCGGTGATCTGCCTGTCCTCTGGCCCCTGTGTCCTTCCCTGGACCTGCTGCCCCCTGGCAGTAACCCCTCAGTCTTAGGGTCTCCCCTCCCCGGGGAACCCCAACCCATTATTCCTACCTCGCCTCAGCATATGGCCACTGCCAGTCATCATCTAGCCCCACACCCTGGGGCAGACTGCACAATCAGCCTACTCATCACTGGCAAGGAGGGTTTGGACCTGCTGCCTTTGCCTACCCCTGGGATGCCCTCTGCAACCCCCCAGTACCTATTGCCTTCTGCTAGGCCGCAGCCTGGGGCTTTCCAGGCTGGAGCTCCCCAGCTCCTCTGCCTTTCCGCAGCCCTGCTTCACTCAGGTACCGTCTCTAGCTCCCTGCAGCCAGGCCCATCTCTACAAAGACTCTATCTGCCCCTGGCTTCTCTGCCATTATAGGGCCAGCTGAGTCTGTTTGGGGCATGGCCCCAGCTACAGCCACTTCCCCCAATCAGCCCAGCCTAAAAGCTGCTTTCTCCAGCCACAGCCCCCTCCCAGGGCTGTTTTTAACTCTTCAGGGCAGGAGCGGGGTTTCACCGCGCTACATCCCAAATGGAGTTTCCAACACTCTTTAATCCAAACACACTACTTGGATAAAACAAGATTGTTAACTACCAAAAAAAAGATTTTAAGTGACTACAGGTAATGAGGCATAAAAGTCAGAATTGTTTACAAAAGAAATGCAAGATAAAACACAAACTAACATGTAAGTCAGGGATGGGCAAACTATGGTCTGCAGGCCATATCCGGCCCGTGGGCCCATCCTGCCCGGACCCTAAGCTCCCATCCGGGGAGGCTCCCCCTCCCTGCCCCCACTGTCCCCTTGCAGCCTCATCACGCTGTGCCGCCAGCGCTCTGGCCCGCTGCTCCTGGGCAGTGCTGCAGCGGGGGGCTGCAAGCTCCTACCACTCTGAGCGGCATGGTAAGAGGGCCGGTCTGCGCGCTCCTGAGGGACCTCGTGTCTAGCTCCGGCGAGCCGCGCGGCTGTGGGAAGGGGGCTAGGGCCAGGGGGTTGGATAAGGGGCAGGGAGTCCCGGGGGGGCAGTCAGGGGACAGGGAGCAGGAGGTGGTTGTGGGGGTGATTGGGGATGGGGAACGAGGGGGGTTGGATAGGCGGAGTCCCAGGTTCTGTCGGGGTGCGGGTGGGGATATGGGTTGGGGCAGTCAGGGCACAGAGAGCAGGAGGGGTTGGATAGGGTCCTGGAGGGGAAGTTAGGGTGGGGGTCTTGGGAGGGGCGGTCAGGGGACAAGGAGCGGGAGCTTAGATAGGGGTGGGGTCCCAGGGGATCTTGGGGGGGGTGGTTAGGGGCGGGGGGGTCTCTGGAGGGTGCAGTTAGGGGACAAGGGTTGGATGGGTCGGTGGTTCTGAGGGGGGCAGTCGGGGTGAAAAATGGGGGGGTGTCGGATAGGGGGCGGGGCTTTACCAAGTGTGACCCTGTATGAAATTGAGACATTTTATATTTTTTTATTATTAATACCAGATAACATTGAAATAACTCGTGCTATATATGCCATGTAAGGTGCCAATGAAAATGTTATGCTTTTCCAAGTATGATAATTCTGTTTCTATGTTTGTATCACCTTTGTATTGTGAGTTATAAATGTGTAGAGTATATCTGTATTTCCAGACTTGTGCAACGTTTCTGGGTGAGACATATTAGCGTCAGCACTGCCTAGGCTTTTTGATGGCCCATCAGCTGTACAAAGAGACCATGGAAAGGATCAAGGGCAGGCGTGGGCAAACCTTTTAGCCCGAGGGCCACACTGGGGTCCCCAAACAGCCTGGCCCTGCCCCCTCCCAATTACCGCCCCCTGACTGCCCCCCTCAGAATCCCCGCGCAATCCAACCCCCCTGCTCCTTGTCCCCTGACCGCCCCCTCCAGAGACCCCCCCCTACTGCCCTCTCAGGACCCCACCCCCTCCCCAACCTCCCTGCTCCCTGTCCCCTGACTGCCCTGACCTCTATCCACCCCCCTACCCACTGACAGACCCCCAGGACTCCCACAACTGTCCAACCCCCCGTCCCCCCAGAACCTCCACCCCATCCAACTGTCCCCTGACTGCCCCCCTGGGACTCCCTGCCCCTTATCTAACCCCCCTGCCCCCTTACCATGCCACTCAGAGCAGCGTGTCTGGCAGCCACGTAGACCGCACGGAGCCAGACACACTGCCCCGCAGGAGTGCACAGCCCCGCCCCCAGAGCACTGCCCACACGGTGGCGTAGCTGAGCGGGAGGGGCTAGCCTCCCCAGCTGGGAGCTCAGGGACCAGACAGGACGATCCTGCAGGCTGGATGTGGCCTGTGGGCCGTAGTTTGCCCACCCCTGATCAAGGGGATAAACCTATTGATTCAGCAAGACATGCAGGTGTGTGTCTGTGTACTGAGAACTCTGAGGCTTTTCCATGCCATGTGCTGTGAAGCTTCTGTTTGGGACACAGGAAGTACAAGCCACATGGCAAAAGGAATATAAAGGGCAGCTGCATCATCTCCATTTTGTCTTCAATCCCTCCTCCTACCTCTGGAGCAACTTCTCTACAAACTGAAACCTTGAACAAAGGACTGAATGACCCATCCAAGCTGTGAATGTCTTCCAGATGGACTTTCAAGCCAGCAACTCACCAATACTGCTAAGAACCTGATGTATAGATTTCTGAATGCATCTCATGCTTTCCCATTTAACAACTTTTTTCGTGTCGTGTCTTGTCGTTCCATGCTAAAGGATTGTCTGGCAGTGTGGTATTTTGGGTAAGATCCAAACCTATAGTGATCTTGTAATGTGGCTGACCCTTTGGGGTTAGAAAAACATTTTGTATGCGAGCAGAGTTTTTAAATAACCTCTCACTGTACTGGACTTAGGTGCTGATTGGGAGTCAGAGAACTGGCATGCAATAAAGAGGGCTCTGATTTCTTTTTTCAGCTTCTCGATAATCAGTGTGGGGGATCAGAAGCACAGTTTGTGACTGGTCAGTGAGTTTAACTTCAGTGTTAACCACCAGTTTTGAGAGCATCTGCTCTCCCTTTTTCAGCCTGCCCTGACCTTGGCAGGTGGACTGCCCCAGGCATACCAGGTCACACTAAGCACTGAAGCTAAATTAATAGAATATTTTTTATGACAGTCTTATGAAATCAACTGAACTCCTTTGTTTTCTTTCATCTGAGCAGCATTTCCAGTTTCCATACCTGATGTGATCTCCCAGCTGGAACAATGGGAAGAGCCATTGGTCCCAGACCTCCAGCATTCAGAGGAAAGAGAGATCTTGAGAGTTCTCTGCACAGGTGAGGAAACATTAAACCAACTCAGAATCTGTAAGTGCCTGAAGGAAACATTTGGGACACCCTACAGAGCCCTTGGAAGGTGTCTCAGTTCATTATTGTCCCTAGCAGAGGTTGGATCCTCTGGGTAAATATAGCTCATGGCTTCCTGTAGACCCTAGCAGACACCAGGCAGTAGCTTCCTCCCTTTCCCATGTGAATTTGGATGGTATGTGAATGCCGAATTGATCCCCTCCTCTCTCCTATTTGGGGGAACAGTTTGGGGATGTTCAGTTTCTGATTTTTATTTGACCTCTATCCAGAACTTGGTCTTCCCCTTTCCATTGCTGTTTGAGGTTTCTGTCTCTATCACAGCAGGTGATGCAATGGTGTGTGAGAAAGAGGAGCAGAATTCTCAGCAGGAAAATGTTGAGCAAGTGGATAAACACAGAGCATTATTGCAAAGATTGGAAAGGAATGTGTCCAGGAGTCATGAGCAGAGAAAATCCTGTGAGATTCTGGGAAGACCAGAAAGAGAACAGGGAAAGCAGCCAGGGGAGAAAGTGGGTAAATGTATTTCCTGTCAGGAATCTCAGAAGGACCTCAAGGAAACCACAACACAGCAGGAAATCCTCATGGGAAAGAGAAAAAATACATGCACTGAGTGTGAAAAAAACTTATGTGATTACTCCAGCCTTATAAAGCATCAGAGAATCCACACAGAGGAGAGGCCCTATGAATGCTGTGAGTGTGGGAAAACCTTCAAACGCAACTCAGCCCTTTCTGAACATCAGAGAATCCACGCTGGGGAGAGGCCCTATGAATGCAGTGAGTGTGGGAAAAGCTTCACTAGCAGCTCAGGCCTTTCTAAACATCAGAGAATCCACACAGGAGAGAGGCCGTACGAATGCAGTGAGTGTGGGAAAACCTTCAGTTGCAGTTCGCACCTTATTAGGCATGAGAGAATCCACACAGGGGAGAGGCCCTATGAATGCAGTGAGTGTGGAAAATGCGCCACTAACATCTCAGACCTTTCTAAACATCAGAGAATCCACACGGGGGAGAGGCCCTATGAATGCAGTGAGTGTGGGAAAAGCTTCACTAGCAGCTCAGGCCTTTCTGAACATCAGAGAATCCACACAGGGGAGAGGCCCTATGAATGCAGTGAGTGTGGGAAAACCTTCAATCGCAGTTCGCACCTTATTAGGCATCAGAGAATCCACACAGGGGAGAGGCCCTATGAATGCAGTGAGTGTGGGAACACCTTCAATCGCAGTTCGCATCTTATTAGGCATCAGGGAATCCACACAGGGGAGAGGCCCTATGAATGCAGTGAGTGTGGGAAAAGCTTCAGTAGCAGCTCAGGCCTTTCTAAACATCAGAGAATCCACACAGGGAAGAGGCCCTATGAATGCAGTGAGTGTGGGAAAATTTTCACTTACAGATCAGGTCTTTTTCTCCATCAGAGAATCCACACAGGAGAGAGGCCCTATGAATGCAGTGAGTGTGGGAAAACCTTCAATCGCAGTTCGCACCTTATTAGGCATGAGAGAATCCACACAGGGGAGAGGCCCTATAAATGCAGTGAGTGTGAGAAAAGCTTCACTAGCAGCTCAGGACTTTCTAAACATCAGAGAATCCACACAGGAGAGGCCGTATGAATGCAGTGTGGGAAAACCTTCTCTTGACACTTAGCCCATATTAGACATGAGAGAATCCGCAAGGGAGATGAACAACATAAAAACCTCTAGGGCTATCCATACTTTTTTTTCTTTAATTTTCCTGATTCCCACATAGTAACTTTTAAAGCTTTCTTTAACTGTTTGCTGCACTGTTATCCCTCAACTTGTCCACATGAGTGGGCCATTTTTGCCTTTTGCAGTTTGCCCTGTTTTGGACCCATTTGTCCTTTCTATCAACTCCAGTAATTCAAGTGTGCCCTTCCTATCTGGAACCAGGGAGCATCACATTTATACTATTCCTCCTATTGCAAATTTATTGTTAGTCACCAATGATTCAGATTGTATCATTGCCAGTTGTTCTCACGTTGCTCTGGGTTGTGCTGAAGAGCAGATATATTGGGAATTTTTCAAATTATATTTAAATGAAGAGCGGCAGGAAAAAAGAAGTGTAATTTCAGCCTCTGTGATACTGGAAGGAGATGAGGAGACTCAGAGATTCCCTCCTTCCCCATCACTGCAGAACTGTTACCTTTTGTCTGAGTCATGCAGAGGTTATCTTCATCACATTCTATCCCTCCACTTCTCAGAGTGTCATGTGAGGAAGAGTTGTCTGTGCTTGGAGATGATGCTTTTACTTCTCTAATCATTAAACCCTTGCAGGATCTGACTAAGTCTGGTACCCCTGAGCCACTTCCTTGGCCCCCAGAGGCTGAGAGTGCTTTTGTTGCTATCAAACAGAGACTATCTACTGCTCCGGCCCTGGGACTTCCTGACTATACTAAACCATTTACTCTGTTCTGTCATGAGCGTAATGGGTTTGCTTTGGCTGTACTAACGCAAAAGCACGGAGACAAACACCGTCCAATTGCTTACTACAGCACTGCCCTGGACACTGTGGCGGTAGGATTTCCCCCTTGTTTACGGGCTGTGGCGGCAGCGGCCCTTTCTGTTCAGGTATCTGCATCTATTGTATTAGGCTCCCCTTTGATTGTGGCAGTTCCACATGCTGTAGCTGCGCTGTTGTTAAGATCTAAGACACAGCATTTATCTACTTCTCGTCTTACCAAATATGAGCTAGAGCGGGGTGGCACTGTGAATGGGGAACAAGTGTGCCCAAGGAGTAGAAGGCTTTGGCCCAGATATCCCCTTCAGAAGACATCCCCAGACTGTATTAGGGATACTGGTGTGACCTCACCTTGCAACCCCCAAAAGAAGGAATTGGGTGGACTAAGTGGACAGTGCCCCTCTCTATCTGAAGCCTAGCAAGGAAGGTATGTGGATCCCACTAGAATTTAAAATGAAAAGTAAGGGAGGGGAGGCTCTACTGGACCTGGGCAGCTTTAGATACAGTACAAGGCACGTTGGAAGATTTCCACTTCTGAGCCTTGGAAGCAGAAATTGACTTTTCCTTTCCAGATTTAGATAATATTCAGAAAAGGAATCTAGCACCTGCCTTCCAGATTTGAACATCTCAAAATTCAGGAGTGGTCAAGCTCAATTTGGGCCGCTGTTACTTCATTTCTTCCAAATCAAATATACCGATCCACTGTAAGTTGCTGTAGAAAAAGTAGGATAAAATTGAGCAATAAATGCTTCCCAGAGGTTTTTAGGACTGGAATTGCTATTTTCAACAGCCATTGCCTTTTTTTTTTTTAGTTTTATTTATTTAAAAGGAAGACAGTGATGTTACATTGGCAAATCCCCCATAGAAACAAAGAGTGGAAAAAAAGAATAATAAAGGCACCTCAGCTTTTCCTCATTTATGGAGGACAGTCTTATAATATGCTGGGGCGGCAGGGTGTGTGTGGGTGGGGGAGCACTGGTGGGAGAGAAGGGGAGAGCCCAGAATTGGGACAGCACGGGGTGTGTGTGGGGGAGAGCCCAGGGCTGGGACTGCAGGGGGATACAGGTCGGGGGAGGTCCAGATCTGGGGCGGCAGGGGGTGCGGGAGGGGGGGAGGGAGAGCCCAGGACTCGGGCTGTGGGGGGGGGGCAGGGCTGGGGTGAGGGCAGCCAAATTTTTTTTGCTTGGGCCAGCAAAAAACCTAGAGCCGGCCCTGCCTCCACACACCGTGAGTTAGGTAAGAGTGGATCATTATTATCCCTACTCGAAAGAGGGAGAAGCTAAGGCTGAGAAAGGAGAATTGGCTTGTCTTAGGTCACACAGCCAGTCAGTGGCAGAGTTGGGAATAGGACCCAAGAGCCCTGATTTTCAAACTAACCATCAGATCTTCAGTTTCAGATATTGAATGACCTGAATAAAGTGCTCTCAGATGAGCTCCAGACCAACAACAGTACACAGTAATTATTCAGCGAGTATTTTAGGAGAACAGGAATGTTAGAGAGAATCATGAACTGCTCAGAGACCATTAATGCAGAGAAGCAGCAAAATTTGTCAAATATATGACTGGTTATGACTTATTTACTTGGTCTTAAAAGAGAACAACAAGGACCTGAGTCTCCTCCCTGTCAATAACCCCCTGCTCAGACAATCAGGATAGAGACTGAGGATGGGAGGCTGAGGATTCTCACAGAGAGCCCAAAGGATGGCCCAGGTCACTGGTGGGGACCACTGCCCAAGCACTATTTCAGCCCCACATTTTTGGGTGGAGCTCCCACAGTGGGAGCTGCAGAGCACTCCCCCGCAACACACACACACATCTCCTGGTGTTGGGAGGGGAACAGGAGAAAGGACAAAAGAAGCAAGAGAAGAAGAGAAAGGAGGGAGGAATGGATGGAGGAAAAGGTGAAACAAAAAGGACAAACCCTAATGTCCCCAGTGATTCTAAGGGACAGAATCCCAGGTGTGGAATAAAATTCTGCCTCCTTAAGCTTGCGTTTTCCATGCCTAGAATTTAACTGTCACCAGATGGATCAGACTGAACAGGTTTCAAACCTCAAGGAGGCTCTTACCTTCTAAACAGGGATGTCTGTTTTCTAGTAAAGTCACTAAAAGGGAAGGAGAAAACTCGAAAGAGGTTCCCCCTGGCGCTCACGTACGTGAACCCGAATACGCTCTCAGTCCTCAAAGAGAGACCTGGAGAAGGAGACTTGCTGAAACAAAGCCACAGGGGTCTCTGAGGTTTCCCTGGTCCCTCGCCCCTGTCCTGCCTGGCTGATGTCAGCATCTCTCTGTGAGGTCACCACCTCCCCACCACCTTTGACCAATAGTCTGAGGTCCTGCAAAAGGCCTTTGTGATGACACTGCCACACCCCTCCCTTACTGGGCTAATGTCTTGCCCCTGGCCAGGCACTTTGAAGGTTTGAGCTACTCCCTGTGGATCACCCCACTCAAGGAGCATTCGTTCTAGGAAGCACGCTGGCTAGACAGAAAAACATCAGATGCTGCTCCCAATGCTACACTCAGTTTTTCAGAAATTAGTCGACTTTATGGCCAGAAGAGACCATTAGAGCATCTAATCTGACCCCCTGCATCTCACAGGCCTCCTGTATGACACAAGAGCTACTTTTGGGGCAAACACATTCTAGAAAGGCATCTAATCTCATGAATGACATCAGGAGATGGAGAATCCACCACTTTCCTTGGTAGCTTGTTCCTGTGGTGAATCATCCTCGCTGTTGAATATTTGTGCCTTAGTTGTAATATGAATTTGTTTCTTTTCACCTTCCAGCCATTGGGTCTTGTTATGCCTTTCTCTGCTAGATTAAAGAGCCCTTTAATAGCCAATCTTTTCTCTCCATTAAGGCCCTTCAACACTTTAATGAAGTCACCTTTCAATCTTCTTTTGATAAGCTAAACAGGTTGAGCTCTTTCAATAGCTCACTAGAAGGCATTTTTCTCCAGAACATTTGGTGGCTCTTTGCTGCCCCAGCTCCAGTTTCACAACATCTTTTTCAAATGAGGACACCAAAACCGGAGGCAGTTTTCCAATATCAGTCTCACTGTCACCTCCTGTGACGTTATTGACATAATCTGTAACTGGTGATCTATAGATCACCGTTGCGACCACTGTTCTATATTTGCAGCCAATATTGTAGAAAGGTTGTCATGAAAGTGGTCTGTGGAGAGGTTCTGATTGGCTGATTATAATGATGCTATCTCTAGATGTGTATCATTTTTGTAGTTGACGTCATGAATATTGGCTCTATGCTGTCCGTATTTCAAACTTGTGCTATGCTTCCAGGAAACACCCCGGACAAGTTGGTGTCAGTTCTGCCTAGCCTGCTTGATGGCCCATTAAGGACCACAGCTATACAATCGACCCTTTGAGAAATGGCAGATACGCCTTGTGACTCAGCAAGGTATGCAGGGACCTGCCTATGGACAGAACTCTAAGGTTTTTCTATGCCACATGCTGGATAGAGTGTCCTTGGGACAAAGAAAGCAAAGACCACATGGCAAGAGACTATAAAAGGCTGATGCCTCATCTCCATCTTGTCTTCAATCCTGCTTCATACCTCTGGAGGGACTTTGCTACAAACTGAAGCTCTATACAAAGGACTGAATGACCCATCCCAGCTGTGGATGGACTCCAGAGACTTGATTTGAACCTGCAGTTTATTCCATCACTGCTACAAGCCTGCTATTACTCTATATGAAGGGTTAAAATCCATGTGCATTTTATAACAACCTGGTATATGGATTGTGCCAGCTCTTTTCCAGACCCAAAGTCCAGAGTATAGTCAAGGGACCTAGCAAATAGTGATCAGCTAAGAGAAAGCTGCGGTAAACAGAAACCCTTGCTTGCTAAGATAGGCCTGGTCAGAGTTGCATATTGAACAAAGAATCCCTGTTCCTATTGTGTTAGTCTCTTCTGTAGGGAGACGTTCCTTGCTTGCTAAGATAGGCCTGGTCAGAGTTGCATATTGAACAAAGAATCCCTTGCTAAGATAGGCCTGGTCAGAGTTGCATATTGAACAAAGAATCCCTGTTCCTATTGTGTTAGTCTCTTCTGTAGGGAGACGTTCCTTGCTTGCTAAGATAGGCCTGGTCAGAGTTGCATATTGAACAAAGAATCCCTTGCTAAGATAGGCCTGGTCAGAGTTGCATATTGAACAAAGAATCCCTGTTCCTATTGTGTTAGTCTCTTCTGTAGGGAGACGTTCCTCCGACAGATCCAACCTTGAGTTTATGAAAAGTTGGCACAAGATATGGCATCCTTCCACCTCCCTTCCCAGGGACCAATGCCTTGCCTTTAGACACACAGAAAACAATCTTTATTGCCATATACTTTCACTGTTTCTTTGCTTTAACCCTAGGAATGTACCTGTTGGACAATCAGAGGAGTTGCTCCATTCCTATGGACCCCAAATCAGAATTCAACATAGATATTTTATACTAATAAAATTTATCAAAGTATTCATTAAGTGTTAACTTGCTAACTTAAGACCATGGGCAGAGACATTATGTAACCTGTTAACCACTGGCTAATGTGTTTATCTTGTCTTGCTGCAAAACCTGTCCCAGGGTGTGGAACTGTCTACCCTGTCACTTTCCCCCACCCATGGAAAATCAATTGATTGACGGTGTCTCTGAGCCTAATAAGCAAGGTGACACTCCGCCAGCGCTGTGTGTAATAAACTCCTGTGACGTTATGATTGTGATATAATATCTCATTGGAAGGTGACAGGGCCAGAAAGAGTTAATTAACTCACAGACTGACCTGACCTGTGGGTGAACCTTAAGGACTGGTTAGGAAGATATGTAAATGAATAGAGCTTTGAAATGTAAATCTGCATTGTTAGAGATCTCAAGGATAGATGTTTGCTCAGGTCTTGTGATGTAAGCAAAGAAGTCTTGTCTATTGCTATAACTTTAATTCAAAGATCAAAAAAGGAATATTAACATTTGTGATGATACTTGAGTCATTCATGCCCGTCACCCCAACCGGGGTATAGGCCGCCAACAACAGATCTCCATAGTCTTCTATCCTGGGCCATTCGCTCTAGCTGGTTCCAGGTATAGCCCATTTTTTTGCTATCAACCTGAAGGTCGCGTCGCCAGGTATTTCTTGGGCGGCCTCTTTTCCGCTTGCCTTGGGGGTTCCACTGC
The DNA here is from genome assembly GCF_016161935.1 of Mauremys reevesii. Taxonomy (NCBI): domain Eukaryota; kingdom Metazoa; phylum Chordata; order Testudines; family Geoemydidae; genus Mauremys; species Mauremys reevesii. The sequence continues at coordinate 219,534,914 of NC_052623.1, forward strand.
AGTGCCTGTCTGGTGATGTTGGTTGGCTGCTTGCGTAGTGTATGTCCTATCCAGCCCCACCTTCTCCTTCTAATTTCTTCCTCTGCTGGGAGTTGATGGGTCCTCTCCAAGAGGTGGATGTTACTGATGGTGTCTGGCCAGCGGATCTGGAGAATCCTTCTGAGGCAGCTATTAATGAAGGTCTGGATCTTCCTGGTGGTTGTTTTGGTTGTCCTCCAGGTTTCAGCTCCATACAGTAAGACTGATTTCACGTTGGAGATACTTGAGTGAAATAGTATTATTGTGTCTCTTTGAAGGTTGTGATAACCTGTATCTGAACTGTTTAATGGATAAATTACCCTGTGTTAATTTCCAGGATGTTTGGAAGGAGAGTTAAGCCTATTGCTTTCTCAGGCCAAAAGGCTGCTGGAAATGTATAAGAACCCTGAGACAGGATCCTACTTCATCTCAGATCTGCTTTGGGTTTCAAGCGGGGGAAACTTTAAGCCGCAAGGATTGAGATCCCCAGTCATTGACTGGAGCCGCCCTGAATATGGACATTGGACTGTAATCTATGGACTATTTCTAAAAGGTCTTTTGGCAACTACAAGCTCACCTCTACTATGTATCTGAACCTCAAGAATTGAATTCAAGTCTGTCTGTATAGTGATCTTTTAACCCACGCTCTCTCTCTTTTCTTTTTTAATAAATTTTAGCTTAGTTGTAATTGAACCTGGGTATGTGGCTGATCCTTTGGGATTGGAAGAACCTTTTCTTTTATATGATGAGATAAGAGTTTCAGGAATCAGCATCATATCTGACAGGTGTGTCTGGACGGAGGCCTGAGGCTGGGTACTTTAAGGGAATTGTGTGGTTTGGACTTCTAAGTAACCAGTGAGGTGCTAGAGAAGCTGTTTTGTGCTGGCTTGGTAAATCTAAGTATTGGAAGATCCACCAGCTTTTGGGGTTTGTCTGCCTCGTTTTGTTTACGGTTCACCCTAATTGAGTGACCTCAGCTGGCTCCCACGGGCAGCACCGTCACAACTCCTATGCTTGATCTCTACAGGCTGTGGATTTATGTCCTTCACTGGTGAAGCTAGTAGTTTATAAACCATAATAGCTTTACAAGTCGCTGTGCCTGTCTTCAGTACAAGTTACCATCAAGTTTATCATAAAAGTAAATCTAAGTTGATAAGTTGTTATATAAGGTTATAGGTAGGTTAAGGTTAGTAAAATATAGTTAATTAATGTATTAGTATTACATATAGAATTGTATTTGTTGGGGGTGGTTACAGTACATGTAAAGTTGCTGGGCAATCAGTAATCGTAGCATTGCACGTGCTTGTGACTATTTTCAATATTATTTACCTTTTATATGTGCACTTATAGGAATACGTAGTTAATGCATAATATTACTTGTACTTGTGCTTGTTTCCAGCATAACTTGCTATTTGTATTAATCCTCTCTCAGTGTTGGTCTTTAATTCTTTTTTTCGTATTCTGTCTGTGTTGACTTTATAGTCGTAAGTCATTAAAAACCTTTCTTGAGGAATAATTAGCTGTTTAGTTTCTCTTTTGCAGACACTACTCAACCTCATTACATCTGTGTTGGGTGGTGGGAAGCAGTGATCACCCAGAGCCCTACTAGGGCCCTGACGTGAGCCCCCCATGGGCTCTGACGTGTGCCTCCTCCTTCCATTAATCTCCACAACCACATTCTAGACATGAGCATGGTGACCTCCCTGGGGATCTTGACATCTTTAGCCAGCTTCTTGGTGGCTATTTTCCTGCTCACAGCCACTGGCTTCTTCTTATGCCTTGTCCTGGGGGCCCAGCTGCTGGTTGAATGTGAAGGAGCCACGGTGCTGGTGACTTTAGCCTGCACCAAGTTGCCTTTGCTCATCAGACTCCTGAACCCCAACTGGATGTGGTTCTTGTTCTTCTACACAACACAGCCCCTGGAAAAGAGGGATCTGCAAATGTACATGCATATGATACCTTCTTTGTTTAATTGATGAAAACATAAACTAGACACTTAGAGGATTGGAACTGATTTCAGATGATGGACAGGTTTGCTAGGTTTTTATGCATTTCGACAGCGAAATGTTGTGTTTACATTCATTTCAAGCATCCCTGTATAGTGGAGCTCCTGAACATAATGGAGAATGGAAATGCATTCCATCAGCATAGAGCAGCGGTTCTCAAACTTTGGGTCAGGACCCCAAAGTGTGTCTGTGTGAAACTGAGGAGTGAAACAAAATGCCCACGTGGTGGCGCAGTGCCCTAAGGCAGGAGGCTGAAGGAATCAGGCTGAGGAATGACTGAAGTGGACTCAGCTGGGATTGAAATGACATTTGTTTCTGTCAGGCAGTGAGAAATGTGACATTAATTCAGATGCAGGGTTGAGGCGTCTTTAGCTCCTTCTAAAACTTGAACTTGATTTCCCAGAAGGGAGAAAGGTAAAGTCTGGGGCTGCCTTGAGTCCCTGGCTGGGGTCTCCTGGGCAGTGGAAAACGTCCCTTGTTTGGTGCTGCCAAGGGGATCATGGAGAGCTGAGACGTCCCTTGGCTTGGATCAAAGGGGGATGTTGGATGGAATTTATCACACAACCCTCCCTGCTCCCCAGAGCCCCACAGGGAGAATCTAGAGAAGGGGGAGTCATTCCTCCCCTGCGTTCCCAGAAGAGCTGCTAGGACTCTTTCCTGCCAGCTACTTGCCCCTGGATTCATCCTCTGCTCCTGGGATCTTTCTGCTGCAAAGGCTCCAGAGTTCTGTGGTGGGGAGGGCATCACTGAACAGTCTGAAATACAAGGGAGGTTTCTGGAATTGAAGGAAGGAGCAGAAAATGGAGAGGAAAGAAACGGAGAGAAAATGCCTCATCTCTCTCCCCTCCCCCTCCCCATCCCAGCAAGTAATGTTACCAAGGGCCAGCGTTAGGGGAAATGGTGCCCTGGGCAAAACTTGAACTTTGGCACTTCCCCATTGCCCCTGGACGATCCCCCTCCCCCTTTACTGCTAGCTCCTGCACTCCCAACCCTTGCACCTCCTTCATCCCTAACTCTTGCCCCCTAACCCCTACACTGTGTTCCCTTTGCCCTTAACTCCCGCACTCTCCTCCTGTGCCCCCAGCCGCTGCCCCTCTCCTGCACCGCCTTCACCCCTAACCCCTGAGCCCCCTCCTGCGCACAGGCACTGACCTGTGTGCCTGGAGCAGTTGGCATTGTTGCCCGCTCCTTCCTGGACTGCTGCTAGATGGACTTTTGGTCTAGCCTAGTGTGGTTTTTCTTATGGTTTAAATTACACTCACAGGCAGTGATAACAGAGTTACTGAAAGTTTGGGAGTTAGGAGCTGGTAGGTCAGTGTTCCAGTCCCCTTGCAGATGACCCCCTCCCTCTGGGACAGGGGCAGGTCTGAGCTCTCATACCAAATGCTCATTGTGGCTGCCAGAATCTGTGGGCAGCTTGTTTAGTTTGCACCGAGGGTTGAGTCCTGCTTCGTGCACCATGCCTGAGAATGAAAATCCTAGACCATCCTTTGATATAACAAATGCAGCAGGATGTGTTATTGTCCCTGCCCCAAAGCAGACAGACCAATGGAGAAATGTCATGAGTCCAGGGTAATACTCCACTGTCATTTTACCTTTTTTGCTTGCTAAATTCCCTCCCAACCTTGTGAGGTCCCAGAGCCTGGTATTGAGCCTGAGCTGAGATGTCTAGACTGCAAATTTACCACCCCACGGCCCAAGCCCCAGGAGCCTGATTTGGCGTGGGGTGGCCGTGGGTGTTTCATAGCAGTGTGGACATAGCCTAGCATTATGTCTACACTACCATTAACACACCTAAGTCACTATTCTCAAACCCTGGGTCAGTTGATTCAGGCTTGTGGGGCTTGTGCTGCAGGGTTATAACATTACAGTGTAGACACTTGGACTTGAGCCCAGCCTCCAAGACCCCACAAGGGGTGAGTGTCTCTGAGCCTGGGCTCCAGTCTGAGCCCAAATGTCTACACTGCAGTTTTTAGCCTCACAACCTGAGCCCCAGGAGCCCAAATCAGATGATCCAGGCCAGCCGGGCCACAGGGCTTTTGTCACAGTATAGATGCCCTCTCAGGGTATGTCTCCATTGCAGTGTAAGCCCAGGGTTAGTAGAAGTCATGTCAGCAGCTCCAACACATAAACATAAACCATGAGGAAAAGACCCACTCCCAAATAAGCTGGGCAGTGTCCTTCTCCCTACAGTTTTTAAGTCCAGCAACCAAAAGTCCTTTAACATGAGCCATCCCCTCTCTGCACCCCACTCACAGCTGTTGTCCTTAGTCAGTGCAAGCCCAGAGGTGCATCTGTAGAGTTCATCTGCCATTCTGGGTAGAAAAGGGGAAAAATAAGAAGGCACCTCACTATGTTGTCTAGGGACTCACTCATCCCCCCACAGCCACCCTGTCCTAACATTGAACTAACCCCTAAATTTTAGTATTAGAACCCAGGACCCAGCCCACTTGGCTTTGGAACCCATGTCCCCTGCCTAGCAAGTGCTATTGAATTGAGAGTGAGTCCCTCAGTCAGGGTCTGCCAAGCACAGTTCTGCTGCCCTGGAGTCACACAACAGGGATAACAGCCCTTTATTTCTCCTGCCCTTATAACAAGGAGACGGAATCCAACACCAGCCAAAAGTGATCATTTTGGCAAGCAACCCAACATATTTCCAATATACTGTAAAATCCACATGCAGACTCATACATGAAACCTTGCAAGAAAATCTTCCTGAGGGGGTCTGAAGCACCTGCTGCTGGAGGGAAGGAGGGAGCCCTGGGTTGGGACTGAGGAGCACTAGGAATAGCAGGGGGCTGTGGGTTGGGACAGAGGAGAAGGGTGAAGAGGAGTAGGCTCTGGCTGGGAGTGAGGAGCAGTGAGCATCGGAGGGGCTGTGGGTTGGGATTAAGAGGCACTGGGAAAAGAGGGGACATGGGATCAGGCTGAAGAGCATCCTCATTTGGGGATCCAGCAGGACAGGGGAAGGCAGCAGGTGATTCTCATTCCTTAGGGATATTCTGGTGTGTGTGTGTGTGTGTGTGCAGGGGAGGAACAAGCTATATGCCGAGAGGCCTTTATGCCTCCAGGCTGTGAGGACAGAGGGGATGTCAGGAAGTTGCCCCTTCAATCCCACCCCCCACTCCTGGCCCTTCTTAGCAAAGGCAAAATCCTGAAGAGAAAAAGTAACATCAAAGAGGACTCTAGGAAGACAGATTAAAATCTTTATTTTAATCACCTGACCAGGGACTTGAACCTTAGACCCTCAGATTAAGAATCTGATGCACTACCAACTTAGCTAGTCAGGCTCACAAAGAGCAAGAGCAAGAGCAAGAGCAAGTTGGTGCAGGGGAGAAACTGGTCAAGAAAAAGAGAGCAGGAAACAATAGGGGAAACCTGCTGCTCTCTCTCTCTTTCCAGCCCTGGCCTGGCCTGGTATTAGTGCTGGGTAAAAAGAGGGGAAAATATCAGCATCTATCAGCCTTTCATAGCTGTACAAGAATCAGGCACAATACAGAGGTGCCCATCTGCAAGTGTCGAATGGTTGGATTGGCTAATGCAGCCTGTAGATGTCCAGGGCACTCTGGGATATAGAGCCAAGTGTCCATCACCATCATTATTTCAAAGTGTGGAAGCAGGGAAAGAATTAACAAGGATTTGAAGGGAATTTTAATGCATGTCAGTCAGTTAGCAAGAGTTAGGCCAGCTGTAACCCTAATGACGTGAGACTTGTAGAAGCAAGGGTAGTGTGAGGCGAGAGGAAAAGAACTGTGTAAAAAGTTAGTACGACCTTGTACTGATAACCAAATATGCAGGCTGGTGTCTTCTAGGATTGAGAAAAAAAAGATAGCAGAATGGCTTATGTATAAACAAAATGCAGTTGTTGCTCATTATTGTCTGTATTATTGCTAGTTATTGTCTGTAACAAAGGTATAAAGGCTTGCTGTAATTGTTTACCAGTTGAGAGACCTGTCCGGGACTGGGGCGACCCTGTGTCCTAGGGCACTCCCTCCCTCTATTGTAATTACTAGAGAAAGAATAAAGTATTTGATTTTGCTGCACCCAAAGAAAAAGCGAGAACTGAGTTTTTCTCCGACAATTGGGATAATGATAATGAGAGGAAGGTTCACAATTGACTCAGTAGTTGCATACAAAGGTGCACGTTTAGCAGTTACATTGGGAAATTCTGTCTCCTTCTCAGGCTCAGGTTGGCCACCCTGGTCTACATGTAGAAGTTACAACATTTAAACTTGAAAGAGGGGCCAATTTCCCCATCATTTCACACCTTTACATCCACACATGATGACTTTCTGAATGAACTCTCCTCGTTCAGCCAGAAGGTCTTGGGGTGGATGTAGGAGCAGGGGTGGCTCTAGGTATTTTGCCGCTCCAAGCACGGCAGACAGGCTGCCTTCGATGACTTGCCTGCGGGAAGTCCCCGGTCCCGCGTATTCGGCGTCACGCCTGCGGGAGGTCCGCCGAAGTCGCGGGACCAGCGGACCCTCCACAGGCATGCCGCCGAAGGCAACCTGCCTGCCGCCCTCGCGGCAACCGGCAGAGCGCCCCACGCGGCTTGCCGCCCCCAGGCAGGCGCTTGGCGTTCTGGTGCCTGGAGCTGCCCCTGTGTAGGAGTCACTGGGTAAAATTCTCTGGACTCTGTTCTGAATCAGGTCAGAGCAGAGGTACCTACTGATCTAGTCTGGCTGTAAAATCTACATATCAGCACCAAATATGGTTAAATAACCCTTCAATCGTAGTGTCACCAGCCATAAAATTGCTTCAGCCTTATAGATTCCCAAGTGCAAAACTAAACAAGTCTTCCAATACAAGAGAGTGGAGCTCAGTCAGTGTTCAGAGTCATCCCACATAAAAGAACCATGTTGTGGTACATACTGGCCCCATTATGTGGCCATCACCTTTCCCTCCTCTCTGTTAGAATTTTTGGTATTTTGCACAGAAACTTTCTTCCCTCAGGAGAGACCTGGGAACCAGGGCTGCCAGCCAGACAAACACCTTTAAGAGGAGGTGTAACCTGTCAAAAAATCATCTCCCTGCTTCAGTTCAATGACAGGCTGAAATGTTACTTATCCCGGCAGAGCCAGAGGGCTGAAAGCAGCTACATCAAACCCCTGTGTGGCTAACAGGAATGAACACAAACACTCCCTCATATCTGAAGAGATGTTTAGTTTTACCCTTGGTAAACTACAAGACTAAAGGGAAAGAAGGTGGTGCCAGATATAAAATGTGAAACACGAAACAATCATCATAGTTATGCCCATAGTGACTGCAAAATCTTTCTATATTCTTCTTATTATCATCAGTGTATTATTTTCTCTGGAGTCTAGACATTGACTAGCCCTTGACCAAGAAATTTGGCTCATGATAAAATAATCGACTACCCCTGGTTAACCCACTCGGGTGCCCCTACACAGCTTCAAGTACTAACAACAGTGGCTGCCTTTTAGCCATAGCTTTTAATCAGGGCAATTCATTGATATGAACTCCTGTAAAATCATTTCCCAGCCCGAGTCCTTCACCCACATTCCTTAGGGCACTGGGCCACCATGTGGACATTTCATTTCCCTCCTCAATTTCACACGGAGACACAATTTCCTTTGCACAGATCCATGAACAGCAAAACCTCCGTGTGTCTCTTGTCTAACTCCACCAGAGAGGTCCTTTGGGGCCATCTGCCTGTCCCAAGTCAGGGTAAAGGAGGAGGGTTGGGCGTGGGGCTAGCAACTCCACCCTGTAAAAATCAGCTTGCTACAGAAACGCCAACAATAGAGTTAACAGAGACTTTTAGCCTGGAAAAAGAATGGTCTTCAACTCGAAGATGCATGACGCTGGGTGGTGAAAGCCGCGAGGAAGCCACTAAGCCGATCACCCTTCTTACAACCAGGAGGATTACCATTGGCACATGGAATGTGAGGACCATGTACGAGTCAGGAAAGACGGCGCAGGTTGCAGCAGAGATGAGGAGCAACAACCTGACCCTACTAGGCATTAGCGAGACAAGATGGACGCAAGCTGGACAGAGACGACTGTTGACAGGAGAGCTGTTGCTGTATTCAGGACATGAAGAGAGCGACGCACCCCACACACAGGGAGTAGGCTTCATGATGTCCAAACAGGCACAGAGAGCACTGATTGGTTGGGAGGCACATGGTCCCAGGATCATCACAGCATCCTTCAGAACTAAAATGAAGAGGATTAAGATGAATGTTGTTCAGTGCTACACTCCAACCAATGACAGTGAAGAGGAGGACAAAGACTACTTTTACAACAGACTCCAGAAAATATTAGAGACTCTCCCAGACAAAGACATTACCATCCTTATGGGAGACTTTAATGCCAAAATTGGACCTGATAACACAGGATACGAACAAGTCATGGGGACCCACGGTCTGGGAGAGATGAGTGAGAATGGAGAGAGATTTGTGGATCTGTGTGCACTTAACAACCTGGTCATAGGAGGCAGCATCTTTCCTCACAAGCGGATCCACAAGAGTACCTGGGTATCGCCAGCAGGCATGACAGAAAACCAGATCGACCATGTCTGCATTAGCAAGAAGTTCAGAAGATCCTTGCAGGACGTTAGAGTTAGAAGAGGAGCAGACGTGGCGTCCGACCATCACTTAGTGGTGGCCAGATTGAAGCTGAAGCTGAAGAAGAACTGGATAGACGCGTCAGACAGAAGAGCGAAGTACAACGTCAACCTTCTGAAGGACCATAAGACCAAGGAAGATTTTGGATTGACGCTGAAGAATAAGTTTTCAGTACTACAGGATCGGTCTGAGGAAGAGGAAGACAGTGTACTCAACAGATGGCAGAAAGTGAGAGACACACTTAGGTCAGCATGCCAGGAAGTGCTTGGAATTAAGAAACACCAGCAGAAAGAGTGGATCACAGCAGAGTCCTTGACAAAGATAGAAGACAGAAAGAAGAAGAAGGCAGCAGTCAACAACAGCAGGACTAGAGCAGCAAAGGCCAAAGCTCAAAAAGAGTATGCTGAAGCCCACAGAGCAGTGAAGAGGAATATTAGGAAGGACAAGAGAGATTATGTGGATGGACTGGCAGCAGAAGCAGAGCAGGCAGCTGTACGATACTACCAAGCGACTGTCTGGAAAGTTCAGCAAGCCAGAACGTCCCGTTAAAGACAAGCAGGGAAAGTCTATAACAGGAATAGAACTACAGATGAACAGATGGGCGGAGCACTTTGAGGAACTCCTGAACAGACCAGCACCACCAAATCCACCAGACATCGACCCAGCCAATGAGGACCTCCCAATCAATTGCGATAAACCAACCAGAGACGAGATCAGAAAAGCCATCACCATGATGAAGAACAGGAAGGCGGCTGGACCTGACGATATCCCAGCAGAGGCCCTGAAAGCAGACCTGGATGCTTCAGTGGAAATGCTGTACCCCCTCTTTGAGAAGATATGGGAAGAAGAAGTGATTCCGGCTGACTGGAAAGAGGGATATCTCATCAAAATCCCCAAGAAAGGAGACCTCAGCAACTGTGCCAACTATAGAGGAATCACACTCCTGTCGGTGCCAGGGAAGGTCTTCAACCGAGTCCTCTTAGAGAGAATGAAGGATGCCGTCGATCCACAGCTACGAGATGAACAGGCAGGTTTCCGGCAGAACAGATCATGCACGGACCAGATAGCAACGCTCCTCATCATAGTCGAGCAGTCTATGGAGTGGAACTCCTCGTTGTACATCAACTTTGTTGACTATGAGAAAGCATTCGATAGCATGGATCGAGAGACCCTCTGGAAGCTCCTTCGGCACTATGGCATCCCAGCAAAGGTGGTCAACCTGATCAAGAATTCATACGACGGCATACACTGTAGAGTGATCCACGGAGGGCAGCTCACAAACAGCTTCCAGGTGCGAACCGGAGTCAGACAAGGATGCTTGTTGTCACCACTTCTCTTTCTTCTCGTCATCGATTGGATTATGAAGACATCCACTTACAAGCGTAGGAATGGAATCCAATGGTCATTGTGGACCCAGCTTGATGACCTGGACTTTGCCGACGACCTTGCACTCCTTTCGCACAGTAAACAGCAGATGCAAGAGAAGACCAACGTAGTGGCAGCCACGTCATCACAGGTTGGCCTCAACATCCACAAGGATAAGACCAAGATCCTTAGGATCAATTCCATCAGCAACGACCCAGTCACACTGAATGGAAGCCCCCTGGAAGAAGTGCGGTCCTTCACCTACCTAGGTAGCATCATCGACCAACAGGGTGGCACAGACGCAGACATCAAAGTAAGGATTGGTAAGGCAAGAGCAGCCTTCTTACAGCTCAAGAACATCTGGAGCTCCAGAGAGCTGTCTTTGGCAATAAAGAGTCGACTGTTCAACTCCAACGTGAAATCAGTCTTACTGTATGGAGCTGAAACCTGGAGGACAACCAAAACAACCACCAGGAAGATCCAGACCTTCATTAATAGCTGCCTCAGAAGGATTCTCCAGATCCGCTGGCCAGACACCATCAGTAACATCCACCTCTTGGAGAGGACCCATCAACTCCCAGCAGAGGAAGAAATTAGAAGGAGAAGGTGGGACTGGATAGGACATACACTACGCAAGCAGCCAACCAACATCACCAGACAGGCACTGCAGTGGAACCCCCAAGGCAAGCGGAAAAGAGGCTGCCCAAGAAATACCTGGCGACGCGACCTTCAGGTTGATAGCAAAAAAATGGGCTATACCTGGAACCAGCTAGAGCGAATGGCCCAGGATAGAAGACTATGGAGATCTGTGGTTGGCGGCCCATACCCCGGTTGGGGTGACGGGCATGAATGAATGAATGAAATGAATGTCTCTTGTCTGAGCCAGGGCATTCAATTCCACTGAAACCTTCTCTTCTGCAATGGCAATGGTCAGGCAGAGGGGACGTGGCCACCTTCACCTCTGACAGTGAGATATTGGCTCTGCTCTTTCTTTATGCTGCTGTTGTTAGACCATGAAACATCAGGGATGGAATGCAAGGCTGAGTTCACGCACCCACCCCAGAGAAATCCTGACCCCGGCTATTGGAATGATATGGTGGAAAGGGACTGTCTAAATTGTCAGTGTGGGGAATGAACAACAATCTATAGCAATGTCGTTAACCACAAACACACTCTCATCATGATCCAGCCGGAAGGGAAATGGGCAGGAACTCTCGCTGTTCAGCCATGGACACACTCACACTAATGCACAGCCATGAGTGTGCAGGGGAAGCTGGTCTGAGCAATTTGAAGTGACAATTCTGTGAGAACAGAATCATTGTGTAGTAAAGCAGCTGTGTATCAAGTAGTTGTGGCTGAGCAGTTAGGTGATGGGCTAGAAATCCATTGGGGGCTCCCCATGCAGGTTTGAATCCTGCCAACTACAGAAGCATTAATGTATTGTCACTGCTGTTGTCTTAGTGCCTGAGCAGCCACAGAGCTAAACTGGAGCCAGATCTGGTCTCATTCTGAGTCTAGCTACACTTAGGGTATGTCTACACTACAAGAGTAGTTCGATTCAACTTAAGTCGAATTTGTGGAATCGACCTTACAAAGTCGAATTTGTGTATCCACACTAAGGACACTAATTTGACTTTGTGAGTCCACACTAACAGGGCAAGTGTCGACATTGGAAGCGGTGCACTGTGGGCAGCTATCCTGCAGTCCCCGCTGCCCATTGGAATTCTGGGTAGAGCCCCCAATGCCTGCTGGGGGAAAAAATGTGTCGAGGGTAACTGTCATCATTCAACCATCACTCCTGCCCTCCCTCCCTGAAAGCGCTGGCGGGAAATCTGTTCACACACTTTTCTGGTCACTGACAGCGGGGATGCCACAGCACTGCGAGCATGGAGCTCGCTGCGATCATCGCTGCACTTATGGCCGTTGTCAACTCCTCGCACCTTATCGTCCACCTCTTCCACAGTCAGATGCTGAGAAATTGGGCGAGGAGGCTCCGTCAGCACGGTGAGGACATGAAGTCTCAGAGTGGCACAGACCTCTCAGAAAGCACGGGATCCCGCGTCGTGGAGATCATGGTGGCAATGGGTCATGTTCATGCTATGGAACGGCGATTCTGGGCCCAGGAAACAAGCACGGACTGGTGGGACCGCATAGTGCTGCAGGTCTGGGATGAAGCACAGTGGCTGCAAAACTTCAGGATGCGTAAGGACACCTTCCTTGAACTATGTGACTTGCTGTCTCCTGCCCTGAAGCGCAAGGACACCCGGATGCGAGCAGCCCTGACTGTGCAGAAGCGAGTGGCCATAGCCCTCTGGAAACTTGCCACGCCAGACAGCTATCGGTCAGTAGCGAACCACTTTGGCGTGGGCAAATCTACCGTGGGGGTTGCTGTGATGCAAGTAGCCCACGCAATCGTTGAGCTACTGCTCTCAAAGGTAGTGACCCTGGGAAACGTCCAGGTCATCATAGATGGCTTCGCCGCGATGGGATTCCCAAACTGCGGTGGGGCCATAGATGGAACTCACATCCCTATTCTGGGACCGGTCACCGGACCACCAGGCCAGCCAGTATATTAACAGAAAGGGCTACTTTTCAATGGTGCTGCAAGCACTGGTGGACCATAGGGGACGTTTTACCAACATCAACGTCGGGTGGCTGGGCAAGGTTCATGACGTGCGTGTTTTCAGGAACTCTGGTCTGTTTAGATGCCTGCAGGAAGGTAGTTTCTTCCCGGACCACAAAATAACTGTCGGGGATGTGCAGATGCCTATAGTGATCCTTGGGGACCCAGCCTACCCGCTAATGCCCTGGCTCATGAAGCCCTATACAGGCGCCTTGGACAGTGACAAGGATCTCTTCAACTACCGGCTGAGCAAGTGCAGAATGGTGGTGGAGTGTGCTTTCAGACGTCTCAAGGGGAGATGGCGAAGCTTACTGACTCGCTCGGATCTCAGCGAAACCAATATCCCCATTGTTATTGCAGCTTGCTGTGTGCTCCACAATCTCTGTGAGAGCAAGGGAGAGACCTTTATGGTGGGATGGGAGGTTGAGGCAAATCGCCTGGCTGCTGATTACGCTCAGCCGACAGCCGTGCAATTAGAAGAGTCCAGCGGGAAGCGCTGTGCATCCGGGAGACTTTGAAAGCTAGGTTCCTCAGCGAGCAGTGTGACCTGTGCCTGTTCAGTTTCTTTACAGAGAAGCTGAACCTGCCCCTGTTTCTTTGCCCAGTTACTGTTGACTATCCTCTGCAGTTACATACCCCGTTCACCCCGTTTCCCCCCCTTCCAACACACGTGTAAAAATAAAATACATGTTCCATTGTTACTTAACAAAAGTTTCTTTATTAATGACTTTGCATTAAAGGGTTGAAACTGGGACGCAGACTGTGCTGGGTAGGGTGTGTAGTGATGTAAAGACCGCCTCTAAACTCGAGGAATGACAGGCTCCTGCTCCTAGAGCGGTCTGCAGTGCCGGACTGGTTGTTTCAATGGAGCCTGCCATCCCTCCTTTTTGGGACGCTGTGTGCGGGGGCTATGTGACCTTGTTGCGGAGGAGGACGGATACAGATTCCCCTGCTGCGTGGCTCTGTGGTCCAGGACAAGGACTGCTGCATAAGATCTGTAACCGCCCTCCCCCGCTACAAAGTCACGTACCCCCCCCACCCACACAGAACCTGGAAACCACCTCCCATACCAACCAGGGTGCCTACTGACTGCACTCTGTGTGTGTGACCTGCTGCTGATCCTGCCCCCGTGTCTGTACCCTGGTAAAGGTGACTGTCCTATGCAATTACCAACCCCCTTCCCCACCCCCCTCTTCAAACACAGTCTTCTGTACAAAAACATGACGGAAACAGTAATTAACAGCAAAGTATTTTTAATAATCAACTAGACAGTTAGGGGATGAAACTGGGCTTGGGGCTTGGGTGAGTCAGGAAGGGAAGGACTTCTCAAAATTTAGGGAATGAGATCTTTTGGGTAATTGAGCACTCTGCTGGGGTGCAGTGACAGTTTTCACGGCCCCTGGCACCCCTCCTTCTTGTTATTTTGGGTGAGGGGGGGTATGGGACTTTGTGGCAGGGGAGGGCGGTTGCAGATACACTGCAGGGGGGCTCTGTCCTCCTGCCTGCGGTCCTGCAGAACATCCACAAGGCGCCGGAGTGTGTCCGTTTGCTCCCTCATTAGTCCAAGTAGCGTTTGCGTCGCGGCTGTATCCTCTGTATCCTCTGTCTGTCTGTCATGGCTTTGGAGATCTTCTCGTAGATCTTCGCATTCCATTTTTTTGGAGCGCAGCTCCGAAAGCACGGACTCATCGCCCCACACAGCGATCAGATCCAAGAATTCCCGATCAGTCCATGCTGGGGCCCTCTTTCTATTCTGAGATTGCATGGACTCCTCTGCTGGAGAGCTCTGCATCGTTGCCGGTGCGGCTGAGCTCGCCCCGATGTCCAAACAGGAAATGAGATTCAAACTGGCCAGACAGGAAAAGGAATTCAAATTTTCCCGGGGCTTTTCCTGTGTGGCTGGTCAGAACATCCAAGCTCGGACTGCTGTCCAGAGCGTCAACAGAGTGGTGCACTGTGGGATAGCTCCCGGAGCTACTAAGGTCGATTTCCGTCCACACATAGCCTAATTCGACATAGCCATGTCGAATTTAGTGCTACTCCCCTCGTCGGGGAGGAGTACAGAATTCGAACTAAAGAGCCCTCTAGGTCGAACTAATTAGCTTCCTGGTGTGGACGGGTGCACGGTTAAGTTGAATTAACGCTGCTAAATTCGACATAAACTCCTAGTGTAGACCAGGCCTTAAAATGCTGCTGTGACACTGCTACAGCACTGTGGAGTAGACAGTTGCTACAGTGACTGTAATAGCTAGATTGACAGAACAATCTTTCCTTTGGTCTAGCACTATCTAACCATGGCTTAGGTCAGCTTAGTTATACTGGTGTTGGTGTCACTAGGCATCACCCTAGGTAACTCGGGGGGGTGGAAGACCATGAGTGTCGATGAAGCCCTCCTGCTCTAGGCCAAAGTGAACCAAAGCTCCTCCATGTTGAACTTTAACCGACCTAAAATGCCAGCAGCTGAAAAACAGGATGTGTAACAGTCAGCTATCAGTTGCAACACAGCTCAAACCGGTCTAAAGCAGTAGTGATAAGAGGGCGTACATGCCTCCAACTGAAGGACAAGATAACTTGCAGAAGGGAAAATTACTAACAAGCTACAATTGCAGCAGCCAAGATTGCTTAATGTAACTGCTACAGGGGAAGGAAGCGGGGAGGGAGGGGAGGAAGGGGGAAACTAAGCTAAAGTAAACAACTTGGGTATAAAAAGGGAAAAACTGCTTGTATCGGCGCGCTTGATTTGAGACATGCTGGTCTCCTAGTGCCTTTTTGGAGATCTCGAATAAACTATATCTGCTTCTCCACCCTGGTGTGTTCATTGGCGTGACGCACACCGGGCAACGAACCCCGCTGTTGCCCCCTCGGGCCCTCTGTGCCGGCAACACTGGTTCCGGGTTTTTTCACACCCTGAAAGAAGTACTTATTAGAGGGTTTATCCCATCACCCTCCCATTCCCTGGTCCTTATCACGTGACCAGAGAGCAGCAATACATGAAGTTCAAAGGTGCAAACAATTCGATGTTTATTGGGGTAAACTTCCAGCAAGCAATGATTCCAATTTCCTTCCTCAGTATCCCCCTTCCCAGCTCTGACACCACAGAGCCTTGCCTGTGTCCCTGTTCCCATTCCCTGTTCCTATTCCCCACCTTAGCAAAACATAATTCCAATTCCTCTACCCCCATTCCCATTCCCCCCCTTACTTCCTGATTGACTGCAGACTATATAGTAAAACTGGAGTTCTGCTTAGCTATGCCTTAACCAATCATTTTACTGAAATGTGACTAACCAATCCTAACATACTGTAACATGATTATCTAACCAATTATACCCCACCACCTTAATTGGTTTACACACAACAAATTAATTATACAGTAGACTGAAACAATCACAGACCCAGACAGAGATTACACAGACAAGCAATAGGAAAGCGGGGACTACAGTGATGGAACAACAAAGACATGAGGATTTCACACCCCAGCTGTTGATAAGTGAGTTGTTCCCCAACAGGATGCTATCATGGTAGAGGTTGTGGGTGCTGGTTGCTTAACTGTCTGGCCCACAGGGCAGGATTTTGAGGGTCACCATTACTTTCTCAGAATACCAGCAACCATCTTTTGTTCACTTAAAACGTGAGCAGGGGGATTCCAACACTGCAGAACTCATGGAGCTCCAGGAAACGTGTAACTTTAGGTCTGGGTGAGTGTGTCTAAAAATCAGCTGTGCTGTAGAAGGTCTCTAGGAGTTGAAAGAGATGTGCCATCTCGACCTCCCTAAAGAGTGTCATCAAATATTAACGAAAACTAGGGTTGATAAGTTATGTTCTTTGTAGCATTAGGATTGTTACCAAAATGTCGGGTCCGCCTAGCTGAGAGCCAATAACAGTCAAACAGGGATAAGAAAAAGTTGCTTTATTCTGCAGAAGAAAGGAGAGAGTTTTGCACTTTGGTACAAAAACTCTACTGGATACAAAAAGCCAAGGATCTTTATACACCTCTACAAGCAAGCTTCAGCCGTATTATCATTTAATTGGTGATTAACAAACTTGTGCAGGAACAGTATTTTTGCAATCTTTGCCAGCAAAAACTAGTCTGGGACCGGTTTCAATAGCTTTGAGGCTGCCAAGGTAAGACAGTTCAAAAGTTCAGGCTGCTGTGTACGGGGGGTGGGGAGTGTATCGGTTTTCTCATAATGGCTGCTGGCTGCCATAAAGGCTACCAGCTGCTCGGGTCCAACCGTCGCCTGTTACAGCCCCCTCTTCGGGCCTGATAATCCCAAATAGTCAGGCCTGTTGCGCATTTTACAATCTAGCTCAAGGGAGAGATACTGTTTTTTCTTAGCCTCAGTAGAGCCCTTAGTAATCACACTATACAAACATTTTGTACATTGCAGCATTACCCAAACAGCACATAGGAAAAAGAGGAAGAAAATAATCCATTTGACAATTGTGCGGAAGAGCCCCATAAACCATGACCCAAGGTCTGGGAGGAGGTCCTCAAAACTAAAGGTAGGCTCAAGAGATACAGCATGAAAAACAACAGCAGCATTCCTAATAGCTTGCAAATCCTTCTCAATTAAGCCAGAGCGATTAATATAAAAACAGCATTTTTCCCCAATGCGAGTACAAGCACCCCCTATTTCAGCATTCATTGCATCTAACACATGCCTATTTTGCAATGCTACTTCACCTATTTCATCGATTTCTCATTATAACTTCTGGAAGGCGTCCAAGGAAGCATTAGCTGCCTTTTCAAGCTCAACAGAAATATTTACTACCCCCCTCTCCAGCTCTACTATCCCCAGTCCAGGAATAAGGCCACGTATAAAGGAATGAAATCCTGTTTGTCTGATCACTAGGGGGTTTTCAGCATGTCTGAACTGGGTTCTTCTCAAGGGTGTTAAGAGCTTGTGAGAATAAGTCCCTAGATTGAGGATTTGCTGTGAGTCCAGTGTGGCATTTACCTGAATGTCTGGTAATATCCTGGCCACGCCACATCGGCCATGCCAACCTGGCGGGACGGCTTTGTAAGCTTTATGGCTGCAGACAAAATACAGGCTGGGTGTCTGCAAAAAAAGAGTGAGGGTATTTCCTGCTAATCGATGACACCAGCCTATACTGACATCTGCATGAAAGGAGTTGCCAAGTACTCGGTCCCGGCACCACCAGTGGGATGTATTCAGGTGTCCCAGGGAATGAGTGTTATTTAAAATGCCCCCACAGTAGGTAACAGCAAAAAGGTGTGACGTAAAGCTTACCAGTGCCCCCTGGCATTCAGAGATATTTACATGGGATGATCGGGGTGATAAGATGCCAGAGTAGGTGTCCATATAATATGTGTGTGTCTCATTTATGGCACCCAACGGTAAATATGAGGGAAACCACTCCCCTTGATAGTGTTCACCTGAATTTGCAATATAGGCCTTTTGAAACTTGCAGGGAGGTTTCTGAGTGTCCGCAATAGTTTTCAGGGGGTAAAAGGTTCCATTCCCAACACTAAATCTGAGGGTTTGATTACAGGCCTCCAAAGGGAGGTAACCCATTTCCCTCCTGGTCCCGTCAGTAGCCTTAAAACATAAGGCCAATTTATACCCAATCCCAAGGATATCGAAAAGAGGGACCCCTTGGGCTTTCCAAGTACGATACCAAACCTCAGATGTTTTCCCATACACATCGGACTGGTACTCTCCTTTCCACCACCATTCTGCTTTTTGCACTACTTGTAAGGAAAGAGTTTCAGAGAGGTTTAGAGGTATAGCCCACAGACCTATTCCTTCTTCGGAGTGAGTTTGGTGACACAGCCAACAGTCAGATAGGTTTCCTAAAGTGGCCAACCGTTGAAGAGGTCTAGCTGCTGGATGTGGGTTGGCTTGCACAAGGGACAAACCCAAAAATAGTAGCCACCGTAGTATTGTCTGAGAACCCATAGCCATAAAGTCTCAGGTCTTTGTTCGCCGGAACAAAAGTTTTAGTCTGTCGAGAGGTTCAGCTTTCCAGGTGTCATTTGCTTCTGGCTCTTCCGGTTCGCGGTGGGAAGAGCTGGCGGTGCTCCCTCGAAGTCCGATGTCGTCTGCTTCTGGCCCCGGCCTAGGGGCTAGCTTGATCCGGGTGTGGTGAACCCAGGTATCCTTTTCCCTTACTCGTATTGCAGTGTGGGAGGTAAGAAGGACTAGATAAGAGCCAGTCCACTGGGGTTGGAGAGGCTCGTGTTTCCACTCTTTTACATATACCCAATCCCCTGGCTGGATCCAGTGAGCAGGTACATCAGTGGGTAAGGACTGAAATTGGGCTGCATACCTGTGGAGAGATATGAGAGTATTTTGGAGGGAAACAACATATCTGGTCAGCTCCTTGTCCCCCCAAGTGGCCAAGTCAGTCACAGATCCTGGGTCAGCAAATCCAGTATATGGCCTGCCAAATAAAAGTTCAAAAGGTGAGAGACCAAGCCGACCCCGAGGGGCAATTCGGACTGCCAAGAGGGCCAAAGGTAAAGCCTGAAGCCATTTTAACCCAGTCTGTGCACATATTTTGGAGAGCTTAAACTTTAAAGTCTGATTCATTCTTTCCACTTGCCCAGAAGATGGTGGCCTTCAAGGAGTATGTAGAAGCCAGGTAATACCTAGGGCCTTTGTAATGTGCTGAATAACCTGGGCAGTAAAATGAGTCCCTTGATCAGAGTCAATAGACCTAGGAGGACCAAACCTAGGGATGACAGGGTTTAATAAGGCCTTTCCTACTTCCAAGGCAGTTGCTCGTCTAGTCGGGAATGCTTCGGTCCAGCCAGTCAGTTGGCATACAATTACAAGAAGGTACTTGTAGCCCTGGCACTTGGGCACCTCTGAGTAGTCAATTTGTAGCCATTCAAAGAGTGTATATGCCCATAGCCTTGCTCCAGGGGGGCCTTTCGGTTCTCCCCTTGGATTAAATTTTGCACAGATGCCACAGGTGGAAAGGACTCTTTTGGCTTCCTGGAATACCCCAGGGGCATACCATAGTCTATTCACAATAGCTGCCATGGCCTCCGCTCCGCCGTGTGTTTCTTGATGTAGTTTAAGTAGGGCAGGCCGCAAAGCAGCCCGGGGCAAGGCTTTTCTCCCATCAGGTAGTTGCCACTCCCCCCTTGCTGTCTTAGTGGCCCCTGCATCCTCCCATCGACTAACCTCTGACGGTTCAGAGACAAGTGGGACCGATGTTGGTGAGGGAGAGGGTGTGAGCACCATTTGGTTGGCCATATAAGGTTGCAAAGAGGCTGCTTTTGATGCCGCATCGGCATCAGCCAATCGGTTACCACTGATGTTGGGATCGTTTCCCTTCTGATGGGCTTGAACATGAATGATGGCAACTTCGGAAAGCAAGTGCACAGCCTTCAATAGTTCCAAAATTAGGGGCCCATGTGCTATTCTAGTGCCACCGGAGGTGATAAACCCACGCTCTGCCCAGAGTTGGCCGGTGGCATGGCAAACGCCAAAAGCGTATTTCGAATCAGTAAAGATGTTTACAGACTGACCTGCTGCCAGCTCACATGCTCGGGTGAGGGCTACTATCTCTGCCGCCTGGGCTGAGGTGGAGGGTCCCAAAGGCGCAGATTGCAATACCTCAAACTGAGTGGTTAATGCAAATCCGGATATTCGTTGGCCCTCCATGACCCGGGCTGATCCATCAGTGTACAATTCCAGGTCAGAATTTGAAATGGGCATATCTGAAAGGTCTGGTCGGGGTTTTTCCTGATGATGCACTACTTGAAGACAATCATGTGAAGGCCTATGATCGTTGTCTGGGAAGGGTAAAAGGGTCGCAGGGTTCAAGGTATGGCATTGCTCAATTTTTAAATTAGTTCTGGACAATAAAGAAACTTCCAAATGGGTCAGTCTCTGAGAGGTTAAATGCTGAGTGCCCTTTTGGACTAGTAGTTGTTGGACCACATGTGGGGGTCCGTAGGGTCATCGGTGGCCTAAAGTAACCTTCTCTGCTTGGGGTACCAGAAGGCCAGCAGCAATCACCGCCCGAAGGCAACCAGGAAAGCCTTGTGCCACCGGATCCAATTTTTGGGAATAGTAGGCCACAGATTGTTCCTTGGGCCCAAAAGCCTGGGTGAGAATGCCAGAAGCCACCCCTAGTCGCTCATGTACATAGCCCTAGCTTTTGGGCTCCCTGATTATCGGAAGCCATTTGTCCTCTGAGGCCAAGGCTGTTTTAATTTCCTGAAAAGCTTTAACGGCTCCAGAACCCCAGTGCAGAGGCTCTTCAGCATCATGAGTTACTTGCTCATAAAGAGGTTTTGTTATTTCCCCAAAACCTGGGATCCAGGAACGGCAAAATCTTGCAAGGCCTAAAAATCCCCGCATTTCACATTTAGTCTCTGGCTGTGGGATGTTAAGGATTGACTGAATATGGTCACTAGACAGTGCTTGATGTCCCGGGGTCAGTACATGACTGAGGTAGGTTACCTAGTCCTTGGCAAACTGAAGCTTAGAAGGGGACACTTTATGTCCCTTATCTGCCAAGCAATTTAGCAAGTGAATAGTGTCCGTTTCGCATGTTACCTGATCAGGACAACAAACCTGGACGTCTTCCACATACAAGAGATAAGTGGACTTACCAGGTAGCTTGAGATCAGCTAAGTCGCGTGTCAGGATAGAGGAGAAAATGGTTGGTGATTCAACATATCCTTGCAGTAGCCGAGTCCAAGTCAGCTGCTCTGCTCTCCCGGTCTCTGGATCCGTCCGTGTGAATGCAAAAATATCCCAGCTGTCTTGATCTAGGGGAATACTCCTGTCTGAGTTGCTCGGGTAGGATCGGGTCCGCAGGCAGGATCGAGTCCTCTGAAGCCTGGGTCAGAGCAGCACACAGCTGGGGAAGTTGGTTTTGAGGTAACCGGAGGACTATCCTGTCATCTGAAAAGAAAATCTGAGCATGCAATTTACACAACAGGTCTCTACCCAAAAGGTTAACTGGGGAATCCGGAGCTAGCAAAAAGGCCATTTGTTTAACATGTAATCCAAAGGACTATCCTTAGAGGGTTTCCTCTGAGACCCACCCATCACTTTCTGACACTCAAACAGAGAATTAAACAGAAAGACGGAGGGAATAATGGCCTAATCCAGAAAGTCCAAGCCAGCTATCTTTGCTCACACTGGTTGCTACAGGAGACGGGACAGAGGGATCTTAATTCAACCTTAGGGCTTCTTTGCACACCATGGTTTCCACCCTGAGGAATTACGAACAAGAAGCTCAGTTCCGCCCAAACACCGAACACCCAATTGTGCAAGACAGAAATACGTTAACCAGAACCAGGAACTAAATAACCAGAACCAGATAGTCCTTTTCTTTCCTTATCCTATTAGGGGCTCACCTTATCAGAGCACAAACCGCAGGGGCCGTGGCAAAGTAAGGAAGAGGGGCTAAGTACCCTGGTGGCGCCGCTCCTAGTTCGCCGCTGCCGTCCGGAGTCCAATGTCCGAGCTAGGAGGGTCCCACCCTGGGTCGCCAGAAACTGTTACCGAAATGTCGGGTCCGCCTAGCTGAGAGCAAATAACAGCCAGACAGGGATAAGGAAAAGTTGCTGTATTCTGCAGAAGAAAGGAGAGTTTTGCACCTTGGTACAAAACCTCTACTGGATACAAAAAGCCAAGGATCTTTATACACCCCCTACAAGCAAGCTTCAGCCGTATTATCATTTAATTGGTGATTAACAAACTTGTGCAGGAACAGTATTTTTGCAATCTTTGCCAGCAAAAACTAGTCTGGGACCGGTTTCAATAGCTTTGAGGCTGCCAAGGTAAGACAGTTCAAAAGTTCAGGCTGCTGTGTACGGGGGGTGGGGGGGTGTATCGGTATTCCCATAATGGCTGCTGGCTGCCATAAAGGCTACAAGCTGCTTGGGTCCAACCGTTGCCTGTTACAGGATGGTGGATTGGTCTAACGTGCCAGTTCTAAGACTTTTTTTCCCCCTATCTCTTGGGTGTTCTGGTCTCTGCATAGAAACGTGGTTCCAAATCCCACTCCTGACATGACCATTTTCTTCTATCTGGAGAAAATGGCCTCACTTTAATCTCCTTTGCAACAATAGAACATCATTTGCTTAGCTTTTCTATTCCAGTAGTTGTGAGAGAAGTTCCAACCCAGGGGGAAACAGTGCCTTTTCTCTCGACCGATCAATTTTTGTCTTTCTTCATTCCAAGCCATTTTCTCAGATACATCTGTATTTCCCACACTTTTTTGTTTAGCGTTCTTTGCTTTTATGAAACTTTAGGGTCATCATTTAATTGCAACACAACTGTACTTATGAAGTGAAGTGAAACACAATATTTTTTGGATATTCTTGCAGAAGAGTTTTGCTTTCTGACCTGGAATTGAACAGGGGCTACCCGAGGGGGACAATGCTTCTCCCTTTTCTTGCCTCATCCAAAGAGACTTAATTATGTGATCAACTGAATTATATTTTTCTTTTTGTTAGTAATATAGGAAATGGGGACTAATCCTGAAAAGTTTCTTTGATGTAACTTACCCCCTTTGGCCTAAAATGTCCTGATGTAAAACCTCACTCCAAAGGTTGGGGTAGGGGAATGTGTGTGAGAAACAGTGTAGAGGAGAAAACTGACTCAGTATCGATTTTCATGATTTGTATTTCAAAAGGAACTTATTTTGATTAGGTTCAAAGTCAATTTCTATGTAAGCATGTTAGCAAAAAGGTGGTGGTCAGGGAAAGTGTGGGACCCTTATTGAATGGGGGAGGCAACCTAGTGACAGATGATGTGGAAAAAAGCTGAAGTACCCGATGCTTTTTTTGCATCGGTCTTCACAGACAAGGTCAGCTCGCAGACTGATGCACTGGGCAGCACAGTATGGGGAGGAGGTAAGGAGCCCTCAGTGGTGAAAGAACAGGTTAAGAACTATTTAGAAAAGCTGGACGAGCACAAGTCCATGGGGCTGGAGCTAATGCATCTGAGGGTGCTGAGGGATTTGGCAGAGGTGATCACAGAGCCACTGGCCATTATCTTTGAAAACTTGTGGCGGTACCAGATGATTGGAAAAAGGCAAATCTAGTACCCATCTTTAAAAAAGGAAAGATGATTTAAAGGATTTAAAGTCCCTGCCCCCTTCCAGTTGAGACCCCGGCCTCTGCTCAGTACCCGGCCTTGCATTCCGGTAAGTCCCTTAAGTTACTTTCACCCCTGTCTGTCCTATGCTGTATCTGATCTCTGATCTTTGTTCGCCCCCATTCCTGTGCCCCACCTCCTCCTAGCACCACCACTTTCAGCTGCTCCAGTCCAGCCTCTTCCTGAGTCCTTCACTTCACTCTGACTCTGGGCTGCAGCGCTCACTGGGACTGGGGCTTTCTCCTGCTGGAACTAGCCCCTAGTTTTCCATTTGTGCATCATGTGTCCACATGTGCCACGGCTGGTTCAGATTTGGTTCAGAGCTGACCAAGATGGAAGGTCGAACCCAGGAACCTTCTGCAGAGGATCCGGCACAAGGTGCTTACTGCAGAAGCCTGGCGGAAGTTACCCCTTGCTGGCCCCCGCCCTGTGCTGCTGCACACACATCTCAATTGAGCAGCTTACTAGAAGTACGACTGCTGCCTTGCCGATGTATCCCAAACTGCCCATGGAGCTGTGCCTCTCCCTCCCATTTCTAGCTGGGTCTCAAGCCCCTGCTTCAGACATGCCCTAGCCCTACCCAGTCTACCCCCTCCACACCAGCTCCTCCCCCACATATTCTGACCAATCCCCCATGGTCAAATGCATCATCTCGAAGAAGTTCACGAATCTGAGGACCAACAAAGACACCTTCCTTTATCTTAGCTTCACTTAACCTTGGAAATTTTCCACGGAGGTACTTGAAAGCTGCTTGTGTTTTGTCAATGGCCTTGACAAAGTTCTTCATCAGACCCACCTTGATGTGTTAGGGTGGTAACAAAATCTTCCTTGATTCAACAAGTGGTGG
Organism: Mauremys reevesii; assembly: GCF_016161935.1. Lineage (NCBI taxonomy): Eukaryota > Metazoa > Chordata > Testudines > Geoemydidae > Mauremys > Mauremys reevesii. Next base: position 219,559,456 of record NC_052623.1, read on the forward strand.
ATACTGAACACTTTCCCTTCCAGGCTCCAATGACTGTCGGAGTGGCCAATCTTTCTTGATGTAGTGGGAATCTCTTGCACGACTATCCCATTCGCAGAGAAAACAGCAGTACTTTGTGTATCCAGTCTGCAGACCAAGCAAGAGAGCAACAACCTTCAAATCGCCACAAAGCTGCCACTCATGTTGGTCATAGTTTATGCATCTCAAAAGTTGTTTCATGTTGTCATAGGTTTCCTTCATATGGACTGCATGACCAACTGGAATTGATGGCAAAACATTGCCATTATGCAGTAAAACAGCTTTAAGACTCGTCTTCGATGAATCAATAAACAGTCTCCACTCGTCTGGACCGTGAACGATGTTGAGGGCTGCCATCACACCATCGATGCTGTTGCAGGCTACAAGCAGTGGTGAGCTGCAGCCGGTTCGCACCGGTTCGTGGGAACCGGTTGTTAAATTTAGAAGCCCTTTTAGAACCGGTTGTTCCCCGTGGGACAAACTGGTTCTAAAAGAGCATTTAAATTTAACAAGTGCTCCCTGCTGCGGCCCCAGCTCACCTCAGCTCTGCCTCCACCTCCTGCCATGAATGCTCCTCCCTGCTTCTCCTCCCGCCCTGCTTCCCGCGAATCAGCTGTTCACGCGGGAAGCCTGGGAGAGCTGAGAAGCAAGCTCAGGAAGACGACGCTGAGGTAGGGAACTAGGGGGGCCGAGTGCCCCGGCCGGTCCCCGGCCCCGCCCCTCCCCAGCCCGCGGCCCCGGCCGCCCGGCCCCGTCCCTCCCCAGCCCCGCGTCCCTGGCCGCCCGGCCGCGCCCCTCCCCAGCCCCGCGTCCCCGGCCGCCCGGCCCCGCGTCCCCAGCCCCACGTTCCAGGCCGCGACCCTCCCAGCCCACCCGGCCCGCATACCCGGCCGCCCTGCTCCGGCCGCGGCCCACCCCGGCTCCGCGTCCCCGGCCGCCCGGCCCCGTGTCCCTGCATCCCCGACCCTCCTCGGCCGCCCGGCCCCCCGTCCCCGACCCTCCCTGGCCGCCCGACCCCACGTCCCTGCGTCCCCGACCCTCCCCGGCCACCCGGCCCCTCGTCCCCGCATCCCTGACCCGCGCCAGCCGCCCGGCCCCGCGTTCCCAGCCACTACCCTCCCCGGCCCCGCATCCCCAACCCTCCCCGTCTGCCCGGCCCACCCCAGCCCCGCATCCCCGACCCTCCCTGGCCGCCCGGCCCGTGTCCCCGACCCTCCCGTCCGCCCGGCTCCGCGTTCCGAGCTGCAACCGTCCCCGGCCCCGCGTCCCCGGCCGCCCAGCTCCGGCCGCGGCCCACCCGGCCCGCGTCCCGACCCTCCCCAGCCCGCGTTCCCGGCGCGACCCTCCCGGCCCGCATTCCCAGCCGCGACCCTCCCGGCCCGCGTTCCCAGCCGCGACCCTCCCCAGCCCCGCGTCCCCGGCCGCCCGGCTCCGGTAGTGCGGGTCCGGGCACGGCGGCGGCCGCGACCCCACCTACCTGGATGCCCGGCTCCGGACATGGCCCCCCAGCTCCGGCCCAGCCTGGCCCCGTGGCTCCAGCCGCCCGGCTCCTGCGGGGCCGGGCTCTGGCAGCGTGGGTCCGGGCGTGGCGGCAGCCCCGGCTGCCCGGTTCCAGCTCTGGCTGCGGCCCTCCCTGGCTCTGCCTGGCCAGCCGCCTGGCTCCGGCGGCCGGACTCCCACCACATCCTCCGGCTCCGGGCTCCGGGCTTCGGCCACGTGACTCCTGTCCGGCCCCGGATCCCTGGGTTCCCAGCTCCAGCCACGGCCAGACTGTAGCGCCGCCGGTAACGGGGCAGGGAGGGGGTGTTGGAGAGAGGGTAGGGGCGTTCGGGGGTGGGGGGTCAGAGGGCAGGGAACAGGGGGATTGAATAGGGGCAAGGGTCCTGGTGGGGCAGTCAGAAAGGATGGGGTGGTGGGAGTCAGGGACAAGGGTTCCAGGGGCAGTCAGGGGACAGAGAGAAGGGGTGGTTGGATGGGGCAGGTGTCCTGGGGGGCCATCAGGAATGAGAGGAGGGGTTGGATGGGGCGGCGGGGTTGCACTCAGGGTACAGGGAAGGGGGGTGGATGGGGCAGGGGTCCCTGGGGTGGGGGGGGCATCAAGGAATACGGGGGTTTGGATGGGGCAGGAGTCCCGGGGGGGGCATGATCCCTCCTGGGGTGAGGAGGAAACCGGTTGTTATGATTTTGGCAGCTCATCACTGGCTACAAGATCACCTTCCATGAAGAAGAATGGGACAAGATCCTTTTGACGGTCACGGAACATGGAAACCCTAACATCACCTGCCAGGAGATTCCACTGCTGTAGTCTGGAGCCCAACAGCTCTGCCTTACTCTTGGGTAGTTCCAAATCCTGACAAGGTCATTCAGTTCACCTTGTGTTATGAGGTGTGGTTCAGAGGAGGAGGATGGGAGAAAATGTGGGTCCTGTGACATTGATGGTTCAGGACCAGAAGTTTCATCCTCTTCCTTGTCTGACTCAAGTGAGAATGATTCTGGTGCATCAGGAACCGGCAGTCCTTCTCCGTGGGGTACTGGGCGTATAGCTGATGGAATGTTTGGATAATGCACAGTCCACTTTTTCTTCTTTGACACACCTTTCCCAACTGGAGGCACCATGCAGAAGTAACAATTGCTGGTATGATCTGTTGGCTCTCTCCAAATCATTGGCACTGCAAAAGGCATAGATTTCCTTTTCCTGTTCAACCACTGGCGAAGATTTGTTGCACAAGTGTTGCAGCATATGTGTGGGGCCCACCTCTTGTCCTGATCTCCAATTTTGCAGCCAAAATAAAGGTGATAGGCTTTCTTAACCATAGTGGTTATACTGCTCTTTTGTGATGCAAAAGTCACTTCACCACAAACATAGCAGAAGTTATCTGCACTGTTCACACAAGTACCAGGCATCTCTGCTCACTTTGGCTAAACAGAAATGTGTCCCTTTGCAAAATCAAACACTGACAAATAAGAGAGCACGACACTGTATGATTTCTAGAGCTGATATAGGGCAATTTGTTCAGTAGAGTGATGTAAGCTTCATTATGATTGCATCATCCATGACTTCTAGGAATAACATGATGCAATTCATATCATGTATGATGCAATACCAGCTTCAGATTGCATCATTCATTGTTTTGCCTAAAAAGCAAGTACTGTCCAAACCCAGTCATAGATTTATTCATGGATCCAGTCAAAGATTTATTTTAGTCATTTCTGGTTTAAATTGAGATCCTGTCCCTTTATAACTCACTTATCCTCCGCTATTCCCAAGTCAAGGGTCATATATACTGACCCAATAGTATATCTTGAAAACTAGAGCCAATCAACAATTTTAAGCATCATTTTCGTTTTCAGTGACCCAGAATTAGTAAAGTTGGACTACATTTATTTCAGAAGCATTTTGCCTGTAGAGCAGTGTAATCACCCCCTCCCAGTGAGGTACAATTTACTTTCAAATTTGTTTGAGACCTTTCCAGTTGATCTGCTAAATACTCCGACTACATTTCTGAAAACTCCCTTGGTGGAGACAGGTTTTTCCCAGCTCAGTTTGCCCTCAGATGTCTCATCAAGGGGGGAGTTCAAATGTCAACGGTTCTAGAATTTTTGAACTTTAGGAAATATTGTTGTTTGCAGGGGGGGCTGTATCTTGGGAACCCCTTGGTCAGCTGGCCCAAAATCTGAGTTGCTCGCCCAACCTAGAACCCTCATGAGGCACACCACATTTCAAGGCAATTCAAGTAAATGTGTCTATGCTAAAGCACTTAAATTGGTCAAGCTGGCTCTGCACCCACCAGCAGCCAAGCTCCCCTCCCCTCCACATCCTCCTCCCTCCGTTCCTCTGGCTACCTCGCAGCACTTCCTGCCTGGCCACCGTCAAACAGCTGTTGGGCAGCGTTAGCATGCCCTGGGGGGTCGGGAGGGAGAGGAGCAGGAATGTGGCGTACTCAGGAGAGGAGGTGGGGAAGAGGCAGGGCCAGAGTGGGGATTTGGGGAAGGAATTGGAATGGGGCAGGGATGGGGGGGAGAGTTGGGGTGGGGACTTTCAGGAAGGGGTTGGAATCGGGATTGGACTTCATGGAAGAACATAAGAACATAAGAAAGGCCGTACCAGGTCAGACCAAAGGTCCATCTAGCCCAGTATCTGTCTACCGACAGTGGCCAATGCCAGGTGCCCCAGAGGGAGTGAACCTAACAGGCAATGATCAAGTGATCTCTCTCCTGCCATCCATCTCCATCCTCTGACGAACAGAGGCTAGGGACACCATTCTTACCCATCCTGGCTAATAGCCAATTATGGACTTAGCCACCATGAATTTATCCAGTCCCCTTTTAAACATTGTTATAGTCCTAGCCTTCACAACCTCCTCAGGTAAGGAGTTCCACAAGTTGACTGTGAACTGCGTGAAGAAGAACTTCCTTTTATTTGTTTAAAACCTGCTGCCTATTAATTTCATTTGGTGACCCCTAGTTCTTGTATTATGGGAATAAGTAAATAACTTTTCCTTATCCACTTTCTCAACATCACTCATGATTTTATATACCTCTATCATGTCCCCCCTTAGTCTCCTCTTTTCCAAACTGAAGAGTCCTAGCCTCTTTAATCTTTCCTCATATGGGACCCTCTCTAAACCCCTAATCATTTTAGTTGCTCTTTTCTGAACCTTTTCTAGTGCTAGAATATCTTTTTTGAGGTGAGGAGACCACATCTGTACACAGTATTCGAGATGTGGGCATACCATGGATTTATATAAGGGCAATAATATATTCTCAGTCTTATTCTCTATCCCCTTTTTAATGATTCCTAACATCCTGTTTGCTTTTTTGACTGCCTCTGCACACTGCGTGGACATCTTCAGAGAACTATCCACGATAACTCCAAGATCTTTTTCCTGACTCGTTGTAGCTAAATTAGCCCCCATCATGTTGTATGTATAGTTGGGGTTATTTTTCCAATGTGCATTACTTTACATTTATCCACATTAAATTTCATTTGCCATTTTGTTGCCCAATCACTTAGTTTTGTGAGATCTTTTTGAAGTTCTTCACAATCTGCTTTGGTCTTAACTATCTTGAGTAGTTTAGTATCATCTGCAAACTTTGCCACCTCACTGTTTACCCCTTTCTCCAGATCATTTATGAAGGGGTGGAGTGGGGGTGGGGTTGAGCACCCATGAGAAAGTTGGCATCTATGGGCGTAAGATTCTTTTTCTGAGACTGACCAGCGGTGGCTTTCTCTCTCAGAAAGTTTTGCTGAGAAACATGACAGGATGAAATTGGTGATCTGGTCCTTCCTGCATTAAAACTGCTCCCACACCACCCTCGGACGCATCTGTTGTTACGATGAACGTTTTGTTGAAATCCATGGCCCTCAGTACAGGGTCAGACTTAAGGGCCACCTTAAGCTGGTTACAGGCTCTCTGACACTTCTCAGTCCACTGAACTGCATTTGGTTGTTTTTTCTTGATCAGGTCTGTCAGTGGGGTGGCAATTTGGCTTTAGTTTGGTACAAATCATCGGTAATTCCCGGCCAGGCCCAAGAAGGATTGGACCTACTTCTTTGACTTAGGGACAGGCCAATTTTGGATAGCATTTACCTTAGCCTGTAGGGGGTTCATAGTACCTTGACCCACCTGGTGTCCAAGGTACATTACCCTATTTGACACTTTTTGGCTTTAACAGTTAAGCCTGCCTCCCTTATGCACTGGAAGACAGCATGGAGGTGTTCCAGGTGTTCTGCCCTGGCATCTGAGAATATAGCCATATCGTAGAGGTAGGTGACTGCGAATTCCCCAAATCCAGCCAGAAGGTTATCCACAAGTCTCTGGAAGGTGAGCACATTACATTCATGCAGCCCTACATGGGTGATGAAGGCTGACCTTTCCTTGGCTGGGTCATCTAGTGGCACTTGCCAGAACCCCTTAGTTAAGTCTAAGGTGGAGATGAACTGAGCATGTCCCAGTTTCTCCAATAGCTCACCTGTGGGTGGCATTGGATAGTTTTCTGGGTGAGTTACAACATTTAGTTTACGGTATTCCACAGAAAAGCAGATTTCCCCATCTGGTTTGGGAACCAGAACCACTGGAGAGGCCCATGCACTCTCAGAGGGGTGGATTACACCCATCTGTAACACATCCTTGATCTCCATTTCTATTGTGGTTTTGGCTTGAGGAGCCATCCGGTAGGATTGGGTTCTAGTTGGGGGAGCATCACCTGTGTCAATGGAGTGGTGCGCCTGTTCTGTCTGTCCTGGGGTGGCTGAAAACACTGACGTGAAGGTGGTGCACAGCTCCTGGATTTGCTGTCACTGCTTATGCCCAAGGGTCATGGAAAGGCTCACCTCTTCCATGCTACCATTGCTTTTTCCATCATAGTAGACTCCTTCAGGGCACTCAGTGTCACCTTTCTTCTGGGTTGTAAACTGGAGAACCTTGATTTCTCAGGAATAAAAGCGCTTTAGAGAATTAACATGATATACTTTAGGTTTTAGGGTAGGGTCTGGGAACGCTATAAGGTAATTAACAGCTCCGAGGTGCTCTCAGACCATAAATGGCCCCTCCCATGATGCTTCCATCATATTGGCCTGGAGTGTTTTCAGGACCATGACTTGGTCACCTACTTTGAAGCAACGCTCCCTGGCATGTTTATCATACCAGGCCTTTTGCTCTTGCTGAGCATCCTGTAGGTTTTCTTGAGCAAGCGATAGAGAGTCTTTGAGGGTGTGTTGCAGGTTGGGTACAAAGTCCAGAATGTTAGTTCCTGGAGAAGATGTAACCCCTCCCATTGCTACTTCACCAATTGTAATGGCCCCTTAACTTCGTGGCCATAAACGAGTTCAAAGGGTGAAAATCCCAAACGAGGATGTGGTACAGCCCTGTAGGCAAAGAGCAACTGCTGCAGCACTAGGTCCCAGTTATTGGAGTGCTCATTCATGAATTTACGGATCATGGTCCCCAAAGTTCCATTAAACTTCTGCACTGGGCCATTTGATTGATGGTGGTAAGAGGTGGCAAACAAGTGGTTCACCCCATGAGCTTCCCGAAGATGTTTCATGGTCCCTGCTAGGAAGTTAGTTCCTGAATCTGTAAGGATGTCAGCAGGTCAACCTACCCTGACAAAAATGTCTGCTGATGCCTGGCTCACGCTTTTACCACTGGTGTTGCTTAGAGCTACCGATTTTGGCCATCGGGTGGCAAAATCCATGGAAGTCAGTATGTACAGCTTTCCTTTGGGTGTCTTCTTAGGGAAAGGACCCAGAATATCCACAGCAACACGCAGAAATGGAACCTCAATGATCGGGAGCGGCTGGAGAGGGCCTTGACCTGGTCTTTGGGTTTTCCCACCCTCTGGCACACCTCACAAGACTGGACATAGCTAGAAACGTCCTTGCCCATCCCCTCCCAGTGGAATGACTTTCCCAAATGGTCCTTGGTTCTGTTCACCCCAGCATGGCCACTAGGGTGATCATGGGTTAAGATCAAGAGCTTTTCTCTATACTTAGTTGGAACTATCAGTTGTATCTGGGGATGCCAGTCCTCTTTGTGCCCCCAGTGAAAGAGTCTCCTTGTAGAAGAGTCCTTCTATAACAAACCTGGACCCGTTAGAAGAGCTGAGAGGCGGTGGGTCGCTCCGTGCCACTGTCCAAGCTCCCTTGAGTCTCTCATCTGCTTCCTGCTCTGCCTGGAACTGTTCCCTTGATGGTGGAGACATTAGTTCCTCGCTGGGTTGTGGACTTGGGCTTGGTCCCACTGGAAGTGATGCAGGTGACAGAGTTGTTTCCATTGACTGTGAACCGCTCTCTGCTGGTGCACTAGGGGGTGTTTCAGGCTCTAGTTGAGCCTCTTGCACCAGTCTAGCTGCTACTTCAGGTGCAGGCTCTGTGGCACCTTTGGTGCTGGCTCTGGCAGGGTTGTGTCATATGAGAAAGGTAGAACCCTTGCAAACCTGCATCTCCCATCCTCTTGCCTTCTGTGTTATGATTCCAGCTGTGTGAGATGTTTGCATGATGTTCCTGCATGGTGGAGAAATAAAGTTTTGGGTCAGTTTTTGCTCCTGCAGATTCCTTTGCTGTTACAGTTATAACAACATGAACAAAGGGAGGCAAAATAAAGTGGAGAGGTTCACTGGGACCCTAAAGATGATGCTGTAAACCTTTATGAACCAGCACCTGAAGTACTGGGACAAGTGTTTACCCCACCTGCTGAATCAACCAGGTTCTCTCCTTTCGAGTTGCTCATAGACTCATAGACTTTAAGGTCAGAAGGGACCATTATGATCATCTAGTCTGACCTCCTGCACAATGCAGGCCACAGAATCTCACCCATCCACTCCTGTAGCAAACCCTTAGCCTATGTCTGAGTTATTGAAGTCCTCAAATTGTAGTTTGAAAACCTCAAGCTGCAGAGAATCCTCCAGCAGGTGACCTGTGCCCCATGCTGCAGAGGAAGGCAAAAAACCTCCAGGGCCTCTGCCAATCTGCCCTGGAGGAAAATTCCTTCCTGACCCCAAATATGGCAATCAGTTCAACCCTGAGCATGTGGGCAAGACTCACCAGGCAGCACCCAGGAAAGAATTCTCTGTAGTAACTCAGATCCCACCCCATCATACCATCCTCTCCATAAACTTATCAAGCTTAGTCTTAAAGCCAGATATGTCTTTTGCCCCCACTACTCCCCTTGGAAGGCTGTTCCAGAACTTCACTCCTCTAATGGTTAGAAACCTTTGTCTAATTTCAAGTCTAAACTTCCTAGTGTCCAGTTTATATCCATTTGTTCTTGGTACTAAGCTTAAATAATTCCTCACCCTCCCTAATATTTATCCCTCTGATATATTTATAAAGAGCCATCATAAATGCAGTATGGAAAGAGAATGAGGACTTGCTGAGGGACGAATGGGAGGTGAAGGCCTCCCCCAATGGAGAATCAGTGGTGGAATATGTACTGACTTCTGTTTCCTAGGAAAGCACAGAAAAATTTGAGCAGAGGAGACAGAAGCCGTTGAACCCAGGATCTCCTGTTTATTAGGCAGGTACTTTAGCTAGCTAAGCTACAGTGCCTTCCTCAATGGTTTATTTCCAACTGTTCCACTTGATGGTCCAAGACAAGACCTTCAAATTCCAAAGTACAGATGTTCCCCATTTTCCTCAAGACTTGCAGACCTTGAGCAGGCTGGCTCTGTGCACAGAAAGCCACAGCTGAGTTGACAGAGGGCTTCTAACATGCACTTCTTCCACAAGCTGCTCTGATCATATAGTGGTTAGTGCTCTGTGTTTCAGTCAGAGCAACCTCAGCTCAACTCTGAGTCATGGTAACCTTTCCTTCAGCTCCACACTTCCCATTTGCCACTTTCCAAGTGTGGTGGAGCGGGTGCCCCACACAGGCAGGGAAAGGCCAAGGCACCCTTGGAGAGGCTGCGCAGAACCCAGCCAATCAGGAAAGGATTTATTGGGAGAGCCACTCAGGAGGCGGCTTGCTGGAGCAGCCCATATAATTCCCAGGATGGCCAGCAGGGGGCACCGCAGTGGTGAGACATGCCCCATGGCACCAAGACTTAGCCGCAAGGAAGGCTCTCTCTTTCTTGAACAACCACTTAGAAGGATTGTGCTGACAGGTCTTTTCTTTTTATAAAAAGAGATACACAAAAGGAGCCAACAGAAATACTAGGTTCAACAAGGAAGACCTGGGAGGCCAAGCCAGGATTTCCTGGTTAGTAGGAAGGCTCTTCAGCCAGCTCTTCCCAAAGACCACTATCTAGAGACCAGGGGCAGCTCTAGACATTTCGCTGCCCCAAGTACGGCGGCATGCCGGGGGGGGGGGCGCTCTGCTGGTCGACGGTCCCGCGGCTCCAGTGGACCTCCTGCAGGTGTGCCTGCAGAGGATCCGCTGGTCCCGCGGCTTCGGTGGTCCTCCCACAGGTGTGCCTGCGGCAGGTCCGCTGGTCCCGCGGCTCCACCGAAGCACGCCTGCGGCAGGTCCACCGAAGCTGCGGGACCAGTGGACCCTCCGCAGGCATGCCACTGAAGGCTGCCTGCCTGCCGCCCTCCCGGTGACCAGCAGAGTGCCCCCCGCGACATGCCGCCCCAAGCACGCGCTTGGCATGCTGGGGCCTGGAGCCACCCCTGCTAGAGACCTTTAAACAGCCACTGCAGATGTTCACCACAAAAGAGACAAAGAGATGCCAAAATAGAGTTCTCCACTGCCTGCAGACATCAAGCTACCAGGAGTTCTGTGCACAGAGAGGCCCCTGCTGGTGGGAAAAAGCTTTGGTAGAGACGCTTCTGACACCAGCTGTTCTCATATAGTGTTTAGCTCCCTGTGTTGTGGCTTCAGCATCCACAGATGCAAGTTCAGTTAGGTGATGTTTTTCTTGTTTCCACATTTGTCTAATGGCTCCTTTCACCACTTGTCACCAAAAAGACCTGTTTTATTTGCAAGCAATGTACAGCTAGGCAAAGGCAGTCTTCTCCATTTCCTCAAAAGTTCCCCAAGCTGTGGGGAGAGGAGACACATTCAGCCAAGCTGGATGCTGAATCTACTCTTTATTCAGCAGGTGTCTGTGAAGGACATAAATCTACACCGGGTAGAGGTCAAGAATAGGAGTTTATTACACACAGCGCTGGCAGAATGTCACCTTTCTTATTAGGCTTACAGACACTGCCAACCAATTGATTACAATAGAATATATAGATTTTCCATGGGTGGGGGAAAGTGACGGGGTAGGCAGTTCCACATCCCAGGACAGGTTTTGCAGCAAGACAAGATAGCACAGTAGCCAATGGTTAACAAGTTACATAATGTCTCCACCCATGGTCTCAAGTTAGCAAGTTAAAATTTAATGAATACTTTGATAAAATGTTAGTAGTATAAAATATATATGTTGAATTCTGATTTGAGGTCCATAGGAATGGAGCAACTCTTTTGATTGTCCAACAGGTACAATCCTAGGGTTTAAAGCAAAGAAACAGTGAAAGTATATGGTAATAAAGATTGTTTTCTGTGTGTCTTAAGGCAGGCATTGGTCTCTTGGAAGGGAGGTGGAAGGATGCCATATCTTATACTGACATGTGCCAACTTTTCATAAACTCAAGGTTGGATCTGTGGGAAGAACGTCTCCCTACAGAAGAGACTAACACAATAGGAACAGGGATTCTTTGTTCAGTTTGCAACTCTGAATAAGACACAGTTATTTAGTTCTTAGCTCCAATACCTGGCAATTTGCTGACCAGGCCTATCTTAGCAAGCAGGGCTTTCAGTTTACCCCAGTTTTCTCTTAGCTGATCACTATTTGCTAGGTCTCTGGTCCCTTGACCATACTCTGGACTTTCGGTCTGGAAAAGAGCTGGCACAATCCATATAATCCATATAATCCACGTTTTTATACAAAATGCACATGGATTTTAACCCTTCACATACAGTAATGGCAAAGTTCTTGCATCAGGCGTATAGCAGTGATGGAATAAACTGCAGGTTCAAATCAAGTCTCTGGAGTCCATCTGCAGTTGGGATGGGTCATTCAGTCCTTTGTATAGAGCTTCAGTTTGTAGCAAGATGGAGGTGAGACATCAGCCTTTTATGGTCTCTTGCCATGTGGTCTTTGTTTTCTTTGTCCCAAGGACACTATATCCAGCACGTGGCATAGAAAAAGCTTAGAGTTCTGTCCACAGGCAGATCCCCACATACCTTGTTGAGTCGCAAGGCATATCTGCCTTCTCTCAATGGATTGATTGTATAGCTGATGGTCCTTAATGGGACATCAAGCAGGCTAGGCAGAACTAACACCAACTTCTCTGGGGTGTTCCCCGGAAGCATAGCACAAGTTTGAAATACGGGCAGCATAGCGCCAATATTCATAACGTCAACTACAAAAATGATACACATCTAGAGATAGCATAATCAGCCAATCATAACCTCTCCATAAACCCCTTACGCGACAACTTTTCTACAATATTGGCTGCAAATATAGAACAGTGGTCACAACGGTGATCTATACAGTTACAGATTATGTCAATAACGTCACAGGAGGTGACACGACATCAGTGAGACTGACATTGGAATACTGCCTCCAGTTTTGGTGTCCTCATTTGAAAAAGATGTAGTGAAATTCGGGCAGGGACAGCAAAGAGCCACCAGATGTTATGAGGGCTAGAGAAAAATGCCTTCTAGTGAGCTATTGGGCTTGGCTACACTTACAAATTTGCAGCGCTGCAGCAGGGTGTGAAAACACACCCTCTCCAGCGCTGCAAATTGCAGCGCTGCAAAGCGCCAGTGTGGTCAAAGCCCCAGCGCTGGGAGTGCGGCTCCCAGTGCTGTCCGTTATTCCCCACAGGGAGGTGGAGTACGGACAGCGCTAGGAGAGCTTTCTCCCAGCGCTGGCGATTTGACTAAACTTAGCGCTTCAAAGCGCTGCCACGGCAGCGCTACCGCGGCAGCGCTTTGAAGCGCTAAGTGTAGCCACAGCCATTGAAAGAGCTCAACCTGTTTAGCTTATCAAAAGAAGATTGAAAGGTGACTTCATTGAAGTGTTGAAGGGCCTTAATGGAGAGAAAAGATTGGGTATTAAAGGCATAACAAGACCCAATGGCTGTTAGGTGAAAAGATACAAATTCATATTACAATTAAGGCACAAATATTCAACAGCGAGGATGATATAGCACAGGAACAAGCTACCAAGGAAAGTGGTGGATTTGCCATCTCCTGATGTCATTTAATGAAGACTAGATGCCTTTCTAGAATGTGTTTGCCCCAAGAGTAGTTCTTGTGTCATACAGGAGGCCTATGAGATGCAGGGGGTCAGATTAGATGCTCTAATGGTCTCTTCTAGCCATAAAGTCAACTAATTTCTGAAAAACTGAGTGTAGCATTGGGAGCAGCGTCTGATGTTTTACTGTCTAGCCGGCTTGCTGCCTAGAATGAACGCTCCTTGAGTGGGGTGATCCACAGGGAGTAGCTCAAACCTGCAAAGTGCCTGGCCAGGGGCAGGACATTAGCACAGCAAGGGAGGGGTGTGGCAGTGACATCACAAAGGCCTTTTGCAGGACCTCAGACTATTGGTCAAAGGTGGTGGGGAGGTGGTGACCTCACAGAGAGATGCTGACATCAGCCAGGCAGGACAGGGGTGAGGGGTCAGGGAAACCTCAGAGACCCCTGTGGCTTTGCTTCAGCAAGTCTCCTTCTCCAGGTCTCTTTTTGAGGACTGAAAGAGTATTTGGGTTCACGTACGTGAGCGCCAGGAGGAACCTCTTTCGAGTTTCCTCCTTCCATTTTAGTGATTTTACTAGAAAACAGCCGTCCCTGTTTAGAAGGTAAGAGCCTCTTTGAGGTTTGAAACCTGTTCAGTCTGATCTATCTGGTGACAGTTAAATTCTAGGCATGGAAAACACAAGCTTAAGGAGGCAGAATTTTATTCCACACCTGGGATTCTGTCCCTTAGAATCACTGGGGACATTAGGGTTTGTCCTTTTTGTTTCACCTTTTCCTCCCTCCCTCCCTCCCTCCTTTCTCTTCTTCTCTTGCTTCTTTTGTCCTCTCTCCTGTTCCCCTCCCAACACCAGGAGGGGTGTGTGTGTGTGTTGCGGAGGAGTGCTCGGCAGCTCCCACTGTGGGAGGTCCACCCAAAAATGTGGGGCTGCAATAGTGCTCGGGCAGTGAGCCCCACCAGTGACCTGGGCCATCCTTTGGGCTCTCTGGTGAGAACCCTCAGCCTCCCATCCTCAGACTCTACCCTGATTGGCTGAGCAGGGGGTTATTGACAGGAAGGAGACTCAGGTCTTTGTTCTCTTTTAAGACCAAGTAAATAAGTCATAACCAGTTATATGTTTGATGAATTTTGCTGCTTCTCTGCATTAATGGTCTCTGAGCAGTTCATGATTCTCTCTAACATTGCAGTTCTCCTCAAATACTTGCTGAATAATTACTGTGCACAGTTGTTGGTCTGGAGCTCATCTGAGGGTACGTCTACACTACAAGATTATTCCGATTTTACAGAAAATCGGTTTTGTAAAACAGATTGTATAAAGTCGAGTGCACACGGCCACACAACGCACATTAATTCGGTGGTGTGCATCCATGGTCCGAGGCTAGCGTCGATTTCCGGAGCGTTGCACTGTGGGTAGCTATCCTGTAGCTATCCCATAGTTCCTGCAGTCTCCCCACCCCTTGGAATTCTGGGTTGAGGTACCAGTGCCCGATGGGGCAAAAATCATTGTCGCAGGTGGTTCTGGGTACAGCCTCACCCCTCCCTCCATGAAAGCAGCAGACAACCATTTCGCGCCTTTTTTCCTGGGTAAACTGTGCAGACGCCATAGCACAGCAAGCATGGACCCTGCTCAGCTCAATACTGCAATCGTGGACGTTTTAAACACCTTGCACATTCTCGTGCAGTCTATGCTAAACCAGGACCTGCAAAGCCAGGCGAGGAGGAGGCGGCTACGGCAGCGCGGCGATGAGAGTGATGAGTCCATGGACACAGAATTCTCTCAAACCGCGGCCCCCTGCGCTTTCGAGATCCTGCTGGTAATGGGGCAGGTTCTAGCAATTGAACGCTGATTTTGGGCCCGGGAAACAAGCACAGACTGGTGGGACCGCATAGTTTTGTAGGTGTGGGATGATTCGCAGTGGCTGCGAAACTTTCACATGAGTAAGGGCACTTTCATGGAACTTTGTGACTTGCTTTCCCCTGCCCTGAAACGCCATAATACCAAGATGAGAGCAGCCCTCACAGTGGAGAAGCGAGTGGCAATAGCCCTCTGGAAGCTTGCAACGCCAGACAGCTACCGGTCAGTCGGGAATCAATTTGGCGTCGGAAAAGCTACTGTGGGGGCTGCTGTGATGCAAGTAGCCAAAGCAATCATTAAGCTGCTGCTACGAAAGGTTGTGACTCTGGGAAACGTGCAGTCCATAGTGGATGGCTTTGCTGCAATGGGATTCCCTAACTGTGGGGGGGCGATAGATGGAACCCATATCCCTATCTTGGCACCGGAGCACCAGGGCACCCAGTACGTAAACCGCAAGGGGTACTTTTCAATGGTGCTGCAAGCACTGGTGGATCACAAGGGATGTTTCACCAACATCCACGTGGGATGGCCGGGAAGGGTTCATGACGCTCGTATCTTCAGAAGCACTGCTCTGTTTAAACGGCTGCAGCAAGGGAATTACTTCCCAGACCAGAAAATAACAGTTGGGGATGTTGAAATGCCTGTCATTATCCTGGGGGACCCAGCCTACCCCTTGATGCCATGGCTCATGAAGCCATACACAGGCAGCCTGGACAGTGGTCAGGAGCTGTTCAACTACAGGCTGAGCAAGTGCAGAACGGTGGTAGAATGTGCCTTTGGCCGTTTAAAGGCGCGCTGGCGCACATTACTGACTCGCTCAGACCTCAGCCAAACCAATGTCCCCAATGTCGGTGTGACTTGCATCTGAAGAAGTGGGTATTCACCCACAAAAGCTCATGCTGCAGAACGTCTGTTAGTCTATAAGGTGCCACAGGATTCTTTGTTGCTTTTAATGTCCCCTTTGTTATTGCTGCTTGCTGTGTGCTCCACAATCTCTGTGAGAGTAAGGGGGAGACCTTTATGGTGGGGTGGGAGGCTGAGGCAAATCACCTGGCCGCTGATTACGCGCAGCCAGACACCAGGGCGATTAGAAGAGCAAACCAGGAAGCGGTGCGCATCAGAGAAGCTTTGAAAACGAGCTTCATCACTGGCCAGGGTACGGTGTGACTATTGTGTTTGTTTCCCCTTGATGAACCCCCACCCCCCTTGATTGACTCATTTCCTGTAAGCAACCCACCCTCCCCCTTCGATTACAGCTTGCTTAAGGAAATAAAGTCACTATCATTTAAAAATCATGTATTCTTTATTAATTCATTATAAAAAGAGGGAGAGAACTGAGAAGGTAGCCCGTGTGTGGTTTGGGAGGAGGATAGGAGGGAAGGAAAAGGCCACTAAAAAAATTTCACAGTAATGACAGACTTTTGGTTGGGCTGTCCACGAGGGTGGAGTGGGCGGGTGCACGGAGCCTGCCCCCAAGCGTTCTTACACGTCTGGGTGAGGAGGATGTGGAACATGGTGAGGGGTGAGGGTGGTTATACAGGGGCTGCAGCGGCACTCTGTGATCCTGCTGCCATTCCTGAAGCTCCACCAGACGCCGGAGCATGTCAGTTTGATCACGCAGCAGCCCCAGAGTTGCATCCCACCACCGCTGATCTTCCTGCCTACACCTCTGATCTTCCTGCCGCCACCTCTCATCTCGAGTGTCCCTCCTGTCCTCATGTTCACTGGGATCTTTCCTGTAATTTGATACCACCTCCTTCCACTCATTCAGATGAGCTCTTTCCTTGCGGGTTACTTCCATGATATCCGAGAACATTTAATCTCGCGTCTTCTTTTTCCTCCGCCTTATCTGAGCTAGCCTTTGGGATGGAGTAGGGAGGCTTGAAAAATTTGCAGCTGCATGAGGGAGGGAAAAAAGGGAGAGAAGTATTTAAAAAGAGACATTTTACAGAACAATGGTTATACTCTTTCACAGTGAACAACACTATTCACCTTACATAGCACATGTGATTTCACTACAAGGTTGCATTTTGCATCTTAATATTGAGTGCCTGCGGCTCTGGTGTTACAGATCTCACAGACGCAGGTCCGGGCATCAGAATTCAGCTTGCATGCGGCCATGGTAAGCCACTGTCTTTTGGCTTCTGCTGCCTTCATATATATAGTGCTTTACCCCTCCCCCCACCACATGGCTGGTATCATGAAAGCTCACTGCTAATCACTCCCCTTCCCCCCCCCCCCCCGCGTGGCTGGTAGCTGGGAAGATCCCTGCTAGCCAAACGCGAAAAAGCTCATCGCTATTTCACTTCTCCCCTCCCACCGCTTGGCTACGTGCAAGGAAGGATATTTTTTAAGCAGCAGGCCACGAGCCCAGTAGGAAAATGGGCATCTCTGTCCCCTTAATTAAATTCCTGATTTTCAACCAGGTTACCCTGAACAATATCACTCTGCTGAGGATAACACAGCGAGATAAAGAACGGATGTTTCTTGAATGCCAGCAATCACCGGGACCATACGCAGCTATGCTTTGTCAGGCAATGATACCCGATTACTTGCTACATGCATGGTGTGGTAAAGTGTCCTACCATGGTGGACGGAACAAGGCTGCCTTGCCCAGAAACCTTCTGCAAAGGCTTTTGGAGTACCTCCAGGAGTGCTTCATGGAGATGTCCCTGGAGGATTTCCGCTCAATCCCCAGACATGTTAACAAACTTTTCTAAGTAACTTTACTGGCCGCGAATGCATCCCAAGTCCTCAGGGCAAATCAATCATTAAAAAACGCTTGCTTTTAAACCATGTTTTATATTTACAAAGGTACACTCACCAGAGGTCCCTTCCATGGCTTCATTGTATGGGATAGTGGATTGGGAGGGCTGGGAGGGTAATTCCGTCTGGGTCAGAAAAAGCTCCTGGCTGTTGGGGCTAACGGAGTGCTGTGTGCTCTCTGCAAGCTCGTCCTCCTCTTCTTCATCGTCATCTTCCCCGTCCGCAGAATCCTCAGCCATGGCTGAGATTACAACCCCCACCTCGGAATCCACGGACGGGGTGGGGTAGTTGTGGCGCAGCCCCCTAAAATTGCATGCAGCTCAGCGTAGAAGCGGCATGTTCGCAGCCCTGCACCGGACCTTCCGTTTGCTTCTTTGGTTTTCTGGTAGGCTTGTCTGAGCTCCTTAACTTTCACTCTGCACTGCACTGTGTCCCTGCTGTGGCCTTTTTCCATCATAGCCTTGGAAATTTTTTCAAATACTTTTTCATTTCGTCTTTTGGAACGCAGTTCTGTTAGCACTGAATCCTCTCCCCATACAGCGATCAGATCCAGTACCTCCCACACAGTCCATGCTGGAGCTCTTTTTCGATTCTCAGGAGACTGCATTACCTGTGCTGATGAGCTCTTGCGTGGTCACCTGTGCTGATGAGCTCTCCACGCTGGGCAAGCAGGAAATTAAATTCAAAAGTTCGCGGGGCTTTTCCTGTCTACCTGGCCAGTGCATCCGAGTTCAGATTGCTGTCCAGAGCAGTCACAATGGTGCACTGTGGGATACCACCCAGAGGCCAATACCATCGATTTGCGGCCACACTAACCCTAATCCGATATGGTAATACCAATTTCAGCGCTACTCCTCTCGTCGGGGAGGAGTACAGAAACTGGTTTAAAGAGCCCTTTATATCGATATAAAGGACCTTGTAGTGTGGACGGGTGCAGCATTAAATCGGTTTAACGCTGCTAAAATCAGTTTAAACGCATAGTGTAGACCAGGCCTGAGAGCACTTTATTCAGTCATTCAATATCTGAAATTCAAGATCCGATGGTTAGTTTGAAAATCAGGGCTCTTGGGTCCTATTCCCAACTCTGCCACTGACTGGCTGTGTGACCTAAGACAAGTCAATTCTCCTTTCTCAGACTTAGCTTCTCCCTCTTTCAAGTAGGGATAATAATGATCCGGTCCTACCTACCTTACGGTGTGTGGAGGCAGGGCCAGCTCTAGGTTTTTTGCCACCCCAAGCAAAAAAAAATTTGCCTCCTCCCACCCCAGCCTTGGGCCCCTCCCCCACACCTCCCTGCTGCCTGACCCAGGGCTCTCCCCACCCACCCCCTGCCACCCTAGCTCTGGACTCCCCCCTCCCCACCAGTGCTCCCCCACCCACACACCCTCTGCCTCCCCAGCCCTGGGCTCTGCTCCCTCCTCCCGCACCCCCCTGCCGTCCCAGCCCTGGGCTCTCCCCCACACACATCCCGTGCTGCCGCAGCTCTGGGCTCTCTCCTTCCCCACCAACAGTGCTCCCCCACCCACCCACACCCTGCTACCCCAGCTCTGGGCTCTGCCCCGTCCACCGGCACCCTCTGCCGCCCCAGCCCTGGGCTCCCCCCCTACCTGAACCCTTCTTCTGCCCCAGCCCTGGGTCACTGGTAACTTGCTCCCAGGGTGGGTCATTGAGCAGGAATTTTGGATGTGCACAGAACACACACAGGATTGGTTCCCATATGGTTACAGAACTACACTAAAGTGGAACAATTTTCAGCTTGTGTGATTAGAGGATATCTGGATGCATATTGTAAGACTGTCCTCCATAAGAGAGGAAAAGTTGAGGTGCCTTTATTATTCTTTTGTTCCAATCTTTGTTTCTATGGGGAATTTGCCAATGCAATATCACTGTCTTCCTTTTAAACAAATAAAACTAAAAAAAAAAAAAGGCAATGGCTGTTGAAAATAGCAATTCCAGTCCTAAAAACCACTGGGAAGCATTTCTTGCTCAATTTTATCCTACTTTTTCTACAGCAAATTACAGTGGATCAATGTGACAAAGTCTCCATGGCAACTAATGGCCAGGCCCTTCCCCCCTTTCAGGGGGATGCTAAAGGTGTTGGAGACAGAGAGATCAGGTGACCTCCTGTCCAGGGAAAGAGACAAAGCCCAGACAGGAGGGGCTGGAGGGGGTTTGGTAGTTTTGGAAGCTGGCTGAAAAATGGAGGAGAGCCTCAAGGAGGCTCAGGTCTCCCAACGGGGCTGTAGCCTCCCTGGGGGTCCCAGATGGACCTAACTAAAGGGGGTCCTGTTGTCTGTACTGGCAAGACCTGTTTTGGACTGTGTTCCTGTTGTCTAAATAAACCTTCTGTTTTACCGGCTGGCTGAGTCATGTCTGACTGCAAGGTGGGGGTGCAGGACCCTGTGGCTTCCCCAGGATCCCGCTGGGGTGAACTCGCTGTGGGAAGCACATGGAGGGACATGCTCCAAGGAGAGACCCAGGAGGTGAAGCCATGTGAGCTTCTTGCCCTGAAACAGTCTGTTCCAAGGGAGAGGCGGCTCCCCAAAGTCCTGACTGGCTTTGTGGGGAGCAGTTCCAGAGCATCACCTGGGGACTCCATGACAATCAGTATATTTGATTTGGGAGAAATGAAGTAACAGCTGCCCAAATGGAGCTTGAGCACTCCTGAATTTTGAGATGCTCAAATCTGGAAGGCAGGTGCTAGATTCCCTTTCTGAATATTAGCTAAATCTGGAAAGGAAAAAGTCAATTTCTGCTTCCATGGCTCAGAAGTGGAAATCCTCCTACATGCCTGGTACTGTAGCTAAAGCTGCCCAGGTCCAGTAGAGCCTCCCCTCCCTTACTTTTCATTTTAAATTCTAGTGGGATCCACGTACCTCCCTTGCTAGGCTTCAGATAGAGAGGGGCACTGTCCACTTAGTCCACCCAATTCCTTCTTTGGGGGCTGCAAGGTGAGGTCACACCAGTATCCCTAATACAGTCTGGGGATGTCTTCTGAAGGGGATATCTGGGCCAAAGCCTTCTACTCCTTGGGCACACTTGTTCCCCACTCACAGTGCCACTCTGCTCTAGCAGTGAGATCTCCATTCACAGCAAGCTGCAGCATGAGGTTTCAGCTACCATACTCCCTCCCCCTCCCTTTCCTGTTGATAGCAGCCAAGGGAATGCTGGGAAATGTAGTTCTTTCCCTGCTCCAGGGCTAGCTCTATACGCAGGGAGCTAACCAAGGAACTACAGCTCCCAAGGCCCCCTGTTGGTTCTCAGCTCCCAGGCTGGATCCCTGCCAGCTGCTGCCCCTGCAAACGGGCTGCCCCAAGCACCTGCTGGCTTTGCTAGTGCCTAGAGTCGCCCCTGGGACCGACACACATTTGTTTTCATCCTCTGAGTCAGGAAAACCACAAAAGCCTCTTCTTTTGTACTGGGACAGGCAAAAATAAGGTGACACTAAATTATTCAGATTGCTAAAAGCAGGTTTAGGGGGTTGTGTATTTTTGAAAAAAAAATCAATACTGATCCTTCTAACTAGCAGCATGAGATAAAAAAAGAACACAGACAAACCTTGTCAGTAAAGGCTAACGTCCTAAATGGAAAATCAGCAGCAGTTTGTAGCTGGGGGAGCGTACAGTCTGAATGTGTATGACCCGACCCCAGCCCCGACCCCCACATAGCAGCAGGGCTTGGCACTCTCTCTTTGCATTGGTGTGGTGGCAGAGTGGTTCACCAAACAGTGACAATCCAAGGAGGTTCCCTAAGTCAGTCTCACTCCTGAGGAGATTCTGCACCAAAAAAATTCTGTGCACAATATTTCAAAATTCTGTAATTTTTATTTGTCAATAAATAAATGTAGAGGCTCCAACATGGCAGTGGGGAGCAGAGGCTCCTGGATGCACAGATGTGGGATCTCACACTGCAGCCCCCTCTCTCCTCCAGGGAAACAGACTTAGTGGTGAGGCTGCATCTCTCTGCTGCCTACTCCAGGACCCCCCAAAAGACTCCCCAGAACTGCTCATGAACACTCTTGTGGCTTCTCTTTACTTCCCCATCAGAAAGCCTGAGCAGCTGGCCCTGGGTGATTTGAAAGGGCCCGGGGGCTTCTGCCATCACTACCGGCAGCACAGTCAGGCTAAAGCAGATTCCCGCCCACCCTTGCTCCGTATGGCGCATCACTCCCAGAAGCATCTGGCATGTCCCTGCGGCCCCTGTGGGGTGTGTCTCTTGCACGCTGCCCCTGCCCCAAGTGCCAACTCTGACATTGGAACTGCAGCAATGGGAGTGCAGGGGTGGTACCTGCGGGCAGTGGTGCCAGGAGACCCACCACCCCCAGCCTCCTCCATGTAGGAGTTGTGCCAGAGGGGCGGTGTGGGTCACTTTCAGGAGCTGCCCGAGATAGGTGCCACACCCCAACCCCCTGCTCCAGCCCAGAACCTGCACCTCATGCACCCAAACTCCCTCCCAGAGCCCGCCACTGCCCCCCTGCTGCAGCCCAGATCCCGCACCCCACCCACACCCCCTCCCAGAGCCCGCCACTGCTCCCCCTGCACCCCAACCCCTTGCCCCAGCCCAGAGCTCACACCCAAACTCCCTCCTAGGGTCCGTCCCCACCTCCCCGGCCCCCCAACCCTCTCCCCCAGCCCAGAGCCTGCACCTCATGCACCCAAACTCCCTCCCAGAACAAGTCCCCTCTCCTGCACCCAAACTCACTCCCACAGCCCACCACCGCCCCCCCTGCACCCCAACCCCCTGCCCAGCTCAGAGCCCACACCCAAACTCCCTCCCAGGGTCTGCCCCCTGCCTCCCTTGCACCCCAAGCCCCTGCTCCAGCCTAGAGCCTGCACCTCATGCACCCAAACTCCCTCCCAGAGCCTTAGGCAGAGGTGGGGGGAGGGCAGGACTTGGACCAGCTGTTGCAGGGTGTGTGGCCACATAAGGAAGAAGGCAGGGTTCTGGCAGGGAAGAAATCTGTCCCCTGGGTCCAGACAGCTTGTCTTCAGGTGGTGACTCCACCCAGTGGTGGGTGTAGTGCGGGGTAGAGGGACCTGGGACCATCCTACTCCACGAGGTCCTGACCCAGGGCCTTGAGGAACTAACACTCCTGTGTTCATGCTTGATCTCTCACTGCAACATTCCCATTCCCTGGGTCACTTCCCACCCTTACTTCCAGCGTCAGTAATCTCCCGGCATCCAGTGTCTCTTCTTGGCGATCTTTGGCAGTCGACTGGGTTTCTGCCAGGGCCTCAGCATGGCTGGACACTGCAGCCTGGGAATCCTGTGGCTTCCTGGCAGGAGCCAACAACATGGTTTGCTCTCCTCCTCAGTCTGCCCAGGCTGTGCTGAGCTGCTCCCTTTTAAACTCTGTCTCCAGTCGGAGCATGCCCAGAGAGGGTGAGTGGGTGTGGCCTCTTCAGCCCACACGGTGCAGTTAACCCTAGCAGTGCCAGTTCAGGGTTGATACACCTCATCACAGCATTTCCCAAATTTTGGGATTAGCTAGGAGATCTCTTCAGGAGTAACCTCCTGTAGGGACTGGGTCACAAATGCTTTGGGAACCAAATACCTGGGCATTTTGCCTAGTTCCAAGTCACTTGCTGTGGAATTCTATCCCTGGATCATCTGAGACAATATTGACTTAAACAATTGAACTACCCTGTAACCATGTGCACTTATTTCCGTCAGTTGTACCATTTGGGGTCTGCTGCTGTTCACCTTTTCAGAGTGGAGATTTAAAAACATGACTGTTTCTCTGATAATATATCCAGCAGCTTGGAGTATTCTCTTCTGTTGACTGAACTGCATTTGAATTTTCTCCATGTCATCATGGAGGAATAGGGGAAAAAACAAACCTAAAATAAAAAAAATGATGGTAATTTCTCTGAAATTTCCCAATAAATCTGAGCTACATTGTGTCAAACAAAACTAAGATGACCAAGGAGCCTTCATGAAAGATAGAAAACCCATATCAAAGAGAGGTAGAAAGCACTTTCATTTTAATTTAAAGTGAAATTCCAGAGTAGGTTACATCTGATGTCTCAGAATCAGGATGAGGAATTCTCCCATGATCCACTGAAACCTGCTTCACCCAGCGCTGTCTCATAAGTTTTAGCACCTTCATAGTGGGTGGAAAAAACAGCCAACCTTCCCAGAAGTGGCTTTGCCAAAAGAGGGAAAAGGGGATTTGAACAGTGCTTGGGATCCATTTGAAATCCCCTTCCTAGTCTGTGACACTTCCATCTCCTGCCAGACTGACTCTGACTTAGGATCAAAGATGTTCAAGCACCATTCCCAAGCATGGACAGCCAAGAACACGACTTCACTGGACACTTTGAGAAGTGAAGGAATATGAAGGGGTGAACTCTGCATGGCTCAGATACAAGGTAACAGTTCTGGGGTGATGGGGAAGGAGGGAATCTCTGAGTCAGCCCACCTCCTTCCAGTGTCAGAGAACCTGAAATGACACATTTCCCTGACACTGCTCTCACTCTTTGTTATATTTAAATATATTTTAAATAAGGAAAAAAAGTCAACAAAATAACTGCTGTTCTGCACAATCCAGGATAATGTGAGAACAACTGGGAATGAGACAATCTGTCCTCAAAGAGAAACTTGACGACTCGAACAATATCTTTGCACAGGAAGGAGTATAAATGTCAATCTCCAGGTTTGTTTAGACAAGGAAATGTGATGGTGGTTAGGTCAGATCAGGAGGAAATGTGCTAGATAACCCTACCCACTATCCATGGCCCATGTCTTTACTGCAAGAATAGCTGCGTTTTTACATCAGGAAAGCAAACTCAAGCTAGTTAACTCCATGGAAATCACAGTGATGAGGCCCAGGTAGATTTTACCTCTATGTAGCTGGCTGAAGACACCCCCATCTCCCCCACTTGGGGTGATGGACATTCCTGGTAGAAAGAACACCCACTCCCATGACTTGCAGGACAATGGAGTTGATAGAAAGGACCACAGGATCCACCCCAAAGATGGGCGAGCTTCAAAAGTGGGCAAATCATGTGTGGGAGCTGAGGGACTACAGTATGCAAAGGATGCAAATAGCCTTAACAGTCACTACCTGGGAACTGTCAAAATAATTTAGAAAAAAAATCTGACAGCTCTAGAGAAGATTTTTATGAAGTTTATCTCCTTTACGGATTCTCTGATGATAGAGAAGGCCTGAGCTCTGAGAGAAGCTTTTCCCACACTCGCAGCATTCATAGGGTCTGTGTCCTGTGTGGATTCTGTGATGTGTAATAAGGGTTGAGCTCTGAGAGAAGCTTTTCCCACACTCACAACATTCATAGGGTTTCTCTCCCGTGTGGATTCTCTGATGAGAGATAAGGGAGGAGATGTCAGTGAAACTTTTCCCGCACTCACTGCATTCATAGGGTCTCTCTCCTGTGTGGATCCTCTGATGCGTAGTAAGGTTTGAGCTGCGGGTAAAGCTTTTCCCACACTCAGAGCATGTGTAGGGTCGCTCTCCTGTGTGGATTCTGTGATGAGAGAGAAGGGCTGATCTCTGAGTGAAGCTTATCCTGCACTCACAGCATTCGTAAGGTCGCTCTCCGGTGTGAATTCTCTGATGAGAGATAAGGGCTGAACGATGATTGAAGCTTTTCCCGCACTCCCTGCATTCATAGGGTCTCTCCCCCGTATGGATTCTCTGATGGGCAGAAAGGTCTGAGCTCTGAGTGAAGCTTTTCCCGCACTCACAGCATTTATAAGGTCTGTCTCCTCTGTGTATTCGCTGATGTCTAATAAGGGCTGAGGTATGATTGAAGCTTTTCCCACACTCACAGCATTCGTAGGGTCTCTTTTTCGTGTGGATTATCTCATGTCGAATAAGGGCTGAGCGATAATTGAAGTTTTTCCCACACTCACTGCATGTATTCTCTTTCTTTTCTGTGAGGATTTTCTCCTGTGATGTAGTTTCTTTGAAATCCTTGTGAGTTCCCTGACAATTAATGGGTTCATCCACTCTCTCCTCTGAGTGGTTTTCCTGCTCTCTCTCTGGTCTGTGGTAACTTTCACCAGCTTTTCCCAGCTCATGGCACCTGGACACATTCCCTTTAGATCTTCGCAGTAATTCCCCATCCGCTTTGGCTAGCTCAGCATCTTCCTGGTGAGGATTCTGCTCCTCGTTCTCCCTCACCACCCCGTCACCTGCTAGAAGAGAGGAGAAATCTCAGAATTGGGGATGGAAAGGCAGAAAGCAAACCCAAGTAAGTGCTGGAGAGACAGAAAATAAAAATCGGGGACTGAATTCCCCCAAACTCTTCCCCATAGGGGAAAGTGGAGGGGATCAATTCTGCTCCACACCCAGGGGCGGCCTTTACGGTGGGCCGTACGGGTGCCCCACCCAAGGGGGTGCCAGACGCAGGGTTTGGATTCCCACCTGACTTGCTGCCGAGAGGCTTGCTGGGCTGATGAAAGCGGCACGGGGACCAGATAAGCAGCTGTGTAGGGGAGAGACCCGAGCTGCAGGGGGCCATTGGACGAGCATCAGAGCCAGGTGACTGCTCCGGAGCAGAGGGAGCCCCTCCTCCACCCTGCTCCACGTGTGCAGTTGCTGCTGTTCCTGTCCCCCCAGCCCCCCACTCTCTGTTCACCTCTGGAGTTGCCCCTGTCCACTCCTGACTGGGAGCATCCTCCTGACTGCTCTGCGGGGGGGAGGTGCTGATTGATGGCAGGGTGTCCCCCTCCCCCCAACCTAGGTACCCAATTTCCACTGAACTGAGATGACAGGACAAGGGGAATCTGCGTGTGCTGCTGCCTCTTTGGGGCCGGAGCTCCTGCCAGCTGCTTGTGTCTGAACAAGCCTAGTTCAGGCTCCTGACTCTGAGAGCTTTCTTAAATAGACAGCACACTCACTCAGGCACACACACTCTCCTTAAGACACACCCTTCAACACACACACACTCCTTCATATCTTCCCCTCAACACACACACACCAGGGCTCCCTGCATCCAAGTCACTTCCCCACCTGGGCTGTGCTGAGACATCAGGAGCTGCTGCTCTCCTGCCCTCCCCTTACACAGCCTGCAGGGAAAGTGACCTGGGTGCAGGAAGCCCTGACGTCGCTCCTTGCTCCTCTCTCCCAGCTGCATGGGGCGGAGGAGCAGCAGTCCAGTGGGGGAGCGAGCAGCAATACCAGCTGCTTTGTGGATCTAGGTCAGGTTCCCCACTTGGGTGCAGGAGGATGCAAGGGTTAGGGGCAAAGGGAGCACAGTGCAGGGGTTGGGGGATCAGGAAGGGGCATGTGTTGAGGTGCAGGGGGCTGGGGTTGGGGTGAAGGGGGTATACACCATGCAGGAGGGAGGTGCAGGGGGTACAAGTGAAGGGGGCACAGTGCTGGGATTAGGGGCACAGGAGGGAGGGGAAGGGGTTGGGCTGAAGGGGGCACAGTGTAGGGCCTGGGGCACAGGAGGGAGGGGGAGGGGGTATGAGTGAAGGGGACACAGTGCAGGGTTTAGGGGCGCAGGAGGGGGCAGGTGTTGGGAGGGGCAGAAGGGGAGGGGCAGGAGCGTGCAGAAGTTAGGAGTGAAGGGGTGCAGGAGAAGGAGCAGGTATTTGGAGCGAAGAGGGCACAGTGCAGGGGTTAGGGGGGAAGGGAGGGTGGGGAGCCTGGGGAGCCCATGGGGGACAGAGGGAAGGGGGGTGTCACACCCATGGGAGCCAGGGGCACCAAAATTCAAGTTAGCCCAGGGTGCCATTTTCCCAAGGCCGGCCCTGTCCACATCCCATCCAAACACTGAGTAGGAAGGGAGGGAGCTCCAGCCAAGGTGTCAATCATCCTCTGTAGGAAGCCAGGAGTGAGATCTGCTGGGGACTATCCTGAGCTCACAAAGTCTGTGTGGAGAATCCCAGCTGGTTCTCTCATGCCCTTACAGTTTCTGGGTTGATTTGATGGTTCCTCATCTGTGCAGGGACTTCTCAGGATCTCGCTTTCCTCTGAACCAGGGAGATCCAGGACCCACGGCTCTTCCCCTCCTTCCAGCTGGGAGATCACATAGGGTTTGAAAACTGGAAACCCTGCTCAAGGGAAAGAAAACAAGGGAGCTCAGGGGCCGGGCAGGAGGGTCCTGCAGGCCGGATGTGGCCCACGGGCCGTAGTTTGCCTACCTCTGGTATAGATGGTGACTAAACTTAAACCTCTGCAAACCAGGAAATGAGAAGTTACAGAAAATGCCACCCCTCCAATACAACCTTAACTTTGCCCCCAACCCTTAACCCTGCAGCTGGCAAGAACCACTGAGGATGGTTCTGTGTGGGCCGTGCAAAGGTTAACAAACTGCCACAGGAACTCAGGTATTCAGGTCAATGCAGCAGTAACAGGATGAAATTCTATGGTCTGTGTTATAAAGGACGTCAGAGTAGATGACCTAATAGTCACATCTGGCCTTCAAAGCTATGAACCTATAATCAATACGAGGAAAGACTAAGAGAACATCCCATTGTCTGTGATGTGTTCACAGATGGGAATCCCAGCATCTATCCGCATGCCCTCCAGCTGTGTGCACTGGGTCAGCTGTAGCTGTAACTGGATGATAGAGGGATTGGTTGGAGCAGCTTGGCAGAGTTGTGACTGTGCTATGAAGAGAGGTGGGATTTGGGGGGACAATTCTGCCTCATTTCTGTGCTGAGTGTTGCAGGTTTTGTCAGCAAAGGTGCCCAAGGGTGTATTCTTGCCGTGCGGATTGTCAGCACCCTGGTGGCGTATGTTCGAGTGATCTGTGGGGCTTAGTGAGGGATAAGTGAAGGCAGTGACTCAAAAGGAAAACAGGTTGAGGGCAAAGGGGTAGTAACACTGTGCGAGTCTCAGATGGTCTGTGTGCAGGAGGTTCAGTACTGGAGAGTAGGCCAGGGGGAGGAAGCTTCTGTTTGCTACGATGGAGATGAACCCGAATATTATCTTAGCAAGGAGAAGTTGTGAGACTTTCTGCTGTACTGATCTGTTCCCAGAGCGCTCTGTAACAGGGGAGGGGAGAAGGCTAGTGTGTGTGTCTCTGGCATATTGGGGTGATGCTGAAACAGGGCAGAGCAGAGGTGGCATTGTGGGGCTGGCGTGAACCTTAACTTTTCATTTCCCCTTCCCAGGACCACCCAGAGGGGGGGCAAAGGGGGCAATTTTCCCCGGGCCCCGGCCTCCGCAGGGGCCCCCCCAAGAGAACAACGGAGGCTCCCGCCTCCGCCCCTCTCCTGGAGCCTCAGCGCATCAAGCGCCGTGTCTCCGGCGGAGCCCCTAAGCCCCGCCCCGCTCCGAGCCGCGTGGTGAGGGGGCGGGGCTGCGAGCTCCGGTCTGAGCTCAGCTCCCTCCGCTCGGCGTGGAGCTCACAGCCCCGCCCCCTCACCACGCGGCTCTGAGCGGGACGGAGCTCAGGCCCCGCTGGAGGCACGCTGCGGCTGTTCCGGCAAGGCGCTGAGACTC
This sequence comes from Mauremys reevesii, assembly GCF_016161935.1. NCBI lineage: Eukaryota > Metazoa > Chordata > Testudines > Geoemydidae > Mauremys > Mauremys reevesii. The sequence continues at coordinate 219,588,204 of NC_052623.1, forward strand.
CGGGTGAGGAGGGAGCCGGGGGTAAGAGGCTGGGGCTGGGGCCGGGGGCGGGAAGCAGGACCCGCCGCGGAAGCGCAGCCCGGTCTTCAGCGGCGGGGGCCCTTCCGTTCGGGACCCGCGCCCGAAGTGCCCGAGACTCGCGGCGGGACCCCCGCCGCCAAATTACCGCCGAAGACCGGGCTGCGCTTCGGCGGCGGGTCCCGCTTCGGCGGTAATTCGGCGGCGGGGGGCTCCCGCCACGGGTCTTCGGGGCACTTTGGCGGCGGGTCCCGGAACGGAAGGGCCCCCCGCCGCCGAAGACCCCGGGCCCCCGGAATCCTCTGGGCGGCCCTGCCCCTTCCAAGAACCGAGGGGACAGGAATCCTTACCCAGCGAGGTCACAGTCTCATAGTTCTCCTGCATGACGTCTCTGTAGAGGGCTCTCTGAGTGGGGTCCAGCAGAACCCCCTCTTCCCTGGTGAAATACACAGCCACCTCCTCGAAGGTCACTAGCCCCTGGAAGAGCAGGATTCCAACACTCAGGACCTGTTGCCCCACTCACAACCCCACTATTCATGGGGGAGAGGAGCCAATCAAATGGAAGCTCTGAGAGAGAAACAGTCAGCAGGGTCCTATCCCCATACTGTTGAGAGCAGCCAGGGGACATCACGGTGAGAGAACAAAGAGAGACCCCTTGTCTCTGCTAGCAGATCCATCACATACCTACTAGCCAGAGGCTGAAACAGCCCCATGGTCGGAATCCCAACACCCTCCCCACTGCCAGCAGCTAGATGTGAGGGGCTGGGACATCTTCCCTACACCTCCCTGGTGGGTGCCCCCTTTCCATGTCACACCAGCCTCTGGCTAGCAGGCTGAGGGTTCAGCACTGGAAGTCTGGTCCCCCTGCCCAGGGGGTTGCTTTGTCTGTTTCCTGTTTCACAAATTAGGGAATTTTCTCCCCCAAGACCCAAGCATTTGTTCTGAGGATCTAGGCCCACGTTAAACAAGTTCCAGAAAGTTTGTCACACTCTGTCCCCCTCCCTTTCCTCAGCCAGGGTATTCCCTGCCCCCTCCAGACCTAACTCCTCAGAAGTTGCCACCTCTTCAGTATTTACGGCCCCTCCTCCTCCAGCAGGACCCCACCAGCAACCCCCCAATAACCCCTACCTGATCTGGCCCAACTGCAGCCATTTCTCTTCCCTGTTCCAGGGGAGGCTGGGATGAGCTGGAGCAAGACGTGGGTGTCATTCTGCAGCCTGGCAGGGTGAGAAGGGCAGTCCTAGAGGTTTCAGAACAGGATTTAGTTAATTTCACATCACAATTCCCTCAGGCTCTTTCCCTGCAGACAGAGATTGTAGATTCTGCCATGCTGGGAACATGCTCAGTCCCCATAATACAGCACAGACCTTGACCCTGTCCTCCAGCCTCCCCCAACTAGGACTAAACCCACCAAGACATTTTCAAACCCTCCCAGCAACAGAGTGTGAACCAAACCCTGGAAAAAACCAGAACCAAAGGAGCCCCTTTGGGGGGATTCCCCCTGACACTGCCCCCAGGGCAGCACACTCCTGCAGCAGGGGGAACAGGGAGAGTCAGGGGCTGGTTTTTCCTCTGCTCCTCACCTTGTTCACAGGACAGTGACCCTGTGCAGGGATGCTGCAGTGAGTGTGCCGGGGAGGGGAGGGGGGTTTTCAGAGATCTTAAAATCTGCCCCCGCCCCCTCTAATTTGCCCTGACACCGTCTTCCATCTTTTCCAACGCCGTGGTTGGGAGACCCAACCCATTCTTGGGGGCTCTCTCTCTCCATGGCTGCCCCGCTCCGCCCAGTCGGGGAGACCTGCTTTATCCACCCACGTTCCTGGGCACAGCAGAGAGCCGGTGGGAGCGGGTCAGACTCGCTGGTGGAAGGATCCTTCTGGCCTTAGTGATGCAGCAGCAGCTCTGGGCTCCCGGACACCCGGGGGGCAGAGGGGGGGGGCACCGTGCAGAGTCAAGGACCTGCCCAGCTCCAAGGGCTCAGTCACCTGGAGTCTCAGCTTAGGAGTTGCCCTCAGCAGAGTCCGAGGCGGTTTCTAGCCGGAGAAGCTCCCCCCGATGGAGGCAGCAGCGTCTGGTCTCTCCGGATCTGCGCGGGGCTGATGCTCCCGGTTCTTTGTTCTCCCGGCTCCTGCCTCCTTTCTCCCGGCACCCCCCGCTCCCAGCTGCTCCAGCCCCTTCCTATGCCCCCTCCCCGGGGCTGGCTGCAGCGACTGGAATCCAGCTGACACCCTCTGCTGAGCCGGGCACTGCAGGGGCTGGGGGGAGCTGCTACACCGGCTTTCCCGCGTGTCCAACCCCCCTGCGAGGGGCCCTGGGGCAGGGCCAGGCCCGGGGAGGAGCCGCCCCTTCCTGCCCCCCCGGCCCGGCCCCGCCCCTTTGTGCCGGCAGCGGGGCCATGGCCAGGGCCGGGAGAGCAGCGCGGAGGCTGCTCCAGCCCTGCAGCCCGCGGGGGGGCGGAGACACGCGTGGGGCGGACACGCTCCTGCCGGGAGGGGCCGGGCCCTGCTGCCTGGTTCGCCCCCTGCCCGGTGGGGTCCCCGAGCTCCCCGCGGCCGGATCGGGGCTGCGGGAGCGAGTGTCCCGGGCGGGGCGGGGCAGCCCCTGCTGCGGGGCCGGGGCGACGGAGCACGGGAGCGGCTGGGCCCGGAGCTGCAAGAGGGCCCGGAGCGCGGCTCGGCTGCAGAGTTCGGAGCCCAGGCTGGGCCTGGGAGCGAGGAGTGGGGAGCCGGGGGTCTGGGGTGTCAGAGCCGGGTGGGGATCCCGGGGTGGGGACTGTGGGAGCTGGGAGTTAGAGGTGTGCTGGGGGGTCAGGGCTGGGGGTTGGGAGATGTTTGGGGCTCCATGGGGGCTCCATGTTCAGATCTGGCCCTGCGGGAGCTTTGGGGGCTGGAGCTGGGGAAAGTGGGGGACTGTCTGAAGTTGGCTGCTTGGGATGTGGGTGAGGCCCGGGGAGCTGGGGGTTGGGCTGCACCCCGTCACTGCAGCCTGGGGCCCTGCATTTTCTCTGGAAAAGCTGCTCCCTGTTTCACCATCTCCTCTCAGTCTGAGTCCCAGCGAGTCTGCATAGGCGTCTGCTGGGCTGGACAGGCCGTGAAATCTGACAGCAGGGAGGTTTGCAGCAGTTTCTAACCCTCCCTCCCCTGCTTCTTCCAGGAGGTACCACAAAAGCATCTGGCCCCTCTGGGAAAAGAGAGAGAAGGAGCCAAAGCGGAGGAGGAGCGGCAAAGCGAGGAGCTGCTGGTAGGTGCTCAGAGCCCCCCTCCACTTAGGTTTGCCTGGCATAAGAATGACCTGGTGAATGCAGGGCCCACCCTGCCAGCCTCAGCCAGGGACCCATCCCCACTGGAGCCCAGGGAGAGTGCAGGGTCAGACACGGGGGTTACATGATGCCTGTAGGATGCAGGAGGCTGCTGGGCAGGAGAGGGTCAGTCTGTGTTAGCCCAGAGCCCCTGCCCACAGACTGTCTGGATGTCACAGTGACCAGGGATCCTTTCTAGCTCCTAGGGGGGATGGGGAGTAAGGAGATGAAATGTGGGCTGCAGAGATGGAGGATTTGGCTCAGTGCAAGTTGATGAGGTTTTGGGGAGAAGTGTCCCTCCTGTTGGTGATGTGCAGCTCAGTCCAGCCCTGATCCCTCCTCCCTTCCTGGGATAAATGAACTTCCCATCACTCACCACAATAACTCTGCCACCTGCCCCAAGGTGCATTTATGATTTTCCCTAGTTACCGAGCAGATGAATTTCAATGTTGATAAATGCAAAGTAATGCACATTGGAAAAGATAATATCAAAACACATAAAATGATGGGGTCTAAATTAGCTGTTACCACTCAAGAAAGAGATTTTGGAGTCATTGTGGATAGTTCTCTGGAAACATCCACTCAATGTGCAGCAGCCATCAAAAAAGCAAACAGAATGTTGGGAATCATTAGAAAAGAGAGAGACAATAAAACAGAAAATATCCTATTGCCTCTATATAAATCCATGGTACCTCTACATCTTGAATACTGCCTGCAGATCTGGTCGCCCCATCTCAGAACAGATATATTGGAATTGGAAAAGGCCCAGAGAAGGCCAACAAAATGATGAAGGGTGTGGAACAGCTTCCGTATGAGGCGAGATGAATAAGACTGAGGCTATAGCTACATGCCGCAGCTTTTGGCAACACGGCTGTGGCGCTCCAGCCGTGCTGCTGACAGACGCACAGTGTAGCTGCTCTTTGTCGGCAGGAGAGAAGTGCCAGTGTAGACCAGTGGTCCCCAACCTTTGTGTGGCCAGTAGCACATTCATGTTTTCAGAAGTGTGTGGCAGGCGCCAACAACTTTTCAAGGCTTATTTTGTATTAGTCCATTACATAATATGAAAACCATCATATTTAATATTATATAATATATGAATCCAGAGAGAAGCCGGGGAGAAGCCGCAAGGATAGAGAGCACCGGCTTCCCGCAGCCCCAGAGAACTCAGTCCCCAGCAGGCGCAGGGCCCCGGCCTCTCTTCCCTGCTGGGCACTAGGCGGGCCCCGCATCTGCCGGGGTAGGGCCGGCTCTAGGTTTTTTGCCGCCCCCACCCCAGCCCTGGGCTCCCCCCCCCAGTGCCCTCCCCCACCAGCACCTCCTGCCGCCTCAGCCCTGGGCTCTCTCTTCCCCCTCCACCCGCACCCCCTGCCACCCATCCCTGGGCTCCCCCTCCCCCGCCAACCGTGACCACCTCGTCCACCACAGCAATCCCCGTTTACACTTGCAGTGGGGATCAAACCATTTCTCCTATTTTTATTTCACTTTAGTATAAATCTCATCCCCATCCCCCACAACCCCATCTTTAGTGCTCCAAATGCACGTGGAAGGCATAGGGCCTAACCCTCAAACCTTGTACCCGGCAGGGGATGGAGATCTAGTAAAGAGGGTTCAGGCAGAGGAGCGGGTATGGGGGTGCTTGAGGGCCCTTACACTGGCAGAGAAGTGGGGTGTGATCTACTGGTGGAGGAGGAGAGGGGGTATCAGGAGGGTTGCAGGAGAAGAGTTGCAGGGGGAGGTGTGGGAGGAGAGGGCCAGGGGAGGGTACAAGGGGAGAGGTGCAGGTGAAGGGAGAGTACAAGGGGAAGGGGTGCGTCGAAGGAGCTATGGGAGAAGGTACAAGTGAAGACGCTGCAAGCGGGATGAGGAGTGCAAGGGCTGAGAAGAGCAGGCGCTGACAGCTGCTTCCCCAGCCCCCTGCAGGCAGAGCCGAGAGGACTGACCCCAACCCCCCAGGTGCCCGAGCTGCGGGGGTCCCCTGGCAGGGCAGTATCCCCCGCTGCCCTGCTCGGAGCCGGACTCTGCCTCTCCCCGCCCAGGGCAGGCAGCGTGGGGCTGAGGCAGGGGAGGTGCGCAGTGGGCTGGGTCCAGGGGCAGGAGGGGGCAGCCCAGCCCGGCGGCACCCTGCACAGCCCACTCAGGCGGGGAAACGCCGCGCTGCCCTGGGGAGACTCAGAGCAGCAGCAGCAGTGGTGGCAGCAGGACCCCTCCTCCCTCCCTGCATCCCGAGCCCCACTTCGCTCCCTCCCCAGCTCCTCACACACTCTGGGAGCCCCTCTCGTCGCTGCGGCCTGGGCTCGGCTCTAGGGGACGATGCTCTGGGTCTCCAGCAGCAGGGCTGTGCCGGGGACCGAGAACACTGGCGCCTGCAGCCCCAGAGTTCTCTGTCCCCGGCTGGCGCAGGGCCGCAGCTTCTCTCCCCTGTTGGGTACTAGGTGGGCGCACATAAATGCCCTGGCAGGTGCCATGGCACCCACGGGCACCACGTTGGGGACCACTGGTGTAGACAAAGCCTGAGACTGATCAGCTCGGAAAAGAGACGACTAAGGGGGGATATGGTAGAGGTCTATAAAATCATGACTTATGAGGAAATAACACTTCCTTATTTACTTTCGCCACACAACACAAGAACTAGGGGTCACGCTGTGAAATGAATAGGCAGCAGGTTTAAAACAAATAAAAGGAAGTATTTCTTCACACAACGCAGTCAACCTGTGAAATCCCTTGCCAGAGGATGTTGTGAAGGCCAAGACACTTAACGGGGTTCAAAAAAGAACTAGAGAAGTGCATGGAGGATAGGTCCATTAGTGACTATTAGCCAGGATGGGCAGGGATGGTGTCCCTAGCCTCTGTTTGTCAGAAGCTGGGAATGGGCAACAGGGGATGAATCACTTGATGATTGCCTGTTCTGTTCATTCCCTCTGGGGCACCTGGCATTGGCCACTGTCAGAAGACAGGATACTGGGCTAGATGGACCTTTGGTCTGACTCAGTCTGGCCGTTCTTAGGTTCCCCTGTTACTGAGCCTCCATCTCCCTGTTGCAGAAACAGACAGAAGCCGAGAGGCAGAAGATCGTCTGGGAGTGGAAGGAGCTGCGAGGGTTTCCAGAGGAGCAGGAGCAGCGGCTGCTGTCCCGGCTGGAAGAGCTAGAGAGAGCCATTGTTCAGAGAAGGGATGAGGGTGACTGCAGCCTGTCCTGGGAGATTTCCCTGCTCAGCGAGAGGGGATGAGAGAAGGGGCAGCAGCCACTGAGCCAACCCCTGCAGGTCAGGCTCTCATTGCAATGATCATACACAGCGTTTCTATAGGTGCTTCTGAGCCCTAGACCCCAAAGCACTTTACAAAGTGGGGTCAGGGGCATTATCCCTCTGGGACAAATGGGGAAAGTGAGGCAGAGGGAGGGACAGAGCCCTGGCCCAGGTCACACAGTGAGTCTGAGAGCGGCACCAGGGATGGGTCCTGGGAGTCCTGGATGCTGCAGCCCCAAGACCTTCTCTCCTGGAAATGTCTGTCTGCATTTGCACTTGGAGAGTGAAATCCCCTCCCCGACCATGCTGAGGTCCCGAGCCAGGCCTAAGGCCCCTCTCACCACAGATTAATGGGTTTCATGGGGCCAGGGGCCTTCTGGGTCGTCTCTCAGCACTGGAGGGAATTTGATTCTCAATGCAGAGAAACGTCTTCTGCCTGTAAAGTGCCTGGGGAGAAGATTTCCGCAGTGGTGACCTGCCCACAGGGATTGCTGGGGCTGCGTAGGGGAAAGTCCCTGGTGGGGGGTGGCAGATGCTCTGGGATTGTAAACCTGAAATTCCCCTACTGCCCGAGGCCTCAATGGTGACCCCTGCAGAGCAGGAGGCCTCCCCACCCAGGGACACTCCCCCTGACGGGTTCCTCTTTCTCTCCCTCTTTAGGGTGCTGGGAGCACTGGAGGCAGGTAAGTCCTGGCCTCCATTTCCCTCCGTCCTCATGGGCCGTTAGGTTTGATAACTGCACTGAATAGGAAGCTGCCCCCTGCCTTTGGAGCGTGTGATTCTGTCTCCCCTAGTGGCTGACTCAGGTAGAAGAAGAGCCGGTTACTGTGTGATCGCTAATGAGGTCATAGCAGGGCTGCTAGACACAGGGCCGATGGGACAGACCAGGCCTGTCTCCTGGGCTGACGTGGCTGCGTCACATGTTCAGAGGGCGCAGAATCTCAGCTTTCGCATTTGTTAAACTGAGTTGCTGGCCCTCAGCACCTCCCCAGTGTAAACAGAGACAGCGTTGCCTTGCTGGGGCTGCCATCAGCCTGAAGCCTTAGCTCAGAGAGTGTGAACTTTCCTGTCCCCTGTTAATGTCATCGGGGTGTCAATTGAAATGACGACACTTTGATGTGAACATTCAACGTTCCCTGGCTGATCACTCGAGCAGGTGGAACAGGGAGGGGGCAGGAGTGAAGCCTTTGTGAGGTGGGAATAGGAGGTTGCTGTATGGAGGGAAGAACAGAGGACAGACACAAGGACAAGGAAGCAAGAGAGAAATGGAGAAAGGAGGGTGGGAAAGGAAGGGAAACACAGGGAAGAACCAGCAGGGCCCTACAGGGTGTCTGGGAAGGGGGCTGTTTTCCTCCTGAGTGACACTGAGTGTGACAGACAAAGACTTAGCAAAATACTAAGAACTAAAATTTTATTTCCGATACAAAGGGCAGGTTATCCCCTTGTTCATTGTATGTGGGTGTCCCATGGAGAGCAGTGGGGGTTCTGCTGTGAATGGAGCAGGGCACAGAGTCCTAACCTGATGCCCTAGGCCACTGACCATAACGGACAGTGCAATGTGTCCCTCTCTGCCAAATGAGCTGGACACCCCAGGGTTACTGTTTCAGCTGAAGGGCTTGAGGTTTTTGGTGTTTAAGGGCCCACGTTCATTCCCTGCTGGAGACCTGGGCTCTGTCTGTGGCCGCTGTCAGCATGTAGGACCTGCCCACTCTTTGGTCTGTGTCTCCTCCCTTTCCACATAATCCCAGTGCTGGTGCCCCTTGTTACTGCAGTAAACCAGCGTAGGTGGGTGGTTCTGCCCCCCCACAGAACCAGAGCGTCCCTGAGAAAGCTCCTGAACAATGTCTCCATTCCTTGCTCTAGTGTCTCCCCACTTCCCGTCTTGCTGGAGAGCACAGGGCTGTGGTGACTCACAATAATATTGACCATCTCAGACTACAAAGCTCAGATCCAGGTTTCCTGGAGTTTAGGGGTTGCTGGGCTCAGGGTCTGGGACTCAGGCCTATTTCTCACCCCTCCTCCTTTCCCCAGCAGGGAGGATGGGATGTTTCGGAAGCCAGAGCCGTCATTTGCAGAGCTGGAGAAGAGACTCAGCGATTTCTCTCTGAAAAGTGCCATGCTGCAGGAGGTGCTGCTGGGATTCAAAGGTGAATTGGAGTCTGGGGGTGGCGTCTCCTCTGGTTAGAGCAACTCTCGCCCTGGGGAAGAGTCTGGGACTCTAGTGATGTCACTGATCCTCGGCTCCATCTCACAGCCCAGCTCAGCGAGTCGTCCTTCTCCATGGGGCAGCCCTGTGGGGCTGGCTCTGTCTGCAGAGGCTGCGTTATTGGCCTCTGATGTCTGTCACCATCTCCTAGTTAACAGCAGTTACATTAATAACTGCTGTCTGTCTGCATTGATGCGAGGGCCTGAATTCTCACCTCTCCCATCTTCTCCTTCTCCTAGAGATGCTGCGACGGGAGCTGGGGAGTGACACAGGTACGTGTCTGTCTCTGACTAGCCATGGGGAGATTTCAGACCAATAACCATGTTCACGACAGGGGATCACAGCCTCCAGCACCTGGAAGCTGTGTAACAATGTGAAGGGATGTTACTTTGTTCTTGCACCACTATATTTTCAACTGACTTGTCTCTTAAATATTTTATCCTGGGGATCGGCAACCTTTGGCACACAGCTCGCCAGGGTAAGCACCCTGGCAGGCCGGGCCAGTTTGTTTACCTGTGGTGTCCTCAGGTTCGGCCGATTGCAGCTCCCACTGGCCATGGTTTGCCACTCCAAGCCAATGGGGGTGGTGGGAAGCAGCGGGCAGCACATCCCTTGGTCCGCGCCGCTTTCTGCAGCTCCCATTGGCCTGGGACAGCAAACCGCGGCCAGTGGGAGCCGCGATCGGCCGAACCTGCGGATGTGGCAGGTAAACAAACCGGCCCGGCCCAGCCCGGCCTGCCAGGATCCTTGCCCTGGCGAGCCACGTGCCAAAGGTTGCCAATCCCTGTTTTAGCTCATCAGTATCACATAAGCATTTCAAGTGTTTTGCAGTTTTTTAGTACTCATTAATTGTTTTTGCTTTTACTTTAATTATTGCATTTTTTACTGACTACGTTAATTTTAAGAATTTTATTTTGCAGTTTTAATTGCAGTTATATTAAGTGTTTTTAATTAAGTTTACATAGTCTGATTTTAAAGCTTTTTTTAAAGACCACTAAGACCTTGACAACTTTTCTGTTTTTGAGTGGCTGCTTGATACTTTTTGTTAAAAAAAATACAAAGGGTGAGCTTTTCCTTTATCATACTTATTTGAAAGTTTGTTAGTAAAGTTAGAGTTTTTTGGCTTTTTTAAAAAAAAAGACTTTTTTTGTTGTGACTCTTTAAATTGGTAATATAGTCACATTTTTAACTTATAATTATTTTAGTGCACTATTTACCTCTTGTGACAAAAGTTGTAGCTGATTTTTACACTTTAAATAAAACATCTATTAGCATCTAATTTTGTTAAAACAGAAATTCAATATTTCTTTTTAGCATAACCTGCACTTCTTTAAGAATGCAACGTTTGTTTGGCTCTTTTAATTAACTTTTTACTCTAATTTCTTTATGCTTACATTATGCGTTAAATTAATTTATATTTCTTCGAATGATTTTATTCATTTAAGATAGAATCTTAATTTTTTTCTCCCAATACGTTCCTAGCCATCCCGATAACGATTAATTTCTGGGAAACATCCTCAGTAGAATTATTTGAAGGTGTTGCACCGGAGAGTAAAGGCACAGAGGCAGTGGCTTGTGGGAATGAGGGTAAGTTTCATTACTAATCCTGCTCTTAAAATGAGGAGTCTTTTTAGAAAAATAGTTTAACTTACAAGCACTGAGAGACTTTAGGAAAGTCACTAATCATGGGAGTAATGGGTCTTTTTGGAACATATTTTAACTGACAAGCCCTTAGAGCCTTTCTGAGAAACAGGATACAACTATGGTCAAAATGAAGTGCAAATTAATGATTGTGCATCATGAGGAGAAAGAGGAGGGAATACAAGTTAAAATATAATGAAAATAAAGCCTCTCAGAAAGGAAATGTAGCAGTTTAGTAGCAGTGTTGCCATGTTAGGGGTGAGGTGGGAGATGATTTTCTCTCCCCCTCCCCCCCAATCTCTTTTGAAAAGTCCCAAAAGGATTAAAAGTGGGTGACATCGTTTATTTTTTATTATTTTGTTTACTAATTAAATCCATTTGGCCTAGGTAGCTTTGTTCCCACGTCTTCTTGTTCACCAAGCATAGAGCTTAGTACTGGCCCTGAACGACATCATTAGCCCCCTTTTGTTTGGACTAATTGAATTTTCTGTCATTGGTCTTCTTGCACCTGTGCATGGCCTTCATGGCTGAAAAGAATGTAACCTACTTTTCATCAACTTGTTGCTAGAGGGTATTGTAAGATCTTATGAACTTTCGTCTTCTTTTTACAGTGAAGTGAGGCAGAGAGTTCAAAACGTGGGTGTTATTGGAATTAACAGTTCCCAGGGTTGGTCCATACATGCCATTGCACTGGGCTCATTCAGGCTTTGTCCGGATACAATGTAGCACTCGCTTCCCATGCGTAGTCAATGCCGATACAAAAGAATGATCTAGGCTGGTGTTTCTCAGCTGGTGGTTTGTGACCCCTGGGGGCTCAGGAAAGGCAGTCAGGAGGCTGTGAGATGTTGAGTGTTTCATTATGATCTAAAGCAAAGAAAATCTAACTCCCCCATTCCTGCACTCCCCTGTTCATTGTGGTCAAGCGTTCTCTGTCAGCCTCTTGAAATATACAAGTTATATATAGACTCAGCACGGATACATGTTGTATTCTTACTTTTTTAGTAAATGTTCGGGGGTCGGAAAAGATTTGACTTCCAATAAGTGATACTTGCTTACTTATCTCAGCTCTGAAATTAGGCAGTTTGCAGCTGTGCACAGTAACCCTTTCATTGCCTGTATCCCAGCCAGCGAGACTGAAACCCCTGGGGTGGTTAGTAGAGATGGGGACGAGGCAGAAAGTTTGGATCCAAACCGGCATTGAGTGCTGTCAGCGATCACAGGAGAGCCAAGGAACGCAGGGATCGTTGGTCACTAAGTCTCCCAGGCAGAGGGAGGGGAGAGGGGGAAACAGAAGTCAGAAAATGAACGAGAAATAAGTGGGGGGCGGAGGTCACAAGCTCCCAAACGTGCCCACATCCAGTCATAGAGTCATAAAATCTAAGGCCAGAAGGGACCACTGGATCATCTGGTCTCACCTCCTGTCTAACACTGGCTGCCAACACCCCCCAGCACCCGCCCACTAAACCCAATAGTTGGAGTCAGCCTCCAGGAGACTAGACTCTTACATGCCCCAGGCAGAGAAAGGAGGGACCGAGGTGCACCAGTGCTCCAGGCCCCTGCAGTGGCAGGGAAATGGTTAAGTGAGATATTTCTGGGAAATCCTAGTGAGTGCCCCATACCCCATGCTGCAGAGGAAGATGAAAACCCACCAGGTCACTCACAGCCTGACTCGCGGTGGGGAATATTCCTTCCCCATCCCACCTATTGTGATCAGTTAGACCCTGAGCATGGGAGCAAGAACCAGCCAGCCAAGCCCTGTGAGAGAGAGAGAGAGATTGATCTCACCTCAGAGCCCTAGTCCACCCCGCCCAGCCTGTCTTCTTCTCCGTCCATTCCTGAAGCTTCAGAGGAAGGAGATTAAAAAACCCTCTCAAAATACATTGGATGAAAAAATCCCTTCCTGACCCCTGCAAGTTGTGGCCCTGAAGCATGAGGCTGAGGAATTTAATACATAAAATGGAAGTGAGCCCCACTTAATGTTCCACTATTTGTCTCCATTGACAATGGCTTCCATCTTAATGTCACCAGCAAACTTTATTTAATTTACTGCACCAACACTGGGCACTCTTTGTCCTGTCCCTGCCTTCGCCTGGTCCCCACCATTGGGGGAGTTTCCCTCAGGGTTTTAAAACTAGGACAGTGGGTTTAGTGCTGGTGGGAAAGGCTGGGTCTGGGCTGTGATAAAGTGATGGAATATTTTCCCAGCATGCAAGTCAGAAACATCTTGTGCAGGGAAAGGGCCAGGGAAGATCATGATGTGACAGGAACTAACTTCTGAAATCTTCCCTGTCACCCTTCTCACCCTGACAGGCAGCAGAGTAACACCCACCTTTGGCTCCAGATTGTCCCAGCCTCCCACGGGGCAGGGAAGGGAACTGGCTGTAGTGGAGCCAGTCCAGGTAGGGATTATTGCGGGGTTGCTAGTGGGTTCCTGCTGGGGGGAGAGGGGAGGAAATGCTGAGGGCCTGGGATCTTTGTGGGAGATCAGTGTGGAGGTGGGATGGGGGCAGGAAATACCCAGAGTGGAGAAAGGGAGGGGGACAAGGCATGTGACAAACTTGCTGGGAATTGTTTAACCCAAGTCCTGGATTCCGGGAACAGACCCATGGGGCTTGGGGGAGGAAACTACCCTATTTGTGGAATGGGGCTGGTGGGGGAACCCTGGACAGCGCGGGGAAAATGTATCCGATTCCCAGTGCAGGAACATGAACTTACTGGCCAGAGGCTGCTAGGAGATTCGAAGGAGGGGGTGGGAGGTTACCCACCAGTGGGGCCTAGAGTAGATAACCCCTCCCCTTCCTTCCAGCTGCTGGCAATGGGAAGCCTGTTGGGATTCCTACTGGGGAGCTGACCCTGGAGCCTGCTGGGGCCCCATCCCCCGCATCAGCCTCTGGCTTGTAGGTGTGTGATGGATGAGAAAACCCTTCCCCCTCTGTCTGCTGGGGGGGGGGGGGTGAGGGGATCTCTAGCTCCCCTCCTGTTTTGTCTCCTGGCTGCTCTGAAGGTGGGAATCTGCTGACTGTGACCCTGCCAGAGCTTCCATTTGATTGGCTCCTCTCTCTCCATGAATAGTGGGGCTGTGACTGGGGCAGCAGGTACCGAGTGTTGGACACTTCCTCTTTCAGGGGGCGGTGACCTTTGAGGAGGTGGCTGTGTATTTCACCAGGGAAGAGTGGGCTCTACAGAGAGCCCTCTACGGAGAGACGTCATGCAGAACTATGAGAATGTGACCTCGCTGGGTAAGGATTCCTGTCCCCTCGGTTCTTAGAAGGGGAAATGAAGAGTTAAGGTTCATGCCGCCCTCACAGTGCCACCTCTACTCTGCCCTGTCTCAGCAACAGCCCACTGAGAGCATTGAAATGGGGCAGACTAGGTCCCTCAGGGTTCACGTGCACCTCCCTTCATATCACAGTCACAGCTCTGCCAAGCTGCTCCAACTCCTCCCTCCACCATCCAGTTACAGCTACAGCTGACCCAGTGCACACAGCTGGAGGCATGCGAATAAATGCTGGTATTCCCATCTCTGAACACAACACAAACAATGGCATGTTCCTAGTCCTTCATATCTATTGTAGAATCATAGATTTTTATGGCCAGAAAGGGCTATTAGGTCATCTAATAGATCAGTCTCCTGTATAACACAGGTCATAGAATTTCATCCAGTTACTGCTGTACTGAGCTGAATACCTTGTGTTGGACTAAGTCCTCCCCCAGAAAGGCATCCACTCTGACTTGAAGACTTCAAGAAATGGAGAAACCTCCATTTCCTTTGTTAGTTTGTTAACCTTTGCACCAGCCTTACTGAGACACTCCCAGCGGCTAGTGCCAGCTGCAGGGCCAGGGACAGAGTTAAGGTTGCATTTTAGGGGTTGTGTGTATATTAACTCTTCCTTTTCTGGTTCTCAGAGTTTAAGTTTTGCCACCTCCCACCGAGTGCAAAGGCATGCAGCAGAACTGGCCAATCGGTACTCAGTATTTATGTAGGTTATGGACATTTGATTTCCTTATTCTTTTAATAGACTTTTTCGGTACTCTGTCTGCATGAGAGATTTTGCCAGCATAATTATGTCAATTAAGGATGTGGTTTTTCGCACCTCTAACAAACAGAGCTATGCTGACAAAACTTTGCAGCTCAGAAGAGGCCAGAGCCTGCAAGTGGATTTTAAAACACTTTAAAATATTGCTTGCAGCCCTGAAATTTTGGATTTGGGGGAAACATCTAAGAGGAACTCCTTCAGAATGCAGCAAAACACACAATATACATGGTCTGAAAGTTAACAGTGGTACAGCTCCGACTCAGATGAATGGGTGTAACTTAGAGGCAGTGGCCACAGCATGTCCTCTTGACCCAGCCAACCAATGACTGAGAGCAGTGTGAGGTTCCTATTCAGGAGTTCTTGGTGGGTAGGAGGGAAGGAGAGCAGGGAGGTGTGGGGTGGGAGAAGATGATGGGAGAGCTAGTGCTTGTGTGGTGCCACAAGGTAGGGCAGGCTCAGTGTAGTGGGAGGAAAGGAATAGGTATGTGGAAGATGAGACTAGAGGGAATCAGGGAGGGATGGGTACCATGGAAGGAAGAGGAGGTGAGGAATCAGAGACAGAATCTCAGGAGAACAGGCAGTGTGGTGGGTTGGGGGAGTGGGAGACTGGGAATGGAGAACAGGGGGTGGAGGTCCCAGCAGTGGTGCTGTTGGAGGGGGAGGATTGGGTAGGAGATCTGGGATACTTGGAAGTGGAAAAGACAGGATAGTGGGAAGGGGATGGGGAGAAGTGGGAAGGGAAGGTTTCAGGGAGGCAGATATTTGGGGCCCTTCACTGAGAATATCCTTGCCAAAGTCTCTTAATGACCTCTCCCTAAGCAAAGCTCAGAACCAGTACTCCATCCTTATTCTTCTTGACCCATCAGCCCCCTTAATACCACTGACCATGGTCGTCGTCTTGACATCTTGTCTTCTTCCTGGCTCTCCTCCTACCTCTGTAACCACTTCTTCAGTGTGTCCTTAGGAAGATCGTCCTCACCCCCACTCCAGTTTTCTGTGGGGGTTCCACAGGGCTCAGTCCTTGGTCACTTCCTCTGCACTTTATCTCTGGGAAATCTCAATTCAGCTACTGGCCATATGCTGATGAATCACAGATCACCGCTCTACTCCAGACCTGTCTCCTTCTGTCCAAACTGAAACCTCAGCCTTCCTCTGATGACTCCTTGTGGATGGCTAGCCATCAACTCAGGCTCAACAGCTCAAGTGTTGATAACAGAGCTCTTAATCCCCCAAACCAGCCCCCCACCTCCTTTCTTGCTGTTCACCCCAGAATAGCTGATGAAATCTCAGAGCCTCTGGCAATATTTGCAAACTGAGATGACAGGAGAGGTCCTAGGAGATTAGAGAAGGGTTAACATACTGCCCATCTTTACAAAGGGGAAAAAGGAGGAGCTGGGGAACTATACACTAGTCAGTCTGACCTCGATAGCAGGAAAGCTACTAGAGCAATGTATAAAACATTCAATTTGCGAATACCTGGAGGATGAAGGGGTAATTGGTAGCAGCGAGCATGGATTTACTAAGAACATAGCATGATAAACCAGCTTGATATCCTTCTTTGATAGGGTAACTGGTTTGGTGGATAAAATAGGCCTGGACCTCAAAAAGGCTTTTGACACAGTCCCATGAGTAAGCTGGAGAAATGTGGGCTCAACGGAACTCCCATTAAGTGGATATATAATTGGTTACACAACCGCAAGCAAAGAGTAACTATTATTGGAATGATGTCAGATTGGAGGGGTTTCACAGGGATCTATTTTGGGTCTGCTGCTATTTAACGTCTTCATTAACGATCTGGATGTAAGAATAGAGAGCATACCGATCAAATTTGCAGATGACACTAAGCTGGGGGATTGTCAACACTTTGGAGGATAGAGCAAAACTTCAAAGGGATCATGATAAATTGGCAAACGGCTATAGACAACAATGAAATTCAACAAAGACAAGTGTAAGGTGCTACACTTTGGGAAGGAAAACCCAATGCACAAATACTGTCTGGGGGATAACTGGCATGGCAGCAGCACTGCTGAGAAGGATCTGGGAGTTGTGGTGGATCACAACCTCAACAGGAAGTCAACAGTGTGATGGTAATGCAAAAAGAAGCAAATGCATTAACAGAAGCATAGCATGCAAATCACAGGGGGTGATAGTACTGCTCTACGCAGCACTGGTTAGGCCTCAGGGGGAGTCCTGGGTCCAGTTTGGGTCATCAGTGACTAGACAGGATGTAGAGAAACTGGAAAGAATCCAGAGGCAAGTGACAAAGATGATCAAAGGGGTGGAATGCAAACCAGTGAGTAAAGGCTGATGGAACTGGGTGTGTTTAGTTTGGAAAAAAGAGTTAATGGAGGGGATATAACAGCGACCTTCAAATACGTGAAAGGCTGTGTGAGCATGCGTGGCCGTCCCTCCTGGTCTGTCTCAGGACAGAGCTGCAAAGTCTCCAAGCCCAGGCCCTCAGGCAGGGTGGGGCAGCAAACAGTCTGGGGCTCAGGCAGGGGCAAGCACCAGTCTAGCATCCTAGCTCCACAGATGATCAACCAACACAGGCCTCCTGGCCGAAGGTGGGTGGCAGGAGGTAGGGGGACTCTATCCCACCTGACTCCACCGGGTCCCAGCCCCAGGCCCTAACAGTGCCAGTGTAATCCACCAATGGATCATAGGGGATCTGCTCACAACACCCTTACTTAGGCCTGGTCTACACTAAGAAGCGGGGTCGAACTAGGGTACGCAAATTCAGCTACGTGAATAGCGTAGCTGAATTCGAAGTACCCTAGTTCGAACTACTCACCCGTCCAGACGCCGCGGGATCGAAGTCCGCGGCTCCAAGGTCGACTCCGCCACCGCCGTTTGCAGTGGTGGAGTACCGGAGTCGACCGGAGCGCGCGGGGAGTTCGAACTATCGCGTCTAGATTAGACGCGATAGTTCGAACTCCGAGAAGTCGAACTCTACGCGTCGACCCGCGCGGTAAGTGTAGACGTACCCTTAGTGTCAGCCCAACACTCAGCCAGACAATGGTCTAGTTTCCCTGGGCTACTTCCTACAATCCCCAGGGTTTGGTACCTCTGGCCTCCATTTTCCCCGGCTCAGTGGTCTGTGGCAGCCCCATCAGTTCATTGGCACCTCGACTGGCTGGTGAGCCTGGGAGCTTTGGCCAGTCCTCTGGCGGCCGCCTCAGCAGGTCCTCAGTGTCCCGCTCCGGCAGCTGATGGTAAGCGTCTGTCTCCCTCAGCAGCTCCAGCCCAACTGAGCTGCAGGGCCCCCTCCTCATGTACTTCTGTTTCCTGTCCCGCCCCTCAGCTTCCGGAGGGGTGGAGGTGGCTTTCCTGTCTCTGTAGCCCAACAGGCAGGTTGTGGTCCCTGCTGGTCTTCCTCGCTACAGGCTGCCAGACAAAGGATGGGGAACAGTTCTTCTCTCTTGTCACAGAGGGCAGGACAAGAAGCCGGGGATTCAAACTACAGCACAGCAGTTTTAGATTAAATCTCAGGAAAAATTTCCTAACTGGAAGAACAGTAGGAGAATGGAACAGATGCCTAGGGCAGTGGTGGAAGGTTATTCACTGGAGGTTTTCAAAAGGAGGCTGGTTTAGTCACAGCAAATCCTGCACCTTGGCAGGGGGGTAGACTAGATGACCTTTGTGGTCCCTTTTAACTCTATGGTTCTAAGGGGTTCGCCCTTGGAAAATGCTAAAGCGAGCGTGTCGCCCATTAAGGGTATATTTGCACTGCGTCTGGCAGCTGCCTCCCAGCCAGAGTCCATGCTGACTTACTACAAATAACGGTGTAGGCGCTGTTATTTGGGCTGTAGCTTGGGTTCTAAAGCCGGGAGTTGAGAGGGGTGGGTGGACTGGATGGTCTGAGCTCCATCAAAGCAATGTCGCCACAGCCATTTTTAATGCACTAGCGTGAGACCAGCCTGAAAGGTGGCCGACTCCCTGATGCCCTCTAGATGTACCCTAAAGAGGGCAGTCCCAAGGGAGACTGTATGAAGGTTGGGTCATCTAATTCCCTGTAAATCCATGACCCAGCCCCCTCCTTGGCACCCTGTCACCATGCCTTAGTGGGTCACAACTGAGGATGCCAAATTCAGGATGAACTGCTGAGAAATGCAGCAAACACAACCCAAAACTAGTGGTTATTCTTTTATAAGATAGACCAAACCAGCCACAAAAGTAAACTCCTGTTTCACCACACTGGCTAACAAGAAAACATAAAGGCAGTTTTCTCAGGCATTCCGGTTCTTTATAACACCACCAAAAACACTGGCTTCAGAGCTGAGTGGTTCTTTACAAGCATTGTCATTAAATAATAGGTTCTTCTGATCCCAGCCACTCCCAGGTCAATATACAACTTAGATCTTACCCAAAACTCACGCTGGAGCCAATCCTTTAGTATCTAATATCTAAAGGTTTATTCATAAAAAGAAAGAAAGGGGAGAGTTAAAATTGGCTAAGGGAATCAATTACATCCAGTAATGGCAAAATTCTTGGTTCAGGCTTGTAGCAGTGATGGAATAAACTGTTGGCTTAAGTCGTCTCTGGAGTACGTCCACAGCTGGGATGGGTCATTCAGTCCCTTGTACAGAGCTTCAGTTCATCTGGAGTTAAGAAGTAGGATTGAAGACAAAATGGAGGTGTTTCTGGGGCCTTTTATAGCTTTTGCCATGTGGAGGGCATCCTGTTGTTCTTACTGTGGAAAATTACAGCAACAAGATGGAGTTTGGAGTCACATGGGCAAGTCACATGTTCATGCCCAATTTCCCTCAGTCATTGCAGGAAGCCATTACCTAGATTCCAGACAGCACATTTACATGACAGTCCACTCAGTGTAGATGGGCTTCTCCCATGGTCCATTGTCAACCAAGTGTGTCTTGATGAACCACTTAGTTTGAACAGTCCCTCCAAGATGTGCTAGCTAGCTACCTTGTGGGTGTTACCCTGTTATGCTTATAAGAAGCACACATGATCTTTTTCAGGGGAAAAGGCAATATGCCGCATTTATTGAAGATACAACAATTCGCATATGCATTCAGTCACACACACACACACACACACACACTGTCCGGCCAGCTAGGTTGATCATGGGTAGGAGGAGCTGGGTTCCGTTGGTCATGCCATGATGCTCTGGGGAAGTCTTGGCAGGATGGACCCAAAGTTTCATGGCAAGGCACCCTGTTCATATAGTGATTTTCCTTCATTGGAACCAATGAGTTTTGCACTGTCATGCTGTAATCAATTGTTGTTTGATGAGTGCTTGTTTTCTTAAATTGTCCTCCTCATCCTTTATCTTGTTCTTTCATCTAGTTCCTCAGGGAGTTGGTTTAGATCACAGCTGTCTTGTCCCCACTGATAGGTGCCTGTCTCATCTTTAGAATCATCAATCTGCCCTCCTCTGACATTTCAATAGGGGCATGTTGCAGCCTCCTGGTGCCCTTGCGTCTTTCTTCAGTTCCTCCCTTGTACATCTGGTTCAGCGATGGCCTTCACACTTACCTCTTAACATGTACATTCCTTATTCACACACAAAACAGAATTAATTTACTCAGAACATTTTGAACGGGAACATCAAAGTGCAATGCAAAAGAAAACAATCATGGCATTCTTTTACTTATTTTAAAATGCTAAACCTACAACAAATTGGTGACCCTCAAAGGTCTGTTACTGCCTTGAAATCAGTCCAGACACAGATTCTGGGTGATGTATCTCTACCCATTGGCCCATTAGCCCATTCCTTTCTGTTATTCAAAAAAGCAGGATGTGCTCAGATCATACACCAATACACTTAATACATGCTACATAATTATTCTTTATCCTTCATTCCAAATTACATAAAATACCAACATAAAATCCTACCACTACATTTGGGGGAAGAATTTGGGGGAGTTCAGTTCCTGATTTTTATTTGACCTCTCTCCAGCACTTGTTTTGGTTGGCCTTCCCCTTTCCATCCCTTTCTGAGGTTTCTGTCTCTATCACAGCAGGTGACGCAATGGTATGTGACAAAGAGGAGCAGAATTCTCAGCAGGAAAATGTTGAGCAAGTGGATAAACACAGAGCATTATCGCAAAGACCAAAAAGGAATGTGTCCAGGAGTCATGAGCAGGGAAACTCCTGTGAGATTCAGCACAGATCAGAAAGAGAGCAGGGAAACCATCCAGGGGAGAAAGTTGGTAAATGTATTTCCTATCGGGGAACTCAGATGGACCTCAAGGAAACCACAACACAGCAGGAAATCCTCATGGGAAAGAGAAAAAATACATGCACTGAAGGTGGGAAAAATTTATGTGACTACTCAGTCCTTATAAAGCATCAGAGAATCCACACAGGAGAGAGGCCCTTTGAATGCCGTGAGTATGGGAAATGCTTCACTAAGAGCTCATCACTTTCTGACCATCAGAGAATCCACACAGGGGAGAGGCCCTATGAATGCAGTGAGTGTGGGAAAAGCTTCACTAGCAGCTCAGGCCTTTCTGAACACCACAAAATCCACACAGGGGAGAGGCCCTATCAGTGCAGTGACTGTGGGAAAACCTTCAATCGCAGCTCAAACCTTTTTACCCATCAGAGGATCCACACAGGGGAGAGGCCCTATGAATGCAGTGAGTGTGGGAATACCTTCTCTTGGCACTCAGCTCATGTTATCCCTCAGAGAATCTGCAAGGGAGATCAACACCATAAAAACCTCTAGGGCTATCAATACTTTCTTTTTCTTTAATAAATTTCCTGATTCCCACATAGTAACTTTTGAAGCTCTTTGAACTGTTTGCAGCTTTGTTATCCCTCAGCCTGTCCAGATGAGTGGCCCATTTTTGCCTTTTTGCAGTTTGCCCTGTTTTGAGGTGGACCCATTTGTCCTTTCTATCAACTCCATTGTCTCATGAGTAATTCTAGTGTGCCCTTCCTATCAGGAACCAGGGAGCATCACATTTATACCATTCCTCCTATTTCAAAATTGTTAGTCACCAGTGATACAGATTGTATCATTGCCAGTTGTTCTCACGTTGCTTTGGGTTGTGCTGAAGATATAATGGGAACTTTTCAAATTATATGTAAATGAAGAGGAGCAGAGGCAGGAAAATAAGTGTTATTTCAGCCTCTGTGACACTGGAAGAGTACAAGGTGACTCAGAGATTCCCGCCTTCCCCATCACTGCAGAACTGTTACCTTTTGTCTGAGCCATGTAGAGTTTATCTTCATCACATTCTATCCATCCACTTCTCAAAGTGTCGTGTGATGAAGAATTCTCCATTGTCTGTGCTTGGAGATGATGCTTTGACTTCTTTAATCCTATATCAGAGTTGCTGTGACTGGAGATGAAACTATCAAAGATGTGGAAGGGGAATTCAAATGGATCCCAAACACAGTGTGATCACTGGGAGTTTAAATCCCAGGTTCCATCTGTTGGCAAGGTGGCTGTTATGTCTCCCATTATTTGGATGCTAGGATATTTTCAGGTCAATAAGCCATCTAAAGGCTGGTCTATGCTGAAAAGCTATGTTGGCAGAGCCACATCTCTCATGGGTGTGAAAAGTCCTCTCCACTGAGAGGAGTAGTAATGTGACCTGAGCCCCAGTGTAGACAGTGTTCATAGAATCATAGAATCTCAGGGTTGGAAGGGACCTCAGGAGGTCATCTAGTCCAACCCCCTGCTCAAAGCAGGATCAAACCCAACTAAATCATCCCAGCCAGGGCTTTGTCAAGCCTGACCTTAAAAACCTCTAAGGAAGGAGATTCCACCACCTCCCTAGGTAACCCATTCCAGTTCTTCACCACCCTACTAGTGAAAAAGTTTTTCCTAATGTCCAACCTAAACCTCCCCCTCTGCAGCTTGAGACCATTGCTCCTTGTTCTGTCATCTTCTACCACTGAGAACAGTCTAGATCCATCCTCTTTGGAACCCCCTTTCAGGTAGTTGAAAGCAGCTATCAAATCCCGCCTCAGTCTTCTCTTCTGCAGGCTAAACAATCTCAGTTCCCTCAGCCTCTCCTCGTAAGTCATGTGCTCCAGCCCCCTAATCATTTTTGTTGCCCTCCGCTGGACTCTCTCCAATTTATCCACATCCTTCTTGTAGTGTGGGGCCCAAAACTGGACACAGTACTCCAAATGAGGCCTCATCAATGTCGAATAGAGGGGAATGATCACATCCCTCGATCTGCTGGAAATGCCCCTACTTATACAACCCAAAATGCCATTAGCCTTCTTGGCAACAAGGGCACACTGTTGACTCATATTCAGCTTTTCATCCACCGTAACCCCTAGGTCCCTTTCTGCAGAACTGCTGCCCAGCCATTCGGTCCCTAGTCTATAGCAGTGCATGGGATTCTTCCGTCCTAAATGCAGGACTCTGCACTTGTCCTTGTTGAACCTCATCATATTTCTTTTGGCCCAATCCTCTAATTTGTCTAGGTCCCTCTGTATCCTATCCCTACCCTCCAGCGTATCAACCACTCTTCCCAGTTTAGTGTCATCTGCAAACTTGCTAAGGATGCAGTCCACGCCATCCTCCAGATTGTTAATGAAGATATTGATAAAAACCGGCCCCAGCACTGACCCTTGGGGCACTCCACTTGATACCGGCTGCCAACTAGACATGGAACCATTGATCACTACCCGTTGAGCCCGACCATCTAGCCAGTTTTCTATCCACCTTACCGTCCATTCATCCAGCCCAGACTTCTTTAACTTGCTGGCAAGAATACTGTGGGAGACTGTATCAAAAGCTTTGCTAAAGTCCAGAAATAGCACATCCACTGCTTTCCCCTCATCCACAGAGCCGGTTATCTCATCATAGAAGGCAATTAGGTTAGTCAGGCATGACTTGCCCTTGGTGAATCCATGCTGACTGTTCCTGATCACTTTCCCCTCCTTTAAGTGGTTCAGAATTGATTCCTTGAGGACCTGTTCCATGCTTTTTCCAGGGACTGAGGTGAGACTGACTGGCCTGTAGTTCCCTGGATCTTCCTTCTTCCCTTTTTTAAAGATGGGCACTACATTAGTCTTTTTCCAGTCATCCGGAACCTCCCCCGATCGCCATGATTTTTCAAAGATAATGGCCAATGGCTCTGCAATCTCATCGGCCAACTCCTTTAGTTATGTTGTCAGAAGAGTATTTCCAGTGTTTGAAGTGTAGACATAGCCTTAGACAGATTGATCCCCTCTGGGAAGTGAGTCATGACATCAATTCCAATTTTGACCCATCTCCCTATAGGTGAGAAAACTACTAGTATGGAGGGTTGAGCCAGCTATCCGATCGCCTGGTTCCTCAACTGTAGCTACAGCTCTTAGTGCCCATCAATCCAAAGACTGAGAGAAAAGGAGAGTTCCAACCATTGTTATTTAGTATCTTATTGTTCCTCTCTCTGTTTTTTGTGCTGGGCTTTCTATTCTATCAGGTTGTGACTGTATAGCTCAGTGCATGTGTGAGAAAAGCTTATTGTTGCCAATTGGCAAAGGGGTCACTGTTCTTCACAAGCAACTCCTGTCTCAGACCTGACAAACTCGCTACACCTAATACACTGCTTTTATGGTATTTATCCAGGAAGCAGAACAGTGAGATCTCTACTCAAAGCTTGTAAATTATTGATACTCCTAATCACTGTGAGGTGTGTGTACGAGTCATATTTAAGGAGTACTGTAAGTACATGGAAAATTATGCCCCTATGGTATTGTGAAAGTGAGTCACCCCAATCAAAGGTCTTGGTGGGGACAGCCCATTCAAGTGGGAGGGAATTTGCACCTGTCCCTTGCTAGCCAGTTATGTGATGTATTGCTGCATTGTCAACCTTTGCACCAATCCAGAAAAGCTAATGGAAAACCATCAAAGACAAACTATAGACATCGAAACCCTGTGGAATTGTCAAAGACAATATGAGAATGAGGAGATCGTCCTTTCTGTGAATAAAGACAAAAGACTGATTCAGTTCATAACAGGGTGGAGAAAAACACTCTGGGTCCATTCACCAAGGAGATTCCTAATGACCAGTGGTGCTTCATGAAAGGCAGGGCCGTGGCTCCTAGGGACTAGCAATCAGTGAAATTGACTGAAGTGTGAGGTGAGAATCTACTTAGATAGGAAAGGTAACTATTACAAAATATAGGTTTCATTTTCTGATTTTTTTTTTGTTGGTAACGGTTTCCATCACTCACATTTGTTTCTGTTTAAATCTCTATCCGTTGTTAAGTAAATTTGTGCTTGTTCGATAACTGTACTCAAGTGCTGTGTGAGATACAGTAGCCGTGGTCCACAGTAAAATTAGTAACCTGGGATACTTCGGGAAGAGAGGATCTGGGAGTTCTCTGAATATCTGGTGATCCGGGCTGGACCCGAGAGGGGGACACATTGCAGGAACTCAGGGGTTAGGGTGGCTGCTGTAGCTCAGAGGAGGGTGCTTGAGTGCTGGACAGGCTGAGTGAGTTTGGTCACTAACATCCAGTTGCTAAATGCAAAACTCCTTCTTCCTCGTGGCAGGTGGCAACAAGGAGACGCTCAGTCCTCAGCACCCTGAGAAGGGTCACAATGTGTATCGATGTTGATCCACCTGTCAGATCCACAGAGGGAAAGCTCCCTATAGCATAAAACTCTGCCCTATGAAATCATGGAACATGTGCTCTTTGCTCTGTGAAAGCATGTAAAGAATCCAAGTGCTGGAGGACAGGGTTTGGGTCCAGAGTGACCTAAACAAATTGGAGGATTGGGCCAAAAGAAATCTGAGGAGGTTCAACAAGGAGAAATGCAGAGTCCTGCACTGCAGACGGAAGAATCCCATGCACTGCTACAGACTGGGGACCAACTGAGTGAGGGGGGTTTGATAGCAGCCTTCAACTACCTGAAAGAGCAGCATTGTGGGCTTTCTCCTTGCCACTTTTGCTGGGGTGGGCAGGCAGCCTGGAGGGCTTTCTAGATGAGCATTGGGAACTGAGTTAGAAAAAACAATGTGAAAACCAGAACCTCAGGTTTAGACTCATTTATTTATAATATTAAATCTTGGGTTCTGGTGTCACAATCAATACAATTGCTTCAGCCTGATAGTTTCCCAAAGGGAAAACTTAACTTCTCTCCAAAAGGAGTTGAGAGAAAGCACTTTTCAGAGTCCAAGAGAGATGAGGTGGGTGAGGGTAAGAGCTTGCAGAGGACCAACCTCTGTTGGTGAAAGAGACAAGCTTTGGAGCTAACCCCGCACTTTTCTTCAGTTCTGTGAAGCCTGAAAGGTCGTCTCTTTCATAAACAGCAGTTGGCACATAAAAACAGTCATACTGAGTCAGACCAGTTCATCTAGCCCACTATCCTGTCTTCCGAAAGTGGCCAATGCCAGGTGCCCCAGAGGACCCCTGGGACCAACATGGAAACAACAACACCGCAAACAAGGTTAAAAGTCAGTGCACATGGGAGAAGCATCTTGTGTTTCATTCCTTATGTCCTGGTCCCATCGTGTAGCCATTTCCTTTTCTTCCTTTCTGTTAAAAGCTTTGGTAGTTTTGCACAGAAACATTATTTCCCCAGGAGAGACCCAGGAGTGGGGGCTGCATTCCTGTGCCAAACAGTCACTAGAAGGGGGCAGACAAAGGCCTTTAGGATGAGGCGTCTGTCACTGTCAAAAGATCATCTCCCTCCTGCAGGTCACTGGCAGCCTGAATCTGTTCCTTATCCTTCCGGAGTCTGGGGGCTGGAATCAGCACTATCCAGCTCCTCCGTATGTAGCAGGAACAAACACAAACCTTGTCTTTAAAACAAGCTGTTCCCTTCTTTCTCAGGGAAGATTTTTCTATGATTGAAGTTGAGCTTCAGTTCCCCTCTCCTGGGGGTGGGGCGGGGCGGGGTGGGGCCCAGCTCCCAATGAGAGATCTGTTTTCACCTTTGTCCCCTTTCAGTCACTCTGGGATCCTAACTCTGCTCCCAGCTGTCAGGCAGGTTCCAGCTCATCCACCCTGCTCACTAGCTCCATGGCCATGTATCACCCCCTTTGCCAGCATACGCAGCCTGCAGGAAAGCTACTCCTACCAGATGTGTTGGTGGTATAATAGTGAGCATAACTCCCTTCCAAGCAGTTGATATGGGTTTGATTCCCAGTCAATGCAATAATGGCTTTTCTCTTCTGTTGTTTCCTTGTCTGGAAGTGGTTTAATTTCAGTCACATTGTGTTACAATCACATTATCAATAGAATGAGACAATAAATGTGTCAAAGTCCAGCAGGAAGGAGGCATACACGGGGCTGGAATGTGTCATCTGTGAAAGACAGAACACTTGGAAACCTGCATCTCCCATCCCCTGGCCTTCTGTGTTATGATTCCAGCTGTGTGTGATGTTTGTATGATGTTCCTGCATGATGGGGAAATAAAGTTTTGGGTCAGTTTTTGCTCCTGCAGATTCCTTTGCCGTTACAATTATAATGACATGAACAAAAGGGAGGCAAAATAAAAATAACCCCCAAATTGCAATATAGTTAGGGAAAGAGAAGATCATGGTTAAGCCAAACACTTCAAAATAAAAATTAATAGTAAAAAAGGGAGGGGGGGAAAAGATCAGGTATGTGGAGATCCCCTTGATATTTGACCTCAAATTGTTAGAATCAAAGTTCAGACTTGACACTGTGGAAAACCTGCAACTGCCTGTCTCTCTAAACACCTGTGTTGAGCAAGATTGAGTTGGGACACCTGTTCTGCTTCAATCATTTATTGTCTCTTTTCCCCCCAATTCCTCATCTCCAATATCTCTACCTTTCTCCTCTTGCTCCCTCTCCCCCTGCCCTGTCCCAGGAACGCACACTCTGCAGCATTTAGGAAAAGCCAGAGCTTCCATGTTCTGCACATGATCCTGTGTCAGAGGACATGTGACCCAGGTCAGAACCAGTCACCAGAACAATATGACCCTTTATGGGTGACTTCTCTGCCTATTCCACAGCTCTGACTGAGAGGCGCCACAGGAGAAATTTCAGCCCAAAGACAATTTTGTGTGAAATGTTGAGAAGTGAAGAGCCGCCTTCCCCGCCCCCCAAATCCCCATGACACCAGCACAGGGAACCCAGTGAAATGAGGTTAGAGAATACAGGGCGGGAGGCAGCAGGGAGAGAGGTGACAGGGAGTCTCTCTTTTTCTTTCTCTCTTCACTTTCTGTTCTTCTCTTTCCTTCCAGGAACTGCAGTAATAGCAGGGGGGGGCTTGGTCTCATTGTAAGGGATCTGTGTCTCATGGAGGTGATGGAAGTGACGGATTCTGTGACTTCCTGTGATCTCCATGACTTCTGCAGTGGCTGACTCCAGGGCCACCCAGTTCAGCTGGCTCTGGGGACCGCCCAAGCAGCGGCCAATGTGGCTGGCTCTGGGAACAGCTTGACCAGCGGTTCCAAGGGGAGCAGAAGCAGCCGCAGCTCAGTGGCCCCTGGCAGCTGTCCTGGGGTGACTGGAGAAGCAGCTGGCCCCCTGGGACTCCCCTGTGTGGGGCAGCAGCTGGAGTGGCAGTGGCTCTCAGGGCTTCTCCCCTGGTAGCTGGTGCTCATTATCCATCAAATAAATCAAAACACTTCCACCTGCAAGTGGATTTAGCCCAGGACCCTCAGAGTCAGCAGCTGTTACACCCCCCACTGAGCTCTCTGGTCAGATGTCCTAGTGCTGGAAGCCTCCTGTTTAGATCCTAAAATAGCATTTTTGCAGCAGGGGGGCTGAAATTTTGGACTGGACATTGTAGCTCCACTGTTATTTTATTGAATTGCTTCAAAACAGCAAGTCAAGAAAGTCTCCTAATGGCCAGGCTCTGCCATGGAAACAGCTGCCCCTGCTCTCCAGGAGTCTGTGCGTTCCACACAGCAAAGTACAAACCTGCTCCATACTGAAGTGGGGTCAGACAGTGACAGTAACACAAATACTTCAGACTATTAACCCAGGTCCCTTCCTTTCTTTAACCATATGAGGATGATGAGTGTAAATTCTAAACTCTGAAATGTGGAGGCTGGCCCATAGATTGGGATAAACCCCCTCCCCCAAATGGCTCCCTGTTGAGCTGTTGTACCATACCTGCCCCTGAAGACTGTCTGGTTTTATACTCTTAGAGCTTTTTCTCTTCAACCCCCTTATCCCAATCTATGGGCCAGCCTCCACATTTCAGAGTTTAGAATTTACACTCATCATCCTCATATGGCACTTTCCATGTGAATTGGGCAAAGCAAGTGTGGGAACCTACATGGCTAATGAAAACCAATGCTCTGGGTGAGGCCTGAACTTATGCCCAGAGCTGTATTTCCCTGTGCAGGAGTCACTATAGGTGCTTCTTTGACAAACTTGGGATGTTGGTAGTTTACCACTTTGTCTGCTATGTAAAAGGCTGATGGTTCAAACCCAGCAGCAGAAGATTATGATGAGTTTTTGTTTTGTTTTAAGCAATGAGAATCCAGTACATTTTAACAGGTTGGTCTAGCCCCATTTGACTCCTTCTGCCAGTCTTCTTCCTCCCCCCTCAGTGTCTTTCCTTCCCCACTGGGGACATGCAGTCTGTGTCACAGAGAGTCTGTATCTCCTAAGAAATGTGGGTGAAGGATTCCAGCTGAATTAACTCCACTCACCTGGGTTAGAAACATTTGTTTCTTTCAAGCAGATAGTGGGAAATCAGACATTAATTCAGACCCAGGAGGCAAGGCAGAGGCTTCATGACCTTGATCTCCAGGAAGGGAGAGAGGATCCCCAGGAAGGAAGGAAACTTCCTTTAGACTCAAGCTGGGGGCTCCTGGAAGTTGGAAAAGACCCTTGGTCACTGAGGATCCCATGGGATCGTGCTGCTGCAGAGGCGCCAGAGTTCTGGGTGCAGGGAGGGGGTCACTGCACCATCTGAAATGGAAGGGAGGGCCCTGGAAGGGAAGGGAGGAACAGAAAATGGAGAGGAATGAAACAGAGCAAACGCCTCTTCTCTCTCTCTTCCCTGACCCAGTAAGAAATGTTATCAATGGGGAAACTGCCCACCATGAATGGCAGAGAACACAGACATTTGCCTCAAACTGAGCAGTAGGGTGATCAGACAGCAAGTGTGAAAAATCAGAGTTTTATCAGCTGCATTGGTGATATAGTGGTGAGCCTAGCTGCCTTCCAAGCAGTTGACGTAGATTTGACTCCCAGCCAATGCAGTGATGTGATGTTTCCTCCACGGGGAACTGGTCACTTTGTATCAGTTTATTAATGAAATGAGAGAATCAGTGTCCCACACTTCAGCAGGTCATTAAACACACAGGGGAGGAAGAAAGGGGCAAGACTGTAAAATGAGCAGTTGGAGTCATCCTGGTATTACAGTGTTTGGTTTATTTAAAAAAAAATCCTTTACTTCCCTCTCCCTTTTGGGCTCAGAACCTTTAAGGTCAGAAGGGACCAGTGTGATCATCTTGTCTGACCTGCTGCACCTTGCAGGCCAAAAGACCCCACTCACCCACTCCTGTAATAGACCCGGGAGGGGCGGCAGCTCTGTGCTCTGCCCCTACCCCAGGCAGCACATGGACGACCTCTGCTCCCCTCCCCCCATGGGTGTGCAGAGATGTGCCAGCAGCAATAAGGTGGTTCCCTGCCCACTCTGCCTCTGTCCCTCCGTGCTGCTCCCAGAAGTGGCTGGTATGTCCCAGCATCCCCTGGGGCAGGGGCAGTGCTTGGAGACACTCCCCCTGCCCCAAGTACCAACTCTGCAGCTCCCATTGGCCAGGAATTGCAGTCAATGGGAGCTCTGGGGGCAGCGCCTGCAGGCAGCGGCGCTCAGAGACCCTCTACCCCACTCACCTAGGAGCTGCTGCCACAGGGTTGTGTGTACCAGTCACTTTGGGAGCTGCAGTGCCCGGGGTAAGCACCACTCCTCCTGCACCCCAACCCTACCCCCCAGCACAGAGTCTGCACCCTGCACCCAAATTTCCTCCCAGAGCTTTGCTTGTCTTCCTTTCACCCAGAACCATCCTTGCTCTCCTGGGCTGCAAGTAGCCATCCCTGAGAAGGCAAGAGGCAAGGCACAGGATTCTGCCTTCCAGCAGCCAACTGCACATCCCCACGTTTTGCAGAACGAATGGTGGTGCTCTACTAACCTCACTTAGCTGCACTGAGGCGCTTAGCTTCTGCCCTGCCTTCCTCAGCTTGACTTTCCTCTTTTGCCCCATTCCTGCCTCACTTCCTCCTTTGGCAAGTCACGCAGAGGAGGCCAGCAGTGTAGGAACGTTACATTTCCTAAGCGCTAAGGGGGTTGGAATGCCGCCCCCGCATTTAGAGCGGCTGAAATGGTTCCCACACCCCCCCCACACTTCCGGTCAGGAGGTATATAGATTAGCGCTGATAAGGTGTGTATTTCTGGAGTACATAGTGCAAAAGCACCAACCAGAAGAGGGGGCGAGATGTTGGCTTTAGTTTGTACATGCGTATAATAGCATGATTTATATAACCACTTATAATAAATAGACGTGGACAGCCCCGTTGGGGGCGGCTCCACGGAAACAGACTGACTGACTCGGCTCCGTCATTACTACATCTGGTGACCCCGACGTGATACCCCCTGCTCATCGGCTGGAACAGCCCCCGGTGCACCGACCTCCGCTAGAAAAGCTTCATTTCGTGAGTATGGGGGGGGAATTTGTCAACTCAGCAGAAAGTTCATGCGAAAGAGTTGAGAGCTATTTTAAAACAGGCTGGCGGGCCAGCCTCCCTGAGCCAGTTAGAACAGTTGTTAATTGAAATTAATTGCCAATGTCCTTGGTACCCGGATCGCGGGTCATTGTTGGTAGATGATTGGATAAAAATAGGGACGACACTGCACGCAGAGCCTAGAGCTGCGGTGCAGTGGTTCCTGCTTTGGCAGCGATGCAAGGAGGCTCTGGAGACAATCGGGATTGGAGCGTCCTCCAGGGCTAGCCTTCTCACCCCCGCGCCTTGGGTCCCCCCTCCTTACCCTAGGATCTTGCCTCCCAAGCCGCTTCAGGCGGTACCCGACTGCCATGATGCATGCCCGGGTACAGAGGGCACTTCACAGTTGAATCATCGGCTGTCTCCTTTTCAGGCAATGATACAGAAGGAGAATGAATCAGGGCAGCTCACGGGCCAGGAGATAACGGAGCTACTGGCTGCCTTCCCAGTAACACATCTCCCTGGCAACGCAGAGGGGGAGGTCATAGTGGAAATCACAGCCCTCCCCTAATCTGTTCTCAGAGAGGCGAGGGGAGCAGTTACCGAGTCTGGGTTGAAATCCACCTTTACCCGAGGCATGTTAGAAGGGATTGCAAATGGGTATAACATGCTCCCCCAAGATTGGAAGGATTTTTGTAGGATGCTTTTAAGCCCCGCGCAGTATGTTATTTGGGATAGTGAATTTCAACAGCAGGCATTACAACAGGCGCGGGCCTCGGGGGGGGGTCTATACTCCCGAGCAGTTGTATGGAGCTGGACAGTTTGCTGGCTTACAAGAGCAGGCTGCGAACATTCCTCTCGTTACGCTCCAGGTTGTGGGGCGCTGTGTTTTAAGAGCCCTGTTTAAAGTACCGGAGACGGGGAAACCCTCCCGGTCCTTTACTATCACCCGTCAGAGCCCTCAAGAGTCGTATGTGGACTTTATTAACAGCCTACAGGAGGCTATCCAGAGGCAGGTAGATAATCCTGATGCCCAGTGGGAATTAATGAGGAAACTTGCTTATGAGAATGCTAATGCGGACTGCCGCAAGGCATTGCAGTCCGTTGTGACCAAACAGGAGTACTCTTTGGCAGAAATGTTAAAAGCGTGCACAGACGTGGGCACTCAAGTGCATCAGATGAATTTGCTGGCAGCAGCCATGCAGCAGGGGTCCAGACCCCAGGGAAAGTGTTTTAATTGTGGGAAACCAGGCCACTTTAAGAGGGAGTGTCGGGCCCCTGGGGGGGGGCAATACCGGGACGCAACAGCAGTTCTATAGGCCAAGGTCTATTTGTCCCCGATGTCAGAGGGGTTACCACTGGGCAAATCAATGCCGTAACAATCCCCCGCCCAATGCCCAGCCTCCGGGAAACAGGGCACCGGGCGCTCCCCCAGCCCCGGCCTAAAGGTGGGAGGAGGTACCGTCTATGACACCCCGGCGGCCACCCTAGGAAGTGCGGGAATTGATTTGTTGCTGCAGGAAGATAAGGAGCTCACTTTCCCCGGGGAGGTGGTGGCGGTTCTTACCCAACTCTCGGGGCCCCTGCCCCCGGGCACGATGGGGTTAATTCTCCCTCGTTCCCATGCCGGAAAATATGGCATTCAAATAGTCCCCGGGGTAATAGACAGTGATTATATGGGATGTATTTATGTTCAGATTTGGGCTCATATGCCAAAACAGCTGCATAGAGGAGATTCATGGGCCCAGATGGTGATCCTTCCCTTCTGTTTGCCCGCAGGGGGAGCAGATGTGACCCGGAACGCTGGGGGTTTCGGGTCCACCTTAGCGAAGGCCCATCCTCAGGTGGCAGCGATTACTCAAGCAATAGGACGAGCAAAGTTTAAACGTACCTATTACTGCAACGGTATCCCCCTTGAGGGGCTAGTGGATACTGGAGCTGACGTTACAGTCATCTCCTCTCGGCAGTGGCCGTCCACCTGGGACAAATCCGAAGTGCCAGCCATTTGGGGAGTGGGCGGACTGCAGGCTGCTCAACAGAGCACTCGATGGATTGCCATAACTCCACAAGAAGGGGGAAAAGAGATTCTCCTTAAGCCCTATATTATGGATATTGCTGTGTCCCTATGGGGAAGAGACTTGTTAAGCAAATTTGGATCACAGCTTACTATTAATGATTGAGTTATTGCTGTCCCCCCCCCTTTTTATTTTGGCTAATACATTTTGCTAGTGTTTGGCTGAGTCCTGCCGCACTCAGTGCTGGTTTTTTTGGCTGTCCGCCGAGCCCCCTTGTTCTTGGCTGCTCGCCAAGCCCTCCCTCTCTTTTCACTG
Organism: Mauremys reevesii; assembly: GCF_016161935.1. NCBI lineage: Eukaryota > Metazoa > Chordata > Testudines > Geoemydidae > Mauremys > Mauremys reevesii. The sequence continues at coordinate 219,621,548 of NC_052623.1, forward strand.
TTTATTAAGTCTGGGCAGTTGGTAGTGTCCTTGACTGCAGCTGCTGTTTATTTTTGGATTTTTTTAATTAACCCATTCTGTTTCTTTTGGATATCATCTATGACTGGGTTTACTGCCCTTCCCCTCGTTTGGCTAACCAATACCCCTGTGTGGGTGGAACAGTGGCCACTGCCCCAGGAGAAAGTTTTTGCATTGTGTCACTTATGTGAGGAACAATACCAGGCGGGCCATGTGGAGAAATCCACTAGCCCCTGGAATTCGCCAGTTTTTGTTATCAAGAAAAAATCTGGCAAATGGCGAATGCTCCATGATCTTAGAGCGATTAATGCCTGCATTCAACCCATGGGACCCCTGCAGTGTGGAACCCCTAATCCCAATCTTATTCCATATGATTATCAGCTTATGATAATAGATCTTAAAGATTGTTTTTTTTCTATCCCTCTTTGTTTTAAAGATAGGGAGCGGTTTGCCTTTACTTTACCGGTCCTGAATAATTCCCAACCCACCCAACGTTATCAATGGAAAGTTTTACCCCAGGGCATGTTAAATAGACCTACCTTGTGTCAATATTATGTGCAACAGGCTTTGTGCCCCTTTCGCCTGCTTCACCCCGAGGCCATTGTTTATCATTACATGGATGATATTCTTGTTGCTGCCCCATGCATTCCTCCGGATTGGGAGGCCGATTTGCAAGTTGCATTATCTAGATATGGTCTTTGTGTTGCACCAGAAAAGGTTCAGCGAGTGCCACCATTTTTGTATTTGGGGCATAAGATGTTGCAAACCTATGCCACCCCAGTGTTGCCCGAATTGTGTATTCCAAACCCATGCACCTATGTGAAGTTGCAACAACTCCTTGGTGCCATTAATTGGATCCGTCCATATTATAATATCCCCACCTCCTTGCTGTCCCCATTGTTTTCCTTGTTGTCCCTGGGCCGGCAGCCTAGCGACCTGATATCGCTGACGCAGCCCGCCGACCACGCGTTGAAGGAACTTAATCGACGCCTTGCTTCTGTGTGGGTTGACAGACAAGTTTTTGGCCAAGCGCCCCAGTATGCCATCCTGCCAACCTTGAGCCAGCCCACTGCCACTATTTATCAATTGAATCGAGCCACCGGGAAGGTTCATATTTTGGAATGGGTAACGTTGGCTCACACCCCACCAAAAACGTTATCCCCCTATTGGGACCAAATTGCAAATATTATTACCAAGGGACGCTTTCGCTGTTTGGTCTTGTTTGGTCAAGACCCCGAGACCATCACAATACCACTCCCTTTACAGGAAATGGAGCAGTATATTGCCTTGACGCCTTCATTACAAATGGCCCTTGGAGGCTTTGTGGGGGTGCTTCAGTATCATGGGCCCAAAGATCCCCGGTTTACCGCCTCCCCTCATATTTCCCTTTCCCTTCACCCTGTTTTGGCCTCCCAACCCCTTCAGGATGCCACAACGGTGTTTACAGACGGTGGGGCAACCTACGGGGTATTAGCCTGGCAGGACATGGGGAAATGGAGGACGAAATATACTTTACCCCAAGTGTCCGCGCAGCGCGCCGAAGTGGCCGCTGTGATTCTTGCGCTTCGTACCTTTTCAGATGTCCCTGTTAATATTATTACGGACAGCCTTTATGTGCACGACCTTGTGCGACACCTGCCTGGGGCCTATGTTACTCCTGCTATTGATAGCGACCTCATGGCCTTATTTATAACCCTGCAATTGGCTCTTTGTAGTCGTTGCCAGTTGTTGTATATTGCCCATATACGCAGTCACCAGCCACTCCCTGGATTTTTAGTGGAGGGTAACCGGGTCGCCGACTTAGCGGCGAAACTCAGTCCCTCCCCTCTCCAGTTAACTCCCGTTTTTTCGGATCCCATTGATAGTCACACCTTTTTTCATCAAAACGCCAAATCTTTGGCGAAGCATTTTATGATTCCTTTATTTCAGGCCCAACGTATTGTTCAAACCTGTAATCATTGTGCCGGTCTTCACCATTATCCCGAATTGGGTGTTAATCCCCGCGGCCTTCAATCCAATCAAATTTGGCAAATGGATGTCACGCTTTACCCCCCTTTTTCTCCTTGGAAATATTTACATGTTACCATTGATACCTATTCCCATTACATTTGGGCCACCCCCCAACGGGGCGAACAGACCAAACATGTGATTAATCATGTTTTTGCTGCGGTGGCCGTTATGGGCCGCCCCCGATAGATAAACACCGATAACGGCCCCGCCTACATTTTTTACAGATTTGCAGATTTCTGCACGCAGTGGCAAATTAACCACGTTTTTGGTATTTTGTATAACTCCACAGGTCATGCCATTGTGGAACGGATTTATCATACATTTAAAGAGTACCTACAAAAAGCAAAATAAAACAGTGGGGGATGATGGGCCAACCATGGGAGCCAAGCAAAATTAATTAGCGATAGTATTGTTTACCCTAAATATTTTAAATATCTTTCAGAATTTTACAGCCACTGAATGACATTTAAGACGGAAACCCCGCTCCCATGCCCATCTATTAAATATAGGCAGAGCCCAGACCCTAATTGGTATGACCCCGTTCCATTGATAATTTGGGGACGAGGGCATGCCGCTGTGCTTACTCCCACAGGTTCATTGTGGGTCCCTGCCAAGAATGTGCGACCGTGGCACAATGATGTGGCATCAAAGCCTCAAGAACCCGATACCCGACTTCAATCTGAATCTAACCGAGACCATTCAAGCGTGCCAAGCCACAAAGACGGCACCAAAGGTCACCTGGGGGCAGGTGAAACAACTGACGCAGCAGGCTCAGCAAACGCTGGAGAATAATAAGGCCAAGCCTACCCCCGAGAATTTTACTGCTGCTATTTTTGCTTGTTTGACCGTTAATTCTTGTACCATATTGTTGTGTTGTTTTTGTGTGTCATTGGTTGGGGCCGAACCCGAATTGCATAGCCGCATGCGTTATAATATATGGGCTCGACTTGCGATCCTTGCCAATCAATCTTCCTTTTGTTTACAGCAGGCCCCTGAGATGCATGGCCTGCTGGGCACCTGCCTGGTCCCAGTATGTAAGGCACCAGGCGATGCTGCAGATGCATTGGGGATGTTAAATTTTATGAATGCCACCGAGATTCGATATTCTTCTATGAGCCTGTGGGGCCAAGCCACTTATGTAAAACCCGCGGGTGCCTTGTCCCTTTTTACCCCGTGGGTAGCCAATCATGCCAATTTGACCTGTGCACGGATGGTTAATTGCACACGTCACAAGCCCCCAAAAGGATGCTTGCGGGTGGGTACCCCAGGATGGAATTGTACGCGCTTTCAAAATGTGTCCAGCAATTACGGGCACATCGCGTTACCGGAGGGTTGGTTTTTTACATGTGGTCAGAGGACCTTTAATTATATTCCAGCCAATATTTCAGAAGCTCAATGTTGCCTAAGTAGGCTCACATTGATACTCCCCACGAGGTCAACGTTGACTGATTCCCGCACTAATGAGACCCGTACCCGACGCCGGCGAAGCTCAATTACCATGAGGCCAGAATGTAATGCCCATGTCAGCCTTTTCAGTCAGGCCGAGTACGTTTCTCTGGCCGTTTCCTTGGTGGGTCTCCCTGCGTTAGGAGTAGCTAATCATCAACAGCTTAGTCGATTTGCATGTGCCCTAGCGAAAAATATTAATTATACGTCTGCTGCCTTAGCCTTGCTGAATCAAGAACAGGAGGAGCTTCGCGATGCCATATTAGATAATAGAGCAGCAATTGATTATCTGCTATTGCTTAGCCATGTGGGTTGTGAAGAGGTATATGACATGTGTTGTTTTAATCTGACAGACAATTCTAAACGGATTCAAGCACACATAGATAACCTCCAAGAACTGGCACAACACATTCAGCAGGACAGGAACCCATCATGGTGGGATAACCTTTGGGCGTGGCTACCATCCATGGGATGGGTCCGAACTGTTCTGCAATATGTTTTGATTGTTACCGCCTGCTTGATTGGTTTTTGTTGCTTAGCTCAGTGTATTCCTAACATAATTGGGCTGTGTTTTACACCCTCTCGGCGCAAACCCCTGCCTACACCCCAAGCCGTCATGTATGCCTATAAAATCCTGAAACATGCGGACCAGGCACGGGTCGATAAAACAGAAAAGGAGGGGATGTAGGAACGTTACATTTCCTAAGCGCTAAGGGGGTTGGAATGCCGCCCCTGCATTTAGAGCGGCTGAAATGGTTCCCACACCCCCCCCCCACTTCCGGTCAGGAGGTATATAGATTAGCGCTGATAAGGTGTGTATTTCTGGAGTACATAGTGCAAAAGCACCAACCAGAAGAGGGGGCGAGATGTTGGCTTTAGTTTGTACATGCATATAATAGCATGATTTATATAACCACTTATAATAAATAGACGTGGACAGCCCCGTTGGGGGCGGCTCCACGGAAACAGACTGACTGACTCGGCTCCGTCATTACTACACAGCAGGAAGAGCCGGCCTCCATAGGCCAACCTCCAAGGGTAGAGGAGACCAAGCCACAAGTCTCCAAAAGGTGACTGGCCCAGATCCTCTAGCTTTCCCCTGCTGAGGCCAAGGAACTTTCTCAGCTCATTTCACCACCCTTTGTCATGCAGGGACTGGGGTTATCGCAGGTGTTACCCGGAATTGGGCCAGCTAGTAAGCGTAGGGAGGACTAATGACCCACCAGAGTCCAGCAGAAAGCAGCACATTTATTATACTGACAGGTAAGCTCAAAAGAAAGAGGGGGATGTCACACTCACATACTCACGCTCCCAGGGCTGGCACGGCACTGGAGTGTCAGGATTCTGCAAGGTAAGTGTCCCACAGCACCGCTATGGATGGTGTGATGAAGATAAGTCTTCCTGAGGCACAATGAAATGCTATGCGGCAAACCACTGGCCAGACAGTCCGGGTGAAGGGCATTCACTGGAGGTACAAGCTTGTGAGTGCACTCCTGAGCACATGACCCCTTCCCCTTTTAAGGACCTGCACCTCATGGCCTGCAACTAGAGATGACTTGGCTGCATCTGGTTGGTCACACTCCACCTTGGGTAGTGTCCATGCTCTGGGTGTGTGAGTGCTGTGGCCTAATTAGAGTCCCAGACACCTTGTCTACCTGGGAGCTCTTCTGCTCTTCAACCAGCCCCTTCATCCCACAAGCATTCCAGCAGGGAGCGGGAGGGGAAAAGCCACTTCACAGGCATTCAGAGAGGGAGAGGAGACAAAAGTGGGAGGAGGGGAAGTTTAATAGACCTTTTGAGCATAGAAATCCTTGCTGCTCCTACAACAGCAGGGACAGGCCAGTAGGAGCTGGGAAAATTAAGCCATCATGTTTCTGCCTGGTTTCAAACCAGGAACCTTTTGCATTTTAAGCAAACTTGAGAACCCCTACACTTCAGAAACTCTATCAGAGGAGTCTTCCCCTCCCTTCATAAGAACATAAGAAAGGCCATACTGGGTCAGACCAAAGGTCCATCCAACCCTGCATCCTATCTGCCAACAGTGGCCAATGCCAGGTGCCCCAGAGGGACTGAACCTAACAGGTAATGATCAAGTGATCTCTCTCCTGCCATCCATCTCCACCCTCTGATAAACAGGCTAAGAATACCATTCCTTACCCACCCTGGCTAATAGCCATTCATGGACTTAACCTCCATTCATCTGCAAAAAGAATGAGGAGTATTTGTGGCACCTTAGAAAGTAACAAATGTATCTGAGCATAAGCTTTTATGGGCTAAACCTCACTTCATCAGATGCATGCAGTGGAAAATACAGCAGGAAGATATATATATATACACACACACACACACACACACAGAGAACATGAAAAAAATGGGTGTTGCCATACACACTATAACAAGAGTGATCAGTTAAGGTGAGCTATTATCAGCAGGAGAAAAAAACCTTTTGTAGTGATAATCAGGATGGCCCATCTCCAACAGTTGACAAGAAGGTGTGAGTAACAGCAGGGGGACAAAGAAACATGGGGAAATAGTTTTACTTTGTGTAATGACCCATCCACTCCCAGTCTTTATTTGAGTCTAATTTAATGGTGTCCAGTTTGCAAATTAATTCCAATTCAGCAGTCTCTTGTTGGAGTCTGTTGTTGAAGTTTGTTTTTTTTTGTTATAATATTGCAACTTTTAGGTCTGTAAATGAGTGACCAGGGAGATTGAAGTGTTCTCCGACTGGTTTTTGAATGTTATAATTCTTGACATCTGATTTGTCTCCATTTATTCTTTTACGTAGAGACTGTCTGGTTTGGCCAATGTACATGGCAGAATGGCATTGTTGGCACATGATGGCATTTATCACATTGGTACATGTGCAGGTGAATGAGTCTCTGATAGTGTGGCTGATGTGACTGACTGGGGTTCATCTCTGCATGGGGAAGGAAAGACACTGAGGGGGGAGGGGGAAGGAAGAAGACTGGCAGAAGGAGTCAAAGGGGACTAGACCAGAATAGAGGAGATTTTCTGCCTGTTAAAATGTACTGGATTCTCATTGCTTAAAACAAAAACTCATCATCTTCTCCTGGGTTTGAACCATCAGCCTTTTACATAGTGGCCAAAGTGGTGAACTACCAACATCCCAAGTTTGTCTAAGAAATATCTATAAGTAGCTTGGGGCAGGGAGAAATACAGCTGATGTGATTAGGTCCTATCATGGTGCCCCCTGAATAGATATGTGGACAGAGTTGGCAATGGGCTTTGTTGCAAGGATAGGTTCCTGGGTTAGTGTTTTTGTTCTGTGGTTGCTCCCATGGCATTTGAAAGCAAGATAGAGCCTTGGAAGACCCAGCAGGGTTAGGTGGCACAGGAATTGCCCTCAGATCCCACTGAGACTTCAACTCAGATTGCAGGATTCAAAGCCCTGAGTGCTGGCCCTTACACCATGGGACCAATAGGGAACCCCCACACCTCTTCTGAGTTCTGGTGTGGATGACCCTGTGGGGGAAGCCCGGCATTTGCTCACCAAGTTGGCATGCAGCAGTTTTCTGCAGCTCCCAGAGACTGAGAGGCCAGTGAGCATGTGAGGAAGTTGCCCCTTCAGTCCCAGGCAGTACATGGCCTTCTTAGGAAAGGCCAAGTCCTGAAGAAGAAGAAAAAAATAACATCCTGTAGTTTTGGAGGTAAAGGTTCCCCCCTCTGTATCCAACCAAGGACTTGAACCCTGGACCCTCAGGGCTAGTCTACACTTACCTGCCCGGTTGAAGCTGTCAGTACAACTTCTTGGAGTTTGAACTATTGCGTCTAATCTAGACACGATAGTTCGAACTCCCCGCGCGCTCTGGTCGACTCCGGTACTCCACCACTGCAAACGGCGGTGGCGGAGTCGACCTTGGAGCCGCGGACTTCAATCCCGCGGCGTCTGGACGGGTAAGTAGTTCGAACTAGGGTACTTCGAGTTCAGCTACGCTATTCACGTAGCTGAACTTGCGTACCCTAGTTCGACCCCCGCCCTTAGTGTAGACCTGCCCTCAGATTAAAAGTCTGATGCTCTACTAACTGAGCTAGTCAGGCTCACATAATAAAGGGCAACTTTGGTGCAGAAGAGAAACTAGTCAAGAAAACAAGGGCAGAAAATTCAGAAAATTTGCTATTCTTGCTCCCTTAGCAGCCCTAGTCCCATCTTGCTTCTCCATCTGGTGCCCAGAGAAATTCTTTTTTTCTTTAAATATCAGATACAGGAGAAAACACAGTTATGCAAAGCAAAATAAAATTGCCCTGTCTCGTGCAGTGGTACATTGACCTCTGTTCAGACTGAGCCTAAGAGCCTCACTTCTGGATCAAATGTCCCCTCTTGTGTGAGTCACAACAGCTAGCGGGCAAAAGACAGGCTGCCATGTCATTGAAGAGAGCAAGATGAAGCTTTGGAAAACCCAGGATGGTTAGCTGGCAACCAAAGGACCTCAAGGTCCCACTAAGACTTGAACTTTCATTTCAGGATTCAAAGTCCTGAGTGCTGGCCCTTAAACCATGGGACCTCTTGGTTTGGGTTGACTTCTTACAGGGAGGACTCTGGGGGGACAATTTTTTTCTGGCAAGGAGGACCCAGTGGAACGTGCCTTTCTGGCCAGCCCGGCATTTGCTCAAAAAGTCAGCGCACAGCACTTTGCTGCAGGCCCAGAGGCCTTTCTTCCTCCAGACTGCGAGGCCAGTGGACAGGTGAGGAAGTAGCACCTTCAGTCCCAGGCAGTAAAGGGCCCTTCCTAGGAAAGGCCAAGTCCTGAGAAAAAACCTGAAGTCAAGGAAAGTCCTCAAGAGATACCTTCTGAAGATTTTGAGGGATATCACAGAAGCAAGTATTTTTCTGCTAACCCAGGGACTTGAACCCTGGACCCTCAGATTAAAAGTCTAGTACTTTACCAACTGAACTAAGCAGGCTCACCTGTAAAAGAGGCAAATTTTGTGCAGAAGAGAAACTAATCAAGAAAATGAGGGTGGGAAACAATACAGAAAACCTGCTACTCTCACTCTTTTAGCAGTCCTAGCCCCAGCCTGCTCCTCCATCTGGCGACCTGAGGCATTATTCTTTTTTTAGTTAAACAGCAAATCCAGGAGAAAACACAGTTATACAAAGCAAAACAAAATCACAAACAGAAATGTCATTCAAAATACAAAAATTAAAAAAGGGAAATGCAATTCTCATCACTTTATCATATCTGGGCCATTCCTGTATCGACAGCACCCGCTAAGGTCCCTGTGTGCTTACGAGAAACCTGGAGAAACTCATACCACAGCCTGAACATGAAACTCAACTGCTCCCAGGTGCTGCAGTAAAACCCTTTCCCTGCTGTGACGTTTCACTCCATAGGATTTTATGAAAATATGCTAATGAGTGTGAATATAAAGTAACTGGAATATGCTTCATGCAAAAGGTCTCTTGTAAGGTATCATTACAAAGCTTATAATCTACTGTGTGTGTTCATCCTATTTGTATGAAACAATCATTCTTGTATCTGAAACTAGACATATGAAATATAACTCTGAGGTCCTATTGTAATTATGCAAAGTGTGGGCCATTAATAGTGGTTTGGACTCTTGATGGCTCCCATTAACCAAAACTATTGACTGCAGATGGCTCTGTCCTGCACCATCTGTGAGTCAGGCCAGGAAGAATGAAGGCTTGGGGATCTCACAGGACATGTGACCATGTCACCTGGTACAGGAATCCATCTTAAACCTGGGGCTTTTCCCCAGGAGAAAGACAAAAGATTCCTGCCTTGTACCAAAGTTGTATAAAGGGGTGGAACAGAACAAAGGTGGCTGCAGTCATGAGAAATCCCCTAGCTACCACCTGAGCTGGAACAAGGCCTATACCAGGTGAAAAGATTGAGCCCAGACAAGAAATAAGTCTAGTCTGTGAAAGAAGCTTATTGGAGCGTCTCTGAGAGTGAGATTTTATCTGTATTGAGTTTCATACTGTATTAGGCTTAGACTTGCATGTTTTTGTTTTATTTTGCTCTATGGAGAATACAAACTCCACAGAGAAGGAGAAGTTAATGCCTTAGAAAAATCCCTGTGTTTGTGTGTGTTAGATGGGTGGGAGGGTGTGTAGAAACCACTCTCCTCTAGTTTCTTTTCTCTGATTTCCTTTCGAAAATCTGAAGCAGGGAGCAAAAACCATTGTCTTTTCTGAGGCTTGAACTCAGAAACATTCAGATTATGAGACTAACGTGCTGCCAACTGTGCTAAGAAGGCTTGGCAAAGCTTTAGGCTCAGTGCATTTAGGCCCCTCCTACAGCAGTGACTGGGGCAGGGAAGGAGCCGGGGTGTGCTGGAAGAAGCAGGGAGATCTGGTGCCTGTCCTAGCAGCTTTTGCAGCAGCAAAGAAATCAATTCTCTCCACTAGCAAATAACATTCTGAAGCTAATGGCAGCATAGAGTAGGTGTTTCCAAGCTATGCACCCACTTTCACAATTTACTTTCTCTGTGCAAAGCAAGTTGGGGAAGCTACATGGGTAATAGAAACCAAGGCTTGAACTCATAGCACAAGTAGTAATCCCTTTTGCACTAACCAGTTGCACCACTGCAGATGCTTTTAGAGAAGGATGGGAAGCAAGCAGTTATCAGTCCTGTGGCACCTTATAGACAGACATATAGGAGCACAAACTTTCGTGGGTGAATACCCACTTTGTCAGATGAATGTAGTGGAAATTTGCAGGGGCAGGTATAAATATGCAAGCAGGAATCAGTCTAGAGATAACAATGTTAGTTTAATCAGGGAGGATGAAACCCTCTTCTAGCAGTTGAGGTGTGAACACCAAGGGAGGAGAAACTGCTTTTGTAGTTGGCTAGCCAGTCACAGGATTCCCACTCCATTCATCTGACGAAGTGGGGATTCACCCACAAAAGCTTATGCTCCTATATGTATGTTAGTCTATAAGGTGCCACAGGACTCTTTGTTGCTTTTTACAGATCTAGACTAACACAGCTACCCCTCTGATACTCAAAAAGACAGTGTCCCCTGTTGGGTGTTGTCATAAACAGATAGTTAAGGGTTAATGCCTCTTTTACCTGTAAAGGGTTAAGAAGTTCACCTAGCTTAGCTGACACCTGACCGGAGAAACCAATGGGGGAACAAGATGTTTCAAAAGGAAGGAGGGAAGTTTCCTTTGTTTAGTCAGTTTCAGCCAGAGTGAAAAAGATCAAGGAACCAGCCTCTTATCAGTGTAGTAAGTTTTAGAAAGGAATAAATAGGTTTATGTTTATTTTCTTTGTAACTTGTCTTGGTGCCCTTAAGGGAATTATCAAATTGGGTATTCTTGTGTGTATTAAAATTTTTGCCCAGGGGAACAGCCTGTGTTTTCAATCTATTGTCTGTGAGATTAGCTGATATGCTGTCTCCCAGAGGTTTTTTTTCTTACTTTTATCTTTCTTTTCTTTAATTAAAAGCCTTCTTTTTAAGAACCTGATTGATTTTTTCCCTGTTTTTTAGATCCAAGGGAATTGGATCTGGACTCACCAGGAATTGGTGGGGGGGAAAAGGGAGGGGGAAGGAGTAATTCTTCCTTGTTTTTGAGATCCAAGGGAATTGGATCTGGACTCACCAGGGAATTGGTAGAGGAGTCTCTCAAGGCTACCCAGGGAGGGGAAGGTTTTGGGGGGAAAGGGAGTGATCCAGGTACTCAAAAATTCTGGATGGTGGCAGCGAAACCAGATCTAAGCTGGTAATTAAGCTTAGAAGTGTCCATGCAGGTCCCCACATCTGTATCCTAAAGTTCAGAGTGAGGGTGAGACCTATGACAGGTGTAAATCACTGACCTCTCTCCTCTCTGAGCACTGACTGCCCCTCTGTTTCCTTGCCTCCCAGTCTGTGCAGATGGGACCTTTCCCTCCAGTGCTGAAGGATTCACCCTTCCCATCTACCATTATCCCAAGCAGCACAGCAGGTGGGAATCTTAAATGTACCATGGTGAGTTAGGAGCAGAAACCCCCCTAGACCTTCCATGCAATTGGCACTTGCCCCTCACTCAGCAGGATTAAAACTCCTGCAGGGAGACTGCTGGGCCACATCCCAGCTGGGCATGAGCAAAGCAGCAGGGTGAAAAAAGAACCTGGAGATGCTGGTACCTAGGGTCTCATACATACAAAGCTTGCGCTCTATCACTGAGCTACATCCCCAGATGGGCTGCATGTTTTATGGGTTACACTCGGAGACCTCCTATTTCCAGAGCTTCCAGTGGCCTAAAAGCAGCATGGGGGACACATTCCCTGCTCTGAGGCCAAACCTGCTGTCCTGGAGGTTGCTGATTCTTAGGGGTCACTTTGCAGCAGGGCCAGATTCGATGTGTAAGGCAGAGAGAGTGTGTGCCCTGGACTCAGGGTACAGAGATACACTCAGCCCCCTTCCCTGCATTGAGTGGGAGGTGCTGCCACCCCCTGCTGGAAGGTCATGGTGGTGGGGGATGCTGTTAGTCGCTCAACACCTCACCCGGGTGGCAGAAGTGGTGTGGGGAGCTCTAGGTGTTTCTAGGGGTACGTCTACACTACAGGATTATTCCGATTTTACAGAAACCGGTTTTGTAAAACAGATTGTATAAAGTCGAGTGCACATGGCCACACAACGCACATTAATTCGGTTGTGTGCGTCCATGGTCCGAGGCTAGCATCGATTTCCACAGCGTTGCACTGTGGGTAGCTATCCCGTAGCTATCCCATAGTTCCTGCAGTCTCCCCCACCCCTTGGAATTTTGGGTTGAGGTACCAGTGCCTGATGGGGCAAAAATCATTGTCGCGGGTGGTTCTCACCCCTCCCTCCGTGAAAGCAGCAGAAAACCGTTTCGCGCCTTTTTTCCTGGGTGAACTGTGCAGACGCCATAGCACAGCAAGCATGGACCCTGCTCAGCTCAATACTGCAATCGTGGACGTTTTAAACACCTCGCACAGTCTCATGCAGTCTATGCCAGGCGAGGAGGAGGCGGCTACGGCAGCGCGGCGATGAGAGTGATGAGGACATCTGCAGAAGAGAAGAATGAGGGGGGATTTGATAGCTGCTTTCAACTACCTGAAAGGGGGTTCCAAAGAGGATGGATCTAGACTGTTCTCAGTGGTAGAAGATGACAGAACAAGGAGTAATGGTCTCAAGTTGCAGAAGGGGAGGTTTAGGTTGGACATTAGGAAAAACTTTTTCACTAGTAGGGTGGTGGTGAACTGGAATGGGTTACCTAGGGAGGTGGTGGAATCTCCTTCCTTAGAGGTTTTTAAGGTCAGGCTTGACAAAGCCCTGGCTGGGATGATTTAGTTGGGTTTGGTCTTGCTTTGAGCAGGGGGTTGGACTAGATGATCTCCTGAGGTCCCTTCCAACCCTGAGATTCTATGATTCTATGACATGGACACAGAATTCTCTCAAACCGCGGCCCCCTGCGCTTTCGAGATCCTGACGGTAATGGGGCAGGTTCTAGCCATTGAACGCCGATTTTGGGCCTGGGAAACAAGCACAGACTGGTGGGACCGCATAGTTTTGCAGGTGTGGGACAATTCGCAGTGGCTGCGAAACTTTCGCATGCATAAGGGCACTTTCATGGAACTTTATGACTTGCTTTCCCCTGCCCTGAAACGCCATAATACCAAGATGAGAGCAGCCCTCACAGTGGAGAAGCGAGTGGCAATAGCCCTCTGGAAGCTTGCAACACCAGACAGCTACCGGTCAGTCGGGAATCAATTTGGAGTGGGCAAATCAACTGTGGGGGCTGCTGTGATGCAAGTAGCCAAAGCAATCATTAAGCTGCTGCTACGAAAGGTTGTGACTCTGGGAAATGTGCAGGCCATAGTGGATGGCTTTGCTGCAATGGGATTCCCTAACTGTGGGGGGGGGGTGGTAGATGGAACCCATATCCCTATCTTGGCACCGGAGCACCAGGGCACCCAGTACGTAAACCGCAAGGGGTACTTTTCAATGATGCTGCAAGTACTGGTGGATCACAAGGGACGTTTCACCAACATCCACGTGGGATGGCCGGAAAGGGTTCATGACGCTCACGTCTTCAGAAGCACTACTCTGTTTAAACGGCTGCAGCAAGGGAATTACTTCCCAGACCAGAAAATAACAGTTGGGGATGTTGAAATGCCTGTCGTTATCCTGGGGGACCCAGCCTACCCCTTGATGCCATGGCTCATGAAGCCATACACAGGCAGCCTGGACAGTGGTCAGGATCTGTTCAACTACAGGCTGAGCAAGTACAGAATGGTGATAGAATGTGCCTTTGGCCGTTTAAAGGCGCGCTGGCGCACATTACTGACTCGCTCAGACCTCAGCCAAACCAATGTCCCCTTTGTTATTGCTGCTTGCTGTGTTCTCCACAATCTCTGTGAGAGTAAGGGGGAGACCTTTATGGTGGGGTGGGAGGCTGAGGCAAATCACCTGGCCGCTGATTACATGCAGCCAGACACCAGGGATATTAGAAGAGCTCACCAGGAAGCGGTGCGCATCAGAGAAGCTTTGAAAATGAGCTTCATCACTGGCCAGGGTAGGGTGTGACTGCTGTGTTTGTTTCCCCTTGATGAACCCCCACCCCCCTTGATTGAATCATTCCCTGTAAGCAACCCACCCTCCCCCTTCGATTACAGCTTGCTTAAGGAAATAAAGTCACTATCATTTAAAAATCATGTATTCTTTATTAATTCATTATAAAAAGAGGGAGAGAACTGAGAAGGTAGCCCGTGTGTGGTTTGGGAGGAGGATAGGAGGGAAGGAAAAGGCCGCTAAAAGAATTTCACAGTAATGACAGCCTTTTGGTTGGGCTGTCCACGGGGGTGGAGTGGGCGGGTGCACGGAGCCTCCCCCCACACGTTCTTACACGTCTGGGTGAGGAGGATGTGGAACATGGTGAGGGGTGAGGGTGGTTATACAGGGGCTGCAGTGGCACTCTGTGATCCTGCTGCCGTTCCTGAAGCTCCACCAGACGCCGGAGCATTTCAGTTTGATCACGCAGCAGCCCCAGAGTTGCATCCCACCACCGCTGATCTTCGTGCCGCCACCTCTCATCTCGAGCATCTCTTCTATCCTCACGTTCGTCCCTCCTATCCTCACTTTGGTCCCTCCTGTCCTCACGGTCACTGGCATCTTTCCTGTACTTTGCTACCACATCCTTCCACTCATTCAGATGCGCTCTTTCATTGCGGGTCACTTCCATGATTTCAGAAAACATTTCTTCTCGCGTCTTTTTTTTCCACCGCCTTATCTGAGCTAGCCTTCGGGACGGAGTAGGGATGCTTGAAAAATTTGCAGCTGCATGAGGGAGGGGAAAAAGGGAGAGAAGTATTTTAAAAGATACATTTTACAGAACAATGGGTATACTCTTTCACAGTGAACAGCACTATTCACCTTACATAGCACATGTGATTTCACTACAAGGTCGCATTTTGCATCTTAATATTGAGTGCCTGCGGCTCTGGTGTTACAGATCTCACAGACGCAGGTCCGGGCATCAGAATTCAGCTTGCATACGGCCATGGTAAGCCACTGTCTTTCGGCTTCTGCAGCCTTCATATATATAGTGCTTTACCCCTCCCCCCACTGCATGGCTGGTATCATGAAAGCTCACTGCTAATCACCCCCCTCCCCCCCCACCGCATGGCTAGTAGCTGGGAAGATCCCTGCTAGCCAAACGCGAAAAAGCTCATCGCTATTTCACTCCTCCCCTCCCCCCAACAGGCCATGAACCCAGTAGGAAAATAGGCATCTCTGTCCCCTTAATTAAATTCCTGATTTTCAACCAGGTTACCCTGAACGATATCACTCTGCTGAGGATAACACAGCAAGATAAAGAATGGATATTTCTTGAATGCCAGCAATCACCGGGACCATACACAGCTATGCTTTGTCATGCAATGATACCCGATTACTTGCTAAATGCATGGCGTAGTAAAGTGTCCTACCATGGTGGACGGAACAAGGCTGCCTTGCCCAGAAACCTTCTGCAAAGGCTTTTGGAGTACCTCCAGGAGCGCTTCATGGAGATGTCCCTGGAGGATTTCCGCTCAATCCCCAGACATGTTAACAAACTTTTCTAAGTAACTTTACTGGCCGCGAATGCATCCCAAGTCCTCAGGGCAAATCAATCATTATAAAACGCTTGCTTTTAAACCATGTTTTATATTTACAAAGGTACACTCACCAGAGGTCCCTTCCATGGCTTCATTGTCTGGGATAGTGGCTTGGGAGGGCTGGGAGGGTAATTCCGTCTGGGTCAGAAAAAGCTCCTGGCTGTTGGGGCTAACGGAGTGCTGTGTGCTCTCTGCAAGCTCGTCCTCCTCACCTTCTTCATCGTCATCTTCCCCGTCCGCAGAATCCTCAGCCATGGCTGAGATTACAACCCCCACCTCAGAATCCACGGACAGGGGTGGGGTAGTTGTGGTGCAGCCCCCTAAAATTGCATGCAGCTCAGCGTAGAAGCGGCATGTTTTTGGCCCTGCACCGGACCTTCTGTTTGCTTCTTTGGTTTTCTGGTAGGCTTGTCTGAGCTCCTTAACTTTCACTCTGCACTGTACTGAGTCCCTGCTGTGGCCTTTTTCCATCATAGCCTTGGAAATTCTTTCAAATACTTTTTCATTTCGTCTTTTGGAACGCAGTCTGTTAGCACTGAATCCTCTCCCCATATAGCGATCGGATCCAGTACCTCCCGTGCAGTCCATGCTGGAGCTCTTTTTTGATTCTCAGGAGACTGCATTGTTAACTGTGCTGATGAGCTCTCCACGTTGGGCAAGCAGGAAATGAAATTCAAAAGTTCGTGGGGCTTTTCCTGTCTACCTGGCCAGTGCATCCGAGTTCAGATTGCTGTCCAGAGCGGTCACAGTGGTGCACTGTGGGATACCGCCAGAAGGCCAATACTGTCAATTTGCAGCCACACTAACTCTAATCCGATATGGTAATACCGATATTAGCGCTACTCCTCTCGTCAGGGAGGAGTACAGAAACCGGGTTAAAGAGGCCTTTAAATCGATATAAAGGGCCTCGTAGTGTGGACGGGTGCAGCATTAAATCGGTTTAACGCTGCTAAAATTGGTTTAAATGCGTAGTGTAGACCAGGCCTAGGATCTGCTATTTCCACCTGCCTGTAAAGTCCAGCTTTCCCCAGCACATTCACTGTGGTGCAATTGGGTCACTGTTTCCATGGCTGAACAGCAAAGAATTACTCCCAGTTTCCCTTCTATCTGCAGCAGGATTAGCCTGTGTCCGTGGTTAATGAGGTGGATCTTGTTGTAGATTGTTATTCATTCCCCACCTTGACAATTCAAACAGCCCCTTTCCCATGCAGATTCCCAGCACCTCAGTGATCCTGGTAGCAGGGGCTGGGTCCTGAGATTTTCAGGGTTCTTTTCCCCTCCACCTGAAGTGAACTCAGCTTTTTCTCCATCCCAGACATGCCATGAAATAACAACAGGAACATAAAGAAAGAGGGGAGGGAACATCTCACTGCCAGGGCTGGATGTGCCCAGCGCCTGCTGCTTGTCCATTGTTTCCATGGAATTTGGCCCCCTGCTTTGCACAAGGGACAGAGAAAGATCTTGCTGTTCCTGTGTCTGTCCAAAGAAAATTGTGCTTCTGTATGAAAGAGAGGCGGGAAATAGCCCCATAGTGAGACAATAGCCTCAGGATTATGACCTAAGGACTCAGGCTGAGAACTGATTTAACTCCACTCATCTGGGATTTAACAAATTGTCTTCCATGGAGACACTGGGAACTTGTGACATTGATCCAGACTCTGGGGATTCGAGCTGCTTTAACTCATGATAAAAACATGAACTTGATTCCAAGAAGGGAGAGAGGAGAAACCTGAAGCTGACTTTAGTCCCAGGCTAGGATCTCCTGAACAGTGGGAAACATCCTTGGCTGCTACCCAAGGACAGCAGCTACTGGTGACATACCAGGGCTGGGATAAGAGGGGAATGTTGCATGGACTTTATCGTACAGGCCCCATCCTGCTTCTCAGAGCCAACAGGCGAGAATCTAGAGAAGGGTGAGTCATTTCTCAGCTATATTCTCAGGAGAAGCCGGTAGCTGTCCTTGACCAGACACCCAGGAGAGCAACCACTGCAGTTCTGCGGAGAGCTCTGGCTGCCAGGGGATCCAGCTTGGAGAGGGAGTGCTGGGGGCTCTGCAGTTTCTTCAGTGGGGAGGAGGGCCAGACCAGTGGGGCTGTCTCAGGAGTCACAGCTGGCTTTGCCAGTGGGGAGGCTCTAGGTCACATGTTGGGGGTGTGGGGTGGGGAAGTAGGGCCTACAGGATGTGAGTCTGGTTAAAATGAAACTGCACAAAAAACCTCCCCCTTTGTTCCAGCTAAAGGCCCTACTTTGGCTTCTCCCCCTTTCATAAAAATCTCCATGTCTACCCTGGCTCTCAGAAACCCCATTTCTCACATTGGTATTTTCACGGTTTCTTCCTTTTTTCATGGTCTCATACAAATATTTTTGCCATCAAAACAATCAAGTACATTTAAAATGAGAAAAACAATCAAACCAAACATCCTTTATCTCCTTCACCAGGCATGGTGTGTGTCTCAATGTATCTCCTGAAAAGTCCAGGCAGGCAGAGTCACCCCTAAATTAACTTCACATCAGGCCCAGCAGTTCTTGGGGCTATGGGAAGAACTGAACTGCACTGGCGGCAGTGAAGGAGGATGGTTGGGGCTGAGCTGTCTGGGAAATATTTTAATCCTTATCTGTTGTTCAGAAGATTAAATCAATGCAGCCTCCACTTCTCCATCTCTCCCCAGGAAATAACGTTTCTGTACAAAGTACCCAAACCTTTTAACAAGAAGAAGTGAAATGAAATGGCCACATGATGTCAAGAGAATCTAAGAAATGTGTTAATCTCTAAGGTGCTACGTGTACTCCTGTTCTTTTTGCGGATACAGACTAACACGGCTGCGCCTCTGAAACCTAAGAGATGAGAAGCCATGTTCTTGTTCAATGTGCATTGAAGCTGAAAAGAGAGATGTTTCCTCTTTGACTCCTAGGCCCCCATTTCTAATCCACTAGACACCCCTTTCCTCCCTAGACCCCAGGAGTCATTGACTACTAGCACCCTGACTCTGCTCTCTGTAACAAATAAGAAGCTCTGAGACCCCTATGCTGTCCCCTCACCTCCCTGCCTGGGCTGCCCTTGAAACCCAATGGGGTTTCCTTGGGCAGTTTTGAATCTTGCTCCCAGGAAGGGTGTAATTTTAGGTGCAGGTTCCAAATAGTGCAATTAACCATCCAGAAGGGGCATCAGGTATCGGTGTTGGAGCCATTGAAATAATCATCACAGCAACATACTTCAGGGAAACAGTTATTAATGAAGTGTCAATAAAAGGTCAGACTCTGATGGTGTCAGTGTCACACTAGAGGGCGCTGTGATGGTTTGAAATTTGTCATCCAAACCTAGTCACCGCCTAGCACATGTTTTAACCTCTTCTTCTCTTACCGTTGCTCCTTATCAGAGAAGGGGAGAGGGCGAACGAGGAATAGAAACAGAGACCTAGTGACTGAAGCAAACATTTCTTTGCTCCTTGCTTGGCTCTGTCAGTTATTTGGATACAAACTCACCCACCACCCACTGTCTGGGCTGGGCTCAATGGGCAGGAAGAGCTCAGCTGTCAGTGGGACTTGGGGAGCATGGCACATTACTGTGAGCTGCTTGAACGTTTAGGTGAAAACCACCTAAACACGGAAACAAGGTCTAGGCTGCAATAACTCATCTTGCATCTGCGGCTGTACAAGCTACAAGGCAGAGGACTAAGTACAACATTTAAACTTATGTTTGACCTCAGAGAATAAAAAAAAATGTGTCAGTGAAAAGAGGGGAGTCGAATTTAATCCCTTGTCACCATCAATGTGCAAACCAGGAACCTGTTGCTTTGCATTCCTGCTGTTGTGTCACCATCAGGTGGCTATTCTGTCTCAGTCCCTTTAATTAAAAAATTGTGGAGTTGAACGAGGGATCACTTGATTTGCAGTCAAACACTCTATCACTGAGCTATACCCTCATGATAGTTGCCTAGGCAAGTCAGTGATCTTAAGGATTTTGAAGGACAGGGTCTGCCTCAGAGAGCTCCTTTTCTATTCCCAGACCACAGTGCTTTTAAAAATGGGCTTTGATTAAACTTTATATATACATGTAGACACCACAGCTTGCACACCCACCGACATAGCTTCCCCCACTGATATAGCTACCACCTCTCAGGGAAATGGGTTAACTACGCAGACGGGACAGCTCTCTCCCCTCCGCTTAGAGCATCTTAATTATTTATGAATAGGTGGGAAATAACCTCCTTAATGGACAGTAACCAGTTTATCAAATATTGCAGTGTCTGCATTTAATATGGTTAACTAGTCATATTGGGCTGGATTAGTAGGAGCATTGCAAACAGATTGAGGAAAGTGATTATTCCCCTCTATTCAGCACTGGTGAGGCCACATCTGGAGCATTGCATCCAGTTTCCCTCCCCCCATTACAGAAACAAATTGGAGAGAGGCTAGGGGAGGGCAACAAAAATGATTAGGGGGCAGGGGACTTACGAGGAGAGGCTGAGGGCAGGGCTGCCTGGGGGAGGGGTGCAACTGGGGCAATTTGCCCCAGGCCCTGCAGGGGCCCCCATGAGAATATAGTTTTCTATAGTATTGCAACTTTTTTTTATGGAAGGGGCCCCCAAAATTGTTTTGCCCCAGGCCCCCTGAATCCTCTGGGTGGCCTTGCCCAGACCGTGGCGCTGTCTTCCGACTCCACCCCTTTCACTTGTTCGCCTCCCTCTGAGGCCCAACCTGTGCTCTGCCCTCACTCCCATTTGGCCACTTCCCACCCCTGCTCTTCCTCTTTGGCTGAAGCCTGCTGGTCCACCTTTCGCTCGCTCCCCTCCTCCCCCAAGGCCTCCTCGCACCTCTCCATCCCCTCCCCTGAGACCCACCCTGCCCACCACTCACACCTCTCTGCCCCTCCCCTAAGACCAGCCCTGCCCACAACTTGCACCTCTCTGCCCCTCTCCTGAGACCTGCCCTGCCCACCTCTCTCACTTTTCTGACCTCTCCCCTTTGTCCCGGGCCTTCCCCACCCTCTGGCAGGGGTCACAGGATTGGCAATACTGTCGGACATGGGTAAAGAACCCCAGGCCAGTAAAAGTTCTGTAGCAGTCTCTGCCGGGTGCGCCGGATTCCCTGGTGCCCTGCGAGAGAGATGTCATGGGCAGGTACAGTAGCTTGTGGCGAAACTTCTGAGGAACCACCACTTGCCTCCTGGTCCCCCATGCCTCTACTTCCCCTGGGGGAGCCCATTCTCGGTACAGGAACACCTTCTCCCACAGGAACCTCTCCTTGAAATCTCTCCTCATGGACTGTACCACACTGAGATCAGCCAGGTCCCTTGGTCTCCGCAAGGAGGGATCTTTCTGCAACTTGGCCTGGAACTCGTCGGCTGGGGAAGGGATGGGTCAGAAGCCACAGCCCTCCCTGAACCTTCCCTTTGGGTAGGGTTCCGGCCCTCCCTCAGCCTTGCCTCCTCACCAGGATAGGGTTCTGTGCCTCTGGGGTGACATCCTCCCCAAGGTCAGGATGTAGAGTATCTTGCCGGCTCTGGCTATGTGTCACGATTAAAACGTTCCGGGGGTTGCTGGCCAGTCCTCTAGATTCCCGACCCCATCAACACCTCGGTGGGCAAATGGTGGTGCACCCCCACCTCCTTGGGGCCCTCCTTGTCCCCCCATTTCAGATGCACCGTTGCCACGGGCACCTTGAATGGGGTCCCGCCCACCCCTGTCAGGGTCAGGAAGGTGTTGGGCATCACCTGATCAGGGGCCACCACCTCGGGCTGGGCCAGCGTCACCTCAGCGCCCGTGTCCCAGTATCCATAGACTTTCCTCCCATCCACCTCCAGGGGAACAAGACACTCGCTCCACAGGGACAGCCCCGCGCCCACCCTGTAAACCGAGAATCTTGAGTCCGGGGCATCCAACCCCCCCAGAGGAGCCGGCCTGGGGACCTCCTCTCTCCTGAGCAGTTGATAAGCTGCCAGCCCCCCCCCCCCTTGCCTGGGAAGCCTGCCTCTTGTCCATCTGGGCCTCTACCAAGTTAACCCGCTGTGGGGGTCAGTCGGCTCAGTCTGTCCTTGAGCCTGGGGCACTGGGACCGTTTGCGGCCTCCTCTGGCCACAGTGATAGCAGCTCATGTCCCGTTGGTCTCCTCAAACTGGTCAGTTGTCCCTGACACTGGGCGTTCCCCTTGGGAGGGGGTTCTCCCAATTCCAAGCAGCAGCTTAGCCATAGCTAGATAAAAATGGTTCTATAGCTGTGTATTCATACAAATGGAGTGATGTTACAGATCAAACTCAGACTCCACTACCTAGGTGTCTAAGTGAAACCATTAATGTAAAGCCAGTAAACTATGCAATTTGGAACTGTATGAAGTACAATTAGAATCCATGGTCCTCTTAACCTGGGGTAGGCAACCTATGGCACGTATGCCGAAGGCTGCACATGAGCTGATTTTCAGTGGCACTCACGCTGCCCTTTCCTCGCTACCAATCGGGGCGGGGGGGGGGGCTCTCCATTTTAATTTCAATTTATGTGAAGCATCTTAAACATTTTAGAAACCTTATTACTATACATACAACAATAGATTAGTTATACATTTTAGACATCACGAAAGAGACCTCCTGAAATCGTTGATTTGTATTTCCGGCAGGCGAAACCTCAAATTAGAGTGAATAAATGAAGACTGAGCACACCACTTCTGAAAGGGTGCCGAGCCCTGCTCTAGCCAGGCTTATTGCGTGACAGAGAGAGTTTTTCCTAGGAACCAGCAGAGGGTGCTGTTGCCTCGAGCTTTGAGGCTTTTGAAAAAGCTCCGGTGAAGTAGTTTATTTTTCAAGAGCGCTATGAAAAATGGACTAGAAAAATGCCACCAAATCACCGGCCTGGGGAGCAGGTGCCTACGGCCGGTCGTGCGCCGGGGAGAGGAGCGTGGATCCCGCACCGTACGTGGATCCGCGGGGTCCAGAACATAGACAAGAGGTGATGCGTTATAATTCTTTACGAAGTAACAGTACAGGCTATAAATACTACTATAGCAACGCATTGAAATATTCACTGCCACACATGGACTATTGTCCTCAGGCAGTCGCTGATCTCTTCCCGGCTGCTTTGTCAGCCATACTCTATGTTGGTGACAAAACCCTTTTAGTTGTCTCTCCATAAAGCCATGTCTATTTCGGGCATCTCCACCAAAAATGTCTCAGAGACCCTCTTCTCGGGCTGTCCCACACTAGTGAGACCTCACCATAGGCGACCGGTACAGTAATCTCTCGTCACCCTTGACCATGTTGGAACAACGCTGAACAATTAAGGGGAAGGAAAGTTTTGCTTCCTTCCTTCCCAACAGTTTCT
This sequence comes from Mauremys reevesii, assembly GCF_016161935.1. Lineage (NCBI taxonomy): Eukaryota > Metazoa > Chordata > Testudines > Geoemydidae > Mauremys > Mauremys reevesii. The sequence continues at coordinate 219,644,422 of NC_052623.1, forward strand.
ACCTGAACTCTGGAAGTGCAAGGGGAAGTGGAGTGCTGCTGAAGAGAAAGGGGAGAAGAACATTAATGGATTTTCTGTCTGTCCTTCAAGAGAGGAGGCTAAACTTTGGAACCTATCGTTATGTCTTTACTTTGCATGTAGAATTGCATGTGTGTTTGAAATCTTTATCACCTATGTAAACTCAATTGAAACAATTTGTTAAAGATCTTTCCTTTGATGTGTTGCTATCCATGCAAAACATTAACACACCTGTTCACTCTGAAAGCCTCGCTTTCTCTGCTGAGAAAAATTATACCGTCATTTTAGGTGTCTGCTGAGCATCTTTACTGATATTTAACGATGTTGTATGTATTCAGGTGCCTGGTTTGCTCCGATAGCTAGCTAGCTTGCTCGATAGAGTAACTGTATAAATCTAGAGTTATGCTATCAGGAAAACAGGGGCAGTTACAATGGAACTGCTTAAAGATGAAAAATTTAAGCTTCTTCTCAGTGTTCGTGATTAGTTAGATCGATGGATCCATCGACGATAGACAGATTAGTTAGATGGATATAGCTATAGACCGAGAGATGGTGTAACCTGTATAAACCTTGAGAAATGTTGTCAGTGAAACATGCATCCGATGAAGTGGGTATTCACCAACGAAAGCGCATAAGTCTATTAGGTGCCACAAGACTCTCTGCTGCTTTTACAGATCCAGACTAACGCGGCTACCCCTCTGATACTTGTCAGTGAAACAGGGGAAGTTCCGCTGGAAATGCTTAAACAAGAAAAATTAAAGCTGCTTATTAGTGTTCATGATTAGATAGATAGATAGATAGATAGAAAGATAGACAGATAGATAGATCCCTCATCTGAACAGCCTAAACTTTAGGTTGTTGGCTAATCTCTGTCTCTAGAATGGCCCAAAACCATGAAAAATGGAATAGAAAAATGGAAGGAAATTACCGGCCCGGGGAGTGGGCCGTTCGCGCGCCAGCAAGCCCGCAGCTGAAACGCCGCAAGCCCGCGGCTTCTCTCCCTTGGCAGGTCCGCGTGGTCCAGAACATAGAAAAGACTTTACAAAAGAGGTGATCCATTGTAATTCTGTCCGAAGTAACAGTGCAGGCTATAAACACTACTACAGCAACGCATTGAAATATTCACTGCCACACACTGTCTTGAGGCGCTCTCTGACCTCTCCCCGGCTGCTTTCTCAGCCATACACTATTTTGGTGACAAATCCATTTAGTTGTCATAATCCTGCAGGAGCATGCTCCACCTCAGGAGCTTGGCATTGGCTCCTTTCATCTGGTGCAGCTAGGTTAGGGGAGAGTGGTCATTGTACACGATGAAGTGTCGCCCAGAGAGATATGGTTCTAGTTTCTTAAGGACCCACACCATGACCAGGCATTCCTTCTCGATGGCCGCGTATTTCTGCTCCCGGGGTAGCAACTTCTTCCTCAGGTACACGATGGGGTGTCTCTCCCTCTTTTTATCCTCCTGCATTAACACTGCTCCCAGTAAAGGGCTTGTCAAAGTCTGGGTTTGCCAGAACTGGGCCACTAACCAGAGCCGCCTCAGCGCCCGGAGAGCCTCCTGACACTCCTCGGTCCAGACCACCATGTCTGGCTTCCCCTTCTTGCACAGATCAGTGATGAGGGCAGCTATGGTGCAAAACTGGGGCACGGACCTTCGATAGTACCCCGCCATCCCAATAAAGGCTTGGACCTTCTTTTTGGTTTGGGGAGAGGGCCAGTCTCTGATCACCTCCACTTTGGCTGGTTCTCGCTTTAGGCAGCCGCTCCCCACCCGATGGCCCAGATAAGATACTTCAGCCAGCACCACCTTGCACTTTACCCAGCCTCTCGGAGTCGGTCCAGCACTTGTTTAACCTGGGACACGTGGTCACCCCAGGTGTGGCTAAAGACACATATGTCGTCAATATACGCCACGGCAAACTCTCCATCCCCCTCAGTAGCTGACCCACCAGGCGCTGGAAGGTGTCCGGAAAGGGGAACATCTTATAGGAGGATGTGACCTGGTCTCCACCCAGTGGACAGTCAAATTAGTGCGTCCAGGCTGGTTGGAAAACAGCTGTCGGTACAGATGCAGCACCCTGCTAATCTCAGCGTGCTGGGCCAAGGTCAGCTGATCAGAGAGGGGAATTACTTCCAGGGGGAACCAACTTTTGTCCCAGGGAATAGATCCAGTAAAGGGTCATCTCCCTGCTCCTCCCAATGTCCACACACGGCCAATACCACATGTCCCCTGTCATAATATGGCTTCATCATATTTACATGGTACACCCGGCGGTGGTTCGCCCGGTTCGACAGCTCCACCACATAGTTTACGTCATTTAGTTGCTTGACAACCTTGAAGGGCCCTTCCCAGGCAGCCTGGCATTTGTTCTTGCTCACGGGGATGAGACCCATCACCTGATCCCTGGTGGCGAAGGCGCGGGCCTGTGCCGTGCGCTCATACCAGACCTTCTGCTGCCTCTGGGCTCGGGCCAGTTTCTCCCTGGCCAGGCCCATGAGCTCGGCAAGTCTTTCCCGGAAGGTCAGGACATACTCCACCACCAACTCTCCATCGGGAGTAGCCTTCCCCTCCCATTCATCTCTCATCAGGTCTAGGGCCCCCCGCCCCTTACCCGCCTGCCATACAAAAGTTCAAAATGCGAAAACCCGGTACATTCCTGGGGTACCTCCCTGTATGTGAACAGCAGGTGAGGTAAGTACTTGTCCCAGTCCTGCGGGTGCTGGTTCATAAATGTTTTTAGCATCATCTTTAGCATCCCGTTGAACCTTACCACCAGCCCGTTGGACTCGGGGTGATACGCTGAGGCCCAGTTGTGCCAGACCCCGCATTTCTCCCACAAGCACCGGAGCAGGGCCGACATGAAGTTGGACCCCTGGTCCGTTAAGACTTCCTTGGGGAACCCCACTCTGCTGAAAATGGTCAGCAGCGCATCTGCCGCAGTGTCTGCTTTGATAGAGGACAAGGCCACCGCCTCGGCGAAATCTACCACCACCAGAATGTATTTCTTCCCCAGCCGGGTCGTCTTGCTGAGAGGTCCCACTATGTCCATGGCCACCTTCTGGAAAGGTTCTTCTATGATGGGTAAAGGCCTCAGAGCCGCTTTCCCTTTGTCCCGGGCCTTCCCCACCCTCTGGCAGGGGTCACAGGATTGGCAATATTGTCGGACATGGGTAAAGACCCCCAGGCCAGTAAAAGTTCTGTAGCAGCCTCTGCCGGGTGCGTCGGATTCCCTGGTGCCCTGGTTTGTGCTGGCTTTCACGCAGCATGCGCTCTCTATCTCTCTCAGTGACCCTCCTTAGGGTGATCTCGCTCAGTGACTCCTGCATTTAATTAGGGGAATGAGTGTAATGTTAGTATTGGGAATGCTTCACATTTCCTTTGCATAACAATAAGCGTCGGTTTACAGCCGCGTGGTGGAGGCTGCAGAGGGGCAGCATACAGGGATCTTTCCCGGGGACAGCCGCGAAGGGGTGGAACAGGGGCAGAGTTTATACTTTCCGGATTGCCTGCAGCAGGAGGGCACTGCTATACATTAAGTTTTAAGCAGCCTAAAGTCTACGGCTTACCATGCCTGGCTACTCCACGGATTCTGCTGTCCTGCCCCTCTTGTCTGATCTCCAGTGCAAGACCCCAGGCAATGAAAGTGAAGGCTGAAAATTCGAACTTGTCCTGAGTGCGCATGAGATAGGTGCTGTGCATGGTCTTGTTCACAGAGACAGACTAGACTGTGTTCATTGTTCGCAAAAATGTATCTTTGCAAGGAATTCACTCCCTTTTTCCCATCACAGAGCTGCGACTGTCTCCAGACCTGCCCCAGCATCCCCCTCACAGAGGCTGGTGCAGATTAGGCGGCGAAAGAAAAAGTCACGGGACGAGATGTTCGCTGAACTTATGGGCTGCTCACAAGCCGAGGCGGCCCAGCAGAGCCAGTGGAGGGAGAACCTCTCTCAGTACCAGAGCTCACACAGCGAACGGGAGGAGAGGTGGCGTGAGGAAGACAAGCAGGCGACTCAAACGCTGCTTGGACTAATGAGGGAGCAAACGGACACGCTCCGGTGCCTTGTGGATGTTCTGCAGGACCGCAGGCAGGAGGACAGAGCCCCCCTGCAGTGTATCTGCAACCGCCCTCCCCCGCCACAAAGTCCCATACCCCCCTCACCCAAAATAACAAGAAGGAGGGGCGCCAGGGGCCGTGAAAACTGTCACTCCACCCCAGCAGAGTGCTCAATTACCCAAAAGCTCTCATTCCCTAAATTTTGAGAAGTCCTTCCCTTCCTGACTCACCGAAGCCCCAATCCCAGTTTCATCCCCTAACTGTCTAGTTGATTATTAAAAATACTTTGCTGTTAATTACTGTTTCCGTCATGTTTTTGTACAGAAGACTGTGTTTGAAGGGGTGGGTGGGGAAGGGGGTTGGTAATTGCATAGGACAGTCACCTTTACTAGGGTACAGACACGGGGGCAGGATCACACACAGAGTGCAGTCAGTATGCACCCTGGTCGGTATGGGAGGTGGTTTCCATGTTCTGTGTGGGTGGGGAGTACGTGACTTTGTAGCGGGGGAGGGCGGTTACAGATCTTATGTAGTGGTCCTTGTCCTGGACCACAGAGCCACGCAGCAGGGGAATCTGTAACCGTCCTCCCCTGCCACAAGGTCACATAGCCCCCGCACACACAGTCCCAAAAAGGAGGGATGGCAGGCTCCATTGAAACAACCAGTCCGGCACTGCAGACCGCTCTAGGAGCAGGAGCCTGTCATTCCTCGAGTTTAGAAGCGGTCTTTACATCTCGACACACCCTACCCAGCACAGTCTGCGTCCCAGTTTCAACCCTTTAATGCAAAGTCATTAATAAAGAAACCTTTGTTAAGTAACAATGGAACATGTATTTTATTTTTACACGTGTGTTGGAAGGGGGGGAAACGGGGTGAACGGGGTATGTAACTGCAGAGGATAGTCAACAGTAACTGGGTAAAGAAACAGGGGCAGGTTCAGCTTCTCTGTAAAGAAACTGAATAATCACAGGTCACGCTGCTCGCTGAGGAACCTAGCTTTCAAAGCTTTCCCGCTGGGCTCTTCTAATCGCACGGCTGTCTGGCTGAGCGTAATCAGCAGCCAGGCGATTTGCCTCAACCTCCCATCCTGCCATAAAGGTCTCCCCCTTGCTCTCTCAGAGATTATAGAGCACACAGCAAGCTGCAATAACAATGGGGATATTGGTTTCGCTGAGATCCATCTAAACAGGCTCCATGCTCGCAGTGCTGTGGCGTCCGCGCTGTCACTCACCAGAAAAGTGCACGAACTGATTGCCCGCCGGCGGGAGTGACGGTTGAATGATGACAGTTACCCAAGACCACCCTCAACACATTTTTTCCCCCAGCAGGCATTGGGGGCTCTACCCAGAATTCCAATGGGCAGCGGGGACTGCGGGAACTGTGGGATAGCTGCCCACAGTGCACCGCTTCCAATGTCGACGCTTGCCCCGTTAGTGTGGACTCACAAAGTCGAATTAGTGTCCTTAGTGTGGATACACAAATTCGACTTTGTAAGGTCGATTCCACAAATTTGAGTTAAGTTGAATCGAACTACTCTTGTAGTGTAGACATACCCTGAGTGTAGCATTGGGAGCAGCGTCTGATGTTTTATTGTCTAGCCGGCTTGCTTCCTAGAACGAACGCTCCTTGAGTGGGTGATCCACAGGGAGTAGCTCAAATTCCAAAGTGCCTGGCCAGGGGCAGGACATTAGCACAGCAAGGGAGGGGTGTGTCAGTGCCATCACAAAGGCCTTTTGCAGGACCTCAGATTATTGGTCAAAGGTTGTGGGGAGGTGGTGACCTCACAGAGAGATGCTGACATCAGCCAGGCAGGACAGGGGCGAGGGGTCAGGGAAACCTCAGAGACCCCTGTGGCTTTGCTTCAGCAAGTCTCCTTCTTGAGGTCTCTCTTTGAGGACAGTGAGAGAGTATTCGGGTTCACGTACGTGAGCGCCAGGAGGAACCTCTTTTGAGTTTTCTCCTTCCCTTTTAGTGATTTTACTAGAAAACAGCCATCCCTGTTTAGAAGGTAAGAGCCTCCTCGAGGAAAGGGGTATCATGGGGGCATCACAGTTTGGACTCCATGGCCCCCCCAATGTAAGGAAGTTCCTGCCACCCTGCTCTGTGTTCGCAGTGTGGGAGGGAGCTGCATTCCACGGCACTGATTTGCTCCTGGCTGCCGGAGCAGAGCAGCAGGCTCAGCTGTCAGAACTTCCCGGAGTTCTTGAGTAATCTGCATTGAGCTGTATGCTCATTGCTCATAATCACTTGAAGCCTATCTTTGTGTAGTTAATAAATGTGTGTTATATTTCCCCCTAAAACCTTGTGTTTTGCTAGATGTGCTTGGGGAACCTGCTCAGGACCAGAGACTGGTGCATGGTCCTCTCCACTTGGAGAAAGGGGCAGACTGGGGGTATAAACTGATACCGTCAGGCTTTTCGCCAGGGACCTAGGCTGGGGATCTGGGGAGAAGCTTCATAGTACCTGCAGCTGGGTGTGTCCCTGCCTGTGTAAAGGTTTGTGTGAGTGCAGGGCCGGGAGCGATCTGCATCTTCTCCCAGCAGCAGTGTGAGAGGCAGCCCAGGCTGGGGAGACAGAGGGCTCAACGGTATCCCAGCTCCAGGTTGCACCCTGGGGGCCCCCCTCATTATAACAAATAAATTAGTGCATCTCTCCCCAAACTAGTTCTACAAGCACGAAGAACACCATGGAGACCAGGCCTTTAAACGTTAGGAACCATCAGAGTTAAGGTGGCATATACAAACTTTGTGCAGTGCTGCTGTGCGTGTATGTTATGATATAGACTCACAAGTATGGCCCTGGGGTCAATTCCCTGCCCCGCACAACATCAATTTCCTCCAGACTACCAAGGGAAGTGGTGCTTTCTCCATCCCTTCATGAGGTGCCTTTCTGGAGTCTGCTTTGGTCCAAAACTTGCTACTGCGCCATACAGGAGGCCTGTGATGTGCAAAGGGGTCAGATGAGATGATCTGACCGTCTCATCTGGCCTTAGTCTCCAAATCTCTGCAAAACTGAGTGTGGCACTTTGAGAGCCTCTGAGGTTGCCATGTGTTGCCTGCTTGATCTCCAGCACTGACCCTGAGTGCGTGGGGGGTGACACAGGGGGAGCAGCTCAAACATGCAAAGGGGCTGGCCAGGGGCTGGACATTAGCCTTGCAGGGCAGGGGTGAGTGTGGCAGTGACATCACAAGGGCCTTTTGCAGCACCTCAGCTGATTGGTCAAAGGAGGTTGGGAGGCGGTGATCTCACAGAGAGTCCATCACAACGGCCAGGTAGGACAGGCTGCAGGGCTGGGACGATGTCAGAGACCCCCGTGGCTTTGCTGCAGAGAGTCTCCTTCTTTAGGTCTCTCCCTGAGTACTGAGAGAGAATTCTGGGTCATGTCTGTGAGCACGAGGAGGAGACTCGTTGGAGTTTTCCCCGTTCCCACTGCTAATTTAGTGAGAAGACAGACATCCCTGTGGAGAAGGTAAGAGCCCCAGAGAGGTTTGGTACCTAGCCAGCCTGACCCACCTGGTGCTGGCCAAATTCAAGGCATGGAAAACACTAGGTTAAGGTGGGAGAATTGTTTTTACCACCTAGGCCTTTGTTCATTAGAGTCAGGGGGACATTGGGGTTCATCATTTTTGGTTTCTCTTTTTCCTACTTCCCTCCCTCTTTAGCCCTCGTGGAGGGAGGCCATCCCAAAGAGATGGGACAGGAAGACTGCTCTGAGAGCGATCCTCACTGGTGACTTGAGCCATCCCTGGGCCATCTGGGGAACCCTCAGCCTCTGCCAGAGTCTCAATGCTGATTGACAGAGCAGGGGATCTAGTGAAGGGAGGAGACTCAGGACTTTGTTATTCTCTTTTAAGGCCCAGCAAATAAGCCAGAACCAATCATCTGCTTGGTGAATTGTTCTCCTGCCTTCTCGACATTGACTGTCTCTGAGACGTTCCTGGTTCTGGTGCTTCTACAACACTTGCTGAATAATCACTCTGAATGGCGGTTGGTCTGTAGCTCATTCGAGGTCACTTTGTTCTGATCATTCAGTGTGTGAAACTCCAGACTGATGGTTAATTTGAAAGTCAGGACACCTGAGATGTAAGACAAGGCCCTTTGCCTTTCTCAACCTTCGTTTCTCCCACTGTCAGTTGGGGATAACAAGCCTCTCACACCTGCCTCCTGGTGGGGGGAGGCTGCGGAGCTGTGGGGACCCATATGAGAAGGTCACTAGTAGCAATGCAGCATAGGAGGTGTCCTATCGGGTTGAGTCATTGCAGATTATGATGTAGTTCAGCAGACCCCTGTTTTCCCAATATTGCATTATGCAGCTTTCCATGTTAACCGAACCACCAGTGCACGCAGGTGCAGGAGTTGGCGATTTCTCCTGTGGCCTCGAGATGGCACTGCAGGCTAGCACTTTCCCATTCCCCTGGGTATCAGAATGTTTGATTAGGTGACCTGGCCCCAAACGGCCCCAGTTAGATGCCATCAGTGGGGTCTGCTGTGTAAAGGCTGAAAGAGTCAATTTTATTGGTATTTTATTATCTTTAAATCATTAAGGGGAGCATCTTATCTCGTTTCTAAATCAAAGTGTCTCCTCTTTGTGTGCGAAGAGAGAGTTTAACGGGATGCCACAAATGGGAGATGCTTTTGATTTGGAAAACAGAATATTTTTGCAAAGAATTTTCATCCCAATTGTTTCATGATTCCACAAAACAAACTTGTTTAATGTTCATGTGATTTTCTAACAGAAAACTGTGTTTATGAAAATTTCCCCCCCCCCCCCGCCCAATTGCTGGGCTCTGTCCCTCCTTCTGGGGGGCTTGTTGTCTGCTGATGTCAGTGAGAGTGAGAGTTGTTGGCTTTTCTCTCTAGCTCTGCCATTGCTTTGCCATGTGACCTGGGGTAGGTCATTTCCTCTCTCTCTACCTCAGCATCCCAATCTGTGCAATGGGAAGAGAGACAGGTCTGTAATGCCTGGCAGGAGTGAGACTGGGAGAGAGAACGGGCATTAAAGCACTTTGGGGAGGAGAAAGGGTTGTTTCATGCTGTTGAGCACCAAGGCATTCTGACATTTGCGAAAATGTCTCGTCTAGAGAAACAAGGAATGATCGGGGACAAAGCCTGTAGGAGGATGTGAATCAGAGAGGCCAGGGTATGTGTTTGGGGTCTCACCAGTGCTTCTCACCTGTGAGTGCTTCCCCATCGTCATAGCTTGGCCTGGGAACAGGAGAAATAAACCAGACGGTGAGTGAGTGAGAGGGATGCAGTGACAGTGCCACGGGGCAGTGGGGAGGAGGTAACAAGCCTCTCTGCTGCCCAACATGTACCAGAAGGGAAGGGATTTCCCCCACAGTCCTCATCTGCCCTGGCTCTGAGCAGGATTAGCTGCCTAAAACCCAGAACTTCCAGAAGCCGTCCAGACCATAGTTGAGATCTGTGGAGCTCTTGGCTATAATGAAATTGTAATTAACTATCCAGGTGTAAAGACCTAGGGACTAGAACCTGGGTTGGCCAATATTCCCCTAGTGCCAGCTGAGCCAGGGTGGCGGGACCGCGAGGTTGCGGGACTCTGGCTGGGAGAGCGGGGCCGCGGTGATGCGGACCTCTGACCGGGGGAGCGCAACCGCGGGGTTGCGGGGTTCTGGGCCGGGAGAGCGTGGCTGCGGGGTTGCGGGGCTCTAGCCCGGGTAGCGGGGCCACCAGAATGGCCGCGTAGGCCGGGGGCAGTGGGACCGTGGGTATCCGGGGTTCCCGCCAGGAGAGCGGTGCTGCAGGGTTGCGGGGTTCCGGCCGGGGGAGCGTGACCAAGGGGTTGTGCAGCTCCAGCCAGGGGGGAATCAGCCCCTGCACTCCTCTTCCTGGGACTCTCAGTGACTCTCAGCCAGCCAGTAAAACAAAAGGTTTATTGGACAACAGGAACGCAGTCTACAGCAGAGCTTGTAGGCACAACCAGGACCCCTCAATCAAGTCTTTCTGGGGGTTCAGGAAGCTTAGTTCCCAGCTTGGAATTCCCTGAATTCCTCCCCCCAGCCCAAAACCGAAATTGAACTAACTCCTTCCAGCAGGCTCTCTTCTTTTGTCCAGCTTTCCCGGGCAAAGGTGTCGAACCCCCACCTCCTCCCTGCCTGGCTCAGGTTACAGGCTCAGGTCCTGTCCTTCACCTAAAGTCATCCCCGGCTTTCCCATCCCCCACACAGACAGTCCCTACTGTATCACAGCTCTCCCCCCTTCGAGACTGAACTGCCCAGTGACCTGGGGAAGTTTGCCCCCGCTCCCTCTCCGGGCCAACGCGTCTGCTATCAGGTTGGCACTTCCCGTCACATGGACTACGGCCATGTCATAATCCTGCAGGAGCAGGCTCCACCTCAGGAGCTTGGCATTGGCTCCTTTCATCTGGTGCAGCCAGGTTAGGGAAGAGTGGTCGGTGTACACGGTGAAGTGTCGCCCAAAGAGATATGGCTCTAGTTTCTTAAGGGCCCACACCATGGCCAGGCATTCCTTCTCGATGGCCGCGTAGTTCTGCTCCCGGGGTAGCAACTTCTTCCTCAGGTACACGATGGGGTGTCTCTCCCTCTTTTTATCCTCCTGCATTATCACCGCCCCCAGAAAAGGGCTTGTCAAAGTCTGGGTTTGCCAGAACTGGGCCACTAACCAGAGCCTCCTTCAGCACCCAGAGAACCTCCTGGCACTCCTCTGTCCAGACCACCATGTCTGGCTTCCCCTTCTTGCACAGATCAGTGATGGGGCCGGCTATGGCGTTAAAGTGGGGCACGAACCTTCAATAGTACCCTGCCATCCCAATAAAGGCTTGGACTTTCTTTTTGGTTTGGGGAGCGGCCAGTCTCTGATCACCTCCGCTTTGGCTGGTTCTCGCTTTAGGCAGCCGCTCCCCACCCAATGGCCCAATAAGATACTTCAGCCAGCCCCACCTGGCACTTTACCCAGCCTCTCGGAGTTGGTCCAGCACTTGTTTAACCTGGGACACGTGGTCACCCCAGGTGTGGCTAAAGACACATATGTCGTCAATATACGCCACGGCAAACTCTCCATCCCCCTCAGTAGCTGACCCACCAGGCGCTGGAAGGTGGCCGGCGCACCCTTGAGGCCGAAAGGCAGGGTCAGCATCTCATACAGCCCAGGGGGTGATAAAGGCCGATTTTAGTCTGCAGCTGCATCCAGCGGCACTTGCCAGTAGCCCTTGGTAAGATCCATGGTGGTGAGGTATCGAGCGCCTCCCAGTTGTCTAGGAGCTCGTCAGGCCTGGGCATCGGATACAGTGATGGCATTGAGCTTTCGATAGTCCACACAGAACCGGATCGACCCATCCCTTTTGGGGACCAGCACCGCTGGTGAGGCCCAAAGGCTGGAAGACGGCTGGATCTCCCCCAAAGCCAGCATGTCCCTGACCTCTCTTTCCAGGTCTTGAGCAGTTTTCGTGGTGACTCGGAAAGGGGAGCATCTTATAGGAGGATGTGACCCGGTCTCCACCCGGTGGACAGTCAAATTAGTGCGTCCAGCCTGGTTGGAAAACAGCTGTCGGTACAGATGCAGCACCCCGCTGATCTCAGCGTGCTGGGCCAAGGTCAGCTGATTAGAGAGGGGAATTGCTTCCAGGGGGAACCAGCTTTTGTCCCAGGGAATAGATCCAGTAAAGGGTCATCTCCCTGCTCCTCCCAATGTCCACACACGGCCAACACCACAGTTCCCCTTCATAATATGGCTTCATCATATTCACATGGTACACCCGGCGGTGGTGCGCCCGGTTCGACAGCTCCACCACATAGTTTACCTCATTTAGTTGCTTGACAACCTTGAAGGGCCCTTCCCAGGCAGCCTGGCGTTTGTTCTTGCTCACGGGGATGAGAACCATCACCTGATCCCTGGTGGCGAAGGCGCGGGCCTGCGCCATGCGCTCATACCAGACCTTCTGCTGCCTCTGGGCTCGGGCCAGATTCTCCCTGGCCAGGCCCATGAGCTCGGCAAGTCTTTCCCGGAAGGTCAGGACATACTCCATCGCCTTCCCCTCCCATTCGTCTCTCATCAGGTCTAGGGGCCCCCTTACCCGCCTGCCATACAACAGTTCAAAATGCAAAAACCCGGTACATTCCTGTATGCGAACAGCAGGTGAGGTAAGTACTTGTCCCAGTCCTGCGGGTGCTGGTTCATAAATGTTTTTAGCATCATCTTTAGCGTCCTGTTGAACCTTGCCACCAGCCCGTTGGACTCGGGGTGATACGCTGAGGCCCAGTTGTGCCGGACCCCCCGCATTTCTCCCACAAGCACCGGAGCAGGGCCGACATGAAGTTGGACCCCTGGTCCGTTAAGACTTTCTTGGGGAACCCCACTCTGCTGAAAATGGTCAGCAGCGCATCTGCCACAGTGTCTGCTTTGATAGAGGACAAGGCCACCGCTTCGGCGAAATCTACCACCACCAGAATGTATTTCTTCCCCGACCAGGTCGTCTTGCTGAGAGGTCCCACTATGTCCATGGCCACCTTCTGGAAAGGTTCTTCTATGATGGGTAAAGGCCCTTTGTCCCGGGCCTTCCCCACCCTCTGGCAGGGGGTCACAGGATTGGCAATACTGTCGGACATGGGTAAAGACCCCAGGCCAGTAAAATTTCTGTAGCAGCCTCTGCCGGGTGCGCCGAATTCCCTGGTGCCCTGCGAGAGGGATATCATGGGCCAGGTACAGTAGCTTGTGGCAAAACTTCTGAGGAACCACCAGCTGCCTCCTGATCCCCCATGCCTCTACTTCCCCTGGGGGAGCCCGGTACAGGAACACCTTCTCCCACAGGAACCTCTCCTTGAAACCTCTCCTCATGGACTGTACCACACTGAGGTCAGCCAGGTCCCTTGGTCTCCGCAAGGAGGGAATCTTTCTGCAACTTGGCCTGGAACTCGTCGGCTGGGGAAGGGTTGGGTCAGAAGCCACAGCCTCCCCTGAGCCTTGCCTTTGGGTGTTCCCGCCCCACCAGGGTAGGGTTCTGTGCCTCTGGGGTGACATCCTCCCCAAGGTCAGGACGTAGTGTCCCTCGCCAGCTCTGGGTCACGACTAAGGCGTTCCGGGGGTTGCTGGCCAGTCCTCTAGATCCCCACCCCATCAACACCTCGGTGGGCAAATGGTGGTGCACCCCCACCTCCTTGGGGCCCTCCTTGTCCCCCCATTTCAGATGCACCATCGCCACGGGCACCTTGAATGGGGTCCCACCCACCCCTATCAGGGTCAGGAAGGTGTTGGGCATCACCTGATCTGGGGCCACCACCTCGGGCCGGGCCAGCGTCACCTCAGCGCCCGTGTCCCAGTATCCATAGACTTTCCTCCCATCCACCTCCAGGGGAACAAGACACTCGCTCCACAGGGACAGCCCACCTTGTAAACCGAGAACCTTGAGTCCGGGGCATCCAACGCCCCCAGAGGAGCCGACCTGGGGACCGCCTCTCTCCTGAGCAGTTGATAAGCTGCCAGCCCCTGGGAAGCCTGCCTCTTGTCCGTCTGGGCCTCTACCAAGTTAACCCGGTGTGGGGGTCAGTTGGCTCTGTCTGTCCTTGAGCCTGGGGCACTGGGACCGTATGCGGCCTCTCTGGCCACAGTGATAGCAGCTCATGTCCCTTTGTCAACTTACCCATTTCATGTTTCATATTCAGAGTCACTCTGAACTGAACTAGGTGGGATTGTCTGTGGTGGAGGGAAATATGTCTCGGTGTGCCTCCAATTTGCTTTTTCCTTTGATAGGGATTTTAAGGGGTCCCGCTTGCCCCAAGCTGAGTTAGCTGCCAGACCCCCACCCATAGGGTCAGAAGCAAACTGCATCCTAACCCCTGCCTTTCAGGCCCAGGCCTGTTAGCAAAACCCAATTGCTATATAGGACAAAGGTTAACTTCTGCAATTCTTGTTTGTCTATATAACGGGCACCAGAAAGTAAAGCAAAAAAAGAAACCAAGCGGCCCTAAGGTGCCCAGCTGTAATACGCAGAGTCTAGCTAGAGCTTTTGCAGAAGTAACCGCAAGCAGGGGTCTTACAGGCAGGCAGACTACCAACAAAAACCACATTTGGGACAATAGCAGGAAAAGCCCTAGATGGTGACAGGCTCGCTAAAAGTAAGAAAGTATGCCAAATAAGGAGTTGGTAACGTGTAATGTGTGTGATGTGTAATTATGCTTTGTGGTTTTGGCCTTTATAAGCTTGGTGAAAGTCTGTTAAAGGCAAGGCAGCTACCCCCCCCCCCTTCTTTGCGTGGGGCTACGTTGACATTCCCTTTATGCATAATTGTACCCCAATAAAGGTGCCTCAGGCTGTGTCTGACCCAAAATCAAAGGTGTGGTCAATTTTTCCACGACACCTTTTATTCCAGGAATTTCTCTCTAACCACACAAGAGCTGGTTATTATTTCCTTGGACTGACATACTCAAAGCCTGAGGGCAGATGAAAGTGGATCAGCAATGAAGAACTGAACAGTGATGTGTAGCTTCATTCTTTTCTAACTCTGTAAATATTTCTGTTGGACATCTGGGACTTACTAGCCCCAAGGCCAGTAATAGGAACAGAAAATTGTCAGGGATTTCTCTGAATGGGTAACAGTATTCACTAGTGGAATCAGTGCTGGTGTCATATGAGGGACTAGAACTCCCACTAAGAGGAAAGGAACTTGGGAGGGAAATGAGAAGAGGGTAATTTGTATTCATACAGATGTGGGAAGAAAGGTGTTTGTGTGAAGGGGATATTAGTGGGGATATAACTAACTTGGATGTGTTGGCTGGAACAGCCCAGAGGAGGTGCCAGGAGAATATAGCCAACAGAAGTGGAAGGGAAGAAGACTATTTGACCCTAATAACTTTCAGATGTGTTTGTGGGAAGGGAGGTTGAGGAGTGTGGGTTGGGAGAGTCTCACTGGGAAGCAGCCTCTAGTTTCACTCCACAGAAAAGTGATCAGTAGCAGAGTCACTGTCCCCTCTGAGCATCTGTCCCCTTTTTCTAGGCTCACGGGTATATAGTTGGGACATAGCTGGAGCTAAAGCCATATTTTCAATTCGCTTTCTCACTGCACAGATTTGATATACAAAAGAATCTCCATGACTATGCCTGCGCTGTTATTGGCTTTAATAAGGTGGTGACTGCAGTTTGTTCTGAATCCTCACACATCCACTATATCTGTAAGAAGACAATGGGATAACTATAGATCCTCAAGATGAGAAAATTGCAGGCACAAGAACATGCCTGGGTTATCCAGATGCCAACAAGGATATTTCTCTCTATAAACATCCTCAGCACATGTACCCTCATATGCATACAAACACATACTCTTACGCAGGCACTCACAAACCTGTTTTCATCTGATCATAAACAGCAATGGCATGATCATCATGTCTGGTTGGACTGCACACAGGACAAATTCCAGACCTCTTTTCATGTCACCACAGAGACCAACAGACAAACTTTCAGTGGGCAAGTGGTCTCTGAACAGATGTTGAAAAAAATGCAAAAAATTAGTAAAACTAAAATCTTCTTGTTAAAAAAAATATAATAAACAATAACAGTGATTAACCTTTCAGCTGTCCCTAAGCCGATCAGATAAGGGTAAGGAATGGTGTGCCTAGCCTCTGTTTGTCAGAGGGTGGAGATGGATGGCAGGAGAGAGATCACTTGATCATTTCCTGTTAGGTTCACTCCCTCTGGGGCACCTGGCATTGGCCACTGTCGGTAGACAGGATACTGGGCTAGACGGGCCGTTCTTATGTTCTTAGATATGGGCAGTCGGATATGGATATTCACTAACACTGGCAGTCATCACTGGCATGGACATTGAAGGCAAGTGCTGTAGGAGTCCCAGTTCATGGAAGACAATGGAAGTACCATGATTTACACCAGTTGATCACCTGATACAGAGTTTGAGCAGATGTTCTGAGTGCTCGCACTTCACTGCTTCTCAGATGTCTGGGACTTGCTTGGTTCATGGGACCCTAGATTAAATAGTCTCTTACTGAAAGCTTTCAAATAGAGTCATCCTGCATCTAATGTGTTATGGGGCAATCCTGATTTACCATAAGTTTGTCCTTCATCTGCAGGATGACAAAAGAGTCCCACATTAATTTCAGAATTCACAACAATGTTGCATCTTTGTGCTTTGATAGTGTATCACTACATGATGTTATTTCAGTCAGTAAGATGGGATGCTACCTCATCACTCAGTATCATAACAACGAATTGTGATATAGCCTCTTGGAAGCCAGCATTTGCTTTTCTGTGCCTTCTCCTTTTCCTGCCAGCAATCTGTATGCTGCAGGGACATGGCTCTTTGGTGGCAGACAAGTCTATTGCAGCCTCCAAAAGTGTTTCAGCGCCAGCCCTCTCCAAGGTAGCTTAACAGCATTTGACAATGAGCTAACGGTTACCACCACCAGTTCAGGGTCTCTTTAGGTGATGAAGAGGATGAGAAAGAAATCAGATTAAAAATAAATGGTAAACAGAATATTTACACAGCTAGAATGAAACGTTGCAAAAATAACTGCTAGCTAGATTAAAATCAGTTATTAATATTTGTAATTTACCACTTTGCAGCCATATCAAAAAGTCTGAGTCCTACTCACTAATGTTTACAATCTAAAAGGCAACACACAATCCGAGGAAGGAGACAGGGATGGACAAGAGAAAATGTTTTAACATCTATTGGTATTTGCCTTTGTTTTATATTTTAACTTTGCTTTTTCTTCTTTAACCTTTACATATATATTTTTATCATTATAATTTTGTATTTTTTTTTTCAAATACAAATATACCATATGCCAGATTCGTCATAATACACGAAATCAGTAAAGAGGGTTACTATAAAGGAAGGCGAGGAGAAGTGATGTATCTCTCTTCAGGGTCTGCATTAATCAGTGTCTCAAACATGGGCATATACTTGCAGCCATTGTCCACTTCAATCTGAGGTTAGTCAGGATCAAGAGGGTGCTCTGCACAATTGGTTTGGTAAGCTGAACTGCCAGACAGACAAATACTCAGGAGACCACATGGAGATACTGTCAGTTCTGATGAATATCTCTCTCAGGGACAAGAAAAAGTAGATGAAGCACCTATGTGAGCCTTCATGTGGGGCTCACTGAAAATGAATGCATTTCATTACATTTGCTGGATGTTGTTGTAGGGGGAGGTGAGGATCGGGATGGAGGAAATTACTACAAGCACTAGAGAACCTAAGGGGACAGGATAATTAAGAGGAATATGTAAGACAAGCTCATAATTAGGGCTGTCAATTAATCACAGTTTAACTCATGCGATTAACTCAAAAAATTAATCATGATTTAAAAAATTAATCATAGTTTTAATTGCACTGTTAAACAGAATACCAAGTACCATAGTGCAATCTCTTTATCTTGAAAGTGCAATTTACAAATGTAGATTTTTTTGTTACATAACTGCACTAAAAAACAAAACAATGTAAAATTTCAGAGCCCACAAGTCCACTCACTCCTACTTCTTCTTCAGTCAATCACTAAGAAAAATAAATTCAGTTACATTTATGGGAGATAGTGCTGCCCACTTCTTATTTACAATGTTACCTGAAAGTGAGAAGAGGCCCTCTCATGACACTTTTGTACCTGGTGTTGCAAGGTATTTACATGCCAGATATGCTAAACATTCGTATGCCCCTTCATACTTGGGCCACCATTCCGGAGGACATGCTTGCATGCTGATGACACTCATTAAAAATAATTTATTAATTAAATTTGTGACTGAATTCCTTGGGGATGAATTGTGTGCCTCCTGCTCTGTGTTTTACCTGCATTCTGCCATATATTTCAGGTTATAGCAGTCTTGGATGATGACTCAGCACAGTGTTCATTTTAAGAACATTTTCACTGCAGAGCTGACAAAATGTAAAGAAGATACCAATGTGAGATTTCTAAAGCTAGCTACAGCACTTGACCCAAGGTTTAAGAATCTGAAGTGCTTTCCAAAATCTGAGAGGGACAAGGTGTGGAGCATGCTTTCAGAAGTCTTGAAAGAACAACAGAACTTGAACCACCAAAAAAGAAAATCAGCCTTCTGCTGGTGGCATCTGACTCTCATGAGGAAAATGAGCATGTGTCAGTCCACACTTCTTTGGATTGTTATCAAGCAGAACCCATCATAGCATGGACATCTGTCCTCTGGAATGGTGGTTGAAGCATAGAATCATAGAACTGGAAGGGCCGTAGAGAGAAATAATTGGAGACATACCAATCTCCTGGGACTGGAAGGGACCTTGAAAGGTCATTGAGTCCAGCCCCCTGCTTTCACTAGCAGGACCAGTTACTGATTTTTGCTCTAGAGCCCTAAGGGGCCCCTGTCAAGGATTAAACTCACAGCCCTGGGTTTAGTAGGCCAATGCTCAAACCACTGAGCTATCCCTCCCCCAGGTTCAGCTAGTCCAATCCCCTGCACTCATGGCAGGACTAAGTATTATCTTAACCATTCCTTACAGGTGTTTGTCTAATCTGCTCTTAAAAATCTCCAATGATGGAGATTCCACAACCTCCTTAGGCAATTTATTCCAGTGCTTAACCACCCTGACAGGAAGTTTTTCCTAATGTCCAACCTAAACTTCCCTTGCTGCAATTTAAGCCAATTGCTTCTTGTCCTGGCCTCAAAGGTTAAGAAAAACAGTTTTTTTCTCCATCCTCCTTGAACAACCTTTTACATACTTGAAAACTGTTATTATGTCCCCTTTCAGTCTTCTCTTTTCCAGACTAAACAAACCCAATTTTTTAACCTTCCCTTTTCTAGACCTTTAATCATTTTTGTCACTTTCTAGATGTCTTCTAGACATTTGTCATTTTCTAGACCTTCTAGACCAGATGTGGGCAAACTATGCCCCCGTGGCCCACATCTGGCCCGCGGGACCATCCTGCCTTGGCCCCTGAGCTCCCGGATGGAGACCCTAGTTCCTGGCCCCTCCCCTGATATCCCCCCTTCCCCTACAGCCACGCCGCCGCATGGACAGCGCTCTGGCCTGCTGCTCCCACTGGGCAGCATGGAGAGTGCAGCTGACTCTGGCCAGGTGTTGCAGCTGCAAGTTCCTGCTGCTGGTAAGGGGGTGGGGAGTGGAGGAGTTGGGTAAGGGAATGGAGGGTCCTGGGGGGCAGTCAGGGAGGATGGGGTGGTTGGATGGGGCAGAGGTTCTGGGGGGGTGGTCAGGGGATGGGGAACAGGGAGGGTTTGGAAGTGGAAGTCCCAGGGGGCCAGTCACGGGGTGGGGATGTGGATAGGGGTCAAGAGAACAGTCAGGGGACAGAGATCAGTTAGGGGTGGGGCTCCTGGGAGGGGTGGCCAGGAACAAGAAGCTGAGGGCGGTTGGATGGGGTGGGAGTCCCGGGGGCTGTCAGGGTACAGGGAGCAGGGGTTGGATAGGAGGCGGGGGTCCCAGGAGGGGGCGGTCGGGGACAAGGAGCAGCGGGGGTTGGATGAGTTGGTTCTGAGGAGAGCAGTCAGGGGGCGGGAAGTGGGAGGGGGCAGATAGGGGTCAGGCGCCAACTTGTTTGGAGAGGCACAGCCTTCCCTACCCGGCCTTCCATATAGTTGCGCAACCCCGATGTGGCCCTCGTGCCAAAAAGTTTGCCCACCCCTGTTCTAGATGTTTGTCATTTTCTAGATCTTTAATCATTTTTATAGCTTCTTCTCTGGAATCTCTTCAATTTGTTCACATCCTTCCTGAAGTGTGGCGCCCAGAACTGGACACACTACTCCAGTTGAGAACTAATCAATGTGCAGAAGAATTGCTTTTCCCAGAATAATGTTAGCTTCTTTTACAACAGTGTTACATTGTTGACCCATATTTAGCTTGTTGTCCACTATGACCCCCAGATCCCTTTCTTCAATACTGCTTCCTAGGCCGTCATTTCCCATTTTGTATGTGTGCAGCTGATTGGTCCTTCCTAAGTGCAGTACTTTTAATTTGTCCTTATTGAATTTCATCCTATTTACTTAAGACCATTTCTCCAGTTTGTCCAGAATATTTTGAATTTTAATCCTATCCTCCAAAGCACTTGCAACCCTTTTCAGCTTGATATCGTCCACAAACTTTATAAGCGTTACTCGCTGTGCCTTTATCTAAATCATTGATGAAGATGTTGAACAGAATCAGACCCGGAACTGATCCCTGCAGGACCCCATTTGTTATGGCCTTCCAGCATGACTGTGAACCACAAAGTGAAAAATGCTGAGTAATGTGAAAGGTGTAGATTCTCACATAAACCCACTGAGTCATAAGAGTTTGGTTATATCAATCATTGTTTTGGTTGAATGAAATCTGATGTGAACAGTGTGTTACCTTGAAAGAAGATGAAGAATGTCTGCTTGTGCTAATCAAGCTTGTACAATGGATATGCTCACAACTAAAATGTGTACATTTTTTTGATTTTTGTTTTGTGGCTTGCTATAACTTAATCAGTTGTACCATAAAATAAATAGAGCTTATGTCAGAGCTAGGATTTTGGCAGAACTATGTTCCTTTCTACTTTTAATGGACATTAATCTTCATGCTGACTGTTTTTCTTGTAGTACATCTTGCCCTTAGCCATGATTTGATTCATTTGAATCATTCCAAACAAATAGACATAAGAACGATGATAGAAGAATGTATTATGACAATAGAAAAGATGTATGTGCTTAGTAGGGTGACCAGACAGCAAATGTGAAAAACTGGGATGGGATGAATTGGACTGTCCCTATAAAATCCGAACATCTGGTCACCCTAATGTTTAGGGAGTGTTGTGCACTGCATTCACCCCAAAATATGTCTAAGCCTGACCACAAACAATACTGAAAAATCTGCAGGGCAACTTTGGGATTGCTCTAGTCACACAAATTCTCCTTGGCCTGCTACAGTGAGGTTCTGCGGGGGGATTAGAAAAATTAGACAGGAGCACACAATACAGAATGAATACTGAATGGCTTCCCCTCTGGACCCTGCAGAAGAGGCTCTGTTGACTCCATCAGGGAGTCTGCCACAGCTCAGATTTCCTTAGCAGTTTTGTTGCATCAGCTACTCGTTGGCACAATCCTGCTTACCCTTGATCATCACAAACTTCCAGACAGGGCTTTCTTACATATGGAGTCCAATAAAATTACCATATGCTCCAGTGGTGAACATGATCTTCTCAGGCTATTTCCTCCAGCAAATCCTAGCATGATTCCTGTCAGCCACGGAAGCACCCTTCAGCAAACAAAAATGAGGCAATGATAGCATGTCCCCCACTTCTTTTCCTTTTCCTAGTCCACTGTACACATAGAAAGAATGTTCCTCCTCCTCCACCAGCAGCTTTAATATAAAATCATTTTATTACACTTCACTTTGAATTGCTTTTAGGTTTATTTTTATTTCCTTAGCAAAAGTAAAAAATTAACCAGAATTAACCTCTCACATAAACCTAGGGAAGTCATCCTAAGCCTATTCCCCATACTTATTGCTGGGTTCAGCCTAGCAGGCTCACCAGTGAAATAGAACTCCCTCACTGTCTCCAACTTAGTCTCTTGGGGAAACTTATGTAGTTCCAGATCTTGTGGATCTGGGCCTGGAGAAAGTGCTCTGTGGCTCATGAGGCTACAGAATGGTTGATGCCAAGATCAGATGAATGGTTCGCTGGAAGGAGCTGGTTGTCATAATGTCTAGAGGCCTTCTCAGGCACAGATGGCTCTATTGAATGATGATTTACAATTTTACCTTGAGCTTATCACAGAGATTCTGAACGTAACATGGCTCATCTGTGTGTTTCCCAACTCTGAGACTTCCAGGAAACTGCAGTGCAGTTAATAGGCCCTGTTGGGAGAGAAAGATCCTGTCCTTTTCATCTCCTTCTCTTGCCTGCTCTGCTCATCTTCTTCAGAATGCAGAAGTCCGGCATTGTGGCCTGATTCCTAATCTCCTCTCCCAGGAGGGATTCCAGTCTACAATCAAACTCTGCAGCAAGTCACTGGGAGCAGAATGCTAACCATTCTCTTTGTCAGCTGATTAACGTCTGACAAATTTCCAAAAGCTGTGAAGCACCCAATAGAGGTAGCTTCCTTGCAGCATCACAGTATGGTCTCAGAGTTTGGTGGCACAGACACATTGTCAAGGCAGTGGATGGGCTAGGAGTGGGAACAGGGAGGACAAGAGCAGGACATTCATTTAAAGCTAACAATCCATCCAGGGCCAGATGAAGAAAATTTCCCATATCGCCTAAGCAGCAAGGAGGTTTGCGGGAAGCTCCCACTGATTCACTCTTCAAACCTTAATAGTCTCTGCACTTAAAATTCACTTAAAAATCCCTGGCCACCATCCCAGGGCACCCATTCACTACAATGAACATTAAGAGCTTGTAAGGTAACTCCCTCCTCTTCATGTGCCAGTATATTTATGCCTGTATCTGTAATTTTCACTCCATGCATATGAAGAAGTGGGCTTTTTAATCCACGAAAGTTTATGCCCAAATTAATCTGTTAGTCTTTAAAGTGCCACCAGACTCCTTGTTGTTTCTGATAACTGAGAGCTAAAGAATATGTTCAGCACAGTTACTACTGGAAGTTGCTCAACGTTACTGTTCCATCCAGGGCCAGATGAAGAAAATTTCCCATATCGCCTAAGCAGCAAGGAGGTTTGCGGGAAGCTCCCACTGATTCACTCTTCAAACCTTAATAGTCTCTGCACTTAAAATTCACTTAAAAATCCCTGGCCACCATCCCAGGGCACCCATTCACTACAATGAACATTAAGAGCTTGTAAGGTAACTCCCTCCTCTTCATGTGCCAGTATATTTATGCCTGTATCTGTAATTTTCACTCCATGCATATGAAGAAGTGGGCTTTTTAATCCGCGAAAGTTTATGCCCAAATTAATCTGTTAGTCTTTAAGGTGCCACCAGACTCCTTGTTGTTTCTGATAACTGAGAGCTAAAGAATATGTTCAGCACAGTTACTACTGGAAGTTGCTCAACGTTACTGTTCCTGGAACCATTGTTGGCTGCAGAGCAGGGCCGCCCAGAGGATTCCGGGGGCCTGGGGTCTTCGGCGGCGGGGGGGCCCCACGTCAGTGGTAATTTGGCGGCGGGGCCCTTCCGTTCGGGACCCACTGTGCCCCGAAGACCGCGGCGGGGGCCCCTGCCACCGAAGCGGGACCCGCCTCTGAAGTGCAGCAGGTGTACCGACACATTGCGAAACCCTCGCGTTTTGCTACTAGTTGCAGTTTCTGCCACACAATGTAACCGTCTGGGCTCCTGCTCAGGACTTGCTGCCGCCTGGTCCATGGGGTTGCGAATCAGGAGGGACAGGGTTTGTGGTCGAAAACACTCACATTCTGCTTCCTCCGGGCTAATGTGCCAAATTGACCTATTGCAGGGGTCTGGGGGGTTCTGCGTTTTCATTTAATTTTAAATGAAGCTTCTTAAGCATTTTTAAAACCTTATTTTCTTTATATACAACAATAGTTTAGTTATATATTATAGCCATAAAAAGAGACCTTCTAAAAATATTAAAATGTATTACTGGCATGCGAAACCTTAAATCAGAGAGACTAAATGAAGACTCGGCACAGCTCTTCTGAAAGGTTGCCGAACCCTGATCTTTTGGATGCTTGAGGCATGCTCTTTCACTTTTTTGGGCTGTTGCTGGGTGATGGTTGGTGCCAATGGGCTGTCACTGCCTGGAGGTGGTGCTGCTGTTGCCCAGGGCTGGGTGGGGAGCTGGGCTCTGGGGGGTGCCCGGCTCACAGGGGCTGGGCTCAGGACTGTGAGAAGATGGGGTTGGAGGTTGTCTGGCTCAGAGGGGCTCGCCTCAGAGCTGGGGGTCTGGGGTGGGGGTGGGGTCGGAGGATGCCCACCTCAGAGCAGCTGGGCTCAGAGCTGGGGTCAGGGCTGTGGGGAATGGGGTCAGGGGTGTCTGGATCAGAGGGGCTGGGCTCGGAGCTGGGGTCAGGGCTGTGGGGAATGGGGTCAGGGGTGCCCAGCTCAGAGGGGCTGGGCTCAGAGCTGGGGTCAGGGCTGTGGGGAATGGGGTCAGGGGATGTCCGGATCAGAAGGGCTGGGCTCGGAGCTGGGGTCAGGGCTGTGGGGAATGGGGTCAGGGGGGTGTCTGGATCAGAGGGGCTGGGCTTGGAGCTGGGGGTCAGGGCTGGGCCTGGGGTCGGGGGGTGCCTGACAAACACCTCCTGAGACCCCCAATCCAACCCCCTTCCCTGCCCCTGACCGCCCTCCCTGCCCCCTGAGTGTCCCTGGGACTCCCTGCCCCTTAGCCACCCCCCCCCCCTCCCCGGCTGCTCACCCGCGGCTCACCGCGCGGCAGCCGCATGGCTCCGGACGGGGCTGAGCTCTTCCCGGCTCAGAGCCGCGTGGGGAGGGGGCGGGGCCGCCAGCTCCAGGCTGAGCTCAGCTGCCTCCACTCGGCCCGGAGCTTGTAGCCCCGCCCCCTGACCACGCGGCTCTGAGCGGGGCAGGGCGGGGCGGGGCTCAGCCCCCCCAGCCAAGCTCCTGCTGCGCTGTTTAGGACCCGGGGAACAAGCGGAGGAGGAGCGGCCCGTCTTCTGCAGCCAGGTGGGGCCGCGCTACCGGTAAGGGGCTATCCCTCTCCCCCAAGCGGAGCCGGGAGCCCGGCCCTGCCCGGCTGCAGGGGACGGGCCGCTCCTCGGCTTGCAGCGGCAGGATGAGCTGGGGCCCCAGCCTCAGCATTTTGCCGCCCCCTATATTTTGCCGCCCTAGGCAGAAAGTGATAAGCACCCAGCAGCTCCAACTGGCCAAAATGGGTATGTTTCAGTGCTAAATGTGTGCCACAACTTGCCAGGGCTGATTCTAGACTTGGCAGTTCATAGCCCGGCACCTCTGGGCTTGCCACATCAATTATGAAACTAAAACAATTGCTTGGGCCCCAGCACCTCTTTCATTACAAATTAAGCACTTGAGCAGTATGCCTACACTGCAATTAAAAGCCTGTGCCAGCTGACTTAGGCTCACAGGTCTTGGGTTAAGGGATTGTTTAATTTCAGTGTAGCTGTTGGAGCTCAAGGCTGTAGCCAAGGCTTTAGGACCCTGAAAAACTCCCAATTAACTTTATTCATTTGTCCTCTGTGAATTGTCCCTTTGAGTTTAAAGTCTGTTAGGTTCATTTTTGAGTAATTCATTATGCTTTTTGTTTGACTATTGGTAACAGCAAAATTTATAAACTGTTATTGTCACCTGTAGAACATGAGGGTTAACACATTAATTACTACAAGCTGTGGCTTCTTAAAATATGTGAGGAAGGAAGAGCCTGGGGTTAGAGCACTAGTCAGAGACCTGAGTTCAATTCCTTGCTCTGTCACAGGCTTCCTGTGTAAACTGAGGCAAGTCACTTAGGCTCAGATCCACAAAGGTATTTAGGCCCCTAACTTTCATTGAACATTAGCAGGCTAAATAACTTTGTGGATCCGGGCATTAGCTTTGCTGAACCTTAGTTCCCCATCTGTAAAGTGGGATAAAGGCACTTCCCTACCTCACATGGGTATTATGAGGATAAACCCATTACAGATTGTGAGGTGCTCAGGTACTACAGTGATGGGGTATATACATACTTTTGCTAGAGCAACACACAAAGTGGCAGTGCCCTCCCGCTCAGCCCTCACTAGTTCCAGAGGTCACTCACGCCCTCCTTCCAAACAGCAGTTTAAAAGAGGAACTTGGGAAACTTCCCTATAGACAAACAGCAGATAAGGTAAACACTTACTTAGGCTAATCATGTGCCTGCTGATCTGCAAAAGTTTTCAGCATCATTTTAAGTGTCCCATTAAATCTCTCAAGAAGTCCTTTAGTCTGGGAGTTACAGAGAATGACCAGAGATGTTGAATCCCACATTTCTCTCTTAGTGTGGGTAGACATAAAGTATTGTGCTCTCTTCTCCTTGATTAAGCCTCTCGAGGAATGAAACCATCATTGTGTTGTCTCAGCTCTTTAGCTGTTGTGGACGCATGATGTGTTTCCTAACTGCAAGCTGTTTAGAAGAGCACCCATCCTGTGAAATGATACAAAAGAGGAAGCCTTTATGGACACTGATTCTCTTCTGAGACAGAGAGAGAGCGAGAGAACGAGAGGCACATACACAAAAAGAACCACATCATGATCGCCACGGAAGCCAAGAAATATAAAAAATTGTGACCAAGACCCAAAGGACAAATACTGTTAATTCCCTTCCACAGCATCTATTCCAGACCAAGAGATACAATGGAAAAAGATTTTTGAACCATCCCCTCTGTGTGGTGAGCTCTTTCTGAGAAATCCTGTAATTCTCCTGCCTTTTATGACTATAATGGTTTCTTGGGATTGCAAAGATTTCAGTGGGTTGGAATAAGCAAGATTCACAGTCTCCTGTTTAATTATGAGAGACTCCAATTGCTGATTCTTATTGAGGAGCATGGAAGGGATATATAGAACTGGGCATAGGATACAAGATTGTAGATGACCCGGGAGACTGCTCAGACTGCTGTGTGCTGCTGTCTTCATGGGGCTGGAAGGATGCAGAGTAAGGCACTTTATATAACAGGCTGATTTAAAAAAAAAGTTTTGTTTTTTTAAATTAAATATTGCCGATCAAATGCCATCTCCTTTTATCTTTATATAGATGCTGTCTGCTTTTGCAAAATGCTCTGGGAGGATTCAGTCAATGAAAGTTAGGGGCCTAAATACTGTTGTGGATCTGAGCCTAAGTGACTTGCCTCAGTTTACACAGGACATCTGTGACAGAGCAGGGAATTGAACCCAGGTCTCTGACTAGTGGTACCCCAGGTATAACAACTGCTTTGCTGCATTACATGATTACTATGCAAAAACTATCTTATTCAATTTAAAGGGATATATGTTAGTTGCCCGAGTTATTGCATTGGAATCACAGCTTTGTTAATAACCAGTGGAATTTATCTGTAGAGATTCAGTGCATAGACGATCTACCTTATTGTACAGTTACTAAAATTTGAATAGACATTTTGAGCCAAACTCAGGTCTTGTGCAACTTCAATGAAGTTCAGTTATGTTACACTGGAGAAGAATTTGGCACACTCTAATTAAATACCAGTAATTAGACTCTCTCTCTCTCTGCACCTAAATGTTCCCTATTACTATAATGTCTGAGCACCTACTGAGTATTTACAACAGGAATAACAAGAACAATCTCTCTCTCTCTCTCCTTCTCTCTCTCTTTCTTCCTTACCTATGAGAGGGTCCAATGGCATGGTGATGAAAATGCTAGCAACAGCCAGGAACCCTGTCACTCTAGCAGTCCCATAATGGCTGTGACTGGTAGAGCTGAAGCAGTGATAACACCAGTGGGAAATTTTAGAAAAAAAATCCTAGTATAAGCAGAGCCACAGGGAGCTAGGGCTTGTCCCATTGAGGGCTATGAGTATAAGGACAGAGCATTGAACTGGACTCCAGGGGCGAGTCCCCTCTTCCCGCGGCTCCGGTTGAGCTCCCGCAGGCGTGCCTGCGGCAGGTCCACCAGAGCCAAATGCAGCCCCCCCGGGAAAGGGCCGCCCCACGCGCCTGCTTGGCGCGCTGGGGTCTAGAGCCGGTCCTGCTGGACTCTGTAGTCAGTGGAGAGATGTTACAGAGAGCAGAGAACCAGTGTGGTATGTTCATGGCAATCTGTGTTACTAAACAGATGAGCAACGGCATTCTGTGGGAGCTGGAGCTTTCTCATGTGGGCTGCTTCATTCCTCGATATAATGAGTTGCAATCATAAAACCTGGAGGTTATATCTCATAGACTGAGACACAATCTTTTGGCCAGTTGCAGATCCAAATGAACATTGTTTTGGCCACCATGGCAATTTGCACATTCAATAGACTTAAGAGTCTGAGTTTGTACTAAGAACAGGAGTACTTATGGCACCTTAGAGACTAACAAATTTATTTCAGCATGAGCTTTCATGGGCTACAGCTCACTTCTTCAGATGCATAGAATGGAACACACAGACAGGAGATATTTATACATACAGAGAACATGAAAAGGTGGAAGTACGCGTACCAACTGGAAGAGTCCAATCAATTGAGATAAGCTATCATCAGCAGGAGAAAAAAAACCTTTGAAGTGATAATTGAGATGACCCATAGAAGGTCTGAGGAGAACTTAACATAGGGAAATAGATTCCATTAGTGTAATGACCTAACCATTCCCAGTCTCTGTTTAAACCTAAGTTAATTGTATCTAATTTGCATATTAATTCAAATTCAGCAGTCTCTCTTTGGAGTCTGTTTTTGAAGTTTTTGTGGTTGCAAAATTGCCACCTTCAAGTCTGTCACTGAGTGGTTAGAGAGGTTGAAGTGTTCTCCCACTGGTTTTTGAATGTTATGATTCCTGATGTCAGATTTGTGTCCATTTATTCTTTTGCACAGAGACTGTCCGGTTTGCCCAATGTACACGGCAGAGGGGCATTGCTGGCACATGGTGGCATATATCACGGTAGATGTGCAGGTGAATGAGCCCGTGATGGCATGGCTAATGTGATTAGGTCCTATGATGGTGTCACTTGAATAGATATGTGGACAGAGCTGGCATCGGGCTTTGTTGCAAGGATAGCTTCCTGGATTAGTGTTTATGTTGTATGGTGTGCAGTTGCTGGTGAGTATTTACTTCAGGTTGGGAGGCTGTCTGTAAGTGAGGACTGGCCTGTCTCCCAAGATCTATGAGAGTGAGGGATCATCTTTCAGGATAGGTTGTAGATCTTTGATGATGTGCTGGAGAGGTTTTAGTTGGGGGCTCTAGATGATGGCTAGTGGTGTTCTGTTATTTTCTTTGTTGGGCCTGTCCTATAGTAGGTGGCTTCTGGGTACCTTCTGGCTCTGTTAATCTGTTTTTTCACTTCAGCAGGTGGGTATTGTAGTTTTAAGAATGCTTGCTAGAGATCTTGTAGGTGTTTATCTCTGTCTGAGGGATTGGAGCAAATATGATTGTATCTTAGAGCTTGGCTGTAGACAATGGATCGTGTGGTGTGTCCTGGATGGAAGCTGGAGGCATGTAGGTAAGTATAGCGGACAGTGGGTTTCCGGTATAGGGTGGTGTTTATGTGGTTTCTTAAAACTACAATACCCACTTGCTGAAGTGAAAAAACAGATTGACAGAGCAAGAAGAGTACCCAGAAGCCACCTACTACAGGTCAGGCCCAACAAACATTGTAGTTTTAAGAAACCACATAAACACATCTACCAACGTGATATATGCCATCATGTGCCAGCAATGCCCCTCTGCCATGTACATTGGCCAAACCGGACAGTCTCTACACAAAAGAAAACACAGCCGCTACTCTGAAACCTGAGTTTGTAGTGTTGTTGTAGTCAGGTTTGGTCCCAGGATATTGGAGAGACAAGGTGAGTGAGGTAATATCTTTTATTGGACCAACTTCTGCTGGTGAGAGAGACAAGCTTATGAGCTACACAGAGCTCTTAAGAGTCTGGGGTCACATGCCCTCAAGAGTGGAGTTGTTAATATAGGAAGCAAATAGTTCACTAGAGATCTCCATTTGAATGTCAACTGATAACCATCTATTAATTTACCATAGTATGTCAGTTATTGCAGTTATTTCCAATTCTAAGTCCACCACCATTGTTGACAAGTGTTGGTTTTATAATAGTGACTGAAATTACTGTATGAGGTAATCGTTTTCATAGAATCTAAATTCATCAATCTTGGGGAGACTTGATTTCAGTTGTGATCCATTCTATTATTGCATACTACTTTGGCAATGCCGCTATACCCGCAGGTGCTTCCTACCTAATAATCAGTTGAATGTTAGAATCTTCTTCCATGGACAGTAGTTTGTTAAATCAGACAGCAGCTACACAGATAGCTTTGTCCAACTGGAAGAAGGAATGAAGAGACTAATTGAAAATAAAACAAATTAATACTTTACTAGTACAAACTTTACTAGTAAATGATGACAGCCATTCTATTTCATGACAAGCTGTCATAGATCCCTGTGTGCTCAGATATCATGGAGATGAGTGCAGACTAAAAACTTCATGTAGATCTCAGGAGGCAATGGAGAACACTTGCAAAGTCGTAAATTGTGTCATTTTAAACTTTTCAGGGCTAAAATTCAATAACATGAACTGGCAGCTGGTGATTCCTGGCTTGATCATCTTGGCCATTAAACTCGTCGGAATGTCCCTGTTCATTGTATATTGTGAGTATCAAACGGTATTTGTTATTTCTCAAGTGGAATTTACATTCTCTGGGATCTTTGTAATTAAATCTCACTGCCTCAGGCAAGGCCCATATAAATCCCACAGGGTGGCATTCAACAAGATTATCCATACCACCATGACTGCTTTTGTCATCTCCAGGGTGGACAACTGTGCATTGGATATTTACATACCTACCTGGAGAGATTCCCAGACAGAACACTTTGGTAAAATGGAGTTATAGCCAAGAAAAAAATCCATAACTTAAGGAAAACATGTAAGATAACATTATGGTTCTCAAAATCTAAACATTTAAGAGCCAGGAAATTCAAGATAATATTAAAATTTAAAAATTGTTTGAAAGTATAGGAACTGACCGTTAAGATCGCCTGAGCAACCTTAACTCTGCCCCTCTTATCCTCACCTAGCTCAGACACCATTCCAGTGACAATTATATTCAACAATAGAGGGCAAATTGACAATTTTGATATTGGTATTGCATAGGGCATAGAGGCCACATCAGGGATCAGGGCCCATTTTGCTAGGTATGTCAAATATACAGCAAAAAAAAAGCTTCCCATAAGAGCTAGCAACCTAAGTATAAGACAAGAGCTATCAGATGGCTACAACAAATAAATGTGGAGGGGGAGCACAAAGCAACAGTGAGCTATCTATGACCATGTGTATGCACTGAGGTGCATACAGTGGCTGGTGTGTAAGTTGGCATATTAACTGAGGTGCAACCTGGCTGCTGTATGTGTTTGTATTTCATAATAACTAAATCCTGTCTAATAGTCAAAGGAAGAAGTTTGCTGGAAGGTGCAACTTTCTACCTGAGAGAAGAGAAAAACATCAACTTCATTGCTTGCACAATTCATACACAAAACACACCCTGACTTATACAGAGGAGATCACAGTTTACCAATAATATATCCATATAGTGATGATAGAAATGTGAGGGCTGCCCTCTTGGATGACACACTGGGACTGAATCAGGGATCTCCATTATTACACAAGTTGCTACAGCTTGAGCTAAAAAGCCAACTTCCTGTAGCTGGTGGCTGTAACACTCACATCCTCTATGGATTAGACCACAGGGGTTTCTGTAACACACACTGACCAGTGGATTACACAAGTGTTTCCCAATATTGTCTGATATGTGTGTTATCTATCTATCTATCTATCTATCTATCTATCTATCTATCTATCTATCTATCTATCTATATCAATATATACTTGAGAGATGCTGCTCTTTGTTGGGGAATGTTCCCTTCCTTGAAAAGGGATGGGCATAGTTCTTGGTCTCTGTTCCCCTTAGGTATCCAGGTACTGATCAGAATATAAAAAAGCAGCAACTGTATGGTTTGGCTTTGGATACAGGGGATCTGTTTGTCATGTGTATTTCCCCCATTTGTATTTATTCTACGAAAAGTCTCTCTGTAATGTTACTTCCCTATAGGCCAAATTGACAAATTACACTCCCACCAATGCCACTGAGACACAGCCAATGCATAAATGGAAAGAAAGGGGAGTGCTTGTCTCAGAAGTGACTAATCTAGCAGGCACATATTCACTTTGTTGCACAACACTGCCACAGCCAGTTTCCTATTTTACTATGAACCGACAATTTCCTAAGGGGTCCATAGCTACCAAAGGAAATGGCTTATGTATGTCTATAGCAAGTGGGAGAGAAAGAAAGGACTGGCGTTTGCAAGCATCTCCATCTAAACCAGTGGAGATGCCCAGTGAATGGCCATCATGTGTTGTCTGCTGATGAACAAGTTCCACTGCCAATGGGAATCCAGTTGTATAACATGTTTAGAGAACTATAATTATCCCCAAATCTACTTGCATCCCCAAGTATGGATTAGGTCTGTCCTTCCCCCAAAGCCATTCACCGTTGCTTCCATGATTGTGATGTGAAGTTCATGCTTTGTGGAAACTATAGCATGTGAGACAGGAGCTGAGCCACACATCTTGTAACAGAAGAGCATGATAGCTGGGCAGCAGGGCCGGCTCCAGACCCCAGCGCGCCAAGCAGGTGCGTGGGGCGGCCCTTTCCCGGGGGGGCGGCATTTGGCTCCGGCGGACCTTCCGCAGTCATGCCTGCGGCGGGTGCGCTGGTCCCGCGGCTCGGGGGTGCCTCCCGGGCATGATTGCTTGGGGCGGGACCACCAGAGCCGCGGGACCACCGCATCCGCCGCAGACACTTCTGCCTCGGCCACGGGACTGGGGAAGGGCGGCGCAGCGCGCCGCCCTGCTTGGGGCGCTCTAATTTATAGAGCCGCCCCTGCTGGGCAGTCAGCCTTAACATGTGCCTGCCCTTTTTCTTAATTTTACTATTTGTGCCTCTCATTGTGCTGAGTTTGCACCTGAACCCATGATTGTTTTGGCTGTACATATGCCTGTATCACTTCCCATGCTCATAACTCCACCTAAACTTGTTGTCTGTATCGCTGCTTGTGTCCTTGACCTCTGCTTGCTCTCTTTTTGCCTAAATCGCTGCATGGGTCTGATCATTTATCATTTGCAGGGGCGGCTCTAGAGCCCAGCGGGGTTCGCTGGTTTGCTGATCCCGCGGCTCGGCTGGACCTCCCGCAGGCACGACTGCGGCAGCTCAACCGGAGCCGCTGGACCAGCGAACCGTCCGCAGCTGCGGGAGGTCCAGCTGAGCCGTGCGACCAGCGGACCCTCCGCAGTCATGCCTGCGGCAGGTCCGCTGCTCCCGCGGCTCGGGGGCGCCTCCCGGGCATGATTGCTTGGGGCGGCCAAATTTGTAGAGCCGCCCCTGATCATTTGATGCTATTTCTTAGAATGTCAGAGATGCATTACTCCCTCCCCTAAATGCTATATTTTCCCACTGTATTCTTTGCCTTCCTAAGGTTAAGGACATGCTCCAGTGTCCTGGGAATGAGAGGCATTGATGAACTCTTGCTGAGATCCTTGGGGTTCCCAAATGCAATATTAATAATAATAAAGTAAAACAAGAAATGCACAACCATTCAAAAAGTTATCACCCCAGGTGCAGTTTATATTGAGTATTATAGATCATTTCCCAGAGACCAACAGCTAGGCTTGTGTTCAGTTCCACAGATCTTCCCCACTCTGGGTTCTCAGAGGATGCTCAATTCCACAACTGAGGGGAACAGACCAGGTAATGTCCAGCCAGTGAGATTCTGGGATTCGCTGTGAAATTCTCTGGGGGCAAAAGAGGAATTATCTTGGTTTGTGTTCCTGATTCCCCATCACTGATGTCCACTTCTGCAAAGTACCCCATTGGCTGGGATATTTGCCCAGAGAGATACTAATATTTGTGTTTGCATCCCAGCTGGGGTAGGGGTCTGCAGAGATGGGATTGTCCCTCACTCATCATAGTGGATGGGAAATGGTTAGCAGCATCCACCTGGGATATGAGGTCTCTCCTCTCTGCCCCTGTGTCCTGAACCTTGTGTGCTACAGGTATACCTGTGCTTCTTCTGCCTAGATTTGTGTTTGTGCTTACCTTGGAGCCCTTCCCTGCACTTCTGGACTATGATTATGTCATTGGTCCAAAGAAGTGACAGTCTTCTGGCTATTCACCATTTTTTGCAGGTCAGGGTTCAATGGGGAGTCCTCTGCTGCCATTCCCAATAATCCCAGCAGCCATAATAATGAAATAAAAACTGTCCTTGCTTTGGTTATCTCCAGAACTTCCTAACATCTAATTTATAGTGTGTGTGTGTGTGTGTGTTCTGGGGTTTGGGGACAATGATGGGTGCAGCAAAGAGGGAAATCTTAGCCTTTTCAATTTTGCATTGTAGATCAGGAAGCTCATTTTGATAGGTTGGATCACAGAAACCCCCTTGGGAACTGCCATCTGATGCGCTGAGATTATCTCTGAGCCTGTTTTCCCTGGCAGCTGGGGACTTCAGTGCCCAGCCTGGTTGTGCCAGACATGCTAATCTGCTACAAACACAGACCCAGGTCTGAACCACATCCCTCACAAGCTGCAGGCTTAACTGAAAACAGCTTAAGAAGTGTTCCTGTCTCCAACACTCAGACACCCAACTCCCAATGGGGTCCAAACCCCAAATAAATCTGTTTTACCCTGTATAAAGTTTATACAGGGTAAACTCATGAATTGTTCACCCTCTATAACACTGATAGAAAGATATGCATAACTGTCGCCCCCCTGGTATTAATACATACTCTGGTTAATTAATAAGTAAAAAGTGATTTTATTAAATACAAAAAGCAGGATTTAAGTGGTTCCAAGTAATAACAGACAGAACAAAGTGAATTGCCAAACAAAATAAAATAAAACATGCAAGTCTAAGCCTAATACAGTAAGAAAGTGATTACAGATGAAATCTCACCCTCAGAGATGTTCCAGTAAGCTTCTTTTACAGACTAGCCTCCTTCTAGTCTGGGTCCAGCAATCACTTACACCCCCGTGGTTACTGTCCTTTGTTCCAGTTTCTTTCAGGTATCCTTTGGGGTGGAGAGGCCATCTCTTGAGTGAGCTGAAGACAAAATGGAGGGGTCTCCAAAAACTTCACATAGTTTCTCTCTTCTGAGTGGAAACCCCCCTCTCCCCCTGTGTAGAATTACAGCTACAAAATGGAGTTTTGGAGTCACATGGGCAAGTCATATGTCCATGCATAACTCAGAACTTTACAGGCCAAGCCACATAGCCAGGAAAGCTCAGATATGGATTGGCATCTATCAAGGTCTATTGTCAGCTTAAGTGTTTCTTGATTGGACACTTACTGAGTCTTTCCTCAAGAAGCTGACCAAATACTTCACTGAGGCTACTTAAAATCAAACAAGTACACATCCAATATTCATAACTTCAAATACAAAAATGATACGTACATATAAATAGGATGAATATATGCAGAAGAACATAACCTTTGCAAAGATATGTTACATGGCATATCTGACATAAAACATATTCCAGTTATGTCATATTTATACTCATAAGCATATTTCTATAAAGCATTATGGGGTGCAACGTCACACTCATCTCCTACAACTTCTTTCTTTCTGGCCTTCCTGATCCCCATCACAATCCACCTCCAGACTAGTGCATCTAGACCACTGCTGATAAAATCTTTTCCCTCACCCACCATGACCCTCCTCTCTCTGAATTCTTCCACTTTTTGTCCTCTTACCTTCCATAGCAAAGACATGCTTCTCGTCCTCCCCTTCTAGGCCCTGCACAGCGATTCCCTCATCGTCTACCATTCTTCCCCTTGCTCCCTTGGATCCATCGAAGAATCCAACCTCACCGCTAACATCATCTTCTCTCAGGCTTTTTTTCGTGCCCTCTACCCAGGCTGGCCCAGGATGCTTAGGATGCTGAACATGTTCTGACCTGTTTGGTAAATGGTCTGTCTTTTTGCTTGTCTGGATATAACTTTTAACGTGGTTGTGTTCAGCCAAGACAAAACTGACCATTTACCAGACAGGGGATGAGGTTAGAGAGGTCTGTGTAAGGGAAGACACAGGCTGGGGATGGTCTTCAGGCATGGGGCAGTTTTTTACTGGAAAGAAGGCATAGTATTTTGGCTACCCATGCCTAGGGAGCATTCTCTGTCCCAGAATGCCAGCACCTGCAGTGCAATCAGTAGTCCCTTTCATGGCTGCTTGGTCCAGGCCAGGACTTAAGGTGACCCTACTCAGCCCAGACTGTGTCAGCTAATCAATCCATAAGCAACACAGCCATAAACTCTATCTGTGTCCCAGCAGCCCCAACAAATAAACTCCTTTATATCCATTACAGCTAATCCCTGTCTCTTCTCTGCAGTGGGGGACACTACGGCATGGTCACCTACCCCCTTGTCTTTCAAATAGTTCCTCAAAACTCACTTCTTCCCTGAAGCACTAGCCCACATAAGTAAAACGCTCGCATCCAGCCCATAATTAACAAATAAACAAAAACCCATCAGGACAGAACCTTCCTGTGGATCTCCTAATGTATGTGTTGTGCTGCCCATCTGTTTAGGTCACAAGATTCCCAGGACAAGAACAGTCTCTCCTGACATGTCTCATAGGGCAGTGTTTTTCAAAGTTCGAGTCACGACCCTGTACTGGGTCGTGGCATGTCAGGCACTGGGTCACTGTGGTCAGCACCGCCGACTGGGATGTTAAAAGTCCTGTCGGCAGTGCTGCCCAGCTAAGGCAGGCTAGTCCCTACCTGTTCTAACACCGTGCTGCACCCCAGAAGTGGCCAGCAGTGGGTCTGGCTCCTAGGGAGGGGGCCATGGGGCTCCACGTGCTACCCCCACCCCAGGCACCAGCTCCACACACCCATTGGCTGGGAACCAGCCAATGGGAGCTCGGGGGGTGGTGCCTGCAGGCGACAGCTGCGCAGAGCCACTTGCATACCTCTGCCTAGGAGCCGGACCTGCTGCTGGCCACTTCCAGGACGCAGCATGGTCCATGATGCCAGGACAGGCAGGAATCCTGTCTCTGCACCCTGGCTGTGCCACTGACTGGGAGCTGCCGAAGGTAAGTCTTTGCCGCAACCCTGAACCGCAATCCCCTGCCCCAGCCCTGATTCTCCCCCAAAGCCAGAACCCCTTCCTGCACCTCAAACCCCTCATCCCCAGCCTGAACCCAGAGTTTGCACCCCCAGCCCAGAGCCCTGAACACCTCCCACACCCCAATCCCCTGCTCCAGGCCAGAGCCCCCTCCCATACCCTGAACCCCTCATTCCTGGCCCTACCCTGCAGCCCTCACCCCCACACCTCAACCCTCTGCCCCAGCCCTGAGCCCCTTGCACACCTCAAACTCCTCATCCCCAGCTCCTTTGGGTTATGGGCATCAACAATTTTCTTCAACTGGGTCCCCAGAAAAAAAGTTTGAAAACCACTGTCATAGGGCATCTGGCACTTAATAAATCAAGAAGAGCAAATGCCGCCTAAGCATTCATTGCCACGTTTATTTTTATAGCATTAAAGATAGCAGAGACCAAAAACTAGGTTTGTGTTTAGTTTCACAGATCTTCTCCACTGATGACTCAACAGAGAACTCTTGGTCTTCAACCAGCAGTGGAAGAACAAGTAAGATCAGTGCATTGAGAGTTTGATGTTTGCTGTAAACTGTGATTGGGAGAGAAGAGTTCTTTTCCTGCCAATTAAATGTTGTTTTTCCCTCTTTCTTTGTATGTGCCCCTCCTACAGACTGCCCGATACGGTGGACTTTTCAAAGGGGAAAATGCTACTTCTTTTCTGTTCAGGAAAAGACTTGGAATGCCAGTCAAAGAGCATGTTCTGAAGCAAACTCTAGTTTAGTGATCATCAACAGCAAAGAGGAACTGGTGAGAGCTATTGTAGAAAGAGCATATAATCCTATTGTAGAAAGAGCATATAAACCATGAACTCTGCTTCAAAGAACTTCCCAGCCTGTCTTCTCCATCTCTGAGTTCCCCATGCAAGTTTCCTATGTGCACTCTTCCAAGTTCTCCCCTTCTCTCCTTAGCTACACCCTACTTTAGTACCAATTCAGGGGCTCGGCTGTCTTTGTGCAGGCATTACCTGCTTCTCTGCCAGCTAATTGAAGACACCCACTCCAGGATTTATGATGCACCACAATGCACAGTGTGCTAGCATGACTAAGTGATTTTAATAAGCATACAGAGAGGCAGGGCCCAGCAATATGACAGCCAGGCCCCCTGTGTACTATGTGACAGATGTCAAAGTACTTGGCAGGGAGATGGATTGGGGAGAGACTGGGGAGAGGCATAAAGCCACAGGTGGGCATACTGATATGCAGGGCCGGCTCTAGACCCCAGCGCGCCAAGCGTGTGCTTGGGGCGGCGTCCCGCGGGAGGGCGGCAGGTGACTCTGGTGGACCTCCCGCAGGCACGCCTGCGGAGGGTCCGCTGGTCCCATGGCTCCGGTGGAGCTTCCGCAGGCGTGCCTGCGGGAGGTCCACCGGAGCCGCGGGACCGGCGACTGCCCTGCTTGGGGCGGCGCAAATCCTAGAGCCGCCCCTGCTGATATGTGGCCAGATATCCCACCATGGGAATGTGCTGTAATAGGCACCTTCCATTTCATAGGCTCCTGTTATGAGACATTGGCAAATCTGTTAGACATAAAGCCCTGTGGGAGCGTTGTCCTACAGAGAGTCTCTGATGGGGGATGGGACCTAATAGGCTTTGTGCTGGGTTTGCAGCATGCTGCTGGGGATCTCTTGGTCAAGTTTGGTTTGTCTAGACTAGGAAAACAGTTTTTTGGCTAGGTCGGGGTTAGCTAGCTAACCCCAATCTTTTTTCCTAATCTGGACAAACCCAGAAAATCACCCCTACTGGCACCCCAAATAGATGCTAATGCTATTGAATTGTCTCTGGCCACAGGTAAGAATTCTCAGAACTCACTGTACGCTTCCTTTGCAGGAGTTCCTCCATAATAACACAAAAGCTGAAGATTACTTCATTGGATTGTCAGTCGGAGGAGCTGAAGGTAGATGGAAATGGATTGACAACACAGAGCTTAACACAGACATGTACGTTTATTCCTTATTATACCTCCAAGTGTCAGATACATCAGAGGAAATAATTGCCACAGGTGTATTGTGGAGAAAGGGAACAGAACACAGGTTAGGATTTTCCTGTGCCTACAACAGGGAAGAGTTAACACAGGCAGAATAGATGTTAAGGTTAAAAAGCTACTCCTGGGGGCATTCTGCGCCAAAAATAAAAAATTCTATGCACAATATTTTAAAATTCTGCAAAATTCTACAAATTTTACTTGTCAAAATAACACTGTATAATCATGCCAGTTTTAATTATTTTGGTACTTTATTTCAAAATACCTGTCAGCAAGTATGTCTGTAACAATACAGACACACACACAAAAATTCCCCCATGAACAGAGTTAAATAAACCCCTATGACAACTCAATTCCTGTTTCTCTGCCCCTTGCCTTCCCCTCAGAGTCCACAACCCCTCTCCCACAGAGCCCAGTCGTGGGGCCTCCCCCCAGCCAATACACCCGAACCCCCTTCCCCCCCCAGAAACCAGCCATGGGGTCCTCCCATTCCAGATACCCACACTACTTTTCCCCCCTGAACCCAGCCATGGGGTCCCCCCTTCCAGATACCCACACCTCCTCCCCCCAGGAGCCCACCCAAAGGGCCATCACTTACCCAGGTACCCACATGCCCTCCTCCCCCAGAACCCAGCCTCTCTACCAGCCACAACTCCAGCCCTGGCCCCAACTGTGGCCACGCTCCTGGCTCTGGCCGTGGCCCCAGTTGCAGCTCTGGCTCAGGCCCCGCTCCTGGACACAGCTCTGGTCATAGCCCTGGCTGTGACTCCCAGGGAGTGTGGACAGATTTTTCCATTACCTGGTGGGGAAGGAGGGGAAGAAAAAAATTGGGGCACCACTGGTCTAGAGAGTGAGAATCACCCAGGCTATTCTGTAGAACCAGATAAAGAACTCACTGTATTTGTGTGTGCATCAGAGAGAGAGTTGAATAGTAAACTGTGTGTGTGAGTGTCAGAAATGTGGAAATTGAAGGAGGTGTCAATATGAAGTGGCTTCCATCACTCATCAGGAAACTTCTGACTAGAAGATGAAATATCCTTAGTCTATCCTTGGAGTTATTGCATAAATTTGGATAATTCAGAATAACAGGAATGAATACCCCGATTCTCATTTCTTTTTCATCTCCACACAGATTTATGATACCTTTGAATAGTGACACCTTTGCTTGTGTTGTAATCGGATTAACTGTCGTGGGTACTATATCTTGTTCTGTACCAAACCGCTGGATCTGTGAAAAGAAAGCATAACAGCTCCCTTGGACAGAGGAAGACTCTGGGGCTAACTGGAACTTGGGTGGTACTGTTAGAGCAAGCCATTCGGAGTCAGGAGACAGGTTTTCTTCTATACTATATTGGCTGAAAGGCCTTGGGATAGTTACTTTGGCTTTTTGTGCCTCAGTTTTCCCATCTGTAGAAAAAGAATAATAGTATCCACTTTTGTAAAGTATACCCTTGAGCTCCTCAAATGACATGCACTAAGGTGGTGCCATGTACTGATGTTAATGCCCATATAATGCTATATTCACACAAACTTCAGTAAATCATTCTCATATAAAATTGCATAGAGGCTAATTCTCTCTCTTACACACACACATGCAGTCAGGGACAAACTTACCACTGACATAAGCAGGTGCAATTCTATTGACTTCATAATAAAATGCAGAGAATCCTTGAATTAAAATAAGCATGACAGCTAAAAAGTGGAGGCTGAAGAAGACAAAAGTAGTGTTGGAAATGACAATGGTTAAAAACACTGTTATGTAGCAAGGTGTGGGGGCAGAGCAAGACCTGTGCACCTGGAAGACCCTGTTCAGACCAAGGACATTAGAATCCTTGGAACTGTTGAGAACAACACAATTTTTCTGGAGGCCCTTGTTAAAAGCAATATAGCAGCTCAGCTATATTTAGCACTTTGGTAGAGCTTTATGGGCCTGATTCTCTGCTCACTTTCACAGGAATAACTTCATTAATGTCTATGGAGTTACACCAGTTCAAAATCAACCTGGCACCAGGAGTAAAATCTTGACCCCACTGGAATCAATAGCAAAACTCTCACTGACTTCAATAGGGTGAGGATTTCACCCCTAATCATGTGAGAAATGCACAAACATTAGCTAATTAAAGAGAACACAGTTTCCTGTAGGTTGAACACTGTTGTTACTGACCACCACAATGAAACACATGGAAGGTACACCACAAAGGGAAGTACAACGCTTGACACACTTCCTGTAATGTATAAACCGGAAGATTTTTAATAGCAGTGGCTGTGGTGAGACGCTAAGATCGTATTATAGATGGCACGAATTGTTAATGTTTCTGGACTTAAGCCTTGTGATGCAACAGGGAAGTAAAAAAATTGTAAAAAAAAAATGCAGTGTTGTTATAGCCATGTCAGTCTCAGGCTATTAGAGAGACAATGTGGGTGAGATAATATCTTCTTTTATTGGACCAACTTCTGTTGGTGATAACCTGAAGAAGAGCTCTGTTTAAGCTTGAAAGCTTATATCTCTCACCAACAGAAGTTGTCCAGTAAAAGATATTACCTTATTGTAAAGAAGAGTTTTTTTGACAGAGCATTTCCATCTCAGTCTGTTGCAGGCAAAACTGAAACATTTATCCTGAAATAAACCGCCTTGTTTTGGGGGTAAATTCAGCAGTGCAACTGCTGGAGATAATCACTGAGGAGACTGTGAGGTGAAGGCTCCCAATCCATACTTTTGGAGAACTAAACCATAGTTATATTCAAGACTACCCTAAAAGGCTACCCTCTCTTTTAAGGGATGACATCAAAGTATTCCTCAGTTGTACTAAGTATAGCTCAGCTCCACTTCTATTAAAAGACCCCCTCAATTAAGCAACCAAATGTCAGTCCCTTTGGTGGTTACTTAAGATGGGTTTCACTATATATTTCATATACCCAGATTCTTGGTCCAATTTGTGCTGAAGACAGAGCCCTTACTGGGTTCATCACCACTATATTTGACCCATTATCCTGAAGGATTGCTAATTGAAATTTGCTATTTGCCTTTTATTGTAATGTAAGAGTGCTGTTGTCTTGTTATGCTTTTAGATTATTTGATTTATACTGTATCTTCAGTTGTATCTAATCTAATCCATTCTATTTATATCACATAACCACAGTATGTAACCATCTATTGTCATCTACAAATAGTAGATGGATTTTCTGCAATATTCTGAAATCCCCAGTCTCCTCTGTTTCCCCTTTTTTATTGTGATCCCCATATGTGTTAGTGAGGCTTAAGCTTTATATATTTCCACAAATACTAAATAACATGTCACTATGAATTTCTGTATATGCATACATATATGAAGCTTAATACTGAAGAAACCACAATCAATGACTGTGTATGAAAAAGATGGCTTTTGTGAATTTACAATATTAAAAACAAAGTTTATTTTTAAAATGCTGTGTTCATGAGTATATCTTCATGTCACCCAGTT
The DNA here is from genome assembly GCF_016161935.1 of Mauremys reevesii. Taxonomy (NCBI): domain Eukaryota; kingdom Metazoa; phylum Chordata; order Testudines; family Geoemydidae; genus Mauremys; species Mauremys reevesii. The sequence goes on from NC_052623.1 coordinate 219,686,630, forward strand.
TGAATGCCTCATCTGGCAGTGTTGCCTGGGACATTCCTCTGAAAATGATTTTTAGGTGCAGCATTTCAAGAGGCAACACCAGAGAAAGTGATTCCTTTTTCTGCTCTGGGAATTAGTTTACCCAATAGTGGAGAAGATTTACTAAGCAGCTGCTCTCAATGTGTACATACTCACCACATTATCAAAGCCAAAACTCAATCTAGGAGTCTTGTGAGATCTTCAAGTAGCAGGTCTCAGGAGAACCAAGACAGTGTCTTTCCCAAAGTCAATCTTCCTGTGACCTAAAGGTATGCTCTGTATCCTACTCCTAATTCATTAAATCAGTCATTACACATGGATTTATGTTGGATTGAAAACAGGGACCTGGAAATGAGAGGCTTCCTATCTCATTCCTCCATCCTCTTGTGCTACGGCTGTAGCCCAGACCTGTTCACCCCTAGTCAGGAATGTGTCACCAAGGTAAGGGACCCTCACCTCTGGGGAGTTAGCAACCATGCTCTAAACTGTTATGGCCAACAGTTAAGGGATTTTTTTTCTCCCTTGAAGGCACAGATACATGTTTTTAACCTTTTAATATAACTTTTTGTCTGGAAATGTCCTTTGTTTTGGGGGAGTGATTTTTAAGAGCAGTTGAGTGACACCAGGATGCACATGAATGACTTTGGAGAAGCTCTGCTCTGGCCCATCTGCCTCTTGGAAGCTCTGTCCTGGACATTTCTATTTTTGCGCTGTTAAAGGTGACAACAAACAAAATGAATGCCACCACTAATTCCATCTCAATTCCACTTTCTAAGCCACACCCACTGTTGCTGGGCTGGAGCCTCATTTGAAGGCAATACAGCCAGGGATGTTTGCAATGCAGTGCAGTAGTTCTGCAAAATGCAGCGAGCACCTAATAATTCCACATAGGGTTTACATTTGCAGAGCACTGCGGACCAAATTCTGCTATACTTACATAGCATGAGTAGTACCTTGCTCCTTAAACAGTCCCACTGATCTCAGTGGCTACTCACAGGGGGCACAATCTACCCATAACTAATCTTCTAAACTATCTAAGTAACTATTAGCCCTATGAGGAAAGTGAGACAGAGTGTTTATGTAACTTATTTGGAAGTGTGGTCTACTGGATTAAGTGTGTGGGACTGAGAATCAGAAATGTGAAGTCAGATCCTCAGCAAATGGGAATCTGGATTGCTTTATTGACTACAATAAAACTATGCCAATTTACTCTAGCTGAGGCTCTGGCCCTTAGTTCTTTATCCTAATTCCATAACTACTTCATTGTGTGATCTTGACCAAGTCACTTAATTTATCTATGCCTATCTTGAATGCACAATGGGAATAATGCTATTTAGTCTGTAATCAGTCTGTAAAATACCGCTGTATCTTTGTATGAGCTACAGTAACTCCTCACTTAAAGTCATCCCAGTTAACGTTGTTATGTTGCTGATCAATTAGGGAACATGCTCATTTAAAGTTGTGTAATGCTCCCTTCTAATGTCAGCAAAGAGTCCTGTGGCACCTTATAGACTAACAGACGTATTGGAGCATGAGCTTTCGTGGGTGAATACTGTTAGGCCTGAATAAAGATGTAGCACAAAACCAGTTATGCCAACCTGACTGAAGTCAGGCTAACAGAGGTTTCTGGGTAATCCCAGCATGGAAAAATACTGAGAAGCAGCATGTTTCACAAAGCCCTGGGAAAAATTGAGATAAGAGAGGGAGGTGCATTCCTGACATGTTACCAGCTGCGCTAACTCCTGTCTTCCAGTTTCTGGTGCTTGGCAACCATGCTGATAAGAAAGTTGCTGGGGCATCATGACTTGCTTACATTATAAAGAAAGACAGATGTGCTTTGTTATTAGGGTTTGTTACTAACCAAAGGGGGGTGGGATATGGGTTGTGTGAAATGAATAATTTGTGACGTGACGGAACTGTCTATATAACCTATACTTAGTTGTAAAAGGGGGGGCTGGTTCTCTTCGGAGACGAGCTGCTCTTTATTGACGCGTGCACTTGTCAATAAAGAGCTTTTGATCGGACCTTGCTGGTGTTGCCTGTCTCTCTGCGGTCAGACAACGAACTTCGCTGTCGGGGTTAGAGTCCCTGACAATACCCCCTTGGTCGGATGCATGTAGTCCTTCTAATGTAATTTGGCAGCCGCCTGCTTTTGTCTACTGCTTGCAGGAAGAGCAGCCCATTGCAGCTAGCTGGTGGGGGCTTGGAACCAGGGTGGATCTGCAGCCCCCCTATCAGCTCTCCACTCCCCTAAATTCCCTGTGCTGCAGCTGCTCAGTAGGCTAGCAATTGCTGCTGTCCCTCCCCCCACTGCCATGTGCTGCTCCTGCCCTCTGCCTTAGAGCTCAGACTTCTGGAGACTCCTGCTTGCTGTGCGGGGGGGAGGGAAGGAAGAGGGGGGGCTAATGTCAGGGTGTCCCCCTCCCCCTGCTCCTGCACCCCACTTAGCCCATCTTCCATAGAGCAGGGGGGACACGCCACGGCTCAGGACGGAGGGAGCTTACAGCAGCTGATCTAATTAACAAGGCAGTATACTTAAAGGGGAAATGTGCATAGCTCCCTCCATTCCTGCTGTCTTGTAGAGTGAGAGAGTTAACCCTTGAGGGCTCAGCCAATTGTTAGTTCATCATTTAGTAGTAAGGGAAATATCCCACTCTCTGACTCCTCCACCTTAACCAAGCTTCACAATCATCATCACTGTGTATCAGTAGTAAATTGTTTGTTTAAAACTTATACTCTGTGTGTGTATATATATATATATATATATATATATATATAGTTTTTTGTCTGGTGAAAATTTTTTCCCTGCAACCTAACCCCCTCACTTACAATCTTATGGGGAAATTGGATTCACTTAACATCGTTTTGCTTAAAGTCGCATTTTTCAGGAACATAACTACAACATTAGGTGAGGAGTTACTGTATTCTGGATAAATGCAATATATCAAGTGCTCACGGTATGGCAGAGCTAGGAAAAGTACTCAGGAGCTTCTTGCTCCCAGAACCCACTCAAGCCACTGTTTCTCTCTCTGTAGCCAGGATTTCTCATAACAGACACACCCTGAGAACTTCCATTGAAAAAAATTAAACTTGATATTGAAAAAAAATTACAAGAATTCTCAAAAGCAGTGCTCCTCTGGTTGTCCAAACTCTCCTGTCTCCAAAATACCATGTTTGATTCCTCTCAAACTTTACTGGGGACACATGGGAAACTTCTACTGGATTGGTTGAGTTTTGTTGAAGTTAGGGCAGAGGTTTAAAATCAAGTATTTAATGGAAAGTGAGTCTCTTAATTATGGAGAAAAGCTATTGTCTTTCCTTTCTTTCAACAAATATTAGGTGAGGTGATTAATCCCTTCATAGAAATCTCTCCTTGTTAGGAACTTCTGCTGGTCTAGTAACCAAACCTCCATCTTCTACCCTGTTTAATCACCCTGCGGCAGCACTTCTCTGATTTTAACACCACAGATGTTACTCCACTTGCACAGTCAACTGCTCTTTCTCAAAAGGAATCTTTGAGTTTTGCAAATCTGCATGCTGTTTTGTAATTCATTTGCTGTGTTAGCAAACCATGAGCTGATTATGTAACATGGGAATGCATATCCTTCCTTTTTACACGTCTAAACACCATGGCTTGAAAGACAGTCAGGCATGTTCAGAGGATACTTAAAGTAAAAAATAGATCTAAGCCTTTAAAGCCTTCTGGCAAATGTGCAGAGAAAGAGAACACCATTATCATTAGAATTTATACAGGGCTCAAAGTGTGCTAAGTGCTTTACAAACATAAGGAGAGAAGGTCCCTGAACTGAGCAGCATACAGTCAGAATAGACAAGGAGTTGCCCAGGAAGGGAATGATCTGTTAATGTAACAAAATTGTTTTTCATGCCTCACTATTTAATAATCTAATTATTCAAAGCCAGACTGTGTGTTTATGGCACTGGGTTGGGGATTGTGCAGTGCTCGAAAAGGAGCACAATTAAACACAATCTGTCCAGGAGTCAATGTGAGTGCCTCTATATGAGAGTTTACCATGTTCCCTGCTCTGCAAATAACCAAGGGCCTCTAAAAAGAATTTAGGCTCCCAAAGTCCAAAATGTAGGCACCACTGAGATCGTCAAAATCCTGCTCAGCTGCCACCTAACCCTGGAGGCACCTACATTTTTGCTGTAAAAATCCTAAAGGATCTAAGCATGCACCCTGCTGCCCCAAGCAGGCATCCAAGCATCTATCTTTTGCCTAAGCCTCTATGCAATCCTCAAACCAGGGGAAGATAGGCATTCCCCCTCCTAGGTCACTTGCAAGGCCTGATCCAGGAGGCATGCTCAGAGGACACCATACTGTACACAATGGTAGTTGGGAGGAAGGGAGACTGCCCTTATAATCCATGATGTGGGAGATACTGGTTCAGTTCTGTCCTCTGCCTGATGTGAACAAGGGATTTGAATTTAGGTTTTAAGTCTTCCAAGAGACTGCCCTAGCCACTGGACTAAGGGCTGTTTTGATACAGAGCTCTCTCACACCTGCCTCTTGAAACTGTTACAGAATTATTTATACACAAAATATACACTGGGCCAGCAAGACAATGGCTCTATAGTTCTGTGATTGGGGCATTCGCCAAAAAGGTGGGAAACCCACATTCAAATTCTTTCTCCTCAGCTCAAGGGGGGAATTGAGCTAGTGTGTCCCACATCCCAAGTGAGTGCTATAACCTCTGGGTGAAAGTTTATAAAAGAGGTCCTCCCTTCTCCCCTGCCCAGCCAGTTGGTGTGGATGTAGGCATGTGCCACTGCATTTCTGGCAAAAAATGGCTTAAGAGCTTGATTCCAGGAGACAATTCCAGGCTGTGAATCCCAAACAGAGATAAGAGCTTCCTTCCATCCTGGGTTTAGGCGCCTAAGACCCAGAGAGGGGTGGGGCTTAGGACACACCCCTCTCCTCAGTATCTGCTAGTGGTTGGTTAGACAGCTCCATGCCCTAGTGTGTGCGCTTTTGTGGATCCCATTCTCAGGCACATATCTCTCCCCATGCATTTTATAGGGAGCCTATGTGCTCAACTCAGGTTTTGTGGATTCCACTGGGTAGCTAAACACCTAAAGTTTAGGCATTGAACTGGACTGCATTGCCATGCCTAAGTCTCTTTGTGGATTAGGGTCCAATTCTTTTGGACAATGCTGGGAGGAGGAGCTAGGACTATGGTCCTGCTTCATGCCCACCTCTGCTCTGCAGAGAGCAGTCCATGTGTAGGAGCTGTGATCTTTCCTGGCCCTTGAGTAGTTCTTGCACCCTGTACCCTTTCAGCCCGTGTGACCCTCCATAGAGGTCAGTCTATCAGATGCCTAATAGAATCATTAAGGTTGGTGAAGTGTCCTTATTACAGAAAATGAAGTCCTCCATTACTCTTCCTACAATGTGCTGATGAAAATACATCCAGAAATGGTGTCAAAAATGCATACATTAGTCTGGAATTTGTTGTGAATAGAAAATAAAAAGTGCCATAGGCAAGGATCATGTTAAGGTTCCTCTTATTATAAAAGGAGAATACATGTGCATATTTGTGTCTGAGATTAGGGGGAAATGCCCCAGCTGGATTCCAGTGACACAAACTACCTGTGCTGGGACCAGGGCCGCCCAGAGGGGGGGGCAAAGGGGGCAATTTGCCCCGGGCCCCGGGCTCCGCAGGGGCCCCCAAGAGAAGAGCGGAGGCTCCCGCCTCCACCCCTCTCCTGGAGCCTCAGCGCATCAAGCGCTGAGTCTCCGGCCGAGCCCCTGAGCCCCGCCCCGACCCGAGCCGCGTGGTGAGGGGGCGGGGCTGGGAGCTCCAACAGGGCCTGAGCTCCACCCCGCTCAGAGCGGCGTGGGGCGGGGGCGGGGCAGCTGCCTCTGCTCGGCGTGGAGCTCACAGCCCCGCCCCCTCACCCCGCGGCTCTGAGCGGGACGGAGCTCAGGCCCCGCCGGAGACGCGCTCAGGTAAGAGGCCGAGGCCGGGGGGGAAGCGGGACCCGCCGGGGGCGGAGGCGGGAAGCTGGACCCGCCGGGACCGGGACCGGGACCGGGACCGGGACCGGGACCGGGACCGGGGGGGGCGGGAAGCGGGGAAAGCAGGACCCGCTGGGGCCGGGCCGGGCCGGGCCGGGCCGGGAAGCGGACCCGCCGGCCGGGCCGGGCCGGGAAGCGGACCCGCCGGGACTGGGGCCGGGAGCGGGACCCGCCGGACCGGGACCGGGCCGGGGCGGGGAAGCGGACCCGCCGGGACCGGGGCTGGGAAGCGGGACCCGTCGGGGCCGGGGCGGGGGGGAAAGCGGGACCCGCCGGGCCGGGGCCGGGAAGCGGACCCGCCGGGCCGGGGGGGGGGGAAGCGGGACCGCCGGGACCGGGACCGGGGCGGGGGAAGCGGACCTCGGGCCGGGCGGGGGAAAGGGACCGCTGCCGCCGCCGAAGTGCAGCCCGGTCTTCGGCGGCGGGGGGCCCCTTCTGTTCCGGGACCTGCCGCCTAAGTGCCCCGAAGGCCCGCGGCGGGGACCCCCCCGCCTCCGAATTACCGCCGAACACCGGGCTGTGCTTCGGCGGCAGCGGGTCCCAATTCGGCGGAGGGGGGCTCCCGCCGTGGGTCTTCGGGGCACTTTGGCGGCGGGTCCCGGAACGGAAGGGTCCCCCGCTGCCGAAGACCCCGGGCCCCCGTAATCCTCTGGGCGGCCCTGGCTGGGACTCTCCCAATATAAGAGTTATTTCATTGTCTTCTCACAGATCCACTGATTTCGTTGGTGACAAGATGCAGGACTCACTTCTCCAGCTCTGATAACTGCACAGTCATTTTCATAGTCCAATGTCTTTGGTTTCAGAGTAAATCTGGGCAAAGAGAAATAACCAAAAAAGAAGCTGAACTGTTGAACTAAATCCTTATTTTCATTTATTTATGTGCATGCACACGCATATACAAGTGTCTCCCTTCTTCCCATTCCTCTTCTAATAAGGAAATATCTCCTTCTCCCACAAGCACAGAATCAGCTAACATTATTCCCCATAACAGCCCCAGGGAGAAAACTCTGTCCTGTCTAGTATCAGAGGGGTAGCCATGTTAGTCTGGTTCTGTAGAAGCAGCAAAGAATCCTGTGGCACCTTATAGACTAACAGAAGTTTTGCAGCATGAGCTTTCGTGGGTGAATACCCACTTCTTCGGATGCAAGCAGTGGACATATAAGGTGCCACAGGATTCTTTGCTGCTTCTGTCCTGTCTGACACTAATGCAGACTTTGATGACAAACACAGTTCTTCTGAGACAGCTTCAATGAAATTCCAGACTGAAGGAGCCCTCTCCCCATGTGACAATGGCACAGACTTCTTCAGCAAACACTGTTCACTTGACGAAATCACAGCCTGTTTTCAGGGCGGGATTCTAGTACTATCCACAATTAAGTAGAAGTTGCATTGGTAGATTCACTTACATTCATTTAGCCAGATTCTCATCTTGAACCAGGGCCGCCCAGAGGGGGGGGCAAAGGGGGCAATTTGCCCCGGGCCCCGGGCTCCGCAGGGGCCCCCAAGAGAAGAGCGGAGGCTCCCGCCTCCGCCCCTCTCCTGGAGCCTCAGCGCATCAAGCGCTGAGTCTCTGGCCGAGCCCCTGAGCCCCGCCCCGACCCGAGCCGCGTGGTGAGGGGGCGGGGCTGGGAGCTCCAACGGGGCCTGAGCTCCGCCCCGCTCAGAGCGGCGTGGGGAGGGGGCGGGGCAGCTGCCTCTGCTCAGCGTGGAGCTCACAGCCCCGCCCCCTCACCACGTGGCTCTGAGCGGGACGGAGCTCAGGCCCCGCCGGAGACGCGCTCAGGTAAGAGGCCGAGGCCGGGGGGGAAGCGGGCCCCGCCGGGGCCGGGGCCGGGGGCGGAGGCGGGAAGCTGGACCCGCCGAGCCCGGGACCGGGACCGGGGGGGGCGGGAAGTGGGGAAAGCGGGACCCGCCGGGCCGGGGCGGGGAAGCGGACCCGGGCCGGGGAAGCGGGACCCGCCGGGGCCGGGAAGCGGGACCCGCCGGGACTGGGGCCGGGCGGGAAGCGGGACCCGCCGGGCCGGGGCGGGGAAGCGGGACCCGCCGGGCCGGGGCCGGGGAAAGCGGACCCGCTGGGGCCGGGGAAAGCGGGACCCACCAGGGCCGGGGCGGAGGGGAAGCGAGACCCACCGGGGCCGGGCCGGGGAAGCGGGACCTGCCGGACCGGGCCGGGAAGCGGACCGCCGGGGCGGGAGCGGGACCCGCCGGGCCGGGGAAGCGGGACCCGCTGCCGCCGCCAAAGCGCAGCCCGGTCTTCGGCGGCGGGGGGCCCCTTCTGTTCCGGGACCTGCCGCCTAAGTGCCCCAAAGGCCCGCGGCCGGGACCCCCCCGCCTCCGAATTACCGCCGAAGACCGGGCTGTGCTTCGGCGGCGGCGGGTCCCAATTCGGCGGCGGGGGGCTCCCGCCGTGGGTCTTCGGGGCACTTTGGCGGCGGGTCCCGGAACGGAAGGGTCCCCCGCCGCCGAAGACCCCGGGCCCCCGTAATCCTCTGGGCGGCCCTGTCTTGAACACATTGGCATAGCTCTACTGACTTCAGTGGAGCCACACACAAATAATGATGCTCTGGCCCATTATGTTTATTAGCTATGAGAGAAAAGAAGAAACATACAGGCTTCTCGTAAGCTCTGTCTTGTCAATCCAGTACCATCTCTTCTCCATCTCTGAGTAAGTTAGTCCAATGAAATAATCAGCATCCCTTGTTTTATTATGAAGAAACTCCTGATAAGGAAAGGAAGTGCGTGGTAAATCAGTGACTTACAGGAAATGTGACAGGAAAATCCAAAGAGTGTCTCCTTTATCTGTCTCTTACCACTGCGTCTGTAATGGCTGTGGGAGCCAGGAACCAGGTTATCATCTGAATGGAGAGTAACTGGAGAAATGTTACCTCCTTCATTTTGCCAGCTACAATTACTTTGCAAACCAATGCTCTACCCCTGTGTATAACTGTGCAATTCACACTTAAGCTCATTCCTCTTGTCAATCAAATATCCCTTGACGTAATTGCAATGTGGTTAATATTTTTAGTGCAGACAGGATCTAACCTTTTTGCTAGTTACTGTGTTGAATCCTGGGATAATTCAAGTTGTTAACTAGGATATTGAGATATGACTCTAGTGCAAATTTTCCTGACCCCTAGCTTGGATACATGTGGTTATGAGGATGGAAGGAGTTTTCCCCCACCTTGGCTTACTTTGAACAAGAACAAGGGATGATCGCAGCCTCTGCACAGAGATTGCTTCCTCTCTGCACCCTGGGGTATGCAAATCACCCCAAGAGGAATGTGGTGGGATGGGGAGGAGGTGAGGCACTAGAGCTAGCCAGGAATACTGAGGGGAGCAGGGTATGCCATCCCAAGATTACATACTACAAAGCTAAATAGTTCAATCTAATCCTCTAAGGCTTAGCTGTACTATAATGAGGTCCTTTGACGTGGTTATACTTGGAGGGCCAGATCCTCAGCTGGTGTAAATTGATGTAGCTCTGAACCCTTAATGTAAGGCCTCAGTCTTACAGTGAGTGTGAAACACTAGTTTACACATTGTGTGAGGTTACTTTGCCTTAGGTTACTGAATCTCCGTCATTGTTGTCAAAGGATGCACGTGCATGGTTGGGTACTTGATTAATCGGAGATCAGAGAGATGTATCTCATTCCTCTGAGGCCTCTGATCAGGACCTCCGCTGTGGCTGCATTTTCTCAAGCTCTGAGGCTTCTCCTGGTGCTTTGCAGAATGCAGCATGTTGATAACAAAATGGTGGGTAACTGAGGTATTGGGGGGACAGGTGGGCCCAAGAAAAGATGTCTTTCTTTGGAAGAGATGCTCATAATGAAGAAGTTGCAGTATCACTGCTATACAGATGACTGTTTCTGGCACCAACAGCATACAGAGACCCAGTACTCTGGTCATGAAAAGCTGTCTGCAGTGGGAAGGACTGATTACAGACCAGAGTATTGCAGGCTTAGGTTCAGAGCCTCAAAGGTTTCAATGGGAGTTAGGCACCTAAGTACATTTGAGGATCTGGGCATTCAGCATAATCTCAATTCCCACAAAGCAGTGTTTGATCTTACCAGCTCTTTTCTGTCACTGATGACAACTAGATCCGAGCTCTGGTCATCACACTCTGTTCGGCTGGAACTCCAGACCTCTTTGGCTTTAGAAAATAAGTAGTAATTCCCTCGGTGCCCCTCCCACTGTAGGGGCTTAGCTGTAGAAGGGAACATGACCACACAGAAAAACAGAATTTTGAAAAGAAATGAAGAGACAGTCAATTTATAAAATCACAGAGAGATGAGAGGCAAAAACCTTATTTACAGCAGGAAAACTCCCTACCCTTCCAATACCTACAGGACACCACTGGAAAGGCAGGGAAGCCCAGTGGTCAGGTGGATAAATGCCAGTAAAGGATTCACTACAGGTCAGCCACAGTACAGCAGAACTGTGGATATGTCTATCTGGCTCTGAATCAGCTGCTACTCAGTCTGTTCAGTTACACACACATTAACCGAACCAGGAATCTGGTTGACTCATTGCTGAAATTGGTCCTATGTGTTTTATTTTCAAGATGTCACATCTATATAGGTTAAATATATAGATTAGACTATGTATACATTAGATGTATATATTAGATGGGGATTATTTGAATTTCTAATTGAATTAAGTGAAATATTATGGAATTAAGTTTAATACCCGTGGGATTTTAATGCAATCGTTTATGTGTTACTGTAGGATTTTATGTAACTTTTTCAGAAAACTGACTAATGTAAACCTTGGGAATATGTTAGGAACTTTAAAACACTGTTTGGGATAATACATATGAAGTGGGTTTCCTATGAGGTACTTGGAAGGCCTCTGAAGCTACGCCCTGGGAATAAAAACCTGTTGTCTACTGATTACCTGCTCCTGGGAGAAAAAGCAAGCAGGTCTGCTTAGGCAATCTGTCTTTTGCTGGAAATACCACAATAAAGGCAAATAACTGTTCAGTCTAACAATATCCTGTCAAAAAAAAAAAAACAAAAAAACAGAGAGACAGAGAGATGTGTCTCCACCCAAGAGAGGTGAGGGCCAGGGGAGTCGAAAGCCTGGAAGTGGATGTCCTTGCTGAACCCCTGAGGGGAAATACCAGTGCAGTTGCCCTAAACTGTGACATTAGAGCTGCATCCCAGCTGCAGACTTTGCATCCAGGCCTCAAATCTCCCAAAGCTCACGAGTGTTTGCATCTGGAGTTTTGTGTCAGCACACTATAGAGAAAGAGACTAGATGTGACATTGGATACAGATTCATATTTCAAATACCTCCCAATACATACAATTTGGGGTGTTTTGGGTCAGAGGGGAGATTTGGTTCAATTAAATAAACATAGCTGTGTGGGGCGGGGGTGAGTGGATGTGAGTGTGTGAATTTCACATCAATGGGAATGAAGGGGTATGGGTAAGGGCAAAATTTGTCCCTAAGGACTAAACTCAGAATTTGTGTAAACAGGTTCAACCCTCTGTGGGCCAGATATTATTCTCATTTCCAACTGTATAAATCTGAAGTAAGTCACTTACTTTCACTAAGTTAACTAGGATTTACACCAGTGTAATGGGGGCAGAATTGTTCCATTGATTTACACGTATGTATATCCATGGCAAATTTCTGGTTTGAAGGGAAAGCCTTCCTTGTTCAGTAATCTGAGCATAAAAAAGCATCTGGAAAGGTGGTGGAAAAATGCTGTTTACTCACACTCATATCTCAGAAACATCCATGTCAAATGTACTAAACTTCCAGAAATTCACCTTTGGGCTGGGAACAAGCATGACCAATTACCAGGTCATATATTTTAAAAAGAATGATAAGCACCTGAATGTAAGCATTTAAACAAAAGTTCCATCTCAGCCCTCACTATAGCATCTATCTAATAGGCGTACAAACAGGGCTGGATTAACCATTAGGCTAATAAGGCTATAGCTTTAGGCCCTCCTATTTTTAGGCCCCACTGGTCAGGCAGGGGACCTGGCCTTGGTGGGTGGTTGTGGGGGAGAGCAAGCTTGCTCATATACAACTGCTGGAGCATTCCTACCAGCTGGAAAGGCAAAGCAGGCCTCTGTGGCTTGGAAGGAGCTGAGCAGGCAGCCTACTGCCTCTCCCTGTGCTGCAGGAACACACTGCCAGGTATCTGGTTAACTAGACACTGGTGACTAGACACTAAAAATCCAGTTACCACGGGAACCCGTGCCAGTTGTGGGTAGAGTTTAAGCAGGCATTGTCCCCCCGCCCCAGCTCCCCCCATCCCCGATTTCTCTGGAGCTCTGCTTAGCTGTCAGGGAGGGAAGAAGCTCCCTCTGTCCCTCTCCAGGGCTGAGGCTGACAGGCAGCTCCAGGACACTGCCTCCTGGGTCCTAGTGCCCACCTTCATCATTGTCTATATGTGCTGGGTCTTGTTTCTGGAGAACTGGTGAGTGCCTGGGGTGGGGGAAACAGGCAGTACCAGAGCAGTAGGGTGGGAAGCTTGCACAGAACATGCACACACTCCATCCAACTCCAGCAACTATTGTTCCTCCTACGTAGAAGGAATGAATTCCCACACATTTGTAGGAAAAAACAAAACAAAAACAAACATCCCATTCCAGACACCAGTACTTTAATTTTTACAGCACCTTCCATTGAGGGGCTTCAGATTTATGATGCACTGCGTTCCATACTGTATTGAACTGTACTAAAGCTCAAAGAAATCAAATTTTTTTCTTTTATGTATTTTTCTGTACTGGGATGCACAGGCAACAAAGTTATTTCCTCATGCTCAGCCTAGTTCCACAGGCCAGCACATCTTTGTACTTTTAAGGGGTTGCAAAAGCACCGGAGGAAGCTCAACATGCAATGTTGTAGGTTTCTCCCTCCCCTCTCCCTCACGGATTTTAAATCCACTTCTTTGCAGGCTATGATAGAAAGACTGGCTGAATAGGCTAAAAGCAGGTTCTGTCCATTTGCTGTTCAATACATCATGAGAGTACCTCACATTTGACTTCTTTTGAGTTTCATTCCAAAACCATAAAGCTAAATAAACCTGAAGTTAGTCCTCATTTTTCTGCCCCAACTCAAAATAATTTCTTTCCCAAATGGAAAATGTTGGGTAAGCATGGAATGTGTGTGATTACAGAAGGGAATGAGAACACAGGCCAATTCCTGCTGACAGTTACACCCGTGTAGAGAACACAACAGGGAATAGCTCTGTTTTGTCAACTCCTAGTCAATCAAAAACTGAAAGGCTTTAGATTAAGTTTGTTTAATGTTTGTACAGTGATTTTGAAGAGCTAACATAGTACAGAAGTGCTAAATATTATGACTGGGCAACCAACTAAAGATCTGTGTCACTTCTAGCTGTTGCCTTTTTCTTGCAGAAAGCTTAAAACAAATAAATGCAAACCGTAGGGGTCTGGTGCACACTGAACGCATGCTTAAAAAAAAACTCTGCTGATCTGCTGAGCTGCTGATCACACATTCTAGAATAGATAATACTTAGTCTTGCCATGAGTGGAAGAGACCAGACTAACTGACCTCTTGAGGTTCCTTCCACTCCTATGATTCTATCCTATTATTCTAATTGTGGAAGAACTTGGTGACAGAATAGCCTAATGTGATGAATCACTGGAGATTAACTACACAAACTAAATTCAGCGTGAAAACAGTAATTCATTGTCCTCAGCTAGTGCAACACTGGGAGGCAGCTTTCAGAGCAAGGCAGCCTAAAATACAATGCCACCCAATGTAATTTTCCCACTGCTACTTCCTCTACTTCAGTGAATTTTACACCTGAGGGGTTTTATTTTACATAACAAAAGCTGGCTGCCTCCTAGACTGCAGACAGAGTGAAACAGGGTATGTGGTGTAGAGTCCATAGCTTGGGGGAAACACCTGCAGGGCTTGACTTTACACTGTGCCATATGGAGAGCTGAGGGTAAAGCACAAGGTTGAAAGAGGTGAGCATGATGGGGAATGTTGCAGTGTTCATCCTCATACAGATGAGCACTCCACTACCTAGGAGGAAGGAGGCCTAACAGAGGGACAGTGTAGCATCCCTTGTGTTACCTCTTACTCAGCAGTATCTGTTTGAAGAATTGAGTGTAGTGAGAGCAGAATAAACTTGTTAATTTTACATAAATACATAATATGTAAATATGTATGTACATAAATGTTTCATGATTTCATTATTTTTTCGCAATATGTAATTCCTACGCAGGCCCTTCCCTTTCATTAGCCATGGGCCCCTCATAACCTTATTCTGTCCCTGCGTACAAAGGTCCATCTCCATGGACCTTAATGAAATTAATCTTCATTTACATTGTATGTATAGCTGAATACAGACATGTCTGTATATTTCAAAACAAAACTTAATCTGCCCATCTAGTCATATATATGCCTATGACACTGTAATGTGTCCAGCACTGTAGCTCCATATCCATCCTGCAAGTCCCCTAAGGGCAGAGAAAATAGCCCACAGGAACCATCAGAAGTAACTATCTAACTTCAAGAAATTCTAGAGATGGCCTGAATAGCAGGTTTGGACTTAGCATTTAAAGCTGTTTAAGGCTTGGCATTGCCAAAACCTACTGAACTGTCCTTGGGAGATTTCGATCCCTAGTGAAAGAAATGTCCTCATATTAGCTAAAATGGACAGATTTCTGCCATCTAGAGTGGTGGAAATCTTCCAAGAACAGATATTCTCATGATATTTTAGCCATTTTAAGGGCGCATCCAAATTGGATCTGGAAAATAGGCCTCTTTAGGGTTTGGATTCAATCAAAAACAAAACTGTAGGGTCAAATTTGGATCAGGATATTTGAACCTTATTCTCCACCAACCAAACTTTAGAAAAGAGGGGCTAGATATGAGGTTCTGCTTTAGGTCCTTCTTGACTTTTATCAAACTGATATCTTAAATCGGGTTATAGAGGTACCTGTTCTGTCGCGAGCTGTAGTTGTGATTGTGCTGAAATCAGGTTGTGTCTTAGGCAGGCCTGGGGTAGTCTGTAGAACTGAAAATAAAATCCAATTCCTCTCTGAGCAATTCAATTTGAAATTGGAATCATTTTTAGGCTCACTGTATATTAGAGCTGGTTGAACAGTTAAAAAAAGCTACATGGATAAAACTAGCAAGTTCATTTTCCTGTATATATTTATTAATTAATTATAATTATATTATATTATATATCCTGTTTAAAAAGTTTCTGCCAATCAGGCAGCAGAAATGATACCATGTGATTCAGACAAACAGCCACAAATTTGTTCGTCCAAACACTTCGGCAAATATTCACGAATAACAATTCACTAACTAAAATTGGGGATGAATTGATAATGCATAGTACTGACTGAATACCAGGGGAGATCATTTGTGAATATTTCAAAAAAGCTAGGGATAAATTTTTCAAAAGCACCTCAGTGATTTAGGTGCCTAAGTCCTATTTTCAAAAGTACCTAAGGGATTGGTTAAATGGAGGCACTCAGAAAGTTAATCTAAATTAACTTTTAAAGTGGATTATTTAAACTGCATTAAATCCCTGGGTGGACAGTTTTATTCAGAATTAAGGTGGCCTTACTTCAACTTATCTTATTCACTATCAAAGTTCTGCAGCCTGGATTTAAGCTCCTATCTTCATGACCTTGCTTACACTTGCAGCAGCATGTAAAGTACATGCAGCTGTGTAAGACTCTGGATGAAGGGAGGCGGCGCGGAAAGGCTCTTTCACCTCTCCCTCCCCATCAGAGCCTTTCCCCATTTCCCCCCACCAGAGCCTTTCACTGCCGCATGCAGCTACACGCCACACTGTGGAAATAGCCTATCTTTCACTGTGGCATGTAGCTACACATACCCTACACACCACCACAAGTGTAGACAAGATCTATAAGAGGGGCGGGGCATAGCATCTCATCAGCATCTCCCATTGGCTATCTTGGGGTATGGCTACACTTACGGTTTGCAGCGCTGGTAGTTTGCAGCGCTGGTCATCCAGCTGGGCAGGGCCAGCACTGGTGTGTGGCCACACTCACAGCTACCAGCGCTGGTGTGTGGCCACATTTGCAGCATTAGCAGCGCTGTTGGGAGTGATGCATTATGGGCAGCTATCCCAGCGTTCAAGTGGCCGTAACGTGCTTTTCAAAAGAGGGGGGTGGAGTGGGGTCTAGTGTGACAGGGAGCGGGGGGAGAGAGAGAGTGGATTTTTGGAGCCAACACTGTGTGTTTAGCTTCCTGCCTTGAAAAATCAGAACATGTTTCCAACCCCTTAGTCTTAACTCTTAATTGCAAACAGCCTGCAGCCAACACGACTCCCCGCTGTTTCATTCACTCCCTGCCTACCTCTCATTTGATTGTTTACAGCCAGGTACAGATGATCACAGCAAACAGGAGCTCTGTTTGTTTTTTAGATAAGCAGCAGCGGCAACGGAGTTCCGCGCAGAGCTCGTTCATAACAAAACAAAGAGATGCTGCATAACAAAACAAAGAGAGTAATTTATAAAAGCATTCTGGGATACATCCTTATACCCTGGAGGCCAATCACAGCGCTGGTGTGTGGCCACACTTGATGACCAGCGCTGCAGCACCAGCGCTGGAATCCTTATTCCCCATGCTGAGTGAGGTGTACGGCCAGTGCTGCAGCCAGGGAGTTGCAGCGCTGGAAGTGCCCTGCAGGTGTGGCCACTTACTAATTGCAGCGCTGGTGGAGGCTTTCCAGTGCTGCAACTCGCCAGTGTAGCCATACCCTTAGGCAACTCCCCACCTAGTGTGCTGGCCTCATTCATTGTATAGGGAGCCTAGATGCCTAACTCAGGCTGGGTGGATCACAGTGTTGTTCCTGTGATTTTCTAGGTGCCTAAAAGATAGGTGTTGTGATGCATCTTAGCATCTCACCATCTACAGCCTTTTGTGAATCTAGGCCTTGAGCGCTTCTGAACATTTTACCTTCATCCCTCTTGAAGCCCCTTCACACTCACAACCTCATGATGTTTTCAAAGTGGTGTGTATCATTTATTCCAGTGAAAGTATCAGACGTATGTATCTGTGAGGAAATGCTCATATGAGGAAGAATGATTTTGTGATTAAGACACATTGGTCTAAATTCAGTTCCTGGCCACTGAGTATGAACAGCTGGGTGCTCAGCACTTTTGAAAAGCAGGCAGGTACCTAAATATGGATTTAGGAGCCTCACTTTAGGCTCCTAGTGTTGAAAACCCTAGCCAAAAATCTTGGCTTGATCTTTCTGAGCCTCCTGATTTGTAAAATTGGATTAATGATATTTGCCAACCTGAAAAGGTGTGTTGTGCGGATAAATTCATTAATGTTTGGTGAAGTTCTCAGATACAATGATGAGAGCCTCATCTAGACAGATATTTGATCACAAACGCACATCCAGAATACATGTGGTTAAGTCCAAATACTGAATCTTAGTATCAGTTACGGTGCAAGTAATCCATAGTCAGTCATTTGTCTGAACAACTTGAGTATATTAGATATAAAAAGTGAAGCTAACCCTTTTAAGGTAGTTCTGTGGCCCCTATTACCATAGTATTTGAGCATCTCACAATTGATCTGTGAGGTATGGAAGTACAATAACCTGCATTTTATAGTGAGAAACGGAGAGACTAAGTGACTTCCCCAAGGTTGCACAAGAAGGCTGTGGCAGAGTAAGGACATGAATTTGGATCTCCCAAGTCCAAGGCTAGCATCTTAACCATTGGGACATCCTTCTTCTCTAATACACTCTCAAATTTAAGGATTTAACCACAGTTGGGAAATTCAGAATTAAAGCTGTCCAGGAAATTCTGCCCCCTTGCTATTATATTGGTCCAATAATACAATGATATGCCAAGGAATTGCATTTTTTTCTACAATATCAGGTACATATGTGGCAGTGGGATTATCACTAGAGTTGTGGTTGTCAATTAATCTCTTTGTGACTCAGCTCCCCAGCAGTTAAATGGGGCTTATGATACTTACCCTGTGGTTTCTATTTAGATAGTAAATTCTTCAGGGCAGGCAGGAACTTTTACCATGTAATTGTACAGGGCCAGTTCTAGGGGCAGTTGAGCAGGGCAGCCACCCTGGGCATCAGTTTCCAGGGGCAATGAGCCACTGGGCTTTTTTTTGAGCAGGCCATTTTTGCTCCATTCTGATTTTTTTTCCACATTGCCGTTCTGAGCCGGGGTGCTCCTGGCCCAGTACAATAGGCTCACAAACTCAGGTGGGCCCTCTAGGTTCAGTAATAATAAAATGAGCATTCAAGAGCAACAAAGAGAACGCCCCCTTTGCTCAACAGAATTTCATAGAGAACCCCAACATCTTACCTGTTATGTTCCTCTCAGTTGTGGAATTGAGGGTCCCTTGAGAGCCTGGCATGGGGAAGATCTGTGGAACTGAACACAAGCCCAGATGATGTTCTCCTGGAGATGAGTCTTAATGCTGCCTATACAACATTTGGTTAATAGCAGTTGTTTGGAAAGGGTGTTTGTAGCCCATAACACAACTGCATGCCCAGGAGCTATCATCTGCCTGGAATAGGGATGAGGAAGATTACAGCATAAAGCTAATGGGAGCAGTAATATCTCTGGTATTCCTGGCAGTAACAATAGCCATCAACACTGGTATAGGCACAGGCTACAGTACAGACACAAGCAAAGGTTAAATGGATAAATACAGAACCCTATATACAGAAAGAGTGCAATGAATCATGACTATGGGTCTGAAATTAGTTTGCCAGAAATGTCCATAGAACAAAACTTGATTGTCACACATGTCTTTGTACAGCATGTAACACAATGAGGTCCTGGCCCTTGACTTGCGCTCCTAGGCACTATGGTAATACAAATAATGATAATATATGCTTGTAAAAAGTGAGTAAGAAGGGGTGCAAACATGGGCAAAGAAAAATTCTCTACAGATATCAGGCACGTTTGTGAATAATTTGTCGATCAACTCTAACTCCCAAGATAAGTGACTTTCCATATTCCAGACACATCTTGTCCATAGAAAATCCCTCCTAGGAATACTCCTGGCTGTGTGGGAATCATTGCACTTCCCTACCCCGAGAAGAGGACTGATGATTCAAGCCCTATATGCCCACACAATGAGTCACTCCCTTTGCTTCAGCACCAAGGCAAATGTTGTAACATGCTTTACAAACTGCTGCCATGCCCTGTGGATACAAGCTGGGTGAGGTAATAATCTTTATTGGACTAACTTCTTTTGGTGAGAGATCTTTTATAAAGATCTCTGTGTGGCTTGAAAACTTGACTCTCTCATCAAACAGAAGTTGGTCCAATAACTGATATTACCTCACCCACCTTGTCTCTCCTATATCCTGGGACCTACACCAAATACAGAAACAAATGCCATTAATCCTAGGGGCATTCTGCACCAAAATATTTAAAATTCTGAACACTATATTTTAAAATTCTGACAATTTTATTTGTCAGATAAATGTGGAGGCTCCAGCACAGCATTGGGGAGCACAGGCCACTGGCTGCACAGAGGTGGGAGATCACTGTGCAGCTCCCCGCTCCCCTCTCCCCTGGGACCAGGGGCGGCTCTAGGAAAACTGCCGCCCCAAGCACGGCGGCACGCCGCGAGGGGCACGCTGGCGGTCGCCAATCCCGCGGCTCTGGGGGACCTCTTGCAGACGTGCCTGCGGAGGGTCCCCTGGTCCCGTGGCTCCGGTGGAGCAGTCATGCCTGCGGGAGGTCCACCAGAGCCGCCTGCCGCCCTCCCGGCAAAATGCCACCCCAAGCGCGCGCTTGGCGCGCTGGGGTCTGGAGCCGGCCCTGCCTGGGACACAGACTCAGTGGTGAGGCTGCACCCAACCCTGACACAGCACAAGGACCGGGTCTGCCCCAGAAACACCCCTAGGCCCTGCCCCTCCGTGTCAGGTTCACCAGGTGTGGGCAGGCAGGCTCAGCAAGGCAGGATCCAAGTGTGAAGGGGCTTAATGTGGAGGGATCAAGTTGTGGGTTGAGAGCGTTCTGTGTGGGGCAATCTGGGTGTGGGCGGCTCAGTAGGGGATCTGGGTGCGGGGGGAATCTGGATGCACAGGGGCTTGTTGACGGCTTCTGGGTGCAACTGTAATGGGATTCTGGAATGGGGTGAAGGTGCTTGGGGCTCAGTTGTGGGGGTCTGGGTGTGGGGGAATAGAGCCCATAAAGGGGGTCTGGGTGTGGGGGGCTTAGTGGGGGCTTCAGATGCTGGGGGAGTGGGGCTCAGGGGGGTGGGGACTCAGGTATAGCTAGTTGGGGCTCAGCGGGGTGCAGATCTGGGTGCATGTGGCTCATTGGAGTGGTCCAGGTGCAGAGGGAGTGGTATTCATGGTGGGGGTGAGGCTCCATGGGAGGGTCTGGATATGAGGGGGTTTGGATGTATGGGGGTTGGGCAGATGGGGGAGCAGCTCCCTGTACTGGAATCCCTCTCCCTAAAGCAGAGGAGCAATGGGTGCAAGAAGCGGGGGGAGTGGAAGTTTGCAGAGTTTCCTGCAGCTAGGAGAGAAATCTGGGAATGGGTATGAACCAGCCCCAGATGCTGTGCAGGAGCAGAGGACGTCCCATCCTCCCCAGCCCAACCAGGACCAGCAGCTGAGCCTGGTGCAGGGTAGGAGCCACCAGCCGGGTTTTCCCTAGTCCCACCTCCTACCCCACAGTGATTTACCTCTCTGCTGGCTGTGCTGGGCACCTGAAACATACTGCTGGGGAGGGTCGCATGACTTCTTTTGTGGCTTCCCTTTGCTTCCCTATCAGAAAGTCATTTTTCTGAGGGGAAGCAAAGAAATTTGTGGGGGACATAAATTCTGTGCATGTGCGGTGGTGCAGAATTCCCCCAGGAGTAAAATGCTGAGTTTTTCCTCTATGCCTCTGTGACCCAAGCAGAAACTGTCAGCTATCAGAGAAAGCGGAAACTCCAGCTGTGAGATCACTTAGTGCAAGTAGGAGTGAAAAATCCCCTTAGCTAAAACAATCACTCCTTGGAAAACAAATTCTTCCCTTCCCCCCCCCATGAATCCTTTCTATCCAGGGCACATATTGGGTGGGTTGTGATCCATTTCTCACTTCACAGAGACCAGGAATTCTGAAAAGGAAGCATCAGGAATCACTCTAAAGTGACTCTGTCTGACCAGTCTTAGAGAAGTGAGGGAGGGACAGCTCAGTGGTTTGAGCATTGGCTTGTTAAACCCAGGGTTGTGAGCTCAGTCCTTGAAGGGGCCTTTTAGGGATCTGGGGAAAAAAATTGTCTGGGGATTAGTCTCCCTTTGAGCAGGGGGTTGGACTAGATGACCTCCTGAGGTCCCTTCCAATCCTCATATTCTAAGTGTTGGTGGCCACTGGAAAACATTTTTACTCAGGTTTCCTAAGTGAATGTGAAAAAGAGGGTCTTATACTAAGGTGACAGGGAAACAAATATAACAACCCTAAACTAAGGCTGGTAATAGAGAAAGGGGAAGAGCTGTATTATGACATGGGAGATGGAGGCTGAAGTTACACATGAAATGGTATTACCAAGTGCAGCTTCACCAGTTAATTAATCTAAAAGTTTGCTGTTAGCCTTCTGGGTTTAGATCCCAAGGGACAGCAGCCCGACACACGTACTTTATTATAATACTCACTCTTTACTATTATAGTGCACTATCATGGTTTCAGTTCTTTTTTACTCATAAGATACAGTAAAGTGCACATTACGAATGGCTTACTCATACAAAGTATCAGAGGGGCAGCCATGTTAGTCTGTATCCACAAAAACAACGAGGAGTCCTGTGGCACCTTAAAGACTAACAGATTTATTTGGGCATAAAGTTTTGTGGCTAAAAAACCCCACTTCTTCAGGTGCAGGGAGTGAAAATTACAGATGCAGGCATAAATATACTGATACATGAAGAGAGGGGAGAACCAGTGCAGAACCAGTGTGAACAAGGCCAATTCAGTCAGGGTGGATGTAGTCCACTCTCAATAGTTGATGAGGAGGTGTCAATACCTGGAGAGGGAAAATTGCTTTTATAGTGAGCCAACCACTCCCAGTCCCTACTCAGGCCCAAATTAATGGTTTTAAATTTGAAAATGAATTGTAGCTCTGCAGTTTCTCTTTGAAGTCTGTTTTTGAAGTTCTTTTGTTGAAGTATGGCTACTTTTAAATCTGTTATTGAATGTCCAGGGAGATTGAAGTGTTCTCCTAGTGGCTTTTGTATGTTACCATTCCTGATGTCTGATTTGTGTCCATTTATTCTTTTACTCATACAAAGTCATGCAGCAAAGAGGGGTTGTTGGGATGCTGCTCAGCTCTTCAGCGAGCCACAGAGGAGTATTCCTAGGACACATCACCACTGTCTAGATCTAATCCCAGCACCATTCTTGGGGGTATTTTGTGCCTAGTTTGGTTTGTGTGAGATGCTGAGATTCACTGTAATATCCCACACTACACAACACACACATGAAAGTATCAGCTGCTAGAAGAAAAGTGCTATAAAATCAATAAATAATAACTGAAAATTACAAATGCACATCGATACTCACAATAGATGAGAAACAAGGCTGTCCCTATTAGTTTAATGGGCAGGATGACTAATCCAGAAATGACCAGTTGCCAGTTCATCTTGCCCCTGTGGAATGATCTGAAAGGTTTAGAACATCCTTGCTTAATGTACACTGGCACTTCTCAACACTGGACAGAATGGGTCAAATTTCAAACTAAACCATGAGAATTTAGACAGTCAAAATGGTGTTTATTAATTACATTGCATTACTTGTGAAGAAAATTGTTACTAAATTTTAGCAACGTAACAGAACAGGTATCTAATGATGGTTACCTATTAATAAAAGCTCCTCACTGTTCAGTTCCTGTTTGGTAGATGGTGGTATATCAGACTAGATGGGCCTGTAGCACTATATCCTCACTTGTATAAATCAGCATAGCTCCCCTGAAATCCATGGAGCTGCACTAGTCTATGACAGCTGAGGATCTCATCAATAGCATGTTTCCCAATAGGGCAGGTAGCAAGATACTGGGCTAGATAGTATGTGTTCCGAGGACCCTGGAGCTAAATGCATGGCTGTGTGGATGGTATTACCAAAGGGGCTTCGGCTTCCTCAGATGTGGGGTGCTGATCCAAGAAGAAGGACTTCTGAGCATATATGGGGTCCATTTATCAAGGAAGGGGAAGAGTATCTTTTGATACAGACTGTCTAGGCAGGTTTTAAACTAGGTTTGATGGGGGCAGGAGACAAAAGGCCACAGGTAAGTCCAGAACATGGAGACGTGGGCGAAGGGTCAGAATCTGGGGGGAACATGGACAATCACAGTGGGGACAAAGGAGATACCAGGAGGAATAGAGGGACAATTTAATGAACATCTTAGATGTCTGCATTCTAGTGCAAGAAGTATGGGGAATACACAGGAAGAACTAGAAATACTAGTGAAAAAACACAATTACAACATATTGGCATCATAGGTTCATTCACATGACTGGAATACTGCCTAATGTAATAAGAATTAAGATTTAGATTGTGCACTTATTTTTATTTTGTTTGGTGACCATCTTTGTTCTTTTATGCCTACTACTTATAATCACTTAAAATCTATCCGTAGTTTATAATCCTGTTTTATGTTTTACCTAAAGCAGTGTAATTGTCTTGAAGTGCTTGGGAAACCTCAGTTCAGGAGCAAAAACTGGTGAATGTCCTCTCCACATTGAGGGAGGGGTGTGTTAGGATATAGATATTCATGCCTGTCTGTAAAGACCTATTTTTTAAGAATTTAGGTGTATTCTTAGCTAGTTATAGAAGTATAAAAGAGAGAATCAAAATCACTGTCAGCTGGTGTAAGGGCCTTCTCTTACTGTAACAGTCTGAGGCCAGGTTCTTAGGCTAAGGCCTTCAGCTAAGCAGCAGAGGCCAGCCATAAACTGGGAAGTGTATGGTCACATCCTTACATTCCAAACTAGTCACATTGAAATAAGGTGCTATTGGGCTGTTAGGAATACAATCCTGTCCTGATATTCCTATCACCTCCAGAGAAAGGGAAGAGCCTAGAAGATGTAAAAGGAAACTTAGTTTGATAGCATCCTCTCTGGCAAGAACTCACGTATCAATAGCTGGGATATGAAATCCTCATTTCTGTATTGTTCTATCACTGTAGTCTCCACTTCCCTATTGTTTGTCTGTATAATCTGTCTGGTTCTGTGATTGTTTCTGTCTGATGTATAATTAATTTTGTTGGGTGTAAACCAATTAAGGTGGTGGGACATAATTGGTTGAATAACCATGTTACAATATGTTAGGATTGGTTAGTTAAATTTCAGTAAAATGATTGGTTAAGGTATAGCTAAGCAGAACTAAAGTTTTACTATATAGTCTGCAGTCAATCAGGAAGTAAGGGGGGGAATGGGAACAGGGACTGGGGTGGGGGAATTGGGATCATGTTTTGCTAAGGGGGGAATGGGAACAGGGGATGGGAATAGGAACAGGGACACAGGCAAGGCTCTGTGGTGCCAGAGCTGGGAAAGGGGACACTAAGGAAGGAAACTGGAATCATGCTTGCTGGAAGTTCACCCCAATAAACATTGAATTGTTTGCACCTTTGGACTTTGGATATTTTTGCTCTCTGTTCATGCAAGAAGGACCAGGGAAGTGAGAAGGTGAAAGAATAAGCCCCCTAATATACTGGGTAATAAACATATACTGCTCAGGCTTCTGACCAGTGCAAGATGGTACAGTTCAGGGTTGCAATGTTAGGAGCTGAGGGAACTGCCTGGAGCCTCTCTATTGTTAGTTAATAAGCATCTGGGAAAATCATTCATGTAACTCAGTTGGATGTGTCCCTGCATGTGGATGTCTGTGTAAGTGCAGTACCTACCAGAGGTTTGCAGCTTGTCACAGCAGTACAGTGTGAGACGGAGCCTAGGTTGATAGGCTCAGCAGTACTCCAGTTCCAGGTTGTACCTTGGGAACCCGTCACAGATACCAAGCTGGGAGGGGTAGCAAGCACTTTGGAGAACAGGATTAGAATTCAAAATCTTGACAAACTGGAGAAATGGTCTGAAATAAATAGGATGAAATTCAATAAGGATAAATGCAAAGTACTGTACTTAGGAAGGAATAATCAATTGCACAAATACAAAATGAGAAATGATTGCCTAAGAAGGAGTACTGTAGAAAAGGATCTGGGGGTTATAGTGGATCACAAATGAAATAGGAGTAAAAAAATGTAACACTGTTACAAAAAAAGCTAACATTGTTCTGGGATGTATTAGCAGGAGTATGGTAAGTAAGATGAGAGAAGTAATTCTTACACTCTGCTCAGTACTGGTAAGGCCTCAACTGGAGTATTGTGTCCAGTTCAGAGCATGACACGTCAGGAAAGATGTGAACAAATTGGAGAGAGTCCAGAGGAGAGCAACAAAAATGATTAAAGGACCAGAAAACATGACCTATGAGGAAAGCAGGGCCAGCTCTAGGCACCAGAGCTCCAAGCATGTGCTTGGGGTGGCACTTTCCAAGGGGCGTCACTCTCCCCCCCAGTCTTTTTTTTTCCCCTTGGGGAGCAAAAAGCCGGGAGCTGGCCCTGAACCAACATGTTCTCTGTCAGCTGAGGCTTTCAGGCTGAGCTGGAACTGACGCTGCAGTTCTGGTTTCAGTAGCTAGATGGCGCTCACGGCAACCTGAGTTGCACAGGCTGGATTGCAGTTCAGGCTGCCCTGCCGCTGGGGAGCCCGAGCATCATACCCCGGAGCTGAGCTGAGAGGGGCTCAGCTCCAGGGGATGCTGCTCATTGCTCTGGTTCTCCAGCGGCAGGGCAGCCTGAACTGCAGTCCAGCCTGGGTGTGAGGAGCCGGGGAGGGAAGTGGGGCCCGAGATGCAGGGAGGTGGGAGAGGTCCTGCTGCCGCCACCGCTGCTGCTCTGCTCTGAGTCTCCCCCGCCTCAGCCCCATGCTGCCTGCCCTGGGCGGGGAGAGGCAGAGCCCGGCTCTGAGCGGGGCAGCGGGGGATACTGCCCTGCCGGGGGACCCCCGCAGCTCAGGCACCTGGGGGGTCAGTGTCTGTCCTCTTAGCTCTGCCTGCAGGGGGCTGGGGAAGCAGCTGTCAGCGCCTGCCCCTCTCAGCCCTTGCACCCCCCATCCCGCTCACAGCCCCTCCACTTGTACCTCCCCCCTTTGCTCCTTCGCCGCACCCCTTCCCCTTGTACTCTCCCTTCACCTGCACCTCTCCCCTTGTATTCTCCCCCAGCCTTGTATTTGTTTAGTCTGGAGAAGAGAAGATGGAGGGGAGGGGGGGCATGTAACAGGCTTCAAGTATGTTAGAAAAAAGAGTGTAATAAATGGATCCTCTTATCTACTGAGGAGAGGACAAGAAGTAATGGGCTTAAATTGTAGTAATGGAGATTTAGATTAGACGTTAGGAAAAACTTCTTATTTGTAAGGGTAGCTAAGCACTGGAACAAGTTACTTAGGAACTTGTGGAATCCCCATCAATGGAGCTTTATCAGAACAGATTAGACAAACCGCTCACTGATAGTCTAGATAATACTTAGGCCTGTCTCAGAGCAGGGGACTGGACTAGATGACTTATCAAGGTCTCTGCCAGTTCTATCTCTCTATGATTCTATGATGTCAGCTCCTATGTTCAGGAATGTGCTGGGATGCCAACACTATATTTTTAAAATTCAGTTATTTAACATCTGTGCAAATAATTAAATCCTTCTTTAGACACCAATCCTTGTCTTGAACTCAATCGCCCATGTGACAATGCATTGTAATTTTACTAGTCAAAGCCCACCTCCAGGCCAGCCAATGAATACAGAAGATTGCAGGAGAAAGATATACAAAGAAATTCTGTTTTGGTTGGGGGTTTGGGCTCCTTTTCTTACTAATCCCATTCAGTATTATAGTAGCAGCCAAGCATATTTTTCATTCAAAGGATAAAGCAAAG
Organism: Mauremys reevesii; assembly: GCF_016161935.1. NCBI lineage: Eukaryota > Metazoa > Chordata > Testudines > Geoemydidae > Mauremys > Mauremys reevesii. The sequence continues at coordinate 219,713,609 of NC_052623.1, forward strand.
TCCCCGTGTACAGTACCTTGCAGAACCAATAGATTAAAGTTGTGGTTAAAGCCCAGAACTGAGAGACTTGAGATATGCTACTGACTCCTTAGCAACTTTGGTCAAATCATTTATCCCCTCTATGCCTCAGTTTTTCCACCTATAAAATGGAAATAATATTTTTATTTGCTACTCAAAATCACCAAAATTTTAGTTGGTAGAAAATCAAACAAAGTAACAATGTAATAAAGACCAGCAAGATAAATAAGAAACAAAAATACTTATCAGGAGGAGCTCTATGCAGACTGATCTCTGACTTCAGTCCACTTCAGTGCTAGCTATAAGGAAACCGACAAAAGGCTCCCTGGGATTTATCAGTGCCCTTGTGGTTTTCAGTTACCTTAGGGGTCGTACTTTTATCCTTTGCTCTGACAGTGCTCTTGTTCTTCTGTCTCTCTCTTCTCAGACAATTTCTGAGGTTTCTTCCTCTTTTTCTTAGTGGTATATGCTAGGATAAGTGCTTTGTGCAGTTACAACTAATTAAATAATGTTTAACTCAAGGCTTCCTGAAATGAAAGTATGCTGGGAATCAGAGACAATGGGATGACTCAGATGTTCTAGTGGTTCATTCTTTGAGGGTAATGTCTGAAAAGATTGCTACACAGCAAGGGATTGAGCTGTGGAATGGCAACTTTGTTCCCCTATTGTTGCGTTGCATGCGGGCCGGATAAAGCATAACAACTAATATGATTGCAAGCTGAATTGTTTATTATTTATAATGCATTATATTATATAGGCTTTTTTATATTAGCAAACGTTAGACATATTAACATTATATTGCTGCTGATTGGTTTTTTGTTTGATACATATATTTTTTATATGCATGGCTTTTTGCTTACTGGTTTTTTATTTTTTATGCAACTTATTTGATTTTAGTTAGGCCACCTGGCGTTTGTTTTTTACGGGCTAGCTTTTAATTTTTTTATAACAACTTTATTTAATTTTTTTATTTTTGTTGTTTTGCTGCTGTAACTTTTTACCAAAGCAGCATAAAAATAATGTAACCCCATACCCTATAATTTTTTTCCTTGGGTTATTCCAACGGCTACCAACTTATCAGTGTGAAGTTAGCCCATGAAGGCTGTTTCCCACTAAATGGATTTTAAAGGGGACCTGCAAAGGGAAAATTGTTGTTGTACTTTTGTTCTTCTTTAATATTTATGAAGAAAGTCTGAAAAGTCTCGTTTAAAAAAAAAAGTGAGGTGCATATGTGTGTGTGTAGTCTTATTGGAAACCCGGGAGGTGGGCGGGCAGAAGCCCGCCCACGTCTAAAGGCCCCTCCCCCAGCTTAGTGGGAGGGTCTACTGGACCCAGGGACCAAATGAGTACAGGGGATAACAAAAGAGAAAAACAGGGACTGAGGTGAAGGTCATAGGTTCAAAACTAGGGTACCGGATGGGGACACCAAGCAGAGAACCCCAGACAAAGGTGTTGAGGGAGCCATTGGACGCTGCCCAGTGGAACTCTGCCCAGATGCATGAAACTAGGGAGGAACGGAAACAGGCCCCACAGTTGCAGAGCACCCCCTCGTCCAGCATCCTCTTCCTGGTAGTGTAGATGGAGAGTTTGGCTAGGGCCAGGAGGAGGGCGACGAGGAGGTCTCGTGACTTCGTGGGGCCATGGATGGAGTGTGCAAAAAGGAACAGGTGTGGGGCAAAGTGCAGCCAGAACCTCCACAAGAGGGTTGCAACCTGGCACATTCAAGATAGGTATGCACCAGGTTCTCCCTCACGCTGCAGAAGGGGCAGGCTTCAGGTACAGGTCTGTCATAACTTACGCGCATTTAACATGCACAATTTCAACTTTACGCATACTGCTGGAGTCGGGGGGCGTGGCCTCAAGATTTAAAGGTCCTGGGGCACTAGCTGTGGCTGGGAGTCCCAGGGCCTTTAAATCCCAGGGGGCTCCCAGCTGCAGAGGTGGCTGGTAGCCCCTGTGGCGAACTAAAGGGCCTGAGGTTCCAGCCACCGTGGAGCTCCGGGCTCTTTAAATGCCAGCCCCAGCCCGGCTGCCAAAGCTGTGGGCGGGATTTAAAGGGCTCCCACCATGGCGGGAAGCCTGGTGGAGCCCTTTAAACCCTGCCCGCAGCTCCGGCGGTGAGGCCGGGGACAGCATTTAAAGGGCTCCACCGGGGTCCCTGCCATGGCTTGGGGATATAATTTTGACTATATGTGGTTTTCACTTTATGCGATAACCACAGAACGGAACCCCAGCGTAAGATGCGACAGACCTGTACACACCCTTGCTCATGGCTTTGTGAAGGAGCCACCAACTAATGTCCCCAGTGGGCTGTGGGACCAAGGTGGAATAAAGGCTGGCCCACCAGGGTTCCTCACCCTCTTTAGGTGGAAGATAGTCCCGCCATTTGGTGTCGGGGCGGGACGCGAGGGTGAGGAAATGCAATGTGTGGACCATGAGTGTGTACAGTTGGTCTCTAGACACGGTTTGGAACCGGACCAGCTGCAGAGTGTGCAGCCGACTCGGGGTGTGGGAACGGGGATGCTGTGGAACAGGGGCCAAATAAAAATGTCCGGAGGGCCCGGGGTGAGGGGTGGGCGGGGAGTGCCCTCTCTCAGGGCTCGCTGCAGGAAGACGAGAGAGACTGATGACAAGGTGGCCTCCACATCCTGGAGTACGCGCAGGGGGGTCAGAAGGGTGGAGAGCCCCATGTGCTGACTGAGCACGTGGGGATCCACCCAGTCCCCCCTGCCAGTTCTCCAGTAGGATGCGTGGCAGATAGATAAACACCAAGACAGAGCAGCGGACCTCCGCTCCACCGGATGGCTTGAAGCGTGGGTGGGAGGGAGCTCACCTGCCACCCGTCCCCGACCACCAGGCCAGAGCTCTTGACCCAGTTGACCCAGGCAGAGGAGGCTGCCGAGTAAACAGCCTGGCAGGCCTCCATCCGCACCAGGTTGCCTGGGTCCTGGACCGCGAGGAGCAGGTCGTTGGCGTACACCGACAGGACCAGCTGCAGCTCCGGCTTCCGAAGCACCAACCCCATCAACCTCCGGTGGAGAAGACAGAGGAAGGGCTTGATTGCCAGAGCATACAGCTGGCCCGAGGGGGCACCCCTACCATACTCCCCACCCGAAGCTGACCGGCTCGGTCAGGGTCCAGTTGAGCCTGACCAAACACTCCACCTCAGCGTACAGAACCTGGAGAACGGCTTCGGACCCCAGTTCGTGGGCTAACACCTTCAGAGTGCCCAGAAGATACCCGTGGTCCATCCAGTCAAACGCCTTCTCCTGGTCCAGGGACAGGAGGACAAATGAGAGACCCATCCCTACGCCCCAGCTCCAAATAACAAGTTATGGAAAATGGTCCGGCCCGGAAAATGTCCACTAACACAGACCCCAGCTGCAGCGAGATGGCCTTCGCTATGACCTTGTAGTTAGTGCTGAGGAGCGAGATGGGATGCCAATTCCGTAGGTCACGGAGGTCCCCCTTCTTTGGCAAAAAGGTGAGCACGGCTTGCCTGCACGAAAGAGGGAGGACCCCGCTTTGCAAAGATTCGGCCCAGACAGTGATGAGGTCCGAACCGAGGACGTCCCAGAACACGTGGTAGAATTCCACGGTCAGCCCTCCATGCCCGGGGATTTATTGGTGGGCCAAGAGCTCGGCCAGAGAGAGAGGCAGCTCCAGCCGGTCTCGGTCATCCGTGCTGACCATAGGGAGTCTGGTCCAGAGCACCCTGCAGGCTTCGGTGTCGGTCGGATCCGGGGAGAAAAGGCTGGCAAAGAAGCCCTGGCCCTTCCACACATATCCTCTGGATCCATGCGGGGGGCACCATACTCCACCAGGAGGCAGGTGATATGCTTATTAGCCTCCCTCTTTTTCTCCAGGATGTAGAAGAAGTGGGAGCCACGATCCATCTCCCGAAGGAGAGGGATGCGGGCTTGAACGAAGTTCCTCCCGCTTCTCTCGGTACGCTGCGCAGAGGTGGATCCTCGGGGCTGAAGGTCAGATGCCTCTCTAGCTCTAAGACCTCCCATTCCAACTGCCCTATCACCACATCTCTCTGCTGGCTGGCGCCCGAGGAGTAGTCGCGGCAGAAGAGCCATGCAGGCACCTTCTCCACATCCCACCACCGCCTTGCTGAGGGAAAGGCGTGCCGCTGCCCCCGCCAGGCCAGCCAGAACTCCTGGAAGGATGCCATGAAGTCCACGTCCTCCAGCAAGCAGGGCCGGCTTTAGGAGGCGCGGGGCCCAATTTGAACAGTTTTGATTGGGCCCCGGCAGGGATGACAACCCCCCCCCCCAAAAACACGTGGGGCTTGTACTCACTGGGCAGTGTTCCAAGTCTTTGGTGGCACTTCGGCGGTGGGTCCTTCACTCACTCCAGGTCTTCAGTGGCACTGGAGGACCCATCGCCGAAGTGCCGCTGAAGACCCGGAGCACCGCCAGGTGAGTAAAAATTAAAAAGGCACCTCTAGCCAGGGAAGGGATTCTCACTGGGCGCGGGGCCCTTTTAGGCTTGGGGCCCGATTCGGGGGAATTGGTGGAATAGGCCTAGAGTCGGCCCTGCCAGCAAGCTGTTTTTAAAATGCCAATAGGCTGGCCCCGGCCTCTCTGAACTGAGAGAGGCCGTCATGGTCACCAGATGGTGATCCAAGAACGGGGCCGGCCGGAGGTGTGGGCCTGTGCCAGAAAGAAATGTGAGAAATAAATGCAGTCCAACTGGGAATGGCGTGACTGATTGTCCTCCATCCAGATATAGGTGAAGGTGGTGGTGTCATCCGGGTGGTGATTGCACCAGACGTCCACCAGGGAGTAATGGTCCACGATCTCCCTGAGGCTGCCCACGGATGCCTGGGACTTCTCGACTCCTGAGCAGTCCCGGACCTCGAGGGTGGTGTTGAAGTCCCCGCTCAGGATCAGGCGCTCGTGAGTATCCAGGGTGCCGAGGAAGGCTGACACCTGCCGATAGAAACGCACTTGTTCCAGGCCCATGTTTGGGGCGTAGACATTGACCAGGTTTAATGACAGCCCCTCCACACAGGCCCGGACATGCAGCAGGCAACATGACACAACCTCAGCGACCCCAGCACCTCGGGCCGTAGCTTGGGGGAGAACAGGGTAGCCACCCTGGCCAAGCGGGTGCCGAGGTGGCTAAAAATATACCCCATCCCCCCACTCCAGCCGCCAGCTAGCCTTGACAGATGGAGCCATGTGGGTCTCCTGCAGGAAGATCACAGAGTACACCCCCTCTCGAAGGAAGGAGAGCACCTGGCTCCTGCGGAGACCCACCCTACAGCCTTGGGTGTTTAATGTGGCAAAGACGACGGCTTTCATAGGGAGGGCTGGGGCGGATTCTCACTGGCAGGGTGATTGACAGCCTCCAGCGGGCTCCGCAACCACCCATGTTTGACCCCAAAAGTCATGAGGGTTGCGGAACTTGCAGGCCCGCTGGTAGGCTACAATGTCCTGCCTCCCGGTCCCTCCCCCCTCCCCCAAAAGGGCCCTCACAGCCTGGAGGATGTGATGGAAGTCCCCCTAGCGCTGGAGGGTGAGCTGCACTTTGCCCTTTGAGCCACAGGTGTCCTTCAAGAAGTGGCGCAGCTCATCCCTCAGCGTGGAAGGGGATGCAGAAGCCATTCCGCTGCCGTCCTCCGGTGGGGCCCCTGAGAGATCCTTGTGGCCTACGAAGATGGGCAAACAAGGGTCTAAACCCTGACGCTGCTGCACCAGGCAGCCCGTCTCCATCCCTGGCAAGGAAGGGAATAGTGGAGGGAATAATGCAGCCCCCATAATGTCGGGAAGGGGAGACATGAAAACCGCCCCCTGAGAGTTGTCCATGGGTAGTGGGAACAAGACAACCTCAGAGGTGGCAATAGAATGGGAGGTGGAGGGGAAGGGGACAGGCAATGCTTTGGGGACAGGAATAGGGGCAGGGGCAGGATCTGGAACAGGGGAAGAAGGAGGGGCGGGAACGGGAACAGGGGCAGGGACTGGAGTGGGAGTCGGGACTGGGACTGGGGCTGGAGCCGGGGCAGGAGAGGGGACAGAAACAGGATGGGGGCAGGGGTTGGAATGGGAACAGGGACAGAGATGGATTCATGGTCTCCAGCAGCCAAGCTGCTGGGATGCAGTTCCTCTCGACCGGGACTCAGGGCAGAGCGGGGCCTTTGCCGACGCCGGGCACTGGTGTCACTACAAGCATGTTACCCACAGTCACGACGTCCGTCCTGATGGAGTCATCAGGGGGGCCCCCTCTGAAGGGGAGGCTAACTGCTCCGTCCAGGTGGGAGAGGGTGTGCCCACAGGCCCAGGGCCCAGCTGCTCGGCATTGACTGTCGCCCCAAGGGGCTCAGCGGCCTCACATGGGGTAATATCCGTGGCCAGGCTGATAAGTAGGGCCAGGGGCGCCCCAAGGACAAGAGCAGGGACTAAGTATGGGGTGAGGGGCAGGGAGGAGGAGGGGGCGGTGGGGCTAAACCGCCACCCAGATCGAAGCCCGCTGGCGGGGGGTCGTCCTCCCCCTGGGTAACCGGGGTCAGACCCAGGGCCTTGATCTCCTCAAATATGGATGTAAAAGCAGTCCCCACAGCCCCAGAGTCCTCCCCACCAGCAACCGGGGCAACTATTGCCCCAGTATTGATGGCAGCGGGGGGCATAGGTAGTACAGGGGCTGAGGGAACTCCTGGAGAGGCTTCCTCAAGGTGGGACTCGATAAGGGGGGGGCAGGATCACCTCTGTCCGCTGTCATGGCTTCCATGCCAGTGCCTCCTGCTGGGCTCTGTCCAGGGGCATGGCAGAAGATTTAGCAGCCTCAGCCCCCAGCAGCATCTTTTGGGGGGCCTCCTCTCCCTCCTCATTGGAGGGGAGGGATCGAGCCTGCGATTTGCAGGTGCCGGGCTTCCCCCGGACAAGCACCCAACTTTCCAAGGTGGAAGTGGAGGTGGAGGGCCAGTCAGCCGGGGCAGGGCCAGGGGGCAAGGGTGATGGTTTCGGGACTCGTAGGGGGGGCAAGGGCGGGACAGCGAGGGGAAGAGAAACCTCCTCCTGGGGTGGACCCTTGGTTGGCAGGGGTCTCGCTGCCCTTTCCTCCGCGGGCCCCACTGAACTGCAATCAATGGAGGTGAGGCCTGCCCACTCAGCCGCCCCCGTGGCCCAAGCAAGGGCTGCGGTAGGAGGAGGAGGGGCAGCAGCAGCGGTCGCTGGGCCACCATGGTCGCTGGCAATGACAAGGCCAATGCCCTCCCGGGTCTGGGGGTCCTGGATGCCCCTCCATGCTGGGCCAGGGGACAGTCCCTCTGGATGTGCCCCATTGTCCGGCAGAGGAAGCACCAGGCCTCTCCCGTCATATAATGGACCTGGTAATGTGCCCCCTAGGAGGGCACCAGGAAGGACCCCTCGCTTGCCACTCCATCACACGCCACCGGTGGTAGTTGGATCTGGACCTGCCGGTGGAAGGACAGGACATGATGGAAGGCGGGGTCCTTACAGCCCAGCAGGAGAGGGCTGATGACAGAAATGGGCTTCCCCAGGGTGGAGAGAGCAGGTAGCAGGACAGCATTGGAAAGGAAGGGTGGGATGGAGGTTAACACCACCCATACGCCCAGGTCCTCCAGGGATTCCGAGGGAACAAACACGCCCCCTACCGCCAGGCCCTTCTCCATTCCCTCCTGCGCGGCGGCCTCCGATGGCAGGAAGAATACGACCTTCCCATATATTTTGGAGGCTGCCACAATGGCTGTGGGCCCCACCACCCTCGCCAACGCATGCACGTATGTTTCGACGTGGGGTGAGGCGGGCACCAAGAGGCAGTGGACGCCGTGCCTCCTGGTCATCGAGGGAAAGGGGCCCCGCCCACCAGGGATGGTACCGGAGGCAGCGGTTTGGGCAGATAGCATGGTGGCATGCGGAGGGGCGGTGGCCACCTGGGTGTATGCTCTGGGGGCTTGAGATGGAACGCCCCCAGAGCTGGTGGAAGGAACAGCAGGGGAAGGAGGGGCCGTGGCAGGTTTTGGGGCCATGGCAGGGAGGGTGGACCCACTGGCAGGAGGTTTTGGTTTCCGGGCGGGGCTTTTGCCTTTTTATTCCCCTGGCCCTTTTTGCCAGTGGAAGGGGCGGTCATGGCAGCGGCGGAGTCGGGGCTAGGGGTGGCCAAGAGGCCAGCCACTGGGGCGGGCAGGGGCAGTAACAAAGGGGACACCACAAGGTCAGCAGAGGCAAGGACAGGGGCAGGTGGGGGTTGAAGCAGGGGTTGGGACAGGGGCAGGAGCAGGGTCCTCCTGCATGATGGCAAGAGGAGGCCCTAATATGGGGATGAGGCGACGGGCAGCCACTCCTCCCCGCTAGGCAACACGCAGGGGAGGAGGGTCCTGCGGGAGGGGCAGGGGGGAATAGGGAGAGGGAATGGGGCTAACCACTCCTCCCTGTTAGGCTGTCTATAGGGAAGGAGGGTGCTCCTGGGATGGCAGGGGGAATAGGAGGAAACAACCACTCCTCCCCGCTAGGGAGCACACAGGGGAGGAGGGTCCAGCGGGAGGGGCAGGGGAGATGGGGGAGAGGGACTGGGGCTAACCACTCCTCCCTGCTAAGCTGCGGTCAGGGAAGGAGGGCACCAGTGGGTGGGGAACTACAGGGGAGGAGCCTGGGGGAAAGGGAAGAAAGAAGCCTTCCTCCCCGCTAGGCTGCAGGCAGGAGAGGAGGGCGCCAGCGGTGGGGTATGCAGGGGTGAAAAGGGGGCACAGGACTGGGTAGGGATACTGGCTCCTCTGGCTGCATGGGGAAGAGGAGGGACTACAATATCAGCAGGGATGCTGTGAACAGTGTGCGTGTGGAGCAACCGAAAGGGGGCACAAGTGTTTATGGAGGGGGCATGGGCACACAGGTAAGAGGGACCGAACTGGGAGGGACAAGGGAAGGCAGAGGAAAAAGAAAGGGGCCTGGTAAATCACAAGGGGGAGCTTCCAGGGTAAGGGCGGGGCAGGAAACCAAACCAAAACCCAAAGTTTGGGGTGGGGCAGGTAAAAAACACTGAAGGACTGGAGCAGAGCAGGTAGACTAACAGAAAGGGACACTCCTCAAGGGTCAAAGCAAGGGGCAGGCGAGGCAGGCTGCAGGGGAGAGGGGCAAACTAACACAGGAGGGCTGGGGGGGCTACGGCAGGGAGGGGGCCCCACCAGCCAAACACAGCTTAGGGGGTAGGGTAAGTCCAAGGTGGGGAGGCATGTGCATCCATGTGCAGTTCAGTCCTTTCGCTCACTGCTGCAAACAGTCCCAGGTGGTAAAAAGGGGGGGAAACAAGCAGCCCCATTGAGGGGTGAAGAGCAGGTTCAGGTGGTACACAGGGTGGTGGAGAAGACAGCAGTAGTGGTGGGCTGGTGGGCAGATGGGCAAGGGGGAGGGCTCCGCACTTCTGCCCCCCCATGCTCCCCTCAACAGCAACAGGAGTCACCACCACCCCAGGAGCAGAGATTTTAAGAGTTACTCAAACAAACTCCCTCCACAATGTCCCTCAGCAGGAATCCTCCTCTTCTATCTCCTTGACAGAGGCAATAGCTCCGACGCAGCAGCAGTCAGCCAGGCAGGCAGGAGGGACCCCTAGGTGGTGGTGGGGCTGGTGCTTCTGTCTCCAGAGGCCGGGGGGGGGGCGGGGAGAGAGCAGGCCAGCAAGCCCCACCCCAGCAGCAACAGCAGTAGTCCAGGGAGGGAGATTCCAGCCAGCAGAAGCAGCAGCAGCCCAGGAAAGGTGGGAGGGTTCTAGCCAGCAGCAGCCAAAGAAGGAGAGCTCCAGCCAGCAAGGCAGCCCAAGCAGACTGACCTCCCCCTGTAGTGGGGCAGCAGCTGCCTCACTCCCACGGAACAGGGGTTGAGAGCAGTTCTAGAGAGGGCTGTGGCTGGGAAAAGCAGTGAGTGAACTGGCCATACCTGTGGTCAGCTAATCAGGGACCTGTAGTGGAGGAGTGTTGGACTAGATGACCTCCTGAGGTCCCTTCCAACCCTGAGATTCTATGAGTCTTGGCAGTGGTGAGCTGGAGCCGGTTCCCACCGGTTCACAGGAACCGGTTGTTAAATTTAGAAGCTTTTTTAGAACTGGTTGTCCCAGTTCTAAAGGGGCTTTTAAATTTAACAAATCTGTGGCAGCTCCCTGCTCTGCCCTGCCCCCGGCCCCAGCTCACCTAGCTCCACCTCCTCCCCTGACACTCCCCCCCGCTTCTCCCCTGCCCTCCCCTGCTTCCAGCTGATTCGCCCAGGCCCCGACTCCGGTTCCAGCCGCGCAGCTCCAGCTGTGGCTCTGGCTGCGGCCCAGGCCCCGACTCTGGTTCCGGCCGCGCGGCTCCGGCCCCGACTCTGGTTCCGGCCACGCGGCTCCGGCTCCGGCACGGGGCCCGGCCCAGGCCCCTACTCTGGCTCCGGCCGCGTGGCTCCGGCTCTGGATCCGGCCCGGGGCCTGGCCCAGGCCCTGACTCCGGCTCCGGCTGCACAGCTCCGGCTCTGGCCCGGGCCCCGTGCCAGGCCCCGACTCCGGCTGCGTGGCTCCGGGCCAGGCCCTGTCCCAGGCCCAGACTCCGGCCACAGCTCTGGCATGGCCCCGGCGGGGGTAAGAGGCCGGGGCTGGGGAGGGGGTTGGATAAGGCAGGGACAGGCAGCAGGGGGTTGGATGTGGCAGAGGCTCTTGGGGGGCGGTCAGGGGGTGGGGGGGTTGGGTAGGCACCACGTGGGAGTTCTGGGGGTTTGTCGGGATGTTGGTGGATAGGATCGGGGCAGGCAGGGAGCAGGGCGAGTTGGGCAGGGGATGGGGTCCTGGGGGTCAGTTAGGGTTGGGGGTCTTGGGAAGGAGTGGTCAGGGGACAAGGAGCGGTGGGGGTTATGGGTTGCAGTTTCTGAGGGGGACAGTCGGGGGCAGGACATAGGTAGGGGGTGTACTCACCAGGAGGTTCCCTACTGGGTCTTCGGCAGCGGGTCCTTTGCCTGCCGGAGCCGTGCCGCCGAAGACCCAGTAGGGAACCGGTTCCTAAGATTTTGGCAGCTCATCACTGAGTGTTGGGCAAGGGCAAGGGCACCTCCAGCTCGCTAATCCCCCAGGCTGCAGGCTTTGATGAAGGTCTATGAAACGGTACTGCGCCTACAGAGGGGTAGCCTGGGGGTAGGCAAAAGCAGCAGGTCCTATTCCCTTGCCAATGATGAGTAGCCTTTACAGACTGCAGGTTGCCCCAGAGAGAGGGGGACTAGATGACGATTGGCAGTAGCCACTGAGGCAAGGTGGGTTTAGAGGGTTGGGGGTTCTCCTGGGAGGGGAGATCCAGAGCGTGGGGGTTACTGCTGGGGCAGAACCCTGAGGTAAAGGGCACCAGGGTCTGGGAGGGACATGTTTCACCTGCCTTAGGGACCTACAGGCCAGCAGAGGGTGCTCTGAGGCTGAAGAGCTAATTCCCAAGATGACCAGCAGGTGGGGCCAAGCCAGTGACACTTCACTTTGCTACAATGTGAGTGCACCAGGGCAGATGCAAGGATGTTTTGTGCCCTAGGTGAAACTTCCACCTTGCGCCCCCTTCCCCAAGCCCTGTGGCAGCTCTCTGCCCTGAAGTGCCCCCCCTGCTGCAGCTCCCCATCCCCCCCGCAGCAGCTCCACCCCTCCGCCCTGTGGCGCCTCTCCCCATATGGCAGCTCCCCGTGGCCCGGGGAACCATGTGGCAGCTCCCTGCCCCAGCTCACCTCTGCTCCACCTCCTCCCCGAGCATGCTGTCGCTGCTCCACTTCTCCCGTCTCCCAGGCTTGCGGCACCAATTAGCTGCGCCGCAAGCCTGGGAGGGAGAGAAACAGAGCGGGCTGGCGTGCTCTAGGGAAGAGGTAGAGTAGAGGTGATCTGGGGCGAGGAGCGGTTCCCCTGTGTGCCTCCCCCTAGGGTCGTCCTTAGCCATAGGCAGAACAGGCAGCCGCCTAGGGCACCACTAGGTCTGGGGGCACCGCTCTGCTGGGAGCATAGATGGGAAGCAGTGGAGCACGTAAGAGCAGGGCTGCTGGGTCCTAGAGAGAGCCGAATGCAGCACAGTCTGAGGGAGGGGATTGGCTGCTGGGAAGTCTCTGGGAAAGGGAGGGAGGAGGGGTGGGGGAAGGAACTCACCTGTGTGTGACTCTTTCCCCTGGCGTGAGGTGAGGCAGGCTCCGTGGCTCTGGCAGTATCTTTTGTTGTCCCCCATAATGTCCATTCTTCTCCCCCTCTGACCCATGGAGCACCCGCCCTTTCTCTCTCCCAGGGCTGGGTTGGGTGAGGTGCTGGGGGTGGGGGGAGCCTGGCTGGCTGCCTGCTGAGGAATGAAAGTGAAAGTAACTCACTTCCTCGGTAGGCAGCCAGGATTGGAATGGTTGCACGGGGCTGGGCTGGGAATAGCAAGATAGCATGTGCGAAAAATCAGGACGCGGGTTGGGGTAGGGTGAGCAGATGTCCCATTTTTATAGGGACAGTCCTAATTTTTGGGTCTTTTTCTTATATAGGCTCCTATTCCCCCCCACTACCCGTCCTGATTTTTCACACTTGCTCTCTGGTCACGCTAGGTGTGGGTAATTGGTGCCTATATAAGACAAAGCTCCAAATATCGGGACTGGCCCTATAAAATCAGGACATCTGGATTTGGTCACCCTAGCTGGGGAGCGCCTCTCTCCCCTGGGCTGGCAGTGATCCATCTCATCCAGAGGGAGCTGCACAGGGCAGGATGAGCTGCAGTGGTTCCATGGGTGCCCCGTCCGTGAGATCAGATGCTGTACTAAGTTCACCATGGTTCGCTGGGCTGGCAGTGGTGCCCATTGGCGTGTGATCGGACCTGAGAGTTTGCTGCTGCTGTTGCCACTCTGCACCCCAAGAGGTGGATTTTGGGGTCCTGCAGTTTTCCACCTATCTCCTCCTCTACTGCAGCTGTTGGACCAGCAGGCTGGGGGGTGAACTAAGCATGAAAGCAGTGCTGTGTTGCCATTTAGATTGTCATCTAACAATTTGTTTGCCAAAAATGCTTGCTAACAATCCTGAATTCAATTTCAATTTTTTAAAAATCAATATCTTAGCCAAAAACAGAAAATTAAGTTGTTGACAATTATTTGTGATAAGTTTGGTATGGGGAAGGGTGTGGGCCAGTGTTCATCAGAGAAACAAAAAATGTCGACTGACTTTCCTATAGCCCTGTTATTGCTAAATAGAGCCCTCCAACAACTGTAATATGCTCAATCTCTTTACTAGTGTATGGAGCAGGGATCGGCAACCTACGGCACATGTGCCAAAGGTGGCACGTGAGTTGATTTTTAATAGCACACAGCGGCACTCAGCCCGCCACTGCTCTGGGGTTCCGGCTGCTACCACATTGCCACCCGGGATTCTGGCCGCCAGCCCCACTCAGCACCCACTGCTGGCCTGGGGACCCCCAAGGAATCCCAGGCTGGCGGCTGAGACCCCGGCTGAGCCACTCAACCCGCTGTTGGCTTGGGGTTCCATTCACTCAGCTGGCAGCGGCTGAGTGGGACTAAATTTAACGAAATAAAAAAACAAGAGCAACTAATGACAAAGTGCAGGAACATCCTAGAGCAGTGGTCCTCAACCTTTTTCGTCTGGCTCCCGCCAGATGAAGGACCGTGGTGGTGGACGAACATCCACCAAAATGCTGCCGAAATTTGGTGGCATTTCGGCGACAACGTCTCTCGATGACGCTGCTTGTCAGCAGCAAGCGGTGTCATCCAGAGGCATCGGTGCCGAAATGCAGGCACAGGGGTTAGGGTGACTAGATGTCCCGATTTTACAGAGACAGTCCCCCGCCCCCTGTCCCGATTTTTCACACTTGCTGTCTGGTCACCCTAACAGGGGCACCAGTTTAATAAGCCTGTTTAGGGCACCATAAATCCTAAGGACGGCCCTGCCCCCCCCCCCCACTTGCGGCAGGCAGCCCTACCTGCCCCAGCTCCCTCTGCCTAAATGCCGATGATGACTGGGGTGGCCGAAGATCCAGCCACCACTGTTGCTGCCAAAGGACCTGAAATGCCATCCTCCAAATGCTAGCATCCTAGGCGACCGCTTAGGTCGCCTAATAGGTTGCACTGGCCCTGGGGTGCACATCCATACACATGCAAATAGGACACTTCTACTTATTTTTTAATTAGAAATTCAAGTCTTGTCTACCTAATCTTTCCTAGCAGGCATATGGCTTAGGGCTTCAGAGAAACCATGGAAATGAAATCTGATAGTCTGAATTAAGCCATCTCAGTCAATTTAAAACATCTGAATTTTTTGTTCACATTTATTTAACTCAAAAACCTGACAAATAGAAGAAAAGCTCTTTGTTAAATATTCAACACCGCTATGTAAGAGCTGAAGAAGGCTGGAAAAAGGGGTGTTTGAGTGGACATCTGTTGGGGAAGAAGGGAGCAATTCCCTGTTCCTTAGGGGCAGTGAGTGAGTTCTTGCCAGTGTGTGTTTGTTTGCTTAGTTGTGTGTTTGGGTTTTATTAAGTTTACAGGGGCTGGTAGGGGGTAGTGTGCTGTGAGAGATGCAGAACCTTTGAATAGAGCAGAGCCCTGATTAGGGGTAACACTTCCCTGAGTAGGGGACCTAAGGCAGTGAAGCAGCCAGCTAGCAGCAGAGGAGTTAGCAAACACAGCTGGAAAGAGGGGAGTTTGTGTGGCAGTTTGTAAGGGGCATTTGGTGGAGGGAGTGTGTGGTTTTCTGTTTTTGTTTGGTATGGGTGTGTTTTTTTCTGTTTTTTTTTCTCCTTGTCAAGAACTTAGGTGGGAAGGCTATGACAGCTACAGAAGCAGCAGTGGTAGTGAGCCAAGAAATGGAAGAGACAATGAAGTTGACTGTATGTGGAAACTGACATGTATGTTATCCTGGAGTGGATACCGGAAAAATGTATGTCATACAAATGGAGCCACCTCACAGGGCTGATGGAGGTTTGGAGATGCAGGTAGAAACTATAGTTGAGTTTCAAAGAGAATTAGAGCAGATGACAGAGGGAAGGCAAGAGGAGGCTGAAGGGAAAACTCAAGACTAACAGATGCAAGCTGGACTGAAGAAATCTGAGGGGAGATTGCTGGGTGAGGAAAGTGGCCAGTGGAAGCATGTGACTACAAGAACCAGGCAGGGGAAAAGACTAGCTAATGAAAGAGAAATAGAGCTCAGAAACAGATTAGCTGAGTTGGACAACAAAGAAGAGGCACAGCAGGCAATAACAAAAGGTGGCAGGGCAAGGAAGAAGAGAAGAGCATCTGGTCCTTCCAGAACAGGGGAAGAGTCAATGGAGATGTCCAAAGTTCAGAGCCCCAGACATAAGCTGTGGGTATAACAGCTGCCACCAACCCACTGCCAGATGCTTGGGCCACAGTGATCCCACCTGCACTTCGCTTCTTCCCTTCCCTGCTCTGTCCTTTCCCTGAGGCCCTCCTCTGCCTGCAGCTGCCTGGCTGACTCCCTCCTCTCCTCCACTCCATCTCCCCATCTCCAGAGGTCTCAACCGCTCACCATGTCCCTGAAAGCAGTGGGGGCCTCACAAGGGAGGAGGACAGGAGGGATTTGGAGAGTGCGAGTGGCAGGGGTTTAGGGGGAAGAGGGTGTGGAGGAGAGGTAGGGAGTGGTGGGTAGAGAGGGCCTCACAAGGTGGGGGAGAGGAGGAATTCAGTGAATGGTGGTGGGTGGGACTGAGTGGGACCAGGGGAGGAGCAGGGGTGGGGTGGGGATGGAGTAGGGGCAGGGCTGGGGGTGGAAGAGGTGAGACAGGGAGCTAGCTTCCCACAAGGGAAGCTTCACCTGCTGCCCATGGCCCCTAGAGAATAGAGGATGACTCAGAAGATTGCAAGTGAGAACAAAAGACAAGAGGACTTGCAGCCTGAAAGAACAGGAGGGGGAAGGCTGGAGAATCATCCCATCACCAGGAAGAGGTGGGTCTATGTGATTTATATCTCCCAATTAAGAGTAATAGAGAGGCCTGTCAACAGAACTGATCCTGAGAAAAGAAGGGTGTGCTGTCTGCTTGGAGCTAAGATATGGGATGTGGACCTGAGGCTGAAAAGGATCCAAATGGGGGCTGGAAAGAATCCACTGATTGCCCCTCACATGGGAACAAAAGAAACAACTATATTCTCACTGTCATGTGTATGCAAGATGGGGAAGATGTTTAAAGAAATGGAGGCTCAGGTGATCTTCAGTGGGATTCTATCTGTCCCTAGAGGAGGAAAGCAAAGGCAAAACAAGATTATGATGATCAATGGATGGCTCGGGCAGTGGTGTTATAAGGAGGGCTTTGGGGCTTTCAACCACTGGAAGGCATTCATGGGCAGAGGACTGTTCTCATGGGATGGACTCGACCTGAGTAGGAAGGGAAATAGGCTTCTGTGATGGAGACTGGTACAACTGATTAAAAGAACTTTAAACTAGGAACTCTGGGGAGACAGTTGGGAGATGCTTATATAAGCTCCACATCCAATTCTATTGTTGAATGGGAGGAAAATCAAGTAAGAGAGGATACTGCAAGGGAGAAAAGAGCAACATAGGGTAGGAGAATGGACATCAAGAGGAAAGATAGTGTCAATGCCACTAACAGTCAGGTAGGCAATACTAGCAGTAGGATGACTGTACCTAATCGGGTGAGGAACACAGGCAAAGCCAAGCAGAAACAACTAAGACGTCTGTACACCAAAGCAAGGAGCCCAGATAACAAAAGGAGGAAGTAAAATAATTGGTGCAGGAAGTGAAACCAGATATTATAGGGATTATTACCATCATGTGAAAGGTGTGAATACAGGGGCACAAACCATCACAGGTGGATACCTGAGGGTTGTCCATTATATGGGAAATATTTTAGGTAGGCAGCAATACTCCCATTGTGAGGGATGGTGACACCCATAGGAGCAAGGATGGTATTCTGAGGGTGGTTAATGTTTTAGAGTTTCTGGTGGAAGTTGGTTGTGTCCTGGAGTCCTTTGTGTGGTGAGTGGTCTGAGAATGGCTTCATGAGTCCTGCTATTCCTTCAGTAAGAGTGCTGTGGCCAGATATAATGGGTCTTCCTGGGTTCCCTTCTTTGTGTTTCTTTGCAAGCATGTAGAAGGTCCCCAGGGTGGGTTTGTGGGGGGTGAGATTGTAGAATTTTTCTTTGAGTTGTTTCTTAGAGATCGTTATTTTTTTATGGAGCAGTGGCTGGCCTGCTGTGGGCACAGGGAGGGGTCCCTGGGAGCACAGGGAGGTGCTGGTAGCAGGGCGGCACAGGGAAGGGTCCCCCAGGAGCTCGGGGCACAGGGAGGGGTCCCCTGGAAGCTGGGGGGCTTGGAGCTGGAGGCAAAGGGAGGGGTCCCCTGGAAGCAGCATTGGGGCTGGGGGTACAAGGAAGGAGCTTGAAGATAGAGGCACAGGGATGGGTCCCCTGGGATTTGGTGAGGAGGGGGGCTAGGAGCTGGGGGCACAGGTTCAGGATACCCTAAGACTTACTAGTCTCTTTGCCCTGCAGTTTTTGTTTCCAGTCCCTTCCCTTCTCCTCCCAACCTGGAAGAGGTTGGCAACTTCTAACTTCCATTGGCTGGCTGAGACGCCACACTCACCTTCCATTGGGTGGCATGGCTTTGTTTCAGGCCTCTCACGGAAAGAGAAACAGCAGGGCTGGGACAGTCTGGGGGTAGGAAGGGGAGAAGAGCCTAGCTCACAGTCCCAGAGACTGAGTGCACAGGCAGGACTTGGAGCCCGGCTGGGAAACCACGTGGGGCAGGCCTCATGGCTCAAGCTCTCTTTTTCTACTACAGCCAGCAACATGCCCATTTTATGAACTTTTTCCAGTATTAAAGCTCACCATCTCTACCATGAAACTGACCTCAAAACTGTACTCATGTCTGTACGTATAATCTTTTAACCCAGGGGTCGGCACCCTTTCAGAAGTGCTGTGCCGAGTCTTCATTTATTCACTCCAATTTAAGGTTTCGTGTGCCGGTCATACTTTTTAATGCTTTTAGAAGGTCTCTTTCTCTAAGTCTATAATATATAACTAAACTATTCTTGTATGCAAAGTAAATAAGGTTTTTAAAACGTTTAAGAAGCTTCATATAAAATTAAATTAAAATGCAGAGCCCTCCGGACTGGTGGCCAGGACCCGGGCAGTGTGAGTGCCACTGAAAATCAGTTTGCATGCCGCCTTTGGCACACGTACCATAGGTTGCCTACCCCTGTTTTAACCAATACTCTCTTTTCTTTTTAAATAAAGTTTCATTTAGTTAATAAGAATTGGCTGTAAGTGTGTATTTGGGAAGATCTGAAATATTCATCAACCTGGGAGGTAATGTGTCCAATCCTTTGGGACTGGTAGAACTTTCTTATATGATGAAGATTTTCAGTACTCCTCATAATATTTGACTTGGCTGTCTGGGTGGGAGCCCAAGGCAGGGTTGCTTTAAGGAACTGTGTTTTGGCTTCTGTGTAAACCAGTAAGGTATTGTAGAAGCTGTTTTGTGGCTAGCTTGGTGGACCTAAGTAGTGGAATAACCACCAGCTTTGAGGATTGACTGCCTCATCCTTTGCTCAAATCAGGGCAAACTGCAATCTCAGTGTGGTCCCCCTGGCACCCAGGTCAAATTCCCCTCAGTTCAATGATGCGCCTATTGTCTT
Organism: Mauremys reevesii; assembly: GCF_016161935.1. Lineage (NCBI taxonomy): Eukaryota > Metazoa > Chordata > Testudines > Geoemydidae > Mauremys > Mauremys reevesii. The sequence goes on from NC_052623.1 coordinate 219,732,222, forward strand.
TCAAGTGATCTTGTTGCTGTGAGTAGAGATGGGGGAGGAGAAGTGATGAGGAGGTCACTGTCTCTTATTTTTATATCCTCCTCTGTTTGAGGTATACCCCCCACTAGGGTGTAGACAAAACAGTCCCCAGTTTACGTGAGATTCAAAATGTCTTTCAGGTGAATTTAAAATCTCTTGTTTACACCTTCTGTGTATATGAAGTTTGAGCTGCCTCGAAGATGACATGTAAATAGTTTTCTTTATAGTCTCCGGTGAATGGTTGCTTCAGCAGTTCAGCTGAGGAGCTAGTCTGTGGGCATTCCCTAGAATTAGAGTATTTCAGTAACAAGCATATAGTAAAATCTTACAGCTTTACATAGTGTTACACCCATTTTCCAGGACCATGATGTACAGCAGATTATTAATTTTCAAATGGTACCTCAGAAGGCATTCTTTGTACAAAACATATCACAACCATATAAAAGTGGTGAATATGGAGTATTGGGTGTCACATTGGGTACAGGATGTCGTACCTGCACCCCGTTATGGAACTGCAGAAATGTCAGCCAATGGCTGGTGAGTAGGCAGTGTTCTAGGGCCGCCTTTCCTGGACAGGGCATCCATTACCATATTCTTTTCCCTTCATGTGCACAATTTCCATGTCAAACTCTTGCAGGATTAGGGTCGTGCATAGAAGTTTGGAATTTGAGCCTTTAGTTCTGTTTAATCATATTAAGGGTGAATGATCTGTTAAAACCCTAAACTTCCTATTAAAGAGGTAGGGCTTTAGCATTCCTTTTCTATGACAGAGTAATTTTGTTCACCAGGTGACTGCTTTTTGCTTAGGAAGGCAATTGGGTGCTTTTTGTTACTGTCCCCTCCTTTTCATTAACACAGCACCTAAACCAATGTTCAAATGTTTTGTCAAAATCAGAGCTAGCTAGAAGGTTTTCCAGCAAAAAAATCTTTATCTAATCAAAAACTTTCTGGCATGCTTTTGACCAAGTGACCCTATTGGGATAGTTCTTTTTACATAAAACTGTGATTGGGATACAATGTTGCTGAACCCATGCACAAACCTTTCTGTAATAGTTTACCAGGCCTATGAAAGATTGGACCTGTTTTTTGGTTTGGGGTACAGGCCAATTTACAATGGCTTCTACTTTAAGATCAGGGCATATCTACCCCCCTCCAATCCAGTGTCCTAAACAAGGGACTTTGCTCCAGTTTTGCACTTAGAGGCTTTTATGGTTGGACCAGCCTCTTTGAGTCTTCTCGGCACAACTCCCAAGTGTTTCTTATGATCATCCCATGTGTGACTGAACACTGCTATGGCATTTATGGCTCTTGCAAAATTCTGTAAACCTTAATTTTAAAATATCCAGAGATGAAGAATCCACTACAACCCTTGGAATAGGTTATAAACTTAAGAGCTCTCCAGTTGTCCTTTTAGTCCTTTAGGAAAAATTGTGTGGTGTGTATATATATAATTTTGCTGACAAAAACTGAAAGTAAATAAAAACTTTCAGGCTTTCTTTCACATAGATACAAAAAGGAGTGCAAAACAATAATTTTTCCTTTGTAAATCACCTTTACAAATTTTAAGATGTATGGATTCCTGGCATGTACTGAAGTCAAACAGGATTTGTCCAGATTTATTTATCTTATAAATCCCAATAATATCTGTACCACTATTTACTATAACAATTGTCCTACTGCCACTTCATTTGGAATTATAAAGATGCTAATATTGAGTTATGAAATGTATACCTTTTGGGATAACACATAGCATGATGTTTCTCACCAGCAAAATATAGTTTTCTTGAAAGTAAGTTCAAACTCAAGTGATTCTTACAATTAGATGTTTGTTTTTTTAATTTTTGTTTTAAAATGTTTTATCTTCCCACCAAAAAGTTGTACTTGATGGCTTTAGCTGTATGTATTTCCATAAATTGCGCATAGACAGTTAATATCAGTCATCAGTTTAGATTAGGCCCTGATCCATCCAGTGGGTCCACAAGGGATCAGACCTTAAAAATTTTGGCTAACCTTAGCAAAATGATTATTCCTTATCAATGAATCTAGCCACATGTAGATGTGGCGCACACACACACTGTCAAGGCTGAATCCCCACTCTGTCACCCCGAGTGCAGAAAGCGGTGGCCCGCAAGGATTCTAAAAATTAATACTTGACACTCCAGGCTTGTATTACACTCCCAAGGTTACAGCTTTTCTCTGATCTTGGCTTGGTAAATGCTGCCACCACCCAAATGCAAAAAAACCCCCTTGAAACTGGAAGGAGCACTTGGGAATTCCTCCCTGTGGAGTACCCTCAAGCTCTTCCACCCACCTTCCAGGGAAGAGCTGAGAAAGCCACAGCTAATCTCCTTTGTTTTCTATCAGCTAATCAAACAACATACACAAACCTCTTAGGACACCAAGAATCCAATCTTGTTATTAAAAAAGGTAAATGTTATTAAAAACAAAAAGGGAAAAAATATATCTGGAATTTAGGCTTTTTGCTAGATCTTAAAAGAAACAATTACAAAAATTAAGCACCCAAAATATCTTTCTTGGGAGTTCAGCTTAAATGTTACAAACAAAAGCATCTGGGATTAGCACAGAGGAGATCCACAAGCCTTAAAAAATAAACAGAAATAAAGCTGATGGTGTGTAAATAAACATTCTGATTTATTTACACCTTTGGGTTGTTAAAAGTAGTTCTAGATATGATCTGATGGTTTCATCTCTGGTTCAAACTTTACACAGCATTTCTGCTGCCTTGTCTGTTCAGGCCAGAGAGCAACAGCCAAAGAGAATGTTTCTTTCCAATTTTTAAAAAGTTCTTCCCACTGGCTCTTTTGGCCAGGTGCCCACTCCTTTTTTTTTTTAACCCATGGGCTTGTTAACCCTTTACAGGTAAGGCAAGCAGGGAACCGACCAAGAGGGATTTTACAGCTATCTGACTGCTTGGGTCTCCATCAAAGGGAGCTACTCCCCACCCCGTTCATGTATCACACACTAATTCCACAGGGATGTTGGCCAAGGAGGAACTTCTCTGCTTTGTGCCTGCCACTTTGTCCCTCCACTCTGAAGGGGGCTTAGTTGATTGGGACAAAGGTGCTGACTTTCTAATGTGCTGGGGATTGCTCAACCCCTGGCTCTGCCTCAGGCCCCACCCCTACTCTACCCCTTCTGACCCTTGCTCCTCCTTTCATCCTCTCAGCACCTCCTGGATGTGGAACAGCTGATCACTGGCGGGTGGGAGGTTGAGGCTGCTGTGGCTTAAACTTCTTTCTAGCAGTAGCCAGGGAATGCAAAGTACCCTTACAGTCCTTAAGCTCATGTAACCATGAATCTGTCTGCTCTACAAACAGGGCTAAGCCATCAAAAGGGAGGTCCTGGACTGACTGCTGGGCATCTGTTGACAGCCCCAAAGATAGCAGCCATGATGCTCATCTCATTGACATGGCCGTAGTGATGGACCTGGCCACTGAGTCTGCTGCATCAGAAGCTGCTTGGAGGGAAGCTCTTGCTACATTTCTCCCTTCCTCCAAAATAGCCAGGAATTCCTGCTTGGAATCCTCTAGCAGCAAGTCTGCGAACTTGGCCACAGACTGCCAAACATTGAAGTCTTACCTTCCAAGTAAGGCCAGAATTGGACGCTGGCAGATGAACTAACTTTTCTGCCAAATAAGTCTATCCTCTTTCCATCTTTGTTCTTGGGAGTTGGGCTGGGTTCATGGAACCATAGAATATCAGGAGTGGAAGGAACCTCAGGTCATCTAGTCCAACCCCCTGCTCAAAGCAGGCCCAATCCCCAAATTTTTGCCCCAGATCCCTAAATGGCCCCCTCAAGGATTGAACTAACAAGCCTGGGTTTAGCAGGCTAATGCTCAAACCACTGAGCAATCCCTCCCTGTGTCTTGTCCCTGCCTGTCTCTGTTGTTAGCAGCCGTGATCCACTAGACAGTTAGGGACTAGGTGTGAATGCAAGTACTCAAAGCCCTTAGCAGGGATGTAGATGAGATGAGATTTCCTCTCATCTCATTTGGAGATGGGTGGGAGAGAGGACAGGGTCTGCCATAGGGTTTTGACCAGCTTCACCACCCCTTTACGGACTGGCAGTGAGACTCTAGCTGGGGCTACTATGCTCAAGATGTTGAACAGGGTGTCAGAGCGTTCTGCCAGCTCCTCTACTTCCAACCCAAGGTTTGCTGCCACCTGCTTTAACAGCTCCTGGTCCACTTTGAAATTGTCTTGAGGCACTGTCTGGGATGGTCCCGCCACCGTCTCGTTGGGTGAGGAGGTGAGGGACCGATTCTGCCTCCCTCGCAGGAGTGGCCTTGGCCGAAGCATGCTCCTGAGCACTTTGCTCAGACCCTTCCTCTCAGTCCAGGGGAAGGAAGGGGAGGGGGGAGGAACTATAGCTGACTGCCTCTGACACCTCCGACACTAACCATTGCATCTGGGTTTCCAAGGTTTGGGGAAAACCCCACAGGTTACAAAAATGCCATGGGGTGGGCCATTGTCCTTGAGGCCATGTACCGGCTGCTAGCCCGTGGAAATCCCCCAGGTCTGGCTGGGTATGTCTGGCTCAAGGGACCCACAATCTCCTCAGCCTCTGAGCCTGAGGAGGAAAGTCCCTCCCCTGGAGACCAGAGTGGTGCCATTGCTGTGTCCATCTCCCTTCTGTGACTGCCATATCACTGGCCACTAGGAAGGAGGTGCTGGGGTTCGGAGACTGGCGACGGAGCTCAGCGGATCGATGCTGGTAGGCTGGTAATGGACACCTAGACCTCAGACCACTGACTCAACGCTGACTGCCACAATGCTGGAGAGCAATGTCGCACGGATGGGGAACATTGCTTGGGCCCCAGTGTTGGTTTTCCCCTTGGGATGACAATGTCTTGATGGGGTGTTGGCGGCACCAGCAAAGACAATGTCTTTAGCAGCATGGAAGGCCTCTGGCATGGATGGAACCTCCAGGTGCTGTGGACCTCTTCCACTACTCGGAGTGACCAGTGGGCACCTAGGCGGGCTCGATAGCCTAGCTGGTGATGTAGGTACCTGGCTGAGCTCCAGGGAAGATACACTGCCATATGTGGGCCTATGCTCTTCTCCGGGTTTCCCCTTCCCTGTAACTCACGGTGTGCTTCCTCTGCTTCTTAGCAGGCACCGGGGATCGGTGCCAGGCGGGTACTTTGCACCGATGCCAAGGTGCTCGGCCCAGAGGCCGATCGGGCCAGCTCAGAGGCCAGTACAAGGGCTGACTCCATAAGGAATGCTCTTAATTTTCTGTCCCGCTCTTTTTTAGTTTTTGGCTTGAAGCTTTAGCAGATGCAATACTTGTTGCTGACCTGGGTTTTCCCCAAGCACTTCAATCAGCTATGGTGTGGATTACTGACTGGCACAGGTTTTTTGCAGTGATCACAAGGCTTGAAGGCCAGGGACTGGGGCATGCCCTGTCCCTAGGATAAGTCTCTGTTAAGATAACTATCAAGAAACAATAAAATTTATCTAAGAACTATTTAAACAATGGACAAGAGAAAAACCCACTAGGTAGAGAACACTTGCAAGGCAAGAGATGTTCCAGCACTGTCACTGGTGGTAAGAAGGAACTAGGAGGAAAGGGGGTGGCAGTGCCCCTTATACCGGCGCATACATGCCAGGGCCAGCTCCAGGCACCAGCTAAAGAAGCAGGTGCTTGGGGCGGCCAACACCAAGGGGTGGCCCTCTGGCCGCTGTTGGGGTGGCAGGTCCAGGTCTTCAGTGGGAATTCGGCGGCGGGTCCCTCACTCCCTCTCGGAACGAAGGATCAGCCGCCGAATTGCCGCTGAAGAGTGGAGTGGCGCAATCACACTGCCGCAGCTTTTTTTTTTTTTTGCGCCGCTTGGGGTGGCAGAAAACCTGGACGGCCCTGATACACACACCAGTCCAGAAGATACCAGAGCCGGTCCCCTACAGATACCACTGAGGGTAAAACTTCTGGCAACGGTGCATGTGGCGAGCACATACATCTAACATGGAATGGATGTGAGCAAGCACTCGGAGAAGAACTAGATAAGTTCATGGAGGATAGGTCCACCGATGAATATTAGCCAGGATGGACAGGGATGCAATTCCATGCTCTGAGTGTCCCTAGCCTCTGTTCACCAGAAGCTGGGAGTGGATGATAAGGGTGGATCACTCAATGATTGCCTGTTCTGTTCATTCCCTTTGAAATATCTGGCATTGGCTGAAAGACAGGATACTGGACTAGATGGATCACTGGTCTGATTCAGTATGGTGGTTCTTATGTAAAAATTTATAATAATAAAAATGTTTAGTACAGAAACTCCCCAAGATAATGACCTCTCGAGATAGCGAAGATGTGAGATAACCATCTTGGCAAATAATGCAGTTTTAAAATCTTGGCCTAATAGGAAATATATATATTTTAAATGTTTCCCAGTCACAAATCTAGCATTCTGGAGCAAAGTCACTAAAACATAGTCCAACAAACAAATGTTCCTTCAACATGCCCCTCCCTTCTCCCTCTATCACACGTCACTTATAGTTGTTGTCCTTGGTCAGTGGACACCCAGAGTTCAGAGATGCTTTTGTGTGAGTTCACCTCCCAGCTTGAGGCGTGGGAGTGGGGGTGCGGGTCAGAGAGGACATCTTGCTTGTTCCTCCAGCTGCTCGCTCTGGCCACTGTTTTTCATCATGCCACTGTTCAGCTCAGCACTCCAGCGCTGATGGTGCTACCAACTGCCACTGACTTCTGTGAGTTGGTTTCTTGAGGTTCCACCCAGCTCCGAGTGTTTACAGCTCTCAGTGGGGGAACCTCACTGCTAGTGCAGGCTGGCAATCCCTTCCACAGAAAAACTGTCCCGCAGCAGGTCTAAGCACTTAGATCTGATTATCAGTGATTTCAGCTCTAGTGGTCACTTACAAAGAAAAGACTCTCTATGGAGCCTAATCAGCTCTATCTTTAAACAGGGGAGAGGTGTATGTTAAATGATGCTTATGATTCTTAGGCAGAGTCCCCAGCACTAAACAAAACCACCTGTCACCACCCTCTCTCTCTCTCTTTACTGGGATGTGGCATGCTTAGTGAGTGCAGTTCGGATGAGGGTGGGTGACCTCCTCAATCAGGACAGGTTACTCATACAATATGAAAAACAACTTTTCATTCCCCCGCATTCAAAATGCTTAAATTGTCCAAAAATATGAAGTTTGGTTTATATCCCAGAAGAAGGTTAATAAATTTAATGATACAGTTTAGATATTAGCATCCAGCTATTTGTGTATATCACTCATAAGAGGTTTTACTACAAGTAGCTTGTGGAAAGCAAATATAGCAATAAGAGTAGATTGTCCCTCAATAATTGAGAATTTAGGACAGGTTGTCTCTCAGTAAATACAATCCATCAGAGAAATATTTCAGCTACTTTCCTGACTTCACTTCTCAATGGCACTCCAGCTCATCTCTCCTGGTATTGCCAATGTCCAGTGATGTGTTCTAAATAGATGTTCCTCAACCACCTGATGGTGTCTGATACCATGAGTTGCTGCATCAGCCAAGTATAGCGATGACCGATTCCACATTCCCACAACACTCATTACTGGGGTCCCATGTGTCCAGGGCTCTGACGGACAGAGGAGTGTATTTCTGCACCTTTTGAGCTCAGGTGTCACGGAAGGCCAGGGCCCTGTTCTCAAAGGGGACTGTGATGTCCACCATGACGATCTTCTTCTGTTCCTCGGTGATGATGATGTTCGGTCACAGTTGGCTGTCCATCCCAGGGATGGCAGAGTTCATGGCAACCTTCCCCTAGGGTGGCAGGATGGCTCTGACTAGACGATCTTGGATGGCATTGAGGTGCAGCTGTCAGGCTTTGGAATGATGCTTGCAGCTACACACGATGTGGGGTAGCATCTCATTGGCATAGCCACACTTTCTGCATCACTTGTAGTGATTCCTGTGGCAGATGGCTCCCTTCAGCTGGACGTGGTTGAGCTTGGCCCTGTGGCTGAACCTCCAGTTGGCAAATCGGGTGAAACTTCCCCAGGGGAGGAAGTGGCTGCTGGCATCCCACTTGCAGGTCACCTCGAAGGCCTTGCCCTGGTCTGGCTTCTATCTCAGGTTTTCCACACACTGCCAGCAGATGGCATCCTTCAAGGTCCTCTCCAGTATGGTTCTAGCTCTTGGAATGATGATTGTGTGTTCTGTATTCTTGACCTGTGGCACTAGTACTCCCAGCTCCTGACATTCCTCACATGGCTTGTGACATGTCCAGTGGCAGCCAATATGCTGCTCCAGTTGTCGTGTAACATTGCGAGTCCAGAGTGAAGAAAAGTTTCTCCCATCTCTTCCAAATTCACCTTCCAGGGACAGGGGCGGCTCTAGACACCAGCGCGCCAAGCAGGCGCTTGGGGCGGCCGTTTCCCGGGGGGGGCGGCATTTGGCTCCGGTGGACCTGCCGCAGGCATGCCGGCAGGAGCTCAACCGGAGCCGGGACAGCGGACCTGCCGCAGGCATGACTGCGGCGGGTCCCGTCTTCCAGCGGCTCGGTTGAGCTCCGCGGGCGACTGCGGCAGGTCCGCTCGTCCCGGGCTCCGGTGGACCTGCCGCAGGCATGCCGGCAGGAGCTCAACCGGAGCCGCGGGAAGAGGGGACCCGCCGCGGGACCGGGGAAGGGCGGCGCAGCGCTCCGCGCTGCTTGGGGCAGCCCGATTTCTAGAGCCGCCCCTGTCCAGGGAGCCACTCAGGTAGGTGACATCTTGGATGGAGGGGGTCCTGGCAATTCACTTCCTGACGACATCATGCATAGCACTCAACGTGATGTTCTGCACCATGGCATCTGGGCACATCAGAAGGCAGAATAATTGAGTGATCACTGCAACATCGCATGGATCACCCATTTGAAGGGCATTGGTGTCACCCTGCCTATGCAAGATGTACATCAGTTAATTGCTGGACCTCTGGGGAATCATAGAATATCAGGGTTGGAAGGGACCTCAGGAGATCACCTAGTCCATCCCGCTGCTCAAAATAGGACCAATCCCCAGACAGATTTTTACCCCAGTTCCCTAACTGGCCCCCTCAAGGATTGAGCTCACAACCCTGGGTTTAGCAGACTAATGTTCAACCCCCTGAGCTATCCCTCCCCATGAAACTCCAGGTGAGGTCTGAACTCATGACCTCAGCATCATTCCACCCAGCTGCTCTGTAAGTACTGGGCACTAATCCATTGCACCACTAGAGCCCACGAAACATCCACTTCTTTACTAACTGCCTTATGGTGTTGTCTGCCTTGTTAAGTGGTACCTTCACCATGGCAGATCCCCTTAGGACAAATGAAATATGTGGGATGAGGAAGGTGTTCAAGGCATTTATCTTCTGCCATGATGCCAATAGGGAGGAGTTGATCTTGGCCACATCCTATAGGATATCCACAATGGCATCCTCAGGTGTCTGCTGGACATGGAAGCGCATGGGCCTGCCGAGATGTTGGTATTCTTGCTCATACTCAAGGAAGGCCAGGATTTCACTCGGGATCTGAAATGGCATCTCCTGGACCAAGTCCCTTCTACTGACATCAATATGGAGGGATGCACACTTCTTGGCAGCCTGGCTTGTGACACTGAGCATTTGTTGGAGACTCTTAGGACTGTCTGCAATCAAGACCAGATCATCTGCATTGGCCAGGATATTCAACCTGTTGCCATACAGGTCGAAATCGCCTAGACCGTTGGAGATTGCTCAAATTAGCAGCTCGATGACTAGGTTGAAATGATGGGGCTTAGGGGGCAGCCTTGCTTCATGCCACTATGGATTAGAATTTCAGGCCTCCCTCCTTCCATGGAGTGGATGATGGTGGTGTAGCCTTCATAAAGTTCCCAGACCAACTGGAGAAAGTTTTCAGGCATCCTATATTCTCTGAGCATGTCAAGAATGTGCTGGTTGGGCATGGATCCAAAAGCATTAGTAAGGTTGAACCATGCTATGGCACATTGCCTCCATACCCTCCTGGCCATCTGGATGGCAGTTTGAAGGACAAAGTTGTGTTCATAACAGCCTTCACATGACATGAAGCCCTTCTGGATGGAGCTGATGGCTCCTCTGTTCACCGACCAGTCTGTAATCCTAGCCATGACGCAGCTGGCATACAGTTTGTACATGGTGGAATACAGAGAAATGGGTCTCCAGTTGCTGGGGTTATCTCGCTTGCCTTTCTTGTGGATGAGCATCATCATAGACTTCTTCCAGGAACTGGGAATATGGCATAATTATTTGCATTTGTTGAAAATGGCAGTTAATACCAGGCAACCAAGATCTCATTTTTTTCAGAGAGTTATAGTGAATGCCATCTTTTTCCTGGGATTGTGTTTTTTTGTCTTTGTAAGTCTGGTCATTATTTTCTGTGATGTAAAGTCTTCTTCCAGGCCCCTTGCATAGTTAACCCGGGGCAGAGGATAAAGGCTCTCTGGACAACACGCATTATTCTGGGCTATGCGGTCAAACACACCCTTGAAGTATAAGAATAGTCTCTTGGGATGGGATTGCACAGTAAGATGAGGGCCAATTGAGGATCTCGCTCATAGCCTTAGGGCACTTTGACCAGTAGACTTTCTGGATCCTGGAAGCTGCTGCTGGATAGTAGTAATGACTGATGTTCCTTCTCCTGACTTCCCTGATGATGTTGTTATGGCTTGATGCAGGAGTTCCCTGAGTAGTCCATGTGTTCTCTTGATTTCTCTTCTTCCCAGATAAAATTTCTGCAGAAAGGTAATTAGTGAATCTGTCTACAAGGAGGTCAAAGTAATCGAAGGAGGCTGTCCTTGCTAACTCCTCCATCCAAGCATCTTGCCATGGTGTGGCAGCCCTCACTGTAATCTGCTGCTCCTCTGGTTGCTCAATCTCTGCAGTCTCAGGCTGTAAAATTGCTGTGGAATTAGATTGTAGCCTCTTTTCTTCCCTTACAGACTTTAGGGTAGCATGGGTCCTTTTAGAAAGAACTGTCTTGGAAGCACCGGTACTGGTCCTTTTAAGGATGCAGTTCTTGCGTGGGAGTTTCTGGTATGATGCTGGTCTTTTTGTGGATGAGTTCTATTCTGTCTGTCTTTGATGTAGCAAGAGACCTTCTAGGGGCAAGATCCCGTTGAGTGGTCTTGGAGGCCGTATGGGTCTGTCTAGGGATGAGGTCCTGTTGTGTGATCCTAGCAGCGGAAACAGCTCCTCCACTGGTTGGGTCTCGCTGGGGGACCTGAAGTTACCTACGGGGGGCATTGACCCTTTTTATGATGGTGTTGTGCTGGACATTCTGTGAGGATCCACTACGCTGTCTGTAGATGGAGTTACCTTGTGTAAATTGGGAGAAGGTGCCAATCCTCCTATTGGTGGGGTCCAGTGTAGAGATCTTTGAGGCAGCACTTCTTCCTTCAATGGTAGCATTCGGTGGTCCCAGGGACATGGGTCCTTCCATCAGTAAATTGTTGGACCACCTTTTTGTATTGTGGATCTGGGGGAGTTGGCTGGTGTGCAGTACCAGAGTATTAAGATAGTTGGAAGTTGGAGGTAGAGCATGCAGCATTTCTGCATTTGAAAAAGAGATACAGTGGGGACAACATAGCCTGTTAGAGTTGGCCTCTTTTGGTGTGAGATATCCTTTGCAGGTGACTTGATATGACTTATATTTCTTCTGTGTCTCGAAAGACAGGTCGCAGAGGGCACACTGGAAGGCAATCCTCTTCCTATAGATTCTCTACAGGTGTCTGCTAAGACTGTCCAGGGCCGCCCGGGGTGGGGGCAAGTGGGGCAATTTGCCCCAGGCCCCGCAGGGGCCCCCACGAGAATGGCCGAGGCTCCCTCTCCGGCCCGACCCCGCCTCCGCCCCTCTCCCAGAGCCTCAGCACATCCAGGAGCATCCCTGAACTGCAGTGTGGCTCCGGCGGGGCTCCTGAGGTCCTCCCCGCTTAGAGCTGTGTGATAAGGGGGCGGGTCTGCGAGCTCCACTCTGAGAGGAGGGAGCCCGCAGTCCCGCCGAAGCTCGCAGCCCCGCCCCCTTACCACACGGCTCTGAGCGGGGCGAAGCTCAGGCCCCGCCAAAGCCATGCTGCACCGCTGTTCAGGGACAGTCCTGGATGCGGCACGCTGAGACTCTGGGTGAGGGGGGAGCCGGGGGTATGGGGCAGGGAGTCCCGGGGACAGTCAGGGGGCGGAGGTTGGGGGGGGACGGTCAGGGGACAGGGATTGTGGGGGTTGGATTGTGGGTGTTCTAGGGGTCTGTCAGGACTCAGCAGAGGGTGGATAGGGGTCGGGGCAGTCAGGGGACAGGAAGCAGGGGTGGGGTCCCAGGGTGGTGGTTGGGGTGGTCTCTGGGGGACAGTGAGGGGACAAGGAGCAGGATGAGGATTCTGAGGGGGGCAGGCAGTCGGGGGGCAGGAAGTGGGTGGGGGTCAGATAGGGGGAAGGGCCAGGCTGTTTGGGAGGCACAGCCTACCCTACCCTAAAGCTCATTCAGCAGTTTGAGGCTTGCAGAAGAGCCAAGCTGTTAGCTTTTCCATTACAGCTACCATCCCTTTCACTTCTCAAATGCCAAATTATAGTCTATATTTAATTTCAGTGCCATAGAGATTCATGTCAGGGGAGGGTAGCTACATGTAAAATTAACCACTGGGGGAGGGATCACATAAGAAGAGCAATATCCTACACCACCTACCTCCTTCCCAACCCTACCAAGGGAGACCCCCTCTGCCCCCTGCATTCCCTGAGGCTTCAGAGGGGTTAATTCAGTGGTTCTCAAATTTTTGTACTGGTGACCCCTTTCACATAGCAAACCTCTGAGTGTGACCCGACCCCCCCCCCCAATAAATTGAAAACACTTAATATATTTAACTCTATTATAAATACTGGAGGCAAAGCAGCGTTTGAGGTGGAGGCTGACAGCTCACAACCCCCAGTAATAACCTCATGACCCCCAAGGGGTCCCAACCCCCAGTTTGAGAACCTCTGGGTTAATTTAATTTTAGCACCCTGTGTCCATTCACGTGCATGTCCTATTTTGAACATTTCAGTTTTCACAACATAGGCTCATCCCAGATACTGGACAAGCTCAAATGCTCAGTTCGTGGAGTATGTACATAAGCTATACTAAAGACAAACCCACAGTAACCATCTCCAGTTTGTGAAGGACCCCATGGAGCCAGTCTCTAGGAAACAGATAAATGCATGGAGGTTAAGTCCATTAATGACTATTAGCCAGGATGGGTAAGGAATGGTGTCCCTAGCCTCTGTTTGTCAGAGGGTGGAGATGGATGGCAGGAGAGAGATCACTTGATCATTACCTGTTATGTTCATGCCCTCTGGGGCACTTGGTACTGGCCATTGTCGGTAGACAGGATTCTGGTCTAGCTGGACCTTTGGTTTGACCCAGTATGGCTGTTCTTATGTTCTAAGATAAATGAACCTAAAGTTATGGAGACAGATATTAGTCAAGGAAGCCAGCAAAGTATCAGAAACCTGGAAAAATCTCTGACTGGATGGGCTCAGGCATTTGGTCACAAGCTGAGGTGGTTCAAAAGTTTTGGATTTTTTTTTTTAAGCAGAATTTTTTTTATTGTTTAAGCAATCAAACACAGTAAGCAGCAAATATTTGGCCACACACTTCTGAAACCCCAAACCATATTCAGGTTTTGGCAGACTAATTTCAGCTTTTTAATTAAAAAAATCGCAACAAGTGATGAAGGAAAGCAGACATTGTCTGTGATTTTTTTCTGCTTTTTAAAAACCCCTAGTTTTCGATCCAAAAATGTTTTGACGGAAAATATTTGTCCAACCCTTTTAATGAGCTTTAGTGCCTTTTAGCACTAGCTGATACTGAGAACCAGTGATACCTTGTAAAGAAGTTCTCTCAAAACTGGGTTTATGCCGAGATGCAGAAGGTTTATTTTTCCCAGGGCCACCTGTGGGGGGAGCAAGTGGGGTAATTTGCCCTGGGCCCCGTAGGGGGCCCCACAAGAATATAGTATCGTATAGTATTGCAATTTTTTTTTATGGAAGGGGCCCCTGAAATTGCTTTGCCCCAGGTCCCCTGAATCCTCTGGGAGGCCCTGAGACTGTCAAGGTTTTGGAATCCTTGGACCGGATAGCAGGTAGGGCAGAGATACCATAGGGAGGCGAAACTTGAGGTAGATGCAATCATTCTCCCTTTCTTCTTCCTCCATTGGATGGGCTTCAGTCATGTCATAGCAGTGTTGCTAGATGGTTCTCCTTGATCTGGAAGAGTAGTATTGAGAGGTTCAGCTGGGCAGGTGTTGAGGTCTGCTGGGTGATTTCTGAGGAGAGGCTGGTCCCGCCAGCTGAAGTACCTTCCTGCATGGAATTTGGAACAGTAGGAGAACAACCAGCAACAGGATCCTGGGTAGGGGACTAGGTGGCAGAAGTTCTCCTTGTAGCATCATTCTGCTGAAGAGCAGGCAAGACGATGTGTGGGAGGAAAGGAACACAACTTGATGTTGAGTTTGTATAACTGGCAGTTTTAGGTAGAAACCAAGCACATTTGCTACAGAAATAATTGAGATTATAAACATGAGTCTCCCACAATTTAAAGTATGCCTGCTACACTTATCAAATTAATAGGCAGATTAAGAATACAGGTTATGTATGATTGGAGGTGGCTAAATAATACAATAAACTCCAAATAAGAATGACAAGTTCATGTCACTGCTACTTGTAGGGTCATCTTATTTGTTAAGCAGTATTCAAATGGTTGTTCTACTTCTAAAAATATTGACAAGTCCTGAAAGTCATCAGTCTTACAAGATTATTTGTTCAAAAAAGTTATTTGTTAATCATCATTTGCTATTTACCTGTTTCAGACATGGAATCAGGGATCAGAAACAGCAATGTGATTTCAGTGACTGATCCCAAGAAAATAAGGAACTCAAAGCAAACAATAAATAATCTGCCATAGATGACTCATGCCTCCTGACACTTGGGGGCACAATGTAACGGGGGTGGGGATGGGGGTGAGATGAGACCATTCCATGTTGCTTCTGGGAGGAACTTCCAGCCCCACCTCCCTGGAACAGGGCAGCAAATCCCACTGTCTCCAGGGCTGGGGCCAGCCCGAGCCCAGGGAGACTCTCAGCACCAGTTTCTCCCTGGAGCTCACAGACACCTCAGCAGGGGAGGTGTGGGCATTCACAATGCCCATAGCTGTGGCTGAGCAGAGGCCAAGAAACCTTCCCCAGCAACCTCCTGCGCTGTGCCCAGCCGGGAGCCCTCTGTGCTCTCCTGTTCCACCAGTTATCTGCAGCGGGGAGGGGAAGGGGCTCTGTGTTTCTCCCACTGCACCTCCCTCTGGCATGTTTGGCTGCTCTCCTTGGCAGCCGAGTCCGGGCGGGGAGTGGGATGGAACCACTATTCACACCGGCTGAGGGTGGCTGCTCCAGGGCGCTGCCTCTGTGCAGTGTAGCAGCTGCCTGAAAGAGAGCCTGGCTAGGGAGGTGGCAGCAGCCTGCCCAGACTGGGCTGCTAGGGGCAGAGGCCGAGCGAGCCGGAAATGTGCCTGGGAGAGTGGAGATTCCGGCTTGCTCAGCCCCTGTCCCTGGCAGCCGAGTCCAGGCAGGAAGCAGAGGGGGCAGGCCACCACTGCCTGCCCAGCGGGGTTATTGAAGGCAGCCACCACACTGCACAGAGGCAGCAACTTGGAGCAGCCACCCTCAGCTGGCGTGAGAAGTGACTCCATCCCAGCCTGGGCCTGGTGGCCAGAGCCAGGGACTGAATGTTCCAGGGGGCAGGCACAGCAGGATAAAGCCCCTCTCTTTCTCCTCCTTGGGAGGCCGAGCAGAAATCTAGGGGGAACTTGACCTTGCATGCCCCCCCATGCATCGCCTATGTAATCCACCATCTGAGATTTGCATAGTTATTCAATACTTAAACATATTTTCAGATATCAGGGTCAAAGTAAGGTATTTATAAAGCATTGAGCACATTTCTATCTAAGCACCAACCTACATGGAGTAATCCATTTGGGAGTCTCAGATCTGTCTGTCTCTTATGATGATTAGCAATAGTGCAGTAGAAAATATTGATAGTATTCAGGAACCACCAGGTAACCATGCTCACATGACATACTAGAGGCAGCTTCTTGCAGAGTTGTATAGCACCCACCCACTGCCCCTTCAGAGCTTGTCTAGCTCTATATCCATCTTACTGCTCATAGGCTCTGCAAGTGATGTATTCTCTCCTTTCTGTCCTACCTCACTTCTTTAACAATTCTCTCCTTTAAGCCCTCACAGACTCTTTCTTCCTGTCTGCAGCACCCAGCCTCCACTTGCCATGGTTGTAAATTTTGCTGTAGCAGCAGCTACTCCATTGGCCTTTGGCATTGCCACTTCTCTGTGACTGCACCTGACCACTTCCCACTGGGTTCAGGGGAGCACAGCAGTCAAAATTAAGACTTCCAATATCAAAACTATTGTGAACTTTTTTCTGTACACAGGCCCGCATCTTCAAAAATAGCCATCTGAAGTTAGGCTCCTAAATCCATATTTAGGCACCCAATTTTTTTTTCTCCCCAAAAGTTACCTGAGTGACTTCAGAGCACAAGTCCCATTGATTTCAAATAGCAAACCCTGATGAAAGAGAATACCTTAGCCAACGTTTTTCAGTTTTCTTGACTTGCAGAAGTTCAATATACTGGAGGGTGGTGTTGATAGCTAGTTGCTTTTTCCCTACAGCAAGGATGTTAATGTGGTCCTGGACCTGTCAGCAATGATGAACATTTAAAATGTGAAACTCCTTAGTAGAATTTCAAATTTTGCGCACACACATTTTTTTTGTCTATTAAGAATTAGGAAACTAGGGAGTCAAGTACAAAACATCACTTTATTTTATAGACTTAAGTGCTTAACGGGTAAAGAAAAAACATTTTAATTTATTTTAAAAATCATTTTTTTACATTTAAACATTTTTACTAGGGCTGTCAAGTGACTAAAAAAATAATCGTGCAATTAATCACACTTAATAAAAGAATACAATTTAAATATTTAGGATATTTTTACACTTTCAAATACATTGATTTTCATTACTATACAGATTACAAAGTGTACAGTGCTCACTTTATATTTATTTTTATTACAAATGTTTGCACTGTAAAAAACAAAAGAAATAGTATTTTTCAATTCACCTAACACAAGTACTGTAGTGCAATCTCTTTATCATGAAAGCTCAACTTACAAATGTAGAATTATGTACAAAAATAACTGCATTCAAAAATAAAACAATGTAAAACTTTAGCGCCTACAGGTCCACTCAGTCCTACTTCTTGTTCAGCCAATCGCTCAGACAAATAAGTTTATTTACATTTTCAGGAGATAATGCTGCCCACTTCTTGTTTACCACGTCACCTGAAAGAGAGAACAGGTGTTTGCATGGTACTTCTGTAGCTCGCATTGCAAGGTATTTACGTGCCAGATATACTAAACATTTGTATGCCCCTTCATACTTCAGCCACCATTCCAGAAGATATGCTTCCAACATAGCACAGAAAACAAATTTCATTTGCAACTTGCATCAAACAAACCTTTCATTGATGATTGAGAAAATTCATCTGGACTCTGATACAGATCCAGTATCTTAGAGGTGTGCAGTCTACAGTAGCAATTTGCTTCATGCCAAGGAAAGCACAGTTCAAGTTTTGGCCATCATTTTCCAACTGAATTCTGGAGAGGATGAAAACATGGGAATAAAGTTGATTCCATTGTGAATCTGGCATTTCAAATAAGCAACAGGACCACCAGTAGGCTCTACTCTCCTTCACATGTACACACACACAGACCTCACAACAAATCAAAACTAACCAGCAACCACAACATAGTCTTGATTGTTTTCAAATCTGTTTACCAACTTTCAACAAGATTCCGTCCAGACACTTCCTCAACTCTGCTTTGGGGTCAACTAAATGTTTTTTTCTGGGTTTGACCAGTCAGGTATGCCAATATCCCCCACACCTGCCAGTCACAGCTGAAATAACTTACATGGTATTAGTAAATGGAGATCCATCCACCCACTGCCATCCCTCTCCTCCTTTGCTTAGTCCAAGCCAGTAATCCTCATTTCCTTTATAGGAGTTAATAGTCTCCTGTAATGCAGGGGAAACATATTCTCATCAGTACCTATTATGAGCTATAGATTTAGATTATGAATAGGATAGTAGATATAGTAGGGTGCATTCCTGGAGCTAACTCTGCTAATGGTGAGAATGGGCAGCAGGGACCGCTGGTCTTCCCCTTCCACCTCTGCTGCTCCTGTAGATAGTGCTGTTCCATAGACCAACATGGGAAAGAATGAAAGTGACATTGTTCGGAAGTGCTGTGGGAGGAGGGCAATGGTGTCCAGAGGAAGTGGGGAGATGTGGCAGACAGGGCAGATGCTCAGGAAGAGACTGAAAAGCAGAGGCAGCTAGTTACATTTGTGCAAACCTGTTAGGCCCAATGGTGTTGCCAAGGTGTTAGCAAGGGCATGGTTTGGCCTGCAGAAAGATGTAAAGAGCCCAGTGGAATTTTTTGGGCTGGCAGGCAGAACAAACATCTTGTAGATACTGAGAGACAATAACCATGGAGACCAGGTTTGATATTTTTACTGTCGCTTTTCAAGACAGAACTGCATTTTGAAAAAGGACTGTCATGGTAAACCTTATAACATTATTTTTCAAACTTTTTAAGACGGTATGGTTCAGGCATCAGATACCATCTCACCTCTATCTTGCACATGTAAATCCAGGACAGATCACCCAAAGCGAGCAGAAGTTACCACTTATCTGCTTGGTGGCCTAATGGAATACTTTTTATGGACTTCTGTCCACTTCAGAAAGATAGGCTGCCCTCATTACCAAAAGCACTACTATCAGAATTGGCACCATGGTAGTCTCAGCAGAGAAGCCAGAGTGCTTGCATAGAGAGCACATCTTGGTATGTTCCTGCTAGCATTAGACTGAACTTTACTATGAAATTCCACAGCAAGGTTCCACAACAGGTAGGGTTTTAAAAGTTATATTTTTGAGTGTCCAATTTTCAAATAATCTGACCAGTCTTATTTTCAAGAATCTTGTCCTTCCCCCACCAATGCCCACGTCTGCAGCACCATCTATGTCTACACAAGTGATCCAGCCATATTATGTAATTCCATGAAGATCTTTGCTAGGAGAGAATCAGATGAAATCTCTTATTCTTACCAGTTGTGATGGTTCTTTTATCACAGCAAGTGTGGCATTATGTGAACTGCAAAACTCCTTACTGGCATCCCAGTCCTGGATTTCTTTGGAAAAATAGTAACATTGCCCTCTGAACCACATCCAGCCTCCTGGGCAGGGTATGCACTTTCCAGTCACAGCAGGGACACGCTCTATGGCTAGCAGACAGAAGACAATCAGCAGACATTTTCTTTCTTTCTTTTTTTTTTTTTTGGGGGGGGGGAAGGTGGTTTGTGTATTGAACACTATTAAAATTGTAAGTGGTCACTTTAAATCTCTCGGGGGGGGGTTTCCTGGTCCTGATCGCAGGCAGGGGGCTCTTAAGGAAGTGTGCAATCTGGGCCTAGCAGCAGTCAGTCTAAAGCCAGCCAACCAGCCTGCCTAAGATGGGACAAGTTGTGCTTCTCTGCCTTTGGCAGCACCCCACTTTCTCTCTCTGATTTTAGTTACTGCGTGTTATCGTTCTGGAATCTAAAATAAAAGTAGTGTTATACTGCAACCTTCCAGCAAGATGACAGGTTTCAGAGTAGCAGCCGTGTTAGTCTGTATCCGTAAAAAGAACAGGAGTACTTGTGGCACCTTAGAGACTAACAAATTTATTTGAGCATAAGCTTTCGATGAAGTGGGCTGTAGCCCATGAAAGCTTATGCTCAAATAAATTTGTTAGTCTCTAAGGTGCCACAAGTATCCTGTTCTTCTTCCAGCAAGAGTATTTTATGATTTTTTTATATATTTTTTCTGTGCATGCTGTGACCATAACACTTTCTCCTTAGACTTTATATTCTGAGCTGCTGAATGTAACAGCCAATATAGAGAGATGCTCCATCTGAAGTGTTACCTAAACCAGAGGTTAGGCAGAATATGAAGGTTAACTACATCCTACCTACATAGATTCTCCTTACAATTTCAGTGGGTTACTGTATTCTTAATTTCTTGTTCTAAACTGTTGGGCAGTGTTACTTTGTGGTGCAAACATCCATGTCACACCACTAAAGTGTGGTAAGGGAAACTTGTTCATGCATCTGTACTTTATAAACTGCTTTCATGTAAGTAGGGCCCTACCAAAATTACAGTCCATTCTGGTCAATTTCACAGCCACAGGATTTGAAAATTTCACATTTTCAGATGTTTACATCTGAAATTTCATGGTGTTATATATGCGGGGGTTCTGACCCAAAATGGGATAGTGTGTGTGTGAGTCAATGGTGTGACTCCAATGGGGTCATGGTATTGCCTCCACCCTCACTTCTGGGCTGGGATCTGAAGGCAGCACTCCTGGCACTTCCTACAGCCGTTCCCAGAGGCGGAGGTGGGTCTGATCTCTCCTGTGTTGCTGGGAGCATCCCACCCAGGAGCTCCTAGCTGCTAGTCCCAGCTAGGCCGGGGAGGCACAGGACTTGCTCTTCTCTGGCATGGCCACGCTTGGGGTGGGGTGGGGGAGGGGGGGAGATCAGACCCACCTCCACTTCTGGCGACCTCCTGTGGCTGCAGGAAGCTCTGGGGCTGCTGCCCAGTCTTGGGTAGGTACCTGGAGGAGTGGGTCTGATCATCCCCCTCTGAGAGTGGCTGTGCAGGGGAAGAGTAAGTCCCATCCCTCCACAGCCCAGAGGGGACTAGCAGCTGGAGCCAGGGGCCCAGTAGCAGCCCCCAGCTGGGGCATTCCCATCCTTGTCCCTCCCCTCCATCAGCTAGATTTCATTGGGGAGATCTGATTTCACTGTCCATGACATGTTTTTCATGGCCATGAATTTGGTAGGGCCCTATATATGAGTCACTAAATAAAATGCAATATTCTAACTACAGCAACAACTATAGTTAAGGCTTCCTTTGTATTTCTATTTGAAGCGGCTCATAACTTTTTAAAGAGGTCATATATTGGTCTGAAGTTTTTACCACAAAAATTTTCACAGAAAGTGTCAACTGTCCACAATAGATATTATGTTTCAAAGAAATTAAAAGATAAAAATTTCCAAAGGTGACACTTTCCAACCAGTTCTAATTTTTGTTGCTGTTTGGACAAGAACATTAACCAGTAGATAAAATGACGAGTTTAGAGCTGTACAAGTACAGTGAAGCAGTATGGTCTAGTGGACGGTACTAGTCTAGCAATCAGGATACTTAGAGTTCTATTGCAAGCTCAGCCACTGACCTGCTGCATGGCCTTTGGGCAAGTCACTTTACCTCTTTGTGTCTGGGACTCCACACCAACCCTTTGTATTCTCAATGTAGACTGTAAGGTCTATGGGGCAGGGACTGTCTCTCATTATGTGTGTGAACAGAGCCTAGCAAAATAGGGCCCTAATTAGTTGGGAAATTCGGTACTACTATAAATTAAAAAAATTAGATGTAAAATACAATCACCAGACTCAATGTACAGAGAAGCTTCCAGGAACTGCTGTAGTGAAAGATTCAGCTCTCTCATAAAAACAGTTTAGCAGCATATTTAAAAAAAAAAGCTCAGGGCTAGTGGCTTGAACATTTGAGTTCTATTCCTGGCTTTGCCTTTCAATTTTTCAGTCTTTGTGTCTGAGAAATAGGGATAATTACCTTTCCCTGTCTCCCAGGGGTAAGGTGAATTGATTATGTTTGTATCTGAAGTGTTAATTACACTACAAGGAGGACTATCTTGCGATCTATAGTTGAAAGACAAAGAAATTCCTGATGAAAAGGCTGGAATAGTTCCAACTCTTTGTGTAGTCTGAAATGCTGATCACCATTTTCAATTACTCCCCCTGCCCCAGCACCCTCTTCCCTCCCAGAGATGAGGCTGGAGATGAAAACATTATGGTTGTGAAAAAAGCTAATATCATTCTGAGGCCTATTAACGGCAGCGTCGTGTAAGACGGGGGGGGGGGGGGGGTAAGTGTCCCACTCTACTCAGCACCAGCAAGGCCTCAACTGGAATATTGGTGTCCAGTTCTGGGTGCCACATTTCACAAAAGACATAGACAAATTGGAGAGAGTCCAGAGGAGAGCAACAAAAAATGATAAAAGGTTTAGAAAACTTGACCTATGAGGAAAGGTTGAAAAACTTAGTATACTTGGTCTTGAGAAAAGAAGACTGAGTGGAGACCTGATAACAGTCTTCAACAAATATGTTAAAGAGGACTGTGACCAATTGTTTTACATGACCTCTGACAGTAATGTAACCAACGCACCTCCTGGGTGTGGTGTTCTGTCCCATCTAGTGACACCGAGACCACTTAGAGAGAGAGATATTAATGAGTATGCTCTACTGCAGGGGTCTCAAACATGCGGCCTGTGGATTTATTTCCTGTGGCCTACCATAGCTTCCCTCCTCCCCCAAGCATGCCGCGTCCTTGCTCCTTCACCTACCTCCCAGCGCGTCCCGCTGTCAAACAGCTGTTTGGCAGCGCTTAGGACTTTCCAGGAGGAAGGGGGGAGGAATGGGGATATGGTGTGCTCAGGAAGAGGAAGAGAAGAGGCGGGGATTTCGGGAAGGGGTTGGAACAGGGGCAGGGACTTTGGGGAAGGGATGGAGTGGGGGCGGGGCCGGGGGCAGAGGTGGAGGCTTTTGTATCTTTGTATGAAAAGGTGTCAGTGATGCAGCCCTTGGGCCAATGTACTAGGCCTCATGTGGCCCTCGTGGTGATTTGAGTTTGAGATCGCTGCTCTACAGCCTTATCTAGGAGCCATATGGCTTTTAGGTCATGCAGTAGAGGCTCATGCACTAAGCTCCAAAGGCCCCATGATCTATCCCGAGCAGGGTCTGTTGGCATTACAATAGGACAAAAAGTAATGGTCTTAATCTGAAGCAAGGGAGATTTAGGTTAGCTGTTAGGAAAAGCTTTCCGACTAGAAGGGTAGTTATGGTCTGGAATAGGCTTGCAAGGGAGGTTGTAGAATCCCCATCATTGCAGATTTTAAAGAACGGGCTGGACAAACAAGTTATACAAACACCTGCTCAGGGATGGTCTAGGTCAGGGGTCTCAAACTCAAATGACCCCGAGGGCCGCATGAGGACTAGTGCATTGGCCCGAGGGCCGCATCACTGACACGCCCCCTTGCTGCCCCTGGCCCCACCCCCAATCCACCCCTTCCATGAGGCCCCGCCCCTGCCCTGTCTCTGTCTCAGGACTAGAGCAGAAGGGCAGGGGAAGGGCAGCCTGCCCTGGCCCTAGTGAAGGGGGGCTCTAGAACCCTGCGGCAGCAGGTGATGCCGGAAGCTGGCATAGCAGAGGAGTGGAGTCAGCGTGAGCTCCCGGGCAGGCTCCCGGGCGGTGAGGGGGCAGCAAGTGGGGGCCGGGAGACGCGGGGGGTAGGTGCATGGGGGTGGCAGGTGGGGCCAGGGGAGAGACCCGGCCCCAAACATTGGGGAGCAGCGCGCGGGGAGCTTAGTAACAGAAAATAACTCGGGGCGGGGGGCGGGGGTGAGGGGAGTTTGGCGGTGACAGGAAGTAACTGGGGGAGCTCCAGGGCCGCCCAGAGGATTCCGGGGCCCGGGGTCTTCGGCGGGGCCCCTTCCGTTCGGGACCCGCGCCAAAGTGCCCCAGACCTGCGGCGGGGGTCCCTGCCGCGGGTCTTTGGGGCACTTAGCGGCGGGTCCCGAACGGAAGCCCCCGCCGCCAAGACCGGCTGCGCCGGCGGTGGCGGGTCCTCTTTCCCCACCCAGCCGGTCCGCTTCCCACCCGGCCCGGCGGTCGCTTCCCTCCCCACCCCCGGCCCGGCCCCTGCGGGTCTCGCTTCCCTGCCCCACCCCCGGCCCGGCGGGTCTCGCTTCCCTCCCCACCCCCGGCCCGGCTGGTCTCGCTTCCCTCCCACACCCCCCGGCCCGGCTGGTCTCGCTTCCCACGGCCCGGCCCGGCCGTCCGCTTCCCACCCAGGCCGCGGCTCCGCTTCCCCCGCCCCTTACCTGAGCGTCTCGGCGAGGCCTGAGCCGTCCGCTCAGAGCCGCGTGGTGAGGCGGGGCTGTGAGCTCCACGCAGAGCGGAGGCAGCTGCCCCGCCCCCTCCCCACGCGACTCTGAGCGGGGCGGGGCTCAGGCCCCGTTGGAGCTCCCAGCCCCGCCCCCTCACCACGCGACTCTGAGCGGGGCGGGGCTCAGGCCCCGTTGGAGCTCCCAGCCCCGCCCCCTCCCCACACGACTCTGAGCGGGGCGGGGCTCAGAGGCCCCGGCGGAGACTCGGCACTCTATGCGCCGAGGCTCCAGGAGAGGGGCAGAGGCGGGAGCCTCCGCTTTTCTCTTGGGGGCCCCTGCGGAGCCCGGGGCAAATTGCCCCTTTTGCCCCCCCCTCTGGGCGGCCCTGGGGAGCTCCGCGGGCCGCAGGGAAGAGCTCCGTGGGCCGCATGTTTGAGACCCCTGGTCTAGGTTTACTGAACTTGACTGCTCAAGGTTCCTTCCAGCCCTACATATCTATGATTAATTTTATAAATAACCAACTCTAAGTTTGCCAGCAATAGGTGATGGACATTAAAAATTATGAAACCACAATGACTGAGTCTCAAGGATCTAAACCAGCGGTCCTCAAACTTTTGAGGGCTGTGCACCGCCCCTCGAATCAGGCTTGGGAGTGGGGCTGCGACTCTGGCAGTGGGGGGATGGGACACAGACAGGAGTAAGGGGGCCAAGGCTGGGGCTGCAGCTGGGGTGGGGCTGGGAGCAGGGCTGTGGCCAGGGTCCGCAGCCAGGTGGAGCTGCAGCCAGGCTCCCCCACCGTTGGCCCCAGGCAGGGAATGGAGCTGCAGTCGGCAGCCACAGCTGGGGCCGGGAACAGAGCTCCACTGAGGTGGGGATGGAGCCAGGAGATGGGGCTGCAACTGGAGGTGGGACTGGAGCAGAGCTGGGGGTGGGGAGGAGCTAGGTGGAGCTCCCTTTCTGCCCCCTGTGGGGACTGGTCCAGGCCCCCCCCCGGATGTTCCTCCATGCCCCTTATGGGGGAGCCCCACAGTTTGGGGACCTCTGATCTAAACTCACTTGAAAACCCCATGCACTCAATTCATTGCCCTGCACTTTGTGTAGTCATTTAGAGCAGTGGTTTTCAAGCTTTTTTTTCTGGCAATCCAGTTGAAGAAAATTGGTGATGCCCATGACCCAACAGAGCTGGGGATGAGGGGTTCAGGGTGTGGGAGGGACTCAGGGCTGGGACAGAGGGTTGGGGTGCAGGGGCAAGGGCTGCGGGGTGGGGCTGGGAATGAGGGGTTCAGGGTATAGGAGGGGGCTCTGGGCTGGGGTGAGGGCGGGAGGGTGCAGGCTCTGGCCTGGGGTGCAGGCTCTGGGGTGAGGCTGAGGGGTTTGGGGTGCAGGAGGGGGCTCTAGCTTTTGGGGGAGGGGGGCTCAGGGCTGGGACATGGGATGGGGCATGGGCTTACCTTGGGCAGCTCCAGGTCAGCAGCGCAGCAGCAGTGCTATGGCAGGCCTCCTGCCTCTCCTGGCACTGCAGACCATGCTGCACCCCAGAAGTGGCCAGCAGCAGGTCCAGCTCCTAGGCAGAGGCGCGCAAGCAGCTCTGCATGGCCCTGGCCCTCAGGCACTGCCTCCCCCAGCTTCCATCGACTGGTTCCCAGCCAATGGGAGTGTGGAGCCAATGCTTAGGCAGCACGCGGAGCCCCGTGGCCCCCCACCTAGGAGCTGGACCTGCTGCTGGCTGCTTCTGGGGCACAGTGTGGAGCCAGGACAGGTAGGGACTAGCCTGTCTTAGCCAAGCAGCACCACCAACGGGACTTTTAACAGCCGGGTCGGCAGTGCTGACCAGAGGTGTGGTGACCCAGCGCTTTACATTCTGCGACCCAGTACTGAACTGCAACCCACAGTTTGAAAACTACTGATTTAGAGCAGTGTAAAACGTTACCATGTGATTTGATAGTGTTCTATATGTACCTTGTCTTAAAGCAAGTGACTTACACCAGGTACAAGGCAACAGCGTAGTGGCTCCCATGTTTCTAGTCTTTCTGGTTTTGAAGCCTTGAAAAAGTGAATCAGGTATAACTGAAGTTCTCTCCTGAACAATGATGGATGGATCAATTATTTTTTTAAATGAAAGCTTACAGTCTGAAGCATCCCTACGGTGATCTATATATTTGCTACAAATATTTGTCATTGGATCATGGCAAAGTTAGAAATGATTACAACTAACGATGTTAATAAAAAAAAAACATTAGTAAGCGTTAAAAGTAATTTGTAAGAGTTTTGTGGCAATGCATTTCCCGGAGACCCTTTCCTCTTCAATCCTAAAGTATTTACCTCTGAGATCCAGGGTGATTTTAACCAATAAGACTGTAATCAAGATGACTGTAACTATAGCCATACAGGCTAGACCTTTCCAGATCCAGATGTTTGAACACAGCTCTGAAACTAAGAAAAGTTACATAAGTACACATAAACATTACATGGAAAATAAAGGTACATTGGTAGTTCTGCTTCAAGTCTAAAGCAGGTAAAACATAGAACGTTATGGGAAAATAAAAACCAATACTTAAAAGGAAACATTGGGTTTAATTTAGCTTCACATTTAGGTTTAGAGTTAGACTGAAATCCATTTGAACTAGCACAGAAGCGACACTATTAACTGAAAAAAATTCTTCTGGTATTTGCAATGCGAATTGCATTATTATTGTATTGGGACACGAGAACCCGGAGAGGAAATTAATAGTCTATTGCAATGAAGCAAACAGACTGAGTGACCAGACAGCATACAGTGGAGTCAGATTTTTAAGATGTTCTCTTTAGCAGCCAATAAGCCAGGCAGTGAATAATTCCTGCAATATAATTTATCCAGACCAAATTATATCAAATTAATGTATGATACTGTTTGGTTTCGGTGGTGATTACTCTAACTGCCTAATTACCGAGGCCAGGCGTTCTTTGCCCAGTGCCTGTCAAACTCCCGGCAGGGAGATCCCAGCAACTCCCGGGCGAATCCCCCCAGCCCTGTTGCTCTCACCGCGGTGGTACCGGCAGCTCTTCCTCGGGTCTCCCCGTTCCCGGGGGGCTCGGCAGTGGGACTGCCTGGGGGCTGCTGCCCGGCCGGGACCAGCGGGGCCGCCGCCCCAGTACTCCCGGAGAGGTCCGGATATCTCGCTGGCGGCACCGCCACGTGCGTGGCAGCCTCCGGTGGGAGCCGCGGGCCAGACAGAGCCTGTTCCCCTGCCGGGTCCGAGTCAGGCGCCGAATCGCCCTTCTCCCGCGCCAGCAAGCGGCGTGGAAGCGAACCCAGGCTCCCCATCGCCTCCGGCTGCAGCGTCAGCGGCCGCCAGTTTCCCGCCCGCGCCCTCATTCAAATCTCCCGCCCAGGAGCGCCTCAAAATAATTGGCCGCTCCTGGTTGGCGCCCCGACCACGGCTCCGGGGCAGTACAAGGATCAGCCTGGGGCCGCCAGAGCAGCGTCCGGTGAGACTGATCCTGAGGCCGCTCAGGCAGCCCTGGGGGCAGCCGCACCACCGGTTGCAGCCGTGGAAGGCAGGAATCCCTGACCTCCATGAAAGACTCGCAGCCTTAAACAATACAGTGGGATAATCCGTCCCCAGCAGACCCACACTCAGAGCCCTTGCCCCTTGAATGCAGCACGGATCCTGAGATCATTTATAAACCAGTGTAAGTAGCTTTCCACGCCCTGTGCTTCTTTCCTTTCATCGTGTTAACAGGGTGATTCTGTCTACCTAGGTGCCAGTTCAGGACAGGGCTGCAGGCTAATTCTCTCATTTGCTAATAGAAAGCAAAGAAGAGTGTGTGTGTGTGTATATATATACACATTACCTATATATATATATATATTACCTATATATATATATATAGGTAATGCTACAGGTTATAGATAAGTGAAGACAATACCATTACTATTGCCTTTGAACTAAACTAACACACAAGTGAATTGGCCTGATTAAAATACAAGACCTTTTGACACTTCTTTGCTTTCTATTAGCAAATATATCCCTGTAATTAGTTAATCCTAGATCAATTAACTGTATGTAATTAGTTTCAGAGTAGCAGCTGTGTTAGTCTGTATCCACAAAAAGAACAGGAGTACTTGTGGCACCTTAGAGACTAACAAATTTATTTCAGCATGAGCTTTCGTGAGCTACAGCTTACTTCTTCGGATGCATGCATGCTGTAGCTCAGGAAAGCTCATGCTGAAATAAATTTGTTAGTCTCTAAGGTGCCACAAGTACTCCTGATCTTTTTGTATGTAATTAGATTAACTATCAGTTAAATTGGGGGATGGAGGTGTCAGGGTTATCTCTATCCCAGACTTTTCAGGTTCGTTGTCTGACTGCAAGAGACAGGCAACACCAGCAAAATTAGATACCAAGTTCTTTATTAATGCATGCACACATCAACAAAGAACAAGCCTGTTCTC
The DNA here is from genome assembly GCF_016161935.1 of Mauremys reevesii. Classification (NCBI taxonomy): domain Eukaryota; kingdom Metazoa; phylum Chordata; order Testudines; family Geoemydidae; genus Mauremys; species Mauremys reevesii. The sequence continues at coordinate 219,760,762 of NC_052623.1, forward strand.
CACACAGAACCAGCCCCCCATTCTGCAGATTCAAACTGTGTTTTATTAGCTGCTCTGTCGCGTCATCACTGTACCTTTCCAGTTATACTTTCCCAGCATACAAAACAAAGAACTGTTATTTCTTCATTATCTTCATAGTTAGTACAAAAAAGTACATGCTACTTCAAAAAGCTTCTTCAAGCATTTTCCCCAGACTCTGCAAGCACTGTCTTATTTAACAAGCTCATACAGTCAGCAACCAGGCAAGCGCCTGACTGTTTCAGCTAGTATATTTTTTTTCTTCAGTAGGCCTTGCTGTGTTATTGCTAAGCAAAACAGAGCCACCAAAGCAAACTCATCAGAGGTTTACAGTTGTAATTAGTTAAAACCCTAGATCAACTAAGGTTGATCTACACCAGTGGTTTTCAAACTGTAGGTCATGACCCAGTACTGGGTCGTGGAATGGAAGGCACTGCGTCACAGCACCTCTGGTCAGCACCGCCAACTGGGCCATTAAAAGTCCTGTCAGCAGTGCTGCCTGGCTAAGGCTGGCTAGTTCCTACCTGTTCTGACACCACACTGCACCCCAGAAGCAGCCAACAGCAGGTCTGGCTCCTGCCACAGGGCTCTGTGTGCTGACCCCGCCCTGAGCACCAGCTCCGCAATTCCATTGGCTGGGAACCAGCCAATGGGAGCTGGGAGGAGCAGTGCCTGTTTGAACTAGTTTACACTACACAGTTTTGTTGATGAAAGGCATGTCACTTTTGCCAGCAAAATTCTTCTGTTTTGGTAACAAAATAAAACCACCTCTATGAGAGGCATAGGGCTTTTTGCAGCAAAGTTTTAGTGACAAAGAATCAGTGTAGACATCATGCTTTGTTTTGTTGCTTTAAATGGCTTCCAGGAGGTGTCTCACAATGCCCATCCTGACTGCTCTGGTCAGCACAACTCCACTGCCCTGCACAAGCATCTGCCGCTTCCCCTTTAAAGGCCCAGGAATTTTTGAAATTCCACTTCCTGTTTGGTGTGGAGAACTCACATCTCATCTTCCCAGCTGACCATGGTGGCTCCACGAGGCAAATGTTCTCCTGCTTGGGCCACAGTGGAGCTGTTGGATCTGCTCAGTATATGGGAAGAAGAGGCTGTGCAGTTCCAGCTGCACTCCAGCCATAGGTACTTTGACACCAAGGGCAGATTTCTCGTGGCTTGTGTGGTAGGGGCTATGATCAGAACATGGTGTAGTGGTGAGCAAAGATAAAGGAGTTGAGGCAGGCATACCAGAAGACAAGGGAGGCAAACCTTTGTTCCAGTGCTGTGCTGAAGACCATCCGCTTCTATGAGGAGATGGATGCCATCCTCAGTGGCCTCCCCACCTCCACCACCCAGAGCCCTATGGATATTTTGGTGGGACTGGAGGTGGTGGACAATGGACCTAACTGTGAGGATGAAGTTGTGGATGAGGAAGTGGATTTGGAGGACAACGTGGAGCCCACAGCAGGGTCGTCTGGTGGCGCGGCAAGTCAGGAACTCTCCACTCCGGAGTTGTCTAGCCAGTTCCAGCAGTCAGTCTCCAGCGAGCAAGATGCAGGAGAAGAGACCCCTGGTAAGTGATCTTTTTGAGTTGATGCTGCTTGGTTATATGATGTACAGATATCCTTTGCTCTGTATACTGAAGAAGGGGGTGAAGGTATAGAAATGTGAAAGACTAACTGTGTTAGAGTGTGCTCCACGTTCCCCTGTGCAACTAAGCAGTGCAGCAAAATAGTGTATTCATGCACACCGAGATTTCATGGGAATCCTCCAGAGAGATCTCTAGGAAACTAGCCTGGAGGTACTTGCCAATCCTCTGCCAAAGGTTCCTTGGCAGAGCTGCTTTGTTCCTTCTCCCATTGTAGGAAACTTTCCTGCATGACTTGGCAATCACATGTGCAGGGACCAAAGCAGCACACAGGCGAGCAACATAGGGACCAAGTCTGAAGCCGTACGTGTGAAGTGATGCACCCTTGCATCCTTACTTACCCTCAGGAGTGAAATATCTGCTTCAGTGACCACACCTATGGAAAATGTTGGCAGAATTTTCAATATTGTCCCTGCTCACCCACACTCTTTGTCCCAGCTTGAATGCCCACCACCCACCCAGGCCGAACTTACCACATTTAGGGTGTTCGCCAAGATGTGTGCTTGCCAAGGGTCAGTGAGAAAGCAATTGGTATGTTACAAGAGGTGTATTTTACTGTAACAATTCAATGCTATGCATGAACTAACAATCATTGTGTATTGTTTCATGTGCTTCTGCAGATGTGGCCTGTAATGGAGCATGACTCACCACCATGGTGCCTCCTGCTGGTTGTCTCAGGGAATTAGCTTCCAGCCCCCGGAGCACCCCTTGTGGGCCAGTGTTGCGCTACCGCTGGCTCCCGTGTTCCTCCTGGACCCCAGGTGACCCTTTCACTGGGTGCTGCCCCCTGGCAGTACCCCCACAGTTTCTCCAGGTCACCCCACTCAGGGGAACCCCCACCTACTACCCCCACCTCACCTCAGTTGTAGGCTACTGCCAGTCCCCAACTCGCCCCTGCACACGGGGCAGACTGCAGTGTCAGCCACTCATCATAGGTTGGGTCTGGACCTGCTTCCTCTACTATTGCTGGGCTGCCCCTTTGCAACACCAGTACTTGTCTTAGGCCCTCAGCTAGACCTGCAGCCTGGGGGTTTTCCAGGCTGGAGTTCCCCAGCTCCTCTAGCCCTCCCCCAGCCCTACTCAACTCCCAGTCCCCTGCTCGGCTCCCTAGCACCCAGTCCCTTCTCTCTCTACCAGCAGAGAGGGAGTGTTTGGGCTTCTGGCTCACAGCCTCTTATAGGGACCAGCTGGGCCTAACTGGGGCATGGCCCCAGCTGTTACTGCCTTCCCCAATCAGCCCAGGCTTTGCTTCACAGCCTCAGCCCTCTCCCAGGGCTGGCTTTAACCCTTCCAGGGCTGCAGCGAGTGTCCACCCTGCTACATGGCCTTATAGAGAACCCCCTACACACCGGTAGAGTGTCTAGGCCAGATAAGGAAGTGACCAAGACAGAGCAAGGAGCAAGACATGTTCCGTGAGATGCTCCAATCCTCTCAGGTAGAAAAAAGGGAAAGCAGGGAGTGGAGAGAAATAGAAAGGCAGGACAGAAAGGAGAGTGCGGAGCATGTTTAAAAGGCTCATGAGCAGGTGATAAAAGTCATGGAGGAGCAAACAGATGCTGAAGTCCCTCATCACGCTACAGTCAGAACAGATGTGTGCTTGCCCCACCCCCAGCCAGTAGAGAACTGTTTTCCATGCCCTTCCCAAACTCCTCCTACACATTCCTTCCAACTTACCAGAACATCTCTGTATCCCATTCACTCTGCCCTTTTAGACGGCTTCCAAAATTATAGCTGGACTTATTCACAGCTATGAAAGCCTCCACTGCCCTGCAATGCTACTACCCTTCCCACCCAGCTTTTTGTGTGTGCTAATTGGTGTTTAATAAAAACAAACTCTGTGAAAGATAACCAAACTTTATTTATGTCCTACACATAGTGATTGCGCTGGTAATAAAACATATACATGCAGTTTAATCATTAGCTTACTGCAAATTCCGCTCAAGAATCATCACAAGTGTTAGGCAAAATAACAAAACTCAGATTAATGGAGGATAGCAGATGACTGTCGAGAAATACATATTGCTGGTTCTCATTATCAAAATGTTTCTTCAAAGCCTCCCTGATTGGAATCCCCCTCCCTCGCCTTTGTGCCCCTCTAATAGCCCTGGTATCAGGCTGCTTAAAATCAGCAGACAAGTGACCTGCCTCAGCAATCCACCCCGGGCAAACTTTTCACCCTTAGCCTCAAAAGATTATGGATCATGCAGCAGGCATCTATGACCATGGGAATGTTTTCCTCACTTAGATCTAATCTGCCATAAAGGCATTGCCCGTGTGCTTTTAATCTGTCGAACACACATTCCAGGGTCACTCTGCACCTACTCAGCCTATTGTTGAAGCACTCCTTGCTGCTGTCCAGGTTTCCTGTGTAAGGCTTCATGAGCCAGGGGAGTAAGGGATATGTTGGATCTCCCAGGATCACTATGGGCATTTCAACATCCCCCACTGGAACCTTCTGGTCTGGAAAGAAAGTCCCTGCTTGCAGCTTTCTGTATAGGCCAGTGTTCCTGAAGATGTGAGCGTCATATACCTTCCTAGACCACCCCACATTGATGTCAGTGAAACATCCGGAGTGATCAATAAGAGTCTGCAATACCATGGAGAAGTACCCTTTTCTATTGATGTACTCCATCACAAGATGGTCCAAGGCCAAAATTGGGATATGTGTGCCATCTATCACTCCTCCGCAGTCAGGGAATCCCATTTCCACAAAGCCATTCACTATTGCATGCACATTGCCAAGAGTAACAGTCCTTCATAGTACAATACCATTAATGGCTCTTCACACTTGTATTAATATGGCATCCACGGTCAACTTCCCAACTCCAGACTGATTCGCGACTGCAGGGAGTCTAGCACTGCTTCTACTTTTCCTAGGTGCGTTTCCCAGTCTGGATGGCTAACTATGTCGTCTAGATAGGTGACGGCATACTTGGCATGGGGTCGCAGCAATTTATCCATAAGTCATTGGAATGTTGCAGGGGCCCCATGAAGTCTGAAAGGGAGCTCAATGTATTGGAACAGGCCATCAGGTGTAGAGAAGACAGTCTTCTCCTTGGCATCTTTGGCCAGGGGAGTTTGCCAATATCCTTTGGTCAGGTCCAGGGTGGTTAGGTATCGGACCTTGCCTAACTGATCAACTAGCTTGTCAGTGCATGGTATTGGATAGGCATCGAATTGGGATACTTCATTCAACTTCTGGAAGTTGTTGCAAAACCTCAGGGTGCCATCAGGCTTGGGGACTAGGACGATAGGGCTGGATCACTGACTGTGGGATTCTTTAATAACCCCAAGTTCCAGCATCTTCTTCACTTACGTCCTAATTTCTTCCCTTTTAGCTTCCGGTATTCGGTACTGTCTTATCATCACCCTTACTCTGGGACTGGTGACAATATGATGTTGGACCAGTGTTGTACAGCCGGCTGTGTACAGAACACGTCCTGGTTCCGTTGGATCATATCAATGACCTCTGTTCATTGTTCTGGGGTTAACTCATGTGGAAGCAGGGAAAGAATTAACAAGGATTTGAAGGGGATTTTAATGCATGTCAGTCAGTTAGCAAGAGTTAGGCTAGCTGTGACCCTAATGACGTGAGACTTGCAGAAGCAAGAATAGTGTGAGGCGAGAGGGAAAGAACTGTGTAAAAAGTTATTACGACCTTGCAACTGATAACCAAATATGCAGACTGTCGTCTTCTAGGAGTGAGAAACATAAGATAGCAGAATGCCTTATGTATAAACAAAATGTAGTGTTGCTCTTTATTGTCTGTATTATTGTTAGTTATTGTCTGTAACAAAAGTATAAAGGCTTGCTGTAATTGTTTACCAGTTGAGAGACCTGTCCGGGACTGGGGCGACCCGGTGTCCTAAGGCACTCCCTCCCTCTATTGTAATTACTAGAGAAAGAATAAAGTATTTGATTTTGCTGCACCCAAAGAAAAAGCGAGAACTGAGTTTTTCTCCGACACTCAGGAGATATCTTCACCTGCCCCTGTGGGTCGTCTGTCTGGGGTGGAGCTCCCTGAATGACCAGGCATGTCTCTTGGTCACACCAGGGCTTTAGTAAGTTGATGTGGTAGATTTGCTCTGGCTTTCGGCGGTCTGGTTGTATGACCTTATAGTCCACCTCCCCAATGGCTTCCACTATCTCATAGCCAGCTGGCTAGGAGTTTGCTTTCTGCTGTCAGCACCAGCACCATCACCTGTTCCCCTGGCTGAAATCTCTGTCCTTTCGCCTGACGATTGTAATATGTCTGCTGGGCATCTTGTGCTTTTTCCAAATGTTCTCGTACTATAGGGGTTACTCGAGTTATTCGCTCTCTCATCTATGTCATGTGCTCAATGACATTCTTTCTTGGGTTGGGTTGTTATTCCCAATCTTCCTTCATGATATCTAATATTCCGCGTGGGTGGCGTCCATATAGTAGTTCAAAGAGAGAGAAACCAGTGGACGCCTGGGGAACTTCCCGTATAGCAAACATTAGATACGGTAGAAGGGTATCCCAGTCTTTTCCGTCCTGTGCTGCCACCTTCCGGATCATACTTTTAAGGGTATGGTTAAACCGCTCGACCAGTCCATCTGTTTGTGGACGGTAGACTGAGGTCCGTATGGCCTGGATGTGGAGTAGGGTACATAAGGCCTTCATTAATTCTGGCAAAAACCTGGAGTAGTTCTTTTGCTATTGCCTTGGATGTGGGGTTTCTTAAAGGAATGGCTTCTGGATACCGCATGGCGTAGTCAAGGATGACTAGTACGTTTTGGTGGCCCCGTGCCGATCTTTCCAGTGGGCCCACTATGTCCATGGCTATCCTCTTGAAAGAGACTTCAATAATAGGCAAAAAGTACTAATGGGGCCTGCAAGTAAGGTCGGGGGCTATGCAACTGGCATTCAGGGCAGGAGGCACAATAGCACTGGACCTCTGCACGTATTCCTGGCCAATAAAACCTTCTTAGGACTCTATCCAGTGTCTTGTCTACTCATAGATGTCCCCCAAATAGATGACTGTGAGCTAACTCTAGTACTGCCCTTGTGTGTTTCCGTGAGACTAAGAGTTGCTCTATTTCTTCCCCTCGTATTTGCTCTATCCTGTACAACAGATCATGTTTGAGCACGTAATATGGCCTTGGGCCTTTGATCTTTCCTTCCACGGGTACGCCATTTACTTCCACTACCTCCTCCCTCACATTCGCATATAGCGGGTGTAGCGGGGTGCTTACCCCACTCCTGCCCTGAAGGGCTTAAAACAGCCCAGGAGAGGGCTGTGGCTGGGGCAAGAATCCTGGGTTGATTGGGGAAAGTAGGCTCAGCTGTGGCCATGCCCCAATCAGGCTCAGCTGGCCCCTATAAGAGGCTGTGAGCCAGAAGCCCAGGCAGTCTCTCTCTGGCTGTAGAGGGAGATGGGCCTGGCTGCAGGGAGCTAGAGACAGGGTATCTGAGTGGAGCAGGGCTGGGGAAAGGCAGAGGAGCTGGGGAACTGCGGCCTAGCATTGGGCTAATAGGTACTGGGGGTTGCAGAAGGCAGCCCAGGGTAGGCAAAGGAAGCAGGTCCAAACCCAACCTTGCCAGTGATGAATAGGCTGATACTGAAGTCTGCCCTAGGGCGTGGGGGCTAGACAATGACTGGCAGTAGCCGTATACTGAGGCGAGGTGGGGATAGTGGGTGGGAGTTCCCCGAGGAGGGGAGACCCTAAGACTGAGGGGTTACTGCCTGGGAGCAGCACCCCAGATAAAGGGGCACTGGATCCTGGGAGGGACGGGGGGGGTCAAGAGGCAATGGGACACCGGCCTGAAGAGGGCGCTTCAGAGGCTGGAGAGCTAATTCCCGGGAGGGACCAGCAGGGGGCACCACAGGGGTAAGTCCTGCATGCTCACAGTGGGTCATTGGCTTGGTCCTGCCTGAAATTCTCACATGCGGTACCGATCTGACCTAATTCTAGGGAGCAAATAGAAATAGCTATTCCGCTCTGTGGATTACCCTTACTTGGGCTAGGAACCGCCTCCAAGTCCTCACTGGCCTGAATTAACTCCTGGCCTCCTGAACGGGTTTGCCTACCCACAAGGGAAGTTTTTTGGTTCTCTGCTAGAATCCTGGTCCCTAATCTTTTATCTGCCCTACTTTCCCGCCTAGGGCTTGGCTACACTTGAGAGTTACAGTGCTGGTGGTGGCTTTACAGCGCTGTAACTTACTCCCCGTCCACACTGGCAAGGCACATACAGTGCTGTATCTCCCTGGCTACAGTGCTGGCTGTACTCCACCTCGGCCTGGGGAATAACGAGTATAGCGCTGCTCTTGCAGCGCTGGAGTTCCAGTGTAAACAGTGATTACCGGTAATCATACTATGCTGTAACTGACCTCCGGAACCTTCCCATAATGCTTTTTAAGTAAAGATAACACTCTTTGTTTTGTTGTGATGCCTCTCTTTGTTTTGTTGTGAACTCGGGGCTCCCGGAGCTGCTTATCTAAATAACAAACACAACTCCTGTTTGCAGTGAATGAGCAGAGGCAGAGGGATCCCTTTGGAATGTCCACAGCTAGTGTTTACTTGAGGAGAGAAGCAGCCCGAGGGGGAGGGGGGAGGGTCCATTTTGGAGCAGCTGCTTATCTGGTCTGAAGGCTATTTGCATTTAGTGAATGAGAGAGGGGTGGGGGAAGGGGTCGAAACTTTTAAAATGATTGAAGATTGGTGCTGTGTATCTTCAAGTCCTTAGAACTTGCAAGGCAGGGAGCTGACGCAGTGTCAGCTCCAAAAATCCACTCTCTCTCTCTCCCCCACGCTCCCTGTCACACTCCACTCCACCCCCCTCTTTTGAAAAGCATGTTGCAGCCACTTGAATGCTGGGATAGCTGCCCATAATGCACCACTCCTAACACCGCTGCAAATGCTGCAAATGTGGCCACACTGCAGCGCTGGTAGCTGTCAGTGTGGCCACACTGCAGCGCTTTCCCTACACAGCTGTACGAAGACAGCTTTAACTCCCAGTGCTGTACAGCTGCAAGTGTAGCCAAACCCCTTGACTTTTGAGGTTTCCCGGGGGATGAGAATAACTCTGGGGCAAATTTGGCAAGCATTGGTGTTGTGTATTTGGTTGTCATGGTTTTTGTTGCTATGGCAACTGAGTTAGATTATTATGGGTTAGCTCAACCGGTTTCAACCGGCTGAGTGAGCTCTCTGTGTCTGTAAATAAAATGGAGGTTTTGGTTAGCTGCCTGCTCTCTGGCCTCAAGTGATTGCTTCCTACACCGGCTGCCCCAAGGATTTAACACTGGCGACGAGGGTGGGATCCTGGTGCTGCTCCAGTAACAGAAGGAAGTAGAAGTCAAGGTAAAGAACAAACAAACAAAAAAAGCTGCTTGTTTGCACTGACTGTGAAAGTGAAACTAAAAATCATGGCTACTCTGACCAGGCCCCTGGAGCCTTTTGATGAGAATACAGAGCAGTGGCATGTGTATACTGAGCGTTTTGAGCTTTTTGGTATTGCAAATGACATTACAGAAGCGAAGAAGGTGCCAATATTCTTAACTGTTGTAGGGGCTAAAACCTACTCTCTGCTACGCAGCTTACTGCACCCTGTTAAGCCTGAGACTAAATCTTACAGTGACATTGTGGAAATCCTGGGGTCTCATTTCTCCCCAAAACCACTGGTAATTGCTGAAAGATATAGGTTCCACAAAAGAGACCAAAAGGAAGATGAAACAGTTGTACAATTTGTAGCCATTTTAAAAAAGCTAGCAGAACACTGTGAATTTAAAGAGATGTTAAATGATGCCCTGTGTGACAGGTTAGTGTGTGGCCTCTGCAGTGAAGCTATACGGAAGCGCCTACTGACAGAGGCTCAGCTTACATTACAGAAGGCTGTTGATATTGCTGTCTCCATGGAACTGGCTAGGCACAATACATCGGTGCATCCCCTAGGGTGCAAAAAGTGTCACAAGAACTGACCCACAAAACGGTGCAGAGTCAAGAATGTTACCGCTGTGGTAAGCTGGGTCACCAGGCATCAGAATGCTGGTGTAAGGACCTGGTGTGTCGACACTGTGGCAAAAAGGGACACATTGAGTATGCCTGCAAACAAAAGAAAAAGAGGCCTGTGGTCTGGCCGACAAAAAGAGGAACCTTGCATACCTTAGAGCAGACCCAGGATGATCAAGGTGACACCTCCTCACAAGAGGAAGTGCCACTGCATGTTTTGTCTTTGGCAGCGGGCTCACATGAATACTGGGTAACCCCTTTATTGGAGGGCAAACCTATACGCATGGAACTAGACACCGGTGCAGCTGTCTCACTGGTTCCTGAGACTGTGTATAAGGAAAAGCTACAGCATCTTCCGCTTAAGGCAACAAAAACTGTTTTGAAGACGTATACAGGTGAAGCTGTGCCCATGTTGGGCACTATTGATGTTAAGGTGGAGCTCAATGGACAGGCAGCTAAATTGCCACTGTTTGTGGTGAGAGGTGACTACCCAGCCTTAATGGGTAGGTCTTGGCTTGGGAAGATTCAACTGAACTGGGCAGAAGTGCACCGGATGACTAAAGAAGAAACCAGTCTAACCCCTATTCTAAGGAAACATGCTGCTGTTTTTGGAGGTGATTTGGGAAGTATGAAGGGAATCACTGTGACATTGAACATTAAACCTGACAGTCCACCAAAATATCTGAAAGCCCGAACTGTGCCATATGCCATCAGGCCAAAAGTTGAAGCAGACCTGGAGCGCCTGGTCACCAATGGAGTCCTAATACCAGTTACCCATAGCTCATGGGCCACTCCTATCGTTCCAATCGTGAAGAAAGATGGCTCTCTCCGGATTTGCGGTGATTTTAAAGTCACTGTCAACCCAGTGTTGTGTGCAGAGCAATACCCGCTTCCCCGCATCGATGACCTCTTCGCAGGCCTGGGGGACAAAAGTTCAGTAAGATTGATCTGAGTCAAGCATATTTACAGATGCACGTCGATGAAAAGTCCCAAGAGCTGTTGACTATTGTGACTCATAACGGGCTTTATCGATTCTGTCGCCTACCCTTCGGAATAACATCTGCTCCCGCCCTGTTCCAGAGGGCTATGGACCAGATCTTGTGTGGCTTGTCAGGAGTTCAGTGCTATCTGGATGATATCCTGGTCACTGGAAGAAATGAAGAGGATCACTTAAAGAATTTAGAGGCTACCCTACAAAGACTGGAAGAGTATGGCCTACGAGTTCGCAAAGACAAGTGTGAATTCTTCAAGCCCTCTGTTGAATATTTGGGACACATCATTGATTCTGCAGGTCTTCATAAGGCCCCTGCAAAAGTTAAAGCTATTGTGGAGGCTCCCCCACCTCGAAATGTAAGCCAGCTGCGCTCATTTCTAGGACTCCTGAACTATTATGGAAAGTTCATCTCACAGTTAGCCACACTGCTAAAACCACTTCATGAGCTCCTTGGGCAGAACAAGGCCTGGAAGTGGACTGAAGCCTGTGATGTTGCATTTAACAAAGCTAAGGATGCACTGCTAAATTCTGAAGTTCTAACGCACTTTGATCCATCCTTACCACTGCAATTGGCCTGCGATGCCTCCCCTTATGGAGTGGGAGCAGTCGTGTCACATATTATGCCTTCAGGAGAAGAGAGACCTATTGCTTTTGCTTCACGCACTCTAAGCAAAGCAGAAACTAACTACGCCCAAATCGAACGTGAGGCATTAGGAATTGTTTTTGGAATTCGGAAGTTTCATCAGTACCTGTTTGGGCGAAAATTTACTCTTCTCACAGACCATCGCAACTCCACCAGAGAGGTCCTTTGGGGCCATCTGCCTGTCCCAAGTCAGGGTAAAGGAGGAGGGTTGGGCGTGGGGCTAGCAACTCCACCCTGTAAAAATCAGCTTGCTACAGAAACGCCAACAATAGAGTTAACAGAGACTTTTAGCCTGGAAAAAGAAGGGTCTTCAACTCGAAGATGCATGACGCTGGGTGGTGAAAGCCGCGAGGAAGCCACTAAGCCGATAACCCTTCTTGCAGCCAGGAGGATTACCATCGGCACATGGAACGTGAGGACCATGTACCTTCAGGTTGATAGCAAAAAAATGGGCTATACCTGGAACCAGCTAGAGCGAAGACTATGGAGATCTGTTGTTGGCGGCCCATACCCCGGTTGGGGTGACGGGCATGAATGATGAATGAATGAATGACAGACCATCGACCTCTGACATCAATTTTTGGACCCTACCCAGGCATTCCCCCATTAGCTGCTAGTCGTATGCAACGTTGGGCATTGTTACTTTCAGCACACACATATGAAATCAAATATCGGAAATCCACTCTGCACGGCAATGCAGATGGCCTCTCAAGGTTGCCTTTGCCGGTCAAACACCAAGATAGTGCCCAAAAGGAAATCTTCTACTTTGAACAGGTAGAGAATACACCCATCACTGCTACTCAGATAAAGAAGGCAACTCGCGTTGACCCAGTATTGTCCCACGTTATGGACCTGGTGATGCATGGAAAATCTCGACAAACCTCTCCGGTCTCATCCGACCTTGTTCCCTACATGTCCAAGCGGACGGAGTTATCGGTCCAATCTGGTTGTTTGTTGTGGGGGAGACGTGTCATTATTCCACCACCACTGAGATCACAGATGTTAGAACAGTTACATTCCGGTCACTGTGGAATAGTGCGCATGAAGGAAATTGCACGAAGCTATTTTTGGTGGCCTGGACTGGACAGCGCTATTGAAGAGAAGGCAAAAGCTTGTATGTCATGTCAGGGTGTGAGGAATGCACCCCAGTGGGCACCCCTACACCCATGGGACTGGCCTGAAAACCCGTGGCAACGTATTCACGTTGACTTTGCTGGCCCCCTTGAAGGAAGCATGTTCTTGGTGGCAATAGATGCCCATTCTAAATGGCCAGAAGTCTCTATAATGCAGTCCACTTCTGCAGAGAGTACTATCCAAAAACTACGAGGACTCTTTAGTCGTTTTGGTCTGCCAGAACAACTTGTGAGCGACAACGGACCGCAGTTCGTTTCTCAGGAGTTTCAAAATTTTATGAAGGCAAATGGGATACACCACATCACGTCAGCACCATATCATCCGTCCACCAATGGATTAGCTGAAAGATTTGTGCAGACAATGAAAAACGCGTTGAAATCAGCAAGGGGACAACACTCCATTCAAAAGCATCTGGATACCTTTTTACTTTCCTACAGAAACACACCTCATGCTACGACCCACGCATCTCCGGCCTTTCTAACAATGGGACGACAACTGCACACTTGCTTTGATCTGCTGAAACCTTCTGAACCCAGACAAATTGTGCAACATCAGCAGCAATATCAAGTCATCAGACGGGCACCCAGAGCAAAAGACCAAACCTTTAGCCCGGGACAGCCAGTTTTGGCTCGGAATTATACTTCCAGAGCTAAATGGGTTCCGGCCACAGTCATCACTCAAACAGGACCTGTTTCCTACACAGTCCGGACTGCAGAGAATCTTACCTGGCGGCGACATGTAGATCAGCTGTTGCCAGGTCATGCCAGTCCTCAGGACCCATCTGCAGTTGAGGGGTCTGACTTCACCTCTTCTGGTGAGGGACCGAATCACGAGTCACCTGTTTCTGACTGTTCTCCTCCATTACTGCTGGCGGCTGAGATACCCCTTTGCCCAGCACGAGCTGATACCACCTCCTCACCTGTTCGTGCTGCGGACCCTGAGCCCCTAGTGCTTTCGGGTGCAATAACACCAGAAGTTCGCCGTAATCCACCTAGAGACAGAAGGCCTCCTCATCGGCTGGATCTTTAGCTAGGGCGAACCCACGGTTATGGGGCAAAATAATCCCCAGGGTTTAGCCGGGAATGGAGGCAGTCTACCCTCCTTCTCTAGTCTAGTGTGTGTTTTATTTAGGGGATGTTCTTATTAGGGGGGGAGGAATATGTTGTGTATTTGGTTGTCATGGTTTTTGTTGCTATGGCAACTGAGTTAGATTATTATGGGTTAGCTCAACCGGTTTCAACCGGCTGAGTGAGCTCTCTGTGTCTGTAAATAAAATGGAGGTTTTGGTTAGCTGCCTGCTCTCTGGCCTCAAGTGATTGCTTCCTACACCGGCTGCCCCAAGGATTTAACAATTGGGGTGAGGCTATCTGTAGGTGCCTCCGTCTCAGCTCGGGGGTTGCTACCCTCTCCTGGCTCTATTGTGGGGAGTAAGCTCTCAAACCCAGGGAAGTCCCTACCAATTAAGACAGGGTAGGGGAGCTTGGTGGCCACTCCTGCAGTCACCGTGGTAGTATTCCCCTGGATCTCAATCCGTACTGGGATTGTGGGGTAGAAATTTACAGTGCCATGAACGCATGTTACTCCTGTGTTTTTGTCTCGGGTTAGTTGGTCTTACCCCACCAACTTCCCCGAGAACAGCGTGACAGCACTTCCGGAATCTATTAGTGGTATGGTCTTAATACCATTCATTTTTACTGATCTTGTAAAGAGCTGTCCTCTGGCCATGCTGTATCACATCTTTTAGAGAACTATGGTCTATTCCATGCAAGGTCATTGTGACCCCTACCAGGCCAATTAGGCCACATTGCTCCCTGTGATCCCCCAGATTACACTGCATAGGCTCTTCCCTGTTGGGGCATTGGTCTGCTATATGTCCCAATTCCCCACACTCATAACACTGCCCCCTTATTCCAGTTGCCACCCTCTGCCTGGGGCTATTTGGCCGGCCCCTCCAGTCCTCTCTTCCCAAACCCCCAGGTCCCTTCTTGGCCTTGGGCCATTCCTCGGTGTCTTTCCTCCCCATTACAGTTCTCCTGTAGTTCTCAACAGTCCAGGGCTTTGGTTTTGGGGTTGGCTTCCTGGATTGCCATGTCTCCCTGCCTAGGGTCTGGAACAGTTCACGAGCTGCCAGCTGTTTTTCCACGAGGGAGACCAACTCCTCATAGGTGGAGGGGTCATTCTGGCCAACCAAGCCCAGAGGCCTGGTGGTAGCCCCCTCATATACCGGTCCAGTACCAGGAGCTCCATTATCTTCTCAGAGCTGAGGGCCTCAGGGCACAGCCATTTTCAGGTCAGGTGGATCAGGTCAAACAATTGTGATCGGGGTGTCCTCCGTATACTGCTACTCATGGAACCTCTGGGCTCACAACGCTGTCGTTACTCCAGATCTGGCTAGGATCTCTGCCTTCAGCTGGGCATAATCTGCTGCAGTCTCTGCGGCCATATCATAGTAGACCTTCTGGGCCTCCCCACAGAGGAACGGGGCAAGGATACCAGACCACTGATCTTGGGGCCAGGCCTCCCACAGGGCTGCTCTTTCAAAAGCCAGGAGGTATGCCTCCACATCATCCTCCCCTGTCATTTTCTGTAGGCAATGGCTGGCCCATATGGTCCAGGTCCCTTTGAAGTTGTAGTTCAGCTCCATAAGGGCCTTCATCTGGTTCACCAGCTCTTGCAGCAGGGCTCGGTCCTGGGCAGCCTGACTCATCAACAGATGATTAGTCTCCTGTTGTATCTGAGTCGCCACCTGTTGGGCAGTTGCATGGACCCGGGTAGCCTTCTGCTGGGCCACTGTGGCTTGTATTACGGCCTTGACCACGTTGTCCATCTTAAGGACGGGAAGGTTTTGGCTAACCCTGGTTTAAGTCCCCAGCGCATAGATCCAACTGACGACACCATATATGGCAAATTGCTGGCACTACTATGATGGGTCTCGCACTTTCTCTTCTTGGGGGGGGGCGGTTCAGGGCACCATTTCTTGCCCCTGAAATGGGATATTAACTGCCCCACTAGTGTCCTAGAGGAGGGGAATGGAGACGGAGGGACCCGGGCCCACCCTCTACTCCGAGTCCCAGCCCAGGGCCCCTAGGGATAGCGGTAAACCACTTGAACTAGCAGTTCCTTCCGCTGGGCTACTTCCCTCTCCTGCCCTTCAGTTTGTGGGAGCTTCCTGCCCTCCCTCTGCACAAGCCAGGTATCTCTTTACCTAGGGTCTTGGTCTTCTTAGTCCACTGCAGCACTGCTCCAAACTTTCCTCTGCTTCCCTCCAAACTGTTCTCTGCTCCAATACCAATCCACTCTGCTCCAACTCCTCCAAACTGCTCTCTGTTCCAACACCTCCCCTTGTCTGATTGAAGCAGGGTTTTTTATCAGGTGCTTCAGGTGCTTTAATTGGCTTCAGGTGCTTTAATTAATCTATAGCAAACTTTCTTCCCTTCTAACCTTCTCCTGCTGTCCTCTGGCCATGCTGTATCACATCTTTTAGAGAACTATGGTCTATTCCCAGCATTGCCAGGTGTGACCTTTACAATGACTTAGTTACCCCATCTGTAAAATGAAGGGGTCTCCCTACTAGGATAGTGGTTGTGACACTTACTCACTAAGGTCTGTAAAGTGGATAGAATTAACCACCAATCAGTGGAAGAAGTGAGATTAGAATGCACAGCCTACCATGTAATAATGTTATGGAAGATGTGGTAGCATGGTTGGTGCAGTGCACATGTAGGAGGCTGTCAGGCTTCAGATTTTGCTCTGTATAATTGAACTGTTCAGTAAATTAAGGACCAATCATCTACCAAATTTACTGCACATGCAGAAGTGGAATTTGGCAGATGCATGAAACTGTCAAATGTGGGCCAATTTTTGAGGGGATAGCAAAAGGGACTATTAAGGAATATTCCCTGGCAAAAATTCAGCCATAAACAGAGCCCAACAATGGGAAATTTCAGCCGAAATGGTTACAGTTTATCAAAGTTATTATAAGCAGGGTCTAAATGAGCTCTCCACTGACAGCTAGTGATGAGCTGGGGAGGGGAAAAAGCTTTAGGACCAGACTGTATTTACATAGAATCATAGAATCATAGACTTTAAGGTCAGAAGGGACCATTATGTATCATTAATTTTATTAACCTAAATTTGGGTTATTGCATATTATGTATGATATGTATTTTATGACTTTTAAATCAAACTTTGTGCTTTGGGATAATTTAAGCACTCTCCCCAGATGTACAAACACTCTTTCCTTAACCTGTGTATAATATAATTTTAACATTAGCTTTAATACAAATTTTTAAATGAAATGAAATGCTGTTATCTGTATTGTATGAGTAAAGGGCAGCATAATTATACTTCGCCTGTTCTGACTGAGGGGGTCACCCTCAACTTAACTGAACTCGCTAAGCAGGGGGCTCAGATGCCAGACCTCTTGATGGAGAAGAGGAGTGGGGACAGGTGTTCCTGCCTGGAGGGTTCTGCCCAGGAGCATCAGAAGCTCCTTAAAAGTGTGGGGGCCATTAGCACCCAAACCATGCCCCCCTATGCCATTCTTTCTCCCTGAGCACCTGCCCTAGTGTTGGCTATTCCCCTAAGGACCCACCCTTGTGCTGCCCCTTGCCTTGAGGCCCCGTCTCCACACTGCCTCTCCCCACAACACCTTACTTGCTCCTCTCCACCTCCTCTCCCCTGTCACTTGCCCATATGGCCAGTAAACAGTGATGTCCCCCGGTCTCCTCCTCTCCTCCTTCTAGGGCCATGGCTCTGCCTAAGAGTCCTAGGCTATGGGTACATCTACACTACGGGACTATTCCGAATTTGCATAAACCGGTTTTGTAAAACAGATTTTATAAAATCGAGTGCGCGCGGCCACACTAAACACATTAAATCGGTGGTGTGCGTCCACGGTCCGAGGCTAGTGTCGATTTCTGGAGCGTTGCACTGTGGGTAGCTATTCCGTAGCTATCCCATAGTTCCCGCAGCCTCCCCCGCCCCTTGGAACTTCCGGGTTGAGATCCCAGTGCCTGATGGGGCAAAAATCATTGTCGCGGGTGGTTCTGGGAAAATGTCGTCAGTCACTCCTTCCTCTGGGAAAGCAATGGCAGACAAGCATTTCGCGCCTTTTTTCCCTGGATTGCCCTGGCAGATGCCATAGCATGGCAATCATGGAGCTTGTTTTGCCTTTTGTGACTCTCACCGTATGTGTACTAGATGCCGCTCACAGAGGCGATTCAGCAGCGCTACACAGAAGCATGCTTTTGCTTTTGCATGACAGCAGAGATGGTTACTAGCCATACTGCACCATCTACCATACCATAAATTGGTAATAAGATGATCATGGTTACCAGTCCTTTTGCACCATTTGCTGCTGTCATAAGTGCCCCTGGCCGATCAGCCAGGGGCGCAAAAGCCAAAATTGGGAATGACTCCCTGAGTCAATCCCTCCTTTTTGGTATCTAAAAATAGAATCAGTCCTGCCTAGAATATGGGCAAGTGTACTAGAGAACCACTGTATCATAGAACCAGAGAGCACAGCTGCTCTGTGTCAGATCCTGCAGGAATGATGAGCTGTATGCTATTCACAGGGGGTGCTTCTGCAACAACCCCACCTGTTGATTCCGTTCTTCCCCCAGCCTTCCTGGGCTACCGTAGCATTGTCCCCCCACTTGTGTGATGAAGTAATAAAGAATGCAGGAATAAGACACACTGACTTGTTAGTGAGAAATAAGTGGAAGGCAGCCTCCAGCTGCTATGATAGTCCAGACAGGACAGTAGAGAAGAGGAGCCCAGCATCCCTCTGCTAGTCCAGGGGCAATTGAATCTTTTCTTTACACATGAAGGGTGGGGGCTGATGGAGCTCAGCCCCCTGTTGCTATGATGAGGATGGTTACCAGCCATACTGCACCATCTACTGGGAAAAATTAGGGCCAGGCGCCCTTGATCGACCTGACGGATGCTAGTCAGCATGGTTACTGCCCCATGTGCCAATAGGCTGATGACGAGGACGGATACCAGTCCTTTTGCACCATCAGCCACCCATGGCAGGGGGAGTGCCAATAGGCTGATGATGAGGACAGGTACCAGTCGTTTTGTACCATCAGCCACCCATGGCGGGGGGGAGCAAGGATATTGGCGTTGAGTGCTGCAGCATCGCATCTATCTGCAGCATTCAGTAAAGATAGGGTGACATGTAAAAGAGTCAGAGGATTGTTTTCCCTTTCACTTCTGGGGGTGGGTGGGGGGTGGTGCGTAGATTGCCGAGCTATGCCCTGACCCACCGCGGACATGGTGTTTGACCCTAGAAGCATTTGGAGCTCAGCCAAGAATGCAAATATTTTTCGGCGACTGCAGGAACTGTGGGATAGCTTGAGTCCTCCAGTCCATGAGCGTCTATTTGATTCTTTGGTTTTCCGTTATGCTTGTCACGCAGCAGTGCGCTGAGCCCCTGCTATGGCGTCTGTCTGGAGATTTTTTTTAAATGATTTTGAATTTCGTCTTCTGTAACAGAGCGCTGATAGAACAGATTTGCCTGCCCTTACAGCGATCACGTCCGCATGGTCCATGAGGGAGCTCTTTCTTTATTTTGATTTTTAACTGCATCGCCACACGTTCTGATCTGAGCTCCACGCTGGGCAAACAGGAAATATTCAAAAGTTCGCGGGGCTTTTCCTGTCTACCTGGCCAGTGCATCCGAGCTCAGATTGCTGTCCAGAGCGGTCAGTGGTGCACTGTGGGATAGCTCCCGGAGGCCAATACCGTCGATCAGCGGCCACACTAACCCCAATCCGATATGGAAATACCGATATTAGCGCTACTCCTCTCGTTATTGAGGAGTACAGAAACCGGTTTAAAGAGCCCTTTATACCGATATAAAGGGCCTCTTAGTGTGGACGGGTGTGGCGTTAAATCGGTTTTACGCTCCTAAAACCGGTTTAAACGCCTAGTGTAGACCAGGCCATTGTTTAAGTTGCCCCCCACTGTTCAAAGATAGAGCTAATTAAGGCTATATTAGGAGTCTTTCTGTTTTGTTAAGTGATCACTAGAGCTGAAATCATCTGTTGTGATACAGTGCTTCTGCCCAGCCTGCTTCAGCAGTGAGGTTTCCCCACTAAGTGCAGAAAATCACTGAGAGCGGGGTAGAACCCCAGGAGACTGACCCACCAAAGTCACAGTAGAGAGGCAGGAGGCAGCAGAAGGTGACGGTGTGCATCGGTGGTGGCCGGCAGGACGGTCGGCAGACTTAGCGGAGCATCCAGTGAGGTAGCTGATGCCAAAGCAAGTGCCTGGATGGCAGAGTGAGCAAGATGCCTTCCCCTCCACCCCCAAGGTGGGAAGTGAACTCAAGGCCTTTGCTGACTAAGGACAACACCTCTCAATGGGGTGTAATGGAGGGAGAAGGGAGGGGCACTGCCTAACATACTCTGCTCATAGTTTTATGTTTGTGAATATTGCTTGCGGTTTTTTCCCAAATTAATGCTGAGCTACTTCCCTCCTTTCATTAAAAGTTTATATTCTACACTCAGACTTTGTGCTTGTGAGAGGGGAAGTATTACCTCTTAGATGCTCTCGGGGCACATGGATTTTTCCCAGATAGGTGGGGGCTCGAGCCAGTTCTGTATTGTATTGTTAAGAAGGGCCCCTAGCTATTGAACCTGGCCCTTATTGTTGCTGATTTCACCTGGCAGAAGGGTTACATTACAATGGAAAATGATAACACACGGTTATAATGGAAGATATTAGCAACCTTTACAAATGGCATCACTACTATGACACCTATTAAATAAATTTTTCAAAGTTACAAATAATATCATTTATGAAACCCTGCACATCCTCCACCTACTCCCCAATAGAATCATAGAATATCAGGGTTGGAAGGGACCTCAGGAGGTCATCTAGTCCAACCCCCTGCTCAAAGCAGGACCAATTCTCAACTAAATCATCCCAGCCAGGGCTTTGTCAAGCCTGACCTTAAAAACCTCTAAGGAAGGAGATTCCACCACCTCCCTAGATAACCCATTCCAGTGCTTCACCACCCTCCTAGTGAAAAAGTTTTTCCTAATATCCAACCTAAACTTCCCCCACTGCAACTTGAGACCATTACTCCTTGTTCTGTCATCTTCTACCACTGAGAACAGTCTACATCCATCCTCTTTGGAACCGCCCTTCAGGTAATTTAAGGCTGCTATCAAATCCCCCCTCATTCTTCTCTTCTGCAGACTAAACAATCCCAGTTCCCTCAGCCTCTCCTGGTAAGTCATGTGCTCCAGCCCCCTAATCATTTTTGTTGCCTTCTGCTGGACTCTTTCCAATTTCTCCACGTCCTTCTTGCAGTGTCATTGTTAGCTCATTACACAGAATCCATGTCCTACAATAGTTTTATTTTTGTTAATGCTGTTTAAAACATTTCCCCACAATTTTCCTCACAGTTTTGTGCCATTGTATTATGTGATTTTTTGCACATTTGAAATCCCTATTTAGTCTCATGAAATTGGGTGCAGTGATTATTCTTTTATTTAATTTTATTTATTTATTTATTTTGCCTTTTCAAATGCAAAAATCCATTTTAATAGGAAAGGGCAAGTACATAACTTTTCAAAAAGCGGTGACAGGCCATCTATGAAACGATGCAGTTTGAATATTCTTGGATGAGACAGAAGCTTATTAACTAGATATAATTTATATACTATCATGAGCTTTTTGAAGGGCCCAACCCCCCAGTATCAGGGAGTGCATACACACGCATTCTTTCTTCAGACTAAGTTCTAGAGCAGTGGTAGGCAACCTATGGCATGCATGCCGAAGGCGGCATGCAAGCTGATTTTCAGTGGCACTCACATGGGGGCTCTGCATTTAAATTAATTTTAAATTAAGCTTCTTAAACTTTTAAAAACCTTATTTACTTTACATACAACAATAGTTTAGTTATATATTATAGACTTATAGAAAGAGACCTTCTAAAAATGTTAAAATGTATTATTGGCACACGAAATCTTAAATTAGAGTGACTAAATGAAGACTCGGCACACCACTTCTGAAAGGTTGCCCACCCCTGTTCTAGAGTATGCAGAGGGCTCAGGTGTTCATTCGGTCATGTACATTGGTATCCAGCCATGTGCTCTGCTACTCACGGTGGACATCAACAGATGCAGGCCTTACAGGGTGCACCATAAGACCGCTCCTAGTCTTGTCCTAACAAGGATCACTTCTCTTTTTAATGTGTAGCCAAAACATTGCTGAAGTGACCTGTGCTCTCTAGGCACTGCACACACAGGCACGTGAGTGAATATGAGCAGTTAATGTAATGGGCAGAGGAAATTATTTTTTTCAATTCAGTCCCTGATAAGCACTCAGGCCTGCATGCATAATGGAATGTGTCTGTCATGGGAAAAGCAGTGGTGTCAAGGGAATTTCAGTCCTGCAGGTATTCAAATAGGGCTGGAAATTCCATGGTGTTTTTCTCACAGACCCATTTGTTGGGATTGAAGCACTTCTCAGCCTGAATACCAGTCACATGGAAAACTGCACAGGTGGAGTTACTGCTGCTGCCCTCTTTCATATGAAACCTAAGGGAGGAAAAAATAGAACTGTAAAACAAAGACTGAGGTACTGCCCTGTCTCTGAGAAGCAAACAAAAATTCTCCAAGTTGCCACCAGCATCTGGGACAAGCTGTATCGGGATGGCTGTATTATTGGGACATCTACCAGGCAAACGGACTTAGTTTAATGATTAAAGTGAATTATAGTGACTGGTGCTTAGTTGGGACAGTGTTAGCATAATTGTTAATAATCAGTGTTGCCATCCCCAAGCACTCAGAAATCATGAACCACAATCATGAGATATTTTAAAAGCATAATACATCTTGTGTTCTTTTATTTGTTGGATGGTTTTGAGTCTATTCAGTATTGGTGCAGCTGTGTCAGTCCCAGGATATTAGAAAGACAAGGTGGGTTAGGTAATATCTTTTATTGGACCAACTTCTACTGATGAGAAAGACATGCTTTCAAACCTGCACAGAGCAATTCTTCTTTGAAAATATTACCTCTGTGAATCTTAAGGGCTCAAGGTTTTTTCTGAAACCATAAGGGGCTTAAAAATGACTTGGGGCTTTTTATAAAAAACACACACACATAAACACCAGATATTGTGATACTTGTGCTTCATGAAATAGTACAGTTCTTACTTGGCAAAATCCCCACTGACGTCAATGGTGATTTTGCTTGAAGAGGAACTGACTAAAGATGGGAAAGCAAGATTTGGCCCATCATAAATACTATTAAATTCAATTAAATATTTAGTTCTTGGAAGAACATAGTTTATACCAACTTATGGGAAAATTCCACTGGCAGTAAGATGTATTTACAACAGATATTTTGAACTACTTTACATAGTATTTAATTGATGTTACAAAATCATCTTCTTTGACTGAGCCTTTCCTCTATAACAAGAAAGATTCAACACTATCTTCTCTGCCTTTCTTCTCCAGGCACAGACTCAGGTGGTTGCTAGTGAAGTAAGGACCCAGGCCTCGAGAGACAGGTCCTATGCTTTGAGAGGAAGGATGGCCCAGTGGTTGAGATGCCAACCTGGCATTTGGAAGACTTGGAGTCAATTAGCCTTTTTGCCACAGGCTTCCTGTGTGACCTTGGACAAGTCACTTATTCTCTTTGCTTCAGTTCCCCAGCTGTAACATGGGGCCATATAAATACTTTAGACAGTAGCTGCATAAACATGACAATTGATTTTCTTTTTAACACTTTTCTAATAGTAAAAAGAAAACATACATTTTTGGCAGTAATACATCTCCAGTCACCCACATCCATCTATTGTTCTCCTTAGTGAGTCCAAGCCAGCTGTAGCCACGTGCTTTCGTCAGCATGGTTGTTATAAAGTTCTGGAGAAGATACAATGCAAGCCCTGTACCATGTATACTTATAGCACTATACAAATACATCATGACAATAACAGTAATAAAGAAACAGGGTGTCAGGGCAATATGGGAGTGTGAGTGAAGTTGTTCAAGGAGGGGAAAGTCTCTGGTGTATGTGTAGCTATGAAACTGTGATACCTTTGTTTTCTATGTTAACAGTTCTGAAGTTTTCTGCCTGTATGCAGAGACAGCTCCTATCTTGTTCTCAGAGTTGTTTTAGATTGTTAAAGAGAAACCCACAATCTACTCTGTCATGGAGATTTTACTTTGCTTCATTCTTATTGTTTTCCATAACCTAAAATAAAAGTCACTCCAAATTAAAGTATAGAGTTGCAGTTTGTGCATAAAAATATAGCACAGCCATCATAGCAGGGACATTTTTATGTGGCCTGGTCTACACTACGCATTTAAACTGAATTTAGCAGCGTTAAACCGATTTAACCCTGCACCTGTCCACACAATGAGTCCCTTTATATCGATATAAAGGGCTCTTTAAACCGATTTCTGTACTCCTCCCTGACGAGAGGAGTAGTGCTGAAATCGGTATTGCCATGTCGGATTAGGGTTAGTGTGGCCGCAAATCGACAGTATTGGCCTCCGGGCGCTATCCAGTGGTGAGCTCCAGCCGGTTTGCAGCGGTTCACGTGAACCGGTTGTTAAATTTAGAAGCCTTTTTAGAACTGGTTGTTCCAGGACAACCAGGTTCTAAAAAGTTTTTTAAATTTAACAAAGCTCGGGCAGCTGTCCACCCGGCCCCCAGCCCCAGCTCACCTCCCCCTCTCCCCTGAATGCTCCGCCCTCCTTCTCCTCCCCCTCCCCTGCTTCCCGCGAATCAGATGTTCGCAGGAAGCCTGAAATGAGGAGCAGGCAGGTAAGTCAGGCGGGGCGGACGGCGCGCGTGGCCCAGTCCAGCTCCACTTGAGCGGCTTCCCCTGGCCCCGGCCAAGCTCCCCAGCCTGGTCCTGGCCAAGCACCCCCGGCTCGGTTTGGTCCCGGCTGAGCGGCTCCGACCCGGCCCAGCTCGGGACCTGCAGCACCAGCTCCGGTACTGGCCCAGGGAGTCGGGCCCTGCGGCTCCGGCCCCGATGCCAGCCAAGCGGCTCGGCCCCGGTGCCAGCCCGGGGAGTCGGGCCCCGCGGTTCCGGCCAAGCGGCTCGGCCCCGGTGCCGGCCCGGGGAGTCGGGCCCCACGGCTCGGCCCGATGCCAGCCGGCGGCTCGGCCCGGTGCCGGCCGAGTCGGGACCAGCGGTTCCGGCCCGATGCCAGCCGAGCGGCTCGGCCCGGTGCCGGCCGAGTCGGGCCCACGGCTCGGCCCGATGCCAGCCGGCGGCTCGGCCCCAGTGCCGGCCCGGGGAGTCGGGCCCCGCGGTTCCGGCCGAGCGGTGCCTGCTCTGGTCCAGCCGGGCTCAGGGAGTTGGGCCCTGCGGCGCCGGTCGTGGTCCTGGCGGAGTGGACCCGGCCCCAGGCAGTGTGGTAAGGGGGCAGGGAGGGAGTGGGTTGTGTGGGGGTGGATAGGGGTCAGGGTGGTCAGAAGGCAGGGAACAGGGTGAATGAATGGGGGCAAGGGTCCCGGGGAGCAGTCAGGAAAGAGCAGGGTTGGATGAGGTGGTGGGGGCACTCAGGGACAGAGAGAAGGGGTGGTTGGATGGGGTAGGGGTCCTGGGGGGCCATCGAGAATGAGAGGAGGGGTTGGGTGGGGTGACAAGGGGCAGTCAGGGGACAGGGAAGGGGGGGATGGGTCAGGAGTCCCGGGGGGGAGTGTCAAGGAACATGAGGGGTTGGATGGGGCATGACCCCCCCAGGGGGGGAGGAGGGAACCGGTTGTTAATATTTTGGCAGCTCATCACTGGCGCTATCCCACAGTGCACCATTGTGACCGCTCTAGAAAGCAATCTGAACTCGGATGCACTGGCCAGGTAGACAGGAAAAGCCCCGTGAACTTTTGAATTTCATTTCCTGTTTGCCCAGCGTGGAGCTCTGATCAGCACAGGTGGCGATGCAGTCCCAAATTCAAAAAGAGCTCCAGCATGGACCGTATGGGAGATACTGGATCTGATCACTGTATGGGGAGACAAATCTGTTCTATCAGAGCTCCGTTACAGAAGACGAAATGACAAAGCATTTGAAAAAATCTCCAGGCTATGATAGACAGAGGCCACAGCAGGGACTCAGCACAGTGCTGCGTGAGAAGCGTAACGGAAAGCCAAAGAATCAAATGGAGGCTCATGGAGGGAAGGAGGGGGTACTGAGGACTCCAGCTATTCCACAGTCCCTGCAGTCTCCAAAAAGTATTTGCATTCTTGGCTGAGCTCCAAATGCCTGAAGGGTCAAAAACATTTTCCCGGGTGTTTCAGGGTGTATGTCGTCAATTTACACCCTTCCCCCCCATGAAAGAAAAGGGAAAAAATCAT
This sequence comes from Mauremys reevesii, assembly GCF_016161935.1. Taxonomy (NCBI): domain Eukaryota; kingdom Metazoa; phylum Chordata; order Testudines; family Geoemydidae; genus Mauremys; species Mauremys reevesii. The sequence goes on from NC_052623.1 coordinate 219,786,491, forward strand.
TTCTCGCCTTTTTTCAATGTCACCCTATGTCTACTGCATGCTGCTGGTAGACGGGGTGCTGCAGCGCTGAACACCAGCATCCCCTTCCCGGTGGCAGACAGTACAATATGACTGCTATCCATCATCATCATCAGCCCGTGATTGCTCCTGGCTGGCTTTGGTAAAAATAGGAATGACTCCCGGTCATTCCCAGCAGATGGTACAAAAGGCTTGGTAACCGTCATCATAGCAGCTGGAGGCTGAGCTCCATCAGCCCCCCCTTTCATGTCTAAAGAAAAGATTCTGTACTGCCTGGACTATCATAGCAGTGGGAGGCTGCGCTCCTCTCCCCCCCCCACGACCCTTTAATGTCCTGCCTGAACTATCATAGCAGCTGGAAGCTGCCTCCCCCTCATTTTATCTCACTAAAAGTCAGTGTTTCTTATTCCTGCATTCTTTATTACTTCATCACACAAATGGGGGGACACTGCAACGGTAGCCCAGGAGAGTTGGGGGAGGAGGAAAGCAACGGGTGGGGTTGTTGCAGGGCAACCCCTAGAATGGTATGCAGCTCATCATTTCTGCGGGATCTTTGGGGCTCTGACACGGAGCGGCTGTGCTCTCTGGTTCTCTAGTACACTTGCCCCATATTCTAGGAAGGACTGACTCTATTTTTAGACAAAACATAAAGAAGGGAATGACCCAGGGAGTCATTCCCATTTTTGTCCATGAGCCCCCGGCCGACCTCAGCAAGGCCAGCCAGGAGCACCCATGACAGTAGCAGATGGTACAAAAGGATTGATAACTATCATCGCCAATTTCCAAATGCAAATGGTGCAAAATGACTGATAACCATCATCTCATCACCAATTTACAATGGCAGACGGTGCAATGGGGATGGTAATAATTTCTGCTACCTTGCAAAGGCAAATGAATGCTGCTGTGTAGCACTGCAGTACCGCCTCTGTCAGCAGCATCCAGTACACATACGGTGATAGTGTCAAAAGGCAAAACAGGCTCCATGGTTGCCATGCTATGGCATCTGCCAGGGCAATCCAGGTGAAAAAGGGTGCAAAATGATTGTCTGCCGTTGCTTTCACGGAGGAAGGATTGAGTGACGACATTTACCCAGAATCACCCGCGACACTGTTTTTGCCCCATCATGCATTGGGATCTCAACCCAGAATTCCAGTGGGCGGGGGAGACTGCGGGAACTGTGGGATAGCTATGGGATAGCTACCCACAGTGCAACGCTCCGGAAATCGACGTTAGCCTCGGTACATGGACGCACACCGCCAAATTACTGTGCTTAGTGTGGCCGCGTGCACTCGACTTTATACAATCTGTTTTAAAAAAACAGTTTCTGTAAAATCGGAATAATCCCGTGGTGTAGACATACCCTGGAAGTGGAGAAGGGTTTGGACTGGAGGGAGAGAGGAGATACTTCTAAAAGGAAATAAGTTTTAACTGACTCTTGGTCTGTAGTCTTGTTTTTACATCTTATGAAAAAAGATGGTCCCTCCATCAGAGTGGTAACACTGAGCTGGGGCATTGGTACAGTACTGACTCAGTACTACCACTTATTGCCAACAACAAATCCATGGGCACCCAGTTTCCCATCCAAGTGCTAACCCATCATAACCTCATCCAGTTTATAAGAGCTGACAAGAGCATAGCTAAGTGATATAACACACCTGAATATGATGTCTTAATGCACAAGGGCAGATAGATAGTGGTCTAATGCACTTCTTGTTCTGCAAGTTAATAAACTGAGGGAAAAGCGATTTTCAGGGATTTGTCTTGGACATCGAAGGAACCCCTTCACCCTGATAAATACATATTGCTGACTTCACTCCGTTAGAAGTGTGAACCAGTTGTTTCCTCACCTTCTCCTCCTCGCTGTCAATCACAGCCAGGCTAGCTGTCTGGGAACTGCAGTACTTCTCACTATCACTCCAGGTTTTTTTCTTCTCAGAGAAGTAGTAGCATTTCCTCTCATGCAGAACCCAGCTGAATGGACAGTACTCACATGGGGCATATTCTACAGAGTAAAGAAAGAGATCAACAGAGCATCTCATGGCGACATCTCGCCCTCCTATCATTCCATCCCTTTGTTTATCCTCTTCTAAACTGTTTCTCTCTTTAGTACATCGTTCTTGCCTCCAGGGCAGTAATGATTATACACTTTTTCTGAGACTGTAAACTCTTCAGATCTGGGACTTTCCACCTCAATTTGTACAGCACATAGCTCATTGGGGCCCAATTCCAATTTGGCATCTGGACACTACCATAAGATAAATAACTATGATAAAAGAGAGTGTGACTCAAAAAGGGGGAAGGATAGCTCAGTGGTTTGAGCATTGGCCTGCTAAACCCAGAGTTGTGAGTTCAACCCTTGAGGGGGCCATTTGGGGATTGGTCCTGCTTTGAGTGGGGGGTTGGACTAGATGATCTCTTAAGGTCCCTTCCAACCCTAATATTCTATGATAAGTGGTTATACCTGCTTTCCTGCTCTCTTCCTTTCCACACAGGTTTTCTTTTAATTTGGTCAGCATCATTGAAGCATTTACATGGAGTTCTTTGGATGAATTTTGGGCATTATCAGGACAGCTGAAATCTGATTGTAGGGGAAAAAATACATGGAAAATGTACTTTCCTGTCTGTATTACAGGCAGAGCACACAGAATATCTATAGTTAAGGATGCAGATCTCTTCATTCTAAAGTGTTATTTTCAGATGCTTATAACTGTCATTTTTATTTGGGGGGGGATGAAAATATGTACATTTCTTCTTAGCTTGGATCTTTTTTTCCCTTTCTGATTTTGAAAGTTTCAGGAAAAGTGTTTCAACTTCCTTCAAAATGAAGAGAAGGATTAAAAAAATATAATGGGGAAAGTGCATTTTTAAGTGAGACCTTTTTAGAGCAGCTCATATACCTCAGCATGAGGCAGTAGGAACCTGAAAGAAAATTTAGGATATTCCCTAGAGAAAAAATGTGCATTGAATGAGACAGGAATTGTGTGGGAAATATGTGATAAAGTAATTAGAGACTTATTATAATGCATACATACAAGGAGGCAGAGTTAAGACTAACCTTTTAATGAACATTTTCTATTTTTCCCCCAAAATATCCAAACACATTCCATCATGTGGTAGTGATGCATACTGAATGAAACAGGAGTTCAGGGGAGAAAAACAGAAGAGTCATGACTGTTAAAGACTAGCATCATGTCTACACACCAGAGGGCAGAATTAAAGTTGTGATGGCAACCTTAAGCATACCCAGCTTTGGGGTGTTTTGGATTGCCATCTTAATGTTCTTTTACATGTCTTCTCCCATTGAATCTGTTGCACACAAATGGCTAAATTCAAAGTTGGTGCTGAATGAAACAACAGTTTTGAATTTACAGTAGGGCTCACAAGAAGTGGCAGACTATCTAGAGAGGTGTGTAACATAACAGTTCATGTAGGGGACTAGCATGGAGACTAACACAGTAGGGCTTCTCGCCAGATTGGTAAGGACTCACTGCCATACCCACAGTCTTTTTTTTATGCAGCTTTATTATCCAAATGTAACCCAGAATTTGATATTCCTGCATGTTAGCCCAGAACTTGACAGTACTGCAAGTCAGCCATTTTGTGTGTTCAGCCACTGCTAGCTGAAACCCAAACATCACACAGCTAGGAATAATTTTTAGGACCCTAAGAGGCAAGGTGGTGCAGCTGTATGTTTTGGTGCAGCTGTATGTTTGCAGTTCCACTAATCAGAATGGGAGGATGGAACAAGGAGTGAATGTACTTTGAAAATAGAAGATTTATTCCTGACAGTGCCTGGAGAGAAACAGTTAAGTTAGCACTGCTTTGGGTTCTGAAAATCCTGCATAACACAAGCTTAGGTCAAATCAACAGAAACACAGTTTTGAAACTCACCCTGTTATTTCCTCTTTTAGTTCTTAGGTTTCTTCTGCCTACCCTGCCACGGGACTCTAGCAGTCCTGCTGCTTGGGTTTCCCTGCTTCCACTCCCAGGGCCCCCTGTTCCCAGGGAGCAGGCAGTGAGAGCCACCTCTACTCTCTACCCCTTTCCTGGCTGGTTCCTAGCCTGACTCATTTAGACTGTCTCTCACCAAGCCCAAGTGCCCTCTTTTAGAGATCAACTGGGGTCAACTGACCAGCACAGATGCACTGGCCTTGCTCCCTTTTAAAGGGCCATTGTCACAATGTGACAGTCTAAGGAGAGCACACCTTGATGGAAAGGAGCATGGTTAATAAGGACACATTTAGAGCTGGTATAAGAAGGTATTTTACTACTAGTATTATAAAATGAATAATGGGATGTGGCTATTTAGTGCACCAGTTTGTTAGTATTAATATTATTACATTAAAACCAAAAAATTAGTTAGGTTACTAAACTTCATTTAGGTTGCAAAAGCAAGCACTTGAATGTTAGGAAATGCCAGATTTAAGGTTTCCTATGCAATCCCCATTCTGCCTCCTTGTATGTCCATCCTGGGCACTGAATGAGGCAGGGATTCTGTGGGAAAAGGCTGTGATCATGTAATTAAAGACTGTATCATAATACATATGCACAAAGGAGAAGAATTAAGATTTCACAAGCAACTTTAAATCTGGCATTTCCCAACTTTTAAGTCCTTGGCTTTGCAACCTCAATAACTTTCTTTTACTGTCATTTTGTTATAGGTAGATTCCTATTTTTATTAAAGAAAAAGTTAAAAACAAACTTTATTATATGCCACTGTAGAAACCCCTCCTCGTATATGCACCTCAAGATTTTAGCAACAAACACAGACTGCTAGCACTTGAGCTACAGGAATAGCTACATTAATTGGTAGTAGAAGGTGTGAGACTAGAACCATGTGCTGGGTTTGTGGTGTAAATGAGAGAAGTCTGGCTTGTGGTGCTCTTCTTCTCACTCCACACCAGAAGTTGGGAGAGCTCCTCTGTGGTTCCCCCAGAGGGTAGGATGGACAACTGGGAGTGAAGAGCCTGACTTTGCCCCTTTTACTGCCCTGGCAGATCCCATGCATTCCTGGGAGCAGTGTGTGTTGCTGCTGCTATGACAGTGGGGGCCCAGTTCTTTACCTTGTTAGTGTTCAGTCATTGTTTGAGTACAATGCCAAAATTCTCCTGAGGAACAAAAATGAGGGGAGGAAAATGGCTACCGAATTCCAAAGCCCTGCTGCAAACAATGGAGGTCTGACAGCTGCTCAAAGAAAGCTTGCCAGAATTTTTTATAATGGAAAGTGTTAGGGATCGCTACCAAATCCATCTCTAAAGTCTGTTTAGTACCAGATTCCCACCATGACATAAACAATGACTGAAATGTCCATATTTCATAGTTTCATAGTTCCCTACTGAACCGAGTCTGTGGTCTTCTTGGGCAGTTTGACTGAGGCCCGCTGCGTCAGCTATCTGTGCAGAGCTGGTGCAACAGACAGAGAGAACACAAGTGCAGAAAACCAGGGGCACTGGAACAGGGGAGCCAGGGGGCAATGGCCGCATCCCTTTTAAAAGTGGGAGGGGTATGCCCTCCCACTTTTTACAGGCCATAAGGGTGAGTGACAGCTGGGGGAGGGCATGGAGAAAAGTGAGCGGGGTGCAGGGTCTTGTGGGGAAGAGGTGGTAAAGGACCGGGGCCTTGGGAGAACAGATGGCATGGGGGCAGGGTCTCAGGGGAAGGGGTGGTGTGAGGACAGGGGCTTATGGAGAAGGGGTGGTATGAGGGTGGGCCTCGGGAGCGCGAGGGAGGGGACTCAGAGAGAAGGGGCAGCATGAGAGCTCAGGGAGAAGGGGCAGTGCAAGGGGCAGGAGGGGAGGGGAACAGGGGCGGCATGGGGTGGCGGCATCACAGTTGGGGTGCTGGTGGCCCTCCCCAATTTTAGGGAGCTTCCATCGCCCCTGCAGCCAACAACTGACAACACGTATGAGTTAAAAATATTGGTAGAGGAGGATGGAAAAAAAGAACTAAAAGTTACTACTGCTGATGGCTTACAGAAAATAATTACCAGGAATTAATTAAATCCACACCCTAAGCAAGACTCAGCTTTACCCAATACAGACTCAGCAGCAACATTTATTTCACCCCTTTATAAGCTATTGAAAGCAAAGATAATTAATTAGAACAAATTCTGTGGAATTAATAACAACCTATGGAACTTAATTCATATTCTTTGAAGCTGGCTGTTCTTTGGGAAGTAGCAGATCAAACTCTTCCTCTTTATTAAGAATAGACTTGCTATAAATCTTACCCAGTCACCAAGTTAAGCTATTTTAAGGGACACCTCAAAGTGATACAAAAACTTTATTACAAATGTAACCCTTCTGCCAATGGCGTTGGCAGCAAAAAGGTCCTTCTTTCTAGGGGATTCTCTAGAATTTGCTTCACTTGGGGTCAATCCCCTACCCAGTATCTGGGAATGAATCAACACTTCTGGCACCTTTGGTAGGCAAATCAATACCCATTTGCAAGCACATTCAACAAAGGTTTAATCTTTATTGGGGAAAAGAAAGGGACAGAACAGAGTGAACTACCTCCTAAGGATGCACGATTTACCATCACGAACAATTGGACCCTGAGTGGCTGATGCAGGTTTCTATCTCCCAGCACTGCCCCTCCCCCCAGCAGTGGATCCCCAACTTCCCTGCTCATAGTTTGTGGTTCCAGGAGTTCCAGCAAAATCAGGGGCACTGTTTCTTAGGAAGCTCTGGGTTCTAGCACTTCTCCTGCTAGAATTATTTCAGCAGCAAGAACAGGGAGGCATCACCAGAGTCTTTAGGTCAATGTAGACGGATGCTGTAAATTCCTCTGCTCCCACCATAGTCCACACAACTGTTCACAATTTGTTGCTCTCCTCCTGGAGGCTATAGGTGGGCTCAACTACTACTTTGCATAGCTCACTGGTGGCCAGGTGACTGGAACTGCTGCTAGGCTCTGTCCTCTGCTTACCACTATTACTAAGCTATGACCACATAAGGCAATTGCAACTCTCAGCTCTTTTGATGATGTTCGTCCATCGTTTTCGAAGAAGACCTTAACATCTATCAGGTTGTGAGCTGTCCACGGTGCGTCCGCAAATGGCTGGTAAGGCCAATACAGGCACGGAATGTTCTGCCACATGTCGGGCAGACATGTGTGGGCACCACTGTTGCAACATTTGCAGCTCTGGCTTTACGGAGTGCTCGATTCTCTTGTGCTAGGGTTATCCTTCTGGCTTCAGATGTTTGGCAGCCTTGGTGGATCAGCGTACGCCATGTCGATCGGTCTTGTGCCAGGGTTTCCCAGGAGGTGATGTCGATATCCAGGGACTTAAGAGAGGCTTTCAGCGTATCTTTGTATCGCTTCTTTTGTCCCCCGTGCGATCGCTTTCCTTGAGACAGCTCACCATAGAAGAGCTGTTTGGGGATGTGGTGGTCTGGCATCCTTGCAACATGGCCTGCCCAGCGTGTCTGGGCTTTCATAAGCAGAGTGTAAACTGACGGCAGGCCTGCTCTGGAAAGGACTTTTGTGTCAGGCACCTTATCCTGCCACCGAATCCTCAGAAGTCTGCTGAGGCAAATCGTGTGGAAGTGGTTCAATTGCCTAGCGTGCCTCCTGTATATAGTCCAAGTCTCACTGGCATACATCAGGGTAGTTAGCACTACTGCTCGGTAGACTTTAAGCTTTGTAGCAAGGCTTATTCCACGGCGGTCCCACATGTTGGTCAGCAGTCCGCCAAATGCAGAGCTTGCCTTGGCGATTCTGCAGTTGACCTCGATGTCAATTGTCACTTGGGCTTTCGGAGCTGGCTGGTGCATCAGGGTAGTTAGCACTACTGCTCGGTAGACTTTAAGCTTTGTAGCAAGGCTTATTCCACGGCGGTCCCACACGTTGGTCAGCAGTCCGCCAAATGCAGAGCTTGCCTTGGTGATTCTGCAGTTGACCTCGATGTCAATTGTCACTGCGCGGGAGAGAGTGCTGCCAAGGTATGTAAATTGGTCCACTGCTTGCAGCTTTTGCCCCTTCACTGATGGTGGGCTCTTGGTGTTGGGCTTTCGGAGCTGGCTGGTGCATCACTTCGGTTTTCTTTATGTTGATAAGAAGGCCGAAGTTATCGCATGCTGCTGCGAATTTGTCCATGCTGGCTTGCATTTCCTGCTCTGATCCAGCATTCAGGGCACAATCGTCAGCAAAAAGGAGGTCTCGTAGCACAGTCTCCTTTATCTTGGTGACAGCCTGGAGTCTTCGCAGGTTGAACAGTTTCCCATCAGTCCTGTATCTCAGGCTGACTCCCAAGGAACTGCTCTGAAAGGCGTCTGACAGCATGGCTGAAAACATCATGCTGAACAGGGTCGGTGCCAACACACACCCTTGCTTGACGCCATTTGTGATGAGAAAGGCCTCTGAAGCTTCTCCGTCGTCCAGAACACAAGCCGTCATGCCGTCGTGGAACTGACGTACCATCAGGATGAATCTATCAGGGCACCCAAACTTCGACATGATACGCCACAGACCTTCATGACTGACAGTGTCAAAAGCCTTGGTGAGCTTCACAAAGATGGTGTACAGTTCACGATTCTGCTCTTGACACTTCTCTTGGAGCTGTCGGACTGCGAAGATCATGTCCACAGTGCCACGCTCTTTACGAAAGCCGCACTGTGTCTCGGGTAATAGACCCTGTTCCAGGTGGTCAATCAGGCGATTCAGCAACACTCGTGCAAGGATCTTGCCTGCGCTGGAAAGCAATGATATTCCTCTATGATTATTGCAGACTTTTCTATTTCCTTTCCTCTTATAGAGGTGTACGATGGACGCGTCTTTCAATTCCTGAGGAATAGACCCTTGATTCCAGAAGGACTGAAACCGTTGAGTGAGTTTGTCAACAAGCACTGCACCACCATCCTTATAAACTTCTGCTGGGATCGCATCAGATCCTGAGGCCTTGCCACTGAACAGCTGGCTGATGGCCTGTAGGATTTCAGTCTCTGATGGTGGAACGTCCAGGCTGTGGTTGATATCCGCCTGGGGCATTCTATCAATTGCCTCGTTATTAATGGAAGATGGGCGGTTCAGTACGGATTGAAAATGCTCAGCCCAACGCTGTAGAATCAGAGTCTTCTCAGTAATGAGAGTTACACCATCTAAATCCAGTAAAGGAGAGCTCCCTGAGGGCCGAGGGCCGTACAAGGATCTGAGGGCTTCGTAGAACCGTTTGGCATCGTTTCTATCAGCAAACATCTGGATTTCACCTGCCTTGGCACTCAACCAGGAGTCCTGCATCTTGCGAAGCTTGCTCTGTACGGTCCTGCGAGTGTTGTTAAAGGCATTTTTCTTAGCTGATGACGACGGGTCGTTCTGATGAGCACGGTAAAGGCGGTGCTTTTCAGCAAGTAAGGCCTTGATCTCTTCATCGTTTTCATCAAACCAGTCCTGCTGTTTCCTGTGTGAGGGTCCAAGAACCTTTAGTGCAGAAGAGTGCACAATATTCCGGAAGCGTTCCCAGTCCTTCTCAGCATTTTCCTCTAATTGCAGCTCTAAGAGTTGGTTGTCAAGATCTTCTGCTAGTAAAGCTGCTGTATTGGGGTTCCTCAGTTTACTGACGTTAATCTTTTTCACCACAGCTCTGTTTCCCTGCGGACGTCTCTTTGGCTTGATGTAAAGGCTTAATTTAGAGATGATGAGTCTATGATCAGTCCAACAGTCAGCACTCGGCATGGCCTTAGTCACCCTTACATCCTGTCTGTCTTTCCTCCGCACGATGACATAATCAATGAGATGCCAGTGCTTGGAGCGTGGATGCATCCAGGACGTCTTTTTGTGAGTGGGCAGGCGGAAGATGGTATTGGTAATGATCAGATCATGAGCCACACATGTCTTCAGGAGTAGTAGGCCATTGCTGTTACATTTGCCGATTCCATTTTTTCCAATGACGCCATCCCAGGCAGAGTGATCAGATCCTACTCTCGCGTTAAAATCGCCAAGTAGAATCAGCCTGTCGGTATGCTTCACGGATGAGAGTAGGGCATCAAGATCTTCATAAAACTTGTCCTTTACTTCATCCGGATTCGTCATTGTGGGTGCGTAAGCGCTGATTAGTATAGCTTGCTTTCCTCTCGGTAGTGGAAGATGCAGCGTCATGAGTCGGTCGTTCACACCCTTGGGAAGACTGGCAAATTTGTGGACAAGTTGATTCTTAACCGCAAAGCCAACTCCAGATTCATGACGTTCGTCACTGCTACGTCCACACCAGAAGAATGTGTAACCACCTCCTATTTCTGTGAGCTGACCTTCGTTGGCTAGACGAGTTTCACACAGGGCCGCAATATTGATGTTAAATCTTGCGAGCTCTCTAGCGACCAGGGCTGTTCTTCTTTCTGGTCGATCTGCTGAGGGGTTATCTTGAAGCGTGCGTACGTTCCATGTACCAATAATGAGTGGTGTCACCTTGCGGTTTGTTATTTGAAGTTTTGTTGTTCGACCGCATAAGATGGGATCCCCTCCAGCCGCGGTAAGCTGGCCAGGGTTCTGTGAAGCAAACAATGTTTAGGGCACCTTTTCTAGCCCCTTCCTCTTGCTACGGAGTTGAGCAGTGCGGTCCTAAAAAGGGCTGCTCAGTCACTCAGGTAGACGCCGAATCCAGCTGTTGCTTCGATCAGCAAGAAGACGACCATTAGACCTGAGCCGCCTGTGTGCAGGTCCGCAGCTACAGCTCCCAGTGTATCCACACCTGCTGCTTCGTCGCTCGCCCATCGCCACAGGACTTTGAAATTTACGGAACTTAGGAGATGTCAAGACTTGCACATGGATTGGATTAAAGTGAGGGAGAGGTGCGCATAGTCAGCCTCACTCTCTCTTGCCAGATCCCATCTTGCTCCAATGGCAGGACAAGAGTCGAGACGGTTGGAGATGGGCTGGGCGCAGTGGTTGACCAGGGCATCTTTCGCGTCTTGCCGTGCTCTTAGCGTACCACACCGCTTGCAGAAACCACCTTCATGACCTTTGATCCTATTCTAGAAGGTCTCATCTGCTCAATCCGCCAGAGTCTGTCTTCACATGCTCGGGATAGACAAAACCCTATCTCACCGGAGGTCTAAGCCCAACGGCTACTCTCAACCTGGGTTAGCCAGCCTGTCGAAGCTGTTGCCCGGGGTGTGGCCGCTGCGCATGCTACAGCTACTGGGAGCCACAGGTGAGAGCTGAGTGACAGGTGGGGACCAAAGGTGGGTGAGCTGCCCTGAAAGGACACAACATGCCTCTACACCAGAGGGGTGTATGGGGTGTTCAGGGAGGGGTAGCACCTCAGCTCTTTTAGATACAAGGGGAGCCCCAAAGTCTCTAACTGCAAAAATTTATGCATGCCCTGCAAATAAACCACAAATATACAATTTCTCTCTTCTTGAAAGAGAGGACTGTCTAGGGCCTCTTATCCAACCTCGGCAACCATCAGTAGTTATCAGGGTGACCCTGAACCCAGTCATTGTTCAGGCCTTGCCTAGGTGCTTCCCAACAGGATGCTCTCTAAAATATTGTCTCCAAGTACAAAATTTAGCTAAATAATACCCCAGTGTCCCCAAACTATCCGCAATTAATATGTAAATGGGGTACTGCATCATTCAGTTGACTCTCCTTGCTCTCCAGCAGATACAAGCAAAGAACATAGTTGAGGTTTAATTGAGATACCTGCTTCACTCAGGCCTGGTCCACACTAGGACTTTAATTCGAATTTAGCAGCGTTAATTCGAATTAACCGTGCACCCGTCCACACCACGAAGCTATTTAATTCGACATAGAGGGCTCTTTAGTTTGACTTCTGTACTTCTCCCCGACGAGGGGAGTAGCGCTAAATTCGACATGGCTATGGGTACGTCTACACTACGGGACTATTCCGAATTTGCATAAACCGGTTTTGTAAAACAGATTTTATAAAATCGAGTGCGCGCGGCCACACTAAACACATTAAATCGGTGTTGTGCGTCCATGGTCCGAGGCTAGCGTCGATTTCTGGAGCGTTGCACTGTGGGTAGCTATCCCGTAGCTATCCCATAGTTCCCGCAGCCTCCCCCGCCCCTTGGCATTTCCGGGTTGAGATCCCAGTGCCTGATGGGGCAAAAATCATTTTCGCGGGTGGTTCTGGGTACAGCCTCACCCCTCCCTCCCTTCCTCCCTGAAAGCGGCAGACAACCGTTTCGCGCCTTTTTTGCTTGGAGAACTGTGCAGACGCCATAGCACAGCAAGCATGGACCGTGCTCAGCTCAATACCGCAATCGTGGATGTTTTAAACACCTCGCGCACTCTCGTGCAGTATATGCTGAACCAGGACCTTCGAACCGAGGCGAGTAAGAGGCGGATACGGCAGCGGCGATGACAGTGATGAGGCGTAGACACAGAATTCTCTCAAACCGCGGGCCCCTGCGCTTTGGAGATCCTGATGGTAATGGGGCAGATTCTATCCATTGAACGCCGATTTTGGGCCCGGGAAACAAGCACTGACTGGTGGGACCGCATTGTGTTGCAGGTGTGGGACGATTCCCAGTGGCTGCGAAACTTTCGCATGCGTAAGGGCACTTTCATGGAACTTTGTGACTTGCTTGCCCCTGCCCTGAAACGCCATAATACCAAGATGAGAGCAGCCCTCACAGTAGAGAAGCGAGTGGCGATAGCCCTGTGGAAGCTTGCAATGCCAGACAGCTACCGGTCAGTCGGGAATCAATTTGGAGTTGGAAAATCTACTGTGGGGGCTGCTGTGATGCAAGTAGCCAAAGCAATCACTAAGCTGCTGCTACGAAAGTGACTCTGGGAAACGTGCAGGCCATAGTGGATGGCTTTGCTGCAATGGGATTCCCTAACTGCGGGGGGGGGGCGATAAATGGAACCCATATCCCTATCTTGGCACCGCAGCACCAGGGCACCCAGTACGTAAACCGGAAGGGGTACTTTTCAATGGTGCTGCAAGCACTGGTGGATCACAAGGGACGTTTCACAAACATCCACGTGGGATGGCCAGGGAGGGTTCATGACGCTCGCGTATTCAGAAGCACTACTCTGTTTAAACGGCTGCAGCAAGGGAATTACTTCCCAGACCAGAAAATAACAGTTGGGGATGTTGAAATGCCTGTCGTTATCCTGGGGGACCCAGCCTACCCCTTGATGCCATGGCTCATGAAGCCATACACAGGCAGCCTGGACAGTGGTCAGGATCTGTTCAATTACAGGCTGAGCAAGTGCAGAATGGTGGTGGAATGTGCATTTGGCCGTTTAAAGGCGCGCTGGCGCACATTACTGACTCGCTCAGACCTCAGCCAAACCAATGTCCCCTATGTTATTGCTGCTTGCTGTATTCTCCACAATCTCTGTGAGAGTAAGGGTGAGACCTTTATGGCGGGGTGGGAGGCTGAGGCAAATCACCTGGCCGCTGATTACGCGCAGCCAGACACCAGGGAGATTAGAAGAGCACACCAGGAAGCGGTGCGCATCAGAGAAGCTTTGAAAACGAGCTTCATCAATGGCCAGGGTACAGTGTGACTGCTGTGTTTGTTGATGAACACCCAACCCCCTTGATTGACTCAGTCCCTGTAAGCAACTCCCCCTCCCCCTTCGAGTACAGCTTACTTATGCAAATAAAGTCACTCTCATTTAAAAAGCATGAATTCTTTATTGATTCATTATAAAAAGAGGGAGAGAAGTAAGGGTGTGCTTTGGGAGGAGGATAGGAGGGATGGAGAAGGCCATTAAAAAAAAATTCAGACTAACGACAGCCTTTTGGTTGGGCTGTCCACGGGGGTGGAGTGGGCGGGTGCACGGAGCCTCCCCCCACGCGTTCTTACACGTCTGGGTGAGGAGGATGTGGAACATGGTGAGGGGGGAGGGTGGTTATACAGGGGCTGCAGAGGCACTCTGTGATCCTGCTGCCGTTCCTGAAGCTCCACAAGACGCCGGAGCATGTCAGTTTGATCACGCAGCAGCCCCAGAGTTGCATCCCGCCACCGCTGATTTTCCTGCCGGTCTTCCTGCCGCCACCTCTCATCTCGGTTGTCCCTCCTGTCCTCACGTTCACTGGCCTCTTTCCTGTAATTTGAAACCACGTCCTTCCACTCATTCAGATGAGCTCTTTCATTGCGTGTAACTTCCATAATATCCGAGAACATCTCATCTCGCGTCTTCTTTTTCCTCCGCCTTATCTGTGCTAGCCTTTGGGATGGAGGAGGGATGGTTGAAAAATTTGCAGCTGCATGAGGGAGATAAATATTTAGAAAGATACATTTTACAGAACAATGGTTATACTGTTTCACAGTGAACATCAGTATTCATCTAGCACATGTGATTTCCTACAAGGTCGCATTTTCATCTTAATAGTGACTGCTTGCAGCTCTGGGGTTACAGATCTCACAGACACATCAGGTCCAGGCATCAGAATTCAGCTTGCACGGCCTTGGTACGCCACTGTCTCAGTGATTTACCCCTCCCCCCCAATGCATGGCTAATACCACGCTAGCTCCCTGCTAATCAACAACCTTCCCCCTCCCCCCCCACCCACTGCTTGTCCGGTAGCTTGGGGAAGATCGCCTCACTGGTGACCAAACAGAAAAGATCATCGGCATTTCACTCCTCCCCTCCCCCCGCTTCGCTACGTGCAGGAAAGTGTTTTTTTTAAGCTGCTGCATTCCACGAACCCAGTAGAAAAATGGCCACCCCCCTTACTTAAATTCCTGATTTTTAACCAGGTTATCCTGAACGATATCACTTTGCTGAGGATAACAGAACAAGATAAAGAGCGGATGCTTCTTGAATGCCAGCAGTCACCGGGACCATACGCCGCTATGCTTTGCCACGCAATGATCCCTGATTACTTGCTACATGCATGGCATGGTAAAGTGTCCTACCATGGTGGGCAGAACAAGGATGCCTTGCCCAGAAACCTTCTGCAAAGGCTTCTGGAGTACCTACAGGAGCGCTTCATCGAGATGTCCCTGGAGGATTTCCTCTCAATCCCCGGACATGTTAACAAACTTTTCTAAGTAACTACACTGTCTGCGAATGCATCCCAAGTCCTCAGGGCAAATCAATCATTAAAAAAGGCTTGCTTAAAAAACAGTGTTTGCTATTTGCAAAGGTACACTCACCAGAGCTCCCTTCCATGGCGTCATTCTGTGGAATAGTTGCTTGTGAGGGCTGGGAGCAGGGTAATTCCATCAGGGTGATAAAAAGCTCCTGGCTGCTGGGGGTCACGGAGTGCTGTGTGCTCTCTGCTAGGTCTTCCTCTTCTTCTTCCTCTTCATCTTCCCCGTCTGCATAATCCTCAGACATGGCAGAGATTACAACCCCCACCTCGGAATCCACGGTCAGGGGTGGGGTACTTGTGGCGCAGCCCCCTAAAATTGCATGCAGCTCAGCATAGAAGCGGCATGTTTTTTGACCTGCCCCGGACCTTCCGTTTGCTTCTTTGGTTTTCTGGTAGGCTTGTCTGAGCTCCTTAACTTTCACGCTGCACTGCACGGAGTCCCTGCTGTGGCCTTTAGCCGTCATAGCCTTAGAAATTCTTTCAAATACTTTTTCATTTCGTCTTTTGGAACGCAGTTCTGTTAGCACTGAATCCTCTCCCCATATAGCGATCAGATCCAGTACCTCCCGAGCGGTCCATGCTGGGGCTCTTTTTCGATTCTCAGGAGACTGCATTGTTAACTGTGCTGATGAGCTGTGCGTGGTCACCTGTGATGATGAGCTCTCCACGCTGGGGAAGCAGGAAATGAATTTCAAAAGTTCGCGGGGCTTTTCCTGTCTACCTGGCCAGTGCATCCGAGTTGAGAATGCTGTCCAGAGCGGTCAGTGGTGCACTGTGGGATACCGCCCGGAGGCCAATACCGTCGATTGCGGCCACACTATCCCTATTCCGATATGTTAATACCGATATTAGCGCTACTCCTCTCGTCGGGCAGGAGTACAGAAACCGATTTAAAGAGCCATTAAAATCGATATAAGGTGCCTCCTAGTGTGGATGGTTTTGGCGTTAAATCGGTTTTACGCTCCTAAAACCGATTTAAACGCCTAGTGTAGACCAGGCCTATGTCGAATTAGGCTAGGCGTGGATGCAAATCGACCTTAGTAGCTCCGGGAGCTATCCCAAACTGCACCACTCTGTTGACGCTCTGGACAGCAGTCCAAGCTTGGATGCTCTGACCAGCCATGCAGGAAAAGCCCCGTGGAAATTTGAATTCCTTTTCCTGTCTGGCCAGTTTGAATCTCATTTCCTGTGTGGACGTCGTGGCGAGCTCAGCAGCACTGGCAGCGATGCAGAGCTCTCCAGCATAGGTGTCCATGCAATCTCAGACTAGAAAGAGGGCCCCAGCATGGACTGACCAGGAAGTCTTGGATCTGATCGCTGTGTGGGGCAAGGAGTCTGTGCTTTCGGAGCTGCGCTCCAACAAACGGAATGCAAAGACCTACGAGAAGGTCTCCAAAGCCATGGCACTCAGAGGATACAGCCGGGATGCAACGCAGTGCCGCGTGAAAGTCAAGGAGCTGAGACAAGGCTACCAAAAAATCAGAGCAGCAAACGGACGCTCCGGAGCCCAGCCCCAGACATGCCGGTTCTACGAGGCACTGCATGCCATTCTCGGTGGGTCTGCCACCACTGCCCCACCAGTGTGCGTGGACTCTGAAGATGGGATACTGTCGATGGACTGTTCCTCGGAGATGTTCGCGGATGGGGAAGATGAGGAGGACGAGGCAGTCGACAGCGCTTACAACGCTGATTTCCCCGACAGCCAGGATCTCTTCATCACCCTCACAGAGATCCCCTACCAACCCTCCCCAGCCGTTACCCCGGACCCTGAATCAGGGGAAGGATCAGTCGGTAAGTGCTTTAAACATGTAAACATTTTTTTCTAACAGAACAGGAATATTAACTATGCGAAAAGAAGGTCAATATATATGGGGATGGAACAGAAATCCTCTTGGGAGATTTCCGAGAAGCTCTCTTGCAGGTAATCGAAAAGCCTCCGCATGAGGTTCCTGGGGAGAGCTGCCTTATTGGGTGCTCCGTGGTAGCACACTTTTCCGCGCCAGGCTATCATCAGGTACTCCGGGAGCATTGCCTCCACGAGCATGGCCGCATAGGCCCCTGGTTTGTGCTGGCTTTCACGCAGCATGCGCTCTCTATCTGCCTCAGTGACCCTCCTCAGGGTGATCTCGCTCAGCGACTCCTGCATTTAATTACAGTAATTTGTGTACTATTAGTATTGGGAGTGCTTCACTGTTCCTTTGCATAACAATGAGCGTCACTTTACACCCACGTGGTGGAGGCTGCAGAGTGGCATTATACAGTGATCTTTCCCAGGGAACAGACGCGAGGGGGTGCAACAGGGGCAGAGTTTATGCTTTCAGGATTGCCTGTAGCAAGAGGACAGTGGTATACATTGACTTTTAAGCAGCCAAAAGTTTTTGGCTTACCATGCCTGGCTGCTCCACGGATTCTGCTGTCCTGCCCCGCTTGTCTGGTCTGCAGTGCAATCCCCCAGGCAATGAAAGCGAATTCCGAAAATTCGAACTTTCCCTGAGTGAGTGCTGTGCATGGTCTTGTTCACAGAGACTGACTAGACTATGTTTCCTCTTTGCGGAAATGTATCTTTATAAGGAAGTCAATCCCTTTTTCCCATCACACAGCTGCACCTGTATCCCGACCTGCTCCAGCATGCCCCTCAGAGAGGCTGGCGCAGATTAGGCGGCGCAAGAAAAAGACACAGGACAAGATGTTCGCAGAACTTATGGGCTGCTCCCGAGCCGAGGCGGCCCAGCAGAGCCAGTGGAGGGAGAACCTCTCTCAGCAGCAGCGCTCACACAGCGAACGGGAGGACAGATGGCGTCTGGAGGACCAGCAGGTGACTCAAACGCTGGTTGGACTAATGAGGGAGCAAACGGACATGCTCAGGTGCCTTGTGGATGTTCTGCAGGACCGCAGGCAGGAGGACAGAGCCCCCCTGCAGTGTATCTGCAACCACCCTCCCCCGCCACAAAGTCCCATACCCCCCTCACCCAAAATAACAAGAAGGAGGTGGCCAGGGGCCGTGAAAACTGTCACTCCACCCCAGCACTGTGCTCAAGTACCAAAAAGCTCTCATTCGCTAAATTTTGAGAAGTCCTTCCCTTCCTGGATCACCCAAGCCCAAATCCCAGTTTCGTTCCCTCACTGTGTAGTTGATTATTAAAAATAGTTTGCTGTTAATTACTGTTTCCGTCATGTTTCTTTACAGAAGACTTTGTGTGAAGGGGGGGAAGGGTTTGGTAATTGCATAGGACGGTCACCATTACCTGGATACATACACGGGGGCAGGATCTACAGCAGGTCACACATGCATAGTGCAGTCACTAGGCACCCTGGTCAGTCTGGGAGGTGTTTTTCATGTTCTGTGCATAGGCGGCAGGTGTCCTGCTCCAGCTATATTTGGAGCTGGGTCTCTCCCCCGCTCCTGCCTGGATCGGGCCCCGGCCCCCACGGGTCTCCCCCCCACCCCGCCGCGCTCCGTACCTGCCTGACAGTAGAGCGGCTCCCCGCAGAAATGCTGTCTGGTGCCCCAGGGTCCTAGCGCCTGCCATCCACAAATGGCAAGGCAGGCTGCCCTTACCCTGCCCTTCCACCATAGCCCTGAGCCTCTCCAATGCCCCAAACCCTCAGCCCCAGCCAGAGCCCTCATCCCCCTACACCGCCTCCCCCTTCCCACACACCCCTCACCCCTTCCTACGCCCCCACTCCCAGCCCAGAGCCTGCACCCCTCACCCCTTCCTTCACACCCACCTGTAAACGTCCTGCCCCCAGTCCTCCCCCGCCGCAAGGCCACATAGCCCCCGCACACAGAGTCCCGAAAAGGAGGGATGGCAGTCTCCATTGAAACAACCAGTCCGGCAGTGCAGACCGCTCTCGGGGCAGGAGCCTGTCATTCCTCGAGTGTAGAAGCGGTCTGGACATCACTGCACACCCTACCCACCACAGTCTGTGTCCCTGTTTCAACCCTTTAACGCGAATTCATTAGTAAAGAAAACGTTGCTAATTAACAATATTCCATTAACTTTATTTTTAAACGTGTGCTGGAAGGGGGGAAACGTGGTGAATGGGGTATGTAACCGCGGAAGAAAGTCACCAGTAACTGAAGCAGGGGCAGGTTCAGCTTCTCTGTAAAGAAACTGTACAGTCACAGGTTACCCCGCTCCCTGAGGAACCTAGCTTTCAAAGCCTCCCGGATGCACAGCGCTTCCCGCTGTGCTCTTCTAATTGCACGGGTGTCTGGCTGAGCATAATCAGCAGCCAGGCGATTTGCCTCAACCTCCCATCCTGCCATAAAGGTCTCCCCCTTGCTCTCACAGAGATTGTGGAGCACACAGCAAGCAGCAATAACAATGGGGATATTGCTTTCGCTGAGATCCGAGCGAGTCAGTAAGCTTCGCCATCTCCCCTTGAGACGTCCGAAAGCACACTCCACCACCAGTCTGCACTTGCTCAGCCGGTAGTTGAAGAGCTCCTTGTCACTGTCCAAGGTGCCTGTATAGGGCTTCATGAGCCAGGGCATTAGCGGGTAGGCTGGGTCCCCGAGGATCACTATAGGCATCTCCACATCCCCAACAGTTATTTTGTGGTCCGGGAAGAAACTACCTTCCTGCAGGCGTCTAAACAGACCAGAGTTCCTGAAAACACGCGCGTCATGAACCTTGCCCGGCCACCCGACGTTGATGTTAGTAAAACGTCCCCTATGGTCCACCACTGCTTGCAGCACCATTGAAAAGTAGCCCTTTCGGTTAATATACTGGCTGGCCTGGTGGGCTGGTCCCAGGATAGGGATGTGAGTCCCATCTATAGCCCCACCGCAGTTTGGGAATCCCATCGCGGCGAAGCCATCTATGATGACCTGGACGTTTCCCAGGGTCACTACCTTTAAGAGCAGTAGCTCAACGATTGCGTTGGCTACTTGCATCACAGCAACCCCCACGGTAGATTTGCCCACGCCAAAGTGTTTCGCTACTGATCGGTAGCTGTCTGGCGTTGCAAGTTTCCAGAGGGCTATGGCCACTCGCTTCTGCACAGTCAGGGCTGCTCGCATCCGGGTGTCCTTGCGCTTCAGGGCAGGGGACAGCAAGTCACAGAGTTCAAGGAAAGTGCCCTTACACATCCTGAAGTTTCGCAGCCACTGTGATTCATCCCAGACCTGCAGCACTATGCGGTCCCACCAGTCCGTGCTTGTTTCCCGGGCCCAGAATCGTCATCCCATAGCATGAACATGACTCATTGCCACCATGATCTCCACGGCGTGGCGTACCCTGCTTTCTGAGAGATCTGTGCCACTCTGAGACTTCATGTCCTCACCGCGCTGCCGGAGCCTCCTCGCCCGATTTCTCAGCATCTGACTGTTGAAGAGGTGGACGATAAGGTGCGAGGAGTTGGCAACGGCCATAAGTGCAGCGATGATCGCAGCGGGCTCCATGATCGCAGTGGAGTGCTGTGGCGTCCGCGCTGTCACTAACAGGAAAAGTGCGCGAACTGATTTCCCGCCGGCGGGAGTGACGGTTGAATGCTGACAGTTACCCCAGACCACCCTCAACACAGTTTTCCCCCCAGCATGCATTGGGGGGAAATCCCAGAATTCCAATGGGCAGCGGGGAGTGCGGGAACTGTGGGATAGCTTCCCACAGTGCACCGCTTCCAATTTCGACGCTTGCCCCATTAGTGTGGACTCACAAAGTTGAATTAGTGTCCTTACTGTGGACACACAAATTCGACTTTGTAAGGTCGATTCTACAAATTTGACTTAAGTTGATTCGAACTACTCTTGTAGTGTAGACATACCCTCAGTCAACTCCCCTTGCCTCCAGCAGATGCCAGCAGACAGCTCACTCAGTTACCTCCATTCTCTCATAGGCATCAGGGCACAGGCCTTACACAAAGCCACATTACTACTAGTGACAATGCTGGGGAGTTGAAAGGTAATTTTAACACAATTGGATGATATGGAATCTCCTACTATAATGGCCTGGGGAAGTACGTTTCCAGGATAGAACAAATAAACCATAGGATAAAATGAATCCAACAGGGTGGGCTTGATTCTGCACAGTACAAATGAGTGTTGTGCACAAGGTAAAAGATGATGGACAGGGAGTGAAGAGGAACCAAATCTATCATTAACAGGAGGGCTGCTGGGTAGTCACCAAATTATTTCTGCCTAACAGCAGGAGTTAGGCCTAAGAAGAACACACAGATAGACACCCAAATAGCACATATGGACTATACTAAAGCCTTGTCTACTCATATACACCCATTCTTCACCTGCCCATAATCCATCTTTCTTTTACCCAGCACTTTTGTGAAAAATATGTGTGGACACAGGGGGCTGAGACTTATTACCCCTCAGTGCTGAAAGACTATTCTTACACCAGCAGCAAAGAGTCTTGTGGCACTTTATAGACTAACAGACATATTAGAGCATGAGCTTTCATGGGTGAATACCCACTTCATCGGATGCATCCAATGAAGTGGGTATTCACCCACAAAAGCTCAAGCTCTAGTACGTCTGTTAGTCTATAAGGTGCCACAGGACTCTTTGCTGCTTTTACAGATCCAGACTAACACGGCTATCCCTCTTTTTTTGTGCCAACAGGTCATATTTGGGATACACAAGAGAGATCTAAATATCCTTTAGTTCCATAGGATGTAGAGTTACAATCTTGCACACCCTGCTGCATCGTGCAGCACAAAAACTTATAGAATCATGGGCTGGGTGTTATCCAGACAGTGATGGCACTTACCCTGCATAGACAAGAAGATCAATGCATGCAGCAGACTCAGTGCAATAATTCCCAGGACTAGAGTAACATAGAGCCAGCCTGAACACTGAGAGCCAGGGCCTGCAAATAATAAAGAAATGGTTGGATTTTAATAGAAAGAAGCTGCTGCCATACAGATGCCGTGTTGCCATGGGGGAGAACAGAAAGCACCACACAGATGCCAGCTTCCTGAACAGAGACCCTGGGATACACAAGACAGACCTAAGGATCCTTTGGAGGTCTTTCCTCCTGCATGGTCCACAGGGCCTCAGAAAGGAAAAACCCCTTGGAGAGACTGTCCAGCTGAAATGTTGTGGCTGAGATTTTCAAGGCTGACACAAGGATTTAGCCATGTAACTCACTTTTTAAAAATGGGAGTTGCCTGGGTATATCTACTAGTTGGCTTTGAAAGTCTCTGCCTGTGATCCCAACCCCACAGAGTTTCCTTGGACATTTCCCTGCTTCTCTTGGATTTTTTCCTGGGACTGTGTGACAAGCAGTAAAGACATGTTGGGGTCCTCATAATCCTCATGCATACCCAGCCCAGTTTCTTTAATAAAAAGAGTTGCTCTCAGACTAGTTTCTGGAAGAGGAGTGCTCCAGGAGAGGCTAGGACCCAGGGGAATTCCTTGGGATTTGAGACAGGATACCAGGATCCCTTTGGAGCCTGAGTCTCCAACAGCAGTCATGCTGCAGTATGAAGAAAGGTGCTTATAAAGAGTATCCAGCCTCCAGGGGGGAAAGGCTGCTAGAATGAAACTGTCTTCATTTCCCCCAGAAAGTTTGAGGTGTCTAGGCCCTAGGCTAGGAGCCTGCAGTGGGTTGTGCTGGGGCACAGAAGCCAGGACCTAGCCTCATAGTGGATGACTGGGGATAAAATGAATAACATAAATCTATATTTTATTCTAATAAATAATCTTCATTTAGTCTCATATGCTTGTCTCTGGGATAGATAAATTTTACTCAAAGCTCCTTCACCTTGTAGAAGCAGTCAGAAAGCTAAATTCAGTGAAATACTCATCTACAATGGGATCCCACACCATCTGGAAACTGCTTGTATTTGCAGTTAAAATTATACTATGTGAAGATAATTACAAAACAGCAATCCTGCAGCCTTAACTCATGCTAAGATCATGAACTTGGGTTGTGCAATGGAGCCTTCAACAGTGACGGAATCCGCCCCCACCCAGTTTGCAGAGCAGTAGCAGAGCTACTTTGTGGTTGTTACTGCAGCCTCAGGTGGGTCTGCAGTAGCCCCTGTAGACACAGATACTTACACACATGAATAGTGAGTGTGAGAGGGAAATCTATGGCTCTGTGACTTCACCAGCCCTGTCCCCACAACCACTCCAAAACCTTCCTCCACTCTGATACCCCCATGACGTTGTGCTCCATGCTCCACTAGGTGCAGACACTTTACACACTTTCTCAGACTCCTACCCCACACTGCCCTGTGGCACTGGATACATTTTGCCATGTTTCAGGGCCATCTGTGCATACAAAGATGGGTCAGGATTTCCCCTTGTGTAAAGACTTCAAGATCTGCCCCAGACGAAATGAAGTTGAACTAAATGTATATCTCTGCAGAGTTACCAGATGGGGAAGTCTCTGATGGGCTATCCAAGTCTGAGGCCTTTTCAGGACTGCATATGTGTTCCTGTCTCCTGAAAGAAGAAAGAATGCTGATAACTATAAAGATTTTAATTATTTAAAAGAGTTAGAAGCTGGTTTGCGATACTCGAAGGGGACACTTGTGCCCCCATCTCCAATAATCTGGGGCTACTCTTTTAGGAAACAATCTTGCCAGGCTCTGCTGATACCATCTGGATTTATGGATCTGATACATTTACCCATGGTACATTTTCTGATCTATGAAAGTTGGTTTGCTATTATTCATTTTATCCCAGACACCCACAATGTGGCACAAAAGGGTTTTATCATTTCTAGTTTCACAAATGTACGGTCCCCAGCTCCAAACAAAAATGAAAAAAATATGACTAAGTTTTTCATAAATAAGAGTAATGTTAGGCTTTTAAAACTGTATTTATGCACCTCAACAACAGTGGCACCAATTCAGAAATTTCTTGGGGGGAATCGTTTTTGATCTGACCCCCGAATGCTTCCTCACCTCACCACACACATACACCCCCAAAAGCCTTGCCAACCCCACATATACCCCAACAGCCATTCCCCAGACCCCACTTATCCTGACTGCACCCACACACACACCAGCAGCCCTGACATACATCGTGCTTGCTGCAGCCCCCAACATCTCAGCCCCACTGGCCACAGCTCCTAACATTTGCCACTCCCTGCCCCCCAACATCTCAGCCCCAATTCCCACCACCCCAATATCCCTCATTCACCCCCATCCCCTCACCCACCATTCTCAGAACCCTTCTGGCCACTCACCAGCAACCCCAGTTCAACGCTCCACTCCTGTCCTGGGCTGGTGCAGCAATCCTGATCCTGGCTGCCCATCCCATACAAAGACAGTGCTTAATTTGTAATGAAAGAGGAGCTGGGGTTCAAGCAATTAGATGCTAGAGTTCAAGCAATTTTTTTACTTTCATAACTGACACAGCAAGTCCAGAGATGCTGGGGCTATGAACTGCCAAGCCTAGAGGTGCCAGGGCTCAGCCTGGGTGAGCCCGGGCACAAATTAAGAACTGTACATGGCCCTTTGCCACTCAAGTTTGGCCCGGTCCTGAGATGGGGGCCCTAAATACATGCACCAAGTACACATTGGTTAATCTGGGCCTGCAGATAGTAGCCTTTTTCTGGAACTTTGAGCAAGTGCAAGAACCTTATAGTGTGGGGAGCATTCTCCAGTGACTGCTAATTGGTGCCACTGCTTAGAAAGTGACCTCGTTTTCAATAGTGCTAATCACTCAGTAGCTGTTGCTAAAGTCAATGGCAGCTGCAGGGAGCAGCTCTTTTGAAAATGAGGCCACTTATTTAGATGCTTAAATATGGAATTAGGCCTGGAATTTCCAAAAGAACCTTTGGAAATTAAGTGTCCTTTTCCACTGACATAGGAGTAGGGTGCCCAAATCCCATAGGCCACCCTGAAAACCCTATCTAGAGACCCTAACTTTACACTTCTATTTTTGAAAATCTTGTCCCATATATACAGTGACTATCACACGCTAAAACACATCAACACAAGGGAAATGTCATATTTCAAATGCTATCATTAATATTCATAATAAAATAATCTCAGTGTGGATTTTTTTAAAAGCTATACAGTTGGTGCTTTGTTGATTATTACAAGGAGAAGGATATTGAAAGACCTTTTAACATTGTGCTATTATTAAATCCCCCTGGTTAAAAAGTTAATATTAAAAAGAAACAAACAATTTTCTTCATTCAGTGCCTTCTTTGCAAAGACATCATCCACACCTTTAGCTGCCGTTAGTGTCTTTTTGGCTAGAAATATGGAGATGCAACACTGAATTTGAATACAATACTGGAGCTTAACAAACTAATCCAAAAGACTGGAGGTTGCTCTTGACTTCAGCCGTGATCTCAGATCAGAGTGGTCATTATTGTCAGAAAAGTTGTTGTGTTTGTAATTTTTTAACCTTAGTTGAAAAGTGATTTTCAATCTGTTAACTAGAAATGCGGGGTAGCTCTATAGTTTTGGCTCCAAATGTATTGCTGCTATTTACCACAGTCTCATGTGTATCCGAAATTATTTAACTATGCAATACTTCTAATAACAAAATGAAAACCCTTTTCAACAAATCATGAAAGCTTTTTAATTTTTGCCTTTATTAAAAAATAGTATTAAGATGTTCTTTACCTGAATCTGAAGTTGGAGACTCTCTTGCCTTTGGTAAAATCTTTAAGTCTACGTATATAGTCTTGTTCGCCATTTTTGATTAGTCTCTTCTGAGTTTTGAAAGCAAACTGGTTGCATGGGGTTGAGGGATGTATCTATGCTGCGCCTGCCTACCCCCCACCCCACTTACTGCTATAGCTCTAGAGAAGGGTCATTCTTTTAAAAGGAAGGAAACTGTCTTACATCTTTCATATGTGGCTTCATAGAGTCTAGCTAGTCATTCTATTTAATTTTTGATTTCATGCATTAGCAAGTTCTTATGAAAAGAAGTATACAACTCACAAACAAACCAAAATCAATCAATTGATCAAACATTTATGATATCTAGCTTTCCAATATATGCCAGATTTGAAGCCCCCTTCTTGAATTCCTCAGATCAAAACCAACCTGCCTGACATTTCTCACTCACAATCTCTGGCCACAAAGAGTGGTTGGGTTTTTGAGAGTGTACAAATTTTCACATGAATCAAAATGTTTTAGAGAGACAAGCTGAATCCTAAACCCTATTAAAGTGAATGGGAGTTTTCCCCTTGACTTCATTGGGGCCAGGATTTCACTTGTGGAATTTACAATACTGAGATTTATCACATTCTGAAAGATTTTGTTTAGTTTTTGAGATTTATCACATTCTTAAAGATTTTGTTTAGTTTTTGAAATATCTTCAAGATGTTTTTGACTTGAATCTCTAGAGTTGTTTAACGATCTATCCTCCATGAGATCTAGGGCTCTGGGGTATTTTAGGGGAGATCTGATACTTAATTTTGGAGTAAAGGCTCTTATTCTGAACTCCTTTATGGAATTTCTAAGATCTTACCATTTTTATAACCACCTGCTACTATTCACTCCTACTGAGGATTTTTACACAGAAGGAAAGAGGGCAAAGAGTTGAGAGAGAACAAGGGTGCACACCAGGAATTCAGAACCCTTGCCAGAATCTCATTTAGGTCTCTGACAAGTTCCTCTATATCTTTCTGGGTTATCAATGTTATCCAAAAAAACAGGTGACAATAGGTTTGATGGGCAAGAAAATGTTATTTTCACAAAGACAATTTTCAAAGTAGAACTGCATTTTAAAGGAATTTTAGTCAGTGGGTTAATATTGACAATATTAAGTGATAATTTCTGAATTCTTATTTGCTTACATTACAGTTCTTTTGCAAAACAGTTTAAGGAGGGGACTATTCAGAAAGTGTTGTTGAAGGTGAACAGTACTTTAGTGCTTATTTATGATATATAAAGACATCTTTATACTTATTTTTTAATTTTTTCCTGTTATGTCAAAGTTCTTCAACAAAGAAGGGTATCTGAAGACCTAAAACTTCTAATGTAAAAAATCAGGCAGTAATGTTTAAGTTCACCATTAATTTTCTATATTTTAAAAAAAAAACATTAAAATAAATTATCAGGCATGAATCATAAAACTTTAACTGATGTGCTGGGGTATGTGGGCTGTAGGTGTTTGTGGTGGTCTGGCCTTCCTTTTTGCAACCTACAGCTGGCTTGTTTAGAGGTGCAAACCAGTTTATGTAATTCAAAGTGCCAAACCAAATATGATTCTCTGGCTAGAACAAAACAGGATGTTTGTTACACCACTGTTTTATTAACAACCTACCCATTAGTTTTAAAAATAACCAAAGAATGTAGCTATGTAGCTGTCATACCTTTGCTTTCTGTGTACTGCACCAGGGCCGCCCAGAGGGGGGGGCAAAGGGGGCAATTTGCCCCGGGCCCCGGGCTCCGCAGGGGCCCCCAAGAGAAGAGCGGAGGCTCCCGCCTCCGCCCCTCTCCTGGAGCCTCAGCGCATCAAGCGCTGAGTCTCCGGCCGAGCCCCTGAGCCCCGCCCCGACCCGAGCCGCGTGGTGAGGGGGCGGGGCTGGGAGCTCCAACGGGGCCTGAGCTCCGCCCCGCTCAGAGCGGCGTGGGGAGGGGGCGGGGCAGCTGCCTCTGCTCGGCGTGGAGCTCACAGCCCCGCCCCCCCCCCACGCGGCTCGGCGCGGGACGGAGCTCAGGCCCCGCCGGAGACGCGCTCAGGTCAGAGGCCGAGGCCGGGGGGGAAGCGAGACCCGCCGGGGCCGGGGGCGGGAAGCGGGGAAAGCGGGACCCGCCGGGACCGGGACCGGGGCGGGGTGGGAAGCGGGACCCGCCGGGACCGGGGCCGGGGTGGGGAAGCGGGACCCGCCGGGACCGGGCCGGGGTGGCGGGGAAGCGGGACCCGCCGGGACCGGGCCGGGGTGTGGGAAGCGGGACCCGCGGGGCGGGGCCGGGGCAGGGAGCGGGACCCGCCGGGGCGGGCCAGGAGCGGGCGGGAAAGCGGGACCCGCTGGCGCCGGGGGGGGGTAATGGGACCTGCCGGGACCGGGGCCGGGGGAAGCGGGACCCACCGGGGCCGGGGGCGGGGGGGGACGCGGGACCGGCCGGGGCGGGGGGGCAAGCGGGACCCGCTGCCGCTGCCGAAGCGCAGCCCGGTCTTCGGCGGCGGGGGGCCCCTTCTGTTCCGGGACCTGCCGCCTAAGTGCCCCGAAGGCCCACGGCGGGGACCCCCCCGCCTCCGAATTACTGCCGAAGACCGGGCTGTGCTTCGGCGGCAGCGGGTCCCAATTCGGTGGTGGGGGGCTCCCGCCGTGGGTCTTCGGGGCACTTTGGCGGCGGGTCCCGGAACGGAAGGGTCCCCCGCCGCCGAAGACCCCGGGCCCCCGTAATCCTCTGGGCGGCCCTGTACTGCACCATTTAATTGTTAAGAACTCTGCTGAAACAGCCATTTTGAGAGGTAGAGTTGCTCCTACAGCTTGTTAGAATGCACACAGACTTTCTAGTTGTTCCTTTTGTTTTTCTTCCCTTCTCATAGAGTATCTTTTTGCTTAATGTGTAGGAAAGACAACAAGAAATCTGGGGATTCAGATGGGCTCTAAAACCAAAAGCCCAGAGAAAGTAAAGCATAGGGGTCAGGAATCTTAGGGCTTGTCTACACTACCATGTGGGGTCAATCTAAGATATGCAACGTCAGCTACGTGAATAGCGTAGCTGAAGTTGAAGTACTTAGATCTACTTACCACAGTGAAGACACTGCGATAAGTCAACAGCTGACACTCTCCCGTCGACTTCGCTTACGCTTCTCATTCTGGTGGAGTACTGGAGTAGACGGGAGAGTGCTCAGCAGTCAATTTATTGAGTCTATACCGCTAGATCGATCACTGAAAAAACATTCCCCTGAGCGCTGCAAGTTTCAATGCTGTAAAGTGCCAGTGTCAAATGGTTTCTGAATGTTATAATTCTTGCTGTCTAATTTGTGTCTGTTTATTCTTTTGTGTAGAGACTGTCCGGTTTGGCTGATGTACATGGCAGAGGGGCATTGCTGGCACATGATGGCATATATCACATTGGTAAATGTGCAGGTGAGCAAGCGCCTGATGGTGTGGCTGATGTGGTTAGGTCCTATGATCGTGTTCCTTGAATAGATATGCGGACAGAGTTGGCAATGGGGTTTGTTGCAGGGATTGGTTCCTGGGTTAGTGTTTTTGTTGTGTGATGTGCAGTTCCTGGTTTTCAGAGGTGGCTGGAGCTCATCTCACAATGACACAAAGAAGTCCAGCCCTTTGTGAAGTTTAGCAATGCCAGAAGCTGGCAAAGTCTCCCATCCACTGACCATTCTCCCAGCAAGGGAGGAGGGGAGCAAAGAGCTCGGTGGCTTTGCCCCCACCCCACACTTCCACCCCTCCTGTGAGCCACACAGATAGGATGGCATCATTGCTCCTCGCCCTCCCTCTACAGTACCCAACCTGGGAAGGGGCAGAGGGGGTGAAGAGCCTGTGGAGGAGCAGAGGTGAGACTAGGCGAAGCTGCGGGGGAAATAACTGATTGGGGGCTGAGGGTAGGATATTTACGGCAGATGTGGGTGCAACAGCTCCTGCAGCTGGGGCCAAC
This sequence comes from Mauremys reevesii, assembly GCF_016161935.1. NCBI lineage: Eukaryota > Metazoa > Chordata > Testudines > Geoemydidae > Mauremys > Mauremys reevesii. Next base: position 219,816,033 of record NC_052623.1, read on the forward strand.
ATCATCTTACCCAATACACTGGCGAGAGTGGGCCACACTACTAGTTGCCACACACTGGGGTAGGGGGGCATTCAACAGTGAAAAGACACCAATATTGCAGAAGAATGTTTAAAAAAAAACACCTTATTTTTTGGGCCAATCTCATGATTCTGAGGTATCCAACTCACAATTTCTGATCTCTTGTGGTTGGCAATACTGCACGACGAAAGGCGCCAACTCACTGATTTCCCCTTATTCAAAACTGCCACTATCTCTTGTTACTGTCAATGGGGTTGAAGCAGGGGCGGCTCTACAAATTCGGCCGCCCCAAGCAGTCATGCCCGGGAGGCGCCCCCGAGCCGCGGGAGCAGCGGACCTGCCGCGGGCATGACTGTGGAGGGTCCACTGGTCGCGCGGCTCGGCTGGACCTCCCGCAGCTGCGGGCGGTTCGCAGGTCCGTTGCTCCCGGGGCTCCGGTGGACCTCCCGCAGGCATGACTGCGGCAGGTCTGCCGGCCCAGCCTGCCGCCCCCCCGGGAAAGGGCCGCCCCACACGAGTGCTTGCCCCGCTGGGGTCTGGAGCCGGCCCTGGGTTGAAGCCAGCAAGATGCTGCCATCAATCTACAGTCTGTCAGCATGTGGTAGTTAGGGCGCCCTTATTAAAGTTGGCTTCTGCTTTCCACTGTTCTAAGTCTGAAGCCCACAGCAGCATGTATGACTCAGAGGGCTGGACAGGACTCAGGGACTGTGAGGAGCAGCACAGACCTTCGGGGGCAGGAGGCAGATGTAGTGGTTGCAGGGAAATGGCATTCAGGGGAATGTGAGGGGCAGGAGGGAGGGAAAGGGGTCTAGAACCAGGGAAGCCAGGGGAGGAATGCAGACAGACAAGGTGCAGGGTGGAGTCAAGGAAGGATATAAGTTTAGAGTTCTTTAACATCTATATCTGGAACTCTTCAACCCTAAAAAGTAATGTAAGTGTGAACCGTCACAAACTATTTACCAGCCAGCCCTTCTTCTATAAAAGGAATCAAACTAGGAGGGAAGACAGTCCAGTCAAGTCAGTAATAGGAAATGGATGGAAATTTTACAATCTCTCAGGAGAGTCGCCATCTGAGTAGCCAGTGGGAAGTGTCCATTTTGTGTGCACTAAATGTTGACTTTTCAAACTGAAATTCTCACATACACATTGGTAGAGGAGTAGAGGAGAGTTTAAAGGCAGATGACAGACTAAAACCAGGAGGTGATTTTTTAAAAATGTTATAATTTCGGGGCCAAATCTCATGACTTTTGCTCTCTTGAGGCTGGAAGCACTGGGATTGCTGTGAAGCTGGAACTGCATCTTTCAGTTCAGTTGGTTCATTCAGCACCAGGAGGAGGAGAAGAAGGAGGATGCATTCCCTTGAGGAGCTGGTCTGGTATTTGGCTGCTTTGAGGCTTTTGGGCTAAGCAGTGGGGATGGGGATGGAAATGAAGGAGAGTTTTGGGGGGACATTTTATCAGTAACTGCAGTTTTTCTAGGGTGAGCTCTGCACATTCTCAGTCTGGATGGATCCCTTGTGGTGCAGCAGGATCACTGGAGCGTTTTGCAAGCAGTTCCCAGTTGGATCCAATATGGAAGACCATCCAGAATCTGGAGTTCAGGCATTGCATCTCCTATTCTATCCTGGCCTTCCCAGCTGATTTGGGGAGGAACATTCCCCTTTCCAATGCTTTGTTTGTAGATCTTTTCTACCAGACGCCAAGAAAGAAAGGAAGAACCACTTACAGGGCCTTCTCTTGAAAAATATTTTAGCAGCTAAATCCTCTACTGCAAGGCCCTCTTCAGGGGTCAAGATGATAATTCCAGCGCCTCAGTGACAACAGCTTCTAGATCTGGAACAAGGAAATGGACTGAGATGAATTCTTCAGTGTCAGTGCCATAAGAGTAGAAGGTTCTGTTGGTCATAAAGGAGGGCTCCTCAGTGCAGGGAACAAGCCTGATTCCCACTCTGGTAACATGCGGATCCATGTCTCCGTTGCTGATGGTGCTTCCAGAATGGAGGGACCTGACTTGGTCTCCTTCATTCTACAAGACCAGAGATTGCAATGGATCTGACTGGGCAATTCACTCCAGTTTATCATTAGTTTTCACAACTGCTCCCTGCTACTCTAAATTATGAAAGCAAAGAGGAGAAGGATCCCTTGCAGAGCTCATCACTGGATCATTCTTCCCCCATGGACAAGAATAGGCAGAACAACACCGTCCTTAGATGGTGTGATGGGGTGTCTACCCCACACAAGCCCTGACTAGGGGAAAAGGACCAATTAACTCTGTGACAGACTGCACCTGCAGGAGAGTCAGGGCTGATAAGGCCTAATGGTTGATGAAGTCCAACTGGGAGAGGAGTTGGAAAAGGCAAAAAGAGGGGAAGTTGGTGGTAAGAAAGGACTTCAGAGAGGAGCCCTGCAGTCATTCTGTAGAGAAGATGGGAGTTGGCAACAGACCAGGAGGAGTTCTAGCAGGGAATAAGTCCTGGAATATTGCCTTAGAATACAGACTCTGGCAAGAACCTGAGAGGAGATGAAATAGCCACAGGGAGCAGAGGAAGACTCAGTGGTAACCTAGAAGGGGGCCAGAATATAGGAAGAAAATGTAGGAAGAAGACCAGGGAAACAGCAACATGGTCAGAGCTTGAGCAGACTATGGTTGTTGGGCAGAGGGTCCCCTGGGATGAAACCCAGAGTAGCGGAAGATCCCCAACCATCCACTGACGAAGTGGCATAGACTGGGCAGTGGAGCAGAAGACTGCCTGAGACAGTTTGTCCAGTAGGACTTTGATACCCTAGAAGGGGAGGACTATAGTGACCTGGCCAGAGGGCCAAGCCATGAAGAGGGATCACCTGAGTGATGAAGAGGACTCCAAAGAGGGGCAGGAGAGAGAGAGAGAGAGATCATAGAATCATAGACTTTAAGGTCAGAAGGGACCATTATGATTGTCTAGTCCCACCTCCTGCACAACACAGGCCACAGAATCTCACCCACCCACTCCTGTAACAAACCCCTAACCTATGTCTGAGCTATTGAAATCCTCAAATCATGGTTTAAAGAGTTCAAGGTGCAGAGAATCCTCCAGCAAGTGACCTGTGTCCCACGCTGCAGAGGAAGGTGAAAACCCCCAGGACCTCTGCCAATCTGCCCTGGAGGAAAATTCCTTCCCGACCCCAAATATGGCGATCAGCTAAACCCTGAGCATGTGTGCAAGACTCACCAGCCAGACACTCAGGAAAGAATTCTCTGTAGTAACTCAGTTCCCACCCCATCTGTCACAGAGTGTGGGGGAGTCCGGCTCTGCATCCCTCTTCCTGGACTCACAGTGACTCTCAGCCAGCCAGTAAAACAGAAGGTTTATTGGACAACAGGAATGCAGGCTACAGCAGAGCTTGTGGGCACAGCCAGGACCCCTCAATCGAGTCCTTCTGGGGTTCAGGATTCCCTGAATTCCAACCACCCAGCCCCAAACCGAAACTGAACTCCCTCCAGCCGGCCCCTTCCTTTGTCTACCTTTCCGGGCAAAGATGCTCGCACCCCTCCCACGTGCCTGGCTCAGGTTACAGGCTGAGTACCTGTCCCTCACCTAAAGTCCTCCCCGGTTCTTCCATCCCCCACACAGACAGTCCCTACTCCATCACAGCTCTCCCCCCTTCGAGACTGAACTGAGCGGGGTCACTGTGCCCAGTGATCTGGGGAAGTTCAGGGCCCCCTCTCTGGGACAACGTGTCCGCTATCAGGTTGGCACTTCCCTTCACATGGACCACGTCCATGTCATAATCCTGCAGGAGCAGGCTCCACCTCAGGAGCTTGGCATTGGCTCCTTTCATCTGGTGCAGCCAGGTCAGGGGAGAGTGGTCGGTGTACAGGGTGAAGTGTCGCCCAAAGAGATATGGCTCTAGTTTCTTTAGGGCCCACACCATGGCCAGGCATTCCTTTTCGATGGCCGCGTAGTTCTGCTCCCGGGGTAGCAACTTCTTGCTCAGGTACATGATGGGGTGTCTCTCCCCCTTTTCATCCTCCTGCATTAACACTGCCCCCAGTCCCGTGTCTGAGGCGTCAGTGAACACCATAAAGGGCTTGTTAAAGTCTGGGTTTGCCAGAACTGGGTCACTAACCAGAGCCTCCTTCAGCTCCCGGAGAGCCTCCTGGCACTCCTCGGTCCAGACCACCTTGTCTGGCTTCCCCTTCTTGCACAGCTCAGTGATGGGGCAGCTATGGCGCTAAAGTGGGGCACAAACCTTCGATAGTACCCCGCCATCCCAATAAAGGCCTGGACCTGCTTTTTGGTCTGGGGCGCAGGCCAGTCTCTGATCACCTCCACCTTGGCTGGTTCCGGCTTTAGGCAGCCGCTCCCCACCCGATGGCCCAGGTAAGATACTTCAGCCATCCCCACCTTGCACTTCTCAGCCTTTACAGTTAACCCAGACTCTCGGAGTCGGTCCAGCACTTGTTTAACCTGGGACACGTGGTCCTCCCAAGTCTGGCTAAAGACACAGACCCCACCACGGCAAAACTCTCCATCTCCCTCAGTAGCTGATCCACCAGGCGCTGGAAGGTGGCCGGTGCTCTCTTGAGGCCGAAGGGCAGGGTCAGAAACTCGTAGAGCCCCAGAGGGTTGATGAAGGCCGATTTCAGCCTGGCATCTGCGTCCAGTGGCACTTGCCAGTAGCCCTTGGTAAGATCCATGGTGGTGAGGTACCGAGCGCCTCCCAGCTTGTCTAGGAGCTCGTCAGGCCTGGGCATGGGGTAGGCATCAGATACGGTGATGGCATTGAGCTTTCGATAGTCCACACAGAACCGGATTGACCCATCCCTTTTGGGGACCAGCACCGCTGGTGAGGCCCAAGGGCTGGAAGACGGCTGGATCGCCCCCAAAACCAGCATGTCCCTGACCTCTCTTTCTAGGTCCTGGGCAGTTTTCCCAGTGACCTGAAAAGGGGAGCATCTTATAGGGGGATGTGACCCGGTCTCCACCTGGTGGACAGTCAAATTAGTGTGTCCAGGCTGGTTGGAAAACAGCTGTTGGTATAGATGCAACACCCCTCTGATCTCAGCGTGCTGGGCCAAGGTCAGCTGATCAGAGAGGGGAATTGCCTCCAGGGGGGAGCCAGCTTTTGTCCCAGGGAATAGATCCACTAAAGGGTCATCTCCCTGCTCCTCCCAATGTCCACACACGGCCATCACCACATTTCCCCTGTCATAGTATGGCTTCATCATATTCACGTGGTACACCCGGCGGTGGTGTGCCCGGTTCGACAGTTCCACCACATAGTTTACCTCATTTAATTGCTTGACAACCTTGAAGGGCCCTTCCCAGGCGGCCTGGAGTTTGTTCTTTCTCACGGGGATGAGAACCATCACCTGATCCCCGGTGGCAAAGGCACGGGCCCGCGCCGTGCAGTCATACCAGACCTTCTGCTTCCTCTGGGCTCGGGCCAGATTCTCCCTGGCCAGGCCCATGAGCTCGGCAAGTCTTTCCCGGAAGGTCAGGACATACTCCACCACCGACTCTCCACCGGGAGTGGCCTTCCCCTCCCATTCGTCTCTCATCAGGTCCAGGGGCCCCCTTACCCGCCTCCCATATAACAGTTCGAAAGGCGAGAACCCGGTAGATTCCTGGGGTACCTCCCTGTACGCGAACAGCAGGTGAGGTAACTACTTGTCCCAGTCCTGTGGGTGCTGGTTCATAAATGTTTTTAGCATCATCTTTAGTGTCCCATTGAACCTTTCCACCACCCCTTTTGGATTGGGGGTGATACGCTGAGGCCCAGTTGTGCTGGACCCCACATTTCTCCTACAAGCACTGGAGCAGGGCCAACATGAAGTTGGACCACTGGTCCGTTAAGACTTCCTTGGGGAACCCCACCCGGCTGAAAATGGTCAGCAGCGCATCTGCCACGGTGTCTGCTTCAATAGAGGACAAGGCCACCACCTCGGGGTAGCGAGTGGTGAAATCTACCACCACCAGAATGTATTTCTTCCCTGACCGGGTCGTCTTGCTGAGAGGTCCCACTATGTCCATGGCCACCTTCTAGAAAGGTTCTTCTATGATGGATAAAGGCCTCAAAGCCACTTTTCCCTTGTCCCGGTTCTTCCCCACCCTCTGGCAGGGGTCACAGGATTGGCAGTACTGTCGAACATGGGTAAAGACCCCAGGCCAGTAAAAGTTCTGTAGCAGCCTCTGCCTGGTGCGCCAGATTCCCTGGTGCCCTGCGAGAGGGATGTCATGGGCCAGGTACAGTAGCTTGTGGCGAAACTTCTGGGGAACCACCAGCTGCCTCCTGATCTCCCATGACTCTACTTCCCCTGGGGGAGCCCATTCTCGGTACAGGAACCCCTTCTCCCACAGGAACCTCTCCTTGCAACCTCTCCTCATGGTCTGTACCGCAATGAGGTTAGCCCGGTCCCTGGGCTTCCGCAAGGAGGGATCCTTCTGCAACTTGGCCTGGAACTCAGCAGCTGGGACAGGGATGGGGATCTGCTCTCTCCCGCTGGCTGGGTCTGAGGCCGCAGCCTCTCTGAGCCATGTCCCTGGGCGTTCCCTCCCCACCAGGTTAGGGTCCTGCGCCTCGGGCAAAGTATCTTCCCCGTTGTCGGGGCGCAGTGCCCTTCGCCGGCTCTGACTATGGATCACGACCAGGGCACCCCAGGCGTTGCTTGGTCAGACCTCCACGTCCCCCCCATTAACACCTCCGTGGGCAAATGTGGGTGTACTCCCACATCCTTGGGGCCTTCCTTGGCCCCCCACTTCAGGTGTATCCTCGCCACGGGCACCTTGAATGGGGTCCCGCCCACGCCCATCAGGGTCAGGTAGGTGTCGGGCACCATCTGATCTGAGGCCACCACCTCGGGCCGGGCCAGCGTCACCTCTGCGCCCATGTCCCAGTACCCAGTGACCTTCCTCCCATCTACCTCCAGGGGAACAAGGCACTCTCTCCGGAGGGGCAACCCTGTGCCCACCCTGTAAACCAAAAACTTGGAGCCTGGAGCATCCAGCCCCCCAGACTCCTCCGCCCCTGGGACCGCTCGCTGGAATCCCCCAGGGGACCTGTTACTGCAAAATCCTTCTCACTGGTCACACACTCCCAGGGGTTAATCGCCTCCTGAAATCGCCCCTTCGTTTCACTGCTCCCCAGTCACTTACTGGAGGAAGCGCCATCCACAGGGTGCAGTAGCTCCCGCCGCTGCCACCAGTTGTCACGGAGTGTGGGGGAGTCCGGCTCTGCACCCCTCTTCCTGGGACTCACAGTGACTCTCAGCCAGCCAGTAAAACGGAAGGTTTATTGGACAACAGGAACGCAGGCTACAGCAGAGCTTGTGGGCACAGCCAGGACCCCTCAATCGAGTCCTTCTGGGGTTCAGGAAGCTTAGTTCCCAGCTTGGGATTCCCTGAATTCCAACCACCCAGCCCCAAACCGAAACTGAACTCCCTCCAGTCAGCCCCTTCCTTTGTCCAGCTTCCCGGGCAAAGGTGCTCGCACCCCTCCCCCCTGCCTGGCTCGGGTTACAGGCTGAGTACCTGTCCCTCACCTAAAGTCCTCCCCGGTTCTTCCATCCCCCACACAGACAGTTCCTACTCCATCACACCATCTAATATCCCATCACAGGCCATTGGGCATATTTACCGATAATTGTCAAAGATCAATTAATTGCCAAAATATAGGCTATCCTATCATACCATCCCCTCCATAAACTTATCAAGCTTAGTCTTGAAGCCAGATATGTTTCTTGCCTCCACTGCTCCCCTTGGAAGGCTGCTCTAGAACTTCACTCCTCTGATGGTTAGAAACCTTTGTCTAATTTCAAGTCTAAACTTCCTGATGGCCAGTTTATATCCATTTGTTCTTGTGTCCACATTGGTACTTAGCTTAAATAATTCCTCTCTCTCCCTGGTATTTATCCTTCTGATATATTTATAGAGAGCAATCATATCTCTCCTCAGCGTTCTTTTGGTTAGGCTAAACAAGCCGAGCTCTTTGAGTCTCTGTTCATAAAACAGGTTTTCCATTCCTCAGATCATCCTAGTAGCCCTTCTCTTTACCTGTTCCAGTTTGAATTCATCTTTCTTAAACATGGGAGACCAGAACTGCACACAATATTCCAGATGAGGTCTCACCAGTGCTTGGAATAACAGTACTAACATCTCCTTATCTCTACTGGAAATACCCTGCCTGATGCATCCCAAGACCACAATAGCTTTTTTCACAGCCATATCACATTGGCAACCCATAGTCATCCTATGATCAACCAATACTCCAAGGTCCTTCTCCTCCTCTGTTACTTCCAACTGATGTGTCCCCAGCTTATAACAAAGATTCTTGTTATTAATCTCTAAATGCATGACCTTGCACTTTTCACTATTAAATTTCATCCTATTACTTTTATTCCAGTTTACAAGGTCATCCAGATCTTCTTGTATGATATCCCAATTATTCTCTGTATTGGCAATACCTCCCAGCTTTGTGTCATCCACAAACTTTATTAGCACACTCCCACATTTTGTGCCAAGATCAGTAATAAAAAGATTAAATAAAATTGGTCCCAAAACCAATCCCTGAGGAACTCCACTAGTAACCTCACTCCAGCCTGACAGTTCACCTTTCAGTATGACCTGTTGTAGTCTCCCCTTTAACCAGTTCCTTATCCACCTTTCAATTTTCATATTGATCCCCATCTTTTCCAATTTAGCTAATAATTCCCCATGTGGAACCATATCAAATGTGTCGAAGAAAAACTCAGTTCTCACTTTTTTGTTTGGGTGCAGCAAAATCAAATTCTTTATTATTTCTCCAGTAATTACCATGGAGGGAGAGAGTGCCATAGGACACAGGGTCCTAGACAGGTCTCTCAACTGGTAAACAATCACAGCAAGGCTTTATACCTTTTACAGACAATTTCTAACAATAATACAGACAGTAAAAAGCAACAACTACATTTTGTTTATACATAGCAAAAAGGCTTATCTTATTTGTCTCAATCCTAAGAAAAGCAAGCCTGCATTTTGGTTAGTGATTGCAAGGTCATAATAACTTTGTACACAGTTCCTGTCCTGTCGCCTCGCACTATCTTTGCTCCTACAAGTCTTACGTCATTAAGGTTACAGTATGGCCTGACTCTTGCTAACTAACATTCATTAAGATCTCTTCAAATCCTTGTTAATTATTTACTGGCTTCCACACTCCCCCCTTTTGTACTTCTAGTACAACAAACAATTTCAAATCTCAATTCGCATGAAACCATGGACTTCAGATTCTACAGCAAACATGTCAACCGTCAGGGGACGTAATGACAATGCATAATTAGCATGAACATGAAAGGTATTGCTATTCTTACGTTATTTACAACAACAACAATATAATCCTAAATTAACTAACAACCAGGGGCGGCTCTAGAAATGACGCTGCCCCAAGCAGCGCGGAGCGCTGCGCCGCCCTTCCCCGGTCCCGCGGCGGGTCCCCTCTTCCCGCGGCTCCGGTTGAGCTCCTGCCGGCATGCCTGCGGCAGGTCCACGGAGCCCGGACGAGCGGACCTGCCGCAGTCGCACCTGCGGGAGCTCAACCGGGCCGCGGGAAGAGGGGACCGCCGCAGTCTTGCCTGCGGCAGGTCCGCTCGTCCGGGCTCCGGTGAACCTGCCGCAGGCATGCGGCGGAGCTCCACCGAGCCACATGCCGCCCCGGAAGCGCCCCAAGCGCCTGCTTGGCGCGCTGGTGTCTAGAGCCGCCCCTGCTAACAACACTACAAATAATAACAATCCTATAGGAATAACATAATGGGACTGTTGTACAATCGTGAACACAAAGCACAAAACATCATACCTAGTACATAAAGTAAACACTCTATAAGCTGTATGAAAGGCATTCCTTCCAGCTTGATATATATTCTAAAGCATGGGAATTTGCCCTTGCAATTCAGAGATTCTTTGAACCTTTGGTAACAATGAAAGCAAATTTTGAAACTGATCAGGCACTATTCTAGTCCAATCAAAATATACCTAAAATCTAAAAGCTACTTGCAATATTCTATCTGCATTCTATCTGCAGGCCAGTAAATGATATAATTGCCTGCAGCAGTGGTAAGATCAATATGTATATCTTGTAAAGTGGTGGCATTAACGCACACACAGCTATCATTAGGTTGAAAAAAATGGGTGTCCCGTCAGGGTAGTTCCTTGACCTCCACCCTCTCAACAAATATTGTCATAAACAGTGACAACTTCTCCTAGCTTCAGTTTATAGATACACTGAGCTGTGGTGGTTCTAACGGCCAAAATGTCCATTGACTCTCTATTCTTATCCAAAATGTCAGGTGTCATTCTAGGGGTACTGTCTAGAAATCAGTTGGAGATACCAGGTGGTCTAATTTCCCCAGATGTCTCGGTAAACAATTACAGTCCCACAGGCATCCTCCCCATGGACCCAGCAGGATTCGGTATGTGGGAGCCCACACCCACCCTAACCGGTCCATATGCTTGGAAGGAGCACTGTGAATGTCCACACTTCCATCCAGAAAGTGTCCAAGTATGTCTTCATGACCACAGATCAGATGGTACTCCTGACGTGTCTGGAAGGGCAGTGGGCCAAGTCTAGTCCAGATCCCACTGCAATACCTTCCCAGCCTCAGTGATATGCAATACCATCTCTGTCAGTAACTTCTGGGTCATAGAACTAAGGGTGGAAATGACATGTAACTCACCAACTCCAGCCTGTACTGAAGATAGCTGAGCTTCAAAAATAAGACTAGTGGCCTTTTCTAGTTGCCCCAATTTCTTATCATGTTCTTGGCCTGGAAGAGTAGTCCAAATGGCTACTACACTATTGGCTCCAGCCCACAGGGATCTGGTCAATTCCCTTTTTGTCCAGAGGAAATAACCCAGGCCTTTTGTTGTGCTAATCTAATGGCAGCCCCTTGTGAGAAATCTAGGGGTGATCCCGGCAATTACAGACCGGTAAGTCTAACGTCGGTACCGGGCAAATTAGTTGAAACAATAGTAAAGAATAAAATTGTCAGACACATAGAAAAACATAAACTCTTGAGCAATAGTCAACATGGTTTCTGTAAAGGGAAATCGTGTCTTACTAATCTATTAGAGTTCTTTGAAGGGGTCAACAAACATGTGGACAAGGGGGATCCAGTGGACATAGTGTACTTAGATTTCCAGAAAGCCTTTGACAAGGTCCCTCACCAAAGGCTCTTACGTAAATTAAGCTGTCATGGGATAAAAGGAAAGGTCCTTTCATGGATTGAGAACTGGTTAAAGGACAGGGAACAAAGGGTAGGAATTAATGGTAAATTCTCAGAATGGAGAGGGGTAACTAGTGGTGTTCCCCAAGGGTCAGTCCTAGGACCAATCCTATTCAATTTATTCATAAATGATCTGGAGAAAGGGGTAAACAGTGAGGTGGCAAAGTTTGCAGATGATACTAAACTACTCAAGATAGTTAAGACCAAAGCAGATTGTGAAGAACTTCAACAAGATCTCACAAAACTAAGTGATTGGGCAACAAAATGGCAAATGAAATTTAATGTGGATAAATGTAAAGTAATGCACATTGGAAAAAATAACCCCAACTATACATACAACATGATGGGGGCTAATTTAGCTACAACGAGTCAGGAAAAAGATCTTGGAGTTATCGTGGATAGTTCTCTGAAGATGTCCATGCAGTGTGCAGAGGCGGTCAAAAAGCAAACAGGATGTTAGGAATCATTAAAAGGGGATAGAGAATAAGACTGAGAATATATTATTGCGGTTATATAATTCCCTGGTACGCGCGCATGTCGAATAGTGTGTTCAGGTGGGGTCTCCTCACCTCAAAAAGATATTCTAGCACTAGAAAAGGTTCAGAAAGAGCAACTAAAATGATTAGGGGTTTAGAGAAGGTCCCATATGAGGAAAGATTAAAGAGGCTAGGACTCTTCAGTTTGGAAAAGAGAAGACTAAGGGGGGACATGATAGAGGTATATAAAATCATGAGTGATGTTGAGAAAGTGGATAAGGAAAAGTTATTTACTTATTCACATAATACAAGAACTAGGGGTCACCAAATGAAATTAATAGGCAGCAGGTTTAAAACAAATAAAAGGAAGTTCTTCTTCACGCAGCGCACAGTCAACTTGTGGAACTCCTTACCTGAGGAGGTTGTGAAGGCTAGGACTATAACAATGTTTAAAAGGGGACTGGATAAATTCATGGTGGCTAAGTCCATAAATGGCTATTAGCCAGGATGGGTAAGAATGGTGTCCCTAGCCTCTGTTCGTCAGAGGATGGAGATGGATGGCAGGAGAGAGATCATTTGATCATTGCCTGTTAGGTTCACTCCCTCAGGGGCACCTGGCATTGGCCACTGTCGGTAGACAGATACTGGGCTAGATGGACCTTTGGTCTGACCCGGTACGGCCTTTCTTATGTTCTTATGTTCTTATGTTCTTATGTTATGTTCTTATGGGTATGTAGAAAACTGGATAAGGGCAATGTCAGGTAAAATCTAATTAGGGAGGGCAATACATACTGAAGGATTTATCCAGAACACAGGGCGCAGCCTGTAGAATAAACCCCAAAATCCAATTAATACCACAGTCCCAAGCATGGGTCCCACAAATTTCCTCCTGCCAGTGTACAATTCTTTGTTTCTTCACCAGGGTCAGTTCTCAATGTCCTTTTCAGTCAGGAATTCCTGGACTTTGGCAATGTCAGTGGAGTGAGTGTTTCTTCTTCGTTCCCAAAACAATCAAGGTTTAGCATCCTACAGGGGAGAGGTTTCCAGCACATATCACCCTGTAATGGCTTTGCTTTTTCTAGAAAAGTCTAAAGGCACAGTTGGTCTGTCAGTGGACAAGGGAGCTTTTTCCCTGCTGTCCAGAAGCACAGTAGAACTAGAAGAAAGAATAGGCTAATCATCAATAGGAAAATTCTCCAGATGTGGAGGGGTCTTTTTGCAGTGAGAATCCTGGGTCCAAGCAGTCAGTCTGTGGCACTTCACAGCGGTGTCGGTAGTCAGCAGGACTTGGAAAGGGCCTTTCCAGCATGGAGCCAAGGCAGTCTTTCACTGATGGATCTTTATGTAGACCCAGGCTCCTGGTTCCAACGAGTGGCAAGGTTGCACAGGATCCTTTGGTAGTGCTTCCATCACCTGTGTATAAAAAGACTTAACACATTTCATTAGTGCCTGACAATATTTAAGCATTATGTTATCCAGCAAATGAATGTCCATCTGAGCTGGGGTCAGTGGGGGTGCAGTTGGTAGTCAGCATTGGGTGTCCTGTCAAATTTCATGAGGGCTGAGTCCAGTCGTTCGATTGGGAATGGTTCTCATACACATCAGTGCCAAAGGAAGGGCATCTGGCCACTTTAAGTGTGTCTCAGCACAAATCCTGGCCAGTTTATTCTTTAAAATCCCGTTCTGGCGTTCCACTGTCCCAGCAGATTCTGGGTGGTGAGGGCAGTGAGTTGCACATAACTCCTTTACAATCTGTCCAGTAAAGTGAGTTCCACGACCACTGTTGATAGTCACAGGGATGCCAAAACGTGGTACAAAATCTGTAAGCAAAGACATCTACTGTCCTGCAGGGAAAAGCTTCAACCCAAGTGGTAAATACATCAACTAAAACTAATACATATTCATAACCACAACATTTAGACATTTGAATAAAATCAATCTGAATATTTACAAAAGGTCCCAAGGAGGAGAGTGGGCTGGCCGCTGCACACCAATCTCGTGTAACTGCAGTAACCATTCCCCCCCCCCCCTTGGTAAGCAGCCAAGCGGTGTCCTTGACTGGGGCCAGCGCATGTTAGCCATTCTCTGGTTGTTTTTTCCATGTAACCTACAAAGGAAACTTTTACTCTTCAATTATACACCTTTTTCATACCATGAACACATAAACAGTACTGTTATACAGTACAGAAGTATTATCATTCAATGTATGCCACATATACCCTTTCACTAAAATAACCTTATTACAGAACTTTGGAAGAACAAGCCAGGACAAGCACACCCACTTTGAGAAGTTCACTTAATATAACTTCTAGTCCAATAGCTATCCACCATCCCCAGCCCTCTGGCTAAAAGTCTGAGGTAGCCAGAAGGATCCCTTGTACAATATGGGGAGTGGGTTAACTTTTCATGTCCTTGCTTCCAAAGACTGTCAGTATGATTTTAACAACAATTCTCAATTAAAAGATTTAGCCAATGTAGTTTCTTTCTCTTACTGAAGAAAATGTATTAGACTTTAGTATATCACATTTTTCTGATGTAACCAAACACTTTGTATTCTAAGTTGAACAAAACAAGTATCTGCATTGCAATGCAACATTTTCGCTTGATGTCAAATCAGACCATCTCATGAAAATATTAAACACAACAATTTTTTTCCCACGAGACAAAACACCACAAAACAGAACATAGAACACACAACATAATTGTGACTGCCAGTAAATCAAGGTACGTTGAATGCTGTGTAGCTGGCATTAATGTTCTTTAATTATCTGAAAGACAAAAACAGAGGTCCACCCCTTCGGGGCAGTTAAATACTTAAAATATACAAATACTCTTGTTGATTCTAGGCAAAACAGAGGAATTACCCCATATTTTCTCGTATGTGCTTCTTAGACAGCCCTGGTTCAGCGGCCTCTACCTTATCAGTTAGTTAATTTGCATTAACACAGATGCTCTCCGGCTTGCTTTTTTTTTTTTACTGTTAACTCCTGCTTTTAAACACTGAAAGAATACCATCCCCACGTATAGTGCCTGTAGGGCCTAATAAAATTTCATTACATAGCACTGTATACATTCTTCAACTGATTTAACAAAATCGTTCATAGCCAAATGAGTGCAATCTAATAATTTCTTTGCCTGAATTCATTCACAAACATGTCAAAGACACCAAAAAACTGTTCTCTTTAGCTTTTTCACAAAGTTCAACTGCTGTTCCCCCCAGCAAACACAGAGTCAATTTTTCATTTTCCCTTAAAAATCAATTGTTTTTTTCCTTCCAACAGCCACTTTACCAATGCAAATCACCACTCCAAATATCCTTCTGAGTATTGGAAATCCGCATGCTTATATTCACTTACTCCTTCTTTCCACTACACCCTCAAAAGTTTCCAACCTGTTTTCCAATCACTCTGTCTGTTGCCCTCCCGCTTGGGCCCGATCCTTTTTTCCTCGCTGAATCGTCCTGTCCATGGACACGAGCTTGTTCCACAACCAGTTCTTAGCTAGGAGGGTGGGCTACTCAACTAGCCCCCACCCTTCTGGTCTTGTCCCCAAAACATTTCTACTCACAAGACTACCTGAGTCCTTCCTAGTAAGGCTTGCCACCTGGGCAAAAATACATGGCCATTCACTGAACACATAATCTAAACCCCTTTGGGGTCTACCCAGAGACCCACCCATTTGTCTGCTGACACTTAAACAGAAAAGAAAATTACACAGAGAGCAAAGAAAATTACAGTCTAAGCCAAACTTTTCTACTTCTATTATATTGTCCGCTACGGGGGGGGGGAGGGGGCGACTGTAAAATCTCAGGACAACCTCAGAGCTTCATCGCACACATGGCTTCCACCCTGAGGAATTACGAACGAGAAGTTCAGTTCCGCTCACACACCTAACGCCCAAATGAACAGAGCAGAAAAACATCAGTAACCGGTTAAACAAAACAGAGCCAAAGCTAAATAGTGCACCAAAACCAAATAGTGTTTCCTTATTCTATTAGGGCTCACCTTTAACCATACAATCCTTATCATATAATACCAACAATACCAAACAAAGCAAACACAAAATAACAAGGGTAAAACAGATAAATGGTGTAAATTCTGCAGGGCTTCCCATTCTTAATTGCTCACCAAACTGTGACAAATTCCTGTTACTAATTTATCCCTCATGTCAGGTGATCAGACCAACAGAGCATATAATCAAATTTTAAAGCTTCATTAAAAATAATAAAACAACAATGGAGAGTGGTGGGAATGCTCCCACATCACTCGGGAAAAATATGAATGCCCCAAGCCTTAAACCACTTTAATACTCACACATGTCTCACTGGGAAGTTAAGCTTTGCAAATATAATTCCAATTCTGTAACTTGTAGTGCCTCTATTTTCCACAAGCAGCTGGGGCTGAAAGCAGTTTTCTTTGCACTTAGCATAGTCCGCACTAATTCATGACCTTGAAGACAAAACAACTTCTCCTTTATCTCAGGGCTAAGCCGAATTTCAAATTAACCCGTTCCTAGACAAATTGCTCACACTGTGACAGAGGTTTTTCTCTGTGATTAAAGCTCCACTGAGATATATGATCTTATCTAGATTGAAGGTACCTTCTAATGGGCATTGTTTAAATGAATTTTCACGCGTGTACAGATTCCAATCATTTAAATACCTGCAGGTTTTAGGACCATAATGTACGTACATGTAATATGCTGGGGCATCCTTAGGGGGTAAGGTGGAATATTTAGACAGTCCCTTACCCATTTTCCACTCACACAGGAGAGACTCACAAGGAAAGGGGAGGGAAGATGGGTTCACACACTCCTAGACCTAGGCAGCTTCCTCGCCGGACTATGCCAGGCTGAGTCAGCCCACCGTGGGTCGGATCTCCTAAAGATCCACTAGTTACCGGGCTAGCCCGGTAACAGCCACTCACACTGGTGTACACACACACACCAAGGCCTCCTTTTCTTCCTTTTTCTTTTTAACCTTTTTTCAACCTTTTTATCTTTTTTTTTTTTTTTAAACCATGATGCATCTTTACCTGGTCCGGACCAATACCATGAGGCGGTATGACAACCCCTCTTGAGGCAGTAAAAACCCCTCAGCACCGGTGCATTCTAATGCATTTACCTATGCATTACCTTATGCATTACCTTATGCATTTCCTTGGCCAACTCAGCAGTTCCCAGTACTGCTATAAACTAACCTTATTGGGGCCTCTCCCCAATACCACTTTGCATCTGATCCTGCTGCACAGTCAATAAGTTCAGATGGCGTGAGCCCAACAGAGAGACAGACGTCCTCAGGGACAGTCCTCCTCCGATACCCCAATAGAGATTTCAAAAGGTCTCATACCTCTCATGTGGCGCCATGGGGTTCGAAGGGGAATGATCCGTAGTAGTTGTCTGTGGGTCCGTGGGCGTTGCCATCCCGGACGAGCCCCCAAATTGTCGAAGAAAAACTCAGTTCTCACTTTTTTGTTTGGGTGCAGCAAAATCAAATTCTTTATTATTTCTCCAGTAATTACCATGGAGGGAGAGAGTGCCATAGGACACAGGGTCCTAGACAGGTCTCTCAACTGGTAAACAATCACAGCAAGGCTTTATACCTTTTACAGACAATTTCTAACAATAATACAGACAGTAAAAAGCAACAACTACATTTTGTTTATACATAGCAAAAAGGCTTATCTTATTTGTCTCAATCCTAAGAAAAGCAAGCCTGCATTTTGGTTAGTGATTGCAAGGTCATAATAACTTTGTACACAGTTCCTGTCCTGTCGCCTCGCACTATCTTTGCTCCTACAAGTCTTATGTCATTAAGGTTACAGTATGGCCTGACTCTTGCTAACTAACATTCATTAAGATCTCTTCAAATCCTTGTTAATTATTTACTGGCTTCCACAAATGCCTTACTGAAATCAAGGTAAATTAGATTCACTGCATTTCCTTTTTCTAAAAGATGTTACCTTCTCAAAGAAGGAGATCAGATTGGTTTGGCATGATCTACCTTTTGTAAAACCATGTTGCATTTTGTCCCAATTACCATTGACCTCAATGTCCTTAACTACTGTGACATAGTTCCTCCTCTACCTTGGTGGGTCCTGTGTTTATTGGCAGATTTGCTCACCTCACAGATTCACCCTGTGGGTCAGGAAACAGCCCAGAGACCTTCCCCTCTGGTAGAAGCCATAGTCCAGATCAATTCCTCCTGTGTTTGATCAGGAGTTCGGAGGTTTGGGAGGAACCCGAGCCTGCCCTCTACTCTGGGTTCCAGCCCAGGGCCCTGTGGACTGCAGCTGCCTAGAGTGCCTCCTGGTAGAGTTTCATGACAGCTACAACTCCCTGGGCTACTTCCTCATGGCCTCCTCCCAACACCTTCTTTGTCCTCACCACTGGACCTTCCTCCTGATGTCTGATAACACTTGTATTTCTCAGTCCTCCAGCAGCATGCCTACTCGCTCTCAGCTTCTTGCACGCCTCTTGCTCCCAGTTCCTAACACACACTTCCTCTCCTCTGGTCCCTGGCTCTCTTTGACCTGACTGGAGTGAGCCCTTTTATAGCATCAGAGAGGCCTTAATTAGAGTCAGGTGTTTAACAGCCTGCTGCCATTGTTGCTGCTGCTCCAGCTGCTCCCCTGGCTGAGCTAGACACCACCACCCACCCCCTTTCTCTGCTACCTGCTTGCTGGCTGGCTAGTGGACCCCCCACCCTTGGTTGCTCCAACTACAGCCCCGGGGGGGGGGGGAGGCTGCTGGCCTGCTCCCCAGAGGAGGGGAGTGCGGGACCCCAGCTCCAGCCCTTGTTGCTGAGGACGCCACCACCACCACCGCACCACCACCACCACCACCATCTGAGTGGGGTCCCTCCTGCCTGGCCACCAGACCACCACCTGGAGCTGCTGGAGCTGCTGTGTTTGCTGCTGGGGAGCTGCTGGAGCCCCGAGGAGGAGAAGAAGAGGACCGCCTGCTGCTGGGGGAACGCACAGAGGCTGTGAAGACCACCATGGAGGGGGCACTTAAGGACTGAGTAATTTTCAAACTATGCTTTTGTGGTGGGGGTCTGGACTGTGTTTATGGGGACAACAGGGGTGTGGTGTGAAGCCTGCCTCCTGGTGCATCCGTGTCCCCCTTTGCCCCCCCCCACTACTACCACCACTGCCCCCTCCACCACCCTCACTGGCTGTTTCCATCTGCCTTGAGCTCCTGCCTCTGGGACTGCACTGCTCACCTGGCTAGCCATGCCCGTTTCCACTGTTTGGGCCTGCAGCAGCAGTCAGCCGAATACTGACTTTAAGTGCAAGCGCTTGTGGGCGCACCTCCCCCCTTGAACTGATACCCTTCCCCTTTGAAATAGGTCCCCCAGCTTTACCCCTGTTGCCTACCTTTTTTACCCCTGCAGCCTTTGCCCCCCGCAGCCCCAGCTTCATTTTGTCTGCCCTGCCCGTTTCCCTCTGCAGCCTTGATTGTCCTGCCCCAGTCCTGAAGCTAGCCCCTTGTTTCCTTTGCCCCACTTCCAGCCTGAACTGTTTCTGTTTCCCCTACCCTCCTGGTCCTCCAGCCCTGATTAGCCCCTCCCCTTGTACACCCATGCCCCCTCCCGTGTGCTTGTGCCCCTCCCCTGTTTGAGTTTACCCCTGTTCACTGCAACCCCTCCCATGTTGTTGTATCCCGCGATCCCCTAGTGCAACTAGAGGAGCCGGATTTCCACCTCGAGTCGGTGACTGACACCACCCAAGTTCTTGTAGCCCCCCCCTTGCCCATTTAGAACTCCCCTTCTGGCGCCCTCCTCCCCTGCCTGCAGCCTAGCAGGGAGGAGTGGTTGCCTCCCTTCCCTCCCCTCCCCTTTGCTGTTTATCCCCCTTCCCGTTCTCATCATGGCAGGGGACACAGAGGGAGAGACCCCTCAAGTAGACCCCGCCGCCCCTCCTTTACCTGCCCCTGCATCCACCCCCCTAGCCTCTACCTCAACCGCCGCAGCCAAACCGCCTGCCATCGCCCCCGCTGGGGCACCGGCAGCGGCGAGTACCGGGGAGACCTCCGCTGCTGCCACGTCCCTCGCCCCTTCCAATTCTGGCGGAGTCCCCCCAGCCAGCAGGAAAGGTCAGGGAAAGAAGAAGGGGAAGGGCCCTGCTAAAAAGACTGGGCCCTCCATGGCAGAGGCTACCTCCACTGCCGCAGCCCTGCCACCGGCCGCGGCATCCCTCCCCGCTGCTCCTTCCACCAGCTCTGCGGGTGCCCCTCTGCCTGCTGCAACGTCATCTCTCCCGACCACCGCCTCCACCGCCATCTATAGCGGCCAGGGCCCCTTTCTCACCTTGACCAGAAAGCATGGTGTCCATTGCCTCCTGGTGCCCGCCTCACCCCACGTGGGGACTTACGTGCGGGCGTTGGTGAGGGTAGTGGGGCCCACGGCCATCGTGACGGCCTCCAAAATGTATGGAAAGGTCATCTTCTTCCTAGCTTTGGAGGCCACTGCTCAGGAGGCAGTGAAGAAGGGCCTGGCAGTAGGGGGCGTGTTTGTCCCCCTGGAGCCATTAGAAGACCTGGGTGTCCGGTTAGTCCTGACCGCCGTCCCTCCCTTCCTTCCCAATGCCACCCTGCTGCCCACCCTTTCTACCCTGAGGGGACCAATCTCTGTTATCAGCCCTCTCCCACTGGGCTGCAAAGACCCCACCCTCTGTCACGTCCTCTCGTTCTGCTGGCAAGTGCAGCTGCAACTGTCACCAGCGGTGCGTGACGGTGATGCGCTCGAGGGGGTCTTTCCTGGTCCCCTATCAGGGAGCCCACTACCAGGTACATTATTCTTCGTGGGAGGCCTGGTGCTACCTCTGCCGGGCGATGGGACACGTCCAGAGGGACTGCCCCTTTCCTCGGTACGGAAGTGCATCTGGGACCCCCGAGCCCAGGCAGGATGCCAGCCCCGTCATTGCCAGCGCCCCTGGCTGCCCGGCGCCCGGAGCTGCCTCTCCTCTCTCCCAGTCCATCATTGCTCCCACTCGGGCCCAAGGGGTACTGCCCCCAACACGCCCGGACAATCGGGAGAGCCCTGCCTCCACTGTCTGTGATCTGGCGGGGCCTGTGGAGGAGGGTGCGGCGGGGATACTGCTGGGCATGGGAGAGGGCCTGCCCCAGGGAGAATCCTCCCTTCCTCATGCTGCCTCACCATTGCTTCCCCAAGTCCCCGAGCCATCGCCCTTGCTCCCTGACCCGACCCCTGTTAACCAGCCCCCAGACGATGCCATGGAGGGCTGTCCCTACTACAGGGGAAGTGGGGCAAGCGGAAGGCTCAAGCTCCACTCCTTTCCACCGATGCGGAAGGGGGGCACTAATGCCAAGCCTTCCGCTTTGCCCTCTGGCATCTCCCATTTAATGGTGCTGGCTGGGGAAGACGTGGCAGCATCGGAGGGTAGCACCGTCCCTCTCCTGGTGTCTCTCCCATCAGAGGCCCCAGATGGAACCCCTCCTGCCCCCTTCACAGTTGAGGACCCAGAGAGCCCCAAAGCGAGCATCGCTTCGGGTCCTGGCAGGGTGAACCCCAGGGTGGTGGAAAGTGATCTCCCCTCTATTTATAAGGAAATTGAGGCCCTGGGTCTGACTTCGGTCACCTTGGGGGAGGACGACCCTCTGCCAGTGGGCCTTGATATAGGCGACCTCACTCCAGCCCCCCTTTTCCCCGTGCTCCGTCCCCCTAACTGCTACTTCTGCTCCCACCTCCAAGGGTCCCCAGGGCTCTTCCATCTGCCCGGCCGCAGGTGGCACTCCGCTGATGGCTGTTGAGCCTACTGAGGCGACGGCCGGTGCCACGTGGCCAGGACCCGATTCCCATGGGGTACACATCTTAGGTGTGGGGCAACCAACCTCCTTCCCGGGCAGGGGCCCCACTGAAGTTTGTCCATCTCCCAATGCCGTGGCTGCCACACCAGACATGGAATCTGAACCAGGCATCATTGAGGGTCCCCTTCCCACCCCTCAGATCCCTCAGCTGAACCGAGAGGGGCCACCTTCCAGCGGCCCAACTCCTGGGACTCTGGATCCTGCCTCTGTCCCCCTGCCCGACTCTGCTCTTGATTCCTGTCCTGCCCCTACTCTTGATCCCTGCCCTGCCCCTGATGCCAGCCCCTTCCTTATCCCCTCCACCTCCCGTGATGCCATTGCCGCCCCTGGGGCTGACTCCTTTCATATCCCAGAGGATGACTGCAAGGGAGAGGCCTTTGTATTTCCCTGTCCCGACCCACCGGGGCTGCTATCTTCCCTCCACTGCCCCCTATTGAGCTGGGGTTTGAGGCAGGCCTCGTGGTGCCAGCCCATCGGGCGCCTCATCGGGGGTCCGCCCCTTGCTTGCCTGGCTCGGTGGGCCACGGGGCTGTGTCAGAGGCCCCTCCAGAGGATAGGCGGGAGCCAGTGATCCTGGCCCACCATGTGCTGCGAGAAAAGCTGTGGGAGTTCCTTGAAGATGCCCGTGGCTCCTGCAACAAGGTGCAGCTTGCTCTCCAGAGATGGGGGGATTTTCATCAAATTCTCTGGGCCGCAAGGGCCCTCATGGGGGAGGGTAAGAGGACCGGGAAGCAGGCCGCCGTGGCCTACCAGCAGGTCTGCCTCTTCCGTGACCCCCTACTCACCTACAGGGTAGGTCACGGTTTGCTGCACGGCCCGATGGAGGCCGTGGGTGACTCTGCCGGCAAGGATCCCCCCAGCCCTCCTTATGGCACCTTTCATCTTTGCAACATTGAACACCCGGGGCTGTAGGATGGGTCTCTGCAGGAGCCAGGTGCTCTTCTTCCTTCAGAAGGGGGAGGTACTCTGTGGTTTTCCTGCAGGAGACCCGTACAGATCTGGCCGCTGAAGCCAGCTGGTGGCTGGAAAGCGGGGACAGGGTCTACTTTAGCCACCTCACAGTTCATACGACTGGAGTGGCGACCCTGTTCTCCCCTGATGTATGGCCCGAGGTGCTGGGGGTTGCTGAGGCTGTGCTGGACCACCTGCTGCACCTCTGGGTCCGCATGGATGGGCTTGTGGTGAATCTTGTCAATATTTATGCCCTGACATCGGGCCCAGAATGGTTGCATTTCTATCAGCAGGTGTCCGCCTTCCTCGGCTCTTTGGATCCTCGTGAGTTCCTGGTCCTGGACGGGGACTTTAACACCACCCTCAAGGAGCAGGACCAGTCGGGGACCGAGCAGTGCGCGGCCGCTGTGGACGTCCTCCGGGAGATTGTCGAACATCACTCCCTGGTGGACGTCTGGCACGACCACTACCCGGACGACGTCTCGACATTCACCTTCGTCCGGGTGAAGGCTCACTGGTCGTGTCACTCCTGGTTGGACCACATCTACTTGTCACGTTTCCACCTCTCATGGGCCCACTCCTCCAGCATTCGGCCGGTCCTGTTTTCAGATCATCATCTTGCCACTGTGATGGCCTCTCTCTGCGCGGAGAGGCTGGGGCCGGCCTATTGACACTTCAATAACAGTTTGTTGGAGGATGCAGGCTTTGTGATGTCCATCTGGGAGTTCTGGCTGGCCTGGCGAGGGCAGAGGCGCGCCTTTCCCTTGGTGTGGCAGTGGTGGGACCTGGGGAAGGTGTGCACCCGGCTCTTCTGCTGTGACTACACCTGAGACGCCAGCCAATGGAGGGATGCGGCGACAGAGCAGTTGGAACAGGAGCAGGGCCGCCCGGGGGGGGGCAAAGAGGGCAATTTGCCCCGGGCCCCGGGCTCCGCAGGGGCCCCCAAGAGAAGAGTGGAGGCTCCCGCCTCCGCCCCTCTCCTGGAGCCTCAGCGCATCAAGCGCTGAGACTCCGGCCGAGCCCCTGAGCCCTGACCCGAGCCGAGCCGCGTGGTGAGGGGGCGGGGCTAGGAGCTCCAACGGGGCCTGAGCCCCGCCCCGCTCAAAGCAGCGTGGGGAGGGGGCGGGGCAGCTGCCTCTGCTCGGCGTGGAGCTCACAGCCCCGCCCCCTCACCACGTGGCTCTGAGCGGGACGGAGCTCAGGCCCCGCCGGAGACGCGCTCAGGTAAGAGGCCGAGGCCGGGGGGGAAGCGGGACCCGCCGGGGCCGGGCCCGGGGCGGGAAGCGGGACCCGCGGGGCGGGACCGGGGCCGGGGCCGGGAAGCGGGACCCGCTGGGACCGGGGCCGGGGGAAGCGGGACCCGCCGGGGCGGGGCAGGGAAGCAGGACCCGCCGGGGCCGGGGCCGAGGCCGGGGGGGGAAGCGGGACCCGCTGGGGCTGGGGCCGGGGCCGGGGGCCTGGGGGGAAGCGAGACCCACCGGGGCCAGGGGTGGGGGGGGAAGTGGGACCCGCCGGGACCGGGGCTGGGGGAAGTGGGACCCGCCGGGGCCGGGGCGGGGGGGGAAGCGGGACCCGCCGCCACCGCTGAAGCGCAGCCCGGTCTTCGGCGGCGGGGGGCCCCTGCTGTTCCAGGACCCGCCGCCTAAGTGCCCCGAAGGCCCGCGGCGGGGACCCCCCCGCCTCCGAATTACCGCCGAAGACCAGGCTGTGCTTCGGCCGCGGCGGGTCCCAATTCGGTGGCGGGGGGCTCCCGCCGCGGGTCTTCGGGGCACTTTGGCGGCGGGTCCCGGAACGGATGGGCCCCCCGCCGCCGAAGAACCCGGGCCCCCGGAATCCTCTGGGCGGCCCTGAACAGGAGGTCTTAGAGCTGGAGAGGCGTCTGTCTGCCAGCCCCGAGGATCCATCCCTCTGTGGTGCATGCCAGAAGAAGTGGGAGGAACTCCGGGTCCTCGAAGACCATCGAGCCTGGGGTGCCTTTGTTCGATCCCGCATCCGCCTCCTTTGGGAGATGGATCATGGCTCCCGCTTCTTCAACACCCTGGAGAAAAAGAGGGGGGCCAAGAAGCATGTCACCTGACTCTTGGGGGAGGACGGTACCCCCCTCATGGATCCGGAGGAGATGTGCGGGAGGGCCAAGGCCTTCTACGCAAATCTTTTCTCCCCAGATCTGACCGATCCTAACGCTTGCAGAGTGCTCTGGGATGGACTCCCGATGGTCAGCGGGTGTGACCGTGACCGGCTAGAGCTACCTCTTACTCTGTCCGAGTTCTCAGAAGCCCTCCATCGCATGCCCACCAATAAATCTCCAGGCATGGACGGGCCGAAAGTGGAGTTCTACCGCGTGTTCTGGGACGTCCTCGGCCCAGACCTAGTCACCGTCTGGGCCAAATCCTTGCAGACCGGGGTCCTCCCTCTTTTGTGCAGGCAAGCCGTGCTTGCCTTATTGGCGAAGAAGGGGGACCTCTGCGACCTGCGGAATTGGCATCCCGTCTCGCTCCTCAGTATGGACTACAAAGTCATAGTGAAGGCCATCTCGCTGTGGCTAGGGTCTGTGCTGGCAGACATGGTCCACCCAGACCAGACCTATACCGTCCCGGGCCGCACCATCTTTGATAACCTGTATCTGGTCCGGGATCTCTTGGCGCTTGGGTGTAGGGATGTTCTGTCGTTTGCCCTCCTGTCCCTGGATCAGGAGAAGGCGTTCGACAGGGTGGACCACGGGTATCTCCTGGGCACTCTGCGAGCGTTAGGCTTCGGGTCCCAGTTTGTGTGTTTTCTCCAGGTGCTGTATGTTTCTGCAGAGTGTCTGGTCAGGCTCAACTGCACCCTGACTGAGCCAGTCAGCTTCGGGCAAGGAGTGTGGCAGGGGTGCCCCCTCTTGGGCCAGCTGTACACTCTGGCAATCGAGCCCTTCCTCTGTCTCCTCTGCTGGAGATTAATGGGGTTGGTGCTCCGGGTCCCGGAGCTGCGGCTGGTCCTGTCGGCATATGCCGCCGAAGTTCTCCTCGTGGTCCAGGACCCGGGCGACTTGGCGCGGGTGGAGGCTTGCCAGGTCATCTACTCGGCAGCCTCCTGCGCCCGAGTCAACTGGGTCAAGAGCTCTGGCCTGGTGGTTGGGGAAGAGTGGCAGGTGAGCTCCTTCTCATCTGCGCTTCAGGCCATCTGGTGGAGCGCAGGTCCGCTTCTCTATCTTGGTGTTTACCTTTCTGCCACACATCCATCTCCGTCGGAGAACTGGCACTGCTTGGAGGGCAGGGTGATGGAGCAGCTCTGGAAATGGACAGGACTACTCTGGTGCCTCTCCCTCCAAGGGAGGGCACTAGTGCTCAATCAACTAGTGATGTCCATGCTCTGGTACCGGCTCAACACCCTGGTCCCGGCCCCGGATTTCCTGGCCAACCTCCGGAAGTCGGTTCTGGAGTTCTTTTCGCCAGGAGTGCATTGGGTCTCTGCAGGGGTCCTCCACCTGTCCCTGGAGGAAGGAGGGCAGGCCCTGAAGTGCTTATACACTCAGGTCCATGTCTTCTGCCTCCAGGCCCTGTGGAGGCTCCTGTATGGCGCAGGTAGTCCGGCGTGGAAAGTACTTGCGCATGCCTTCCTGCGCCAATTCCGAGGGCTCCAATATGACTGGCAGCTCCTTTATCTCCATCCAAGAGGTCTTCCACGAGACCTTTCCTGGCTGCTGGTCTTCTACCAAGACCTCCTCTGGACCTGGAAGCTGTTTTCAATGACCAAGTCTGTGGCGGCTGCCGTGGGGGCTGATCTCCTTGCAGAACCCCTGCTACACAACCCCCAGCTCCGTGTGCAGGTGGCGGAGTCCCCCGTGGTGCGCCAGAGGTTGGTCCTGGCAGAAGTCACAAGAGTCAGAGACCTCCTGGACTACGACCGGGGAGATTGGCAGGATCCCCTGAAGCTCGCTCAGCTCATGGGGCTCTCCAGACCTTGTACTCCCCAGCGCGTACTTCAGGAGGTGAAGGCTGCTTTGCTGCCTGCTGCTCGGACCTATCTCAACTGGGTCCTGTGAGAGGGAACGCCCCGCCCACGCTGCACCCAAGGCCCTCCAGACCTTTTCATTGGGCCCTTGCCTCGTGGATTCAACTGGCCCCCCCGCTCTTTCACCATGAGCTGGCTGCACGATTTGCAGCCGGTTCAGTTCCAGACTGCACCGAGAAAACATCTGTACACGCTCTTGCGTCACACCTTTCACTTCCTCACCCTCGCATCCCACCCCAACACAAAGTGGCGGGACCTCTTGCCACGTCTCGAGAGTGAGGAGCCCCGATGGGCCAGCCTATACTCCACCCTGGTTCTGAGGCCTGCCAGGGATATCACTTGGTGGTTCCTTCACGAGGTCGTGAGTGTGAGTGTGTACTTGGCACTGTTCACCACTATCCCGGACACCTGCCCCTTCTGTGGTGTGAGGGAAACCCTAGCACACATTTATCTGGAGTGCACCAGGTTGCAGCCTCTATTCTGGCTCCTCTTAGATATATTATTAAGTTTTTGGTTGCACTTTTCCCCTCACCTGTTCATTTACACACTCCCCATCCGAGGCCCCACAAAGTCACTGGACCTCCTTGTCAACCTCCTCTTGGCCCTGGCCAAACTGGCCATCTACAAAACCAGGGAGAGGAGTTGGCCGATGGGATTTCCTGTGACCCTGGGGCCTATTTCCGCTCCTCAGTCCGTTCATGCATCCGGGCAGAGTTCCTCTGGGCGGCGTCTGCCGGCTCCCTTGACGCCTTCGAGGAGCAGTGGGCACTGTCTGGGGTTCTCTGCTCGGTGTCCCCGTTAGGTTCCCTACATTTAGCTGTTTGACCATACTCCTGTCCCTGTTATTTCATTTGTTGTCCCCTGGAATTACTTGGTGATCCAGGTCCTGTAGATCCTCCCCTTAGGCTGCGGGGAGGTCCTTTGGCAGTGGGCGGGCTTTGCCCACCCACTTCCTGGCTACCAATAAGACTACTTATTAATACGGACCCTGGATTTCAGAAAAGCAGACTCTGACTCTCTCAGGGAACTGATGGGCAGGATCCCCTGGGAGAATAACATGAGAGGGAAAGGAGTCCAGGAGAGCTGGCTGTATTTTAAAGAAGCCTTATTGAGGTTGCAGGAAAAAAAACATCCCAATGTGTAGAAAGAATAGTAAATATGGCAGGCGACCTGCTTGGCTTAACAATGAAATCTGTGCTGATCTTAAATGCAAAAAAGAAGCTTACAAGAAGTGGAAGACTGCACAAATGACCAGGGAGGAGTATAAAAATATTGCTCAGGCATGCAGGAGTGAAATCAGGAAGGCCAAATCACACTTGGAGTTGCAGCTAGCAAGAGATGTTAAGAGTAACAAGAAGGGTTTCTTCAGGTATGTTAGCAACAAGAAAAAAGTCAAGGAAAGTGTGGGCCCTGTCGGAGAAAAACTCAGTTCTCGCTTTTTCTTTTGGGTGCAGCAAAATCAAATACTTTATTATTTCTCTAGTAATTACAATAGAGGGAGAGAGTGCCCTAGGACACAGGGTCGCCCCAGTCCCGGACAGGTCTCTCAACTGGTAAACAATTACAGCAAGCATTTATACCTTTATTACAGACAATAACTAGCAATAATACAGACGATAATGAGCAACAACTGCATTTTGTTTATACATAAGCCATCCTGCTATCTTATTTTTCTCACTCCTAGAAGACACCAGTCTGCATATTTGGTTATCAGTTACAAGGTCGTAATAACTTTTTACACAGTTCTTTCCCTCTGCCTCACACTATCCTTGCTTCTAGAAGTCTCACGTCATTGGGGTTACAGCTGGGCTAACTCTTGCTAACTGACTGACATGCATTAAGATCCCCTTCAAATCCATGTTAATTCTTTCCCTGCTTCCACATTCCCTTACTGAATGAGGGAGGTAACGTAGTGACAGAGGATGTGAAAAAAGCTAATGTACTCAGCTCCCAGACTGCTGCACTGGGCAGCACACTATGGGGAGAAGGTGACCAGCCCTCTGTGGAGAAAGAAGTGGTTCAGGACTATTTAGAAAAACTGGACGAGCACAATTCCATGGGGCCGGATGCGCTACATCCGAGGGTGCTAAAGGAGTTGGCGGATGTGATTGCAGAGCCATTGGCCATTATCTTTGAAAACTCATGGTGATCGGGGGAGGTCCCGGATGACTAGAAAAAGGCTAATGTAGTGCCCATCTTTAAAAAAGGGAAGAAGGAGGATCTGGGGAACTACAGGCCAGTCAGCCTCACCTCAGTCCCTGGAAAAATCATGGAGCAGGTTCTCAAGGAATTAGTTCTGAAACACTTAGAGGAGAGGAAAGTAATCAGGAACAGTCAGCATGGATTCACCAAGGGCAAGTCATGCTAGACTAACCTAATTGCCTTCTATGAGGAGATAACTGGGTCTGTGGATGAGGGGAAAGAAGTGGATGTGTTATTCCTTGACTTTAGCAAAGCTTTTGATACGGTCTCCCACAGTATTCTTGCCAGCAAGTTAAAGAAGTATGGGCTGGATGATTGGACTATAAGGTGGAGAGAAAGCTGGCTAGATCGTCAGGCTCAGCAGGTAGTGATTAACGGCTCCATGTCTAGTTGGCACCCGGTTTCAAGTGGAGTGCCCCAAGGGTCGGTCCTGGGGCCAGTTTTGTTCAATATCTTCATTAATGATCTAGAGGATGGCGTGGACTGCACTCTCAGCAAGTTTGCAGATGACACTAAACAGGGAGGAGTGGTAGATATGCTGGAGGGTAGGGATAGGATACAGAGGGACCTAGACAAGTTAGAGGATTGGGCCAAAAGAAACCTGGTGAAGTTCAATAAGGACAAGTGCAGAGTCCTGCACTTAGGATGGAAGAATCCCATGCACTGTTATAGACTAGGGATTGAATGGCTAGGAAGCAGTTCTGCAGAAAAGGACCTAGGGGTTACAGTGGACAAGAAGCTGGATATGAGTCAACAGTGTGCCCTTGTTGCCAAGAAGGCTAACGACATTTTGGGCTGTATAAGTAGGGGCATTGCCAGCAGAGCGAGGGACGTGATCATTCCCCTCTATTCGACATTGGTGAGGCCTCATCTGGAGTACTGTGTCCAGTTTTGGGCCCCACACTACAAGAAGGATGTGGAAAAATTGGAAAGAGTCCAGCGGAGGGCAACAAAAATTATTAGGGGGCTGGAGCACATGACTTATGAGGAGGGGCTGAGGCCACTGGGATTGTTTTGTCTGCAGAAGAGACGAATGAGGGGGGATTTGATAGCTGCTTTCAACTAACTGAAAGGAGGTTCCAAAGAGGATGGATCTAGACTGTTCTCAGTGGTACCTGATGACAGAACAAGGAGTAATGGTCTCAAGTTGCAGTGAGGGAGGTTTAGGTTGGATATTAGGAACAACTTTTTCACTAGGAGGGTGGTGAAGCACTGAATGGGTTTCCTAGGGAGGTGGTGGACTCTCCTTCCTTAGAGGTTTTTAAGGTCAGGCTTGACAAAGCCTTGACTGGGATGATTTAGTTGGGAATTGGTCCTGCTTTGAGCAGGGGGTTAGACTAGATGATCTCCTGAGGTCCCTTCCAACCCTAATATTCTATGATTCTATAATTCTATACTTTGCTGTTCCCAACTGGCCTGAGTCTATCATACTACTTTCTCCTTCAAAATGTTTTCCAAGACTAACAGGCCTTTAGTTACCCAGATCACTTTTCTTCCCTTTCTTAAAAATAGGAACTATGTTAGAAATTCTCCAGTCATATGGTACAACCCCTAAGTTCTAGGGGTTGGCACACTTCCCCAGAGTCCTCCATCTGCCGAGTGCACTCTCCTGGTGTCCCATGGCTGCCCAGCAATCTCCCTTGGTGTCCCCAGTGCCATCCCCAGGCATCCTCACCTCTTGTCTGGTGCCATCCCTGGGTGTCCTCGCTCTCTGAGGAATGATTCCTTGGCATCTTTGATCTCCCTGGGATGGTATCTTGGCCCTAGCTCTTTGTGGAGTGTTCCCTTAGAATCCTCACACTGTTGCCATCCCTTGGCATCCTGGGTCTCCCTGATTCCATTCCTTGGGCTCCCCAGTGCCATCCCTTGGTGTTATAGGTCTCCCTGGTGTGGTCCTTTTGTGGTTTTCATGGACCTTTCTCTCTAGTGTTCATAAGTTCTCTTTTGTCAGCGTGTTTCCATGGAGAGATCTCTCCAGTACTTGAATGAATTTACACCAACTTCCCCAGTCTGATCTGGCTGATCTGGTCTTTTATACCAACATGTCATGGGGCTCCTAGGCAGCAGAGGGTTGGTGTTGCTGTCACAGCTTTGTTTCATCATCTGCTTTGATGAGGTATATCAGGGACAGGAGGGTCCCAGTTGCTCCCTCATCTGCCCAGCCATCCCTTTCATGTTTCTCAGGTCAATCCTGATTGATTGGTTATTGTATCATTGTTTTAGAACAAGAAATACAATAAAGAATAGGAGCATAGCATAGTGGTTAGAGCAGGGCCTAAGAGTCAGGACTTTTGGATTCTATTGTTGGCTTTGCTGCTGACTGACTGTACAGCTTTGGTTTTACCATCAATTAAATTAGTTTAGTAACATTGGCCCTCCCCACTCCTGAGTAAGGTGCTTTGATCTCCTGGGATGGACCACCTCACTGTTCTCATGGCAATCTCTTGGGAACACACACACACACACCCCAGTCTCATCCCTCATCTAGAAACATTTACACCACTTGGGAAACTAAACACAACTCTCTGGGCTGACTGTTCTGGCCATTTGCAGGAAATAAAGATTCTGGTGCACATTTACAGGAGTTGCAAATTCCTCCCAGATTGCTGGCTAAGCCCCAGGTCTGGGAATCCCATTTCATCCCCTGGGCGTTCTCCCTAGGATGCTTTTGCATTTCCTGTTGTGTCAACTCCTGCAGCATCCCAGGCCAGTGCTATGGGAAGAGATCCCTTTATATTCCTGATGCCCAGTAGTTACTGGGAAACATGGAGATCCAGGGCCTGGACCTCATCTTCAGGGACTGAAGGAGAAGGGTATGTAGGTGATTGGGTCACAAATGCCTGATTCAGCATGAGGACGATAGAGTTTGGAAGGTCATCCATATTCTGGGTATTGACTGCTCCCAGGAGCCTCAGGTGGCATGTTGTCCCCACCTAACACCTAGCATTTGGCCATGATGGACTGAAAACTGAACAATGTAGTCTAATGCTGGTGTAAAGGTAGGTCCCAAATGGGCTGGAAACAGGCTTGGTTCTGTAGTTGTGCCCAAATGGAAGGCTTGGGGAATTTTTGGCACAGACAAATGAGATTTGGGGTCTCAGTATTTCTCTGAAGATTATACAAAGGATTCCACTATATGAAGTTGTGTTTTTCATTTCATATCAACAGGAAAAGCTCATAGCTTGAGGCCAGGCATGAAGATTCATCTAGGAGACCTGAACTGGCAGGACCTCGGGTGGAGGAGAAGTAATGAGCTGGGCTAATCTAGTCATCCCTGTTTGTGTGCTCCTTTGCCCCGGCTGTGTGTGATTTCTCTGTCTGTGGTGGTTTCTCCTGCCTATTACTAGAGCTGTGTGAGCCTCTTCCTAATCCACCTAGGAACTAGGCCAGAAGATATGGAAAGGGAAGGGGGAATCTTGGACCTATTGAGGGGAAGGAGTGCCAGCCTGAGTTTTCCTCTCCTGGCTCCTTAAGGGGCTGAGTGGTGCTGGTAATTTTATCCCCTTGGTGCATATGCTCTGTGCCTTCCAGGACCCCCAGGACATAAAGAGATCTGTAGGTTTGGATTGAAATCCTCTGGGGAAAAATGGGTATTTACCTTTCGTAACTTGTTCTTTGAGATATGTTGCTCATATGCATTCCATGCTAGGTATATGTGTGTCCACGTGCACAGCTGCTGCTAATTTTTCCCTTAGTGGTATCTGTAGGGCCAAGCAAGGGCACCCTCTGGAGCCCCACATCCATGTGCCACTGGCCTCATAACCTCTCAGTTCCTTTTTGCCATCAGCTCCAATAGTGGGGACAGATGGCAGGTCATGGAATGGACATGAGCAACCCATCTTGAAGAACAACAGTTATGAAAGGTAAGTAACTGTTTTTTTCTTCGAGTGCTTGCATGTTAGGTGACTCAGAATCGGTATCCCTGGAGATAGGCTCAGAGTTCATGGTCGTGCTACTTGCAACACTACTCTGCTGGTGGGTGATGGTGTAGTGGGATGTGACGGTATGAATCAAAGACCAGGTGGAAGCTCTGCAGATATCTTTAATTGATTCACCACGTCATCAATGGAAAATGGATATACACCATGTGACGAACTGGGCATGTTCTTAATGTTTGCTCTGAATACTGTGTTGGTGCCTCAGTGTCCCCTATGCAGTTCTTAAGTATCTAGGTGGTGGAATAAGGGTGTGTGATTGCTGCAGAGAAAGGGGCCAGTGCACCTAAATGCCTGGCACTCTGTCTCCTAGCAACTGATGGCCTGGGTCCCTCCCCTGCAAGGTGCTAACTGAAGGTGTGGGAGACAAAGAGATCAGGTGACCTCCTGGCCCAGGAAAGGAACTGAGCAGAGAGGAGGGGCTGGAGGGGTTGTTAGTTTGGAGCTCGCTGGGGACGAGGAGTGAAGTGCAGACATGGGGGTCTGACTCACTGCCCCCCAGAATGGACCCGGCCGAGGGGTCCGGTTCGCTGTATCTACAAGCTCTGTTTTAGACCCCGTTCCTGTCATCGAATAAACCTCTGTTTTACTGGCTGGCTGAGAGTCACGTCTGACTGCGAAGTGGGGGTGCAGGACCCTGTGGCTTCCCCAGGAACCCGCTGGGGCGGGCTCGCTGTGGGAAGCGCACGGAGGGGAAGAGGATGCTGAATGCTCCAAGGAGAGACCCAGGAGGTGAAGACGTGTGAGCTTCTTGCCCTGAACAAGTCTGCTCCAAGGGAGAGGAGGCTCCCCAAAGTCCTGACTGGCTTGGTGGGGAGCAGTTCCAGAGCATCGCCCGGCGACTCTGTGACACACCAGCCTTTACAAACCTGAGCAGTTTTGCCACACACTTCAGGCAAACTCACTGATAAAGATAAACAGTTAAACAAATGTATTGACCACAAAAGATAGATTTTAAGTGATTATAAGTGATAGGCAAAAAGTCAGAGTTAGTTACCAAAATCAAATCAAATCAAATCAATATAAGCACGCAGTCTAAACTCTCAACCCTATTAGCCTGGGCAACATCTAGATTAAGTAGTTTTTCTCACCCCACTGGATATTGCAGATCATAGTATATAGATTTCACCCTTGAAACCTGGGCTCTGTTGGAGTCTTAAATCTTCTCAATGTCCTTGTGGCTTGCATCATAGGTGTGGGCAGGAGAAAGGGCAAGCATGGGGCCCCTGTTTTCTGTTTTATACCTTCAGTCCCATGTGCTTGGAGAACACAAGTACAGGCATGTCTGGTGGGCATTGCTCAGTCCCCAGGGAAGGTTGAGCAATTCCCCTGGTGTGGCCTCATGCAAGTGAGTCATTGAATTGTAGCTCCCTTGCTGGACAATGGCTGTTGGTGGTTGTTTGACACCCTGCTTGGGCATTGGTTACTTTCCTTGCTGTTGTTTCTGAGGAGCTACTATTTGTCTGATTCTCCAACTTACAGCATATTTTAGTGACAACCATACAACACAATCTCATAACTTCATATGCACTAAAGATATACATATATAGATAGAACAGTGACTTTCAGCTGATCATAACCTTTTCCCTGATACCTCACATGGCATGCTTTATATGCAAGATCATAATTCTATACAGATGAGGAATATGGGGGTTACAAGACACTCCCCCAAGGTACAGAATGTTACAAGATCCTCTGAGAGGAAACCAGCAGGCCTTTCATCCTGTCTGCCACTGCAATGAAGAGCTAAGTCAACTTAGGTAGGGTTTAGTCCTCTCACTGTAGAACACTAAGGCCCATCTAACATCTAAAAAGTGCAGCCTGCACTCCTCGTTAGACCTGTGGGGCTTTGGAAAGAACTATGTAAGGATCAAAGCTTTGATCTCAGAGACCCATCGCTATCAAGAAGGCGACCTTCCATGAGAGGAGAAGTGGGGAACAGGATGCCAGTGTCTCAAAGTGGGACCTGTGAGCTGAGAGAGAACCAGATTTAAGTTCCATGGAGGGATCGGGTTGCAGACTTGAGGGCAGAGCCTCTCCAAGCCTTTCAGGAACCTGAGCGTCATTTCATGAGAGAAGACTGATCTGCCCTGAATCAGAGGATGAAGGGCTGAGATAGCTGCCAAGTGCACCTTAATTGATGAAATGGCCAAACTTTGGAGTTTGAGGTAAAGCAGGTAGTCCAAGATGGATTGAAGCAAGGACCTAGAGGGGGAAACCCCTTGGCCCGAGGCCCAACAGGTAAAGCATTTCCACTTGGCCAGGTAGGTCATCCTGGTGGAGGGCTTCCTGCTACCCAGCATGATGTGCTGGACTTGTGCCAAGCAGGCCTGTTCCTCAGCATTGAGCCACGCAGAAGCTACACTAGGATATGATGTGATATGAAGCGATGCTAGGTTCAGGTGGAGCAGATGTCCCTGGTTCTGTGAGAATAAGTCCAGCCAGTGCAGGAGTTCCAGTGAGGTGCTACGGAGAGATCCACAAGCATGCTGTGCTGAACCAATGCTGCCACCATGATGATTCTTACCTTGTTTCTTTTGATGTTCAAGAGGACCTTGTGCACCAGGGGTATCAGTGGGAAAGCATATAGATGTGTCCCCGTCCATGGGAGCAGGAAGGCGTCAGACAGGGAGCCTCTGGCAAATCTGCGAAGTGAGCAAAATTGCTGACACTTCCTGTTCAGTCTGGACACAAACAGGTCCACCTGGGAAGTCCCCCACCTTTGGAAGATCATGTTGACCACCTCTGGGTGGAGTGACCACTTGTGGTGAGATCAGAAGGACCTGCTGAAGAGATCCACCAGCAAATTCTGAGCTCCCAGGAGGTGCAATACCTCAACCTGAGAGCCTCTTGGCACAGGGCAGATAATTGGACTCCACTCTGCTTGTTGATGTAAAACATGGCAGTGGTGTTGTCCATCAAGATTTGCACTGTTGAGTCCTTTAAGTAAGGAAAGGATGCTTGGCAGGCTAGATGTATTGCCCTGAGCTCTCTGAAACATAAGCACTTTTATCAGAGGCCTGATATGAGACTTGAGGCCTGAACTAAAGTAGTGGTCAAAACTTGCTAATATAAACCAAAGTTAAGTTCTGAGCAAGAGGCAGGCCCTGCTCACATAATTTGGCAAGAACAGGGCTAATATTGCAGAAACACACATTATATAAGAACATAAGAACGGCCGTACCGGGTCAGACCAAAGGTCCATCTAGCCCAGTATCTGTCTACCGACAGTGGCCAATGCCAGGTGCCCCAGAGGGAGTGAACCTAACAGGCAATGATCAAGTGATCTCTCTCCTGCCATCCATCTCCATCCTCTGACAGACAGAGGCTAGGGACACCATTCCTTACCCATCCTGGCTAATAGCCATTTATGGACTTAACCACCATGAATTTATCCAGTTCTCTTTTAAACGCTGTTATAGTCCTAGCCTTCACAACCTCCTCAGGTAAGGAGTTCCACAAGTTGACTGTGCGCTGCGTGAAGAAGAACTTCCTTTTATTTGTTTTAAACCTGCTGCCTATTAATTTCATTTGATGACCCCTAGTTCTTGTATTATGGGAATAAGTAAATAACTTTTCCTTATCCATTTTCTCCACATCACTCATGATTTTATATACCTCTATAATATCCCCCCTTAGTCTCCTCTTTTTCAAGCTGAAGAAGCCTCTTTAATCTTTCCTCATATGGGACCCTCTCCAAACCCCTAATCATTTTAGTTGCCCTTTTCTGAACCTTTTCTAGTGCCAGTATATCTTTTTTGAGGTGAGGAGACCACATCTGTACACAGTATTCGAGATGTGGGCGTACCATGGATTTATATAGGGGCAATAATATATTCTCAGTCTTATTCTCTATCCCCTTTTTAATGATTTCTAACATCCTGTTTGCTTTTTTGACCGCCTCTGCACACTGAGTGGACATCTTCAGAGAACTGTCCACGATGACTCCAAGATCTTTTTCCTGATTCGTTGTAGCTAAATTAGCCCCCACCATATTGTATGTATAGTTTGGGTTATTTTTTCCAATGTGCATTACTTTACATTTATCCACATTAAATTTCATTTGCCATTTTGTTGCCCAATCACTTAGTTTTGTGAGATCTTTTTGAAGTTCTTCACAGTCTGCTTTGGTCTTAACTATCTTGAGCAGTTTAGTATCATCTGCAAACTTTGCCACCTCACTGTTGACTCCTTTCTCCAGATCATTTATGAATAAATTGAATAGGATTGGTCCTAGAACTGACCCTTGGGGTACACCACTTGTTACCTCTCTCCATTCTGAGAATTTACCATTAATTCCTACCCTTTGTTCCCTGTGTTTTAACCAGTTCTCAGTCCATGAAAGGACCTTCCCTTTTATCCCATGACAGCTTAATTTACATAAGAGCCTTTGGTGAGGGACCTTGTCAAAGGCTTTCTGGAAATCTAAGTATACTATGTCCACTGGATCCCCCTTGTCCACATGTTTGTTGCCCCTTCAAAGAACTCTAATAGATTAGTAAGACACGATTTCCCTTTACAGAAACCATGTTGACTATTGCTCAACAATTTATGTTTTTCTATGTGTCTGACAATTTTATTCTTAACTATTGTTTCGACTAATTTGCCTGGTACTGACAGACTTACAGGTCTGTAATTGCCGGGATCACCTCTAGAGCCTTTTTTAAATATTGGCATTACATTAGCTAACTTTCAGTCATTTGGTACCGAAGCCGATTTAAAGGACAGGTTACAAACCTTAGTTAATAATTCCGCAACTTCACATTTGAGTTCTTTCAGAACTCTTGCGTGAATACCATCTGGTTCCGGTGACTTGTTAATGTTGAGTTTATCAATTAATTCCAAAACCTCCTCTACTGACACTTCAGTCTGTGACAGTTCCTCAGATTTGTCACCTACAAAAGCCAGCTCAGGTTTGGGAATCTCCCTAACATCCTCAGCCGTGAAGACTAAAGCAAAGAATCCAGTTAGTTTCTCTGCAATGACTTTATCATCTTTAAGCGCTCCTTTTGTATCTCGATCATCCAGGGGTCCCACTGGTTGTTTAGCAGGCTTCCTGCTTCTGATGTACTTAAAAAACATTTTGTTATTACCTTTGGAGTTTTTGGCTAGCCATTCTTCAAACTCCTCTTTGGCTTTTCTTATTATACTCTTGCACTTAATTTGGTAGTGTTTATGCTCCTTTCTATTTGCCTCACTAACACTAGGATTTGACTTCCACTTTTTAAAGGAAGTCATAGAATCATAGAATCTCAGGGTTGGAAGGGACCTCAGGAGGTCATCTAGTCCAACCCCCTGCTCAAAGCAGGACCAAACCCAACTAAATCATCCCAGCCAGGGCTTTGTCAAGACTGACCTTAAAAACCTCTAAGGAAGGAGATTCCACCACCTCCCTAGGTAACCCATTCCAGTTCTTCACCACCCTACTAGTGAAAAAGTTTTTCCTAATGTCCAACCTAAACCTCCCCCTCTGCAACTTGAGACCATTACTCCTTGTTCTGTCATCTTCTACCACTGAGAACAGTCTAGATCCATCCTCTTTGGAACCCCCTTTCAGGTAGTTGAAAGCAGCTATCAAATCCCCCCTCATTCTTCTCTTCTGCAGGCTAAACAATCCCAGTTCCCTCAGCCTCTCCTCATAAGTCATGTGCTCCAGCCCCCTAATCATTTTTGTTGCTCTCCGCTGGACTCTCTCCAATTTATCCACATCCTTCTTGTAGTGTGGGGCCCAAAACTGGACACAGTACTCCAAATGAGGCCTCACCAGTGCTGAATAGAGGGGAATGATCACATCCCTCGATCTGCTGGAAATGCCCCTACTTATACAACCCAAAATGCCATTAGCCTTCTTGGCAACAAGGGCACACTGTTGACTCATATTCAGCTTTTCATCCACCATAACCCCTAGGTCCTTTTCTGCAAAACTGCTGCCCAGCCATTCGGTCCCTAGTCTGTAGCAGTGCATGGGATTCTTCCGTCCTAAGTGCAGGCCTCTGCACTTGTCCTTGTTGAACCTCATCATATTTCTTTTGGCCCAATCCTCTAATTTTTATCTCTCACTGCTGCTTTTACATGGTTGTTAAGCCACAGTGGCTCTTTTTTAGTTCTTTTACTGTGTTTCTTAATTTGGGGTATACATTGAAGTTGGGCCTCTTTTATGTGTCTTTAAAAAGCGCCCATGCAGCTTGCAGGAATTTCACTTTAGTCACTGTACCTTTTAACTTCTGTTTAACTAACCCCCTCATTTTTGCATAGTTCTCCCTTTTGAAATTAAATGCCACAGTGTTGGGCTGTTGAGATGTTCTTCCCACCACAGGGATGTTGAATGCTATTGTATTTGGTCACTATTTCCAAGCGGTCCTGCTATAGTTACCTCTTGCACCAGCTCCTGCGCTCCACTCAGGATTAAATCTAGAGTTGCCTCTCCCCTTGTGGGTTCCTGTACCAGCTGCTCCATGAAGCAGTCATTTAAAGTATTGAGAAATTTTATCTCTGCATTTTGTCCTGAAGTGAAATGTTCCCAGTCAATATGGGGATAATTGAAATCCCCCACTATTATTGGGTTCTTAATTTTGATAGCCTCTCTAATTTCCCTTAGCATTTCATCATCACTATTACTGTCCTGGTCAGGTGGTCGATAATAGATTCCTAATGTTCTTAAGTAGTGCTAGGCATAAGAATATATAAGCAAACACATTCCAGAAAGGTGGTACCAAAACACCTCGATATTAAACACATTCTCCAAAGATAACAGGAACACTGACCCATCATAAAGATAAGGTCAGGGTGACAACATGATGGATAGAGATGTTTTGATCAAACCAACATGTACAAAGCAATGGGTGGCACCTGAAAACATCAGAGGATGACACCCGAATACATCAGAGGGTGACACCTAGATACATCAGAAAGGCAATACATAACTTGTTTGTATCAGTGTATAAACACGTATTGCAGAGAGTGTGTCTTTGGCTGGCTGAGGGGAGAATGGAAAGTCTCACTATTAACTGAGCTAGTCCA
Organism: Mauremys reevesii; assembly: GCF_016161935.1. Taxonomy (NCBI): domain Eukaryota; kingdom Metazoa; phylum Chordata; order Testudines; family Geoemydidae; genus Mauremys; species Mauremys reevesii. The sequence continues at coordinate 219,855,688 of NC_052623.1, forward strand.
TTGCAATGGGCATACATGAGTTAGTGGTCCTGTAACCATTGAGCCAGGACATTAGGACTGTCCTTTGTTGACAATAAATCTGACCAAGTTCCTTTGCTATGAACCAAATCTGTGGATTTAATGGGCAATTTAATTGAGGTCTGCTATCTCCGTTATTTGCGCAAAGCTGGGACAGCACACTAAATGAACACACATGCAGCCGTCATCTGACCACATGCCTATGAACTCTATTCTCTGAACTGGGGTCACATGTTTATCAGCAGGCCCAGCTCTTGACATGTGGCTCGGACTGTCAAGGATGTGTTGGACTTGGGCTTGAGACCTGGCCCTGATAAGCCACTTGTCGAGGTAAGGATAGATTGGGACACCTCAGTGTCTCAGGTAAGCTGCTACCACTGCCATCTACTTTGTGAATACTCTCAGAAGTGCTAAGAGGCTGAAGGGTACGGCCGTGAACCAGGATGGATAAGGCTCTGGCCTACTATAAATTGGAGGAATCTCCTGTGTCTGCAGAAAATGGAAATATGGAAGTAGGCGTCTTTCAAGCCGAGGACGGTGTACCGGTCTCTTGGATCCAGAGAGGGGGATAATGGAGGCCAGAGAGACCATGCGGAACTTCAACTTTTTGTGATACTTGTTGAGGCGACGCAGTTCTAAGATGGACCTGAGTCTCCATTTGGCCTTCGGTATTAAGAAATATTGGGGGTAGAATCCCTTTCCTTTTAGCTCTAGAGCAGGGGTGAGGAACATCTTGCCTGTGGGCTTGATCCGGCCCGCTGCTTAATTTAATCCAGCCCACAGCAAGTATCTGTGCAGCAGGCTGGAAGGCCCGAGATTCAGCGCTGTCTCCCCTCCCCCCGCAGCTCTCGGGCGGAGGGGCAATCAGGGAAGTTCACGTGCTGCCCTAGCACTAGCTCTGCAGCTCTGATTGGCTGGGAACTGCACCAGTTGGAGCTGCGGAGGCAGTGCCTGCAGGCATGGGCAGCACGCACCATGCAGAGCCCTTTGGCCTCCACTCTGCCTAGGGACCAGACACGCCGGCCACTTCCAGAAGCAGCGTGGAACCAGAGCAGGCAGGGTGCCTTCCTTAGCCCCACTGTGCCGCTGACAGGGAGCCACTTCAGGTAAGCGCCACCTGGCCAGAGTCCACACCCCGCACCCCCTGCCCCAGGTCAGAACTCACTGCCGCACCCTAACTCCCTCCCAGCCCCTGCACCCCTAACTGCACCCTACCCCCCAGCCCCAAACCCCCTCCTGCACCCAAACACCCTCCCAGAGCCCGCACCCCTACCCACACCCCAACCCCCTGCCCCTGTTCTAACCCTCCTACACCCTAACTCCCTCCCAGGGCCCTCTCCCCCTCCCGCACCCCAACCCCCGTCCCCAGTTTGAACTCTGCGCACCCTAAATCCCTCCCCGGCCCTACACCCCCCACTCACCCCAACCTTCTGCCCCAGTCCTGAGCCCCCTCCCACACTCCAAACCCCTTGGCCCCAGCCCAGAGCCTCCTCCTGCACCCCAAACTCCTCATCCCCAGCCCCACCCCTGAGTCTGCACCTCCAGCCAGAATCCTCACCCCTTTCTGCATCCCAACCCCCTGCTACATCCTAGAGCCCACTCCTGCACCCTGAACCCCTCATTTATAGCCCCACCCCAGAGCCTAGGGGAAGCCCCAAGCCTCTGCACCCCCGCCTCCAGGCCTGTGTGTGACTGATTTTTTCTGTGGGTCAATGGCCCCTGATAGAAAAAAGGTTCCCCACCCCTGCTCTAGAGGGACTTCCTCCACTGCCCCCACTTGTAGGAGAGACTCCCCCTCTTGGGTGAAGAACTGCTAATGAGAAAAGTCCCTGAAGAGGGATGGGGGAGAACTGCTATGGTGTTGAGCACCCAGTGGTCCGAGGTAATTCAAGCCCATACAGTGTGGAACCGGGGACAACCAATCCAAAACTAAAAGGGGGATTGGATCATGGGGCAAGTCTGGTGCGTCATCCTTGGGCGCATCCTCAAAATGTCTGTCACGGGCCACCCAAGGGGTAAGCAGGACCTGACTGCGGGGACAAGGAGAATGGGGCAAATTGGTGGTATTTAAAACCTCAATCTTTCCTCCTACAGGACTCTGCTGAGGCGGACCCGATTATCTGGACAGCAGTGGAGGTGGCCAGAAGTGTCTCCTTGAGGCTGGAGGTGTGTACAGCCTGCAGTCCGTGCAGCCTGGTGTCCGTTTGCTCTGAAAACAGAATGTTGCCCTTAAAGGGGAGGTCCTGGTGGACAGCAGAACCTTGTGTGAGAGCCCTGAGAACTGGAGCCACAAACTGTGCTGCATGGAGATGGCTGATGCCATCAACTGAGCTGCAAAATCGGCTGGCCACTGCCTTGCCCTCTTCCAAGATAACCAAGAATTCCTGCCTTGGCTCCTGGGGCAGAGAGTCCTTGAACTTGGCCATCGAGTCCCAAGTGTTGTAATCGTATCATCTTGGCAATGCTTGCTGGTTGGCGATACGTAACAGCAGGCTGGCAGTAGAATACACTTTTCTACCAAAAAGGTTGAGTTTCTCAGTGTCTTTATTTTTAGTGGTTGTGCTAGATTGCCCCTGTCTGTCCCATTTGTTGGTGGCAGAGACCATCAGTGATCCAGGGGGAGAGTACATGTACTCAAAACCTTGGGCTGAGACACAGTACTTTTTCTCTGCCCTTTTTGCTGTTGAGGCAGAGAAGATGGCATTTGCCACAGTGCTTTAGTAAGTTTCAGAACCCTGTCATGCACTGGTAGGGCCATCTTGGAGGGAGCCTCCGCAGCTAGAATATCAAAATGGCTATCGGTCAGATCCTTGAGCTCCTCAATATCTAGCCTTAGGTTGGAGGCCACTCGCTTGAGGAGTTCTTGTTGGGCTCGAAAATAGTCAGGTGATAGTAAGGTGGCTGGCCCGGCCACTGCTTCATCGTGTTACCTGCTCAATTTAAGGGCACCCCGCCTATAACCTACCGAGGGTTCAAGGTGTGACCCAATCAAATTAGGCACACCCACCCTTCCCCTTCCGAGGGCTCAAGGTGTAAGGCACCTATCCTTACCCATGGGGCTCAGGAAGAAACCTGGTCAATATAAGTACCCGCCCTTTCCCTAGGGGCTCAGGGCTCTAAGGGTCTGCGGAACCTTTTCCCAGCAAAAGAGCCTTACATAGTTGTGCTCTAAACATCTATTTATTAACAACACACAGAATACATATACCAAACAAATCTCTTATGCTCACCACTTCCAATATACAGACAAATTTCACCCAATGGTCAGTCAGGATCCACTCATCTGGGGGTTCGTCATGGTCATGCAGAGGGGTCAGAGTTCTAGCAGCTTGATTTTGCACTGCAATCCAGAAATGGTTCCCAAAGAGCATTGTTTTTCATTTACATTATATAGATAAAACTAGCTACCTCCTTCAAATTTACTAAATCTATCACAATATCCCATATTCCTAAATAACAATTTTTTTAACCAATTACATACTGGCACCTACATGTCCTCCTTCCTGCCCAAGTTTTTTACATTTTATCTTTCATGCCCAAATTGTAACTTAGTTGTGACCTTCTCTGTTTGTCCAGATGGTCAGCATAAAATGTTGGTAAGAGCTTATTTTACCATTTGTTGAGTCTCTTTCTGTATCCTCCATTATTTCCCAGCGTCTTTACAACCTGGGTGGTTATAACTCTCTGAGGTGGTGCTTCATCAGCAGCAGAATATTCCTTTTTTCAATGTTAGTAGTGAACTCCCTGAGTTACACCCAAGGCTGGTTTAATATGCGGGGAAGGGGGAGGTGATCAGGTCTCAGGCCTACAATTGGGGGAAGAGGAGGAGGAGGCTACCACAGGCATTGCAGCTGGTTCTCCCACCAACATTGGTGCTGACTGCACTGAGGTTGTGGGGGTTTTGGTACTGGGGTCCAGTTCAAAGTTGGTCTCCGGTGCTGGCCGTGTCGAAGCCAGGGCCATCCTTCAGAAACTACTGAGGATGCCTGTTGGAAATATGGTCCCGGCATGGAAAGGAACCCCCAAGGGTTCCAATACCGCCATTGGGGTGGCCAGGGTGAAGCTGTTGCTGTTCCTTCCTGGTGGCTATGGTGGACTGGAGAGCAATGCCACACTGGGGAGCGGTGATGTGAGGCCAGTGACCGGTGTCTCAGTGCCGGAGACACATGGCGCAGTCCCGGTGCTGAGATGGTGGAGTCCTGGAGGACAGCGAATGATGCCACAGTGATGGGGAGCGTTGAGCTGGCAACTGGTGCCGCAATGGCGATCGGAGCTGTATCAGAGACCAAGTTTCCCTTTAGAGGGGACTGCCTTCATGGACTCTCCCTGAGTCTGGCCTTGGTCTGGAAGTGTAGGTGGCATGGGGAGAGACATCAGGTCCCTTGTAGGTTGAAAGGCCTCTCATGTCGAAGGGGCCAGTAGATGCAATGGGCCCTGACTGCTCCTGGAAGTCAGTGGCAGGTCCCGGACTGGGCTTGGCACCCTAGGCAGTGTCTCCGCCACCAATCGTGGTTCTGGGGATGACGAGCAGCCTGGCACGGGTCTTGGCTTGTTCTGGAACTCCCATGTAGCTGTCCGCGGTATCGGAGAGTGCCCCCTGTCCAACTGCAACTTCATGTGCCTCTTCTTGGTCATGGGTGAAGGGGAGTGGCACCGAAGGGCCTGGTGCTGGTGGAGCACTCTGCACCAAGGCTGATGTGCTCAGTGCCGAGTCGGACTGGCATGGTTCTGGCATAGGGTGTAGGGTAACCCCCATTAGCCGAGCTTTCAGCCAAATGTCCTTGAGAATGCATGGTCTGAAACTTTTACAGATCATGCACTTCTCTTTAATGTGTGCCTCCCCAAGGCACTTAAGACAGCTTCTGTGTGGGTTACTAACAGGCATAGGTTTATGACAGGCAGCACACAGCTTAAATCCAGGGCCCAGGGCATGCCCCATCTCTAGAGCAATGTTCCCGATGGGACTTTAACTAACTATTCACTACTTTATCTATTTGCAAGAAAAAACGCAGAGAATCCAAGAACAGTGAACCACTAGGGAACTTGGGAGAGCAAGGTGAGAAGGAACTGAGAACATGGCCAGCTCCAGGTTTTCTGCTGCCCCAAGTGGTGAGGAAAAAAAAAAAAAAAAGCTGATCCCTGCACCATTCTTCAGTGGCAGTTCGGCAGCAGATCCTTCATTCCCTCTCTTCCTCTTTGGTGGCACTTCGGCGGCAGCTCAAAGAGGAAGAGAGGGACTGAGGGACCCGCCACTGAATTCCTGCTGAAGACCCGGATGTGCCGCCCCAATAGCGGATGGAGTGCTGCCCCTTTGTATTGGCCGCCCCAAACACCTGCTTCCTTAGCTGGTGCCAGGAGCCGGCCCTGACTGTGAAGGGGGACTGTTGGCCCCTTACTAAAACTCAGTGGGGTTTTTTGGTTGGCTAACTCCCAGTATCAAAAGGAAGGGGGAAGGGTTGATGGAAAATCAGGACCCTGAGACTGACAGTCCCAAGGAACAATGGGGAGAGGCCAATGCTCCAGGTCAGTCTGATTGACAGGGTGGGCAGGCTAATCAGTGAGTCAGGAGGCCAGGGCGGTTCCTTCCTCTGTGTGAACTGGAATTGCCTGGGACAGAGGGGGGCCAAGCTAAGGAGAGAGAAGGGACCCAAGCAGAGCTAGGGAGCAGAGCTGTGCCAACCAGAGAAGCATAAAAGCAGCCCAGGGAGCAGATCAGTGCTAGGAAGAGAACCACAGAAGCAGTCCAGAGAGCAGACCTGTGCTGGGAGGAGAACTGCAGCAACCAGAGCCAGAGGGGCTAGAAAAAAGCAGCCCAGGGAGCTGGAGGTAGAGTGGCAATATTGAGGCAGAGTGGAGCTGGAGCTGGAGCTGGGGCTGGAGCAGTCCAGAACTGGGTGCGGTGAGCAGCTGGGGAGAGTGGTGGGACTCTGGACAGCAGACCCAGCACAAAGAGACGCCTCCAGCCAAGAGGTCCTGAAGGCCAGACTTGGAGGGTGATCATAACCCTGCTGGGACAGGGACGATGCTGGGAAGAAGGGTACTGCCACCTAGAGCCTGAGAGCGTATGGCCACTGCCAGAGCAAGTGTCCAACCCGCAGCAACCCTGCAGCACAGCCAGGGCCTGAGAAGGGGCCTGGGATGTGTGAGAAAGAGACTGAACTTCCCTTACATTCCAGAGGTGGCTGTTTGTGATGTCCCCATGCCACAGAGCGGGGTGACGTGTTTTCCTTTAACCTTGCCCATTTTCCCTTTATTTTTTTTTTAATTGATTGCTGTTTAATAAATTGTATTTGATTTGAACTGTAGGTAATTATCAGTGGGTCAGGGAAGCGCCCAGTGTGGAGAGAGCACCCCTGAGTGGGGACACTCTACCCCCTGCCCTAAGTGACCACAACAAAGTTGGGGTTAAGCCCCCAGGAATCCTGGGCCCAGTCTTGTTGGGGTTACAAGGACTCTGCCACACAGGAGCGTGGAAGGGAGCACTTGAAATCAGCAGGCCTCTAGGTAAAGGAAGTGGGAGCGAGAACTCAGATCCTTTCGCTAGCCCACTTCACCTGGGTAGTGTAAAACCCAGGAAAGTTTCCCACAATAGCGGGACCATTCCCCCACTTACACATATAAGAGTGGGGCTCCAGAGGTGCCAGAGCTGGCCCTACAGATATCACTAAGGGAAAAATTTCCAACATCTGTCTAAGAGAGACCATTACCCCATATGAAAAGCCACAAATATAACCCATTATTGGGGGAATCAATTCTCTGGCCCCTGTAACTCTCCAGTGTATCAGAGCATGAGCCTCCAAGGCCACAGTGCATGCAGCAAGTGAGTCCCAGCAGCTGCTGGGTCAGTGTCTTGCTTTGTTTCTTTGCTAGCCCTGTAGAGACTTAAGTGAGGATAGGGGGAGCCACTCACAGCCAGGGTGACCTCACCCTTTATTATTTATTCCTTTAGTTAAGAATTAGTTACTGTTTATTACTGTAGTTATTAACACTAGAAGTAGAGCTCTGATTTATTATAATAGTTTACCCTATTATATATAACTGGCTGTATTCTATAATGTTTTATGAACAATTTATTATCAATAGCTTTAATAATAGTATTACTATAAATATGAATTATTGTTCATCTTTTTATTACAGTTTTAAGATACTTAGTGTTAGTAACTATTTATTATAATGACCATTATTATTATCATTAGGGTTAGAACTGGGCCTAGTGCTCTACTTTTTCTAATGTTGCTCTTTCTCTCTTCCCTGAGCATTCAAAACTCTTACGAAGTGGATTCTGTTCAACCACACAGTTGCCGTCTGTACTGGCGCCAAAAAAGACCCCACTGGAAAGGAGCCCATAGTAACAACTCTCTGTGTGGCTTGTTTGAGGGAGAGTGTGTCTGCCTCTGTGTCTGTGCCGAGGAGACTGTGTGTGTCTGTGTGTCGGTTGGGAGGAGAGTGACTGTGATGGGCTGAATGGAGAGTGAATGTCCAGCAATGACAGTGAGCCATTGGCATGGTATTGTTGCTCACACATGCATGTGCTAATTGACTGAGATTTTGGGTGTATTAACTGCAACTTTCTTTATGATGAGAATTTGTTTAATAATCACTGGAGAGGAAATGGCACACAATCTAAACCCTTTAAAAAAAAGCCCTGAAATTTATGATTACATGAAGTTATTTACAACTCTACAAAATTTGCTCATTTAATAATTTGCATACATTTTCACAGGTACAATTAAGTGTCCTTAGTTTTCTACCCAAAAGACAGGAACCCTATGAACTTGGAACTCAGCAACCTGCTGCTGTTGGGAAAAAGCAGTTAATTGTGAATTTTACTGTGGATTTAGGTCATGCAAATAGTCTTTCTCTCATTTCTCTTCCTACCTTTCCTATTTTCCTGAAAGGCCACTGACCAACAATCCTCAGCAGGAGATGGTCATTTAATGAGGAGGCATCAAGTACACCTGGGCCCTGTCAGCGAGTTTCTCTCCTCCTTACATTACTTCTGACGATCCTATGGTTCTAGAGGTAAAGTGTTTCTTCAGCCCCTCTACCACTAAACAGTGAAAGCTGGCTGGCCCAGACTTCCTTCCTGATTGGTGTCAGGTTCTTATGAAGTCTAGACTGGAATGACAGTACATGACAAATGTGTATTTAATATAATTCATAATGCTACCTCATAGAGTTTGCTTCCTCCATCCACATTTTGTGTCCCTTCTTCCTGGGGCATGATTAATTTAGTACTGGACTGGCTTTGGGAGTCCTGTGTTCAATTACTAGCTATGCCATAGATTTCCTGTGTGAATGGGCAAGTGACTTCATTAATCTGTACCTCAGTTCCTTGCCTGTAAAAAGGGGAATCTTAGCAGCCATGGATGTTGTAAAGTGAATATGTGTGATATTATGGTGAAGGAATCCATATAAATGAATGGCTAGATCAGTGGTCCCCAAACTGTGGGGCGTGCCCCACTTAGGGGGGCATGGAGGAATGTCCGGGGGGAATGGGCCAGGCCCAGCTCCACTCCAGCCCAAACCCTAAGCCCCAAGCCCCAGCTGAGGTCTCTGCCCCCATTCTCAGCCCTGGCCTCTGCTCCTGGGGTGGCTCAGCCTTGCTCCTGGCCCCAGCTCTCAGCTGTGGATTAGTTTCTGCTTAACACAGAATTTTGCATCCTTTCTACAATCTACAGACAAGTCATATCAACCTGAAAATTAATAGGTCAGGTCAAGGTCTTGAGTAAAGTTTGTGAGGAAAAAAGTTAAGTAATTTAAACAAGGTCTTCCAGAAACTGAATGTCCTAAAAAGTGTGTTGTTTTCATAATTGAAAAATTCAAATGTATTTTTACAAAGGCCTCCAGGAAAAAATGAGACAGGAGACACATGAAACATATCACTAGACTCCTCCTGCTCAGAACCATTGCATGGTACCAGTAACAAGGTCTGCAATTCAAAATAGAAAAATTAGCCCTTGCATTGGAATTTTGTGGACAGCAGAGTATTTGATGGCTGGCACAGAGTGCAAGTGCTTTAGCTGAGCTGTTAGCTGCACTCCTTGCTCCCTGCCCTGCTTCCAGTAGACCTAATGGTGACCATGGAGGAGGCAGATAGGTGGGAAGGGAACTGAAGCTCTGACAGAAAAGTAGTGGGAGATAGATATATTAGCCCCAGGCTAAACAAATCCCTGGCACCAGAATAAGTAAATGGCAGCTGCTCCAGGTCAATTAAGACACTGGGGGCCAATTAAGAGCTTTCCAGAAGGCAGGGAGGATGCTAGGCTGATAGGGAAACCTGAAGCCAATCAGGGGCTGGCTGAAACTAGTTAAAAGCCTCCCAGTTAGTCAGGTGGGGGCACATGTCAGGAGCTGTGAGAGGAAGTTGTGTTGTTGGAGAGACTGAGCTGTACACACCATACTAGATCTAGTCCAACCCCTTGCTCAAAGCAGGACCAACATCAACTAAATCATCCCAGCCAGGACTTTGTCAAGCCAGGCCTTAAAAACCTCTAAGGATGGAGATTCCACCACCTCCCTAGGTAACCCATTCCAGTGCTTCACCACCCTCCTAGTGAAATAGTATTTTCTAATATCCAACCTAAACCTCCCCCACTGCAACTTGAGACCATTACTCCTTGTTCTGCCATCTGCCACCACTGAGAACAGCCGGGCTCTATCCTCTTTGGAACTCCCCTTCAAGTAGTTGAAGGCTGCTATCAAATCCCCCCTCACTCTTCTCTTCTACAGACTAAATAACCCCAGTTCCCCCAGCCTCTCCTCATAACTAAGTCATGTGCCCCAGCCCCTTAATTATTTTCATTGCCCTCCGCTGGACTCTGTCCAATTTGTCCACATCCTTTCAGTAGTGGGGGGCCCAAAACTGGACGCAGTACTCCAGATGTGGCCTCACTAGTGCTGAATAGAGGGGAATAATCACTTCCCTCGGTCTGCTGGCAATGCTTCTTCTAATGCAGCCCAATATGCCGTTAGCCTTCTTGGCAACAAAAACACACTGTTGACTCATATCCAGCTTCTCATCTACTGTAATCCCCAGGTCTTTTTCTGCAGAACTGCTGCTTAGCCAGTCAGTCCCCAGTCTGGGATTCTTCCTAAGTGCAGGAGTCTGTATGTGTCCTTGTTGAACCTCATCAGATTTCTTTTGGCCCAATCCTCCAATTTGTCTAGGTTGCTCTGGACCCTATCCCTTCCCTCCAGCGTATCTACCTCTCCCCCCATCTTAGAGTCATCTGCAAACTTGCTGAGGGTGCAATTCATCCCATCATCCAGATCATTAATAAAGATGTTGAACGAAACCAGCCCCACGACCAACCCCTGGGGCACTCCGCTTGATACCGGCTGCCAACTAGATATTGAGCTGTTGATCATTACTTGTTGAGCCTGATGATCTAGCCAGCTTTCTATCCACCTTATAGTCCATTAATCCAATCCATACTTTTTTAACTTGCTGGCAAGAATACTGTGGGAGACTATATCAAAAGCTTTGTTAAAGTCAAGGAATAACACATCCACAACTTTCCCCTCATCCACAGAGCCAGTTATCTCATCATAGACGACAATCAGGTTGGTCAGGTATGACTTGCCCTTGGTGAATCCATGTTGACTGTTCCTGATCACCTTCCTCTCCTCCAAGTGCTTCATGGATTCCTTGAGGACCTGCTCCATGATTTTTCCAGGGTGAGGCTGTACACACCATACTAGGCACAAGGAAGGAGGCCCTGAGGTAAGGGTGAAGTGGAGCTTGAGGAAGTGGGGGCTGCTGTGGGGAAGTAGCCCAGAGAATTGTACGTGTCCTGTTCCTAAAAGGTCAGCTACCATAGCTGATACTATTAGGGTCTCTGGGCTGGAGCCTGGAGTAGAGGGCGGGCCTGGGCTCTCCCGTCCCCCTCTTTGCCCCTTGATTAATCATTGACACTGGGAGATAACAGAGACTATGCAAGGGAGGATAGCTTCTTATTACCTCCCTTGCTGGCTTATGATGAAAATGGCTCAGTAGACTGTGACCCTTGTCTCTAGAGAGAGAAGCGTTAAGTGGAGGGTCACAGTGAGCCTCTGAGGTTAGTGAAATCCACCAGGAAATGCGGGACACACAGAGACAAGGACAGAGCTTTGTCACAATACCTGTAGAAACCCTTCTTGTTACCCTTCACATCCCTTGCTAGCTGCAATTCCAATTGTGCTATGGCCTTCCTGATTATACCCCTGCATGCTCGAGCAATATTTGTATACTCGTCCCTAGTCATCTGTCCAAGTTTCCACTTCTTGTAAGCTTCCTTTTTGTGTTTAAGCTCACCAAAGATTTCTCTGTTAAGCCAAGCTGGTCACCAGCTATATTTGCTATTCTTTCTGAACATCGGGATGGTTTGTTCCTGCACCCTCAATAAGGCTTCTTTAAAATACAGCCAGCTCTCCTGGACTCCTTTCCCCCTCATATTAGCCTCCCAGGGGATCCTATCAGTTCCCCGAGGGAGTCAAAATCTGCTTTTCTGAAATCCAGGGTCCATATTCTGTTGCTCTCCTTTCTTCCTTTTGTGATGTAGTGAATTAGGATGAAAACACAGAGGTCTCCCAAGAGGTTCTGCTACCACCAGAGGATTCCCTGTTCCGTGGAATTATTTGATGGCAAATTTCAAGGTAACAGTTTCTTTCATTCTCTCTTGCAGGTTGGCAGCAAAACTTTCTTGAGAATGTGCTTATATTGATTCAGATGTGGTTTCCTGTTCTGGATGCTCATTAATCACAGGCTGAGTCTGTAAAAAGAGCCCTTAGCTTTTTGTGCTCATACACACAGGACACAGCTTGATTTGGCCATTTTCTGTACTATTAGATGCTTATTAACCATTAGCTACAAATGGCTTGATTTTATTTATTATAATGATCCCTGATAGCAGCGCTCTAGTTAGTAGAATTATATAAGAAATGGAAAAGCATGGAAGGTTGCCTAATCCAATTCTATCACTATCCAATTTAGCATCCCATACTACACACCACCCCCAAAGTATCGCTATAAGCTCAGCTTGCAGTTCTGTTCCACCCCATCACAAAACCAGACTCTTTAAAAAAAAACAGTTTTTGCTGCTAGCTCTGCTAACCAGATATCAAGGGTTCTGTGTGTTCCCCATTTCAGTTTTAGATGTCACTTCACTCACCCGATTAATATAAGACCCAGGTTTTAACATAATCTTGAAAGCTATAATGCAATGTAGTCGCAATAGATGTATATAAATTTCAAAGCATTAACAACTATAGATTAGCAAAATCTCTTCCCCAAAACACTAACTCACAATCCCTCCACATGAGTTCAGTAAGGAAGAAGAAAGATCTACAGCAATGAAATTGAAAACTCAAGCAAGCTGGTGTGCTGTGAGTGCTAATTGCCCTGCTGATCAGACCCATCTCATAGATTCCTTGTGCTTCCTCCCCAGAGCCCCCCATTTCCGTGTTGTATCCACCTATTGTCTGTGCCATATGTTTGTGCACTGCCTACCACAATGGGAACCTGACCACTAGGTGTTATCACAATGCCAATAATTAATAGTGGTAGTCACTAAGATGATCAGAGGATTGGATTTAAATAATTTTGGGGGGCATTGGGATCAAATAAGTTTGTAGCACAAGATTTGGTTCAGGGGCATCTACTAGGGCCACTTTCCTTTCACTCTCAAAGAATATATTCTGGGGAAACAGTCCGAAGAGCTAGTCCAGTCCAGCAGTAAAGTTTCGGTGAGTCAAGGTAAATTGCCATCCAACCCTGAGCTACCTACGAATGGAATCTTAGGTTTCTGAGTGAGGGCATGTCTATGTTATGCTAGGTTAAGCTGCTGGATCACCATAGAGTAGAGGCTTCCTACATGGACAGAAGCAGTTTTTCCATTAACGTAGGTAATCTGCCTCCCCGAGCAGCGGTAGCTAGGTTGATGGAAGAATTCTTTCCAAGCACCAGGGATTAGGTTGGCTTAACTATGGTACTCGGAAACATTAATTTGTCACACCCCTCAGCACTATAGCCAGGGTGGATTTGATTTAAATCATGGTTTAAATCATCATTTAAATCACTAGTCAGGAAGACTCGATTTAATCTTGGTTTTCTACATAAATTCTTGTTGGTTGTTATAACCTTAATACATATTCTTCACAACTCAGAGATAGATGTAAGTTTCATTTTTAGAAGTTACACACTATACATTTTTAAACAGTGATTTCTTCTGAAAACTTTTACAGATTAGTTTTACAGCTATATCAGAAATCAGATTGTCTGGTTATTTCATTTACCAAAGGTAACTGAAGCAGATATTTATGAAGTCATTGGGAGGTGAACTATCTCCAATTCAACAGGTTAATCATTAATATTTGGAGGATTTTCTTGCCATGCTGTTTTAGGAGGAGAACATCACCAGACAAACATTTAAATTGTTCTATTTAACTAAAACAACAATGTTAAGTATTCTAGATTTTTTCTTCAACAGCAAACATATAATGTTTTAACAAAATAAGCATATGTTCCCTGCTTCTCACATTTATCTCCAGACTTCTTCTCCTTGTCCAGATCTGTTGGGCCCCCAACAATGTTCTATTCATTGAACTTTTTGAAACTTTGCACTTTTAGAGAGAGGTAAGGGATTGACTCTGTGTACACAAATTTGCAGAGGGACAATAGAGTTGAGGTCTATTATTTCTCACATCTATATATTATTTATTTAAAAACGTTTTTGCTGTTAACAAGTATGTTACCACTGGAGACACAAATCCACAATTTGAGAACTGCAGAACTAAGCATCTCTGATGGTATCTTCTAGACTGAGCACTGAGTCCCATTGGGTAGATAGAAAGATTAACCTAAATAATCTATACCGAAGCCTGTGGAACCCCATAAGATTGGGTCCCTAGTCCATGAACTATTGGAACTCATTTATAAAACTTTTCTTAAAGATTACATGAATATATTGTCTCATACTATAGAAGTAGACTTTATAATCCCTATTCCATTAGATATCTTTGAGCTATAATGTATCTTAATTAAAACTATCTTTGCCTCAAAAAACTGATTTAAATAAAAAAAATGATTTAAATAAAAAAATCCCTTTTTCAAATTTCTTTTTAAAAATCATTGATTTTTATCCACTCTGGCTATAGCTAGGTTGATCTAAATGTTAAGTGTAGATCATGGCTCGGTATATGAATCTACTAATTTCTCTGTTGAGATTGTTCTAAGGAATAGTGAGGGATAAACGAGAGCAAGGTGGCTGTGGAACAATGACCACTGTGTTTATTGGCCCAGCCAATTGATTCTAGCTGCTGGTTACTTCTGATTCTTAGCCCTGGTCTAGACTACGAGTTTAGGTCAAATTTAGCAGCGTTACCTCAATTTAACCTTGCACCCGTCCACACGAAGAAGCCATTTTTGTCGACTTAAAGGGCTCTTAAAATCGATTTCTGTACTGCTCCCCGACGAGGGGATTAGCGCTGACATTGACCCTGGTCGAATTTGGGATAGTGTTGATGCAATTCGACGGTGTTGGCCTCTGGGAGCTATCCCAGAGTGCTCCATTGTGACTGCTCTGGACAGAACTCTCAACTCAGATGCACTGGCCAGGTAGACAGGAAAAGCCCCGTGAACTTTTTAATTACATTTCCTGTTTGGCCAGTGTGGCGAGCTGATCAGCATGGGTGACCATGCAGAGCTCATCAGCACAGGTGACCATGGAGTCCCAGAATCGCATAAGAGATCCAGCAGGGACCGTACAGGAGGTACTGGATCTGATCGCTGTATGGGAGAAGAATCTGTGCTATCAGAGCTCCGTTCCAAAAGATGAAATGCTGGAATATTTGAAAAAATCTCCAAGGACATGAAGGACAGAGGTTATAACAGGGACCCGCAGCAGTGCTGCGTGAAACTTAAGGAGGTCAGGCAAGCCTACCAAAGAACCAGAGAGGCAAATGGCCACTCCAGGTCAGAGCCCCAGACATGCCGCTTCTATGATGAGCTGCATGCCATTCTAGGGGGTACCCCTACAACTACCCCACCCCTGTGCTTCCCTCTTCCCCCCCCCCCCCCCGGCTACCTCGGCAGTTATCCTCCCCCATTTGTGTGATGAATTAATAAAGAATGCATGAATTTGAAACAACAATGACTTTATTGCCTCTGCAAGCGGAGATCAAAGGGGGGAGAGGAGGGAGGCGGGTTTTCATCAAGGAGAAACAAACAGAACTTTCACATCGTAGCCTGGCCAGTCATGAAACTAGTTTTCAAAGCTTCTCTGATCTTCTAACTGCCCTGGTGTCTGGCTGTGCATAATCAGTGGCCAGGCAAATTGCCTCAACCTCCCACCCCACCATAAACATCTCCCCCTTACTCTCACAGGTATTGTGGAGCACACAGCAAGCAGTAATAATGATAGGCATATTGGTTTCGCTGAGGTCTAACCGAGTCAGCACCAGCAAGCTTTTAAACACCCAAAGGCACATTCTACCACCATTCTGCACTTAATCAGCCTACATTTGAACTGCTCCTTACTACTGTCCAGGCTTCATAAGCCATGGGAGCAAGGGGTGGGCTGGGGTAGGTGCGACCGCGTGGTGCTGCTGAGAGCAGCCTGAGGCAGAAGCCTCCAGCTAGCATGATACTCCAGGCAGGACTGAATCTCCATTAGATGAAACTTAAAGAAGAGAATGACCTGGAGTTACTCCCATTTTTGTCCAGGCACCCCTGACTGACCTCACCGAGGCTGGCCAGGAGCACCCATGTCTGTCCAGGCGCCCCCAACCAACCTCACCGAGGTCGGCCAGGAGCACCCATGGGACGACGATAATGGTTAGCACTTGTATTGCACCATCTGCTGTCCGCAAGGCAAGGCAAGGCAAGGCAAGGCAAGGCAAGGCAAGGGGATGCTGCTGTGTAGTACTGCAGTACCGAGTCTGCCAGCAGCACCCAGGAGACATACGGTGACAGTGAGCTGAGCGGGCTCCATGCTTGCCATGGTATGTCATGTGCATGGGTAACCCAGGAAAAAAGGTGAGGAACTAACCGAGTCAGCACCAGCAAGCTTTTAAACATCCAAAGGCACATTTTTTGCCATTGATTTCACAGAGGGAGGGATGGAGGGAGGGAAGGGGGCCGGATGACATGTACTCAGAACCACCCGTGACAATGTTTTTGCCCCATCAGGCACTGGGAGCGCAATCGAGAATTCCAATGGGCAGCGGAGGCTGCAGGAACTGTGGGATAGCTACCACAGTGCAATGCTCCGAAAGTCGACGCTAGCCTCGATACTGTGAACGCACACCGCCGACTTAATGCGCTTAGTGGGGACACACACAATTGACTGTATCAAATCGATTTCTAAAAAATCGACTTCTATTAAATCAACCTAATTTCGTAGTGTAGACATACCCTAAGGATAAGAAACCATTCCAAATCAGCTGTCTGCAGTTGGGAAGGATCAGGAGTTACAATAAATCTGAGAGGACTGGAAGCCCTCTGATGTGAGAGAGGTCTGAAGAAAAATATCAGCTTTCATTTAAATATAATTTTCCTTTGATGAGCAGTGGCAATGGAACCAACACAGATCCCCATGGGCACAGAGTTTATCACAGTGATTTTTTCCCCTAAAGATCACAGACCCAGCTCTTCAGCTAATGCGAATAACTCCATTGACTCAAGGGAAGATGTGCCAAATCACATCAGCAGAGGCTCTGGCTTCATGTGTCCTTCAGGGTTCTCTCCACCCACCTCCATAGGCATGGGGTTGGTCTTCGTGATTTGTGACACCAGGGACTTGAGAGTTTTTGGAGGGAGAAGTTCATATGCAGCCACTAGAGACCACCTGCTATTTAGAAATAAGAGGTTCTCATGATATTCTCATTTGTCCAAAGTGTATCTGTTTTTCGATGGCTGTAAAATTGTGCTTGGTTTCATAAATTGTTTACTTACAGTATTAGACTGCAATTTTTTCCCCATAATGGTCTGTTTTTACTATTCATTTTGCCTTATATATTTTACTTCAATGTATTTTTCTTAAAGTTTATTTGCTCTTTGGTTTTGTCCATCTTATGTATAATGTTGGCAGTATGGTCGGGCCTTTACAATAACAAGACAATATAAATGTTCTGGAGTTATGATTCCAATACCTTTAGTGACTAAAACTTTCTATATGATAATTTTTTTATAAATTTAATATTTTGTAGATTTAATAATAAATAAAAGCAGAATATTTTAACCTTTTGGACACACATACCCCTATGAAGGGTAAAGTAGTACAGCTGTACTGAAAGAATACCCCTATAGCGAGTAGATATTGATACATTCCATATATATATTGTGACAAAGTTCCTCCTCTACCTTGGTGGGTCCTGCGCTTATTGGCAGATTTGCTCACCTCAGTGATCTTCCCCACAGTCTGGATCAACTCCTCCTGTGTCTGACTAGGAGTTGGGAGGTTTGGGGGGAAACCAGGCCTGCCCTCTACTTCGGGTTCCAGCCCAGGACCCTGTGGATTGCAGCTGTCTATAGTGCCTCTTGTAACAGCTACAACTCCTTGGGCTACTTCCCCATGGCCTCCTCCAACACCTTCTTTATCCTCACCACAGGACCTTCCTCCTGGTGTCTGATAACGCTTGTACTCCTTAGTCCTCAAGCAGCACACCCTCTCACTCTCAGCTCCTTACGCCTCTTCCTCCCAGCTCCTCACGCGCACTTCCTCTCCTCTGGCTCCTCCTCGCCTGACTGGAGTGAGCTCCTTTTTAAACCCAGGTGCCCTGATTAGCCTGCCTTGATTGGCTGCAGGTGTTCTAATCAGCCTGTCTGCCTTAATTGGTTCTAGCAGGTTCCTGATTACTCTAGTGCAGCCCCTACTTTGGTCACTCAGGGAACAGAAAACTACTCATCCAGTGACCAGTATATTTGCCCTCTACCAGACTCCTGGACCCCACTGGTCTGGGTCTGTCACATATCCCTCCCCCCTGCTCAACACCAAGGGGTTGGGCAGCTTGGGATGTCAGACAGCGCACACGTGACAAGCCATCGGCATTGCCATGACGGCTCCCTGCTCTGTGTTGCACATGGAACTGGATAGGTTGGAGGGATAAGAACCATCTGGTCACCCTTGTGTTCTTCTCCTTGTTCCACTGCATCCCTTGAAGAGGGGCATGGTCGGTCATGAGGACAAATCTGCGCCCGAGCAACTAGTAGCGCAATGCTTCCATGGCCCATTGTACGGCGAGGCATAGTCTCTCTCCACCACTGCATATTTTTGTTCCCTCAGAAGGAGTTTCCCACTGAGGTAGAGAATTGGGTGTTCCTCCTCCCTGACCATCTGTGATAGAACGCCCCCCAACCCTACTTCCAATGCATCCGTCTACAGGATAAATTCCTTGGTGAAATCAGGGGCTATCAGTACAGGGATACTGCAGAGAGCAGTCCGTAGGTCTGTGAATGCTTCCTCTGTTGCTTCAGACCATCTCACCAGATCAGGTCCACAGGCTTTTACTAGGTCTGTCAGGGGGCTTGCCCTTGTGGCAAAGTGGGGGATAAATCGTCGGTAATACCCCACTACACCTAGGAATGCCCGGACTTGTTTCTTGCGACGTGGTAGGGGCCAATTTTGGATGGCCTCCAACTTGTTCACTTGGGGTTTCACCAGACCTTTTCCCACAATGTAGCCAAGATATTTGGCCTCCGTAAACCTTACAGCGCACTTGGCAGGGTTTGCTGTAAAGCCAGCCCGCCTGAAAATATCAAGGACTGCCTCCACCTTCTCTAGGTGGGTTTCCCAGTCTGGGCTATGAATGACCACATCATCCAAGTAGGCAGCAGCATAACTATTATGCGGGCGTAATAGCTTGTCCATGAAATGCTGGAAAGTAGCTGGGGCCCCATGTAGTCCAAAAGGGAGGACAGTATATTGAAAAAGACCCTCTGGTGTAGAGAACGCAGTCTTTTCCTTTGCGTCTTCCGCAAGGGGAATCTGCCAGTACCCCTTTGTCAAGTCTAGGGTAGTCAAGTACCGGGTATTATCCAGATGGTCCACTAGCTCATCTATGCGAGGTATGGGGTACGCGTCGAACTGGGATACTTTGTTTAGTCGCCGGAAAGGTTGCAAAACCTTGTGGTGCCATCAGGTGTGGGCACCAGCACGATTGGGCTGGACCACTGACTGTGGGATTCTTCAATGATCCCCAACTCCAGCATTTTTTTTACTTCTGCTTTTATTTCCTCCCTTTTGGCCGCTGGTATCTGATAGGGCCTCATTGTTATTCTGGCCCCAGGGTTCATGACGATGTGGTGATATGTCTCGGTTGTTCGACCCGGTTTTGTCGAGAACACATCTTGGTTCCGGAAGATCATCTCAGACACCTCATTCTTCTGGTCTGGTGTTAAATCGGGAGACACTCTCACCTGTTTGGAAGGCTTGTTTTCCTGGGTTAGGTCTTTTTGGACAGTTATGCATGCCTCTTGTGCATGCCAGGGTTTCAGAAGGTTGATGTGATAAATCTGTTCTTGTTTTCGGCGTCCTGGCTGCCGCACCTTGTAAGTTACTTCCCCCACGGGTTCAACCACCTCATAGGGGCCCTGCCATTGGGCCAGAAGCTTGCTTTCTGCCGTGGGTACCAACACCATCACCCAATCCCCTGGTTGGAACTGTCAGACTTTTGCCTGGTGATTGTAATAGGTTCTCTGGGCCTCCTGGGCCTTTTCCAAATGTTCCCATACAATAGGGGTGACCCGGGCTATCCGGTCTCGCATCTGTATTACATGTTCTATTATATTTCTCCCCTCACTGGGTTCCTCTTCCCAAATCTCTTTGGCGATATCTAGTATGCCACGGGGGTGACGCCCGTATAATAACTCGAAGCGGGAAAACCCAGTTGAGGCCTGAGGTACCTCCCAGATAGCAAACATAAGGTAGGGTAGTAGGGTGTCCCAATCCTTCCCGTCCTGACTTACCACCTTCCTTATCATAGCCTTGAGGGTTTGGTTAAACCTTTCTACCAACCCATCAGTCTGCGGATGGTAGACTGAAGTTCTCAGGGTATGTATATGGAGCAGCGTACAGAGGTCCTTCATTAGTTTTGACATAAATGGGGTTCCTTTGTCTGTTAATATCTCCTTTGGTAGCCCCACTCGGGCAAAGATCCCCACCAGCTCTTTGGCTATCGTTTTAGAGGCTGTGTTCTGCAGGGGGACGGCTTCTGGGTAGCGAGTAGCATAGTCCAAAACAACAAGTATATATTGGTGGCCCCGAGCCGTCTTCTCCAGGGGTCCCACTAGGTCCATGGCTATTCACTCAAAGGGGACCTCTATGATGGGAAGGGGTACTAAAGGTGCCCTCAGGTGGGTTCGGGGACTGTGCAGCTGACACTCTGGGCAGGATGCACAGTACCTCCGCACTTCTTCATGTACTCCGGGCCAGAAGAACTGTCGTAGGACTCGTGCCAGGGTCTTCTCTACCCCCAAGTGCCCCCCAAAAAGATGACTATGAGCAAGACTTAATACAGCATTCTGGTGTTTTTGAGGTACTAGGATCTGCTGTACCTCCTGGCCCTGTACTGGTGCAACCCGGTATAAGAGATTCTTCTTCATTATGAAGTAGGGTCCTGGTCCCTGGCTTTTCCCTTCCACGGGGACCCCATCTATTTCAGTCACCTCCTTCCTAATGTTGTCGTACCTTGGGTCTTCAGCCTGGTCCCATCCAAAATTTCCTCTCCCGGGGCTAATCTGCCCACGATCTAGGGGCCCAGTCTCTGTTATCTCTACTGGTTCAGAAGCGTTAGGGTGGGGGTCAGACTCGGGTGCTTCTCCCTCCTGGGTGGCCTCCTTTTCAGCTGCTCGGGTCCGCCTACCTACGAGAGCGACCCTCTGGCTTTGAGTCAGTATTCGGGTTCCCAAGGCTTTAGCTGCCCTCCTTTCCCTTTTCAACTTTCTACCCTGTCTGGGAATGGAAAATAAATCTGGGGATATTTCAGAGAAGACTGGGGGTTGACAGTCTACTGTGGAGGCCTCACTAACTTCAGGGTTCCCCTCTTTCTCCAATCCTCCTACTGGGAGTAAGTTTCCAAACCCTGGGAAGTCCCTCCCTATGAGCACCGGGTATGGGAGTTTAGGGACTACACCTGCTGCTACCTCAGTAGTGTTCCCCTGAATCTCGAGTTTTACTGGGATGGTGGGGTAATAAACAACTGTCCCATGGACGCATGTTATCCCCGTATGCTTAGCCTGCAGCAGCTGACTACACTTCATAAGCTTCCCCAAGACAAGCGTGATAGCACTCCCCGAATCATCCAGTGCTGTGGTCTTTCCCCATTTAGCTTTACTGGTCTGGTGTACATATGTGGGGTTAGTGAGACCCCCACAAGGTGGATTAGGGAGCATGGGTCTGCCCAGTTCCCCAGGTTACACTGCATCGGCTCCTCAGCATTGGGACTCTGTGCAGCTATATGTCCCCACTCCCTGCAGGCATAACATCTGTATGGGGCCCTAGGCATTCCCTGGTCTCTTGGTTTGGGCAATCTAACATCATGATCCTCTTCTCCCTCAGTGCTCCGACTCTTTGTGGCTTCTGGTGATCCTTCAGCCCCTCTCTTTTTCCACCTGGGCCCTCTTGGTGGCCCAGTCACCCGAGCTCTAGGGCTTGGTGCTGCTAGTTTAACCCGGGGTGCCTCTTCCTTAACTGGTCGGGTCAGCTCCCTCGCCATCCTTCGCCTCTCTACCAGTGCAACAACCTCATCATAGGTGGAGGGTTCGTTCTGGCTTACTCAGGCACGAAGGTCTGGCGGTCATCCCCTCATGTATCGGTCGATGACCAGAACCTCTAGTATCTCTTCCGGATTCTGGGATTCCGTTCGCAACCACTTTCGTGCGAGATGGATGAGGTCATACAATTGGGACCGCGGGGTTTTGTTTTCCTGGTACCTCCAGTCGTGATACCGCTGGGCCCGCACTGCAGTCGTTAGCCCAGATCTGGCCAGGATCTCTGCTTTCAGCTGGGGGTAGTCTGCTGCAGCCTCTTCAGGCAGATCATAGTAAGCCTTCTGGGCCTCCCCACACAGGAATGGGGCAAGGATGCCAGACCACTGATCTCAAGGCCAGACCTCCTGTATGGCTGTCCTCTCAAAGGCCAGAAGGTATGCCTCTACATCATCCTCCCACGTCATTTTCTGCAGCCAATGGCTGGCCCATATGATCTGCATCCCATCATGGCCGCGATTCAGCTCTGTAAGGGTCTTTACCTGGTTTACCAGTTCCCGCAACATAGCCTGGTCTTGAGAAGCCTGGTCCATCAGCAGGCGATTAGTCTCTTGCTGCAGCCACACTGCCTCCTGTTGGGCAGCTGCCTGGACACGGGTAGCCTCCTGCTGGGCCGCCGTAGCTTGTATCAATACCCGCACTAAGTCATCCATTGTGGTGGAAAAAATAAACCCTCTCCTTTTTTTTTTTAAAAATCACCCTCCTTCTTCTGCCGCGCTGTGCACACCAAATCCCACCCCGACACCAGTTATGACAAAGTTCCTCCTCTACCTTGGTGGGTCCTGCGCTTATTGGCAGATTTGCTCACCTCAGTGATCTTCCCCACAGTCTGGATCAACTCCTCCCATGTCTGACTAGGAGTTGGGAGGTTTGGGGGGAACCCGGGCCTGCCCTCTACTCCAGGTTCCAGCCCAGGGCCCTGTGGATTGCAGCTGTCTATAGTGCCTCTTGTAACAGCTGCATGACAGCTACAACTCCCTGGGCTACTTCCCCATGGCCTCTTTCAAACACTTTCTTTATCCTCACCACAGGACCTTCCTCCTGGTGTCTGATAACGCTTGTACTCCTTAGTCCTCCAGCAGCACACCCTCTCACTCTCAGCTCCTTACGCCTCTTCCTCCCAGCTCCTCACACACACTTCCTCTCCTCTGGCTCCTTCTCACCTGACTGGAGTGAGCTCCTTTTTAAACCCAGGTGCTCTGATTAGCCTGCCTTGATTGGCTGCAGGTGATCTAATCAGTCCGTCTGCCTTAATTGGCTCTAGCAGGTTCCTGATTACTCTAGTGCAGCCCCTGCTCTGGTCACTCAGGGAACAGAAAACTACTCATCCAGTGACCAGTATATTTGCCCTCTGATGATGTTCGTCCATCGTTGTTGATGAAGACCTCAACAACTCATTCTTTCGATGACCGGACTCTGTGTGTCCGAAGATGACTGATCAGTCCGACTCGGGCATGGAATGTCCTGTCACACGTTGGGCAGACATGTGATGGCACTGTCGATGATGTGCGGGCAGCTCCGGACTTGCGCAGCTCACACTTTCTTTCAGCCTCAGCAGTACGCCTCGCCTCAGAGGTATTACTGCCTGTGTGAATGAGGCTGCGCCATGCTGGACGGTTCAGTGCGAGGGTTTCCCATGTGGCGGTGTTAATCTCAAAGGACTTCAGAGAGGTCTTCAGCGTGTCCTTGAACCGCTTCTTTTGTCCTCCATGGCAGCGCTTTCCCTGGGCGAGTTCTCCGTAGAAGAGCTGTTTAGGAATGCGCTCGTCTGACATTCTCACAACATGTCCAGCCCATCTGGTCTGGGCTCTCATCAGCAGTGTGTGAACTGACGGCAGACTGGCTCTGATAAGGACTTCAGTATCGGGCACTTTGTCCTGCCATCTGATTTTTAGAAGCTTTCGCAGACAGGAAGTGTGGAAGTGATTGAGCCTTCGTGCATGACTCCGATAGACAGTCCACGTCTCGCAGGCGTACAGCAGAGTTGGAAGCACCACTGCTCGGTAGACCAGGGCCGCCCAGAGGGGGGGGGCAAAGGGGGCAATTTGCCCTGGGCCCCGGGCTCCGCAGGGGCCCCCAAAAGAAGAGTGGAGGCTCCCGCCTCCACCCCTCTCCTGGAGCCTCAGCGCATCAAGCGCTGAGACTCCGGCTGAGCCCCTGAGCCCCGACCCGAGCCGAGCCGCGTGGTGAGGGGGCGGGGCTGGGAGCTCCAACGGGGCCTGAGCCCCGCCCCGCTCAAAGCGGGGTGGGGAGGGGGCGGGACAGCTGCCTCTGCTCGGCGTGGAGCTCACAGCCCCACCCCCACACCACGTGGCTCTGAGCAGGACGGAGCTCAGGCCCCGCCGGAGACGCGCTCAGGTAAGAGGCCGAGGCCGGGGGGGAAGCGGGACCCGCCTGGGCGGGGGGTGGGGGGGGAAGCGGGACCCGGGGGCCGGGCCGGGGCCGGGGCCGGGCGGGAAAGCGGGACCTGCCAGGGACCGGGACCGGGGCCGGGGCGGGAAGCGGGACCTGCCGGGACCGGGGCCGGGTGGAAGCGGGACCCGCCGGGCCGGGGCCGGGGAAGCGGGACCCGCTGGGGCCGGGGCCGGGGCGGGGCGGGGGAAGCGAGACCCACCGGGGCCAGGGGCGGGGAAGCGGAACCGCCGGGCCGGGGCCGGGGCGGGAAGCGAGACCCACCGGGGCCAGGGGCGGGGGGGGGAAGCGGGACCCGCCGGGACCGGGGCCGGGGGAAGCGGGACCCGCCTGGGCCGGGGCGGGGGGGGGGGGAAGCGGGACCCCCCGCCGCTGAGCGCAGCCGGTCTTCAGCGGCGGGGGCCTTCTGTTCCGGGACCCGCCGCTAAGTGCCCGAAGGCCCGCGGCGGGGACCCCCCCCGCCTCCGAATTACCGCCGAAGACCAGGCTGCGCTTCGGCTGCGGCGGGTCCCAATTCGGCGGCGGGGGGCTCCCGCCGCGGGTCTTCGGGGCACTTTGGCGGCGGGTCCCGGAACGGAAGGGCCCCCCGCCGCCGAAGACCCCGGGCCCCCGGAATCCTCTGGGCGGCCCTGAGGTAGACCTTCAGCCTCGTTGGTAGGCTGATCCCTCGACGTTCCCAGACATTGGAGCGCAATCGGCCAAATGCAGGGCTGGCTTTAGCAATTCTGCACTTTACTTCTTCATCGATTGACACTGCTCGAGAAAGGGTACTGCCCAGGTACGTGAAGTGGTCCACTGCCTGAAGTCTCTGTCCATTTACAGTGATGGACGGTTCTGAGTACAGAGTGTGGGGAGCTGGCTGGTGCATGACCTCAGTCTTCTTGATGTTAATGGTGAGGCCGAAGCTGTTGCATGCAGATGAAAACTTGTCCATACTGGCTTGCATTTCTGGCTCTGTACTAGCATTCAGAGCACAATCATCGGCAAAGAGACAGTCTCGAAGTACAGTTTCCTTCACCTTGGTGATGGCACGCAGTCGCCTCAGATTGAATAATTTCCCATCGGTTCTGTACTTCAGGCCTACTCCTTCAGTGCAGTGTTGAAAGGCATCAGTCAGAGTGGCAGAGAATATCATGCTAAACAAAGTGGGTGCTAAAACACACCCTTGCTTGACGCCGTTGGTGACTGGGAAGGCCTCAGATGTTTCACCGTTATCCAGGACACGAGCCATCATACCGTGATGAAATTGACGTACCATTTGTATGAATTGGTCTGGACAGCCGAATTTCGACATGATCCTCCACAGGCCCTGGCGACTGACAGAGTCGAACGCTTTCGTGAGGTCCACAAAAGTTGTGTAGAGTTCACGGTTCTGCTCTTGACATTTCTCCTGTAGCTGATGTGCAGTGAAGATCATGTCAATAGTCCCACGCCCCTTGCGGAAGCCGCACTGTGATTCTGGCAGTAAGCCCTGCTCCAGGTGAGTGATCAGTCGGTTCAACAAAACCCGTGCAAGAACTTTCCCCTCTGTAGAGAGCAGTGAGATTCCACGGTGGTTGTCGCATACCTGGCGATTGCCCTTCCTCTTATAGAGGTGCACGATGGACGCGTCTCTAAATTCCTGTGGAATGGATCCCTGCTTCCAGAAGGACTGAAACAGCTCAGTGAGTTTCCGTAGCAGCACTGGTCCACCAACTTTGTACACCTCTGCTGGTATGGCATCTGACCCTGGGGATTTGCCACTTGACAGCTGGTTGATGGCTTTCTTCACTTCGTCCTCTTCTGGTGAAGCATCCATGGAGTCATTGACTGCAACCTGGGACATCTTGTCGATGGCCTCATCATTGATGACTGAGGGGCAGTTGAGAACTGCTTCAAAATGTTCAGCCCATCTCTGGAGAATCTGCGTCTTCTCTGTAAGGAGCACAGTGCCATCAGAGTTCAGGAGGGGAAAGCTCCCAGAAGCCTGTGGACCATAGAGCGTGTTGAGGGCTTCATAGAACTGCTTATAGTCGTTCCTGTCCGCGTACGCCTGTATTTCATCTGCTTTGGCGCTCAGCCACAAGTCCCGCATTTTGCGCAGTCGGTTCTGTACTGTTCTGCGAGCGTTGATAAAGGTAGTCTTCTTTGCCTCTGAGGATGGATTGTTCTGATATGCGCGATGCAGGCGGTGCTTCTCAGCAAGTAAGGCCTGGATTTCTGCATCATTTTCATCAAACCAGTCTTGCCGCCTGCGTGTGGAGGGCCCCAATACCTTCGATGCAGCTGTATGGACAGTGTTGCGGAATCGCTCCCAGTCTCTCTCAGCGTCATTCTCAATACAAAGATCAGCAAGCTCGTTCACTAGGTCTTCTGCTAGATTTTCAGTGATGCGGCTGTTCTTCAGCTTCAACACGTTGATCCTTTTGAGAGCCTTACAGCCTTGTGGTCGTCTCTTCGGCATGATACGGAGCTTCATTTTAGATACTATGAGTCTGTGATCCGTCCAGCAGTCAGCGCCGCACATAGCTTTTGTAACCCTGACATCTTGTCTGTCCCTTCTCCTGATGATGACATAGTCAATCAGATGCCAGTGCTTGGAACGGGGATGCATCCACGAAGTCCTATTACGGGTAGGGAGGCAGAAGACCATATTGGTGATCAGAAGGTCATGTGCTGCACAAGTTTCCAGCAGTAACAGACCATTGCTGTTACACTTTCCCACTCCATTTTTCCCGATGACTCCTTCCCAGGCTGCAGCATCGCATCCGACTCTTGCATTAAAATCGCCAAGCAGGATCAGCTTGTCTGTGCGGTGAACTGATGATAGCAGAGCATCTAGTTCTTCGTAGAATTTATCCTTCACATCCTCTGGGTTGGTCATTGTGGGAGCGTATGCACTGATCAAAGTAGCTTGTTTTCCATTTTGAAGCGGAAGCTGCATTGTCATGAGACGATCATTCACACCCTTGGGGAGGCTGGCAAGTTTCCGAACAAGATGGTTCTTGATGGCGAAGCCAACTCCAGATGCGCGACGCTCATCACCGCTGCGGCCACTCCAGAAGAATGTATAGCCTCCGCCTGACTCGGACAGCTGTCCTTCATTAGCAAGGCGAGTTTCGCTAAGGGCTGCAATGTTAATGTTGTAGCGTGCGAGCTCTCTGGCGACAAGTGCTGTTCTTCTCTCTGGTCTGTCTGCCATGATGTTATTCAGTAGCGTGCGCACATTCCATGTGCCAATGGTGATCGGTGTCACTCTAAGTTTTGTTTTTGTTCGACCGCTTTTATGGGATCCCCGCCATATGCTGGCCAGGGTAAGGTGAAGCAGGCAATGTTTAGGGCACCTTTTCTAGCCCCCTCCTCGTTCTACAGAGGTGAGCAGTGCAATCCTGAATAGGGCTGCTCAGTCGCTCAAGAAGATGCCGAGCTCCACCGCTGCTTCGGTCAGTGAGGAACGACCATTATACCAGAGCCGCCTGTGTGCAGGTCCGCGGCTACAGCTCCCAGTCTATCCACACCTGCTGCTTCGTCGCTCGCCCATCGCCACAGGACTTGATATGATGTGATATGATATGATATGATGTCGAGACTTGCGCGTGAATTGGATTAAAGTGAGGGAGAGTTGCGCAACGTCAACCTCACTCTCTCTTCCCAGTTCCTATCTGTATCCAGTGGCAGGACAAGAGTCGAGACTGCTGGAGATAGGGCAGGGCGCAGTGGATGACCAGGATGCCTATGTGTCTTGTCGTGCTCTTGAGCGTTCCACAACGCTTGCTGTCACCGCCTTCCTGACCATTGAACCAGGTTTCCTCAGTCAGATGGATCCAGCCTTCGCATGCAATGGGTAGACAGGCCCTAACTCACTGAGGGTCTTAGACTCATCGGCTACTCTCACCTGGTTTAGCCCACCAGTCGAGATGGTTTCCGGGGTGTGGCCGCTGACAGCTACTTGGAGCCACAGGTGAGAGTTGGGTGTCAAGCGGGGACCAAAGTGGATGAGCTATTCCTAGGAGTACGACTGCTCCCCTATCAGAGGTACTACCCCTCCCTGACAACCCCATACACCCCATTTGCCCTCTACCAGACTCCTGGATCCCACTGGTCTGGGTCTGTCACAATATGAACATGTCAAGTTGTCTTAATTAAAATTCACATAACTTTCAGATTGTTGGATGAAACAGTTCTATCATTCTTTATATCTGAACAGTTTTTCCGCATCTATTGCCATGAGAATTCAGAAACACATTGTGACAGGTTTTGCCAAGGTGCAACCTGAACTGTGGGACCACTCAGCCTCTATCCCACAAATCTCTGTGCTAAACCACAAACCTCTATCAGGTATTGCTCTTACATAGACATCCACAGGCAGGGACACATCCACTGAGTTACATGAATGCTTCTTCCAGCCACTCATAAACCAACAATAGAGAGGCTCCAACCAATTCTCCTCAGTTCCCCAGCCTTGCACCCCAGAACTGTACTGTCATTAAGTTAACCGTTTCTACAAAGAAAAATGGATGTGCCTCAGCCTTTGTAACCTGAGCAGATTCCCCAAGCACTTCAAGCAAAACACACTGCTTTATGTAAAATATAACACAGATTCATTAATTACAGAAAGATAGATTTTAAGTGATTATAAGTAGTGAGCATAGAGAACCTGGGAAGCTGAATACCAAATACAGCTCCCTCAGCTGCCCCAGAACCTGCATAGAGCATAATAATAAGTAAAATCCTGCAAACGGTATCCCACTGCAGCGGCTGTGCCAGGGAAGGTTTAGCCTTCTCTGGCCTATTATACCCATCGCCTCTGGTGCCCTCTAAACCCTACTGTGACACAAACACTAAATAATGTGCTCATCCCACCACCCCAACACACACCATCTGCTCTTGATCCCCACCCAAGCCAGCTCCCCACATCCAACCTGCTCTAGATGCCTCCCTGCCCCATGCACACACCCTGTGTTCTACCCCTCCAGGCCCAGCCTCACACACACATGCTCTGCCCTGCATTTCCCTCCCCCACCTACAAACAGGCTGTGTTCCTGTCAGTTACATGCCTTCTACTTTCACTTTTTCCAGCAGCTGCTCTCCTCCATTGCTCCTTCATTATAAGCCCCAACATCTGCTCAGCAGTCAGGGACCAGGCAAATGGAACTGCATTCCTCTAATCTAATGCAGCACAAGCTGCGGAGTGGGACAGTTCGGGTTTGCTGGCACTCACTGTCTTCCTGTTTAATACAAGTTCTTTGGCACCCCTGCTCTCCGCCCCCTCTTGTCCAGCAGCTTTCACTCTTTATTTGCCGTTTGCAGCTGCAGTTGGGGATGAATCTCAGCTTCTGAAAGGGCATTTTATTTTGGAGGAGAGGGGTCATCCTAGTGCAAGAAGAATTTGGGATGAGGGATTTACCTTTTAATATTTGTACCTTTGTATAACTGTTCAGGAGATGTGGATTGTGGGAGATCCAATATGTACTGATCAAATGTTTAGGGAGCATAGGAATTTAGATCGCAGTGGGGTGCAAGAGTTTTGAGCAGCTGCAGATCAATGTGTCTGCATTCATGCATGTGCATCCCCGCATGCTTGTTAGCTCACTCTCATTTTGAATATTGTTGTGTTAATGGGAACTTTATCCACTCTAATGTATGTGATCTGGACATCAGCTTGATGTTGCGCTTTGTTCATCCTGTTCACTATGTTCCAAAATTTCCAGTGCAAACTAGGAAACTGGTTCTGATCTTCGCTATGACTGAGGTCTGGCTTCCTGGGACATGTAGCAGATGATGGCATTGGCTGATGAGGCAACTGTGCAGCCTCATTCCACCCCAACCAGGGGCGGCTCTACAAATTTGGCCGCCCCAAGCAGTCATGCACGGGAGGCGCCCCGGAGCCGCGGGAGCAGCGGACCTCCCGCGGGCATGACTGCGGAGGGTCCGCTGGTCGCGCAGCTCAGCTGGACCTCCCGCAGCTGCGGGCGGTTCGCTGGTCCGGCGGCTCCGGTTGAGCTGCCGCAGTCATGCCTGCGGGAGGTCCAGCCGAGCCGCGGAACCAGCGAACCGTCCGCAGTCATGCCTGCGGCAGGTCCGGTCGTCCCGGGGCTCCGGTAGACCTCCCGCAGGCATGACTGCGGCAGGTCCACCGGCCCAGCCTGCCGCCCCCCTGGGAAATGGCCGCCCCAGGCGGGTGCTTGCCCCGCTGGGCTCTAGAGCCGCCCCTGACCCCAACCATTAAGCTGTTTTCTGGTGCAGATGCACAGGCTACAGATATCTCCTTAGAAAATGTACCGACCAGGGTCACCAGTATGGAGGCCAGGTTCACCTGGCTATGACTCTGACTGTGACTCTGACTCACAGAACAAGAAACCTCACTGGGCTCTTGGCTGCAAAATCTTCAAACTGTGAGTAGCTCTTCAGGCTGATCAGCCTTAAGGAAAATACTGTACTACCCCGGGAAGGTGGAAATGTTGGAGCCCCATATAGCAGGGGTGGCCAAACTGTGGCTCTTACTGTTAAAGTGTGGCTTGTGGAGCCCCCGCCCATTCTTCATCTTCCAGACTGGGGGTAGTGGAGCTTGAGACCTCTGCCTTGCAGCGGGGTGGTACAATAGGGGCTTCTGCCCATTGAGGAAGCGGGTCTTGGGGCTTCAGCTCTGCGGAGTGCTCCTTCCAGGGCTCGGGGCTTCAGGAGGAGCGGGGCAGAGCTTCAGCCCCAGCCCTGTCAGGGGCCTCCCGCAGGACTGAAGTCCCAACTCCCGGCCCCTGGCAGGTCTGCCCTGGATCTCGAACTTCTGAAGATTGTCGCATGTGGCTCAGAGGGCCAGTAAGTTTGGTCACCCCTGCCAAATACATCTAGTCTGTATCTAGAGCCAGATCCTCAGCTGGTATAAAGGAAGTCAGATGAGCTGTGTCCTCTTATATCAGCTGAGGATCCTGCCCCTGATATCTTATCTCTCTCTCTCTCACTGATTTTTATTATGTTATTTTAATTTTATTTATCTTCATCTTCTCCATGTCATTGTATTGCTATATCTCCTGTTCTTCCTCACCCCATCCTCTCCCTATTTCTTTTTACCCTCACTCTCACCAAGGGGCATAGTAGATTCTCCATCACTGACCATTTTTAAATCAAGGCAGATGTTTTTCTAAAGGATCTGTTCCAGGGATGATTCTAGGAAGTTCTTTGGCCTGTGTTATACAGGAGATCAGACTGCTACAGAATCAGAATGGTCCCTTTTGGCCTGGAAATCTGTGAATCACATATTTAACATCTACCAGTGAGATTGTCCTTGATCTGAGAGGGGAGCATGTCTTCTGTTAAGCACCTCGCATACTTCTGAGTGCTAAAGAGAAATAAGTAACAATAATAATGAATGTTGGAATCATTAACAGTATTTAAACGCCAGGTCACAGTACAGCTGGAACACTTGCCCAGCTGTGTCTCACACAATACTGTAGGGCAGGGGTAGGCAACCTATGGCACGTGTGCCGAAGGCGGCACATGAGCTGATTTTCAGTGGCACGCACAGTGCCCGGGCCCTGGCCAATGGTCCAGGGGGCTCTGTGTTTGAATTTAATTTTAAATTAAGCTTCTTAAACATTTAAAAAACCTTATTTACTTTACATACAACAATAGTTTAGTTATATATTATAGACTTCTAAAAGAGATCTTCTAAAAATGTTAAAATGTATTACTGGCACACGAAACCTTAAATCAGACTGAATAAATGAAGACTTGGCACACCACTTCCAAAAGGTTGCTGGCCTCTGCTGTAGGGGAACTGCTTTCCAGATGCTAGGGCTTTATACACTTTCTCTGTAGCTCTGAGGTTTATCTGTTTTGACACACAGAATCCGATTCTCTGAGGTGCACCCTCAATTCTTAATGGCTTCTTTGGGATGTGGCGATGCTCAGCATCTCACAGGATCTGGCCCTTAATTTGCTGCATCAGATATTTTCAATGTTACTTTCAAATGCTTCTAAGGACACTGACTTTTTAATGGTTCTAAATTCTGCTAACCAGAACAGAGCATCTGCTAGCTAATTCACATTGCATGATTTTATGTCGCAGCCTCCTGCTTCCCATCCCTCTGTTTCATCTGTCATTGTTTAAGGCCCCAATCCTGCCCATGCTTACTTATGTGAGCCAGCCCCATGGAATGCGGTAGGAGTACTCACATGCTTAAAGTTAAATATGTGCATAAACATTTGCAGCCCTGAGGCCTAAGATTTGAAGTTTTTTTGGTGCAGGGATCTTGTTTTCCTTATGTCACTAAAACATCGTGCAGATTTATAGTGTTACAAAACAATAACAATAGGCCCAGGACCAGGAACATATTTTCTTTTACAAATACTAAGAAAAGAGACTGATCATATATATTTGTCCTACTGAACATAAAATATAAAACCAGCACTGAGTACCAGTGATATCTGAGGGACAGACAGTAGCATGAGAGTGAAAATAACCTTTAATATCTTCCTTGCATTTAGAAAAAGAGCTCTTATGGCATAGGGTAGGTTTTGTTTGGGAGGTTGTTTCATAAGTATAATTGATCTCTTACAAATGCAAATCAAGGAGCAGGCTGTGACAGTGGGGATACTGATGATTAGTAACCTTCTAAAATTTAAGAAGTAACATGACAAGATACAGTATCATTATAACCTGTTCCGGGGTGAAAGTAATATTAAACACTTACCAGGATGGGGCCTAGGGTGGAAGGGCTGGGGCTGGGAGTCAGTCTCCCCCAGCCAACCTATCTGCGTGGCCTGGCCCATGCTGCCCAGTGCTCTGGCTGCGATTTAAAAGGGCCCGGGGCTCTGGCCACTGCTACTGTGGCAGCAGCTGGAGCCCTGGGCCCTTTTAAATCACCGGCACCAGGGCAGCTGCCCCTTTTGTCCACCCTCTGTCAGTGGCCTGGGGGGGCAAAAGGGGCAACGGTGTTAAAGTGCTGCCGCAGTGCTTTTACGTCGCTGCCCCTTTGGCCCCCTTCCCCGCCAACAGGGGGTGCAAAATTGTGAGCGACATTAAAGCGCTGTCGGCTGCGTGTGGGCCGGTACCAGCTTCTTACCAGTACCCTGTACTGGCCTGTAACGACCTACTTTCACCCCTGAACCTGATCCAACTCTCACTGCAGTCAATGCAAAGACTCCCAGTGATTTCAATAGGAGTTGGATTGTACTCCAGGATAGTAACACTCATATAGATAGTGGACTAGCATATAACAACCAACCAGAATTTCCAAAAATACCCATCAGTATCAGAAAGTCAACATCTTCACTGAGCTCAGAGCCCAAACCAAAAACTGCTGGAGTCTTCCCATTGAATGCTGTTGGAGCTGGATCAGGACGTAAGTGCCCACTTATGCCTCAAGCATGTTTACAGATCCGTTATCAGGCCAGAAGGGACTGCTGTGATCTAGTCTGTTGCACTTTTGCCCTGCACTAATAATATGCAGCTATTTCTTCTCAGATAAAACATTGGTGGATAACGTTGGTTTCTAAAAATAAATAAATGAATAAAAAGGTTGTGGCTGGAACCTAATTGATTGGACAAGCCAGGGTTCAAAATATTAGAGCATGTGGACCAAATCTGTAAGGTGCTCAGCGCTAAAGTTCATCAAAATGTTTACAATGAAAAGTTTTTCACTGAAAAATGTCCTTCTTTTTCATAGAAAGTGTTCACAAAGACATTTTTGATTTTTTTCATTCTTTTTGGGCTTTTTGAGTGTTTTCTGTTTTTGGCTGTTGGTGAACTATTTTCCTCTTTCTTTGGTCATTTTTGTTTTTAAAATGGCTGAAATCCTGTTTTCTTTTCCTATCATTTTTAATTTTCTTTTGAGAATATGGGAAAAGTTTCAATAGAAAGTTTCATGAAAAAATCAAACCCTTGGGGGGAAATGAAATTTTTGTGAGATTAATTCTTTCCCTTTTTCTGACCAACTCTACTCAGCACCTTCAACTGCAATGACTTTCTATGGGAGCTGAGGACACACAGCAACTTGCACAAAGTACTCAGCACAATGTTAGACTGGGCCATACATACGGGCAGCTCTGCTCTGATGTCCCAGAAGAGTGACTCGTTTTGCGAATACTCAGGCACATTTCAAGGAGAGGAAAACAGGCTATTTCCTAGGTGAACAAAGAGTCTTTCGTGCCTCATTTTACAAGCCTTAATCAACTGAACAAGGAGCACACATATGAGAATGCAAGATGGGGTTCGTGGACTGTGAGACACAAGTTACTTTCAGTCCCTAACAAACCCCTTTCCCTTCGTACATGCAGATCTCTTCTGCCTCTGAAGCTGAGCCCCCAATTCCCATGTGTTCAAGAATCTTTACCAGGTAAATTCCAGGCTCTGAATCCTCCCCCTTCATTTAGTTGAGAGATGCCAGCTTGTTCCTTGTTCCTCTCAGGCTGCTCCAGAGTCTTTAAAAAATCTCCACCCATGTTTTCTTGTAGGTGCCAAGGACACTGGTGCTTCATCCCCCCAGGAGCCTGGAGATGTCTGTTAGCGTGAGTGACACCTCATGGAATGTCTGATATTTCCCTGCCCTGCATTGCTCAGAGGGGCCTGATTCGGTTACCCTGCAGCCTTTTGTGCCAGCAGGTGCAAAGAGGCTGTAAAGCCAAATGGCCAAACCCCCAACCTCCTCCCTACTGTGGACAAAACACAGTAAAGGGCCTCTCTGGCAGGCACAGAGCTGACACTCTCTCTGCAAGTGCCCTCAGTGCAGGGGGCATTACAGGGGTAGAAGAAGATATAGCCAGGGTCATCCTTAGCCCTGGCTATTCCACAACTGACATAGGGCCCATAAGGCCCTTGGGCAGCTAGGCACAAGGGCTAACCAGGGCACAAGGGCTGCACTCAGGGCTAACCAGTGTTGGGGGCTCATCCTGATGTCAGCAAACAGGGGTGGTGTGGGAGTGAAAAAACTCCCCGCTTGCAGTCCATGTACTGGGCTCTGCACGGGAGGAGGGATGAATTCTTTGGCCACTGACAGACTCGGTAGTGTAGCTTCCACTTAAAATACAGGACACTCAGGCAATTTCCATTTATGGCTGTCTTGACTTGTTTCTAGGAGAGGAACTCCCAAAGCATACAGTGCTCCCTCAGGCCCAGGCATCCAGAGGTTAATCCACCCCTCCTCTCTTCTCTAAAGCCCATTAAATATTATTATTCCATGAATATTCAATCTGACTGGTCCAATCTTATCTCAAACCAATAGTTACAGCTTCACCCTCTGCTCTCCCTCCTTTATGGGGGAGGGGGGAGCATTTGAACACCTGGCCTGCAGGGCCTCACTGCTTACTCTGATAACAAGGAGAGGCTGCCTTGACAGGTGCCTGGGATAAAATAATCTGTGAAGCTGAAAGTCCAAGCTCTTGGTTAGCTCAGGGCACCATTATAGGAAGCCCCTTGGGGTTATCATTACTGGTATCAGGCTGAAGAGTCTAATGATTCAGTATTGGAGACATTATGGGGTTTCAGTGTTTTTCTTTTTAAACAAAAGAAAGTGATCAAGCTGAGGCTGCCCTGTGTGCTAGTGGCTGGTGACAGTTGGGAGGATTTCTGTGCATGGTGAATGATTTTGAGTCAGTAACTCCACTGCCCACTGGTTTTGCACAGTCCCATTTAGTGGGGAAATAACCAATTATTTCTCTGTTCTTAGTAACAGGGGAACTTTCTAGATTGTAGCAGATCCAGTCACCTTTAAAGGATTGTTTTTCAGCCTTTAAAGGCACAAAATGCGGAGACAAAGGGTTGGAGAAGGTGTAGTTCCCCAGGCTGTTTATGCTGCACACAGCTTCAGTGTATTGGCTGGTGATTTGGGGCTATTTCACTGAAATCAGTGTATTTTATATGCACCTCTCTATCACCCCCAGTAAATGCCCTAACCTGACCCTGTATGTACCTCAGTCCATGCCTCCTCCAATATCCAGGACAACCCTTAATTCTCCCTTGATCATGCCATCTATCCTCTGCCTCTACAATCCATCCTCACTCTTCTACGGACTTGAGTTCCCTGCCCTGTCCCCTGCTCCAGCTTTCCAAAGAGTCCCCATGTTCTGAGGCCAGGGAGTGCACACAGCTCCTTGCCACCTCTCTATGTTCCCCAGTATATGTCCCTTCTAGTCATCTACATCTACATCCATGCCTCCTCCCAGACTCGTTCTGTGGTCTCCTAGCCTGTCTATGGCTCCCCATCTGTGGCTCAGCTCAGCACCAGCTGCTGCAGCAGCAAAGCCTAAAGTAAACAGCAAGTCAGTTTATATTTACACCCACTTATAGTATTAATCGTTTATGTTGTTCTTCATACACCTTGGCAACACTTTACATCTTTAAACCAGTAACCACTCACAAAACTACTCAAAGCACTTTCTCGCCATGACCAACAAATCAAGAGGTATTTGGGGTTTGTTGTCCAAGCCACTAATAGCATTATACTGTTGCATGTAGATATAGTCCTTTCTCCTGGTACATTTATATAATGGTTTCTGTTTAGTTATTGTTGAGTCTTTGCTGATGCTCTGCGTTTCTCTGATATAAATGCTTCTCTTCCACAAAAGCCACTTGGATTAATCCTCAAACTCCTCTTCTGTTGTATACAGTATCTGATATTGTTCACAGTGGAAATAGCGGGTACTGTACTTGTATGAAAATTTTCCACGTGTATATTTACAGTGCTGCATAAATGTTACATTATTACAGTAATTTGGCATTATGGGCACTAATGAAAACAGAAACGTCCCTCTTTAGGGTTGTACAGCATAAAACAACCCAAAAGTTCACTGCAAAGCAATGGGAAGGGCAGCAAGAATTCCCTCCGTAGCCTAATTCTTATCCCTGCTTCTGTTCCACTGTCTCCCTTGGCTGGAACCCCGAGTACACCGCACAGTACTTGGTCCCAACTTAAGTTGCTCTTTAGGTTCTGAGCAGGGTGAGGCCCTTCCTTTCAGAGCTATCATGCAGCAGATTTCTAATTCTTATTACTATAGTGTGCTTATTGCTTTAGAAAAATGAAAGTGGCTGGTCCCTGCCCCACAAGAGCTTACAATCCAAATTAGACAAACAGAAAAAATTGGGTGGGGGGAGAGGATGTTTGAAATCACTAGAGGTGATGGGGTTGATATAAGTACTTTGGGAGGGCAGTGTTATTTGCTTGGGGGGAAGAGGGTCCTTGGTCTTGTTCTGTCTCAGACTAAGGTCAATTTACACAGCAGGAGCAGATGGCCCTGCACTGGAGGAGCGCAGGGCAGGGGACCTGTAATGCACAGCATATTCTAACTTCTCTGCAGCTCTTTGTTTCTCCGCCCCCAATTACATTTGTGACTCTCCACGATATAGTAACATCACGATTTTAATTAACATGCTTTTCCTGTCTCTTTCACACCTAAGAACTGACCATCTCATTGGGGGACCTCCTCGCCATGCGTCCTGTTCCATTGCCATAGGGAGATGGACCATCAACCCAAGATGGTGTTTATATCCAACTTCAGTTCCGTTTCCAGGTGAGACAACAACACTGAACGTTTACATAAGGTGTCTTGGCTTCAGAGTGCTTCATATACACTCACTGACCAAGCTTCCCAGCTCTTCGAGAGGCAGATCACCATTCCCCCATACACCGGTTGAGAAACTACCGGTGCCGGAGGTGAAGGGCCCATGTCAGAATTTACAGGACCCCAGGGTTTTACAGCTACGATCCCTCCTTTGTGTGCAGAGTTGTGAGAGTAGCTAGGAAGCCCCTTCCCCCAAAGCGCTTGCAGTTGGGATGCGGGACGCAGCCCTGCTCCATGTTTCATATATTTTCACTGTATTTGAATGATCAGTACTCCAGCTTCCCTTATCCACTAGTATCCGCCCCCTGGCCTCTGCCCTGAGGACGCCATGCAGAAGGAGGCAGGAAAGCGGAAACTAGGCTAAATGAGCCGAAGCAGGGGAGACGCAGTAATAGGAGGGGGGTCGCCCCCCGCTTCCCCTGGGTGCCTCCCAGGTAAATATGCCTGCGGGAGCCAACCGCCGGGGTCTGCAGCAGCCGCTTGGGGCCCCCTCTGCTTCTCCGGCCGCAGTGGGGCGGCGCTGGAGGAGGGGACAGTGCTGGAGACAGAGCAATGTCCAATGGCGCGGGGAGGGACCGGGCAAAGGATGGGCTCATCCCCTTGCTGGGAGCAGCTCCAGCGAGTCCAGCACCAGCGGAATGAAGTGGGGGCGGGCGGACCTGTGTGGGCGGGGAGGCGGCTCCTTTGGGGAAGGGCTCAGGCGGATCCCGCACAACCCGCTGTAGCGGCAGGTGAAGAGCCCAGCCCATGCCCTGGAGGTAATGAAGGGGCTAGTGAATGGGCTGCCCCGGCCCGAGCCCAGCCCGGACAGGGAAAATAATCCTGAGCCGTGTGGGAGCAGCAGCCAGGGCTGCCCCGAGAGGATCCTAGCGGGCCAGGGAGCGCGCAGCCCCTGAGACGGGGAATCCCAGTACTCATGGGCGGCGAGTTCTATGGGCCCGTGGGGCCCAGGCCCCACC
The DNA here is from genome assembly GCF_016161935.1 of Mauremys reevesii. NCBI lineage: Eukaryota > Metazoa > Chordata > Testudines > Geoemydidae > Mauremys > Mauremys reevesii. Next base: position 219,894,355 of record NC_052623.1, read on the forward strand.
AATAATCCTAAAGGTGGGCCCAGCTCCAGCAGTGTTTGGGCCCCAGGCCCTGTGCTTTCAGGGGTCCCCGCGCTGCCATGCCGGGCGCTCTCACTGCAGCAGCAGCTCCCGGCAGAGGCTCCAGCAGCGACAGGGCTCACAGCCCATTGGCCGGGAACCCCAGCCAATGGGAGCTGCCGGGGGCGGTGCCAGAGCTGCCTGACCACGCCTCCACAGCAGGGAGGGGGAGCGAGCCACCAGCAGCGTCTGAGCCCTGAGCCGAGCAGCAGCAGGGTCTGTCCCTATCGGACAGACTCAGCCGGTGAGCTCTGGGGGCAGCCTGAGCCAGAGAAACAGCCGGGGAGGGGGGTTTGGTGGGGACAGACAGACACAAAGACACAGCTGGGGGGGCGTTGGTGGGGACAGACAGACACAGCTGGGGGTGGGACAGACAGACACAAAGACACAGCTGGGGGCGTTGGTGGGGACAGACAGACACAGCTGGGGGTGGGGACAGACAGACACACCGCCCCAGCTGGGGGGGCGTTGGTGGGGACAGACAGACACAGCTGGGGTGGGGACAGACAGACACAAAGACACAGCTGGGGGCGTTGGTGGGGACAGACAGACACAGCTGGGGGTGGGGACAGACAGACACAAAGACACAGCTGGGGGCATTGGTGGGGACAGACAGACACAGCTGGGGGTGGGGACAGACAGACACAACGACACCGCTGGGGGGGCGTTGGTGCGGACAGACAGACACAGCTGGGGGGGTGGGGACAGACAGACACAGCTGGGGGGGCGTTGGTGGGGACAGACAGACACAGCTGGGGCGGGGTGGGGACAGACAGACACAAAGACACAGCTGGGGGCGTTGGTGGGGACAGACAGACACAGCTGGGGGGGTGGGGACAGACAGACACAAAGACACAGCTGGGGGGGCGTTGGTGGGGACAGACAGACACAGCTGGGGGTGGGGACAGACAGACACAAAGACACAGCTGGGGGGGCGTTGGTGGGGACCGACAGACACTGCTGGGGGGGGGGGGACAGACAGACACAAAGACACAGCTGGGGGGGCGGTGGTGGGGACAAACAGACACAGCTGGGGGGGAGGGGACAGACAGACACAAAGACACAGCTGGGGGCGTTGGTGGGGACAGACAGACACAGCTGGGGGTGGGGACAGACAGACACAAAGACACAGCTGGGGGCGTTGGTGGGGACAGACAGACACAGCTGGGGTGGGGACAGACAGACACAGTCGGGGGTGGGGACAGCCAGCCAGACACAGCCGGGGTTGTGGGACAGACAGACACAAGGACACAGCCAGGGGTAGTGAGGACAGACAGACGGACACAGCTGGGAGGTTGTGGGGACAGACAGATGGAGCCGTGGGGGGAAAGGAGCAGCAATGGGCACCCCGGGGCTGGTATAAAATACACAGGATGGGGGGAGCTTCCTGAGGGGACTAGAGCAACACCCCCCGCAGAGCAGACCCAGGTTGCAGCTGGCTTTGCCCATCACAGCCCCTGCCCCACAGAGACCCACACAACCTCTGCCCCCTCGAGAGACTCCCAATGACCCCTGTGCCCCTGTCACTCCTCTCCAGAGAGCCCTCCCCTTTGTGCCAGACCACTCCCCTCCTCCACTGCCTCCCCTCCTCCAAAGCTCCCTACAATCTCCCCCTTTGCCTTCCGCCCCCCAGTCCAGCCCATTCCATTGTCCGGGAGGCTCCCAGTCTAGTGGCTATCAGGGCCCACGGGAGCTGCACCTGAGGCAGGGTGCCTACCTGCAGCTGCAGACCTGCCTGGCTGTGCCTCCACAGCACGGGGAGCGGGAGCCACAGGTGAGCAAGCCCTGGTAATCTCACAGGCCCAGTAATTCTCTGGATATTTAATTTCACTAAGGCAAAATGTGTGCAATTTTATGGGTTGAATGATTGAATGACATAATACCCACCTGCCCGCATTGTCCGTCACTAAGTCCAGTAATTTTGTCAAGTGTTTGTTGCACAACATGGTGGTGCCTACCCCTACCTTGTGCTTCAGGGGGTGATGGGGTCCAGGGCAGCCTGTTATAGAACTACCTGATTAGTAATTGGATATGTTGGCTGGCATCTTTTTTTACGTGTTTGCTCCCCCTTATGTTAGAACCTGGCTACACCACTGGGGAGGGGAGCTTCCTAGACCTGTGCAGCTGGGGCTTAGGTGAATTTTGTGATACTGTGCCCCTCCCCAGCTACCACCCTGCAGTCCCCTCTCCTGCACCATGCTGGGCAAGGGGAAGCCCCATCCCCAGTGGCAGCAGGGGAGGCCACACGTGATGGCAACCTCCCCCCTCGGTACCCACCATAGGGGAGGCGAGTGGGCTTTCTGGACCTGAGAGGGACCTAGGAGCATGTGCAGTGAACTGCGGGGGAGAGGAGGGGTCCCTCCCCTGGAGCTTGCTGCTGCCAGGGAGGGTGGAGGGGAGTCCTCTTTGGCCCTAGCCCTGGGGCAGCCTGTCTGCACCCCAAGTTCCTTATCCCCAGCCCTGCCCCAGAGTCCTCACCTGACGGGAAAAACACGCAACTTAAATTTGATGGTCAGTTTAGAGTATAATAGAATATCAGGGTTGGAAGGGGCCTCAGGAGGTCATCTAGTCCAACCTCATGCTCAAAGCAGGATCAAACTCAACTAAATCATCCCAGCCAGGGCTTTGTCAAGCCGGGCCTTAAAAACCTCTAAGGAAGGAGATTCCACCACCTCCCTAGGTAACCCATTCCAGTGTTTCACCACCCTCCTAGTGAAAAAGTTTTTCTTAATATCCAACCTAAACCTCCCCCACTGCAACTTCAGACCATTACTCCTTGTTCTGACCTCTGCTACCACTGAGAACAGTCTAGATCCATCCTCTTTGTAACCCCCTATCAGGTAGTTGAAAGCAGCTATCAAATCCTCCCTCATTCTTCTCTTCTGCAGACTAAACCATCCCAGTTCCTTCAGCCTCTCCTCAGAAGTCATGTGCTCCAACCCCCTAATCATTTTTGTTGCCCTCCACTGGATTTTCCAATTTTTCCACATCCTTCTTGCAATGTGGGGCCCAAACCTGCACGTAGTACTCTAGATGAGGCCTCAACAATGTTCAATAGAGGAGAATGATCATGTCCCTCGATCTGCTGGCAATGCCCCTACTTATACAGCCCAGAATGCTGTTAGCCTTCTTGACAAAGGCCAGAGGAGGGAGTGTTAGTGCCTTTGCGGACTTCTGGGAAGTGCATGGGGTGGAAGGGGATGCTGGGATGCTCTGGAACCACTCCTTCAAAGCCAGTCAGCACTCTGGGGGAGCCTCCTCTCTGAGCAGACTGTCTCCAGGGCAAGAAGCTTACACCTTCCTGGGTCTGACCTCAGAGCATTCAGCATGCCCTTCCACACCATGCACTTTCCGCAGTGAGTCCGCCCAGGCGGGGTCCTGGGGCAGCCAGAGGTCCCTGCACCCCAATTCCACAGTCAGATGTGACTCTCAGCCAGACAGTAAAACAGAAGGTTTATTAGATGACGGGAACACAGTTTAAACAGAGCTTGTTGGTACAGAAAACAGAACCCCTCTGTCAGGTCCATCTTGCGGGGTGGGGAGCCCAGAACCAAGTTCTGAGTCTCTCCCCATTTCCCCAGCCAGCTCCAAACTGACACTCCCTCCTCTGGCCTCTGTGTCTCTTCCGGACAAGGAGGCCACCTGATCTCTTTGTCCCCAACACCTTCAGTTGGCATCTTGCAGGGGAAACTGAGGCACCCACATAGTATTCAGAGAAAATATTAAGAACATTCCCACTTCATCACAACAGGTGCAACAAAATATAATACTGTATATTGAAGTAGGCAAGTGCTGCTTCTGACTTTCCACTTTTAATTGACCCTTGTAATCTTGTGGCACTGACGCGTTGTAGCTTCATTTTATATCAGCTTACAGGGTGGGAGCGGGGGGGGGGGGGGGCACCATTTTGGGCCCCACCAAAAATTATACAAACCTGCCGCCTATGAAAATTACAATGGCTGGTGCCCTGGGTCTGTACTCATGTACATCAGGACAGACACTTCCCCGTGGATTTCCCTGAGGGAGCCAGGCCCCCCTTGAGGGCAGAGGGCCAGAGCCTGCCCGGCCCCACCCTGTTTCTGGGAAATCCCGTGACTGCGATGTAAGGGAAGTCTGGGACCTCCTCCCACCAGGGGGCAGCAGATAAAACCGGCCTTGCCTGCACTACAGAATTAAGGGTATGGCTACCCTATGGCAGCGCCTTGAAGTGCGAGTGTGGTCGGGGGGGCCAGAGCTGGGAGCGAGCTTACAGTGCTGGGGGCCATGCTCCCAGCGCTGGGGCACTGTTTACACTGGCGCTTTACAGCTGTAACTTGCTGCGCTCAGGGGGGTGTTTTTTCACACCCCTGAGAGAGAAAGTTGCGGCGCTGTAAAGCGCCAGTGTAGCCAAGGCCTATGATGACTTAAGTTAAGTCGACCTACAGCCACCACATCCACACTCCTTTGCTTCTTCTGTCTGTGGTGCGTGTCCTCAGCAGGAGTGTGTCTACTCACTGAAGTGGGGCATTGTGAGGCAATCATAGCTGGACTCCCTGACCCTGGGGACAGCCTGAGCTGTGGGCTTGGCATGGGGCTCACACAGCTGGAGTGTGCAGCTAGCAGGTTCCCTGCAACACAGCAGCCGGCCTGCGAGTTTCCAGCTGGAGATAGGATTCTGGGGGCTGACAGGTTCTCCACACTGCAGCAGCAGCCCTGGGAGCCCATCTGCAGGCAGGAAACCTACCAGCAGTGAAATTGACATTGTCAGTTTTATAACTGCTGTTATTTCTCATTTCCTCTCTGGCTCAGGCTGTCAGCCCCTGGGGACAGAGGGCTCCAGCTGTGAGCCCAGCACCGCGCTGACAGCCAGCAGATGATGCAAGTAACACAGTGTCTGCACAGACACTGCATTGCCCTAACTACATCAACCTAAGCACTATGCCTCTCCTGGAGGTGGAGTTATTAAGGTGATGTAGTGGACAACTTACATTGGTGGGAGCTACATTTTAGTGTAGATGCTTACAGGGTTAGGTCGTTGACTTAACTCTGTAGTGTAGACCAGACCACCGCGTCCCTCTGCACATGTTGAGCCGTGCAGCCAATTGCATCGGTCTGTGTAAAAAGGGTCTGTGTAACTATTGCCCAAAGATGCTGCATGTGCTGGGCTGGGTCTGCTGGGATGCTCCACGTCTCCCCACTGTATGAGGCTTCCCATCAGAAAGCCCAATTGGCCATTTCAGGGGCAGCGTGAGGGATGGATAGGAAGTGCTGCCTGGCTCAGACTGCAGGTATAAAACTTCCACACTGTCGTGACAGCAGGAGGAAGTTACACATGTAATGGCCCTTTTCCCACTGTGCTCTGATCTAATGCACTGAGTGGTGCCTTACTTAACGTAACCAGGAGAGCCTAGTGGAGAGAGCCCCATGTAGTTCCATATGTGACCCCTGCTGGAGTTGCTCTGCCTCCCTCCTGCAATGGGCAATACTATACATCTCACAGTCTGTAACTGGTTCCCACAGAATCTCAGCTCAGCTCTGTTTAGCTCAGCTTTGGAAAGATGCTGTGGGACAGATGCCCACCTGCTTTGGGTAGCTCCAGTGACTAGAATGGAGCTACACTGATTTATACTAGCGGATCTGGCTCTGTATCTTTTCCAATCGTAAGCTTAAGGCATTACGTACACTTGCCTTGTTTACTCCTGGGGAAATTCTGTGCCAAAAAATTAAAAATTCTGCGCATAATATTTTAAAATTCTGTAAATTTTATTTGTCAAAATAACACTATATAATCATGCCACTTCCAACTATTTTGGTAATTTATTTAAAAAATACTTGTCAGCAAGGTTGTTTGTAACAATATAGACACACACAAAATTTCCCCCAGGATTAGAGAGTTAAAGAAACTCCTATGACAACCAAGTTCCTTTTTCTCTGCCCCCTGCCCCCCAGAGCCCAGCCTGGTGGCCAGAAACTCACACCCTCTATGCCCCAGAGGCCAGCTGCAAGGCCCCCCATCCCCAACCCAGACACAAACTCCCCCTACCCCCTAGAGCCCAGATGTGCCCCCCACCCCAGCCCAGACACTCACACCCTATCTTCCCCCCCAGCCCAGGGATCCAGAGGGAGAAACAGCCTCATGCTTAGTCCTGGGGTTGCAAGGATTTTCCTGCACGCCCATGCCGCCTGCCTTTGGGGTGTGCTGGGAACCTTCCAGTTCCCTCCCCGAGTCTTGTCTTCTATTTGTGAGCTGAACTCTGCCAGATTCAGTGGCCCCTAATGGTAGCCAACATCTCTGCCGCCCATTTCTGTGGGGGGAAAAAAAGGAAATTCTGTGTGCACAACATTAATTTCTGCAAAATTCTGCAGTGGTGCAGAATTCCCCCAGGAGTACTTGTTGTATAAATGCAAAATAATTATGCCTCTTTGTGCTCTGGGCACAGAGGAACAGCAGAGAACTTTCCAGCCAGAGCAGCAAAGTGTAAAATAGCACAGAAACTGCATGAAGCAGCAGAGAAAAGAGCAAGAAATACCCCCATCTAACACTCATTCTCAACCTTGTTTGTTTTGCACTCTCCCTGGGGGAGCAGTTTCCTGGAAGTACTTGGTCCCCTGTCCACTAGCCCCTTGGGATTTGAAACAGCAAACTACAACAGACAGATAGTTGGGTCCCTCCTGGTAGCAAATAGAGCTCAGTCTCTTGAAGTTGGTGGCAGGGAGTGGGGGAAAGAGAGGGAGTCTTTGTGGGAGGAGATTGGACATTCCAGCAGCAGAAGTTCTGGGCTCAGAGGGCAATAAACAATGTCAGTCCCTAGTTCCCTTACACACATCATGAAACTTTCAATGTCTTATCCATAAGCTCTGCTCCTTAATCTTTTTATTCCTCTCTCTTCTCTCTCAGCTCAGTCCCCTCTCCTCATGTTCCATCTCTCTCTCTGTCGCTATTCTTATGAGTGCTGAGTACTGGCATTGCACACAGTTGTTTGTAGTGGATGTTTAGTCTTTTCTTCTCCTAGTTTCAGTAGCCTTTTGTTGTTTTTTCATTGTGGTTGTTGAATGCAGAAATTTCTACAGCTGGGCTTTGCTAGGTTAACTGTCAACTTTTCCAGATCTCCAGCTCTGCTCCTATCCTTCTTTTCATGTGCTTTGGGACTAGTTTAAAGACCACAACCAGTCATTGCATCCTAAACCCCATTCTAGTACATGGATTTCTTTTAATGTTCTCAAACTTATAATTACATGATTGTTTTCAGGGCTCTGCTCAAATATCTGGCTCTGGAGGTGCACTACAGGGATTCTTGCTGTTGTTATAGTTGTGATCTTGTGTATTCACCTTGGTAAGTATTTAAGTAATTTTAAAATAAAGTATTATTTACCTCTACAGTCAAGAGAACTCCAGATTTTCATATAGAAACCAAAACCAAATTTAGCTTGTTCATAACTCCGATTATCTGAGAGTAGAATAGGTGTTCCTTGAGAGAGACACTTCATTTTAAGACTCAGTTTCAAGACTGGAGAGGTGAAACCAGGGGTGAATGTAACTTAAAGGACTTACTGGTACTCTGGAGTCCTGAGCAGGGGCCGTGGCCTCAGTCAGAAGCGGTAGGGTCTTTAAATTTCCCAGGCTCTTTAAATCAAGATTTAAAGGCCCCGAGCTCAGGGGCAATTTAAAGGGCCCAGGCCTCCCACCGCTGCCACAGTGGAGCCCTGGGCCCTTTAAATCACTGCCCCAGGGCTCTGGCAGCAAGGCTCAGGAAGCGATTTAAAGAGCCTGGGGCTCCGGCTGCTGCAGGGAGCCCTGGGCCCTTTAAATCACCAGCTGGTCTGGTCCGGCACGGCGTACTGGCTCTTGCCGGTATGCTGTACCAGGCGATACCGGCTTACTTTCACCTCTGGATGAAACCCATAGCAGTAGAAATGGCCATATGTAGTCCTGGTTTACATGTGACTTGTGAATGAGCGAACTTGTCTATTTCCAGATTCACGAAAACACTCCTTCAGTTCTCAGGCAGATTTCCGTGGCCCTGACTCTTTAATTTCTGGCCCTGACTCTTTAAAAAAAATGAAAGCTAAATTAATGCAGAAACTGATGAGACTGCCAAAAAATGCTGCTCTGGCATAACAGTCAAGGCTGGCTCAGTCGAACACTGAAATTATCAGAGGTTGGGGAGATTATTTTTTAATTTGGTAATTTGGTCTGTTGCTTTCACAAACTGTCTCGTGGGTATAATTAGACTGTAATCTCTTTAGACCAGGTCTATTTTATGAGGTTGTTCAGCATCTAGCACCGTCTAGGAAACATATAAATAATACAAGTTCATTAAATTTAAATCTCAGCCCAATGTTATATTTGATTTACTGTAATATTTTCAAATGTTCTGAGGTCTTGTCTATAGGGGAGGAGATAACTCAGTGGTTTGGGCATTGGCCTGCTAAACCCAGGGTTATGAGCTCAATCCTTGAGGAGGCCATTTAGGGATCTGGGGCAAAAATCTGTCTGGGGATTGGTCCTGCTTTGAGCAGGGGGTTGGACTAGATGACCTCCTTGATATTCTATCCAGGGCTGAGTTAGATAGCTCCAGGAAGCCTGCTCTGAGAGATCTGACTGGCAGAAATGTGATGGTTTATTGTTGTTTTTTAGCAGTAAATAGCTCACCAGGGAAAGGTTCTTCAGGCTCTCCTCCTCCAGAACCATGCCCTGCCGACTGGCTGTACCACCAAAGGAAATGTTACTACTTATCTGAGACAGAAAAGGACTGGGACTCCAGTCAGAGCTTTTGTTCCTCACACAACAGCTCCCTAACCGTAATTGAAAACCAGCAGGAACTGGTAAGGGAATGACATATGATAGTTTCACCCCCTCCCATCTCCTGGGATCTATGTGATTCCCTTCTCTCTCATTCTGCTCTCTCATCTGAATTGCTGTAAATCCAGTGCAAGGAGTGTGAAAAGGCGCAGTGCACAGAAATACATGAACATAAGAATGGCCATGTTCTGGGTCAGACCAAAGATCCATCTAGCCCAGTATCCTGTCTTCTGACAGTGGCCAGTGCCAGGTGCCCCAGAGGGAATGAATAGAACTCCTCTGGAGCTGCCATCTTCAACCCTGGTAGTTAATGTTTTAGAAGTTGCCCATGGAATGCCTCATTTAACCTTTGGATTGACCAGATTCACAAATGCTGGTGTTTGGGGCGACTGTCTGTGAAAACAATGTCCCATCTTTCTTATCTGTAACCAGACATAAATGCTGTCCGAGTTACCAGGACCCACCAAGGACAACTAGCCTGGATACTTGTGTTAGCCCCAGGTTGAGAGTGAGGTAACAATTCTCTTCCACTGAGATTTGCCATTTCTCTTGAATTTTAAATTTCAGTGCTGGGATGTTAGAAGTGGTCCCACTCCAGCCCAGCTCTGAGATATAGGAAGAGATTCTCTCCTTTCCCTGGTCTGTCCCTTAAATGGAGCTGCAGCAGTACACAGGGCCCAAAAAAGCTCCATAGCCAGCCAGAAGAGAATTGCCTCAGCTGAAGGGAGCACTGCAGAGCCCCCATCCCTAATCTCAGCATAGTGGTCATACTGGGGGCAAAAGGGAAGTCTGCAGAGAACAAGCTGCTCTGTGGGTTCTGGGCAGCTCCATGTTGCAAAGCTGCACAGAACCAACCCAGGAAGGTCTGTTCTGAATTAGAGTAGGCTTTTCAGCTGCACTTAGTTGTGCTAAGGGTCACACTGGCCCTAGCCACCACAGATGTTTGCTTCCCTTTGTCTCCACTCTGTCCAGACTGCACCTGGGTGTGCGGTGGCTCCTAGATGGGCAGTACATACTCCCACCCTACACCTTCACTACAGGAAACTTTGCACTGTACTGAAGCTCCTTATTTTCACTTTCAAGACTCTCTATAATCTGGCTGCTGACTGTATCTCTGCTCTCATTTACTCCTACTTCCCACCTTGCTCTGTATGCTCCTTCCAGTCTTGTTGCCTCACTGCTCCCTTCATCTTCTTCCATGCTTGGTTTGGCACCATCTGTTTTCTTGCTTCCAACGCTTGGAACAATTCCTCTCTCTTCATTCACTTCCCTCTATAAAACCTACTTCATCCAGGAATCCTTCTTCTGGTCTCTATACCAATGATTTCTCCAACCTGCTTTCCTTAAACTGTTATCCACTGTTCTGTTGATGTCACACTGCAGCTGTTCAGCACAGGGACATAACTTATTCTCTATTTTGTACAGTCCTGTGCTCCTGCGTCTATGTGTATACTTAATAATTGTCTATGTTCATCCAGGTTCTTATAGTAGACTCTATACGTCACTACAGTGTCAGAGCGCCTCCATGGCTCAATGTAAATGCTTAATATTAGTCTATGGCAGTCTTTTGAGCAAAGACTTCCAATCAGGCTGAATTTTGGGGTGCTTTTCTTTATGTGAAAGCAGCAAAGAGTCTTGTGGCACCTTATAGACTAACATACGTTTGGGAGCATGAGCTTTCGTGGGTGAATACCCACTTCGTCGGATGCAACTTTATGTGGATATCACAGGATCCACACTTATGATTTTGATGTCAGCTCTCAAGAGGTGAAAGACTGGTACATTAAACCATAGTTGTCTGGGAGAAGGGAAAGATCATCCTTTCATTTTCTAGTCTGGGACAAAGATTGCTCCTTGTGGTTTTTTTTCCTACAGAACTTTATAATGAAAATAACAAAGCAAGATCCGTGGATTGGACTTCACAAGACAGGAGAAGAATTCCATTGGGTAAACAGGACTCCATTGGATAGAAATCTGTAAGTTGATATTGACTTGTATTGCCCTGGATACATGATAACAGAAGGGTTAATGAAGGGTCCCTGGAATAAGCAGAATTTTTGGAATGATCTGAAGGGGACCAAGGAGAGAAGGCCAAGGCAGCAGAAGCAGACAGCATATCTTAAGGTACATCTCCACGGCACACCACTGGTGGCAGTGTGTAGGGTGTGTGTAGCTGCATGCTGCCGGGGAAAATCAGGCTGTGTCCGCCCTGTGGTGGTGTGCAGTCACACACAGCCGTGAAAAGCTCTGGTTGGGGGGTGGCAGTGGAGAAAGGCTTTGGCAGCGGGGACTTGCAGGAGCCTTCCCCACTGCTCCCCCTTTATTAGAGCCTTTCACTTTTGCCAGGGTCTTTCATTATGGCAGGGAATCCCTTTTACTGGAGCTTTTCCCCAGTGCCTTTCCCCACCATTGAATTTTCCTCCTGCTGGAGACTCTCCCTGTGGCAGGGAAAGTCACTGGTAGTGGGACACTGCTAAAGATGGCAGTGTAGACAAGGAAGGAACTGCTTGGGCATGTAGAGAGCTGTGTAGGGTAAGAGTGCAGGTGGAGTTACTTGCCTAAGCAATGCTTCACCATTTGGGAAAAGGGGTAAAAAGTGAGGTGGCAAAATTTGCAGCTGATACAAGACTACTCAAAATAGTTAAGTCCAAAGCAGACTGCAAATAGTTACAAAGGAGTCTCACAAAACTGGGTGAGTAGGCAACAAAATAGCAGATGAAATTCAGTGTTGCTAAATGCAAAGTAATGCACATGGCAAAATATAGTCCCTACTATACATATAAAATGATGGGGTCTAAATGAGCTGTTACCACTCAAGAAAGAGATCTTGGAGTCATTGTGGATAGTTCTCTGGAAACATCCACTCAATGTGCAGTGGCAGTCAAAAAGGCAAACAGAATGTTGGGAATCATTAAAAAAGGGATAGATAATAAGACAGAAAAATATCATGTTGGGCAGCACGTACCTCAGCTGGCTCATCTTTAGCAGTGTAGCATGGCTAAGGCAGGCTCCCTGCCTGCCCTGGCTCCCAGAAGCAGCCAGCATTTCCCTGCGGCCCCTAGGCACAGCTGTGATCAGGAAGGCTCCGCATGCTGCCACTGCCCCAAGCACCGGCTCTGTAGCTCCCATTCGCTAGGAACTGCTGCCAATGGGAGCTGGAGGGGCGGCATCTCAGAGTGCAGGTTATGTTAGAGCACTGCACAGAGCTGACTGGCCGTCCCTGCACCTGGGAGGCAGATGTGTCAGCCGCTTCTAGGAGCCACATGGCGCCAGGGCAGGCAGGGAGCCTGCCTTAGCCCTGCTGCACCGCTAACCAGGAGCTGCCTGAGGTAAGTGCTGCCCAGCTGGAGCCCAAACCCCCACCTGCACCCCAACCCTTGGCCTCAGGTTGGACCTTCTGCACACTAACTCCCTTCCAGAGCCCACACCCTAAACCCCTTCCCCAGCCCTGAGCCCACTCCCGTGCTCCAAAACCCTTGGCCCTAGCCCCAAAACCCTGAACCCCAAACCCCTCATCCCTGGCCCCACCCCAGAGCCTGCACCCCCTCCCACACCCCAACCTCCTGCCCAGCCCTGATACTGGTCCCGGACTTCAACCCTCTTGCCTCCAGTGCGGAGACCCGTCCTCTACTACAAACCCCTCATCCCGGCCCCACCCCAGAGCCCGCTCCCCCAGCTGGAGCCCTCATCCCCTCCTGCATCCCAACCCAGTGAAAGTGAGTGAGGGTGGGGGAGAGTGAGTGTTGGAGGGAGAGGGAGGGAGAGAGTGGGAGGTGGGGCCTCAGAGAAAGGGCAGGCCTTGGGGGAGGGACAGGGTAGGGGCTGGACAAGGGTGTTCAGTTTTGTGCAATTAGAAAGTTGGCAAACCTAACCAACCACCTGATGTTTAATTCTGGAGACTGTTAGTGTGACTGTGTGACTTGATTTCCATTTCTGTGTAACTGCAGGTGAGGAGAAGGGCGAGCTGTTAGGTAGCCAGGTCCCAAGTTCCCTCTGAGCTGCGCGGCTGCGCAGGTGCTCAGGGCTGCGGCGTGGAGAAATGACTCTCCCCCAACCCTGGACCTGCCGTGGTGGGGAGAAGCGCCCCTGCCCCGGCCCCAAGCCAGCTGCGGACCTGCTGCAGCCCCAACCCATCCCCAGATCTGCTGCAGCTGGGGGGGGCAGGCGCCTCTCCCCTGGCCCTGACCTGTCATAGGTGGAGGAGAGGCGCCCACCCCCAACCCAGCTCCGGCTCAGACCTGCTGCAGCCAGGGGAGGGGTGTCCCTCCCCTGGCCCCAACCCTAACCCAGATCGGACCTCCCGTGGTGGGGAGAGGCTCCTTTCCCCCCCGCAGCCCAGGTGCTGCTGTCGGGAGAGAGAGCTGGGAGGAGTCCTCTCTCCCCGCCATAGCCCCATAGCAGGCTGCATCCCAAATCCCGCATCCCCAGCCCCACTGCTGAGCCAGCACCCCGAGCCGGAGCCCTCACTCCCAACCTTCTGCCCTAGCCCTGATCCCCACTCCCACACACTGTACCCTCTCGGCCCCACCCCCGCCACATGACATTTTTTATGTGTACCAATATGGATGATGTCACACATCACCTCCATATTTGTGCACATAACAAAATTAATTCTGCACATGTGTGGGAAAAATGAGAGGGAACACTGGCCAGGACTCAAGCCATAAAGGGCTTTAGTCATAGAGTCAACAGCTAAAATATTACCCAAAAGCAAATAGTGAGCTTTTGGGTAATATCCTAGTAACAAAGGATTGGTGTATTATGGTGTACTGATTTCCATTTCTGCAGCTGTCCTAACTAACATAAAGCATTCATGGGTAGCCCCACAAACAGCTCAATGCATTTATCCAGTCTGGAGGTCACAGGTGTCTGGAGAACTGTGAAAAGGGTCACATCTGAGAAAAATGGGGCACAGCCTACCCAGCTGCAGATGAAAACAATACTTTGAGGTTCTTGAGGTGTGTCAGATTCCCAGTAGCAAATGGGGATCTATAATCACCCCCAGGCTGTAATCCTCTTTGACAAATAGTGACAGATTCCCTCCGTAATGGTGTGGAACCCATCCCCCCAATACCCTGAAGCATCCCAATGCATCCTTCTATTATTGTCTCCATTTTACCCGACTATTAGCCATTTTGCTCACTCTAGTCCCAAGCTCAGCCAGACATTGGAAAAACCAAAGGAGTGTGCACCATTTGGGACACATGAGGAAAGACTTTGTGTAGCATCTGCATATTGATGACATCACATCCCAGACCACCCCCTGTCTCTCTGAGAACCCATACACTTGTGCTGAACAGGAAAAGGAATTCCCCTTAAATGACCCATCTGGGCAGATGAGCAAGCACCCAGAAACACCTCCTTGGGGCTGTCAGACAGGAATGGAGGAATACCCATATATAAATAGCCCAATGTGCTGATTGCAAACCCAGGCTATTCATGTCATAGATCAAAAATGAAAGAAGACGTTGTAAAGGTTAAGGAAAACTTGTGTGGGAGACCTGAACTGGAGAGTTTTTGTGTTCTCAGGATCTGCTTCTGCAGTCACTTGCACTGGTGTAACTCCACTGAAGTCAGTGGAATTGCACCAGTGTAAAAGTAGCATGAGTGAGGAGGAGATTCAGCCCCACAGCTTTTTAAGAAGTGTAACAGTAACTGTGAATTTCCAGATATTTAGTTTGTTACAGAATTCTTGTAAAATGGTATTTGCTGAAATTAGTAGTAACTCCATGTTAATTAAGCTTTCTGTCTGGAAATTAAATACATAAACTCTTTTATATTAAGTAAATGCCCATCTTCCTCTTTGCAATAAATGTCATGTAGGGAATTAGGGTGAAACACTGGGGTCTCTCAAGAGATTGTTTTACCACCAGAGGGTTCCCTTGTTCAGTGGAATTATTTGATGGTAAATTTCAAGGTAACAGTTTCTTTCATTCTCTCTTGCAGGTTGGCAGTAAAGGGTTCTGGAGAATGTGCCTATATTGAATCAGATGGGGTCTCCAGTTCTGGATGCTCATTAACCAGGGGTTGGGTCTGTAAAAAAACCTCTTAGCACTCACTCAGCCAATTAATGTAAGACCCAGGGTTCAATTGTCACAGTTCAGGGCAACTGCACCTGTACTTCCCCTCAGTGACCCAGCAAGGGCACCTAGTCTCAGGCTTGCTGCATCTCTCTCCCTTCTGACTGGGGTATTTCCAAGGCTGCACAGTTCCCTGCCTTTACTGTGTTGTTCCCAGCACAGACAGGTTGCCCGAGGACACCTGCTTGCTTTCTCCTCTGAGACAGTTAGCAGGTGTAATTGCTACAGTTACAAGATACCACACAGCACTTCCTATGACAGCTCACTTTATTCTTACAGTAAAAATCATTACAGAGAAAGCATTAAAACAATAAAAGACACTACACACATGCTACTAAGCTTCCCAGAGTTCACCCTAACATGGATTCTGACAGGAGCAGTTCTTCCATCCCCCTACCCAACGGATTTGGTTACAAGTTCATCACAGCTTCAGCTCAGAACAAGCTCACTAGGGCCAGTCCTTCCAACCCTACCAGAGGTCCTGTCTGTTTTCTGGATCAGGAAGAAGGCCCTGAAGCTGGTTGAAAATCAGGCTATTTATCCAAAAATCTTTTTTGTCTGTTGGTCCCTGGAGAGTCCAGTTTGAACTAGTGGAGGTTCAAACTAGTGATGGTGTCTCTCTGGAGATATTACAACCTGAGTGAATGTGCCTAATTACCAGCTGCTGTTCTCTTATTTATCCTTCCATGGAAACGCATACAATTCCACAGTAATACAGACACAGTTACATCTTAATACAGTGGACCCCAAAGGTATTCACCTATTTCAATAAGGTCTAGCTTAGTTCAATAAAGTTCCTTCAGGATATTGCAGGAACTTGTCAGTCTGTTATATCAACAACATCTTGAAAGCTATAAATGCAATGTAGCCTCAGTACATTTACATACATTTCAAAGCACTAACAACTGTAGATTAGCAAAATTTCTTCCCCAAACACTAACCCACAACCACCCCACCGGGGTTCAGAAAAGAAGGAGAAAGATCTATTTGCCATGAACTGAGAACTCAGCCACTGGTTTGCTGCGAATGCTGCTTGTCAGTTTCATCTCATCTCATTGATTCCTTGTGCTCTCCACTTCCCCCAATCTCTTTGGTGTATCCACCTGTTGTTTCTCATCCTATAGTGAGGGTATGTCTACACTGCAAGCAGAAGTGTGACTGCAGCACGTGTAGACATACCCGAGTTAGCTTTGATCTAGCTAGCTCAAATTACAATAGCAATGCAGCCACAGCAGCATGGGCTGTACAATCCTGTTGGGGACCTTGGGTATGCAGTTTAGCTGCTAGCCTGTACTGCTACAGCTTCAGTGCTATTGTTATACAACCTAGTTAGATCAAAGCTACCTCAAGTATGTCTATGCTTGCTGCAGTCTCATTTCTGATTGCAATGTGCCCTTAGAGTCTAAGCTCCTTGGCTAGCTAGATCAAACCATCTTTTTGTCATGTTTGTGCAATGCCTACTACAATGGGGCCATTATCTTTAGGCATTATTGCAATACAAATAATTAATACTACTACTGAGAGTCACTTTCCAACCAGAGGATGTGATTCAAATAATTCCTGAGACCACATAAGTTTGTAGCACAAGATTTGGTTCAGGGGCATCTACTAGGGTCACTTTCACACCCAAAGAACATGTGCTGGGGAAACAGTTGAAAGGGCTATTCCAGTCCAGCAGTAAAGTTTAAGGTAGGCAGGGCAAGTTCCTATCCAGCTGTGAGCTAGGTAGGAATGGAATCTTAGGTTTCTGAGTGAGGGCATGTCTATGCTATGGGTGCTACAGTGGCAGCTCTCCAGCTATGCTGCTGGATCACCATAGAGTAGAGGCTTCCTACATTGACAGAAGCAGTTTTTCCATTGACATAGGTAATCTGCCTGCCCTAGCAGTGGTAGCTGGAAGAATTAGGTAATAATTGGAGATATACCAATCTCCTAGAACTGGAAGGGACCTTGAAAGGTCATCAAGTCCAGCCCCCAGCCTTCACTAGCCGGACCAATTTTTGCCCCAGATCCCTAAGTGGCCTTCTCAAGGATTGAACTCACAACCCTGGCTTTAGCAGGCCAATGGTCAAACCACTGAGCTATCCCTCCCCCCAAACACAGGGGTAGGTCTTCCCAAACACAGGGGTAGGTCGGTTTACCTATTGCGCTCAGAAGTGTGACTGATCTAAATGTTAAGTGTAGATCACGGTTCAGTATATGAATCTACTAATTACTCTGTTGGGACCCTTCTAAGACTAGTGAGGGATAAATGAGAGTAAGGTGGCTGTCAGACATTGATCACTGTGATTGAGTTTATATGGCCAGCCAGTTGAGTCTAGCTGCTGAGGATGATTAATGCTTAGGGTAAGAAACCATTCCAAATCAACTGTCTGCAGTTGGGAAGGATCAGGAGTCTAAGAAGACTGAAAGCCCTCAGCTTTCATTTTAAAAATAATTTTCCTTTGATGAGCAATGGCAATAAAACCAACACAGAACCCCACTGACAGTTTGTATGCAGCCATCAGCGAGTGCCAGTTGGTTAGCGAAAAGAGGATCTCTTCATTTTCTCATGGGTGTAAAATTAGGCCTTGTTTTACAAATTATTTATAGTATTTACACTGCTAATTTCCCCCATAAGGTTCTGTTGTTACTATTCTCTTTACCTTGTATATATTTTTTCAATGTATTTTTCTTTGTTTATTTTATTTTCTTTGTTTATATGTATAACGTCAGCTGTATGTCATTACAATGACAGGACAATATAAATGTTCTGGAGTTTATGATTTCAATACCTTTAGTGAGTTAAAGTTATAAAAAACATTTTTTAAATATAAAAAGTCTAATAATTTGTAGATTTAATAATAAGTACAAGCAGATTTTTTTTATCCTTTGGACACACATACCTCTCTGAAGGGAAAAGTAGTGCAGCTGTGTTGAAAGTTTTTCTGAGGAATACCTCTACAGCAAATAAATATTCCATGTATGTGTGAACATGTGTTTTGTGTAATTAATTAATTAAAATTCTCAAATTTTCAGATTATTGGATGATACTATTCTATCATTATTTTTATGTCTAACTTAGTTGTTCCCCCATGTGTTGCCATGAAAATTCAGAAACACATCTAACTCAAAGTATTAAAGTGTATTACAAAACATATTTATGGTAACATGATTAGGGGGCATAGTAGAATTTACTTCTGTTTATTCATGTGGCAGAGTTTTCAAAATATTGGCATTTTACCACCATACTTTTAGAAACTTAGTAAAGTATGTACAAGTCAAAAAGGTTATTCATCCACTGTTTCATGTCTTAAAGACTCATGATAAGCAGATTGAACTGAATAGTTCTTAACAATAGGACAATGTGCATTTTTATGTCTTCTCATAATTAATTAAGCCTTCCAAAAAATTCAGCTCTAGGCCAGGGCCGGCTCTAGGTTTTTTGCCGCCCCAAGCAAAAAAATTTTTGGCTGCCCCCCCCCCTGCCCCCAGACATGAGCCCCCCCCGCCCACCAGTACCCCCCACTCACACCCCCTGTTGCCCCAGCACTGGCCTCCCCCACAAATGTGGGATCCGCTACCAGCACACTGCAGCCGAGCCCTGGCCCAGCTGCAACTCCGTCCCCATGCGGGTGGAGCTGCTGGGCAGCACGGAGCGGGAGTACTTCCAGGTGGCGGCACGGCTACGGGGTGGCGCAAAGAACACGGCCCCCTTCCTGGGCTTCGCAGCACTGCTGGTAGCCAAGGTGGATCAGTTCATGCTCACCGCCCTCACCCTCGACATGCTGGTGGCCAAAGACCTGGAGAGCCCCCTGGACCTGCTGCTCTTCAGCCTCACGGAGCCCTGGCCCAGCCCCGGCAGGAGGGAAGGCGAGGATCTCCGGCTGCGGGGCTACCTGCTCAGCACCGACGAACCCAGCCGGCCGCTCACCTCCTCACACACTCCAGGAGCCCCTCGTCACCATTGCAGCCCGGGCTCGGCTCCAGGGGACCCCGTTTCCCTCCCTCCCCGGCTCCTCACACACACTGGGTAGGGCCGCCCAGAGGATTCAGGGCAAAGCAACTTTGGGGGCCCCTTCCATAAAAAAAAGTTGCAATACTATAGTAACATGTATTTGGAAATGTAAAAAATAACTAGTGAAAATTAATTTGTAATAATTTGAAAATACACCAAATACATTATTTAAAAACATTAAATGCTTTACTGGTCTGTATACATTTGCAATTACAAAATGGGCTGTTGCTGGGTGATGGTTGGTGCCAATGGGCTGTCACTGCCTGGAGGTGGTGCTGCTGTTGCCCAGGGCTGGGTGGGGAGCTGGGCTCTGGGGGGTGCCCAGCTCACAGGGGCTGGCCTCAGGAGTGTGAGGAGATGGGGTCGGAGGTTGTCTGGCTCAGAGGGGCTCGCCTCAGAGCTGGGGGTCAGGGCAGTGGGGGATGGGGTTGGGGGTGTCCAGATCAGAGGGGCTGGGCTCAGAGCTAGGGGTCAGGGCTGTGGGGAATGGGGTCAGGAGGTGTCCGGATCTGAAGGGCGGGGCTCGGAGCTGGGGGTCAGGGCTGTGGGGGGAATGGGGTGAGGGGGTGTCCGGATCAGAGGGCTGGGCCTGAGCTGGGGGTCAGGGCTGTGGGGGGAATGGGGTGAGGGGGGTGTCTGGATCAGAGGGGCTGGGCTCGGAGCTGGGGGTCAGGACTGTGGGGGGAATGGGGTCAGGGGGGTGCCCAGCTCAGAGGGGCTGGGCTCAGAGCTGGGGGTCAGGGCTGTGGGGGGAATGGGGTCAGGGGGATGTCCGGATCAGAAGGGCTGGGCTCGGAGCTGGGGGTCAGGGCTGTGGGGGGAATGGGGTCAGGGGGGTGTCTGGATCAGAGGGGCTGGGCTTGGAGCTGGGGGTCAGGGCTGGGCCTGGGGTCAGGGGGTGCCTGACAAACACCTCCCTGAGACCCCCCCAATCCAACCCCCCTTCCCTGGCCCCTGACCGCCCCCTCCCTGCCCCCTGAGTGTCCCTGGGACTCCCTGCCCCTTAGCCACCCCCCCTCCCCGGCTGCTCACCCGCGGCTCACCGCGCGGCAGCCGCATGGCTCCGGACGGGGCTGAGCTCTTCCCGGCTCAGAGCCGCGTGGAGCTTGTAGCCCCGGCCCCTGACCACGCGGCTCTGAGCGGGGCGGGGCTCAGCCCCCCCAGCCAAGCTCCTGCTGCGCTGTTTAGGACCCGGGGAACAAGCGGAGGAGGAGCGGCCCGGCTTCTTCAGCCAGGCGGGGCCGCGCTACCGGTAAGGGGCCATCCTCTCCTCCAAGCGGAGGCGGGAGCGCGCCCTGCCCGGCTGCAGGGACGGGCCGCCTCGGCTTGCCGCGGCAGTATGCGCTGGGCCCCAGCCTCAGCCTTTTGCCGCCCCCTATATTTTGCCGCCCTAGGCAGCAGCTTGTTTTGCTGGTGCCTAGAGCCGCCCCTGCTCTGGGCAGAGACCAAGCATGGAAAATTTCAGCTGTTAAAGGGAAATGTTTAGAAAAGTTCTAAGAACAGGTAGGTTATAATGGAAACTATTTTGTGATCTTGACTCTGGCAGGCACAGCCACTGTTTGCTCCCATATCTAAATGCTGTAGCATTAGGTAACTTAGGGCCAGATAATGAGCCCCTTACACTGATGAGCAGTTACACAAGTAGTTCCATCGCAGTCTCCCATATCTTAGGATGAATGAAGTAATTTAATATTAACTGGTGCATGGACTGGAATTCAAGTCAACCCCTCCCAGGTGAATGCCCTAACCATCAGGCTATAGGGTTGTTTTCATTCTCTCTGGCCCTGTGAGTATTTAATTATTTGATACAAAGTGGAACAGCTTCAACAAGGGAGATTGAACAAGTCACACCCCAGAATACGCTATAATAGCCCAGTGGCTAGGGCACACGCTTGTGACATCCCTAGAATGGAAATCCCAGGGTAAACGCCTTACATTAGTGCTTTGTGTAGACTAGAGTGCTTGGTCCTGTATTTTGGTCCTATAATTAGCAATCAGGTAACCTGATTAACATAATAGTATATTTATGCATGTCTACATAAGATGGTTTGGTCCTAGGATTCAAACAAGATTGAACCAGGCCAGCAGGAACAAAGGTTTGTAGAGCATCCACATTTGCATATATAGCTGTATTAGTTAACTCAAATTGACTGACAAATAATTAATGTGAGCTACCACTGGGCCAAAAACTCTAGTCTAGACAAGCCATAGAGGGTTTTAATATTACACCTACATTGGTACAACTGCCCCTCCCCCCAGCACAACCATACAGACAGGGCCTGATTTGAGACTGGATCACCAGCACTATTGCTTTCCAAAGATTCTGATAATCTGGTGAGTGCTCAGTCTTTAAGGAACTGGCCTTACTGGGGAATTTGGAATCTAAACTGGATCTAAATCTGCTGCCAACTGCATACTAGCTCTGTACTTTAGAAATTAGCCAGCATGGGGCTATGGATTTGGACCTGTATCTGCATTTAAATTAATGTATTTATACAAAAGAAAAATCCACCAACATCAGTCTGTGTCCTCCTAACATCAGTCTGTGTCCTCCTAATCCACCAACATCAGTCTGTGTCCTCCTATGTTGGGAAGAAATAACGGCTGGACAAACTTCCCGCCATGGGGTTCTATCACCGAGATATGTGCCAAGCTCAGATCTATAACAACTTTTTTAAGGAAGTGGGACAGATTAAGCATCAATTGTTTCTTTAAATGAGTTTGAACCACACATGCCCCAACTAAATTAATTACAGCATTGTTCCCTGCTTCCTGGATCCTCAAAATTGACATCCATTTTTCCTGCATTATTTTCTTTACCTTCCTCGGTCATCCATGGATAGTCTACATGCTCAGAATTTATGTCCCCTGCAGAAATGACTTTCTGATGAGGAAGCAAAGGGAAGCCACAACAGCGGTCATGCGACTTTCCCCGAAAGTATATTTTGGTTGCCCACGGTAGCTGGCAGAGAGAGAAATTACTGTGAGGCAGGGGGTAGGACTGGGGAAGACCTGGCTGGTGGTTCCTACCCTGCATCGGGCTCAGCTGCTAGTCCTTGGCTGGGCTAGGGAGGATGGGATTTCCTCTTTCCCTGCACGGCATCTGGGATTGTGCCAGTTTTCTCCCCGGCTATATGCAGCTCTGCAAACTGTCCCCCACCCCCACGCCTCACTTGCAGTGCTTCCTGCACCCATAGCTCCTAAGCTACAGGGGGAAGGATCCATGTGCAGGGAGCTGCTCCCCCATCCGCCCAACCCCCGTGCATCCAGACCCCCTTATACCCAGACCCTCCCACTGAGCCTCATCACCCCCACACACCCCAGAACACTGCTTGATGAGCTCCACTCCAAGCCTGCACCCTACCAAACCCCTGCCAGCTTTTCAAAACAACACTTGAGTTTTGCTGTGTGTGTGTGAAACGTGTAAAGTTTGTTGTGCTATATACATGATTTTGACTACTATGAATCAGAGATGGATGTTGGGTTTTAACAGGAGTAAGAAGCAATCAGGTTTTGGATTCTCCAGCAAATTCACAATGCTTGTAGCAGTCCCCTCCCCCCCGCACACTGCCACTCACTCTCTTTTTCTCCTTTCTCCATTTCCTTATGTGAGCTCCCTCTAAGTTCACAAATATGTACTGCATTTGCTCGCTCCTATTCACTTCCATCAGATTTTGATATAGCAAGAACAAATCCAGAACCTTTTATTTGAACCTATACTTTAGTCATCCAAATAAAACAGGACTCCAGTCAAACTCAACCCTGCCATTGGTCTTTGGGTAGCAAAACCCAAACCAGGCTTCCTCAGCCTCTCTCTTTTAATAATTAATCTTAACAACAGAAGAGGAGGGCGGGTAGAGTTACTGGTACTGTATGGAACAGATGTGATGGGAAGAGGCAGCAAAATGTGTGATGGGAAATTTAGACTCTGTTTCCCAGCTTGCTTTAATGAATTTCAATGAGAGGAAATAGCTGGCTGGTTTATTTCTGCATTTCAAACAGGTTCCCAAACCCACTGGAGAAAAGCACCCCCCTGTGCAAGCACATGCTGAAATTTTCTGTTTGCTTGCTCCCCCAGCTCAGACCTCAGCACTAGTCTGAAACAGCTGTGAGCTGGAAGGGTGTTCTGGTTAATGGGACATGCAGAGAAGCACTCGAGGCATACGATGGTGTTTTGGAAACTACCACATTACCCAGGACATTATGGCATAAAATTCATTGGTATTACAGATGGGCTCAAGTGGCATAATTTCCATCTGAATTTTGAGCCCTCCTCCTCAAAGTCTGAGGAGTGTTCAGAGCCAAGCTTTTGGTTCAGACATATATAAAGTAGAGTCATTTGAAAAATACAGACACAGGGTGAGGTTGGGATTCAGCCACCCTCAAAGTTCACAGAGGGTTGGTTCAGACTGGTCTCCAGAATCATATTTAAATGGGGTAATGCTATTTTCTGACAATAATAGGCAGAACCTGCCCAACAGAAATCAGGGTCTCCATTTTGTAAGAACAAGCATGTGTCAGTAAAATGCTGTCCATCTACTCACTTTTCTTCTGTGGTTAGTGACCTCCCCTTTACTTTTTCTAGTGTTCATCCTCCTCATCCTGCCTCCACCTCACTGTGGCTCTCAGTGCTACTGATCACTTCAGCCTTCCTCCAGACTTCTCTAGCTCTCTGGCCTCCTGGTGAGAATCATGCCTTTTTTGGCTGCTATTTATTCAGTGCAGTTTGACAGAGAATTTGCATGTACCCCTTGCCTCTCCCTTTATGTGGCTCTGTCATTAGCATATTCCTGCTTCTAGCTTCTCACCCTGGTGTTTTGGACTGATAGCCTCATCTTGGGCTATCCACATCTCCCTCAGCTCACTAATCCCTCCATCTGACAGCTGTCTGTCTGCCTGGACTCCTCATCTCCTGGCTACACTGTAACTTCCTGCTACTCAGCATGTCACAGAATGAACTCCATACACAGGGCACCAGCCTGCAACCCAGGTGCCTCTGCCACTGACCTATTGTGTGGCCTCAGGCAAGTCACCTGTCACCCTGTGCCTCAGTTTCCCATTTGTAACATAGAGCTAATGATACTCACCCATCTTTTTAAAGTGCTTTGAGATCTATGAATGAAAACTGATAGATAACTGCTGGGCATTATCGCCAGCTTAGCACTCCCCTAAGATTTTAAATTTGCTCAACAGGTCTAGAGTCCTGACCTTAATCATTTTTTTCCCACCCACTTGGGCATCCTCTGTCAAACTCCTATCCCCAAATCTAAAACACATGCACAAATCAGTCTCCCTTTATTCTTCCCTTTGCTGAAATCTGTATTCACATGGTAATCACTTCCTGATCTGTTCATAATTTTCTCTATTGTATTCTTAAAAATCCATGCCAGTAAACCTCAGGGAGTCAGGAATAATGCAGCCAGATGACTGTTTGATGCCAGGAAGTGGGAAATCTTCATTTAGGAGTTCAGCTCGGAACTGTCTTTCTGGCTCTCTAAACTGTCTCTCAAGGTTCATTCTCTGAATGCATTGATTGAATATCCACCAACAGCTCCTTTCTATGCCCTCCTTCATTCCTCCCCCATTCCTGCTCCTCTCTTTTCCCCCTCACTATCATGCTGATCCCACCACCTTCCCTTCCCTCTTTCCTGCCCTTTTACCCCCTCACTGTCACACGCACTCTGTTCCCCCCAATTCCTGTCCCTTTGAGTGGAGCCATCTTCCCCTGTTGTGTGTATGAGACCGTTTCTGTCGTTTAGCCATGCAGACCATATGTATTATTTTACCTCTCATGGCAGTAAGGTTCAGGAGCAACGTGTAAAGGGTGCTACATGAGGAACTGTTCGGTATAGATTTCCATTCTGCTGAACTTACTGCACCAAAAGGCAGCATATTTTACTGCTTATCACATGGTGATGCTCTTGGACACAAGAACACTGTTCCATTGCAATGATGGCCAGCACAGCCACATTTTTCGGAAAGGCCCACTAATGTTGAGTGACTGTGTTATTTGCAGGGGTGGCTCTAGAAATCGGGCTGCCCCAAGCAGCGCGGAGCGCTGCGCCGCCCTTCCCGGTCCGCTGGCGGGTCCTCTTCCCGCGGCTCGGTGGAGCTCCTGCCGGCATGCCTGTGGCAGGTCCACCGAGCCCGGACGAGCGGACCTGCCGCAGTCATGCCTGCAGGAGCTCAACCGAGCCGCGGGAAGACGGGACCCGCCGCAGTCATGCCTGCGGCGCAGGTCCGCCGTCCGGCTCCGTGGACCTGCCGCAGGCATGCCGGCGGGAGCTCCACCGGAGCCAAATGCCGCCCCCCGGGAAACGGCCGCCCCAAGCGCCTGCTTGGCGCGCTGGGGTCTAGAGCCGCCCCTGGTTATTTGGAACCCAACCGTATCTCAGTATTAAGCTGAGACCCCCAAAATCAGAGGCTGCTTTCACAGTTTTGACTATGACATTGTGAACCCTTCACATGCTCGAGAAAAATCTTCCATTTCCTTTTGTTTTGTTCCCTTTCTCTAGGATGGCATTTTGTCTCCTCCTTTGCTTCATCTTTTCTTATTCTTCCCTTTCTTACTGTCCTTTTGTCTCTTCCTCTTTTCAAAGTCTTTCTTTGTGCTAGTTTCACTCTCTTTTATTCTTCCCCATTCACAATTGTTCCCCCCCACACCCCTTTCACACTGACTTTCTCACTTCTTTCCTCCTCCTCTCTCTCTTCCCACTGGTCACTCTAGAGTTTACACTGCATTCAAATCCACATGAAGTCCTAAAAGGCACTCAGCACAGGGGTTAGATTTTGCTTGAAATTGCAGTCTCTCTCCTCCCTCAGCATTTGCTGCAGTCATTTTGCATGAAAACAAAAAATCTCTTTTCTATTTCATTCTTCCTTATGACTCATTTTCCAGCCATGCCCTTGTGAACTGGCAAGTGCAGCATTAACACACCATCCATTGCAAGAGCTCCAGTCTAGAATGGCCCAGAGAATATGCTGCCTCCCCCTGGACACCTGACATTATCATGGAAAGAATTCAATGAGCTCCCTCTAAAAAATTCTCAGGTAGCGATTCATTGGGAGCACAGTGCAAGCTTCACTTATTGGGTGTACGATCTAGCAGTCAGAGGACAATGCAGCTCTGAGTGCCACTGGTAAGGCTGGAACATTAACAATATTACAAAATACTTAATAAAGATACTATGCTCTTAGGGAATGCTTTTCATCTGAGGATCTTTATAAAATGCTTCTCAAAGGGGAAGTGTCATTATACCCACTTTAAAGATAGGTAAATAATTTCCCCCTCTGAGCCTCAGTTTTCCTAAGGTCATCCAATAAGTCAGTGAGAGAAATAGAAATACAGCCCTGACTCCCAGACCCCATCCCCCAACTAATAGAACATACTGTCTATTATAGTATTGGTCAGGGCTGCCCAGAGGATTGAGAGGGCCTGGGGCAAAGCAATTTCGGGGGTCCCTTCCATAAAAAAAATGCAATACTATACAATACTATATTCTTGTGGGGGCCCCTGCGGAGCCCAGTGCAATTTGCCCCACTTGCTCTCCCCTCCCCTCCACAGGAAAAATAAAGCTTCTGCATCTCAGCACAAACCCAGTTTTGAGAAGACTTCTTTACAAAGTATCACTGGTTCTCAGCAACAGCTAGTGCTAAAAGGCACTAAAGTTCATTAAAAGGGTTGGACAAATATTTTCCATCAAAACTTTTTTTGGATCAAAAACTAGGGGTTTTTAAAAAGCAGAAAAAAATCATGGACAATGTCTGCTTTCCTTCAAAAATTGTTGTGGCTTTTTTAATTGAAAAGCTGAAATTAGTCTGCCAAAACCTGAATATGGTTTGGGGTTTCAGAAGTGTGTGGCCAAATATTTGCTGCTGGCTGTGTTTGATTGTTTAAAGAAACAATAAAACAATTCTGCTTAAAAAAATCCAAAACTTTTGAACCACCTCAGCTTGTGACCAAACGCCTGAGCTCCTCCAGTCAGAGATTTTTCCAGGTTTCTGATACTCTGTTGGCTTCCTTGACTCATATCTGTCTCCATAACTTTGGGTTCATTTAGGTTAGAACATAAGAATGGCCATACTGAGTCAGACCAAAGGTCCATCATCTAGCCCAGTATCCTGTCTACCGACAGTGGCCAATGCCAGCTGCCCCAGAGGGAGTGAACCTAACAGGTAATGATCAAGTGATCTCTCCTGCCATCCATCTCCACCCTCTGACAAACAGAGGCTAGGGACACCATTCCTTACCCATCCTGGCTAACAGCCATTAATGGACTTAAGCGCCATGCATTTATCTGTTTCCTAGAGACTGACTCCATGGGGTCCCTCACAAACTGGAGATGGTTACTGTGGGTTTGTCTTTAGTATAGCTTATGTACATACTCCACGATTTGAGCTTGTTCCAGAATCTGGGATGAACCTATGTTGTGAAAACTGAAATGCTCAAAATAGCACATGCATGTGAATGGACACAGGGTGCTAAAATTAAATTAACCCAGGGGTTCTCAAACTGGGGGTCACGAGGTTATTACTGGGGGTTGCGAGCTGTCAGCCTCCACCTCAAACCCTGCTTTGCCCCCAGCATTTATAATAGCGTTAAATATATTAAAAAGTGTATTTCATTTATAGGGGGGGTGTCGCACTCAGAGGTTTGCTATGTGAAAGGGGTCACCAGTATAAAAGTTTGAGAACCACTGAATTAACCCCTCTGAAGCCCCAGGGAATGCAGGGGAGGAGGGATCTCCCTTGGTAGGGTTGGGAAGGAGGTAGGTGGTGTAGGATATTGCTCTTCTCATGTGATCCCTCCCCAGTGGCTAATTTTAAATGAAGCTACCCTCCCCTGACATGAATCTCCCTATGGCACTGAAATTAAATAGAGACTATAATTTGGCATTTGAGAAATGAAAGGGATGGTAGCCCTAATGGAAAAGCTAACAGCTTGGCTCTTCTGTAAGCCTCAAACTGCTGAATGAGCTTTAGGGTAGGGAAGGCTGTGCCTCTCAAACAGCCTGGCCCTGCCCCCTATCCAACCCCCACCCACTTCCTGCCCCCCAACTGCCTGCCCCCCCCCCCAGAATCCCCGACCCATCCTGCTCCTTGTCCCTTCACTGTCCCACAGAGACTCCCCACCCCCAGGACCCTCCCCACTCCCTGTCCCCTGACTGCCCTGACCCCTATCCACACCCCTGCTGAGTCCTTACAGACCCCAGAATGCCCACGATCCAACCCCAATTCCCTGTCCCCTGACTGCCCTCCGATTGCCCCTTCCAACCTCTGCCCCCTCCCTGTCCCTTCCTGTCCCATGACTGTCCCGGGACTCCTGCCCCTTCCAACCCCCAGGCCCCGGCCCTTACCCCTGTCTCCCCTCACCCAGATCCTCAACAGTGGCACTGTCCCGAGCTCGCAGCCTCACCCCTTATCACAGGGCTCTGAGCGGGAGGGCTCAGGCCCCGCTGGAGCCATGCGGCTGCAGCGCTGTCCAGGATGCTGCTGGATGCGCTGAGGCTGCGGGTGAGGAGCGGAGACGGGCTGGGGAGGAGCCTCAGCCATTCTCGTGGGGGCCCCTGCGGAGCCTGGGGCCTGGGGCAAATTGCCTCACTTGCCGCCTCCCCCCCCGGGCGGCCCTGGTATTGGTAATACAAAACTACAGTGAAGCTATCTCTGGTGGTTAGAGCAGGGGATTGAGAGTCAGGGCTCTTGGGTTCAATTCTCAGCTCTGACACTTTGTTATGTGTGACCATGGACAAGTCGCTTTACCTCTTTGGTCCAGATTCTGCTCTCATTCATACTGATGTAATCAGGTATTACACCATTCTTGAGTGAGATCAGAATCAGTCCCTCGGTGCTTCACTGCAGTGTGATTATAGTGATACTGACCCAGAAGGACGTAGGGCGAATTAGGGTACGTCTACACTACAAGACTATTTTGAATCTACTTAACTCGAATTTGTGGAATCGACCTTATGAAGTCGAATTTGTGTATCCACACTAAATACACTAATTCGACTGTCTGAGTCCACAGTAACGGGGCCAGCGTTGACTTTGGAAGCGGTGCACTGTGGGAAGCTATCCCACAGTTCCCGCAGTCCCCGCTGCCCATTGGAATGCTGGGTAGAGCCCCCAATGCCTGCTGGGGGAAAAAATGTGTCGAGGGTGGTTTTGGGTAACTGTTGTCATTGAACCGTCAATCACGCCCTCCCTCCCTGAAAGCGCTGGCAGGAAATCTGTTCGCGCCCTTCTCTGGTCGGTTACAGCGCGGACGCCACAGCACTGCGAGCATGGAGCCCGCTGCGATCATCGCTGCACTTATGGCCGTTGTCAACTCCTCGCACCTTATCGTCCACCTCTTCCACAGTCAGCTGCTGAGAAATCGGGCGAGGAGGCTCCGTCAGCGCGGTGAGGTGAGGAAGTCACAGAGTGGCGCAGACCTCTCACAAAGCAGGGTACGCCACACAGTGGAGATCATGGTGGCAATGGGTCAAGTTCATGGTGTGGAACGGCGATTCTGGGCCCGGGAAACAAGCACGGACTGGTGGGACCGCATAGTGCTGCAGGTCTGGGATGAATCACAGTGGCCGCGAAACTTCAGGATGCGTAAGGGCACTTTCCTTGAACTCTGTGACTTGCTGTCCCCTGCCCTGAAGCGCCAGGACACCCAGATGCGAGCAGCCCTGACTGTGCAGAAGCGAGTGGCCATAGCCCTCTGGAAACTTGCAACGCCAGACAGCTACCGGTCAGTAGCGAACCACTTTGGCGTGGGCAAATCTACCGTAGGGCTTGCTGTGATTCAAGTAGCCCACGCAATCGTTGAGCAACTGCTCTCAAAGGTAGTGACTCTAGGAAACGTCCAGGTCGTCAGAGATGGCTTCGCCACGATGGGATTCCCAAACCGCGGTGGGGCTATAGATGGGACTCACATCCCTATCCTGGGACCAGCCCACCAGGCCAGCCAGTACATTAACCGAAAGGGCTACTTTTCTATGGTGCTGCAAGCACTGGTGGACCATAGGGGACGTTTTACCAACATCTACGTTGGGTGGCCGGGCAAGGTTCATGACGCACGTGTGTTCAGGAACTCTGGTCTGTTTAAACGCCTCCAGCAGGTAGTTTCTTCCCGGACCACAAAATAACGGTTGGGGATGTGCAGATGCCTACAGTGATCCTCGGGGACCCAGCCTACCCGCTAATGCCCTGGCTCATGAAGCCCTATACAGGCGCCTTGGACAGTGAGAAGGAACTCTTCAACTACCGGCTGAGCAAGTGCAGAATGGTGGTGGAGTGTGCTTTTGGACGTCTCAAGGGGAGATAGCGGAGCTTACTGACTCGCTCGGACCTTAGCAAAAAAAATATCCCCGTTGTTATTGCTGCTTGCTGTGTGCTCCACAATCTCTGTGAGAGCAAGGGGGAGACCTTTATGGCGGGATGGGAGGTTGAGGCAAATCGCCTGGCTGCTGATTACGCTCAGCCAGACAGCCGTGCCAATAGAAGATCCCAGCGGGAAGCGCTGTGCATCCGGGAGGCTTTGAAAGCTCGGTTCCTCGGAGAGCAGGGTAACCTATGACTGTTCACTTGATTTACAGAGAAGCTGAACCTGAGCGTGTTTTAGTGACTGTTGACTTCGATCTGCGGTTACATACCCCGTTCTCCAGGTTTCCAACACACGTTTTAAAATAAATTTAATGGAACACTGATTATTAACAAAGTTTTCTTTAATTATGAATTCCTGTTCTAGGGTTGAAACATGGATGCAGACTGTGGTGGGTACGGTGTGCACTGATGTACAGACAGCTTCTACACTAGAGGAATGACAGGCTCCTGCTCCTACAGCGGTCTCTGGGGGGAGGACGGTTGCAGGTGGGTGTGCAGGAAGGGGTGGGTTTGCAGGAACGGGTGAGGGGTGCCGTCTTTGGATGGAGTTTGGATGCAGGCTCTGGGCTGGGGGTTGGGGCGTAGGAAGGGGTGAGGGGTGTGTGGGAAGGGTGAGTATGTGTCCGTGGATGAGGGCTCTTGCTGGGGCTCAGGGCATCGGAGAGGCTCGTGGCTAGGGTGGAAGGGCATGGTAAGGGCAGCCTGCCTTGCCATTTGTGGATGGCAGGCGCTAGGACCCTGGGGCAGCATACACCTCACAGACTGACCTGGGGCAGCATACACCTCCCAGACTGACCCTGGTGCCTAGTGACTGCAGTCTGTGTGTGTCCTGCTGTTGATCCTGCCCCCAAGTCTGTACC
Source organism: Mauremys reevesii (assembly GCF_016161935.1). NCBI lineage: Eukaryota > Metazoa > Chordata > Testudines > Geoemydidae > Mauremys > Mauremys reevesii. Next base: position 219,925,501 of record NC_052623.1, read on the forward strand.
CTGGTAATGGAGGCTGTCCTATGCAATTAAAAAACCCCTCCCCCCCTTCACACAAAGTCTTCTGACAAGAAAAACGTGACGGAAACAGTGAATAACAACAAACTACTTTTAATACTCAACTACACAGTGGGGGGATGAAACTTGGATTTGGGACTGGGTGATCCAGGAAGGGAAGCACTTCTCAAAATTTATCGCATGAGAGCTGTGTGGTACATGAGCGCTCTGCTGGGGTGCAGTGACAGTTTTCACGGCCCCTAGCGCCTCCTTCTTGTTATTTTGGGTGAGTGGGGACAGGACTTTGTGGCGGGGGATGGCGGTTGCAGATACAGTGCAGGGGGGCTCTCTCCTCCTGCCTGCGGTCCTGCAGAACATCTACAAGGCGCCGGAGCGTGTCCGTTTGCTCCCTCATTAGCCCAAGCAGCGTTTGAGTCGCCTGCTGGTCTTCCTGCCGCCACCTGTCCTCCCGTTCGCTGTGTGAGCGCTGGTGCTGACATAGGGTCTCCCTCCACTGTCTCTGCTCGGCCGCCTCGGCTCTGGAGCAGGCCATCAGTTCCGAGAACATGTCGTCCCTAGTCTTTTTCTTTCGCCGCCTAATCTGCACCAGCCTCTGTGAGGGGGATGCCGGGGCAGTTCGTGAAAGAGCCGCAGCTGTGTGATGGGAAAAAGGAAGTGATTTCCTTGAAAAGATACATGTTTGTGAACACTGAACACAGTCTACTCAGTTTCTGTCAACAAGACCATACAGGGCACCTAGTCTCACAAGCTCTCAGGACAAGTTCGAGATTTCGGAATACGCTTTCATTGGCTGCGGTCTTGCACAGGAGATCGGACAAGCGGGGCGGTACAGCTGAATCCGTGTAGCAGCCAGGCCTGGTAAGCCCTACACTATAGGTTGCTTAACAGTTAATGGATAGCTGTGCCCTCCCGCTGAAGGCAATCTGGAAAGCATAAAGTCTGACCCTGTTCCAGCCCCTCGCGGCTGTGCCCGGGAAAGATCACTGTATGCTTTTCCTCTGCGGCCTCCAACACGTGGCTGTTAAACGAAGGTCATTGCTATGCAAAGTAAAAGTCAAGCATTCACAATAGTAACAGTACACTAATTGCCCTAATTAGATGCAGCAGTCGCCGAACGAGATTACCCTGAGGCGGGTCACTCGGAGAGAGAGAGAGAGAGGATGCTGCGAGAATCCCTGCACAGACCAGGACCGTATGCTGTCATGCTGGTCGAGGCAATGATTCCGCTGTACGTTAGGATGGCCTGGCGCGGAAGAGTGTGCTTCCATGGAGCACCAAATAAGGCACCCAGGGTCATTCAGAACTTCATAGAACTCAGATCCTCTTGTTCCAAAAGCACAGGCTTCTGCCACTTGAGTTAAAAGAGGCTCTCTATTAGTTATTAGCAGAGTAGGGGCTATGAAGCACTGTTGAAGAGTTCCGATTGGGGGTAAGGGGCCGGGGCCTGGAAAAGGGGCAGGGAGTCCCGGGGACAGTCATGGGACAAGGAGGGACAGGGAGGGGGGCAGAGGTTGGGAGGGGCAATCGGAGGGCAGTCAGGGACAGGGAATCGGGGGGTTGGGTCGTGGGCATTCTGGGGGTCTGTCATGACTCAGCGGGGGTGTGGATAGGAGTACAGAGGAGACACATTACTTCAGAATATCTCTGTAGAGGAGAGAACAGCTGGGGCTTCAATTTACCCATGGGCTCTACTAGGGTTCTTCGGTTTGGTTTCTTCTTGATTGGGGAAAAAATAAGTTGTGGTCTCTCTCCAACATCAAACCCTTGCATCACCAGAATGAGACATCACTCATAGTAAGTTGTGCAGATCTGTCATTCCCTCCTTTCTTCTGTGGGGGATGAAATAGTTTACAGTGACATTTAAATAAACATCTCCAGGCCTCAAAATTAACACCTCACCATCATGAATGGGGCAATTCACCCCTTCAGAGCTGTTCTTCCAGGTTCTCTGCAGACACAGATGTCTCTGCATCAGTTGCACTTGGTTCTTTTTAGCAGTTATGGTTGTAAAGAAAATCTCTGAGAGTCTTACCTTTTGTTAAAAAATGGAAGCAGAGATTCTGGAGAACAAGACAGTAACTTCAGAGAGGTGCTGGTATGATTGGTGCAGGGGTGCATACCAACTGTATCTGAGACCTCTCTAGCATCATACACACTGGCAATGTGGATGCTTTAGAGGAAGTTGCAAAGGGCACTAAAATGCACCTGCTCCAATTTGCAATGCTAAAGTGACAGGGAGGGGAAATTCTCCCACAGCTCTTTGAATACCTTAAGGAGTAAGGGGGGTTAGTAAAGTTGCTGGTTGAGCTCTAGACCGGGCAGTGAACTTTGCACATGCATGCGCACAACCATTTTGTGTAAGGGGCCTTGGATTCTGCCTGTCTCAACCTGGTCATACTTTGGCTCAGTGCCGGTCTCACATTCTTCACACCATGTGAGGTGGAGGAGAAAATGAGCAGGGGGACCTCAAATAGGCAGGAAATCTGGGTTCTGTTCCCAGCTCTTCCACTGATGTGCAGTGTGATTGTGAGCAGACCATGGTCTTGCTTTGTACCTCAGTTTCCCTATTAATGAAATGATGATGATAATAATACCCCCCTCACACAAGCGACATGGTGATTTATTAACATAAGAACATAAGAACGGCTGTACTGGGTCAGACCAAAGGTCCATCCAGCCCAGTATCCTGTCTACTGACAGTGGCCAATGCCAGGTGCCCCAGAGGGAGTGAACCTAACAGGCAATGATCAAGTGCTCTCTCTCGTGCCATCCATCTCCATCCTCTGACAAACAGAGGCTAGGGACACCATTCCTTACCTATCCTGGCTAATAGCCATTTATGGACTTAACCACCATGAATTTATCCAGTTCTCTTTTGAACGCTGTTATAGTCCTAGCGTTCACAACCTCCTCAGGCAAGGAGTTCCACAAGTTGACTGTGCGCTGTGTGAAGAAGAACTTCCTTTTATTTGTTTTAAACCTGCCGCCTATTAATTTCATCTGGTGACCCCTAGTTCTTGTATTAAGGGAATAAGTAAATAACTTTTTCTTATCCACTTTCTCCACATCACTCATGATTTTATATACCTCTATCGTATCCCCCCTTAGTCTCCTCTTTTCCAAGCTGAAGAGTCCTAGCCTCTTTAATCTTTCCTCATATGGGACCCTCTCCAAACCCCTAATCATTTTAGTTGCCCTTTTCTGAACCTTTTCTAGTGCCAGTATATCTTTTTTGAGATGAGGAGACCACATCTGTACACAGTATTTGAGATGTGGGCATACCATTGATTTATATAAGGGCAATAATATATTCTCAATCTTATTTTCTGTCCTCTTTCGAATGATTCCTAACATCATGTTTCCTTTTTTGACCGCCGCTGCACACTGTGTGGACATCTTCAGAGAACTATCCACGATGACTCCAAGATCTTTTTCCTGACTCGTTGTAGCTAAATTAGCCCCCATCATATTGTATGTATAGTTGGGGTTATTTTTTCCAATGTGCATTACTTTACATTTATCCACATTAAATTTCATTTGCCATTTTGTTGCCCAATCACTTAGTTTTGTGAGATCTTTTTGAAGTTCTTCACAGTCTGCTTTGGTCTTAACTATCTTGAGCAGTTTAGTATCATCTGCAAACTTTGCCACCTCACTGTTTATCCCTTTCTCCAGATCATTTATGAATAAGTTGAATAGGATTGGTCTGAGGACTGACTCTCAGGGAACACCACTAGTTACCCCTCTCCATTCTGAGAATTTACCATTAATTCCTACCCTTTGTTCCCTGTCTTTTAACCAGTTCTCAATCCATGAAAGGACCTTCCCTTTTATCGCATGACAGCTTAATTTACGTAACAGCCTTTGCTGAGGGTCCTTGTCAAAGGCTTTCTGGAAATCTTAGTACACTATGTCCACTGGATCCCCCTTGTCCACATGTTTGCTGACCCCTTCAAAGAACTCTAATAGATTAGTGAGACACGATTTCCCTTTACAGAAACCATGTTGACTATTGCTCAACAGTTTATGTTTTTCTATGTGTCTGACAATTTTATTCTTAACTATTGTTTCAACTAATTTGCCCGGTACCGACATTAGACTTACCGGTCTGTAATTGCCGGGATCACCTCTAGAGCCCTTTTTAAATATTGATGTTACATTAGCTAACTTCCAGTCATTGGGTACCGAAGCCGATTTAAAGGACAGGTTACAAACCTTAGTTAATAGTTCTGCAACTTCACATTTGAGTCCTTTCAGAACTCTTGGGTGAATGCCATCTGGTCCCGGTGACTTGTTAATGTTGATTTTATCAATTAATTCCAAAACCTCCTCTAGTGACACTTCAATCTGTGACAGTTCCTCAGATATGTCACCTACAAAAGCTGGCTCAGGTTTGGGAATCTTCCTAACATCCTCAGCCATGAAGACTGAAGCAAAGAATCCATTTAGTTTCTCTGCAATGACTTTATCGTCTTTAAGCTCTCCTTTTTTATCTCAATCATCAAGGGGCCCCACAGGTTGTTTAGCAGGCTTCCTGCTTCTGATGTACTTAAAAAACATTTTGTTATTACCGTTGGAGTTTTTGGCTAGCTGTTCTTCAAACTCCTCTTTGGTTTTTCTTGTTACACTCTTGCACTTAATTTGGCAGTGTTTATGCTCCTTTCTATTTGCCTCACTAACATTAGGATTTGACTTCCACTTTTTAAAGGAAGTCTTTTTTTCTCTCACTGCTTCTTTTACATGGTTATTAAGCCACAGTGGCTCTTTTTTAGTTCTTTTACTGTGTTTCTTAATTTGGGGTATACATTGAAGTTGGGCCTCTATTATGGTGTCTTTAAAAAGCACCCATGCAGCTTGCAGGGATTTCACTTTAATCACTGTACCTTTTAACTTCTGTTTAACTAACCCCCTCATTTTTGCATAGTTCCCCCTTTTGAAATTAAATGCCACAGTATTGGGCTGTTGAGATGTTCTTCCCACCACAGGGATGTTGAATGCTATTTTATTATGGTCACTATTTCCAAGCGGTCCTGTTATAGTTACCTGTTGGACCAGCTCCTGTGCTCCACTCAGGATTAAATCTAGAGTTGCCTTTCCCCTTGTGAGTTCCCATACCAGCTGCTCCATGAAGCAGTCATTTAAAGTATTGAGAAATTTTATCTCTGCATTTTGTCTTGAAGTGAAATGTTCCCAGTCAATATGGGGATAACTGAAATCCCCCACTATTATTGGGTTCTTAATTTTGATAGCCTCTCTAATTTCCCTTAGCATTTCATCATCACTATTACTGTCCTGGTCAGGTGGTCGATAATAGATTCCTAATGTTCTTAAGTAGTGCTAGGCATAAGAATATATAAGCAAACACATTCCAGAAAGGTGGTACCAAAACACCTCGATATTAAACACATTCCCCAAAGATAACAGGAACACTGACCCATCATAAAGATAAGGTCATGGTGACAACATGATGGATAGAGATGTTTTGATCAAACCAACATGTACAAAGCAATGGGTGGCACCTGAAAACATCAGAGGATGACACCCGAATACATCAGAGGGTGGCACCTAGATACATCAGAAAGGCAATACATAACTTGTTTGTATCAGTGTATAAACACGTATTGCAGAGAGTGTGTCTTTGGCTGGCTGAGGGGAGAATGGAAAGTCTCACTATTAACTGAGCTAGTCCATTGCAATGGGCATACATGAGTTAGTGGTCCTGTAACCATTGAGCCAGGACATTAGGACTGTCCTTTGTTGACAATAAATCTGACCAAGTTCCTTTGCTATGAACCAAATCTGTGGATTTAATGGGCAGTTTAATTGAGGTCTGCTATCTCCGTTATTTGCGCAAAGCTGGGACAGCACACTAAATGAACACACATGCAGCCGTCATCTGACCACATGCCTATGAACTCTATTCTCTGAATTGGGGTCACATGTTTATCAGCAGGCCCAGCTCTTGACATGTGGCTCGGACTGTCAAGGATGTGTTGGACTTGGGCTTGAGACCTGGCCCTGATAAGCCACTTGTCGAGGTAAGGATAGATTGGGACACCTCAGTGTCTCAGGTAAGCTGCTACCACTGCCATCTACTTTGTGAATACTCTCAGAGGTGCTAAGAGGCTGAAGGGTACGGCCGTGAACCAGGATGGATAAGGCTCTGGCCTACTATAAATTGGAGGAATCTCCTGTGTCTGCAGAAAATGGAAATATGGAAGTAGGCGTCTTTCAAGCCGAGGACGGTGTACCGGTCTCTTGGATCCAGAGAGGGGGATAATGGAGGCCAGAGAGACCATGCGGAACTTCAACTTTTTGTGATACTTGTTGAGGCGACGCAGTTCTAAGATGGACCTGAGTCTCCATTTGGCCTTCGGTATTAAGAAATATTGGGGGTAGAATCCCTTTCCTTTTAGCTCTAGAGCAGGGGTGAGGAACATCTTGCCTGCGGGCTTGATCCGGCCCGCTGCTTAATTTAATCCAGCCCACAGCAAGTATCTGTGCAGCAGGCTGGAAGGCCCGAGATTCAGCGCTGTCTCCCCTCCCCCCGCAGCTCTCGGGCGGAGGGGCAATCAGGGAAGTTCACATGCTGCCCTAGCACTAGCTCTGCAGCTCTGATTGGCTGGGAACTGCACCAGTTGGAGCTGCAGAGGCAGTGCCTGCAGGCATGGGCAGCACGCACCATGCAGAGCCCTTTGGCCTCCACTCTGCCTAGGGACCAGACACGCCGGCCACTTCCAGAAGCAGCGTGGAACCAGGGCAGGCAGGGTGCCTTCCTTAGCCCCACTGTGCCGCTGACGGGGAGCCACTTCAGGTAAGCGCCACCTGGCCAGAGTCCACACCCCGCACCCCCTGCCCCAGGTCAGAACTCACTGCCGCACCCTAACTCCCTCCCAGCCCCTACACCCCTAACTGCACCCTAACCCCCAGCCCCAAACCCCCTCCTGCACCCAAACACCCTCCCAGAGCCCGCACCCCTACCCACACCCCAACCCCCTGCCCCTGTTCTAACCCTCCTACACCCTAACTCCCTCCCAGGGCCCTCTCCCCCTCCCGCACCCCAACCCCCTTCCCCAGTTTGAACTCTGCGCACCCTAAATCCCTCCCAGGCCCTACACCCCCCACTCACCCCAACCTTCTGCCCCAGTCCTGAGCCCCCACCCCCACACCAAACCCCGTGGCCCCGGCCCCGCGCCCCCACCAGCAACCCAAACTCCTCATCCCCAGCCCCACCCCAGAGCCAGCACCACCAGCCAGAATCCTCACCCTTTCTGCATCCCAACCCCTGCTACATCCTAGAGCCCACTCCTGCACCCTGAACCCCTCATTTATAGCTCCCACCCCAGAGCCTAGGGAAGCCCCAAGCCTCTGCACCCCCGCCTCCAGGCCTGTGTGTGACTGATTTTTTCTGTGGGTCAATGGCCCCTGATAGAAAAAAGGTTCCCCACCCCTGCTCTAGAGGGACTTCCTCCACTGCCCCCACTTGTAGGAGAGACTCCCCCTCTTGGGTGAAGAGCTGCTAATGAGAAAAGTCCCTGAAGAGGGATGGGGGAGAACTGCTATGGTGTTGAGCACCCAGTGGTCCGAGGTAATTCAAGCCCATACAGTGTGGAACCGGGGACAACCAATCCAAAACTAAAAGGGGGATTGGATCATGGGGCAAGTCTGGTGCATCATCCTTGGGCGCATCCTCAAAATGTCTGTCACGGGCCACCCAAGGGGTAAGCAGGACCTGACTGCGGGGACAAGGAGAATGGGGCAAATTGGTGGTATTTAAAACCTCAATCTTTCCTCCTACAGGACTCTGCTGAGGCGGACCCGATTATCTGGACAGCAGTGGAGGTGGCCAGAAGTGTCTCCTTGAGGCTGGAGGTGTGTACAGCCTGCAGTCCGTGCAGCCTGGTGTCCGTTTGCTCTGAAAACAGAATGTTGCCCTTAAAGGGGAGGTCCTGTGGACAGCAGAACCTTGTGTGAGAGCCCTGAGAACTGGAGCCACAAACTGTGCTGCATGGAGATGGCTGATGCCATCAACTGAGCTGCAGAATCGGCTGGCCACTGCCTTGCCCTCTTCCAAGATAACCAAGAATTCCTGCCTTGGCTCCTGGGGCAGAGAGTCCTTGAACTTGGCCATCGAGTCCCAAGTGTTGTAATCGTATCATCTTGGCAATGCTTGCTGGTTGGCGATACGTAACAGCAGGCTGGCAGTAGAATACACTTTTCTACCAAAAAGGTTGAGTTTCTCAGTGTCTTTATTTTTAGTGGTTGTGCTAGATTGCCCCTGTCTGTCCCATTTGTTGGTGGCAGAGACCATCAGTGATCCAGGGGGAGAGTACATGTACTCAAAACCTTGGGCTGAGACACAGTACTTTTTCTCTGCCCTTTTTGCTGTTGAGGCAGAGAAGATGGCATTTGCCACAGTGCTTTAGTGAGTTTCAGAACCCTGTCATGCACTGGTAGGGCCATCTTGGAGGGAGCCTCCGCAGCTAGAATATCAAAATGGCTATCGGTCAGATCCTTGAGCTCCTCAATATCTAGCCCTAGGTTGGAGGCCACTCGCTTGAGGAGTTCTTGTTGGGCTCGAAAATAGTCAGGTGATAGTAAGGTGGCTGGCCCGGCCACTGCTTCATCGTGTTACCTGCTCAATTTAAGGGCACCCCGCCTATAACCTACCGAGGGTTCAAGGTGTGACCCAATCAAATTAGGCACACCCACCCTTCCCCTTCCGAGGGCTCAAGGTGTAAGGCACCTATCCTTACCCATGGGGCTCAGGAAGAAACCTGGTCAATATAAGTACCCGCCCTTTCCCTAGGGCCTCAGGGCTCTAAGGGTCTGCGGAACCTTTTCCCAGCAAAAGAGCCTTACACAGTTGTGCTCTAAACATCTATTTATTAACAACACACAGAATACATATACCAAACAAATCTCTTATGCTCACCACTTCCAATATACAGACAAATTTCACCCAATGGTCAGTCAGGATCCACTCATCTGGGGGTTCGTCATGGTCATGCAGAGGGGTCAGAGTTCTAGCAGCTTGATTTTGCACTGCAATCCAGAAATGGTTCCCAAAGAGCATTGTTTTTCATTTACATTATATAGATAAAACTAGCTACCTCCTTCAAATTTACTAAATCTATCACAATATCCCATATTCCTAAATAACAATTTTTTTAACCAATTACATACTGGCACCTACATGTCCTCCTTCCTGCCCAAGTTTTTTACATTTTATCTTTCATGCCCAAATTGTAACTTAGTTGTGACCTTCTCTGTTTGTCCAGATGGTCAGCATAAAATGTTGGTAAGAGCTTATTTTACCATTTGTTGAGTCTCTTTCTGTATCCTCCATTATTTCCCAGCGTCTTTACAACCTGGGTGGTTATAACTCTCTGAGGTGGTGCTTCATCAGCAGCAGAACATTCCTTTTTTCAATGTTAGTAGTGAACTCCCTGAGTTACACCCAAGGCTGGTTTAATATGCGGGAAGGGGAGGTGATCAGGTCTCAGGCCTACAATTGGGGAAGAGGAGGAGGAGGCTACCACAGGCATTGCAGCTGGTTCTCCCACCACCATTGGTGCTGACTGCACTGAGGTTGTGGGGGTTTTGGTACCGGGGTCCAGTTCCAAGTTGGTCTCCGGTGCTGGTCGTGTCGAAGCCAGGCCATCCTTCAGAAACTACTGAGGATGCCTGTTGGAAATATGGTCCCGGCATGGAAAGGAACTCCAAGGGTTCCAATACCGCCATTGGGGTGGCCAGGTGAAGCTGTTGCTGTTCCTTCCTGGTGGCTATGGTGGACTGGAGAGCAATGCCACACTGGGGAGCGGTGATGTGAGGCCAGTGACCGGTGTCTCAGTGCCGAGACACATGGCGCAGTCCCGGTGCTGAGATGGCGGAGTCCTGGAGGACAGCGAATGATGCCACAGTGATGGGGAGCGTTGAGCTGGTGACTGGTGCCGCAATGGCGATCGGAGCTGTATCAGAGACCAAGTTTCTTTAGAGGGGACTGCCTTCATGGACTCTCCCTGAGTCTGGCCTTGGTCTGGAAGTGTAGGTGGCATGGGGAGAGACATCAGGTCCCTTGTAGGTTGAAAGGCCTCTCATGTCGAAGGGGCCCGTAGATGCAATGGGCCCTGACTGCTCCTGGAAGTCAGTGGCAGGTCCCGGACTGGGCTTGGCACCCTAGGCAGTGTCTCCGCCACCAATCGTGGTTCTGGGGATGACGAGCAGCCTGGCACGGGTCTTGGCTTGTTCTGGAACTCCCATGTAGCTGTCCGCGGTATCGGAGAGTGCCCCCTGTCCAACTGCAACTTCATGTGCCTCTTCTTGGTCATGGGTGAAGGGGAGTGGCACCGAAGGGCCTGGTGCTGGTGGAGCACTCTGCACCAAGGCTGATGTGCTCAGTGCCGAGTCGGACTGGCATGGTTCTGGCATAGGGTGTAGGGTAACCCCCATTAGCCGAGCTTTCAGCCAAATGTCCTTGAGAATGCATGGTCTGAAACTTTTACAGATCATGCACTTCTCTTTAATGTGTGCCTCCCCAAGGCACTTAAGACAGTTTTTGTGTGGGTTACTAACAGGCATAGGTTTATGACAGGCAGCACACAGCTTAAATCCAGGGACCAGGGCATGCCCCATCTCTAGAGCAATGTTCCCGATGGGACTTTAACTAACTATTCACTACTTTATCTATTTGCAAGAAAAAACGCAGAGAATCCAAGAACAGTGAACCACTAGGGAACTTGGGAGAGCAAGGTGAGAAGGAACTGAGAACATGGCCAGCTCCAGGTTTTCTGCTGCCCCAAGTGGTGAGGAAAAAAAAAAAAAAAAGCTGATCCCTGCACCATTCTTCAGTGGCAGTTCGGCAGCAGATCCTTCATTCCCTCTCTTCCTCTTTGGTGGCACTTCGGCGGCAGCTCAAAGAGGAAGAGAGGGACTGAGGGACCCGCCACTGAATTCCTGCTGAAGACCCGGACGTGCCGCCCCAATAGCGGACGGAGTGCTGCCCTTTGTATTGGCCGCCCAAACACCTGCTTCCTTAGCTGGTGCCAGGAGCCGGCCCTGACTGTGAAGGGGGACTGTTGGCCCCTTACTAAAACTCAGTGGGGTTTTTTGGTTGGCTAACTCCCAGTATCAAAAGGAAGGGGGAAAGGTTGATGGAAAATCAGGACCCTGAGACTGACAGTCCCAAGGAACAATGGGGAGAGGCCAATGCTCCAGGTCAGTCTGATTGACAGGGTGGGCAGGCTAATCAGGGAGTCAGGAGGCCAGGGCGGTTCCTTCCTCTGTGTGAACTGAAATTGCCTGGGACAGAGGGGGGCCAAGCTAAGGAGAGAAGGGACCCAAGCTGAGCTAGGGAGCAGAGCTGTGCCAACCAGAGAAGCATAAAAGCAGCCCAGGGAGCAGATCAGTGCTAGGAAGAGAACCACAGAAGCAGTCCAGAGAGCAGACCTGTGCTGGGAGGAGAACTGCAGCAACCAGAGCCAGAGGGGCTAGAAAAAAGCAGCCCAGGGAGCTGGAGGTAGAGTGGCAACATTGAGGCAGAGTGGAGCTGGAGCTGGGGCTGGAGCAGTCCAGAACTGGGTGCGGTGAGCAGGGGCGGCTCTAGAAAGTAGGCTGCCCCAAGCAGCGGAGCGCTGCGCCGCTCTTCCCGGTCCCGCGGCGGGTCCCCTCTTCCGCTGCTCGTTGAGCTCCCGCCGCATGCCTGCGGCAGGTCCACCGGAGCCCGACGAGCGGACCTGCCGCAGTCATGCCTGCGGAGCTCAACCGAGCCGCTGGAAGACGGGACCCGCCGCAGTCATGCCCGCGGCAGGTCCGCTCGTCCCGGGCTCCGTGGACCTGCTGCAGGCATGCCGGCGGAGCTCAACCTGAGCCAAATGCCGCCCGGAAACGGCCGCCCCAAGCGCCTGCTTGGCACGCTGGTGTTCAGAGCCGCTCTGGCGGTGAGCAGCTGGGGCGAGTGGTGGGACTCTGGACAGCAGACCCAGCACAAAGAGACGCCTCCAGCCAAGAGGTCCTGAAGGCCAGACTTGGAGGGTGATCATAACCCTGCTGGGACAGGGACGATGCTGGGAAGAAGGGTACTGCCACCTAGAGCCTGAGAGCGTATGGCCACTGCCAGAGCAAGTGTCCAACCCGCAGCAACCCTGCAGCACAGCCAGGGCCTGAGAAGGGGCCTGGGATGTGTGAGAAAGAGACTGAACTTCCCTTACATTCCAGAGGTGGCTGTTTGTGATGTCCCCATGCCACAGAGCGGGGTGACGTGTTTTCCTTTAACCTTGCCCATTTTCCCTTTATTTTTTTTTTAATTGATTGCTGTTTAATAAATTGTATTTGATTTGAACTGTAGGTAATTATCAGTGGGTCAGGGAAGCGCCCAGTGTGGAGAGAGCACCCCTGAGTGGGGACACTCTACCCCCTGCCCTAAGTGACCACAACAAAGTTGGGGGTTAAGCCCCCCAGGAATCCTGGGCCCAGTCTTGTTGGGGTTACAAGGACTCTGCCACACAGGAGCGTGGAAGGGGAGCACTTGAAATCAGCAGGCCTCTAGGTAAAGGAAGTGGGAGCGAGAACTCAGATCCTTTCGCTAGCCCACTTCACCTGGGTAGTGTAAAACCCAGGAAAGTTTCCCACAATAGCGGACCATTCCCCACTTACACATATAAGAGTGGGGCTCCAGAGGGTGCCAGAGCTGGCCCTACAGATATCACTAAGGGAAAAATTTCCAACATCTGTCTAAGAGAGACCATTACCCCATATGAAAAGCCACAAATATAACCCATTATTGGGGGAATCAATTCTCTGGCCCCTGTAACTCTCCAGTGTATCAGAGCATGAGCCTCCAAGGCCACAGTGCATGCAGCAAGTGAGTCCCAGCAGCTGCTGGGTCAGTGTCTTGCTTTGTTTCTTTGCTAGCCCTGTAGAGACTTAAGTGAGGATAGGGGGAGCCACTCACAGCCAGGGTGACCTCACCCTTTATTATTTATTCCTTTAGTTAAGAATTAGTTACTGTTTATTACTGTAGTTATTAACACTAGAAGTAGAGCTCTGATTTATTATAATAGTTTACCCTATTATATATAACTGGCTGTATTCTATAATGTTTTATGAACAATTTATTATCAATAGCTTTAATAATAGTATTACTATAAATATGAATTATTGTTCATCTTTTTATTACAGTTTTAAGATACTTAGTGTTAGTAACTATTTATTATAATGACCATTATTATTATCATTAGGGTTAGAACTGGGCCTAGTGCTCTACTTTTTCTAATGTTGCTCTTTCTCTCTTCCCTGAGCATTCAAAACTCTTACGAAGTGGATTCTGTTCAACCACACAGTTGCCGTCTGTACTGGCGCCAAAAAAGACCCCACTGGAAAGGAGCCCATAGTAACAACTCTCTGTGTGGCTTGTTTGAGGGAGAGTGTGTCTGCCTCTGTGTCTGTGCCGAGGAGACTGTGTGTGTCTGTGTGTCGGTTGGGAGGAGAGTGACTGTGATGGGCTGAATGGAGAGTGAATGTCCAGCAATGACAGTGAGCCATTGGCATGGTATTGTTGCTCACACATGCATGTGCTAATTGACTGAGATTTTGGGTGTATTAACTGCAACTTTCTTTATGATGAGAATTTGTTTAATAATCACTGGAGAGGAAATGGCACACAATCTAAACCCTTTAAAAAAAAGCCCTGAAATTTATGATTACATGAAGTTATTTACAACTCTACAAAATTTGCTCATTTAATAATTTGCATACATTTTCACAGGTACAATTAAGTGTCCTTAGTTTTCTACCCAAAAGACAGGAACCCTATGAACTTGGAACTCAGCAACCTGCTGCTGTTGGGAAAAAGCAGTTAATTGTGAATTTTACTGTGGATTTAGGTCATGCACATAGTCTTTCTCTCATTTCTCTTCCTACCTTTCCTATTTTCCTGAAAGGCCACTGACCAACAATCCTCAGCAGGAGATGGTCATTTAATGAGGAGGCATCAAGTACACCTGGGCCCTGTCAGCGAGTTTCTCTCCTCCTTACATTACTTCTGACGATCCTATGGTTCTAGAGGTAAAGTGTTTCTTCAGCCCCTCTACCACTAAACAGTGAAAGCTGGCTGGCCCAGACTTCCTTCCTGATTGGTGTCAGGTTCTTATGAAGTCTAGACTGGAATGACAGTACATGACAAATGTGTATTTAATATAATTCATAATGCTACCTCATAGAGTTTGCTTCCCCTCCATCCACATTTTGTGTCCCTTCTTCCTGGGGCATGATTAATTTAGTACTGGACTGGCTTTGGGAGTCCTGTGTTCAATTACTAGCTATGCCATAGATTTCCTGTGTGAATGGGCAAGTGACTTCATTAATCTGTACCTCAGTTCCTTGCCTGTAAAAAGGGGAATCTTAGCAGCCATGGATGTTGTAAAGTGAATATGTGTGATATTATGGTGAAGGAATCCATATAAATGAATGGCTAGATCAGTGGTCCCCAAACTGTGGGGCGTGCCCCACTTAGGGGGGCATGGAGGAATGTCCGGGGGGAATGGGCCAGGCCCAGCTCCACTCCAGCCCAAACCCTAAGCCCCAAGCCCCAGCTGAGGTCTCTGCCCCCATTCTCAGCCCTGGCCTCTGCTCCTGGGGGTGGCTCAGCCTTGCTCCTGGCCCCAGCTCTCAGCTGTGGATTAGTTTCTGCTTAACACAGAATTTTGCATCCTTTCTACAATCTACAGACAAGTCATATCAACCTGAAAATTAATAGGTCAGGTCAAGGTCTTGAGTAAAGTTTGTGAGGAAAAAAGTTAAGTAATTTAAACAAGGTCTTCCAGAAACTGAATGTCCTAAAAAGTGTGTTGTTTTCATAATTGAAAAATTCAAATGTATTTTTACAAAGGCCTCCAGGAAAAAATGAGACAGGAGACACATGAAACATATCACTAGACTCCTCCTGCTCAGAACCATTGCATGGTACCAGTAACAAGGTCTGCAATTCAAAATAGAAAAATTAGCCCTTGCATTGGAATTTTGTGGACAGCAGAGTATTTGATGGCTGGCACAGAGTGCAAGTGCTTTAGCTGAGCTGTTAGCTGCACTCCTTGCTCCCTGCCCTGCTTCCAGTAGACCTAATGGTGACCATGGAGGAGGCAGATAGGTGGGAAGGGAACTGAAGCTCTGACAGAAAAGTAGTGGGAGATAGATATATTAGCCCCAGGCTAAACAAATCCCTGGCACCAGAATAAGTAAATGGCAGCTGCTCCAGGTCAATTAAGACACTGGGGGCCAATTAAGAGCTTTCCAGAAGGCAGGGAGGATGCTAGGCTGATAGGGAAACCTGAAGCCAATCAGGGGCTGGCTGAAACTAGTTAAAAGCCTCCCAGTTAGTCAGGTGGGGGCACATGTCAGGAGCTGTGAGAGGAAGTTGTGTTGTTGGAGAGACTGAGCTGTACACACCATACTAGATCTAGTCCAACCCCTTGCTCAAAGCAGGACCAACATCAACTAAATCATCCCAGCCAGGACTTTGTCAAGCCAGGCCTTAAAAACCTCTAAGGATGGAGATTCCACCACCTCCCTAGGTAACCCATTCCAGTGCTTCACCACCCTCCTAGTGAAATAGTATTTTCTAATATCCAACCTAAACCTCCCCCACTGCAACTTGAGACCATTACTCCTTGTTCTGCCATCTGCCACCACTGAGAACAGCCGGGCTCTATCCTCTTGGAACTCCCTTCAAGTAGTTGAAGGCTGCTATCAAATCCCCCTCACTCTTCTCTTCTACAGACTAAATAACCCCAGTTCCCAGCCTCTCCTCATAACTAAGTCATGTGCCCCAGCCCCTTAATTATTTTCATTGCCCTCCGCTGACTCTGTCCAATTTGTCCACATCCTTTCAGTAGTGGGGGCCCAAAACTGGACGCAGTACTCCAGATGTGGCCTCACTAGTGCTGAATAGAGGGGAATAATCACTTCCTCGGTCTGCTGGCAATGCTTCTTCTAATGCAGCCCAATATGCTGTTAGCCTTCTTGGCAACAAAACACACTGTTGACTCATATCCAGCTTCTCATCTACTGTAATCCCCAGGTCTTTTCTGCAGAACTGCTGCTTAGCCAGTCAGTCCTCAGTCTGGGATTCTTCCTAAGTGCAGGAGTCTGTATGTGTCCTTGTTGAACCTCATCAGATTTCTTTTGGCCCAATCCTCCAATTTGTCTAGGTTGCTCTGGACCCTATCCCTTCCTCCAGCGTATCTACCTCTCCCCATCTTAGAGTCATCTGCAAACTTGCTGAGGGTGCAATTCATCCCATCATCCAGATCATTAATAAAGATGTTGAACGAAACCAGCCCCAGGACTAACCCCTGGGGCACTCCGCTGATACCGCTGCCAACTAGATATTGAGCTGTTGATCATTACTTGTTGAGCCTGATGATCTAGCCAGCTTTCTATCCACCTTATAGTCCATTAATCCAATCCATACTTTTTTAACTTGCTGGCAAGAATACTGTGGGAGACTATATCAAAAGCTTTGTTAAAGTCAAGGAATAACACATCCACAGCTTTCCTCATCCACAGAGCCAGTTATCTCATCATAGACGACAATCAGGTTGGTCAGGTATGACTTGCCCTTGGTGAATCCATGTTGACTGTTCCTGATCACCTTCCTCTCCTCCAAGTGCTTCATGGATTCCTTGAGGACCTGCTCCATGATTTTTCCAGGGTGAGGCTGTACACACCATACTAGGCACAAGGAAGGAGGCCCTGAGGTAAGGGTGAAGTGGAGCTTGAGGAAGTGGGGGCTGCTGTGGGGAAGTAGCCCAGAGAATTGTACGTGTCCTGTTCCTAAAAGGTCAGCTACCATAGCTGATACTATTAGGGTCTCTGGGCTGGAGCCTGGAGTAGAGGGCAGGCCTGGGCTCTCCCATCCCCTTGCCCCTTGATTAATCATTGACACTGGGAGATAACAGAGACTATGCAAGGGAGGATAGCTTCTTATTACCTCCCTTGCTGGCTTATGATGAAAATGGCTCAGTAGACTGTGACCCTTGTCTCTAGAGAGAGAAGCGTTAAGTGGAGGGTCACAGTGAGCCTCTGAGGTTAGTGAAATCCACCAGGAAATGCGGGACACACAGAGACAAGGACAGAGCTTTGTCACAATACCTGTAGAAACCCTTCTTGTTACCCTTCACATCCCTTTGCTAGCTGCAATTCCAATTGTGCTATGGCCTTCCTGATTATACCCCTGCATGCTCGAGCAATATTTGTATACTCGTCCCTAGTCATCTGTCCAAGTTTCCACTTCTTGTAAGCTTCCTTTTGTGTTTAAGCTCACCAAAGATTTCTCTGTTAAGCCAAGCTGGTCACCAGCTATATTTGCTATTCTTTCTGAACATCGATGGTTTGTTCCTGCACCCTCAATAAGGCTTCTTTAAAATACAGCCAGCTCTCCTGGACTCCTTTCCTCATATTAGCCTCCCAGGGGATCCTATCAGTTCCCCGAGGAGTCAAAATCTGCTTTTCTGAAATCCAGGTCCATATTCTGTTGCTCTCCTTTCTTCCTTTGTGATGTAGTGAATTAGATGAAAACACAGAGGTCTCCCAAGAGGTTCTGCTATCACTCAGAGGATTCCCTGTTCCATGGAATTATTTGATGGCAAATTTCAAGGTAACAGTTTCTTTCATTCTCTTGCAGGTTGGCAGCAAAACTTTCTTGAGAATGTGCTTATATTGATTCAGATGTGGTCTCCAGTTCTGGATGCTCATTAATCACAGGCTGAGTCTGTAAAAGAGCCCTTAGCTTTTTGTGCTCATACACACAGGACACAGCTTGACTTGGCCATTTTCTGTACTATTAGATGCTTATTAACCATTAGCTACAAATGGCTTGATTTTATTTATTATAATGATCCCTGATAGCAGCGCTCTAGTTAGTAGAATTATATAAGAAATGGAAAAGCATGGAAGGTTGCCTAATCCAATTCTATCACTATCCAATTTAGCATCCCATACTACACACCACCCCCAAAGTATCGCTATAAGCTCAGCTTGCAGTTCTGTTCCAGCCCATCACAAAACCAGACTCTTTAAAAAAAAACAGTTTTTGCTGCTAGCTCTGCTAACCAGATATCAAGGGTTCTGTGTGTTCCCATTTCAGTTTTAGATGTCACTTCACTCACCCGATTAATATAAGACCCAGGTTTTAACATAATCTTGAAAGCTATAATGCAATGTAGTCGCAATAGATGTATATAAATTTCAAAGCATTAACAACTATAGATTAGCAAAATCTCTTCCCAAAACACTAACTCACAATCCTCCACATGAGTTCAGTAAGGAAGAAGAAAGATCTACAGCAATGAAATGAAAACCCAAGCAAGCTGGTGTGCTGTGAGTGCTAATTGCCCTGCTGATCAGACCCATCTCATAGATTCCTTGTGCTTCCTCCCCAGAGCCCCCCATTTCCGTGTTGTATCCACCTATTGTCTGTGCCATATGTTTGTGCACTGCCTACCACAATGGGAACCTGACCACTAGGTGTTATCACAATGCCAATAATTAATAGTGGTAGTCACTAAGATGATCAGAGGATTGGATTTAAATAATTTTGGGGGGCATTGGGATCAAATAAGTTTGTAGCACAAGATTTGGTTCAGGGGCATCTACTAGGGCCACTTTCCTTTCACTCTCAAAGAATATATTCTGGGGAAACAGTCCGAAGAGCTATTCCAGTCCAGCAGTAAAGTTTCGGTGAGTCAAGGTAAATTGCCATCCAACCTTGAGCTACCTACGAATGGAATCTTAGGTTTCTGAGTGAGGGCATGTCTATGTTATGCTAGGTTAAGCTGCTGGATCACCATAGAGTAGAGGCTTCCTACATGGACAGAAGCAGTTTTTCCATTAACGTAGGTAATCTGCCTCCCCGAGCAGCAGTAGCTAGGTTGATGGAAGAATTCTTTCCAAGCACCAGGGATTAGGTTGGCTTAACTATGGTACTTGGAAACATTAATTTGTCACACCCCTCAGCACTATAGCCAGGGTGGATTTGATTTAAATCATGGTTTAAATCATCATTTAAATCACTAGTCAGGAAGACTCGATTTAATCTTGGTTTTCTACATAAATTCTTGTTGGTTGTTATAACCTTAATACATATTCTTCACAACTCAGAGATAGATGTAAGTTTCATTTTTAGAAGTTACACACTATACATTTTTAAACAGTGATTTCTTCTGAAAACTTTTACAGATTAGTTTTACAGCTATATCAGAAATCAGATTGTTTGGTTATTTCATTTACCAAAAATAATTGAAGCAGATATTTATGAAGTCATTGGGAGGTGAACGATCTCCAATTCAACAGGTTAGTCGTTAATATTTGGAGGATTTTCTTGCCATGTTGTGTTAGGAGGAGAGCATTACCAGACAGACATTTAAATTGTTTTATTTAACTAAAACAACAACGTGAAGTATTCTGGATTGTTTTCTTCAACAGCAAACATATAATGTTTTTAACAAAAAAGCATATGTCCCTCGCTTCTCGCATTTATCTCCGGACTTCTTCTCTTTGTCCAGATCTATTCCACCACCAACAATCTTCTATTCATCGAACTTTTTGAAACTTTTCACTTTTAGGAAGAGGTAAGGGATTGACTCTGCGTACACAAATTTGCAGAGGGACAATAGAGTTGGGGTCTGTTATTTCTCAACTCTATATATTGTTTGTTTGTTTTTGCTGTTAACAAGAATATTACCCTTGGAGAGACAAATCCACAGTTTGAGAACTACAAAACTAAGCATCTCTGATGGTATCTTCTAGACTGAGCACTGAGTCCCACTGGGTAGATAGAAAGATTAACCTACATAATCTATACCGAA
Source organism: Mauremys reevesii (assembly GCF_016161935.1). Classification (NCBI taxonomy): domain Eukaryota; kingdom Metazoa; phylum Chordata; order Testudines; family Geoemydidae; genus Mauremys; species Mauremys reevesii. Next base: position 219,945,378 of record NC_052623.1, read on the forward strand.
GCCTGTGGAACCCCATAAGATTGGGTCCCTAGTCCATGAACTATTGGAACTCATTTATAAAACTTTTCTTAAAGATTACATGAATATATTGTCTCATACTATAGAAGTAGACTTTATAATCCCTATTCCATTAGATATCTTTGAGCTATAATGTATCTTAATTAAAACTATCTTTGCCTCAAAAACTGATTTAAATAAAAATGATTTAAATAAAAATCCCTTTTTCAAATTTCTTTTTAAAAATCATTGATTTTTATCCACTCTGGCTATAGCTAGGTTGATCTAAATGTTAAGTGTAGATCATGGCTCGGTATATGAATCTACTAATTTCTCTGTTGAGATTGTTCTAAGGAATAGTGAGGGATAAACGAGAGCAAGGTGGCTGTGGAACAATGACCACTGTGTTTATTGGCCCAGCCAATTGATTCTAGCTGCTGGTTACTTCTGATTCTTAGCCCTGGTCTAGACTACGAGTTTAGGTCAAATTTAGCAGCGTTACCTCAATTTAACCTTGCACCCGTCCACACGAAGAAGCCATTTTTGTCGACTTAAAGGGCTCTTAAAATCGATTTCTGTACTGCTCCCGACGAGGGATTAGCGCTGACATTGACCCTGGTCGAATTTGGGATAGTGTTGATGCACTGACGGTGTTGGCCTCTGGGAGCTATCCCAGAGTGCTCCATTGTGACTGCTCTGGACAGAACTCTCAACTCAGATGCACTGGCCAGGTAGACAGGAAAAGCCCTGAACTTTTAATTACATTTCCTGTTTGGCCAGTGTGGCGAGCTGATCAGCATGGTGACCATGCAGAGCTCATCAGCACAGGTGACCATGGAGTCCCAGAATCGCATAAGAGATCCAGCAGGGACCGTACAGGAGGTACTGGATCTGATCGCTGTATGGGAGAAGAATCTGTGCTATCAGAGCTCCGTTCCAAAAGATGAAATGCTGGAATATTTGAAAAATCTCCAAGGACATGAAGGACAGAGGTTATAACAGGGACCCGCAGCAGTGCTGCGTGAAACTTAAGGAGGTCAGGCAAGCCTACCAAAGAACCAGAGAGGCAAATGGCCACTCCAGGTCAGAGCCCCAGACATGCCGCTTCTATGATGAGCTGCATGCCATTCTAGGGGTACCCTACAACTACTCCCACCCCTGTGCTTCCCTCTTCCCCCCCCCCCCCCGGCTACCTCGGCAGTTATCCTCCCCCATTTGTGTGATGAATTAATAAAGAATGCATGAATTTGAAACAACAATGACTTTATTGCCTCTGCAAGCGGAGATCAAAGGGGGGAGAGGAGGGAGGCGGGTTTTCATCAAGGAGAAACAAACAGAACTTTCACATCGTAGCCTGGCCAGTCATGAAACTAGTTTTCAAAGCTTCTCTGATCTTCTAACTGCCCTGGTGTCTGGCTGTGCATAATCAGTGGCCAGGCAAATTGCCTCAACCTCCCACCCCACCATAAACATCTCCCCCTTACTCTCACAGGTATTGTGAGCACACAGCAAGCAGTAATAATGATAGGCATATTGGTTTCGCTGAGGTCTAACTGAGTCAGCACCAGCAAGCTTTTAAACACCCAAAGGCACATTCTACCACCATTCTGCACTTAATCAGCCTACATTTGAACTGCTCTCACTACTGTCCAGGCTTCATGTCATGGGAGCAAGGGGTGGGCAGGGGTAGGTGCGACCGCGTGGTGCTGCTGAGAGCAGCCTGAGGCAGAAGCCTCCAGCTAGCATGATACTCCAGGCAGGACTGAATCTCCATTAGATGAAACTTAAAGAAGAGAATGACCTGGAGTTACTCCCATTTTTGTCCAGGCACCCCTGACTGACCTCACCGAGGCTGGCCAGGAGCACCCATGTCTGTCCAGGCGCCCCCAACCAACCTCACCGAGGTCGGCCAGGAGCACCCATGGGACGACGATAATGGTTAGCACTTGTATTGCACCATCTGCTGTCCGCAAGGCAAGGCAAGGCAAGGCAAGGCAAGGCAAGGGGATGCTGCTGTGTAGTACTGCAGTACCGAGTCTGCCAGCAGCACCCAGGAGACATACGGTGACAGTGAGCTGAGCGGGCTCCATGCTTGCCATGGTATGTCATGTGCATGGGTAACCCAGGAAAAAAGGTGAGGAACTAACCGAGTCAGCACCAGCAAGCTTTTAAACATCCAAAGGCACATTTTTTGCCATTGATTTCACAGAGGGAGGGATGGAGGGAGGGAAGGGGGCCGGATGACATGTACCCAGAACCACCCGTGACAATGTTTTTGCCCCATCAGGCACTGGGAGCGCAATCGAGAATTCCAATGGGCAGCGGAGGCTGCAGGAACTGTGGGATAGCTACCACAGTGCAATGTTCAAAGTCGACGCTAGCCTCGATACTGTGAACGCACACCGCCGACTTAATGCGCTTTAGTGGGGACACACACAATTGATTGTATCAAATCGATTTCTAAAAATCGACTTCTATTAAATCAACCTAATTCGTAGTGTAGACATACCCTAAGGATAAGAAACCATTCCAAATCAGCTGTCTGCAGTTGGGAAGGATCAGGAGTTACAATAAATCTGAGAGGACTGGAAGCCCTCTGATGTGAGAGAGGTCTGAAGAAAAATATCAGCTTTCATTTAAATATAATTTTCCTTTGATGAGCAGTGGCAATGGAACCAACACAGATCCCCATGGGCACAGAGTTTATCACAGTGATTTTTTCCCCTAAAGATCACAGACCCAGCTCTTCAGCTAATGCGAATAACTCCATTGACTCAAGGGAAGATGTGCCAAATCACATCAGCAGAGGCTCTGGCTTCATGTGTCCTTCAGGGTTCTCTCTACCCACCTCCATAGGCATGGGGTTGGTCTTCGTGATTTGTGACACCAGGGACTTGAGAGTTTTTGAGGGAGAAGTTCATATGCAGCCACTAGAGACCACCTGCTATTTAGAAATAAGAGGTTCTCATGATATTCTCATTTGTCCAAAGTGTATCTGTTTTTCGATGGCTGTAAAATTGTGCTTGGTTTCATAAATTGTTTACTTACAGTATTAGACTGCAATTTTTTCCCCATAATGGTCTGTTTTTACTATTCATTTTGCCTTATATATTTTACTTCAATGTATTTTTCTTAAAGTTTATTTGCTCTTTGGTTTTGTCCATCTTATGTATAATGTTGGCAGTATGGTCGGGCCTTTACAATAACAAGACAATATAAATGTTCTGGAGTTATGATTCCAATACCTTTAGTGACTAAAACTTTCTATATGATAATTTTTTATAAATTTAATATTTTGTAGATTTAATAATAAATAAAAGCAGAATATTTTAACCTTTGACACACATACCCCTATGAAGGGTAAAGTAGTACAGCTGTACTGAAAGAATACCCTATAGCGAGTAGATATTGATACATTCCATATATATATTGTGACAAAGTTCCTCCTCTACCTTGGTGGGTCCTGCGCTTATTGGCAGATTTGCTCACCTCAGTGATCTTCCCCACAGTCTGGATCAACTCCTCCTGTGTCTGACTAGGAGTTGGGAGGTTTGGGGGAAACCAGGCCTGCCTCTACTTCCGGTTCCAGCCCAGGACCCTGTGGATTGCAGCCGTCTATAGTGCCTCTTGTAACAGCTACAACTCCTTGGGCTACTTCCCATGGCCTCCTCCAACACCTTCTTTATCCTCACCACAGGACCTTCCTCCTGGTGTCTGATAACGCTTGTACCTTAGTCCTCAAGCAGCACACCCTCTCACTCTCAGCCCTCACGCCTCTTCCTCCCAGCTCCTCACGCGCACTTCCTCCCTCTGGCTCCTCTCGCCTGACTGGAGTGAGCTCCTTTTAAACCCAGGTGCCCTGATTAGCCTGCCTTGATTGGCTGCAGGTGTTCTAATCAGCCTGTCTGCCTTAATTGGTTCTAGCAGGTTCCTGATTACCTAGTGCAGCCCCTACTTTGGTCACTCAGGGAACAGAAAACTACTCATCCAGTGACCAGTATATTTGCCCTCTACCAGACTCCTGGACCCTACTGGTCTGGGTCTGTCACATATCCCTCCCCTGCTCAACACCAAGGGGTTGGGCAGCTTGGGATGTCAGACAGCGACACGTGACAAGCCATCGGCATTGCCATGACGGCTCCCTGCTCTGTGTTGCACATGGAACTGATAGGCTGGAGGGATAAGAACCATCTGGTCACCCTTGTGTTCTTCTCCTTGTTCCACTGCATCCCTTGAAGAGGGGCATGGTCGGTCATGAGGACAAATCTGCGCTGAGCAACTAGTAGCGCAATGCTTCCATGGCCCATTGTACGGCGTAGGCATAGTCTCTCTCCACCACTGCATATTTTGTTCCTCAGAAGGAGTTTCACTGAGGTAGAGAATTGGGTGTTCCTCCTCCCTGACCATCTGTGATAGAACGCCCCCCAACCCTACTTCCAATGCATCCGTCTACAGGATAAATTCATTGGTGAAATCAGGGGCTATCAGTACAGGGATAATGCAGAGAGCAGTCCGTAGGTCTGTGAATGCTTCCTCTGTTGCTTCAGACCATCTCACCAGATCAGTCCACAGGCTTTACTAGGTCTGTCAGGGGCTTGCCCTTGTGGCAAAGTGGGGATAAATCACGGTAATACCCCACTACACCTAGGAATGCCCGACTTGTTTCATGACGTGGTAGGGGCCAATTTTGGATGGCCTCCAACTTGTTCACTTGGGGTTTCACCAGACCTTTTCCCACAATTTAGCCAAGATATTTGGCCTCCGTAAACCTTACAGCGCACTTGGCAGGGTTTGCTGTAAAGCCAGCCCGCCTGAAAATATCAAGGACTGCCTCCACCTTCTCTAGGTGGGTTTCCCAGTCTGGGCTATGAATGACCACATCATCCAAGTAGGCAGCAGCATAACTATTATGCGGGCGTAATAGCTTGTCCATGAAATGCTGGAAAGTAGCTAGCCCCATGTAGTCCAAAAGGGAGGACAGCATATTGAAAAAGACCTCTGGTGTAGAGAACGCAGTCTTTCCCTTTGCCTTCCGTAAGGAATCTGCCAGTACCCCTTTGTCAAGTCTAGGGTAGCTGGCAAGTACCGGTATTATCCAGATGGTCCACTAGCTCATCTATGCGAGGTATGGGGTACGCTACGAACTGGGATACTTTGTTTAGTCGCCGAAAGGTTGCAAAACCTGTGGTGCCATCAGGTGTGGGCACCAGCACGATTGGGCTGACCACTGACTGTGGGCTTCTTCAACATCCCCAACCCAGCATTTTTTTACTTCTGCTTTTATTTCCCCTTTGGCCGCTGGTATCTGATAGGCCTCATTAAGTTATTCTGGCCCCAGGGTTCATGACGCATGTGGGTGATATGTCTCAGTTGTTGAATCTGCCTTTGTCGAGAACACATCTTGGTTCCGAAGATCATCTCAGACACCTCATTCTTCTCTGGTCTGGTGTTAAATCGAGACACTCACCTGTTTGGAAAGGCTTGTTTTCCTGGGTTAGGTCTTTTGGACAGTTATGCATGCCTCTTGTGCATGCCAGGGTTTCAGAAGGTTGATGTGATAAATCTGTTCTTGTTTTCAAGCGCCCTGGCTGCCGCACTCCTGTAAGTTACTTCCCCTTACGGGTTCAACCACCTCATAGGGGCCCTAAGCCATTACAGAAGCTTGCTTTCTGCCGTGGGTACCAACACCATCACCCAATCCCTGGTTGAACTGTCGGACTTTTGCCTGGTGATTGTAATAGGTTCTCTGGGCCTCCTGGGCCTTTTCCAATGTTCCCATTATTAATAGGTGGACCCGGGCTATCCGGGTCTCTGTGATCTGTATTACATGTTCCTCTATTATATTTCTCCCTCACTGTCTCTTCCCAAATCTCTTTGGCGATATCTAGTATGTGCTACTGGGGTGACGCCCAGAGCACAACTCAAAGTCGTGGAAACCCAGTTGAGGCCTGAGGTACCTCCGCCAGATAGCAAACATAAGGTAGGGTAGGGTGTCCAATCTTCCCGCCCCGACTTACCACCTTCCTTATCATAGCCTGAGGGTTCGGGTTAAACCTTTCTACCAACCCATCAGTTCATGATGGTAGACTGAAGTTCTCAGGGTATGTATATGAGTAGCCAGACAGAGGTCCTTCATTAGTTTTGACATAAATGGGGTTCCTTTTGTCTGTTAATATCTCCTTGGTAGCCCCACTGGCAAGATCCCCACCAGCTCTTGGCTATCGCTTTAGAGGTCAGGTTCTGCAGGGGACAGCTTGCAGCGAGCAGCAGCAGTCCAAAACAACAAGTATATATTGGTGGCCCTGAGCCGCCTTCTCCAGGGGTCCTACCAGGTCCAGCGGCTATTCACTCAAAAGGGACCTCTATGATAGCGTACTAGGGTGCCCTCAGGTGGGTTCGGGACTGTGCAGCTGACACTTGGGCAGGATGCACAGTACCTCCGTACTTCTTCATGTGCCCGTGGCCAGAAGAACTGTCGAGGACTCGTGCCAGGCCCTCTCTACCCCCATGCCCCCAAAAGATGACTATGAGCAAAGACTTAATACAGCATTCTGGTGTTTTTGAGGTACTAGGATCTGCTGTACCCTGGCCCTGTACTGGTGCAAATCGCATAAGAGATTCTTTCATTATGAAGTAGGGTCCTGGTCCCTGGCTTTTCCTTCCACGGGACCCCATCTATTTCAGTCACCTCCTTCCTAATGTTGTCGTATCTGGCCTTCAGCCTGGTCCCATCCAAAATTTCTCTCCCGGGGCTAATCTGCCCATGATCTAGGGCCCAGTCTCTGTGCCATTCACTGGTTCAGAAGGCAGGGTGGGGTCAGGACTCAAAAGCCCTCCTGGGTGGTCTCCTTTTTCAGCTGCTCCGGGTCCGCCTACCTACGAGAGCGCCACCCTCTGGCTTTGAGAGAGTCAGCATTCAGGTTCCTGCGCTTTAGCAGCCCTCTCCTTTCCCTTTTCAACTTCTACCCTGTCTGGGAATGGAAAATAAATCTGTGGATATTTCAGAGAAGACTGGGGGTTGACAGTCTACTGTGGAGGCCTCACTAACTTCAGGGTTCTCTTCTCCAATCCTCTACTGGGAGTAAGTTTCAAACCTGGGAAGTCCCTCCCTATGAGCACTGGTATGGGAGTTTAGACTACACCTGCTACCTCAGTATGTTCTGAATCTCGAGTTTACTGGGATGGTGGGGTATTAAACAACTGTCCTATGGACGCATGTTATCCTTTTGCCAGATGCTTAGCCCGCAGCAGCTGACTACACTTCATAAGCTTCCCCAAGACAAGCGTGGAGAGTGACTCTAATCATCCAGTGCAGTGGTCTTTCCCATTTAGCTTTACTGGTCTGGTGTGCATATGTGGGGTTAGTGAGACCCCACAAGGTGGGATTAGGAGCATGTGTCTGCCCAGTTCCCTGGTGGTTACACTGCATCGGCCCCTCAGCATTG